>NC_092126.1:166479524-167729524 GCF_043159975.1 Macaca nemestrina | reverse complement strand
CACACCAGAATGCCAACAGGACTCCCAGCAACAACTTCAAAATTTCAAGAAAGTGTTAAATAATAAAAACCAGCACAGAGTATTTGAAATGGTGCTATAATAAAATCTTCCTTCATGTCTGCCTCCAGCAGAAACCTGGTGGCGGTAGCAGTGAGGGACATATTTGGGAGCCTCACTTTCCCCTCCAGTAGTAATGAAATCTACAATTCAAAAAAAGAAAGAAAGAAAGAAACCACTTCAGTACCTGTCACACAGCTAAAAGTTGTGAATCATCAAGGCCGGCCCAGGAGCAGCAAGGTGAATGACGGTGACCTCCCTTGTCAGGTTTTAGCCTCCCATACATTTGGCACGCAAAACATCAGTTTAAAATAGCTTTCCTGCAGGTTCCATGTGACTCGTCACTGGACCCAGACAGCACAAAAGGGTTGATTAGTGAGGCAAAAAAAGAGAATCTTCTCCTGAGATGACTTCCAAAAGCTGCTTCTTGCAGCACAAATATCCCTTTGGAAATGCAGAACTGGCTAGGAAAGGCAGCAGCATTCTCTCCTTCAAATGATTGAATTTTTCCTTGGGAATCCTTTATTACCATTGTTGTTGTTTGTTTTAAGAGTTTCACCTTCCAACTCCAACAACTTTTACTTTGGGGAGATATCAGGATGTGAAAAATCAAAGGGCAATCCCTAAAGCCATCACCCTAGCTTTCTTACCCACTAGCTTTGGGCAGACAGAATCTAGACCCTTCTTTACGGAAAGTAGAAAGTTTTGAGCAATGGTTTCTGGACCAGATCTGGCTGCCAGCAGAGTCACAGGGATGTCATTTGTAGTTTGGTTGCCCACCCAGAAAGTGATGGAGGCCTCTCTTGTCATGGCTGCCAGTTGGAAGGCACTGGCAGGTGCTCATTGGTGAATGGTGCAGGGGGCGGGGGAGGGGTGATTTAATTTTCCTCTCCTGATGGAGTAAAATTGCTCCCTGGGGGAATACTAGTGGAACAGCTGTCATACCACCACCAACTGCTTCAGAACTTCTTTGTATCCTGTATTATTCGTTAAATGTTGAGCAAAGCAAGAAGTGCTAAGACATGAAGAAAGAAAGAACATAGGGAAAGCTAAAATTTAAAAGTAGAAAAGTGAACAGTAGGGAGAAGAGCCATGAACTGAAACTTGCCATTTTTGGGCTGGCCAGTGATCCAAGTACTTCAGCACTGTAGACAGAGGGCCAACAATGAATGCTTCACAAGGATGCTGTGCCTGATAGATGATGATTATGAACAAAATTCTCTCTGCTTAGTGTCAGCAATGAAGAGAAAGGAGGATAAAAGGAAGGAGGAGGACAGGAGTAGAAGGGGATGATAAAGAAGAGGTAGAACAGCAGCAAAAGGAGAAGAAGAGAGAGACAGAGAAAGGGGTAGGGGATGAACACTCCAACTGAAAATTTAGAAGAAAAGAGTCAGAAGAAACTTTGCATGTGTTTTTCAATTTCCCCTTTATTCTATTAAATCTCTTGGGTTGTAGCTTTCACAAATAAGTATTCATTTTAAATGAAGAAGACGAATCATATAAAATGTATATTTTAAATATAAATGTACTATAAGGATTTCTTCCTTCCAGGAAACTCCGGACTGGCTTTAATGCCTCTAGGTCTCTGGTAGGTAAGCACCATCCCAGTGAGGCCGAGAAGTTCAAATTTAAAGGATGATGGGCCAAACAAGACAAAGCATTCTTGTGTTTAACCTCTGTTGAGAAAAAAAAATATTTACCTGCTTGCTACTAGTTCCCAGACATTTGGGCTCAATTACTCAGGAAACTTCTTTCAGAGAGGGCCTGCACTCATCCATTCTGGTAGCAAACAAGTCAGTGTGACATCATTCAAGGTGCTCGTGTGCTCCCAAACCTATTTCACATCTCATTGCTTAGTTGGACGGAATTTGATTGTACATGCTCCTTGGACTCTTTAACCTGGTGTGGAGAATCAACCAGTTCTGAAGCAAAATTTGGTTTCATTAAATGGTGCATAGTGGAATGCAGAGTGAAACCACTGGAAATAAAATCTGGGTAAAACGTCTCTATTTATAAGTCAGCCTGCTCTGAGTCATTGGGGAGGAAGGGAGGATGTTCACTCTTAAGCCCAGTGGCACCAGCCCTCACCTGATGTTTACTGTCACCCAAAGTAGAAATTCTTATTTCACACTTGAAATATGGATCTCAATAGTAAAATTGAGAACCGTATATCTCAGATCCACAGCCCTGAGTACATAGGTCAGCTTTTCAATTCAATTAAATCATGGTTATTGAGTTTCTAGCTCAGGGTACTTCGGGAAAAAACAGGCAATTTGCTCATCCTTCTTTTCTGCCCTCAGTATTCTTACAATCCAGGAAGTGAGACAGGAATATAGGCAACCACGGCACAATGAAATGGGTGACACCATGGAATAAAAACAACAAACTAAAAGAGTTTTGAGGAAGGAAAGGTAATTTATGAATTGTACAAAAGTCTCTTTGAGGATACAGCATAATACTGGACCTTAGGGCCAAGTAAGTTGAATGAAAATGTATAGAAGGGGTGAAGAGGAAATTCTAGGCTGAGGACTGCTTTGGGCACAGGTTCAAAGGTGGCAAACTTAAATGAGTTTTCAGAGATTGACAAGTAGTTTGATATGACTAAAACATGAAAATGTAAGTAAATGAGAGACATAGAATGTAAAGTTATAGGAAGTTCATGGGAAAGATGAATATCAGGCAGAGTGTGGTATTATATTCAGCAGGTAATGTTGAGCCATTCAAGTGTTTTTGCATGGGAGCGTAATAGTCAGTGGTGTGTCTTTGAAAGGCAGCTCTAATAATGAGGTGATAGGCGGATTGGAGGATTTTAGAATACAGGAAATTGGTAAATCTGTTTTCCTTTTCGTTCTATATATTTAACACTTTGTTTTTAAATACCAGATTACTTTCCTATTTCAGCTATAGTAACTTAACTCAAACTTGGAAACTAAAGGCAGCCCAAACATATTATCTTACAATTTTAGAGATCAGATGTCCAGAATGGACCTCACTGGGCTAAAAGCAAAGTTGTGGCATGGCTGTGGTCCTTCTTGAGGCTGGAGGAGAGAATCAACTCCTCGGCTTTTCCAGTTTAAAGGCTCTCTGCATTCCTGAGCTCCTTCCATCTTCAAAGCCAGCAGTGCAGCATCGACAATCTCTTTTTGACTTTGACTCTGAAGCTATGTTTTTGTCATCACATTTCCTTCTCTGATTCTTTTAAGGATCCTTGTGATGACACTGGGCCAATTTAGATAATCCAGGATAATCTCTTAATCTCAAGTCCTTAATTTAATCATATCTGCAAAGCCCTTTTTGCCATTTGAGGTAACATAGTCACAGATTCCCAGGATTAGGAGTAAACATCTCCAGTGTGGGGGCATTATTCTGCCTACCTCAGGCATACTTAGCCCAGAGAATAAAGTAGGGGTGAAATATGAAGCTCTAAGCGTGGGCTCCTACAGACCTTTTCTAGATTTCAGCCAGTGAAACTGGTCCTATTCATCGTCTCTCATAGGTGAATCAAAGTAGCCCAAGAGAAAAGGGCTTCACTCCTCCACCAACACCTTCAAGCCATTTTATATTACTTCCAGTCAACACTGAATAGAATAAAGATTTAATAAATATACAAATGATTACCTGCACTAAATATAAAATGTAAAAACATAATTTTTACAAAAACTGTATTAACTATTTGGAAGACTAAAATCATTTTCCTATCCTTGACTGAAAAATTAGCAACACAGTCTGACATTTACAGTCACATTTACCACCATGTGGTAATGTTCTGCTGCAAGATTGAGCAACAAAAGTGCCCTGTGTTTGGGGTACTCATTTCTAGGGTTTGATGTTTTGGAAGCTTTGTCTTTTTTCTTATTCTCTATTCTATTTTCCATGCTTCAGGTACATGAAAATGTATTCTGAAATCTGAATATATCTGATATAAGAATGTAGCACATCTATTCTGATGTCTGAGTATAGATGATATAAGAAAGTAGTACAAAGATGTTGGGCTTGGAATTCAGGCAAACTCCCCATTTGGTCCCTGATTTGCTGTGCAGTTGGGAGCAGAGTAAGACACATTATCGCACCTCAATTTTTCTGTGTGTTACTCAGGGATTTAAAAAAATTGGCTCTTGATATGCTATGGAAATGTGTTATAAAAAGAGATTGCCTATGTGAAAGCCCTTTGAATAAAGTTCAAAACTGATGGTGGTTACTGTCCATGGTTACTGACATGTGCTATCTGTCATGCACAGTGGTACACTAGGGATATGGTGATGGTAACATGCCACCGAAAGCCAAAAGTGGTCAAGAGTGACCTGGAAACAAGCACAGTGAGTTGTGATCATTGCCATAACAGAAACACATAAACTGTGTATTTATTTAACCTTATTTGGTAGTTGAATAATTAGAAATGAATGTGAGGATCTGAGGAGTCTATTTAGAATGATGTAGGCAAGTTTTCTCTAGAAGTAAGACTTGAGGGCTTAGGTCCCCCGGCCCAGGCTTTGGAAGACACTGCTCTGCCTCACACTCACAAAAATGAAAATGACTACATATGACAATGCCCTCTACTCACAAGTAACCTAATGGAGAAGAATAAGGCTCTTTGGAACTCGTTGCAAACCATGTTCGCTCGCCCTGGCTCACTCTGGGACCTATTCCAGGATCAGTCATTTTTGTAATCCTTCAAATATATGTGGAAGAAGTGAAGAGTGATTGGAGAAAAGTGACAGTGAATTCCATATGCTTTCTTTGTAAATCACTTATATAGCAAATCTGCTTAGTCTATATGTCAAGAGAGGATTTTTCAAGCTAAGGTTGCAAATTCCATGTAGGTTCTAAAATTCTGCCTGTTCCTACATCATCACTATTTTCAAAGAGTTTGCAGTTGGAGTGTAACTAGCATTATAACTAAGCAAAAGATGGAAAAGGATCCCTGCTTTTTTTTTTTTGCACTGGTTCTTCTGATTCAATACAACTATTGAGGGAGCAGCTTCATTAAACCTGGAGGCTTGTCTCTTATAAAATAAAGGCAAGTTTCTAATGCCATGATAATAAGGAAAAGACATGGGTTTCAGTCCCCACTCTGATACTAATTTTATTTATTCATGTATTATTTATTTATTTATTTATTTTCACCTAGAATGTATATCTGCTACAAGAAAGAGTATAAACTTGGGGACAGAATTGCCATGTCATAACAGTTAGTATGCATAATGTTCTGAATATTAACACAAAGATGGTCTGCTTTCCTGAACTATTGTCACTAGGCCACATCTTTCTCATATTAGGGATGAATCAGACTAAGTCATCCACACTCCTGTCCGTTCTCTTCTGTGATCAAATACGCATGTTGAACTAGTTTGGGCTAAAGTGAAATCTTGTACGAACCTACCTAGCTAATATAGGAATAGGAACCCAAACTAAATATATGATTCAGACAGAAAATTGGCTTAAGTAACCTAAATATGTCATAATGGTACTTATTATTAGTAGAAAGTAGAAATCACAACATATTATACAACCATATAGTCAGAAACACATTCTGGGAAGAAGATTAGTTCTAATTAACTTTCTGATCATAACAAAGTTATCTTTAAGTTTAGAGAGGTAACTTCATGAAATATGATTTTAGCATCCCTTCTCTCCATTTTCTGTGTTTTCTTTGCTGTTAATGTCTCCTGCATCCCCCAGAGATACCTAGTATTCACAATAAACCTTTCTTTCCTGCTATTGGAGAAAAAGTAACCAAGAAACAAATCCTCATCAAGACAGTGGGATCTAGATACAATACCGTCTGAGAAGTTATTATTCATTGATTTACAGATTCACTAAGTACATTTTTAGTGACTAGCTAGTACGTACTAAGTGATATCCCAGATGTGGCATTCATAAAGAGAATGACACAAAAAAAGTCCTGATGTGCAATGCAAAGGAATATGTAGTAAAATTAAGCTATGAAGAATTGTGGGTGGATCCCTTATGAGGTTTGCTCATATCATTTACCCAAAGCCTGACCTTGTCTGTAGCAACTGCTGTGACCTCTTCTTAACAGCTTTTCCACTGAATGTCAAGATCCATTGACAAACTCTCTTATTTGTGGTTGTTGTGGAGCCACTGGTTCCTAAAACCTCTCACTTTGGATATTGCTTTCTTTAGCGGCACATTTACCAAACAAGTAAAGATGAAACAGAAGAGAAACAAGACTGATCAACCAGGTATTAGATTATAGGTAAAAGAACTATGGTAGGTAAAATCCTATTTTGGCATTTTTAGCCATACATGCATCTGGAAATTATCTTCATGTAGAGTTATCTTTCACTTTTATCTGCCTAGCATCTTTTCTTCCAAGAATTGTACTCACTTGGTGTGGCTTTGTATCATACAACTTGACCTCCCTTGATATGGCAATGGTCATCTGACAAACTAGTCAATCAGAGTACTATTTCCCTTAGAAAGAGCACTTGGCTAATGAATGAGCATTGACTAAATCAGAGCCAGTCAGATTATTTCTTTCAATAAACTGAAATGGCTGGAAAAAGAAGAAGAGAGAAGGAAAGGGGGAAAGATAGATGAGAGAGATTGGCTCTTTTATCTTCTGAAATCTCATATATAATCTAGTCTGGAATTTCCAGGGTCATCTTTCCCATTGTATGTAGAAGCACTTAGGTAGAGAGAAAAACATGATTCTTTTGACGTCATTCGAGCTTCCAGATTCAATCATGCTTGAAATGAAACCACCCTTGTGTTTTCCAATTACATGGGCCATATCTTCCCCTTTCTACTTAACCTGTTTTAAAACATTTTTGCCATTGAATCATTCGCTCCAAAAAATTCAAAGACCATGACTTACGGTTTGAATTCCCTTCAGCTTGAAGTTTAGCACTATATAGTAGCTACATACACACACACACACACACACACACACACACACACACACACACACACAAGTGAATGGTATTTATTCTAGTGAACCTATAGTGCAGCAGCATGGTACGGTGGAAAATAAAATTCTACTGGGAGTTAGATGCCATACAGTATGTGGAATTATCTACAATGAATGTATTTTATTTTTAAATAAAAAAAGGAGTGAAGCCAGCTTTATTACGGAAGCAATACAGGGAAGGTCTGGGTTTTAGCTTCACTTCGGATACAAGCTAGCTCTTTTGTATAGGCAAGTCATTCTAACATTTTAATCCTCAGTTTCCTCCTTTGTAAAGTAAAGAGCAGTGGTTTTCCCACTAGACTCTTTTGATCCCTAGATGTTTCACAGAACACCACAAGAAGTGGAATATGAGAGGTGGAATATGAGACGGAATGTGAGATATCCAACCTGTTTTCTAAACCAGAGGAGCACTTCACTCCATCTACAAAGCTTTTGCTCCATCTACAAAGCTTAGATGTCAGTTTCCAAGGGTTTCTGTAGTATAAAATTTTGGAAAAAAAATTTTTTTTTAAGTTTTTAAAAAATGGGACTTGATAATTCCTAAGTCCTTTTTAGTTTTAACACTCTTTGAAGTTAATCCCCAAGTCAAAATTTCTACTAGAAATATAGTAATTTACTCACAGAAAATAGTCATCTTCTGTAATTGCTTTTACTTAGTCCAAGCCTTTTGGTCACATTTGAACATTCAGAGTCTTTACTTTTGTGAAGTATGCTGTATAAAAGTTAAGAAAATTTAGTTTGGGTGTTCAAGTTCATATTTTAGATACTCAAATTTAGAACACTTTAGGAATAGAAAAAGCACAAACCCTATTTATATCATTGGGACATAAACGTTAAACTGAGAAGACTGATAAAGACTCACGTGTTTCTAAGACATATACAGGTCTTCAGCTTCTTAGCCACTAGGAAAGGAACCAAGCAAAGATAAATAATACTCATAAACTAGTACAAGAGTTTTGTTTGTTCATTTTGTTTTTAATCATTTCCAATCAACACTGACTCCATGCTTATCTGTGCTAGACACCATGGCAGATGCCTTCGATACAGAAAGGGCTGTGACACATTCCCTATCTAGTTAAGAACAGACATGTGCCTTAAACATAATTATAGCTGCAAAGTTGCAAATGGTAAATCTCCAGAGATTAAAATTTCTATGTCCAAATAAGAGGGTAACTCATTTAGAGCCTGCCTGGCTGAAATTACAAATGATTTATGTTTCACCCTGGAATCTTATTTTACTTCTCAGTGGATTAGAGAGGTAAATTATTTTTATTAGAGGATGTTTTGCATCTTGCAGAGATAAAGTATCAAAGCTTTTTGCCTTTTGCAACTCTTTTCAACTACTCACATTTTTGAACAGATTAATGCAAGAAAATATAATCAGGAGAAGATATGTTCCTTTAGCTGCGCTTCTTTTGGAAATTCCTTGGTATTTTGCTTATCAAGTTGGAAGAGTTGTGGCAGAAGATATCTAGCTCCTGAGAATTCTGAAGACGAAATAATTATCACCTTTGTTCTACTTTTCTGAGCTATCTTCCTTTTTCTTCCAACATTTTCCATACCAAACACCATGGTTCACCTAGATAAAGGTGCAGCACAGTTCCACCAAAGGAGCCAAAGGGCTGAGTCTTTTTCAGCAGGTAGAGCTAGTGTATCCTAACACAGGAGTTTTCATAGATACTTCAGCTTAGACAATCTATGAGCCTTCACACACAAGCAGCCAAGCAGATACAAATGAGGTCTTTTAATTAGGTATCTGGATTTACCAGATACCTAATTTTATTTAGGTATCTGGCTGACTCAGCTCCCTCTCAGCTTTAGAGGATGAAAAATCACCTGAACGCTCTCTAATGAAATACCCCTTGCCCTAGCATGTGAGTGCTTGTCTGAGTCACCAGGAAGTGTAATAAGGAACATTCAGGGATCCAGCTGTGTATGTAGCCCTCCTGCTGGAGGTAGGGCTGGCTTGTCACCACCACTTGGAGTTCTCCCTGAGTTGTTCAGTTCCTGGCTGAGCACAGCCATTCTGTGATTTATGTTACATACCAATGCCTCCAGGCAGAAAATGCTGACAATAATTGCTTGCTATGGGGGATTAGGAAAAAGCAAAGGCTTTCTTTGGGATTTCCTTTTCCTTTCTTCTCTCTTCCCTTTCCTTTTCTCTCTTTCCCACCTTTTTGCTTTCCTAACCTCCCCTTTCTTCATTTCTCCTCTTCCCCTCTCTCTTGCCTAAGTCTTTAAAGCAACATACTTTTTTTTTTCACTAGCAGCATTGTAAAGGTAGCCAAATAAATTCTGAGTATGAGTTCTTCCTTATTTCTCTCAAATCAAAGTAGAAAGTTGAAAAAACTCACAAATACATCAAATATCCCTTAAAGAGGTAAAGCAACTACTATTTGGTGAAATTTTAATAGCTAAGAAAACCCAAGTGCTAATGTATAGGTAGCTTCAAAATCTGAGATGGAATCTCTAAACAGGAGGGATTTATTTTAAAACACACACACACACACACATATAGACATAAAACATATCCATCTGTCTGGGTGCAGTGGCTAACGCCTGTAATTCCAGCACTTTGGGAGGCTGAGGCGGGTGGATCATCTGAGGTCGGGAGTTCAAGACCAGCCTGACCAACATGGTCATAGAGACAAACCCTGTCTCTACTAAAAATACAAAATGAGCCAGGCATGGTGGCACATGCCTGTAGTGCCAGCTACTAGGGAGGCTGAGTCAGGATAATTGCTTGAACCCAGGAGGCAGAGGTTGCAGTGAGCTGAGGTCGTGCCATTGCAGTCCAGCCTGGGCAACAAGAGCAAAACTCCATCTCGAAAACAAACAAACAGACAAACAAAACAACAACAACAACAAAACCCACAAAAACATATTCATTCATTTCGCAAAATTTTGCACCTATAATACCTGAGGAACTTGGCTTTGAGAGATATTCAAATAAAAAATAAAATACCACAATGATAAATACATTAAATTAAATAATAAACAAATAATTAAAATTAATTTCTAACATTTTGCAGTTTACTTTCTAGTAGGCAGAAACCTATCAGAAGACATGAGACTATTCATCCTCAAGTTGCCAGGGAAATATAAACATACAGAATGAAATCAGGGACCAGGAGACTGCTGGGACATCTAATATACTTTAATCACATTTCATTTAGTAGCAATGTTCAATTCTCACAAGAACATTTTAATATTAATATTTTTATTTTGCAAATAAGCAAACAGAAGCTTTTCTGTATTAAGGACATAGCTAGTCATTAGCAGAGTCAGCATTTGAATCCAGGTCTCTCTGCTCCAAAGCTCATGCTCTTTCTAGCATACCACATAGGAAAGAGAACTGTCCATAATTCACTTATTGGAATATGATTTTAAATAAATTTATGTAATTAACTATGAAAAGCTGCTTAGGTTCTTTTTCCTTAGGGGGCTGAGGGAACAACCCGTCATGTCCAGGCCTTAATTATCCTCTATGCATGGACGTGGTGCTTCTGTGATACAGCCCATTCAGATGTGGTGAAAGGCATGGTAGGTGGTGGTGGTGGTAAGCAAATTGTGTTCATCCTCACCTCCTTCAGGTCTTTACTCAAACGTCACCTTACCAGGGAGGATTTCTCTGTCACACCATTGAAGATTGCAGCAACCCCTGTCCCCAAATTCCAACAACCCCCATATTCTCCTTCCTTCCTTTTCTCCAGAGCACTATCACCATCAGATATATTGTGGATTTTTCTTGTTTATCTTCTTTATTAATTATCTCCTGGTCTGGAATCTAAGCTTCATGAAGAGACAGTTTTTGTGTTTTTTTTTGTTACTTTGATTATTTATATTCACTGGTCTATCTCCAGCATCTAGGAGGCAGATAGATATTAAACAAATATTCATTGAATGTATAAATCTTTATAAATTTTTAGGCAGCAAGGTATAAGTAGAAGGAATTCAAGGATATTATTGCTATTTCTATAACCTATTTTATTTGTTCTTCTTGAAAGACAATGTGACTCTGTGAAATAGGGGCACTTACTCCAAATGATTACAACATTTTTTTCCTGATGAATTGGACTAGAAATTGTGGAAAATGGAGCTTCCAATTTATCTGTGTTGTTTGAATATTTTATATTTAAAAAACCTGTTCATAAACTACTTATAAAATAAAAACAAAAGAAGTACTAATAAGCCAATGAAATGGAATCAGCTTCATTACCTTACTGAGTCTCAGCTCTCCTGCCCTCCCCTTAATGATAGATGGCCATTGATTTATACTCAGTGTGAAATCCAGGCCGGGCACAGTGGCTCATGCCTGTAATCTCAGCACTTTGAGAGGCCAAGGCAGGCAGATCACATGAGGTCAAGAGTTCGAGACCAGCCTGGCTAACATGGTGAAACCCTGTCTCTAATAAAATTACAAAAATTAGCCGGGTGTGGTGGTGCACAACTGTAATCCCAGCTACTCGGAAGGCTGAGGCAGGAGAATCAAGAATCACTTGAACTCAGGAGGCAGAGGTTGCAATGGGCTGGGATTATGCCACTGTACTCCAACCTGGGCAACAGAGTGAGACTCCATCTCAAAAAAAAAAAAAAGAAATAAGAAATTAAAAAGTATATACTCAGTGTGAAATCCAAAGTGCAGGAGAGTCTCTCTTTCTCTCCCTTTTTTTTCCTTCTTCAGACATAGACGGGATCTGTGCCAGTTATGTAAGTGTAACAGTCATCTGTGAGCTTTTCAGAAAATTTATTTTTCAAAAATATATTCTTATTTCAATAATGAAATTATTGTTCAAATTTTTCCTGGAATTTATTTTTGAAATTGACTTCAAAGACCTTGATATCTTGGTACCAACACAACAAATATTTATTAACCAAGCCCACGTCCAGATGTTAATAATTACATTGTATAATTAAGTTGGATGACACTGTGTTCAGTAAAGAAACAAACTTTGATAAAATTGTAAAAATGTATTTCTTGTTGTTCATAAATTTATCAGTAAATGAGAAGTTCTCCAGAAGAGTGAAAGGACTACAACATGAGAAGAGTATTCCATTCAAGTTGTGTGAATTATTTTGAAGAATTAAACTTATTTGATTTTTATAAACAATTCTTATACTGCTTATAAATTGGTTTTATTATATATTATCACTTCTTATGTACATACATATTGCGTGTGTGTGTGTCTGTGTGTGTCTATACATAAATACCTTGGATTCGGGGACAGTAAATTTTCTTATCTACTTTAATCTGAATACCAACTCTGGATGTCTATTTATAGTGTTTTGATCTTTGCATTTGACAAACCTCATTAAATATTTTACAACAGAAATTGCTGCAGTTTTTAGTGCTCCTTCTGAATTAGACACAGTACAATTCTTATAGTACTTTAGCAATTAAGCTTATTGATACACACTGAAGAACAAAATCCAGCCTAAGCCTTTTTTTATTAATGGGAAAAAGAGATTTATTATCATCCATTGTCAAAGGCACCTCAATTTGGAATATATTATGATTCCAAGAATAGGCTTATCAGTCCTATAGGAAAAAAAACAGAATAGCTCCCCGTCTCTACTAAAAAAAAAAAAAATACAAAAAACTAGCCGGGCGAGGTGGCGGGCGCCTGTAGTCCCAGCTACTCCGGAGGCTGAGGCAGGAGAATGGCGTGAACCCGGGAGGCGGAGCTTGCAGTGAGCTGAGATCTGGCCACTGCACTCCAGCCTGGGTGACAGAGCGAGACTCCGTCTCAAAAAAAAAAAAAAAAAAAAAAAAAAAAAAAAAAAAAAAAACAGAATAGCTGTATATCCTACTTTCAGAAAGCCCAACGTTGCATTGAAAACATGAATGCAAAACAAACAAATTGGAGAATATTGTTACATTAAAAGTTAAGAATAAATGTTTCATTTTGAGAGATATTTACCAATATAATTTTGAATACTGAAAACTTCCAAGGCATTAATGTGTATTTAAAATTGTTAAATACTTGATCATGACGAGGTACAAACATTATTAGAAATTATTGTGAAATAAAAATCAAATAGGAAATAGAACATTTTAAAATAATAATGACAGTTTATCAAAAATAAAGATTAAGTTTAATATAGACTGTAAAGTAGGTATCTATGGCGAAAAAAACAAAAACAAAAACAAAAATCCTTTTCTTCAAAAGGCATGGAACCCTATCAAATCTATCATGTTGCTTCTAAAACACTTTCCTTCCAATATCTGATTTTTTCTCTTCATTTTGAAGCATACTTTAACCCACTGTTATTTGCTTTTCTTTTTGTTGTCTTTTGTCCAAATTCTGAATAAACATGATAAAGTAGGTAGTAACATAGAGGAGTGAATTAATAGATTATTTTCCCCTAAATTACTGAAACTCAGTAATTTACTAGAGCAAATCTTATTAATAGTCTTCAAAGGTATAACCTCTTCTTCTTCAACATCATGAGCATTTGGAGTTTCCTATGCAAGATAAATATAAAAACTTTCAGAAACACAGAAAATGATTTTGTAACTTTTTCCTTCTCTATGGAAAGTCAGTCTGAGGCCGGGCATGGTGGCTCACGCCTGTAATCCCAACACTTTAGGAGGCCAAGGCATGCATATCACCTAAGGTCAGGAGTTAGAGACCAGCCTGACCAACATGGTGAAACCCCATCTTTACCAAAAATAAAAAAAATTAGCCAGGCGTAGTGGTGGACGCCTGTAATCCCAGCTACTTGGGAGGCTGAGGGAGGAGAATCGCTCGAACCTGGGAGGCAGAGGTTGCAGTGAGCCAAGATCGCACCATCCAATCCAGAGCGAGACTCCGTCTCAAAAAAAAAAAAAAAAAAAAAAAAAGAAAAAAAAGAAAAAGAAAGTCAGTCTGATGAGTTATTGAAAATAATTTTCTTAGTGTGAAAAAGCAGTAAAGCACAGCCCTTATGTGACTAACATGTTTTTAAAGTATTAATAGGTAAAATTAAAATGAAAACGATAATAATACCTAATAAAAAATTGAGCACCTACTATATCTGGCAGTCTGGTAAAGACTTTAGACTACAGTTTCTCTTAATGGTTACACACACACACACACAGACATACAAACAACTATGATTGTTACTGTCACATTCTTTATAGAAAAGGAAACTCAAGCACAAAAGGTAATATAATTTGCATGGTATCATACAACTAGTAAATGAGTCAGACTGGAATGAAATTCATATGGTCTGACCTTAGAACCTATGGTCTTAAGCCACTACATACTAAACATTAAGCCTAGATATGGGATTTTGGCAAGCCCATAGTCTAAAGCTCTAAATGTGAAGTTCAATGCAATATAAAATAATAATCATATTTAAAAAAATTATTTACAATGTATGAATTGATTATGTCAGATGGACATATTTACCTGATTCATATGAATGGAATTTGACAGTAGCCACTTTGTCAGATATTACTTAGAAGATAACATATCCCAAAAAAGTCTCCAGTAAACATATGGATAACATTTAATTTGGATTTGTGACTGAGCCAGCAAAGGATTCTACGAATAGCTGTTCATTCCGACTGTATGAGCAGTATGCTGAAGGTAGGTCTGAACTATGCTTATGCCAAGTGAAATAAGAAGAGGAACTGATCATTTTCAAACAGTTCGATTTATATATCATTCATGATATTTATCATTTCAGGAGACAGTAATGCCTCAAAGACAATTATATTTCTAGTTTTTTGCAGCTACATATATTACTTTTTATATTTGGTTGATATTTGTGAAAAATTATTGTCTGCTGTCTAGACACTCAAAATGCTTTTCCAATGACCTGTACCGTACTACAGGGCTATACTTGGAATAAATACAGACTGAGCATGTGGATCATCTTTACTTTCAGCACTTTCAGCGTAAACTAGTTTTGTTAACATAATCCACTCCGTTTCTTAAGCTCTTAAATTATAAAATAGGGACTGTAATATCTAACACCACACATTTCACAGGTATGCATGGAGCAAACCCAGCGAGTATTTTGTCTCGGCAGCTTCTCCAGATGGCTATTTCCTTGCCAGCTCGAATTAAGTATGCCCAAGAGAACTGTTCACTACCTTTTGTTTATATTCCTCCTCTGTGTCTAAGGAAGCAGCATGTTAGCAAAATGGGCAAACAAGCAAATAAACTGAAACGACTTGTGGAATCCAACAGACCTGAGCTCAAATCATGACACTGACACATATCAGTTGCATGAACTTGGATAGTTATTTATTATTTTCTGTTTCCATTATTTCATCTACACTAGGGATGATAATATACGCTCATGTGTTTGTGTAAGGTTTATAGATAATGAAGGTGAGTATTTGGAACATACACTAGTGTCTTTATGCAAGCTACTATAACAAAATACCATAGACAGTGACTTAAACAACAGAAACTTCTTTCTCACAGTGCTGGAAGCTGAGAAGTCCAAGATCAAGGTGCCAACAGGTTTTGTGTCTGGTGAGGACCCACTTCCTGGTTCATAGATGGCTGACTTTTCACTTTGTCCTCACAGAGTGTGGAAGGGAAAGGCACCTCTCTGGGGCCTATTTTACATGGGCACTAATCCCATAAGTGAGGGTGGAGCCTAATCGCTTCCCAAACACCACATTTCCAAATAGTATCACACTGGGACAAAGTTCTAACAGGAATTTATCCAGGACATAAACATTCAGTCTATAGCAAGTATGTTCTTCAAGATAGGAGCTGCTGCACCAGCAACTACCTGATGCTCCAGGTCATGACAGAAGAACGAGGTATAGAAGGCATCTTCACTTCACTTGTAAACTCTTTATTGTTCTTCACACAAAGCTGAAATATTTGTGTGAGCTATTATAGTCTTCATTTGTTGAAAAATTACCCCGTCCTCTTCACCCATTAGAATTCTAACCTGGTTACCTTTATTTCTGATACCGCCACTTTCCAGAAACTGCCTTTGCAAACATACTGCTTCAAATTATGTTTTCTATTTGAAGATTCCACCCACCATATTTACTAAATTAACATCCTCAGTTGACCTTAAGAAATCTGCAATCTCACAGCAAATAAAGGCTAAGATTCTCAACCACCTCTGAGTTCTTTATACGACACTTCCACCCTAATAGATTTCCTCCTACTCACCAGCCACTGTCACTGTTCCTAAGACCACGTTATTTTCACATATTCATTGTTTATTTATCCAACTCCTATTTCCTTTAAGCTACATTCTTCACGTTCTTTTTATCCAATGTGCCTGCCCCCATTTTTTTCTGCAAATAAGTATTCTATATTTGATATTTCAAACAACTGTGGAAATCTCATTTGTTACAGGATCCCTGTGATATTACTATTTAGAAAGAGAAGCCTCAGCTTAGAAGTTCATTTATCTGACTTAGCAGAGCAGTTCTTACCTTCTTAAGTTCTCCCCAACTTTAAGGAAAAACATCAGTAACTCCCTTCAATGTGCAAATCCCACAATTCTCACTTCAGGTTTCCACTTGACTAAATATATTCCTTTAATGTCTTCCTTTCTATATTCCTATGATGCCTAAATATCTGAGCTTGTACCCTCCTAGAGAGCATATAATGTGTCTGCTTCAAATGGTAGCCCATGCATATAGATGACTCAGAAATATTACTGAAGTTGATGAAGAGAGAGATGAACACAAATGTGGCATTACTGGCTAACCTGCAAAATACAAAAACCTAAAATTCTCATTTTACTCAAACCAATTCTACCATCTCATGCCTAGAGGCACTCAAGCAGTAAGGCTACACAGCTTATACACACTGCTGTGAAATGTAGACCTCATACAGCAGCCGAGGTATATAAATATGCAAATCATAGATGTATACAGAAACAGTCTTCCAATAGAGAACACCAGCTGTCACAAGCAGCAAACTCACTCTGAGGACTTGGCACTGGTGAACTGGCAAATACCCCCTGGTTGTTGCTGCCCTATCAATCATGGGCCATTTGGCTGGGCAGCATTCTTGAGCAGGTTTTCTCCCCTTTTTAACTCCGTTAAAGAACATTATTTTAAGGTGATGAAATAAGCTGCTGTAAAGCTTGATGTGACTGTCTGATATAGGAGAGTTCATCTCTTGATTTACACCTTTCTGTATCTTGCCATTGTTTTTAAAAAAATCTACATCCCCCAAAAGTATCAAATTAATGCTTTATTTATCTTTATTGAAGAATTATTAGGAAAGATTTTGCCGATATATGCTTGATGACCAATGTACAGAATTTAGTAGTTTGTTAACTTGTTTTTCAGACACTGTTGAAGACTATTGACCCTCAAGTTATCACAGATGATTATGAAATGGAAATGGAATGGGAAGGAGTATGAAAAAATAAGCCGAATACTGACAAACCTAAGGTATCCCAAAGTCTATGGAAACTCCAATTTAACGAGGGGATGAATAAGAAATTTATTTCTCAACAAACAAATAATGGTTTATAACCATGGAAGCATTCTGAGAGAAGTAAATATGTCATCGATTTTAAACAGCAGTATTATCCAGCAGAGAGCAGATCAATGAAAGTTGCCTAGGTTTTCACATGCTTCAGGATATTAAAGAACAATCCCATTTCCCCCCTCTATAAACCATTCCATCCAGAAGAGTAATTTAAAATGTGCTATAAATCATTATCTGTTCAACAACCAATCTGCATTCAGAAAAGTTATATCCATCCCTATTCTTCTTCCTTGGAACAATTTTAAATGCTCTCATTTTTGCTAACTTGTAGGCCTGCTTTGGGTCTTCTGACTGGATATGTGGTTAAAAAAATAAGTTATTTCTCAAATTTAATATAGCAAATACTAGGAGAGAAAACTGATGTATTTTCTTTAGAAAACTTAAAGTACTCAATGATGATTAGTTGTGTGATGTTTATTACAGCCTTGTAAATGAGTTGATAACATTTACTGCTGTTTCAAAGATAGAGTGAACAATATATAAATAATTACAAAGTTTTGCTTCATCTACACAAAGGTAGAGTGATGAAGAATCATAATGAATAAAGACTAAGATTTTCATTAACTATCTCAACATTCTATGTATGATTGCATTCTCTCCTGTGAACTTGAATGTTAATGTTAGAAAGTAAGATATTCATATATTACCAAGTATTTTGTGAAGTTCTGTGTGGTTTCAAAGAGAAACAAGGTACATTCTGTACACTCTGGGAGCTTGCACTAGTAGAGGAAATAAGGTGTGTAGTGAAACAGCTATGTTATAAAGTGGTATGTGATGTATTTTAAGAGAGAGGTAAATGTGCTTCCCACATTAGAGAGAAATAACTCACTTGTGGATAGCAAGATCAGGTAAGCCATGATCAAGATATCCCTTTACATAAACTATGCTTAGTGACATGTTTAAAACGTCAATGGGAACCCATTGTTACTCCTCTGCATAAAACCTTCAGTCAGTTTCTATCACACTTCGAATATCCATACACAACAAAAAGAAAAAACACAAAACACAGACCGTAACAGGCCTTCAAGTTTCTGGGTACCTCATCAGCCTCCTCTTCTTTTCTATCTGCCCCTTCTTACCACGTTTCAGCTAACTGACCAGGCCCTTTCCACATGTCCTAGTTCTGCCTGCAATCCTTCTCACACTCCATATGTGGCTAACTCTACCTTCACAATTTTGGGGAAGACTTTGATTATCCAGGATATAAAGTATGCACACAGAAAGAAGTAAATTTGGAACAACGTTGGGACTCACTCTAGGCCAGACTCTTCTGTATGAGTAGGCTATCACTATTGTGAGCAGCTGAAAGATTTTTAAGACAAGAAATGAAAATGACAGAGCTATATTTCATAAATATATTGTAGGGATGTTTAGGACAGTTTAGAATACAGAAAGGTGGGTGTGAGAAATACCACTTTCCTCAGAAAAAAAAATCTAGGAAAGAGGTAATGAGGGTCTATGTTAGAGAAGGTAAGAAGGCACAATTTACAAAAATGTTATCACTGATTGAAAAGAAGAGATAAATGGAATGGAGATGTTAGAAATAACTCTGCTTTCAGGGAGATCAATTGTGCCATTATCAGAAATAGGCACATCAGAAACAAACAAAATAGATGTTTTGGAGGCAAAGATTAATTTTTTTTTGACTATAATAAAAGTAAAGTGGCTGATAGACAGAAATGTTATAAAGTATTTCTGGGCTAGAATTCAGAAAAATAAAGGGAAAGGCTGGCAATGATTCCAGGGAAAGGCTGGAATCAAAATATATAGATGTTACCGTTAAAGATGAAGTCATCAATGGACAAAATAGGAAAGGAAAGGAGAAGCAAGGACAGCGAAGCAAGGACAGCTCTGATGAAACATATAGGAATATGAAGATCACACAACTAAAGGAGATCAAGTTGACACAATCTGTGAAGGAACATGAGAATATTGCATTATTTCAGGAAATAAAGAGAAAAGGAATTGCAAAAAAAGGGAATTACTCATAGTGTGCTTAAATAGAGGTCAAAGAGAATGACATAAGAAGGCTGGCTCTTTAAAAAGGGAGGGACACTGGGAGGCTGAAGTAGAGGATATGGAACACAATAAGACAGGCAACTGAGTTAAAAATTAGCAAGTGATGAATGGAGAGACTTACTGAAAGCCTAAAGACTCAACTGAGATTAGTGGGACTTTATAGGGTACACAGCAAAATGTTATTATATCCAATTTTCTAGGAATATCTAACACCCTTTAAATAAAGGGGACAAGAGAATTATAAGAGTTGCTTGTGGTTAGAGACAGAAGAGATCAAAACAAGATAAGATCGAATAAGAATTCTGGATACCAGTAAAGCAGACACTGAAATGTCAGACTATAAGTTCTAGCTTGGCTAGACAGGCAAATTATGTCAGTAAATGGTTAAAGGAGCATCCACGAGGTCTTGATTTAACTGTTCTTTTTTAAAATTTAAATTAGAAATCTTATGCAGTAAATTGTTTATTCTGCAATTTTACTTGAGTTGAGGAGATTGACAAGGTCCTACCCACACAAAATCTTTGCCTTTGTTCCTCCTTGCTGAGACTTGTGCGTGACTGTGCAGGCAGCATTATCTTTGTGATATCTCTTTTAAAAATAATGTACCAGCTGGGCACAGTGGCTCATGCCTGCAATCCCAACACTTTGTGAGGCCAAGGCGGGCGGATCACCTCAGGTGGGGAGTTCGAGACCAGCTTGACCAACATGTAGAAACCTCATCTCTACTAAAAATACAAAATTAACCAGGCATAGTGTTGCATGCCTGTAATCCCAGCTACTAGCGAGGCTGAGGCAGGAAAATCGCTTGAACCCGGGAGGTGGAGGTTGCTGTGAGCCGAGATCACACCACTGCACTCCAGCCTGGGCAACAAGAGTGAAACTCCATCTCAAAATAAATAAATAAATAAATAAAATAATGTACCTACACGAGGTGTAATAACTTAAAAACTTGGGGCCTAATCCCTTTAGAATAGATGATTTTGTGAGTTTGCATGAAGAAAAAAAGAAGAGTATGAACACTCAGGTGAAGAAATGATGGAGGGCTAAAGAGGAAAAAACAAAAAGAAATATAAAAGGGGGAAAAGGGCATCACAACTTTCACTCTCTGAAAAGTTTTCTGAAGGGTTATCCTCTCAATAATCATGAGAGTTTGTTGTTGTTGTTGTTGTTTTAACAATTCTTGTTGAGCTGCTCTACCTGTAAAGCCAACACCCATCCCCCAAAAAAATGTAAAAAATATTTTGTTATATATTATTGTTTTTTTCCAGTGGAGGTATGAGTACATATGATATATTGACCATCGTTTATAAAATTGAGGTTACATATTTTACCGTTTTGTAAACTACCACTTCATTCTTTTCTTCAACTTTTATTTTAAGTTCTAGGGTACATTGGCAGGATGTGCAGGTTTGTTACACAGGTAAATGAGTGCCATGGTGATTTGCTGCACAGATCAACCCATCACCAAGGTATTAAGCTCAGCATCCATTATTCTTTCTGATGCTCTCTTTCTCCCCGGCCCCAACTAATAGGCCCCAGTGTGTGTTGTCCCCCCTCAAACGTCCATGTGTTTTCATCATTCAGCTCCCACTTACAAGTGAGAACATGCAGTGTATGGTTTTCTGTTCCTGCATTAGCTTGCAGGAACAGAAACAGCTTCCAGCTCCATTTATGCCCCTGCAAAAGGCATGATCTCATTCCTTTTTATGGCTGCATAATATTCCATGGTGTATATGTAGCATATTTTCTTTTCTTTCTTTCTTTTTTTTTTTTTTTGAGATGCAGTCTCGCTCTGTTGCCCAGCAGGCTGGAGTGCAGTGGCGTGATCTTAGTTCACTGCAAGCTCCACCTCTTGGGTTCACTCCATTCTTCTGCCTCAGCCTCCCGAGTAGCTGGGACTACAGGCGCCCACCACAATGCCCGGCTAATTTTTTGTATTTTTAGTAGAGATGGGGTTTCACTGTGTTAGCCAGGATGGTCTCGATCTCCTGACCTCGTGATCCACCCGTCTTGAACTCCCAAAGTACTGAGATTACAGGCATGAGCCGCTGTGCCCAGCAAGCATATTTTCTTTATCCAGTCTATCACTGATGGGCATTTGGGTTGATTCTATGTCTTTCCTATTGTGAATAGTCTTGCAATGAACATATGAGTGCATGTATCTTTATAATTATTTATATTCCTTTGAGTATATACCCAGTAATGAGATTGCTAGGTCAAATGATATTTCTGCTTCTAGATCTTTGAGGAATTGCCACACTTTCACAATGATTGAACTAATTTATACTCCCCCCAACAGTGTAAAACTTTCCTTTTCCTCTACAACCTCCCTAGCATCTGTTAAGTTTCTTGACTTTTTAACAATTGCCATTTTGACTGGTGAGAGATGGTATTTCATTGTGGTTTTGATTTGTATTTATCTACTGATCAGTGATGTTGAGCTTTTTTTCATATGTTTGTTAACTGCATAAATGTTTTGAGAAGTATCTGTTACTGCTATTGGCTTACTTTTTAATGAGGTTGTTTGTGTGTGGTTTTTCTTTTCGTAAATTTGTTTAAGTTCCTTGTAGACTCTGAATATTAGACTTTTGTCAGATGGATAGATTGCAAGATTTTTATCCCATTCTATAGGTTATCTGTTTACTCTGATGATAGTTTCTTTTTCTGTGCAGAAGCACTTTAGTTTAATTAGATCTTAGTTGTCAATGTTTGCTGTTATTGCATTGCTTTTGGCATTTTCATCATAAAATCTTTGCTTGTGCCTATGTCCTGAAATGGTATTGCCTTGCTTTTCTTCTAGGGTTTTTATAATTGTGGGTTTTACATTTAAGTCTTCAATCCGTCCTGAGTTAATTTTTTAATAAACTGTAAGGAAGGGGTCCAGTTTCAATTTTCTGCATATGGCTAGCCAGTTCTCCCAGAACCATTTATTAAATAGGGAATCCTTTCCCCATTGCTTGTTTTTGTCAGATTTGTCAAAGATCAGATGGTTTTAGGTGTGTGGTCCTGTTTCTGAGTTCCCTTTCTGTTCCATTGGTCTATATGTCTGTTTTTGTATGATTACCATACTGTTGTGGTTACTGTGGCTTTGTACTATAGTTTGAAGTTGGGTGGTGTGATGCCTCCAGCTTTATCTTTTTGCTTAGGATTTTCCTGGTGATTTGGGCTCTTTTTTGGTTCCATATGAATTTTAAAATAGTTTTTTTTCTAATTCTGTGAAGAATGTCAATGGTAGTTTAATGGGAATAGCATTTAATCTATAAATTACTTTGGGCAGTGTGACCATTTTCACAACATTGATTCTATCCATGAGCATGGAATGTTTTTCCATTTGTTTGTGTCCTCTCTGATTTCCTTGAGCAGTGTTTTGTAGTTCTCCTTCAAGGGGTCCTTCACTTCCCTTGTTAGCTGTATTCCTAGGTATTTTATACTTTTTGTAGTAATTGTGAATGAGGGTCCATTCATGATTTGGCTGTTTGCCTGTTGTTGGAGTACAGAAATGCTAGTGATTTTTGCATATTGATTTTGTATCCTGAGACTTTGATGAAGTTGCTTATCAGCTTAAGAAACTTGGCCGGGCGCGGTGGCTCAAGCCTGTAATCCCAGCACTTTGGGAGGCCGAGACGGGCGGATCACGAGGTCAGGAGATCGAGACCATCCTGGCTAACACAGTGAAACCCCGTCTCTACTAAAAATACAAAAACTTAGCCGGGCGAGGTGGCAGGCGCCTGTAGTCCCAGCTACTCGGGAGGCTGAGGCAGGGGAATGGCGTGAACCCGGGAGGCGGAGCTTGCAGTGAGCTGAGATCCGGCCACTGCACTCCAGCCTGGGTGACAGAGCGAGACTCCGTCTCAAAAAAAAAAAAAAAAAAAAAAAAAAAAAAAAGAAACTTTTGGGCTGAGACATACTACCACTTAATTTAACCATATATTGCAAATATTTTTTATCATTTATTAAAATGTCTCATAAAACATGATAGTTACATATACTTAGTTGTATAACTCATTGTTTTTATTTGAAAAAAATAGAAAAAAAATCTTTGGCTGTCTTAGGTAGAAAAGGAAATCATTGCAACCCACATCACTGGGAAGAGTCTAAAATAAGAATTATGCCAAAAATCATATAAAGAGGGCATGACTGCTATTGAATCTGAATAAGAATGACATAGCTCTCACCACCACCAACATGGCCCCGGATCCAGGCCTTACTGAAACATCAATGATACAACCACTTCCATATAAGCTCACTGGTACAAGTGCCACCAAATACCTGAATAAATTCTCCTTGGTTTTGAGTTCCTTCTATCAACAATATCTATTAAAAATTCTAAGTCTGGGGTAGGTGCACTGGAATCTTAAAGCCTGGATCTCATACTGAGGCCTCAGTTTTGAGGATGCCTGGATTTATTTCAGCATTTATGTGGGTGGTAATGTCTGCCTCCCAACCATATTGACAAGGAGGAAAATCCTCCCAAACAGGGAAGAGGTTTGAATGCTGGGAAACCATTATAATGTTCATTATAATAGTATTTCTCATGAAATGACCTTAATTTAACTTCCCAATTCCTAATTCTGAATATTTATGACATTTTCCATAATTAAAAAAAAATAATTCTGTAATGACCACTTTGCCCAAAACCGTTTTGTATTTCAGATGGTTTTATTTCTATACACATGGAAGTGGAATTATTGGGTCAAATGATGCAAATATATTTTAAAACGCTGATAGATATCCCTACATTACCCTAGGGAAAGTTTCCATTAATTTATACTCTCAACAGGGAGATATAAAAGTGTCAGTTTTCCTACTAACTTGTCAACTCTGGCCATCCTCATTTTGTTAACCCTTTCCTAGTATTACTAGTTTTAAAAATAACAATTTATTGCTGTTTTACTTTGCATTTCCTTGATTATTAGTGAGGTTTTAATAATTTTCCATGTTTGTTATTGCCATGTGTTCTTTTGTAAATTGGCAATTTATGTCTTTGACAAAGTTTACTCATATTTCCTTTATTCTTTTTTTGTTTGTTTGTTTAGACAGAGTTTCACTCTTGTTGCCCAGGTTGGAGTGCAATGGTGCAATTTCGGCTCACTGCAACCTCCACTACCCAGATTGAAGCAATTCTCAGCCTCCCGAGTAGCTGGGATTATGGGCATGCACCACCACATCTGGCTAATTTTGTATTTTTAATAGAGACACAGGGTTTCTCCATGTTGGTCAAGCTGGTCTTGAACTCTCGACCTCTGGTGATCCGCCCACCTTGGCTCCCAAAGTGTTGGTATTACAGGCATAAGCCTCCGTGCCCAGCCTTTTTTTCTTTTTCTTCTTCTTCTTCTTCTTTTTTTTTTGCTTTTTGTGACAGATTCTTGCTCTGTCGCCCAGACTGGAGTGCAGTGATCTCTAGGGTTCAAGCAATTCTCCTACCTCAGCCTCCCAAGTAGCTGGAACTACAGGCACATGCCACCAGGCTTGACTAATTTTTTGTATTTTTAGTAGATACGGGGTTTCACTATGTTTGCCAGACTGGTCTTGACCTCCTGACCTCGTGATCTGCCTGCCTTGGCTTCCCGAAGTGCTGGGATTACAGGCGTGAGCCACAACACTTAGCCTTTATTCATTTTTTTTTTTAAATTGTCTTCATTACTCTGCTGGAATCTATTCATATACCAATGGCATTAAAGCTTACCTGGTTTTTTATTTTGTTTTTAAATCACTTTATCGCTTTTTAAAAATTTATTTATTTATTTATTTATTTATTTTTTATTATACTTTAAGTTCTAGGGTACACGTGCACCACATGCAGGTTTGTTACATATGTATACATGTGCCATGTTGGTGTGCTGCACCCATTAACTCGTCATTTACATTAGGTATATCTCCTAATGCTATCCCTCCCCACTACCCCCTCACCACAATAGGACCTGGTGTGTGATGTTCCCCTTTCCGTGTCCAGGTGATCTCATTGTTCAGTTCCCACCTATGAGTGAAACACGCGGTATTTGGTTTTCTGTTCTTGTGATAGTTTGCTGAGAATGATGGTTTCCAGCTGCATCCATGTCCCTACAAAGGACACGAATCATCCATTTTTATGGCTGCATAGTATTCCGTGGTGCATATGTGCCACATTTTCTGAATCCAGTCTGTCACTGATGGACATTTGGGTTGATTCCAAGTCTTTGCTATTGTGAATAGTACCGCAATACACATACATGTGTATGTGTCTTTATAGCAGGATGACTTCCAATCCTTTGGGTATATCCCCAGCAATGGGATGGCTGTGTCAAATCGTATTTCTAGTTCTAGATCCTTGAGGAATCACCACACTGTTTTCCACAATGGTTGAACTAGTTTACAGTCCCACCAACAGTGTAAAAGTGTTCCTATTTCTCCACATCCTCTCCAGCACCTGTTGTTTCCTGATTTTTTAATGATTGCCATTCTAACTGGTGTGAGATGGTATCTTATTGTGGTTTTGATTTGCATTTCTCTGATGGCCAGTGATGATGAGCATTTTTTCATGTGTCTGTTGGCTATATGAATGTCTCCTTTTGAGAAGTGTCTGTTCATATCCTTTGCCCACTTTTTGATGGGGTTGTTTTTTTTTTCTTGTAAATTTGATTGAGTTCTTTATAGGTTCCGGATATTAGCCCTTTGTCAGATGAGTAGATTGCAAAACTTTTCTCCCATTCTGTAGGTTGCCTGTTCACTCTGATGGTAGTGTCTTTTGCTGTGCAGAAGCTCTTTCGTTTAATTAGATGCCATTTGTCAATTTTGGCTTTTGCTGCCGTTGCTTTTGGTGTTTTAGACATGAAGTCTTTGCCCATGCCTATGTCCTGAATGGTACTACCTAGGTTTTCTTCTAGGGTTTTTATGGTTTTAGGTCTAACATTTAAGTCTCTAATCCATCTTGAATTAATTTTTGTATAAGGAGTAAGGAAAGGATCCAGTTTCAGCTTTCTACTTATGGCTAGCCAATTTTCCCAGCACCATTTATTAAATAGGGAATCCTTTCCCCATTTCTTGTTTTTGTCAGATTTGTCAAAGATCAGATGGCTGTAGATGTGTGGTATTATTTCTGAGGGCTCTGTTCTGTTCCATTGGTCTATATCTCTGTTTTGATACCAGTACCATGCTGTTTTGGTTACTGTAGCCTTGTAGTATAGTTTGAAGTCAGGTAGCGTGATGCCTCCAGCTTTGTTCTTTTGGCTTAAGATTGTCTTGGCAATGCGGGGTCTTTTTTGGTTCCATATGAACTTTAAAGCAGTTTTTTCCAATTCTGTGAAGAAAGTCATTGATAGTTTAATGGGGATGGCATTGAATCTCTAAATTACCTTGGGCAGTATGGCCATTTTCATGATATTGATTCTTCCTATCCATGAGCATGGTATGTTCTTCCATTTGTTTGTGTCCTCTTTTATTTCACTGAGCAGTGGTTTGTAGTTCTCCTTGAAGAGATCCTTTACATTCCTTGTAAGTTGGATTCCTAGGTATTTTATTCTCTTTGAAGCTATTGTGAATGGGAGTTCATTCATGATTTGGATCTCTGTTTGTCTGTTACTGGTGTATAAGAATGCTTGTGATTTTTGCACATTAAATTTGTATCCTGAGACTTTCCTGAAGTTTCTTATCAGCTTAAGGAGATTTGGGGCTGAGACAATGGGGTTTTCTAAATATACAATCATGTCATCTGCAAACAAGGACAATTTGACTTCCTCTTTTCCTAATTGAATAATCTTTATTTCTTTCTCTTGCCTGATTGCCCTAGCCAGAACTTCCAACACAATGTTGAATAGGAGTGGTGAGAGAGGGCATCCCTGTCTTGTGCCAGTTTTCAAAGGGAATGCTTCCAGTTTTTGCCCATTCGGTATGATATTGGCTATGGGTCTGTCATAAATAGCTCTTATTATTTTGAGATACGTTTCATCAATACCGAATTTATTGAGAGCTTTTAGCATGAAGGGCTGTTGAATTTTGTCAAAGGCCTTTTCTGCATCTGTTGAGATAATCATGTGGTTCTTGTCTTTGGTTCTGTTTATGTGCTGGATTACGTTTATTGATTTGTGTATGTTGAACTAGCCTTGCATCCCAGGGATGAAGCCCACTTGATCATGGTGGATAAGCTTTTTGATGTGCTGCTGGATTCGGTTTGCCAGTATTTTACTGAGGATTTTTGCATCGATGTTCATCAGGGATATTGGTCTAAAATTCTCTTTTATTGTTGTATCTCTGCCAGGCTTTGGTATCAGGATGATGTTGGCCTCATAAAATGAGTTAGGGAGGATTCCCTCTTTTCCCATTGATTGGAATAGTTTCAGAAGGAGTGGTACCAACTCCTCCTTGTACCTCTGATAGAATTCGGCTGTGAATCCGTCTGGTCCTGGACTTTTTTTGGTTGGTAGGCTATTAATTATTGCCTCAATTTCAGAGCCTGCTATTGGTCTATTCAAGGATTCAACTTCTTCTTCGTTTAGTCTTGGGAGAGTGTAAGTGTCCAGGAAATTATCCATTTCTTCTAGGTTTTCTAGTTTATTTGCATAGAGGCATTTATAGTATTCTCTAATGGTAATTTGTATTTCTGTGGGGTCGGTGGTGATATCCCCTTTATCATTTTTTATTGCATCTATTTGATTCTCCTCTCTTTTCTTCTTTATTAGTCTTGCTAGTGGTCTATCCATTTTGTTGATTTTTTCAAAAAATCAGCTCCTGGATTCATTGATTTTTTGGATGGTTTTTTTGTGTCTCTATCTCCTTCAGTTCTGCTCTGATCTTAGTTATTTCTTGCCTTCTGCTAGCTTTTGAATGTGTTTGCTCTTACTTCTCTAGTTCTTTTAATTGTGATGTTAGGGTGTCAATTTTAGATCTTTCCTGCTTTCTCTTGTGGGCATTTAGTGCTATAAATTTCCCTCTACACACTGCTTTAAATGTGTCCCAGAGATTCTGGTATGTTGTATCTTTGTTCTCATTGGTTTCAAAGAACATCTTTATTTCTGCCTTCATTTCGTTATGTACCCAGTAGTTATTCAGGAGCAAGTTGTTCAGTCTCCATGTAGTTGAGTGGTTTTGATTGAGTTTCTTAGTCCTGAGTTCTAGTTTGATTGCACTGTGATCTGAGAGACAGTTTGTTATAATATCTGTTCTTTTACATTTGCTGAGGAGTGCTTTACTTCCAACTACATTGTCAATTTTGGAATAAGTGTGATGTGGTGCTGAGAAGAATGTATACTCTGTTGATTTGGGGTGGAGAGTTCTGTAGATGTCTATTAAGTCTGCTCGGTGCAGAGTTGAGTTCAATTCCTGGATATCCTTGTTAACTTTCTGTCTTGTTGATCTGTCTAATGTTGACAGTGGGGTGTTAAAGTCACCCATTATTATTGTATGGGAGTCTAAGTCTCTTTGTAAGTCTCTAAGGACTTGCTTCATGAATCTGGGTGCTCCTGTATTGGGTACATATATATTTATGATAGTTAGCTCTTCCTGATGAATTGATCCCTTTACCATTATTTAATGGCCTTCTTTGTCTCTTTTGGTTTAGAGTCTGTTTTATCAGAGACTAGGATTGCAACGCCTGCTTTTTTTGTTTTCCATTTGCTTGGTAGAACTTCCTCCATCCCTTTATTTTGAGCCTATGTGTGTCTCTGCATGTGAGATGGGTCTCCTGAATACAGCAAACTGATGAGTCTTGACTCTTTATCCAATTCGCCAGTCTGTGTCTTTTAATTGGACCATTTAGTTCATTTACATTTAAGGTTAATTTTGTTATGTGTGAACTTGATCCTGTCATTATGATATTAGCTGGTTATTTTGCTCACTAGTTGATGCTGTTTCTTCCTAGCATTGATGGACTTTACATTTTGACATGTTTTTGCAATCGCTGGTACCTGTTGTTCCTTTCCACGTTTAGTGCTTCCTCAGGATCTCTTGTAGGGCAGGCCTGGTGGTGACAAAATCTCTAAGCATTTGCTTATCTGTAAAGGATGTTATTTCTTGTTCACTTATGAAACTTAGTTTGGCTGGATATGAAATTCTGGGTTTAAAATTCTTTTCTTTAAGAATGTTGAATATTGGCCCCCACTCTCTTCTGGCTTGGAGAGTTTCTGCTGAGAGATCTGCTGTTCGTCTGATGGGCTTCCCTTTGTGTGTAACCCGACCTTTCTCTCTGGCTGCCCTTAACATTTTTTCCTTGGATTCAACTTTGGTGAATCTGACAATTATGTGTCTTAGAGTTGCTCTTCTCAAGGAGTATTGCTTTTTTTTTGAGATGGAGTCTCGCTCTGTCACCCAGGCTGGAGTGCAGTGGCACAATCTCTGCTCACTGCAAACCTCTGCTTCCTGGGTTCAAGTGATCTCCTGCCTTAGCCTCCCAAGTAGCTGGGACTACAGGCCCATGCCACCACACCCAGCTAATTTTTGTATTTTTAGTAAAGATGGGGTTTCACCGTATTGGCCAGGCTGGTCTCGAACTCCTGACCTCAGGTGATCCGCCTGCCTCAGCCTCCCAAAGTATTGGCATTACAAGTGTGAGTCACCGCATCCAGCCTATAGCGTCTTTGAATTTTATATATTTATATATGTTTAGCCAAATTTGTTTTCTATACTTTTCATTTACTTTTATGCTAAGACAGCCTTCCACACTTCATTGGAGAGACATATTTATGGATAATTCTAGCCTTTTTCTTCACTTTTTACTTTTAAATCTTTAAGAGATCTGGTGTTAATTTTCATACATGGCTGTTTAGTAAAAATACAACTTTTAAAAAAATTAATTCATTCAAAACATTTTGTTAAATAATCACACTTTCTCCATTATGTTAAATCTACATCATATTTGACATGACCATATGCTGTAGAGTTTTGAGCCTTTCATTTAGATCCACTGACTTTATGGTTTTTAAATATGTTTTGCAGATGTAGTTTTCTAGCTGTAGAAGTCTTTCTTCCCAATAAAATAACATATATATATATGCTTGGATTTTTTTTGAGACAGAGTCTTGCTCTGTCACCCAGGCTGGAGTGCAGTGGCGCAGTCTCAGCTCACTGCAACCTCTGCCTCCCAGGTTCACACCATTCTCCTGCCTCAGCCTCCCGAGTAGCTGGGACTACAGGAGCCCACCACCAGGCCCGGCTAATTTTTTGTATTTTTAGTAGAGACGGGGTTTCACTGTTTTAGCCAGGATGATCTGGATCTCATGACTTCGTGATCCACCCGCTTCGGCCTCCCAAAGTGCTGGGATTACAGGCATGAACCACCGTGCCTGGCCAATAATTATTCTTTAAAGTTGGTTATTTATGCCTGCCCATTCTTCATAATTAATTTGATGAATTTGGTGTAATTTCAATTTTAAAATCCCCAAAGTAATTTTTAGGTACATAAAAAATTCAGTTTACCTTGGCGATCATTATATTTTCATTTTAAACATCTTTACATCTTTAATATTATTTTAGTTGCCATTCAAGAATTATTTCGTTCTAATGTAAACAACAGCAAAAAATACCCAAGCAAGCAAACAAACAAAAAAGTGTGTTCTTTCATCCTTTTAATTTTTGCATTTATGTTCTCTACTTTGTTTAATTTATTCTTAAATGTTCTTATATTTTTGCAGCTTTTTGAATGACCATTTTTAATATATTTCATGTTTTTTTATAACTATATAAACTAATGATTTAATATATTTCTTCAGATAAATGCACAAATTATCAAACTACTGTTAGTATTGTTAATACAAATTAATTTATTTATTAGTATTGTTAATATATTTGTATTGTTAAATATTGTTAAGATATTTGCTAACTAATTTATGTGTTTTTCTAGTTAATCATATTAGCTGAAAATATTGACAAATTTATTTCCTCTTTTCCCATATTTAAACCATGGTATTTTATTACCTTGTTTCATTGCACTGACTATAGCCCCTATATAAATAACTATATAATGTTAAGTAATAATAATGATTGTTGGTATGCTTGCATTAGTTCTGACTTTAATTACCCATCTTTTTCATGTTAAGAAATAAATCCTCTATACTTAGCTCACTAAATTTCAGAGTATTTTATTTTATTTTATTTTATTTTTTTTTTTGAGACGGAGTCTCGCTGTGTCTCCCAGGCTGGAGTGCAGTGGCGTGATCTCGGCTCACTGCAAGCTCCGCCTCCCGGGTTCACGCCATTCTCCCGCCTCAGCCTCCCAAGTAGCTGAGACTACAGGTGCCCGCCACCACGCCCGGCTAGTTTTTTGTATTTTTAGTAGAGACGGGGTTTCACCATGTTAGCCAGGATAGTCTCGATCTCCTGACCTCGTGATCCACCCGCCTCGGCCTCCCAAAGTGCTGGGATTACAGGCTTGAGCCACCGCGCCCGGCCTAATTTCAGAGTATTTTAAACACATCAAGAATAGAAGTTGGCCGGGCGCGGTGGCTCAAGCCTGTAATCCCAGCACTTTGGGAGGCCGAGACGGGTGGATCACGAGGTCAGGAGATCGAGACCATCCTGGCTAACACGGTGAAACCCCGTCTCTACTAAAAAATACAAAAAACTAGCCGGGCGCGGTGGCAGGCGCCTGTAGTCCCAACTACTCGGGAGGCTGAGGCAGGAGAATGGCGTGAACCCGGGAGGCGGAGCTTGCAGTGAGCTGAGATCCGGCCACTGCACTCCAGCCTGGGCGGTAGAGCGAGACTCCGTCTCAAAAAAAAAAAAAAAAAAAAAAGTATAGAAGTTAAACTATATTCTATGTATTTTGTTCCTCATGGGATTATCTCATGATTTTTGTCCCTTGACTTTTTAATGAAGTATATTTTATTCATACACTTCTTTATAATGGATTATGCTTGAAAAAACCTGCTTAATTATGCTGTATTTAATATTTAATATAATTTTTTACTTTATTCGCAAGCTTTTAATCCTAATACCTGCCTTAAGTATTATTGCCTTAAGTATTATTGTGTTTCACTTTCACTCTGAAATAATTTCAAGTTTATAGAAAAGTTATAAGAATAATACAGATAGTTCCTATGTATCCTTCACCCACAGACTCAAGTTTTGTCAATTGCTGCATCATGCCTTGTCTAGCAAAAAGGTCACATAGTACACCCAGTTGTCATTGCTCTCTTATCTCCTTCAATCTTGGTCAGTTCTTCAGTCTCTCTTGACTTTTATAACCTAGACATTTATGAAGATTAGAGGCCAGTCTTTCTATAGAATGTTCTTTAATTTGGGTGTGTCCAATGTCTTCTTATTATTAGACTCAGGTTCTGGGAAATATTTCACAGAAGTGATGTGTGTTTAGCTCATTGCCTCTTATCTTTTGGCAAATGATGCCAATTTGTCCATTACTAGTAGTGTTAACTTCGATCACTTGATTAATATTGTGTCAGGTAGGTTGTACTACTTTTTTAATTAGTCTTTTCTTTCTTTGTATTTAACAAATATTTTGTGGGCAGCTACTTTAACATTATTCCTTATTTCATTTTCACTTGCAAGTTTTAGTATCCATTGATATTTCTTGCTTGAATTAATTATTTCTGTGATGGTTGCCAAATAATATTTTTCAAACTCCATCATTCCTTCTATTAGCATTCTATAATACAAAAGGGCTTTATATTCTCTTTATTTAATAAATAGTGTCTAATTTATATCAGAATTATAATATATTGCAGTTATTTCTTTCAATACCCCAATTGTCCTATACTTGGCTGGTGAAAGTCCCTCTCAAGCTGGCTTCCGTGTACTTTTGACATGACTCGTCATTTTTTGAGTACATTCTTACTCCCTGGCCCAAGAGATGCTCCAAGTTATATTGTTCCTTCCTTGCCCCAGTCCTGGTACCAGCTGTTTCTCCAAGTAACCCTTTCTTTAAGTGGATAGTGATATTTTAAAACCAAAATGAGGATGCTAAGTATTAGGTATATGAATTGCTACTGGGGTGTCAGTGCTCCAGGGCCTCTTAGTGGGCAGGGTTATGAAATATATGTACACATCTCTCTCTCTCTCTCTTCTATTAAAACTTATGAATAATCACTAATAACTTCAATTTCAATCCAATAGCACAAGACTCATGTTAGCTTTCTCCCTGTCCACATTTATACTCTCTTCTCCAACAATAAGAAACTGGTTATCATTATCTTCAATATTTTTATTTACTTGCTCAATTCTCTTCAATGTAGCCAAGGTCCCAACTTTCCCAGGTGGTTTTCCCTTCAGCTGCTCTCTTGGGTGGGCCTGGCCCTTCAGAGATGCTTCCTCATTCAGAATCCTTTCTTCTTCAAGCCTTGGTACAAGTTGGGCTGCTCTTCCACAACATTTCAGCCTGCCTACTAGCTTTTTAACTAATAAGAATGAAAGAAGCCAGCTAGGCATGGTGGCTCACGCCTGTAATCCCAGCACTTTGGGAGGCCAAGGCAGGCGGATCATGAGGTCAGGAGTTTGAGACCAGCCTGGCCAACATAGTGAAACCCTCATCTCTACTAAAAATACAAAAATTAGCCGGGTGTGGTGGTGCACGCCTGTAGTCCCAGCTACTCAAGAGGCTGAGGCAGGAGAATCGCTTGAACCCTGGAGGCGGAGGCTGTGGTGAGCTGAGATCAGGCCACTGCACTGCAGCCTAGGCAACAGAGCGAGACTCCATCTCAAAAAAAAAAAAAAAAAAAGAAAGAAAAAGAAAAAAAAAATGAAAGAAGCCTTATTGTGTTTTGTACACTTAATTTGTTTTTCACTCAGGCAGACCTAGGACTGGAAACATTATAAAGACAACCCATGTCATACAGAAGAGTTTTGTCAAAAAAAAATTGCCTATTTGTAGCAAACTGAAAACAATAGAAATAGCTATATATTGAATATATACATATATATGTCATCTTTCTTGGCTGTTTAAATACATAAATTCAAAAAATTGCCTTTAATATTTTTAAGAGTACATTTTTAAGGTAATTTGTAGAAAACATAAATGTACAGATAATGATAATTTATAGTGGTTTATGGTACTATTTAAACATATTTGAAAGGGTAGATATCATTATTTTAATACTTAAGTTTAAATATCTGTGTAAAAGCCAGATCATGTGTGACTAGCCACATATGATATTGTGTAAATCCAAGTAAAAATAACTTGTCATAGACTGGATGTAGTTACAATATTTAGCAGAGGCAGATACGATAAGAAATAAATCTCAACCTCCACATCTTCCTAATAACTCTCAAAATTTTCCCCATAAGGTATTAAAATCTTCATAGATTCAATGATTCAATATTTGAATATAGGTAAATATTAGTTCATCTCTGTCTTCAAGTAACTTCTTTTTTCTTTCATGAAGTCTAGATTTTTATCCTGAGCCAACTCTCGTGCCACTATTGGTACTAAGATAACTTTTTCTCTTTTCCCTTATTTTTTCTCCTTTGAAGAAGAACAAAAGCAGTTTAGATTAGAAAGTATGTGGATGTATACAGGTTATATAATTTAATAACTAAAAGATGGACTACAGCTATATAAAAAGGGTTTGTAGACAGTAATTAATTATGCTTGGATGGGATTGGTTTAGACAAAACTTGAAATCCTTTCTACAGGGAAGCATATCAAGTTAAAACTGCATGAGGTAACATTGCTAACCATCTTAACTAAAAAGTTGCAGTTCTTCCCTTTCATTAGCTGTCTGGTTGCTGACGTGAATAGTTAAGACTTTCAAGTCTGAGCCTGACCGATTATACAGTCAATCAAGAGCCTACTGTCTCAAAAAGTAAGCTGAAGAGTAGAAAAATTAGTAGACTTCAGCATATAAAATTCAAATGAGAAAATTCCAGTTAATCACTAAGATTCTCAATAGTCAACAAAATTAATACTAAGAACAAATCTAAGACTTCCAATTCTTATTTTATTAGAATGCCTTAAATTTTAAAAAGGAGCTATAGGCAAAACTTTTGAATAAAATTTTATAGGCAATGTACAGTTGTTGAAAGAATAATCAATGCAACATGATATTTATTACAAAATGGAAGGAAGAAGTGTGGGAGTGAAGGAAGAAAGAAGAAAGTAACAGAAGGAAAGGAGAGCGATTCTGAGAGAAAAACGAGATACCGTCTTAGAGTTCTGGGTAACAGATTTTGGTCAGCATTCAGAGTGGTTAACAGAATTGTAAAACTTGCTTCTAAAAATTTAAATCCTAGAAACAATAAGCTCTAGAGTAATCATTAAAAGTGTAAATTGAGGGCCAGCGTGGTGGTTCATGCCTATAATCCCAGCACTTTGGGAGGCCAAGGCGGGTGGATCACAAGGTCAAGAGATGGAGACCCTCCTGGCCAACATGATGAAACCTCATCTCTACTAAAAGTTAGCCAGGTGTGGTGGTGCGCACCTGTAGTCTCAGCTACTTGGGAGGCAGAGGCAGGAGAATTGCTTGAACCTAGAAAGTGGAGGTTGCAGTGAGCCAACATGGTGCCACTGCACCCCAGACTGGCGACAGAGTGAGATTCCATCTCAAAAAAAAAAAAAAAAAAAAAAGACGTTGGGTTTCCTATTATTTAAGTTTTCAATTATTAAATTTACAGGGCATCTAGAGACATTATAATTTTAAGTCATTATGTATTTATAGATATTCTAGGATTAATGAGATATAGGAAATGAAGCATTTTCAATGTGGAGATTTTAAAAAATACACACCAAGCATGTTGGTCTAATAAGGAGTCCTACTCTCATATTTTTTCACAATTATATTATTTTATATAAAGTAATTATGCAATAAATTTCCTGGCAACTAATGGATAAAGTCCGACAAGCCATGTGTGTGATTTGAATCACAGTGCTGAGAAAAATGTATGGGATTCTATTTAGCACTACAGTGAAATTTAAGTCTTTATTTAGAAAAAATATTTAAAACTTCAAAATGCTAAAAAAAATTATCTCCAATTTTAGTATTTGCAGATTAGGCCATTTTGAAAACAACATTAACCAAATTAGAATAGCATGAAAATGGGAGCAAAAGATTCAACATAAAAATGACCACTCTGTTATTTGTACCAACTTAACAATTAGGCAGTACGGAAATTGAAAATATGATAAAAGATGGGTTGTAAAGTATGGTGAATGGGATATTTAAAAATAAGATTCTCATTTTTAAAATATTGTCATGTCAGGATTTCCTTTGTATTCATATACACATGAATGTTTTTAATGTAACATTTAAAACAAATACCCTAGTTTTTGGAGCCAGTATTCCCAGGGCTCAAGCACATGAGATTAATCTATGTTTTTGATGAGTCCACAGATATTTTATATTATTTACTATTATAAGGCTCTAGTACCTGCTCTGTAGAGTTTTATAGATAATTTGATTCAATGTCATACAAGAAAATAAGCAGGTAGGGAGCAGTACATCCCTCTCACTGATTGCTTAGATCCTTAGAGTAGTAGTTCTTGATTTTTTGTGTGTGTGCATCTGAATCACCTGCAAAGCATAATGATTTAGAAGTTTAAGTCCCAGTTTTAGAAATTCTAATTCCATTGTTCTGGATGTGGTTATCCAGAATCTGCATTTAAAACCAAAATGTTAACTTTGCTGCAGGCTATACAAGAACCACACCTAGAAATGCTAGTTTAAGAAGCTCTATATGGTAGAATTCTGCAAATGTTCATTGCAGCACTGTTCACAATAGCAAAAACATGGAATCAAACTAAATGCCTATCAATGACAGACTGGATAAAGAACATGTGATATATGTACAACATGAAATATTATGCAGCCATAAAAAAGAACAGGACCATGTCTTTTGTGGGAACATAGGTGGGGCTGTAGGCTATCATCCTTAGTAAACTAATATAGGAACAGAAAACCAAATACTACATGTTCTCACTTATAAGTGAGAGCTAAATGGTAAGAACTTATGAACACATAGAAGGAAATAACAGACACAGGTTTATTTGAGGGTGGAGGGTGAGAGGAGAGAGAGGATAAGAAAAGATAACTATTGGGTACTGAGCTTAATACCTGGGTGATGTAACAGTATGTTCAATAAACCCCTCTGACATGTGTTTATCTATGTACCTTCAAACCTAAAATAAATTTTTAAAAAAGAAGCTCTCTAGAATCTGAAGGAAGTAAAGCTGGAGACTGGATGCTAAGGAAAAGGACAGCTGAAAAAATGGGCTAGAGGCACCCAAAACAAAAACTGAAAGAGCCTACTGCAAGGATAATAGGCAACGAGTGAAAGCATATGTTAGATTCTGGGCAACACCCCAGGACAGGAGTGAGCTTTATGGAGGTATTGAAGTACCAGCAACATCATGGTATTCGTCATCATCATCAACAGCATTGTTTTTTTTTTTTGTTTTGTTTTGTTTTGTTTTGAGACGGAGTCTCGCTCTGTCGCCCAGGCTGGAGTGCAGTGGCCGGATCTCAGCTCACAGCAAGCTCCGCCTCCTGGGTTCACGCCATTCTCCCGCCTCAGCCTCCCGAGTAACTGGGACTACAGGCGCCCAACACCTCGCCCGGCTAGTTTTTTGTATTTTTTAGTAGAGACGGGGTTTCACCATGTTAGCCAGGATGGTCTCGATCTCCTGACCTCGTGATCCACCCGTCTCGGCCTCCCAAAGTGCTGGGATTACAGGTTTGAGCCACCGCGCCCGGCCAACAGCATTGTTATCAACATCATCATCAACCTAGTGGGTGAGAAAACATGATCTCCAGACACTGGACTAGAGGTTTACATAGATCATCTAATTTAATCCTTACGATAAATTTAGGAGGACTTAAAATGTTAGTTTTATATATATTTTTCATATGACAAAGCTGAACCGCAGAGAAATTAAGTGGTTTACCCCCAAAGTGTATTTAAATAGCAAGAATGAAAGCAGATTTGAATCAAGCAATGCAACTCTGCAGAACCCACCTTCTAAACTGCTATTCTTTAGTGATATCTTGTAGCACCTTTGAGCTCAAGGTGGCTTCACCATTGTGTAATGAGAAGGAATACAGTATTTACATAACGATTAGTTGAACTGAATTTGCAGAAACCATGGAGGGGGATCATGGCAGGATGTAAAAAACCAAAAGTATCTTAGAGTCTAAAGAAAGGTGCTGTGAGGTTAGGGAAAAGGGAGAGGTCAGCCATTCCTACAAGTAATATCTTTGATGTGGTGACAACTGTATAGGGTTGAATAATGGAATAGAAATAAATGGGAACAGTGTGAATGGATGGAACCTCTGATAGCCACAAGGCTGAATGCCCCAAGGAGAAGTGATTCAGCCATCTGGTGCTTGAGATCAAATTATCTAATATGTATGTAATTGTCCAAAAAGTTCCCTTGGCGACTCAGGCTTAAGGAGGAGACCATGCTTTCTTTATCCCCCTTGTAAGTACAAGCTTTGTTGTTGATTTTTTCTGTCAAAACAATGTGGCTGAGAATAAAATACAATAATATCTTGAATCAGACAAACAGGTTTGAAACCCTGTCCTAAGCCAACAGAGAGCCTTTGGCAGGCTCCTTCCTGTCTCTGAACTTTAAACTTTTGCATATATATAAAATAAAGGGGTAAACATCTACCTAAAAGTAGTATTATTAGAATTAAATGAGATAGTAGATAAACAGTACTTGGCACTTCTCCATCCCTTAAGTTAAATTTAATTTCATTTGCACTGCCATGTCAGGAAGGTACATGCAGTAGTATCTAACATAATTTTAGTTTTAACCCTTGTGAGATGCTCATGTTTGTATCTTAAGAGTAAAAAGATAAATAAGAAAAAAAAAAAAAAAAGAGGAACAATGGGCATTTGGTGCTAAGAGTTCAGACTTAAATATAAATTCTTAACTATGAATCCTTAAATTAGTCTTTAAAATCATGCCCCCCCTCAAAAAAAAAAAACCCAAAAACTCCATTCCAGTGGAAAGTGCTTTCGATTTCCAGATCTGCTTGGCACTCAACTATTCTCTGAACTGTCTTGTGACCTTAAGCAAGTATAACCTAAATTTAACTTCTGTTTGCTCATCTAGAAACCAAGGGATATAGTGCTCAGATTGTCAAATGTATTCAGTATAGGACAATACACAATTTTTAGTTATGGTCTCTAGTGGCTTTTTAGTGACATCAAAGGCCATAAAGCTACTAAAATTGTGTAGAAATATCATAATATAATCAAGCAGTTTTTTTTCAAGCATAACCCATTATAAAGAAATATATGAATAAACAATCTTACATCAAAAATCAAAGAAGAAAAATCACGAGATAATCTCAATAACTGGTCAGCAGGTAAAATCTGTTCTAAGGGGTCCTAAGTAAACTAGTTCTCTCTCCTCCTTCTGCCATTGAATTTAGTAGAATTTTTTCTTTTGTTTTGATATGTGTGTGTGTGAATAAATGTGTGCTTGTATTTGTTTTGAGGGAGTTGGTAAATTAACCCATTGGCATATTTACGTATTTCTATTTTGTTTACAAATGTAAATAGGTTGCCTAAGATCCATACCCTGGTGTCTCTCTTGTAATGGAGCTTAAATACTCTCTACTAAGCTACAAGAAAAGCATCCTATGGTTTGACTGTGATTGGAACTTTGCAAGCTAGTAGACATGCCTTTTACAAGCAATAAAATGAAGCTATCAGCCATTGCAAACGAACCAAAATAGAGGTCACATGACTAAAGCACCCCTGCACCAGGCAGTCTCTGATGTATTTTATTCCAGTTTCAATCTATTAATCAGAGGAGTTGGGACAGCAATAATTTAAACACTGCAATAATCAATTCCATAACACATTAATAGAAGCTACAGTCAAACTTTGCCACACCACTGACTGCATCAGAACCTTGACAGGAGCCCTAGGGCCATGCCTAATTTGCATTACATTTACATAAAATTATAAATCAAGAATACGTGAACACAGCCCTAATGTTTGTTAGTGCTTAGATCTTTCCTGATAGATACATTGAAACCGCTGGTGGCTGGACTTCACTTGCAATAAAATTGTGCAGCTGATCAGTTTTGTTCTCATTCTGCAATTACGGGAAAAGAAACCCAACACAGCAATAGTTTGGGGGTATGTGAATGCCATTTAAGGTTCTTATCCTGTAAAACTATGACTCAGATGTGCCCTTGGAACCCCCAATCTAGAAGCAAATTGTCCCCAATTACTTTGCAGATCCTGGTCACTGGATTTGGTCACCAGTAACTTGTCATTAAGTAGAGATACAAACCACATAGAAACCCGAACAGCTGAAAACATAAGTCTGCTGGAAAATTTTATTTTTCCAGAAGAACTTTGCTATCACAAAAGAGATAATTAGTGATAATCTTCAGGGTGAGGACAGATAAACCCAAACTTTCTTAAACTCAACAGAGCATCTGGTACCTAATAGGGTGGAAAAGTGTACTTCATATGGCTCTAAGCATTCTGTGTGTTCTGGTATCCCTGATTTACATTGTTCCAAGAGCTGTGGCTTTTGCTGTGGGTTTTCACACTCAGGGCTAGGTGAAAACATTCTCACTAATGTTACTGGCCTCAGTAACGGAGTACACTCTCCATATTGTTTTTGGTCCTCTCATTTTAAGTCTCTTTTTAGACAGAAAATCAACACTTAAGTCCAATGGTATCTTTGGGAATATTTCTTTTCAGAAAGGGTTCTGCAAATATTTTGTACATTATTTTTCTGCAACTCCCACCTCTTTCTTACCACCCTTCTATCCCACACTTTCCTTACCTTGTACGATCAAGTAAACTTGGGAGGTCTTGGGCTCATGCTGTGTCTGAACTGAGCAAGTGTAGGAACCCTCATCATAGACATCCACCTTCTGGATTCGGAGGCTGTATTCCAGAGAATGGCGTTTCTCCAGCTCAACCCGTGGGTCCAGAGACCACTTGTCATGTCCAGCAAAAATGATGCCAGAACGGTTCAACCAGGCCACCTTTGAGTTCTTGTCTTCTACAACGCACCTGACAGAGCAGAGTAACAATATTAGTGCCTTAACAACAACTGTTTCTGTGTTTCTTTTCTAGGTGATCAGACTCAACAAGTCCAAACAAGAAAAATAATTATATGCCGAATGAATTACTGCCATGCCATTCTTGGAGTCCTTAAATTTTCACTATTTCATTTAAGATGTAATTACCATCCAGTGGATGGATGTCATCATATTAGACTCAGTTCAGCAAAAAACAATCAGCGTATGAGTAATGAAGGCAAAGTTAAATTAGTACTGACTTCCCATTATCTTCTTGTTTAGGAAAAGGCCACTCACTCAGAACTCCGTCTTTTTAAGTAATTTTGAGAATTAAACAATTGATATCATAGCACTTTTACTCCATCTTGAACTGTGTTTACTTTTTTTTTTTTTTTTTTTTGAGACGGAGTCTCGCTCTGTCGCCCAGGCTGGAGTGCAGTGGCGCGATCTCGGCTCACTGCAAGCTCCGCCTCCCGGGTTCACTCCATTCTCCTGCCTCAGCCTCCGGAGTAGCTGGGACTACAGGCGCCCGCCACCACGCCCGCCTAGTTTTTTTGTATTTTTAGTAGAGACGGAGTTTCACCGTGTTAGCCAGGATGGTCTCGCTCTCCTGACCTCGTGATCTGCCCGTCTCGGCCTCCCAAAGTGCTGGGATTACAGGCGTGAGCCACCGCGCCCGGCCCTGTGTTTACTCTTTTGTAAGTACTTCCTATAGTATTGTGTAATGATAGATTAAAGTTATACTCCACCATTATAGGAATTAGACTAGACTTCTGAGTTTACTTCTAAGCTTTACAAGTTTGGAATGCCCACTTCCAGGAGTAAAAATTGTGTGAGCAGATCCAAGCATAAGGGGATAGGTGTTATGACAAGGAAATCAAAGCAAACATCATCTGGCGTAAGTTTGGTTCCAGCTGCTGAAGGCAGAAGTTTGTTTGGTGGCAAGTTAGGTTGCTAATAGCATTTCTGGTCATACTGAATGCAGGCAATCTTTAACAAAGATGAAGAAGACAATTTTGTCGTTCATAGACCAATGTATCAAAAAGGGTAAAGGAATAACGCTTATTTGAATTACTGCTTTAAAAAATGTAAAAGGGTCTCTTTCTGAAATTTGAAAGAAAGGGGCAAAGAACATGAATTAGTGAAGGAGGGATAAATACTTTTTGGGGAGTATGGTTTTCTCCTTCAGTTCCAGCAAGAGTCTTGCAATGGAAGAATCTAGCAGAAAACAAAAACAAAAACAAAACCTTCTGTCTGCATCCCTGTGGCAAGATTTATGTCTACCCCATAGGGAGATGTCCCAAACCCTGTTCACAGCTGCAAAGCCAGCTGCTCAACACTCGGGGGCAGGAGGGAATGAACAGAAAGAGCCACGAGCACCACAGCAGGACAATTAAGACACCCTGTTCCCCTGTATTTTCTAAACCAAATAAAATCCAGTTTTTCTCTCAGGTCAAAACAACTAAACATAGACAGAAAATTGATGCATAACCCCTAGGCTGTCCACATGGGAATATAAAGGCCAACTGTGTCTCTTATAAGAAAGAGAAAAGCTAAGTCTTTTTACATACTCCATCTATGGTGTAATACAAAGACCTCCTTATCCTATTAATTTTAAATGAATTGTATATGTTATTTAGAGGGAGAATTTTTTTTTTTTTGGAGACAGGTCTTGTTGGGTCACCAAGACTAGAGAGCAGTGGCCTGGTCATAGCTCACTGCAGCCTCAAACTACTGGGCTCAAGCAATCCTCCCGACTCAGCCTCCTAGGTAGCTAGGATTATAGGTGCATGCCAGCAGGACTAGCTAATAAAAAAAAAAAAAATTAGAGATGGGGTATTGCTATGTTGTTCAGGCTAGTCTCAAGTGATCTACCCAACTTGGCCTCCCTAAGCACTGGGATTATGGTCATAAGTCACCATGCCTGACCCTAGAGTAAGAATTTGACTTAATAAGTTAGGTGCCAAGATACACAGGTCTTACTTTTCTTCTTTACCTATTTGTTTTCATAAACACAACTAGATTTAGGTATCATTTAATATCTCCATTTCCCAGTATGCGCTTCTCTGTCATGCATATATTATTGAGTATAATTTATGTGTTTAATAATTTAGAGGCCTTTTATCATGAGCACCAACTTAACTTCATGAATGCTTGCTGCCTCATTCCAGACTCAGTTTTACTTTTGCTGTTCTCCTCTCTTGAGGCATCATTTCTCTGTTCTTGGTGATGTTTGCAGCATCTCTGAATGTATAATCATTGATGAATTAATTAATAGGATGTTTGCTATCTTACTCTAGACCATTATGAAATTGTTGAATGTAGATTTACCATGTTTTTTCTATTCTACTAAGAAGGATAGAAATTTACCTATGTAAATGTGTTTTAAATCTTCTATCATTTTTCCTTGTGCATGTTTCTCATCTGCACAGCTTAACACAAGAATGGCCAGATTTGCTACATTATAGATGTATTCCGAATGCCTCTTAGCCCCAAATATGGCTCCAATCTGTTCACTTTGAAAGAAAAAGTACTATATAATATAGCCTACATAAATATGGCCTGTGAATCCAATAAAAATAGCAAATTTTTACCTTGCTCATTTGGATACCACCAATAACTAATCTGGGATAAAAAAGGCATTTGATAAATGTCTGTCCTGTGAACTAACTGGGTTACACATGCAGACACAGGACATTTGGTAACCTATATTCCACGTCCCCATCCCTAGTCCTATAGCATCCACAAATAAATTGGACAGATTTCTTTAACAACATAAGGTAAAATTTATAAGTCGGGTCTTTATAGCCCTTTGACATTTTAGCAATTTTCATTCATGGAAAAGTTAAAATCATACAGATTATTATTCTAAATTATTATTTGAGGGTGTTCAGCTCTATCTTACCTAGAGAAGTAATCGACTATTTCAGCAAAATTGCCAGATGCATAAAAGTGCATCTAATTAAACAATGTATTATGTGGAAGTTTTGTTATGACAATTTATATAGCACCTCATTTTTGCTTTGGGTTTTATCCAGATTTATTTTTAAAATTCATCTTTTACTGACAAACGAGTGAATAGTATATTAGAATACACATATACTTTTTACTAACTCAGATGGTTAGCCAAACTCCAAGCACCAGAACACAATACAGTATAGTGTTTTTAAAAACGAAACCACTTCTCCAGATCTTTCAGGTTCCTTTTTATATACTCAATAGTTGCAAAATAAATGTATTAGCTCTGTAAACTAGAAAATAATCCTTCTATAATGTGACTAAAACTTTCTTAATAAAAAATGAGTAAAGGAATAATGCAATTCCAGAACTAAATATTTTCTTAATTTCAAAATCTTAATTTAAGGTGGCAACTATTTTTTATCATAAAAAGTACACATAAAAAAAGATGGGAGGACCAGGCATGGTGGCGCATGCCTGTAATCCCAGCTCTTTGGGAGGCTGGAGGCAGGACGACCACTTGAACTCAGGAGTTCGAGGCTGCAGTGAGCTATGATCACATCACTGCACTCCAGCCTGGCCAGAGTGAGACCTTGTAAAAAAGGAAAGAAAAGAAAAGAAAAGAGAAAATATAGTAAACCAAAATCAGTAGTTCAATTTGTAGGGTCTATGTTTATTAAGAGATAATAACTAGTCATACAGTGTAATGACAGACCACCCGGCTATCTGGAAATAAGAAATGCTGATATAAATACAGACCCAGGTTCCCAGCATTCACTGACTCACCAATAAGCATCATGGGCTTGCATCTCAGAGGTATGCTGGCTCAACTGTGCATCAGGCAGGCTTGTGGAGTAAGTGAGAATTCTTGGGCCATGCTATTATAATATGATAATAATGAATTATCACCTACCTAGAATGTTGCTGCAGTTTAGTTCTAAACTTTGTACTTAATGATTTTATCTCCAAAATCAGCCTGGGCTAAAGCAGGAAGATGAAGAGATGTATTTCAAAAACTTGTTAGTGTTATGTGTTGTTTTAATAGAATGTTGTCTTGAGGAACACATTATGTTGCAAATAATTCCCAGGTTTAGAAAGAACTGGACCCTAATGACAGTGGGTGTTAGTGCCACGAGGAGAAGATCAGAGACTATCCTTCCACTTTGGGTGGGTTTTATGGAAGGCAGCTGAGGACACGGACGTATGCTACAAAATGCCACCTCTCCAGAAAATCTTCTCTCGTCAGTGTAACCTTCTTAAAACTTCCTTTTTATGACCTTATCATACTCCACATCGCATTAGAGTTATTTGCACTCATCTTTTCTCATAAGCTTATTAAGACAGTGACCTTCTTGTAATTCACCTCTGGAGCCCTCACTGAGCCTAACAGCATAAATACCACGTGCATAGTAGATACTTGCTGAAATGTGGAATAAACAAGATGAATTTAACAAATTGCATTAGGTCAATTATAAAATATTCATTAATTATCTTATAGGCACAGTAAAGATGGATTACTATTTTAATATTTCTTAAGAAATAATTAGTTATCAGATATAAAGGGAAATTTTAAAAGACTTATTGAGTGTGGTATTAAAATGAAAGTAAAGGAGAGAAAAAATGTGTTCCCATGTCCACTACAAAGAAAGATCATCTCTCGGAACTAGATGATCTATATTGCATGTGAAAAACTGAAAAAAAAGTATCGTATCCTAACTAAGTGCTTAGTAGGTTGTTCGCGTTAATCATGAACCCTCGAATATCAGATGGGTTACCTACCTGAACTGTAAACCTATGATTTTTAAAAAATCATCTCTAAAAAAAAGTTAGGAAAGGTAAGCACACAATTTTTTATCTTCTTTGTTTAGTATATTTGATTCCATAAAACTGTCACAAAAAATCAATGCACCCATACAAATCTTAAGCATTGAATTTCTTCAAACACTTTATACCAAGTCTGTTACGCAGACTTATACAAACAGGTACATGGACAATTCTAGTAACATTGCACAAGAGTGGGGTTTATACTGCTTAAAAATGAATATAACTGGAGGTAGAAAAGAAATGCTAAAATCAGTTTGTACCAACAGATTACTTAATAGCATATGTACTGACAAGATATCTATGATGTAATTGATACGTATCTACCAGATATTAAGCCTGTTCAATTGCTGCTGGACACATTTCATATTTAACAAGCATTAATAACTGCTAAAAAAAACATGCCAACTTAGGATTCAAATTTTTCTAGACTTGGCCTTGCATAAATTTCCTTCTTTTCTTAAGAGTATAATCTGGTATTTATTCACTGATAACAATAAATACATTTTATGTAATCTCTTACCAGTTATCTATACTCATATTTATACGTTGCAGAGTCTGCGAGCAGTGTAACTGGATGGGTAAGAGAAATCTATTTGTTTCTTAAGAAAGAATAGTTAGATAAGTAGTTCCAAAGTGAAGGCAATTTGTGCCCCTAGATGACATTGGCAATATCTGGAGGCGTTTTTTGGTTGTCACAACTAGGGAGGGGGTGTTGCTATTGGTTTCTAGTAGGGAGAGGCCAGGGGTGTTGATAAATGTCCTACAATGCCGTGGACAGCCCCCATCACAAAGATGTATCTTATCCAAAATGTTGACAGGATCGAGGTTGAAATACCCAGATACAGACGTCTTTCTCTTGGTTTACATATCCAGAAGCACAGGATAAATATCTAAAGTGCAGTAGTGTGTTTTCATAGGCTTATGCTTTTTAATTTACACATACTTAATTGTCAGCAGCAAAGTTCATGACAAAGGCACAACAATGAGGCCTAGTGAGGCTCTGGTTATAAGTTAATAGTTAATGACTATAAGTTAGTAGTTAATCATGCCCCTTTTGTTGTTTTTAGTTTCATAATCATAAAATGATGTAATTGTTTCCTAACACCCAGGATAGGTAAAGGAGAATCAGTTGGAGAAAATTGATTTTTTAAAAAAATATTAGTCTTTGTTCATCAGAAAACTTTTTCATTGACCTTTATTATTTTTCACATTTGTGAATCTCCCTCTTTTGTAAGATGTGGAAAGATTCAAGATATGGATGGGAAGGATGTCTTTAAGAATGTTATTTTGATGCTGTTTGCCTTGTAACTTCAATCCTACAAATAAAACCCTTAGTGAATCAGCAAAACTATCATAGAATCATTTCACTCTAGAAGGAAAGATAATTGGTCTGGGAAGTGATGCTATATATTCCCAGCATTAAAATGTGGAATCAGAAAAATTCTAAGCAGAGAATGGAATAAAGTATGAAAATATCCCAGATTCTCCTGAGTCAGAAGTCCTTAGTCTGGTTTTATAACATTATTTTAAGTATGATGAATTCCAACAACTATGCAAACACATCAAAAAAATAAATACCAAGTTAGTTAAAAACCAAATTTAAGGAATTTTAAATCATCAATCATTTTGGATCATCTTTTTGCTTCATTACCATTTTCTAAGATTAGAGTCAATTAGAAATAAAAAAAGAACTGTGGGAATTCACTGCTGACACTCAGGAGCCCTGTTAGCCTCTGCTGCAACTAAAACCTTCAACTCCTTAACTTCCTTGCTCCTAGCTTTAGTTCTTTTCACACTTGACTTCTGGTTGGACCCCTGTCTGCTCTCGTGGCATCATTCTCTTGCTGTTGTGCATATCTTTTCTCCTTATCTTCATCCACTTGACCCAGACCCTAATCTTAGTTTGGTAATGGTTGACTTCTCTAGATTTATACCAAATTGTAGACCGGTTAACACTATGACAGCATGTACATGATCAGATTATCTCCCCTCACCTTTGCTTCTTTGCACACATTCATGTACAAATGGTTACATGCACATGTGTACATGCACACACATGGAAGTAGTAATGGATGGTCAGGGCAGAGTAAGAACACCCAGGTAGTAGAATACAGAGGTAGTAAACCCACAGGAACTAGATTCATGTAAATATATTGCTGGCCACAATGATTCAGAAATCTGTCTACCGCTAATGGAGTGCTAGTGTAAAAAACAAACAGTTTAGCTCCTGAAGAGGCTCATTTTAGTTCTGGCCTTGCAGCCTATTTACTATTGGAACACAGAGAAGTCATTTAACTTTTCTTTATCTTAGTTTCTTCGTAAGTAAAATGGGGCTAACGATACCTGTTCAACCCCTTAGAACCATTCTCAGGTTAGTTCTTTAAATCAAATGAGGTGATGTAGATAGAAACATTTCATAAAACGCAAAGCTATATATATGCTTATATTCATAGTATCTCATTGTAAAGGACAAAAAAAAAAAAAAAAAAAAACCCAGTCATATAAGAGAGATAACTAAAGGAAAAACATTGATTTCTCTAGGTCACATTGAAAAAACTAATCTCTTTATATTTTGTAGTATGATGAAACCCACTAAATATATATTACCCAGACTCTCAGATCAATCACGTATTTCTCTAAATGCCAAACTTTCATTAGTTATTCACATGTGCTCTACTGTGAAAGCACCCTTTCTGTGATTAGGCTACCACTTACTACAATGATCATCACCTGAAAGTGCAAAAAGTTCACCGTGGCAAATGGCAAAACCCAGATAAGGTGTGCAATTCCTGGAGCAATGAAAAGGCCTCCATAGACATGCTTTTTGTCTCTTACTATCACTAAAGAACACCTTGTCCAGTCATACATGCATCGTTATATATGATACATGCATGACTACATTTCAGAATCACCTTTTTGAAGAAGCGTAGTTGCATATCCATGCAGATGGTAGAGGTTAAGAGAAGAGTGGATGGACAAGAAACAGGACCACCCAATTAAGCCCTGAGTGTGTCTCCACAAACTGTGTCTTCTAGGACCATCTTTATTCCTATTCTTGTCACATGAACTGTGCTGTCTCTACATTCACATAGAAGAAATAAATGGGAAAAATAAGACATAAATTCCAAAAAGAGATAAATATTGAGACTGAGACCAGGAGAGAACTGATTTCTGTCCCAGTCACAGCTGGAGTTAGAGTCAATCCCAGGAACATTTATAAGTGGTTGGAAACAGCTCTTCTAGGATCTTTCCAAGAGTCTGGATCATGTCAGAAAAATAAATCATTCTCTTCTTAATCACATTACAACTCAAAATTCTTCCTTATTTTGTAAGTGGTGAAGTGGAAAAGTTATGGGTTCAGTAGTTTAGTAGCTTTAGGCAAGTTATTTAGCAAAGAAAGGCAGCATGGTGAGGTGGTGATGGCTTCAGGCTGCAAAGCCAATTTTCTGCTCTAAATTCTAGCTTCACCACATACTTGCTCTGTGGTTTTGGGACATTTGTTTATCCTCTCTGTGCATGTGTTTCCTAAGCTATAAAATGAAGATGATCACAGTATCTACCTCGTTTGGCACTAGTAATATTTAAAAGGTTTTAAAAAAACATATAGAGCAGTGCCTGGACCTAATGTGTCCAATATTTTTGAAGAGCTTCAGGGTTTTTCTTCTGCAAGACAGGAGTAGTAACTACTTCCTCAGATTGTTGTGACTATTAAACAGCATATATTTGGAGTACACAGTGAGCTCTGGAAGATCCTGATGCATTTTTGTTTCCATATCCTTCCATAATTCAAATCTTTGTCATTCATTCTGTAGAAACCTCATTTTTGGGATCAATCCAGCAGCTCCCGGATATTGTGACTCAATCTAATCCTTGCTTATTAATAGGCATTTTCAGGGAAACCCCCTTTTAGGGGCTTGGGCTGTCTTGCATCTGATAGCCCCTTGGTCCCTCTGGTTAGCAATCGGCCTCTTACAGCCCACAGAATTTAAATCAAGAGCAGGATGATGCAGCATGGTTATAGTGCAATGGTGTAAACTGAGGATCTCATACCATCTTTGGAACACTTTCAAAGGATTTTTGGGATCCCTGTGCATAGGCAGCACAGGCCTTAATTGTCTCACCACTTTCAACCAGATCCACTTAGTTTCATCAGAACTCATACATGGCTGTTTCTCTAGGGTAGCTGAAATAGAGGCCCATGCTGTGCTTTGTGATCCGCTGAGGTCTGCTGGCTGAACTAGGGTTCCTCCTGAATTGGATGAAGCACACCCTATGCTTTGAGGACTCTCAGGTTGCAAGAACAAGGCCTGTTCTGTCTCCTCAGTGACTGAGTGGCAATTATATGCTCACTAAAGTAGCAAGAATCTACAACTTTTTCCTCTCTTTTGAACTACAAATTCTCCTCTTTCCTCCCTACACAGTTGAGAGAGGATGAGAAACAACTTTAAATTTTGCTTTTGTTTTGATTCTCCCTATGAGTCTTTGTTCTCTGTGAAAAATACCTCTCATTTGGAAAGAGAAAAAACTGCCTTTGGTTGTACTTTTGAAAGAGTAAAATTAGTCTTGGAATTGTAGCTCAGATTTGTAGTTAAAAACTTCACTCACTATGCAGTTAAAAATAATTCCACAGCTATTTGAAGAAAATTGTGTTACCTCTGCATCATTACAAATACCAAAAGCATGCTAAGTTCTAGATAGAAAAAAATATGGTCTTTTCCATATAGGGTTTATACTTTATCTCATTCCAGCAGTAAAGAAAAAGAAAAGTGCTTGCAATAAACCACAATGCACTTAGGATGAGCATTGTGATGTATGAGGCATGGCTGTAAAGTCAGGGGACTGTTTTCCACAAGGCTCACTTGAAAACCCAGCCCCTTACTTTATAGTCTTGTCATATATACCATTATGTAAATGTTATCACTGGAACAGAACCACATTATAATATGACTCATCATTACATTACATGCATCTAGACATAATTCAGATCCAATTATGCCCTCTAAGACATGACAATTAATAGATACAACATGTATGTTATAACAAAGTTAACACATAATAAGTATGTAAGCACGTAAGTAAGTAAGTAATGAGACTGTCTTCAGGACTACCATTAGAAAATGGCTTTACTCTCTGGTTTGCCTTCCCTGGTAGAGGTAGAGGTAAAAGAGACAAAGATAAAGGCAGGTGCATATGAAGAACAAAATAAGTCTTTTTGTTTTTTTTTTTCTTTTAGACACAGTTTTGTTCTTGTTGCCAAGGCTGAAGTGCAATGGTGTGATCTCGGCCCACTGCAACCTCGGCCTCCCAGGTTCAAGCAATTCTCCTGCCTCAGCCTCACAAGTAGCTGGGATTACAGGCATCCACCACCATATCTGGCTAATTTTGTATTTTTAAGTAAGATGGGGTTTCACTATGTTGGTCAGGCTGGTCTCAAACTTGTGACCTCAGGTTATCCACCCACCTTGGCCTCCCAGAGTGCTGGGATTACAGGCATAAGCCACCACACCTGGCCAGCAGTCTTTATTTTTGAAATGTAGTTTGTGGAAATAAATGTGAAATAGGGGACTCCAGAAGCTGCAAACTGAAGGAGATATAATCAAACAGATCTATCACAGGCAAAGGAAATGTAGTGGTCTTCTCCCCTAGATGACAAGAAGCCGATAGAGCACTGATGGATGCATATAAATCACAAGGAGGCCAGGCGTGGTGGCTCACATTTGTAATCCCAGCACTTTGAGAGGCTGAGGCAGGAGGATCACCCGAGATTGGGAGTTCGAGACCAGCCTAACCAACATGGAGGTGTCTAGTAAAACTTCAAAATTAGCTGAGCGTGGTGGCACATGCCTGTAATCCCAGCTACTCAGGAGGCTGAGGCAGGGGAATCACTTGAACCCGGGAGGCTGTGGTTGTGGTGAGCTGAGATTGCGCCATTGTACTCCAGCCTTGGCAATAAGAATGAAACTCTGTCTCAATAAATAAATAAATAAATGAATAAATAAATAAATAAATCCAGGACACTTCTCACGTGGAGAATTATAATTGTAAGAATTTTTATGACTTCCATGTTTGCTTTTCCATCACACACTTTCCCCCACCTCACCTCCTAGTTGTTTCTATTTCCAAAATTATTTATTTTCTTCGGCATTATCTTCCAAAGGACAATGGTGTGAGGAGGACTTCATCTTTGTGTGACAACCTATGTGTGTGTGTTTTTCTTCTTTCTCTCCCCAAAGCATTTTCCCCCCTTCTGCTGGAGGCCTGTTTCTCTTGAACAGATCAACAATCAGGTCGTAAATGGGAGTTGGAGCCGGATGATCAAAAAGAACTTTAGACAAATGGGAATAAAAGCAAGAGCTGATGAGTTTGAAATGAAAGCCCATCTGGGAGAGCTCTTCTAATGAACTCAGCCCACTCAAGCTGTACAAAGAAAACTGAAGAATGATTGCAACTACAATCTCCAACCTACATAAAGCACTAACACTGGTAAGGTGATGAAAGCAAAGGGAGGTAACTGGTATCTGGATTTGGGAGAGAGAAGAAGTCAAAGGCTATCACCCCCTTGTACTACTGCATTCACCATGTAAGTTCCTTCAGAAATTTCACAGTCAGTCTGAATTAAAGAGAGAACTGCAGATGCTTCAGGATGAAGGTCACATTCTGAATTCTAAGAAGAACCCTATGATTCAAAAGTACCATCTCTTTAGCCTCAGAGCAGTTGTATACCACCTTCTCACTCGCTCTGTCCCTGGGCTACTATGGAATTTGAAATTATGTTAAAGAAGAGGCATTTTCCCTCACAAAGACTCCCAAAATATGACTATTAAGTGAAAGGACAGGTAGAGGGAGGGAAAGAGCTAAATCTACATGGAGATTAATAAAGTGTTCTTTTGAAATTGTTCCCTTATTTTTCCTGGGTTAATTATTGCCATTTACAGTCAAGACCTCTTGACACAGCACCAGAAATTTTGTTGAAATCTTAATATTCTGCAGAAACCTGACCTACCAGCAGGAATTAGATGGACTAATTCATAATGTCCAGTCTCCCTCAAGGATGAGTCACCTTTGTCTGGCTCTATCACGACCACTCTTAGAATGATGGTGATAGTCTACTGATTGTGACATCCAGTGAATTTATCTGAAGTATTTGTCCTACGTAACCTCTTCAAAGCTTTCAGCACAAGTCACCACCGGATCTTCATTTTCTGGTTTTTCTTCCTAACTCTCTCACAATTTCTCAATTTCCAAAATTGTCTCCTCTTTCTCCATGCACATTTTTATACATTGTTTTTCTCCAGGATTGTACTTGTCTTTTCTCCTGACCTCACAGAGCACTCCTAATACACTTTTGGCTTTAATTACACTTAATATGATTGAAATCTAAAACGGCATACTCAGCTGCTTCATGTAGATATTTGAAGGTACCTCAAATTCAACATGTCCTGTGCTGAAACTCATCATCTTCCACTTTACTCTGGTTCTTACTCTAAATTCCCTGTTATCAGTTAATGGAACTCTATTTCATCTATAAATTTATGCTAGTATCCACAGAATTATTCTTTTTTTGGGGGGTGGGGGATGGGGTACAGAGTCATTCAGGCTGGCATGCAATGGCACGATTTTGGCTCACTGCAACCTCTGCCTCCCAGGTTCAAGTAATCCTCCACCTCAGCCTCGCAAGTAGCTGGGATGACAGGTGCACACCACCACACCTGGCTAATTTTTGCATTTTTAGTAGAGACAGGGTTTCAACATGTTGGCCAGGCTGGTCTCAAACTCCTGACCTCAAGTGATCTGCTTGCCTCAGCCTCCCAAAGTGCTGGGATTACAGACATGAGCCACCGTGCCCGGCCAAAGTTATTCTTATTTCCTTCTTCTTCTTCATGTGTCTTATGTAGTCACATATTATTTTACATTTTTTCTAATTGCTTAAAAAATATTTTTAAAAACTTTTAGCACACACCACCTTTAGGATTTTCATAAATTGACCTCTACTCTCCATCATCACTTCCGCTGCCATTGTTCAGTGCCTTGTCATTTGTTACCAGCATCACTACACAGATTTCCAACTGGTGTTTTAGTCTGTGATACTGTATCCCCTTACCCACAGCTATTCCATCTGTCTTTCATAGTGAAAAGAATGTACATACATAAAGTTGATCACGTACTCATCTTATTTAAATGTCCGTGGTCTTTTTACCTGTAAAAATCCAAATAGATCAGTAAAATTTCAGTTCACTTAACCTAGTTTCCCAGCCCCATCTCTTGACATTACACTGTTTTTGCTATGAATTTTATGCTTTGTTCAGACTTCAATCTCTCTTTTTCTAGCTCTGGTTTTTCCTTTTTATCTAAAATGTCTTGTTTGGCAAGCTCCTGCTTACTATACAAAATCTATCTCAGATGTGCCCTTCTCTGTGATTCATTCTCTCCAATTTCCCTAGTTGATTCTCAGCTTATGCTAGCATTTTACGTCTTTGTTTTCCTGCCTTTCATCAGTATTTTAAGAGTGGGCCAAAACCATGTCTTCTCAACTTTTGCAATTCTATTGCCTATCAAAGTGCCTTACACAAAAAAGTTTCTAGATAATTACTCAATGGATGAATGCATATATGAGAGTCTGTTTTTTTTTTTTTTTTTTTGCCTCTCATCTCACATTCATAAGAGTGTCCCCACTCTGAAATATCTTGAAGGTGAAAACAACCTACTATTCCAAGTGGTGTTGAAAGTGGAGGAATTGTGACAGGACAAGAAACGTTTTTCTAATCTAAACCAGGTATCTTATTTCCCTATAATTTCTCCTATCATTTTCTCTTCTCCTCTAGGTCTAGAAAAATGATGATATCTATGATGCATCTATGTTATACTATAATAGATATGTGAAAGTAAATTTTTTATCACTCTTCTAATTTTTTTTAATTGACATGTAATAATTGTGCATATTCATTACATGTGATGTTTCAATACATTTAATGTATAGTGATCAGATCAGGACAGTTAACATATACATCATCTCAAATATTTGTAATTTCTTTGTGTGGAGAAGGTTCAATAACCTCCTTTTAGCTGTTTGAAATGATATATTATTGTTACCCCTAGTCATCCTATTGTGGTATAGAATGTGCTAGAACTTATTTCCCTTATCTAGCTGTAATTTTGTATTCTTTAACACATCTCTTCTTATCATCCAAACAGTAAATTAAAAAATAAATACAATATGCAGGGTAAACTTCATAACTCAAGTAAGTTCTAAAAATATGCTTAAGAGTGAAAACAAAAACTGATTTCTAATATATTGATGCCCCTTCTCTATTTGGTAGACTTAACTATGAACTTTTGTATTATCTTTTGTTAGTGTCTCTTGTCTTAGAGGCTTACATTTAAGCATCCCAATAAATATTTTTTAATCCATACTCAGATGTCACACCGAGGACTAAGCACCTGTGAGTTTATAGAGGGATTGTGATTAGATCATAATCAGTTTTCTCACCGATCTATTGAAGCAGGTTAATTTGGTCTCACAGAACTTTAAAATTTTTTCTTTCTCTACTTCATTTCACTGTGAAATGAGCAATTATTTTTTCCTTTAAGGTAATAATATGATCAACAAGAAAAACAGGAAGGCTGATAAAGAGATAAAGAGTAAAATTTTCTCCACTGATCCTTTGTCTGGGAGGTAATGAAAATTTAGGCAGTCCATATTCTTTCAGTCAACAGGAGGCACTATAGTTATTCAGATAAAACTATGTTTCATTACTTAATTTTGGTAAATATCATCCTATATTTATTTTCTTGGATTATTATAAAACACAATCTCAGAATTCTGTATATCATGTCTGAATCTGCAATCTGAATTAAGCAAAAGAAAAAATTTAGAATGAGATTAATTTTATTTGTCTAACTGACTGGGCTAAGTGGTGCTTAGACATTTGTTTAAACATTATTCCTGGATGTGTCTGTGAGGGTGTTTCTGGATGAGATTAACATTTGAATTTGTAGACAGAGGAAGCAGATTGATCTTCCTAAATGTGGGTAGGCCTTGCCTAATCCATTGAAGGCCTGAATAGAATAACAGGCTAAGTAAGAAAGAACTTTCTCTCATTATCTGCCTTCAAGCCAGGACATTAGTCTTCTCCTGCCTTCGCACTCGGACTTGGACTGCAGTTCCGTTTCCACTATCAGCTCTCCTGAGTCTTCAGCTTATTGGCTGTAGATTTTGAGACTTCTCAGCTTCCATAATCATGTGAGTCAGTTTTAAATTTTTTCTATCTATCTATCTATCTATCTATCTATCTATCTATCTATCTATCTATCTATCTTCTATGGGCTTTGTTTCTCTAAGAAATAAGACTAATACAGCAAGTTTTAACAAAATATTTTTAAGTAAGCTGAGCTTAGCTCAATCAAATGAATAATACGTTGTCTTTTATACCTTGCTCTTTATTGCACTCTAAACAGATATTTCTTAAAGTCCTTATTCTCTTATCCTCAATCACAGTATTTCCCCCCTGCAAAAACAAACAAACAAACAAACAAAAAAAAACAAAAAACAACAACAACAAAAAAAACAAAAAAACACTTTACTAAAGGAAGTTACTACTTTAGCTCATCAACATATGTCCTTATATTTAAACTTCAAGAATATTGATGTGTATAGCTTTAGTCAGAGGTGGATTATCTAGTTTCTTTACTATATTGATCATTGTCCTGAGACTAGAATATACTGATATAATAGACAGTGTAGGCTGGGCACAGTGGCTCACGCCTATAATCCCAGCACTTTGGGAGGCTCAGGTGGGCACATCACTTGAGGCCAGGAGTTTGAGACCAGCCTGGGCAACATGGCAAAACCCCATCTTTACTAAAAATACAAAAATTAGCCAGGCATAGTATCACATGATTATAGTTGTTGATACTTGGAGATTGAGACATGAGAATCACTTGAATCTGGGAGACAGAGGTTGCAGTGAGCCGAGATTATGCCACTGTGCTCCAGCCTGGGTGGCAAAGCGAGACTCCTTCTCAAAACAAAAACAAAAACAAAAACAACAGTGTACGTATCATATATTTTTGTTCATGTGTTCTGTGTCACTTCCTCTCATTCCATCTTTTTTTTTTTGGCTATATTCTTTGCTTTGAGGACATGAGAAAATGGCTTATTTATATGTCCTTCCCCTTTTGCTCTTATGCAATGTGAGTCCCTTACTCTTTATGAACATTCTTCTGTCTAAATAAGACCTTGTGCCATGTCACGTGATGCTTCACATTAAAATTATACCTCTGCTAGACCGTAAAATTAAGGAAGTCAGGGTCCCTAGTTTATTTGTTCTAAGTGTATCAGTGCAGTAATGATTTGAGTGCACAAAAATCCTACGGGTATTCAATAAAAAATTCTGTAACAATAAAGATAATTTCAAAAATAAAATTTCTGATTTACCATTCTACCTCTGCATAATACCTGAATCACAGAATACTGTGACAGAGGGTAACAAAATAGGAACTTTATGAAATATGCCCTGAGAGGACAGAATCAGAACGAAAGTGGGCAAAGCATGCATTGTTTATTAAGTAGAAAGCTTTCTCTAAATAAGCCCAAGTAGATTTGTTTCCCCATCACTGAGTTCTAGACGGCCTCCGTGGCCCACCCAGAACTCAGTATGAACACTGGCCAGAGAGTCCAATCTTATAATTTCAAAACCTTTCCGGCAGTTGTCACTTACTGATTTATCCTAATCACCAGCTCTTAACAGCAACAAAACGGTAAGAGGAACATAAAACATGATCAAAAGATACATATTCAATGCAAAACAGCTCAGCCTGTTAGCCCCAAGCAACGAACAAGTGAAGAGCACTCTCCATTGCGCAGTAAAATGTTTCTGGGAGGCTAACCTTGTTGGATGCAAACCTGCCCAAGGCAATGTTAAAAAAAATTCAACCAGTCAACAAAGCAAACTAGGCTTGCACCTGATGTTCTTCCATGCAGCTCACCCAGGCTTTGTTCATCAGGGAGAAATCTAGTATTATGATAAAGAAAGATTTGAAGAGATTAACAACCTCGCACCAAATATTAACTGACCCTTTCTATTATATCATTTTGCCATTTTAAAACAACATAAAAGGTCAGATACTGGAGTTGCGCAGGACTAAGATAGCGTAGAAAATGTTTCTGGCAGTATGATTCTTTGCCATTCACTCACAAGTGAACTACCTCACGTCTCTCTAAAACTGAGAAATGCAATTTCTCTTATGTTACCTCATAATACTAAGTCTGCTCACTCTACCATTTTAAGAGTTGCTGCTCATCTGGGACCCAAAACTACACAAAAAGACCTTACAGACATTCCTTCTCTGTCAGATGAAAAGTTAATAAGGATATATTGTCAGGCCTCTGAGCCCAAGCCAAGCCATCGCATCCCCTGTGACTTGGACATATACACCCAGATGGCCTGAAGTAATTAAAGAATCACAAAAGAAGTGAAAATGCCCTGCCCCGCCTTAACTGATGACATTCCACCACAAAAGAAGTGAAAATGGCCAGTCCTTGCCTTAAGTGATGACATTACCTTGTGAAATTCCCTTTCCTGGCTCATCCAGGCTCAAAAAGCTCCCCCACTGAGCACCTTATGACCCCCATTCCTGCCCACCAGAGAACAGTCCCCCTTTGATTGTAATTTTCCTTTACCTACCCAAAACCTATAAAACAGCCCTACCCTTATCTCCCTTTGCTGACTCTTTTCAGACTCAGCCCACCTGCACCCAGGTGATTAAAAAGCTTTATTGCTCACACAAAGCCTGTTTAGTGGTCTCTTCACACGGACATCCATGACATTTTGGTGCTGTGACTCGGGGGACCTCCCTTGGAAGATCAATCCCCTGTCCTCCTGCTCTTTGCTCCATGAGAAATATCCACCTATGACCTCGGGTCCTCAGACCCACCAGCCCAAGGAACACCTCACCAATTTTAAATAGGGCAAGCAGCCTCTTTTTACCTTCTTCTCCAACCTCTCTCACTATCCATTAACCTCTTTCTCCTTTCAATCTTGACGCCACACTTCAATCTTTCCCTTCTCTTCATTTTAGTTCCTTTCCTTTTCTGGTAGAGATGAAGGAGACGTGGAGACAGACACGTTTTATCCATGGACCCAAAACTCCAGCACCGGTCATGGACACGGGAAGGCAGCCTTCCCTTGGTGTTTAATCATTGCAGGGACGCCTCTCTGATTATTCACCCATGTTTCAGAGGTGTCTGACCATGCAGGGACACCTGCCTTGGTTCTTCACCTTTAGTAGCAAGTCCTCCTTTTCTGGGGGAGGGGCAAGAACCCTGACCCCTTCTTTCCCTGTCTCTACCCCTTCTCTGCTTTTCTGGGGGGCAAGAACCTCTCGACCCCTTATTTCCACACCCCGACCTCTTATCTCTGTGCCCCAACCCCTTATTTCCATGCCCCGACCTCTTATCTCTGCACCCTTACCCCTTATTTCTGTACCCTGACCTCTTATCTCTGCACCCCAACACTTTATTTCTGTGCCCCAACCCCTTTTCTCCATGCCCTGACCCCTTTCCCGCTTTTCTGGAGGGTAAGAACCCCCGAACCTCTTCTCTCCGTGTCTCTACTCTCTCTTTCCTCTGGGCTTGCCTCCTTCACTATGGGCAAGTTCACTACCTTCCACCCTCCATTCCTCCTCCTTCTCCTTTAGCCTGTGTTCTCAAGAACTTAAAACCTCTTGAACTCACACCTAACCTAAAACCTAAATGCCTTATTTTCTTCTACAATGGCGCTTGACCCAATACAAACTTGACAGTAGTTCCAAATAGCCAGAAAACGGCACTTTTGATTTTTCCATCCTACAACATCTAAATAATTCTTATCTCAAAATGGTCAAATGGTCTGAGGTGCCTTACGTCCTGGCATTCTTTACCCTAGTCTCTGTTCCCAATGCAACTCATCCGAAATCTTCCTTCTTTCCCTCCCGCCTGTCCCCTCAGTCCCAATCTCAAGCGTTGCTGAGTCTTTCTAATCTTCCTTTTCTACAGACCCATCTGACCTCTCCCCTCCTCGCCAGACCAAGCTAGGTCCCAATTTTTCCTCAGCCTCCTCTCCCCTACCCTATAATCCTTTTATCACCTCCCCTCCTCACACCGGTCTGGCTTACAGTTTCGTTCCGCGACTAGCCCTCCCCCACCTGCCCAACAATTTCCTCTTAAAAAAGTGGCTAGAGCTAAAGGCATAGTCAAGGTTAATGCTCCTTTTTCTTTATCCGACCTCTCCCAAATCACTTAGCGTTTAGGCTCTCTTTCATCAAATATGAAAAACCCAGCCCAGTTCATGGCCCATTTAGCAGCAACCCTGAGTTGCTTTACAGCCCTAGACCCTGAAAGGTCAGAAGGCCATCTTATTTTCAATATACATTTTATTACCCTATGAGCTCCCAACATTAAATAAAGCTCCAAAAATTAAATTCTGACCCTAAACCCCACAACAGGATTTAATGAACCTCGCTTTCAAGGTGTACAATAATAGAGTAGAGGCAGCCAAGTAGCAACTTATTTCAGAGTTGCAATTCCTTGCTTCTACTGTGAGACAAACCCTAGCCACATCTCCAGCACACAACTCTAAACGCCTGAACTGCGGCTGCCAGGGGTTCCTCCAGAACCTCCTCCCCCAGGAGCTTGCTACAAGTACTGGAAATCTGGCCACTAGGCCAAGGAATGCCCGCAGCCTGGGATTCCTCCTAAGCCATGTCCCATCTGTGCAGGACCCCACTGGAAATCAGACTGTCCAAGTCGCCTGGCAGCCACTCCCAGAGCCCCTGGAGCTCTGGTCCAAGGCTCTCTGACTGACTCCTTCCCAGACCTTCTTGGCTTAGCGGCCCAAGACTGACACTGCCCCATCGCCTCAGAAGCCTTCTGGACCATCACAGACACTTTGGGTAACTCTTACAGTGGAGGGTAAGTCCGTCCCCTTCTTAATCAATACGGAGGCTGCCCACTCCACAGTACCTTCTTTTCAAGGGCCCTGTTTCCCTTGCCTCCATAACTTGTGGATATTGACGGCCAGGCTTCTAAACTTCTTAAAATTCCCCAATTCTGGTGCCAATTTGGATAACATTCTTTTATACACTCCTTTTTAGTTATCCCCACCTGCCCAGCTCCTTTATTAGGTCGAGACATTTTAACTAAATTATCTTCTTCCCTGACTATTCCTGGGCTACAGCCACACCTCATTGCTGCCTTTCTCCCCAGTTCAAAGCCTCTTTTGCATCCTCCCCTTGTATCTCCTCACCTTAACCCACAAGTATAAGATACCCCTACTCCCTCCTTGGCGACTGATCATGAACCCCTTACCATCTCATTAAAACCTAATCACCCTTACCCCACTCAACACCAATATCCCATCCCACAGCACACTTTAAAAGGATTAAAGCCTGTTATCACTCGCCTGCTACAGCATGGCCTTTTAAAGCCTGTAAACTCCCCTTACAATTTCCCCATTTTACCTGTCCTAAAACTAGACAAGGCTTGCAAGTTAGTTCAGAATCTGTGCCTCATCAACCATATTGTTTTGCCTATCCACCCTGTGGTGCCAGAGCCATATACTCTCCTCAATACCTCCCTCCACAACCCATTATTCTGTTCTAGATCTCAAACATACTTTCTTCATTATTCCTTTGCACCCTTCATCCCAGCCTCTCTTTGCTTTCACTTGGACTGACCCTGACACCCATCAGGCTCAGCAAATTACCTGGGCTACAATGCCACAAGGCTTCACAGACAGCCCCCATTACTTCAGTCAAGCCCAAATTTCTTCCTCATTTGTTACCTATCTTGGCATAATTCTCATAAAAACACACATGCTCTCCCTGCTGATCGTGTCCAGCTAATCTCCCAAACCCCAATCCCTTTTACAAAACAACAACTCTTTTTCTTCCTAGGCATGGTTAGTGCAGTCAGAATTCTTACACAAGAGCCAGGACTGCATCCTGTAGCCTTTCTGTCCAAACAACTTGACCTTACTGTTTTAGCCTAGCCCTCATGTCTGCGTGCAGTGGCTGCTGCTGCTTTAATACTATTAGAGGCCCTAAAAATCACAAACTGTGCTCAACTCTCTATAGTTCTCATAACTTCCAAAATCCATTTTCTTCCCCCAGCCATCGCTCAGGACAATGCTTTGAAAGGACACAAAGATAGATGTGTACCCGCCCCCCACCCGCTACACCCTTGTTCTGCTCTCTAATCTTTGCACATACCAGAGATTTCGTAAGTTCTGTGAGTACTTGGTTTTCTGCACGTACCAGAGATTTTGTTTTGCACATACCAGAGATTTTGTAAGTTCTGAGGCAAGGTCACAAGACGTGTTTAAGTAAGATAAACTCTTGCTGCCATAAACCTGCTCTCCTGCCTCAAAGTTTGAACCAAAATATCAGAAATGGCAGGAACCAATCATAGTTAGCCAAATCGCCTTGTTCAAACACTAGCCAATCATATATCTGATTTGTATAATAACTCTATGCCCACTTTTCTTAGACTATATAACATTGTTCGGAGCTGAGTGGGGGAGCTCTCCTGCCCGTCTCGTTTCACGAGCGAGGGAGAGTTCCAGGTTCGAACCTGTAATAAAGATCCTTGCTGCTTAGCTTTGACTCTGGACTCTGGTGGTCTTCTTCGGGGAATAAACGGTCTGGGCATAACAAATGGGGGCTCGTCTGGGATTTCCCCCAAGCCCACCAGACCCCCAAGTCAACGGATCTTAATCTGTAGGTAAGCCGGCTTTGTCACTGTCTCTGTCTTTGTCTCTGTCTGTCTCCTTGAAATTTCGCGAAATCCGTAATCTGTAATCTGTATTGGTCTGTTCTGTAAGTGGCACGGTCTTGGCGGACGCGCTAGAAGACAGCCACTCGGGACTGGTGGGAGACGTTCCCTAGTGCCCATCTGGGGGCCTCCATCCTTGGTTGCCCCGTCTGACTCAGGTCGGAAGTCCGACACGCGCTCGCGAATGCTCGTCGTTATTACTGTCTGTCCGTTATTGTTAAGTGTTAAGTGTAAGCCCAAAACGAAACATAAAACCTTTTCTTCCCCTTCCAGGACCGGACCTGTCGGATACTCCCCTCTGCTTCACACTCATTTTCGTCCCCCCTTCTCTTTGTAGGAGCAGTCCAAAGATGGGCAACAACCAGAGCACGCTGCTCTCACTCCTTGTTACCAATTTTAAGGATGTGAAGGCTCGGGGGCGTAACTTAAGCGTAGAACTAAAGAAGGGAAAGCTAGTTACTTTCTGTCGTTCGGAGTGGCCCTCTTTCGGCGTAGGGTGGCCCTCCGAAGGAACTTTCTGTCTCTCTATTATTACTAAGGTAAAAACTAAGATTTTCCTGCCAGGGCAGTCAGGACATCCTGATCAAATTCCTTATATTCTAGTGTGGCAGGATCTTGTGGAAAACCCACCACCCTGGATAACTCCATTCATCCCTGAGCCCTGCAAAGTCCTAGTAACGCGACCTACAAGACAAAGGACTCCCTCTGCTACCTCGGCCCCTGTGCTGCCGGACAGCCAGGACCCCCTAACGTTAGAACCCACATTTCCCCCACCATATCCGCACCTTATCCCGCAGGACCCAGTCCCCCAGGGTGGTGCTTCCGTAGAGGGAAACCAAGAAGCGGAAGCAGCCGAGAGCGAAAGTAACCTGGGGGGGCCGGCCGGCCGAACACGAGGATGCGTACAGCGGGACCAAGCTTCCCGACTCCCTGACTCCACTGTAGCCCTGCCTCTCAGAGAAATAGGATCGCTTGATGATACCGGGCTCTCCCGTCTCATGTATTGGCCTTTTTCCACCAGTGATTTATACAATTGGAAGTCCCAAAATGCTCGGTTCTCAGATAATCCCAAAGATCTAACCTCGTTGTTAGACAGTGTCATGTTTACTCACCAGCCGACCTGGGATGACTGTCAACAGCTCCTCCGAATCCTGTTCACAATGGAGGAGCGGGAAAGAATCCAAGTTGAGGCCAGAAAACTGGTTCCAGGAGATGACGGCCAGCCAACTGCAAATCCTGACCTCATTAATGCGGCTTTCCCTTTGACCCGGCCCAGATGGGACTACAACACGGCAGAAGGTAGGGGACGACTGCTCATTTATCGCCAGACTCTAATGGCGGGTCTCCGGGCTGCAGCTCGCAAGCCCACCAATTTGCCTAAAGTATATTCTGTGTTACAAGGTAAGACAGAGAGCACCGCTGTGTATTTAGAGAGATTAATGGAAGCCTTCAGACAGTTTACCCCTATGGACCCGGAAGCACCGGAAAATCAGGCAGCGGTAGTAATGTCCTTTGTAAACCAGGCAACACCAGATATTAAAAGAAAACTCCAGAAATTAGAAGGTTTAGAGGGAAAGCAGATTCAGGACCTCCTTCAGATGGCCCAGCGAGTTTAAATAATAGGGATACTCCAGAAGAAAAACAGTTCAAGGCAACCAAAGAAATGACCAAAGTCTTAGTAGCAGCTTTCCCCCAGGCAGGAAATGGCCAAAACAGAAAGCAGAAAAAGCAAGGCCCTAGGCAAGGATTAGAAAAAGATCAGTGTGCTTATTGCAAGGAACGTGGCCACTGGATTAAAGACTGCCCAAAGAAACGGAGACCAGCTAACCCTACCTCCGTACTCGTTACCCAGGACTCTGACTAGGGAGGACGGGGTTCGGACCCCCTCCCCGAACCCAGGGTAACTTTGCAAGTGGAGGGGTCCCCAGTTCGCTTCTTGGTCGATACTGGGGCGGAACGCTCAGTCCTAACCAAACCAATTGGAAAAATATCTAAGAAAACATCCTGGGTGCACGGGGCCACAGGCATCAAAAAATACCCCTGGACAACCCAGAGGACTGTAGACTTAGGAACGGGAAAAGTCTCCCATTCCTTCCTAGTCATCCCAGAGAGCCCCTGCCCTCTACTAGGGAGGGACTTGCTGACAAAGATGGGGGCCCAAATCCACTTTGAGCCAGAAGGGCCCAAGATAACTGATTCCTAAAACAGGCCAATATCTATCCTGACTGTCACCTTAGAAGATGAGTACCGACTCCATCAAGAGCAAAAGCCCCCCGATCAGGGAATTGACTCTTGGCTCCAGCGTTTCCCTGAAGCGTGGGCAGAAACTGGGGGCTTGGGGCTAGCTAAACATCGACCTGCCATATTTGTGGAAGTTAAGCCAGGGACGGACCCGGTTCGGGTTCGGCAATATCCTATGCCCCTGGAGGCAAGAGAAGGAATTACGCCCCATATCCGCCGACTCCTAGACCAGGGAGTCCTACGGGCTTGCCACTCATCCTGGAATACTTCACTGTTACCTGTTCGTAAACCCAACAGTACGGACTACAGGCCAGTACAGGATTTAAGAGAAGTTAATAAAAGGGTCATGGACATACATCCCACTGTGCCCAATCCATACACCCTTCTGAGTGCCTTACATCCCAAAAAACAGTGGTATACCGTTCTTGATCTAAAAGACGCTTTCTTCAGCCTTCCTCTGGCTCCCAAAAGTCAAGAACTCTTTGCATTTCAATGGACGGATCCTGAGAGGGGCATCAACGGTCAGCTAACATGGACCAGACTGCCACAAGGGTTCAAGAACTCGCCAACCCTGTTCGATGAAGCCCTTCATGAAGATCTGGGTGAGTACCGGCGGCAACACCCTGAAATAATTCTTTTGCAATATGTTGATGATCTCTTAATAGCGGCCAGGTCCCCGGAAACTTGTGTTCAAGGGACTGAGGACCTCCTGAAGACTCTGGGGGAGCTAGGCTACCGAGCCTCAGCAACAAAGGCTCAGATCTGCAAGTCGGAGGTAACTTATCTTGGGTACCTATTAAAAGGGGGGCAACGCTGGCTAACCAAAGCCCGAAAGGAAACAGTCCTACGCATCCCTAGACCCCAGTCAACACGGCAAGTGAGAGAATTCCTGGGGTCGGCAGGGTTCTGTAGGTTATGGATACCCGGATTTGCTGAGTTAGCCAAGCCCCTATACCAGGCAACAAAGGAACGGCAGCCCTTCAATTGGATGGAAGAGGCTGAGCTGGCCTTTCAGCAAATCAAAACTGCCTTGTTATCAGCCCCCGCGCTGGGGCTCCCTGATGTTTCCAAGCCCTTCCACTTATACGTGGATGAAAGTAAGGGTGTTACAAAAGCCGTGTTAACACAGTACCTAGGCCCCTGGCAGAGGCCAGTTGCCTATTTCTCAAAAAAATTAGATTCAGTGGCTGCTGGCTGGCCACCCTGCCTCCGGATAATCGCGGCGACCGCCCTAATGGTCCGAGACGCTGATAAACTTATCATGGGGCAAGAGTTGCGTGTTATAACCCCGCATGCCATTGAAGGCGTCCTCCAGCAGCCGCCGGACCGATGGATGAGTAACGCCCGGCTCACCCACTATCAAGGACTGCTGTTAAACCCCCTCAGAATAACTTTTCTGCCCCCAACCTCTTTAAACCCTGCTTCACTGCTGCCAAATCCAGACTTGGACGCCCCGTCCCATGAGTGCACTGAGATACTGGCTCAGGTGCATGGGGTGCGGGAGGACCTGCAAGATCGTCCGCTCCCCGACACAGAACTCACCTGGTTCACTGATGGCAGCAGCTATGTCCACCAAGGCCAGCGGTATGCAGGAGCAGCTGTAACGTCAGAGACTGAGGTAATCTGGGCGGAACCCTTGCCTCCAGGGACATCGGCCCAAAGAGCCGAACTGATAGCCCTTACACAGGCCCTCACCCTAGGGGCAGAGAAAAAACTAACAGTATACACAGATAGCCGCTATGCTTTCGCTACTGCGCACATACATGGGGCCATCTACAGAGAAAGGGGACTATTAACAGCCAAAGGCAAAGAAATAAAAAACAAGCAAGAGATCCTAGCTCTATTAACTGCTTTGTGGAAACCAAAGAAATTGGCTATCGTACATTGCCCTGGGCATCAGAAACCAACTACGCCAATTGCTCGAGGCAACTTCTTAGCCGACCAAACCGCAAGGAGCATAGCAAAAGCTCCCAGTCAGCTCCTCGCGCTCCAGCTCCCCGATCCTGGCCCGCGAAATTTGCCAGGTTTTCCCGACTATACCGAACAGGATCGCGAATGGATGAACACGCTTCCCCTAAAACAGGTTAAAAATGGGTGGTGGACTGATATAAATGACCAAACCATCCTACCAGAAAAATTAGGACGGCAGGTGTTGGAACACATCCACCGGACAACCCACCTGGGTGCCCGGCGAATGATGGACTTAATCAGGCACGCCAAGTTTAGAATCAGGCGCATAGCTGAACTGGCCAGCGATGTCACAACAAATTGCAAAGCCTGCCAACTAAACAACGCTTGCCCCCAAACCCAGACCACCGCAGGAATTAGGTGTAGAGGAACTAGGCCTGGTATCTATTGGGAAATAGACTTTACTGAGATAAGGCCTGGAAAATATGGGTATCAGTACTTACTTGTCTTTGTAGATACTTTTTCAGGATGGACAGAAGCGTTCCCAACTAAGAGAGAAACTGCTCAGGTTGTAGCAAAGAAAATTTTGGAAGAAATCCTCCCCAGGTATGGCTTTCCCATCCAAATAGGGTCAGACAATGGACCAGCCTTCGTTGCTAAGGTAAGTCAGGATTTGGCTTCCATTCTGGGGGCAAATTGGAAATTACATTGTGCTTATAGGCCCCAAAGCTCAGGACAGGTAGAAAGGATGAATCGGACTCTGAAGGAGACCTTAACTAAATTGACCATGGAGACTGGCGCTAATTGGGTAGTACTTCTCCCCTACGCTCTGTTCCGGGCCTGAAATACCCCTTACAGACTAGGCCTCACACCATATGAAATCATGTATGGCAGACCCCCACCCCTGGTCCCCAGTCTAAAAGATGACTTACTCAAACCTGAAACTGAAAATGTCTCTGAGCTCCTGTTCTCCTTACAAGCCTTACAGAAAATTCACCAGGAAATTTGGCCCAGACTACGAGAACTGTACGAGGCAGGACCTCCGCCGACGCCTCATCCGTTCCAGCCGGGAGACTGGGTCCTAGTCAAGCGCCACCGGCAAGAAACTCTTCAACCCAGGTGGAAAGGACCACTGCAAGTACTCCTGACTACTCCCACCGCTCTCAAAGTAGAAGGCATCGCTTCGTGGATCCACTACACACACGTCAAACCAGTGGACCCAACATCCGACCTTCTCGAGCCGTCTGGAGCACCGGTTACATGGACTATAGACAAAGCTAAGAACAATCCCTTAAAGCTAACCCTGCGCCGTCATCCCCATAGCCGTAACCATGTCTAGCTTACCTATGCTTTTATGCCTTATGCATCTGACTCTCCTCACTGCTGCGCCGTCTAATCCCTATGTCTGGAGGTTCTGGCTCTATGAGAACAAAACTCACCCCGGGGAAACCCCCCAAGTGGGTAAACTGCTAGCTAGCGCAGACTGCCCCCCCTCAGGGTGTAATACTATAGTTTACCTCAATTTCACTAGGTTCCAGATTGCCCAACCAGCAATACCCATGATCTGTTTTGAATATGATCAAACTGAATATAATTGTAAAAATTATTGGTGGCACCAGAGTGCAGGTTGCCCATATAGCTACTGTAAGACGCACTCTGTCCGATACTGGAGAGAACGACAAGGGTGGTATTTTTACAAAACTGAGTCTCCCGTCACTTACACTTGGATAATTAGAGACCCATGGGACTCTCGGTGGACAACCCCACAACATGGGGGAGTATATTACTCATCAACTAGTACCTGGCCCAGTAGCCATTTATATCTGTGGAGAAGTCTAGTCCAGATTCAACCCTTAATCCATACACAAATCCACAGGCAAGAAACCAAGCTATCACAAGACTTGCAGCCCTTCTCCTGGCTAACTCTATTACGGGAAGGGCTAGCATTCGCCAACCTCACTGGTTTAGGCGACCTGTCCTCTTGCTTTATGTGTGCAACCCTAGGAAGACCACCATTAACGGCTGTTCCTCTATCCTCCCCTACAACAAACTATACAGGTTTTAACTCATCGATAGTCACGATACCCGATGTGGCCCTGTACCGTGACCCATACCAAGAGAAATACCCCTATTGTTATTCGGCATTTAGCAACAGCCTCTGTAACCAATCGGCTACATACCCTAATAGTCCCATATATGCTCCCCCTGGTGTGTTCTTCTGGTGTAATATGACTCTGTTAAAAACTCTGTCCAAAAGCATCTCTGACGGACAGTTGTGTATCCCTGTTACCCTAGTTCCCCGACTGACACTGCTAACCCCGGCAGAGTTCATAGGCTGGGCAGGGACCGCCCCAACTAAAACTGCGCGACATAGATGAGCAGTTTTTCTACCACTAATTGCCGGAATATCCTTAACCACCTCTGTCATCGCAGCGGGGTTAGCAGGAGGGGCCCTACAACACTCCATGATAGAAAACGACAAGCTGTTACAACAATTCTCTGTTGCTATGGAAGACTCCGCCTATTCCCTAGCTTCCCTTCAGCGGCAGCTCACCTCCCTAGCACAGGTCACCCTTCAAAACCGCAGAGCCTTAGACTTACTCACGGCTGAGAAAGGAGGTACCTGTATGTTCCTCAAAGAAGAATGCTGTTTCTATATAAATGAGTCAGGGTTAGTTGAGGAAAGAGTCCAACGCCTACACGAACTAAGCTTAGAAATGAAAAAGCAACAATTCACTACAGCCACTAACAATTGGTGGAGCTCTTCGATGTTTTCCCTTCTGGCACCCCTTTTAGGCCCCCTAATGTCTTTACTACTTCTATTCACTATAGGCCCCTGTGTGGTAAATAAAATTTTACAATTTGTCAGAGAAAGGTTTGATACCATCCAACTAATGGTCCTCTGTAGCCATCACCAGCCTCTCCTGCACCCAGAAAGTGAGGCTATATTATAAGACTCTGGAAATCCAAGATTGGACATCCAGTTACTTATGAGAAGGGGGAAATGAAAGGACACAAAGATAGATGTGTACCCGCCCCACACCCGCTACACCCTTGTTCTGCTCTCTAATCTTTGCACATACCAGAGATTTCGTAAGTTCTGTGAGTACCTGGTTTTCTGCACGTACCAGAGATTTTGTTTTGCACATACCAGAGATTTTGTAAGTTCTGAGGCAAGGTCACAAGACGTGTTTAAGTAAGATAAACTCTTGCTGCCATAAACCTGCTCTCCCGCCTCAAAGTTTGAACCAAAATATCAGAAATGGCAGGAACCAATCATAGTTAGCCAAATCGCCTTGTTCAAACACTAGCCAATCATATATCTGATTTGTATAATAACTCTATGCCCACTTTTCTTAGACTATATAACATTGTTCGGAGCTGAGTGGGGGAGCTCTCCTGCCCGTCTCGTTTCACGAGCGAGGGAGAGTTCCAGGTTCGAACCTGTAATAAAGATCCTTGCTGCTTAGCTTTGACTCTGGACTCTGGTGGTCTTCTTCGGGGAATAAACGGTCTGGGCATAACAGCTTATGCTGATAAGTTAGCTAAAAAAGCAGCTAGCATTCCAACTTCTATCCCTCACAACAGTTTTCCTCCTTCATATCGGTCACTCCCACCTGTTCCCCCACTGAAACTTCCACCTATCAATCTCTTCCCACACAAGGCAAATGGTTCTTAGACCAAGGAAAATATCTCCTTCCAACCTCACAGGCCCATTCTATTCTGTCGTCTTTTCATAACCTCTTCCATCTATGTTATAAGCTGCTAGCCTATCTCTTATAACCTCTCATTTCCTTTCCATCCTAGAAATGTATCCTCAAGATAATCACTTCTCAGTATTCCATCTGCTATTCTACTACTCCTCAGGAATTTCTCAGGCCCCCTCCCTTCCCTAGACATCAAGCTTGAGGATTTGCCCCTGCCCAGAATTGGCAAATTAACTTTACTCACATGCCCCGAGTCAGAAAACTAAAATACCTCTTGGTCTAGAGAGACACTTTTGCTGGATGGGTAGAGGCCTTTCCCACAGGGTCTGAGAAGGCCACCGCGGTCACTTTTTCCCTTCTGTCAGACATAATTCCTCAGTTTGGCCTTCCCACCTCTATACAGTCTGATAGCGGACCAGTCTTTGTTAGTCAAATCACCCAAGCAGTTTTTCAGGCTATTGGTATTCAGTGAAACCTTTATATCCTTTACCATCCTCAATCTTCAGGAAAGGTAGAACGAACTAATGGTCTTTTAAAAACACACCTCACCAAGCTCAGTCACCAACTTAAAAAGGATTAGACAATACTTTCACCCCTTTCCTTTCTCAGAATTCAGGCCTGTTCTCAGAAGGCTACAGGGTACAGCCCATTTGAGCTCCTGTGTGGACACTCTTTTTTTTTTAAGCCCCAGTCTCATTACAGACACCGGAACAACTTGAATTGCACCCCAAAAACTTAGAGCCTAAAAACTCACCAACCAAGCTAGTAATTACGCTGAACCCCCTTAGGCTTTCTCTAGTTAGATGTCCTAGGTCCTCCCAATTCTTAGTCCTTTAATACCTGTTTTTTCTCCTTCTCTTATTCAGACCTCATGTCTTCTGTTTAGTTTTTCAATCCATACAAAACCGCATCCAGGCCATCACCAATCATTCTATATGACAAATGTTTCTTCTAACAACCCCACAATATCACCCCTTACCACAAAACCTTCCTTCAGCTTAATCGCTCCCACCGTAGGTTCCCACGCCGCCCCTAATCCTGCTTGAAGCAGCCCTGAGAAACATCGCCCATTCTCTTTCCATACCACCCCCCAAAATTTGCGCCGCCCCAACACTTCAAAACTATTTTGTTTTATTTTTCTTATTAATATAGGAAGGCAGGAATGTCAGGCCTCTGAGCTCAAGCCAGGCCATCGCATCTCCTGTGACTTGCACATATACACCCAGATGGCCTGAAGTAACTAAAGAATCAAAAAAGAAGTGAAAATGCCCTGCCCCGCCTTAACTGATGACATTCCACCACAAAAGAAGTGAAAATGGCCAGTCCTTGCCTTAAGTGATGACATTACCTTGTGAAATTCCCTTTCCTGGCTCATTCTGGCTCAAAAAGCTCCCCCACTGAGCACCTTGTGACCTCCACTCCTGCCCGCCAGAGAACAACCCCTCTTTCATTGCAATTTTCCTTTACCTACACAAATCCTATACAACGGCCCCACCCTTATCTCCCTTTGCTGACTGTCTTGTCTGACTCAGCCCGCCTGCACCCAGGTGATTAAAAAGCTTTATTGCTCACACAAAGCCTGTTTGGTGGTCTCTTCACACGGACATGCATGACATATATTATAAACCAGACTTTTTCTAGACTTATCACACACACTTTTACCTGTCATCCTCATAAAACATACTGCCATGGCAGAAGCACAGCAGTGGAAGAAACCTATTGCTTTGGCACTTTCATAGCAGGCACCAGTGTCAAATATACGGCAGAATTTGTGTTTGACCATCAGCAAGCACTAGCCTAGAAGAGCCAGCTATACTCTAAAAGCGTTTGAAAGTTTGACTTGGGTATAGGATAGTTAGCATGAATAAGGCATTTATAGAACTTTTGGCTACAGAAGAGATATTTTTCAATTTGACTAGGAAAAAAACAAAAACAAAAAACAAACAAACAAAAAAACTGCCACAGCTGGTGATATACAGTCTGGGATAAAGAAACAAATATTGCCAGCCAATTGTTGGAGACTCTGTTCCAGCCACACAGTAGAAGCATGATGAGAGAGGACTAACTGCCACAAAGACCTCCCAGCTTCTGCAGTCTACTGACTGCCAGATATGGTCACTGTCAGTAGAAACAGTTTTGGAGTTGACTATAGGACAGTTGGCTCCGGACTGCCAGAGTCAAACGCACTGCCATTGGTAGGACAGGTAGTAAATATCTTCCTTTGCTTAATAGTAAGTTTTATTCCCTCTGATTGGTACCTAACAGAAGGTATTTCTTGACACTTGTGGGTTCATAAATTTTCACTGAGACATGAGTTAATTCCTCATTTCCATCAATGCCATTAGGGTGTTCAAAGGTTTATTTAGAATCACTTAACAAATGTTAATTTCAAAATGTCTTTATTTTTGAAGCTTAGCCTTATCATACCCTCTGCAGAAGTAGATTTTCATAAAGTGATATTGTTTATCACCTTAGCAGTCTCTTTTTTTCATTTTCCTTTCTTCTCCCCCTTTTAACACTCATTTTTTGCCGTAGGTTATGAAAAAATTTGCTTAGTATATTATTGCACAGATTTGCAAGACGATGTTTCTTTTCTGTTTCATCAATTCTGCTAATTTATCCATTAATTTGTCTAATGACACTTATTCCCTTTTCACTACTCTTCTGACAAAAGTTTTCTAATGAAAGAGATATAATTACTAGCTGTTTTAAAATGTTCTCAACAAGGTTAAGATGGTCACTGTAACAGATGTTGGAACAAAATCAAGGGGACCCTAGCCACAAGGTGGAGGCATGTGAAAGCCACTCTGTTTCTGCTAGCCTGCACTGAATTTTCAGAGGCAAAGGGAGGGAGACAATAGGTTTAGATAGGTAGGACGGTTCCTTCTCCAGCATGTAAGGATAATTACTCAATGAGATTAACCTGGACAGAAGCCATGTGTTCTTGATGAGGCCTGCTTTCTTGCAAGGGTAAAGCTTCTTAGCTGAATAACAAAATTGAAAGTTTTATTCCAACCTGGAATGCTAAATAGCTATAACAGAGAAATTAGAGTCCTAAAAATACTTTTTGTGTGGAAGTTCAAGATTAGTACAGAGATTCTCCTTAGAAATGTGTATCTTGGGACTGCAACTAATCAAAACCAATCACGCTTTTAATAATAAAGAGTATGATTGTGTGCACCTTAATAAAAGGACGCATAAGAATGATAGAGGGCAAGACGGGAGAGAACAGAATTCAGCTTGGCTACACGGTTGAACATAGTCAGGTAGTACATCCTTTTTCTATAACTCAAAGGAAGGGTGTGGAGATGGGCAACGAGCTTGCGAATGACTATGATAATAAAACTAATAAATGATCTATAAATTAGAATCACTCACAATCTGAAAAAGAATCATTCATTTAACAATCAGATGTTACAATCCCTACTCAGCCCTTCAGTATTTTAATAGATGGCTCTTTTGGTCCATGGCTCAAGAACATCTTAAAGATTTTGGTAGCATAAGAATCAGTCTAGGAAGTGTGCAATTGGAAAGAGTGGATCTGGTGGAATCCACAGATAGGTTTAGGATCTCCTGAGAATTAAACAATAACTGGATAAGGAAGTGGGGAACGAGTTTGGTATGAAAATAAAATTAGGGGAATTAACTATACTGTCTCCCCAGGGAAACTTCTCACAAATGCGTTGGCTACCCTACCCAACAATACTGTTATCTGCCCTGAATTTGCCCTTGACGTTTTAAATTTGAATCTCAGTGTTGTAGACATAATCCCTGAAAATTCTGTGGCTCTGACAGAAAAATGCAAAATATTCTCTTACGTACTAATGAGTTCAAGCTTTTGGAATTCCAGTACTCACTTCTTTTTAGTAGATTCAGGCAGTTGGAAAAAGACAGAAATGTATCTACAACAAATAGTAAGGAAAGCATAAGAGAAATATGAGGCAGAGAGAAGGATGCATACACAAACTCAGTGTGAGAAACAGTGAGAAGGAAGTAAAGAGAGAGTAACAGTGGTTACAGAGCACCTACTAAAGAATCAGATAAAAAGACATGATATGAAAAGCCAAAGAAAATTCTCTAGTAGACATTCAGATTTTTTTTTTTTAAGTAGGAGATTTAGAAAAAAAGAATAAGAATGTTTGTATTTGACAATGTTAAGTCATTCTCTCTCTTTATCCCAAGTCACACCCTACCATTCATCCTCTGTAAAACAACAAACTTGAGGGGATAGGCAAATGATGTTCAGAGAAGTTTAGAAATTTAGAAATACGTTTGCCTTATATTTTATGATACTTGTTACACACTATTGTTGATACTGTCATTGCTATTGTTTTTATTATTACTGATATTATTGTATTTACTACTCATGAACACAAAATGACAAAGAATGGATATGAGACTTTTTTTTTCTGAAAAGAGTGGATCAATAACTGCAAGCTACAAAGAGCAATGAGGAGAATCTCAGGACTACTCGGAGGATTATAACTCTGATTGAAGCATGATTTACTGAGTTGAACTTCTAAATGGGAGACATGGAAATAGTAGAAGACTATGTTGAAAATGTTGAACTTTAAGCCCTGTGCTTCCAGGAATCAAGGATTGCTACGAAACCCCCCACCCTTTTGTGTTCTACAAAATGGCTAACCAACCAAAGGACCCCAGCGCCCTCACATAACATGTCTCAATCCTTCCTCATAACACCTATAGACTCCAAAGACTCCCTGCACCTATAGCACCCCATGCTCCCTTCTTTCCTGAGGTATTCTTCACTAATGAATATCCTTATTGCAAAAGCCTAAGTAAGAACATGTTGGTAACTATTGGGTGCCTTCCGTTTTTCACATCCTGTATCACGAAGCTCTCTGTGCTAGCTTACCCTGTGGAACAATGGGCTGGGAGCAGCATCCAGAGCAATCCTAGGCAGTGCATGGGTTGGAAGGAAGAAGAAAGAAAGGGAAGTTTTTACTCTTATTTGTGTTGTATAAGGAACAAGGTCTTGTTCATTATATTATCTCTTATTTCACAAAATGTACACATTCTAGAAATGTGTTTTTTTTTCTCCCCACCCCCCGCCCCGGGGACTTAGTGACAGCTATTAGAAAACCAGAGAGCCTTGGGTATAATAAAATCTTGAGATGTAATAAAACCAGACACTTAAGAAAGCAGTAGTACTACTTTTTACACTCACATATTTAAGAGAAATACTAACGTTGCTTTTATAAAACACTCACAGTAGTATTCTTAACATTTATAATCTTGTGATATCCACCAAATAAATCTCACAACGAAAGCGCTGAAAGTGAATCCCTTGGGTAGATTGTATACTCTAATAGGTCTGCCTACACTTTGGATCATTCCTCTATGTAAGTCATAAAGTTAGGAATTTCACATTCCTTGTCTATTTAGTTCAGCTATTATGTCAGTGGGATGCAAAGTCCCCTACATTTCACAATGTTTTCCATTTATTTTATGCCACTGGGTTAACAGTTGAGTATGGCGGCTCTTAGAATCTAGAATAATTTGCAAATGTAGAGGCTTTTCAATAGTATTTTATGAAGTGGAAGGAATTCTTTTGCATATTATTCACCTTTTTATAATTGTTTGCAGGTTTTGTAGGTTTTTGGAAACATTTTAAAGGGAATTTTTAGTCTAGCTCAGGTTTTATGAAATTATAAAATGAAAACTAAATGTAGCTTACATTTGGAGAATTTATTTTTTCTTGAAATAAGCCAATATATTTGCATTACTTTCAACGCGGAATGAAGACAGAAAAGGTGAAAGGGGCTTTAATAATAAAGGGTAAAGGCCAATATTTGTTGAGCATCTATTTTGTGCCAGGTGCAGCTCAAATATATTTACATGTGTTGTCAGGTTTAATTCTCACAACAGCCTATGTAATGTAGGTACCCTAATGATCCCCATTTTTCAGAAAAGAAAAGTGAGTCACAGATAGGTCAATTATTTGCTTAAGGAATTCTAGTCAATAAGTGGTAGCACTGAGAATGGAATCTAGTCTGTTCTGAACTGTTTACTCTCTACATCCACATAGGGCTATAATCCTGGAACCTCTCTTTACCTCTGTCCTGTGTTCAGTCTCCTTTCTTCTCTTGTCCATTCCTTTTTCTTTTTCTGTTTATTTAATTACTTTGGTAGAAAACATCCTCCAGTGACTTCTTAAGATTTGTGAGATAGAAATTATTTTCTGAATTTTGTATCTATCAATTAAAAGTGAGGGCAATAAAACAAAAAACAAAACAAAAAAAATCTTTGTTGAGTTGAGAACCCTAAATTAAAAAGCATTTTCCTATAGAATTTTGAAGACATTTTCCCATTGAATTCTAAATTCCAGTGTTGCTATTGAAAAGTCCAAAATGATTTCTGGTCCTTTGAGCATGACTTTTTTTGTTGTTGTTTTTTGTTTCTTTTTTTCCTACTTTGATTTTTCTTGATTCTTCTCCTTATCCCATTATTCTGAAATTTTATGCTTAAATGCCTTGAGGTTGGGCAGCTTCCACCCTTTTCAATCCCTTCAACCTGGAGACTCATATTCAGTTCAAGAAAGTTTCATTGAACTATTGTTAATTTTCTCTCATTTTTCTTTCTTTTTTTTCCCTGTATTTATTATTAATTGGATGGTAGACTTCCCGGACTGGTCCTATAGTATATTTTTTTCTTCTATTTTCCTTTTATTTTTGTTTTCCTTTTGGCTCCATTTCGTGAGACATTTTCTCAGCTTTTATATCATTATGGCTATTCGGTTTTTTATTACTACCATCATGTTTGTAATTTCCAACACCTCTCATTTCATGTATGTAATATCTTCTCTTGTCTAAGAATATTAATAATATTTAAAACTTTTCTCCAGCTCAACTCCTTCTTTTTCTTCAAGTTATGGTTATCATTTGTTTATTTGGTTTATTTTATGCTAGAAGCATTCCTTAGGTCTCTGAAGCTCTTCATATGCAGTTCATACTTAAAAGAGGAACAACGGCCAGGCGCAATGGCTCACCTGTAATCCCAGCACTTTGGGAGGCCGAGACGGGCGGGTCATGAGGTCAGGAGATTGAGACCATCCTGGCCAACACAGTGAAACCCCGTCTCTACTAAAAAAAATACAAAAAACTAGCTGGGCGTGGTCGTAAGCGCCTGTATTCCCAGCTACTCAGGAGGCTGAGGCAGGAGAATCGCTTGAACCCGGGAGATGGAGGTTGCAGTGAGCCGAGATCCCGCCACTGCACTCTAGTCTGGCAACAGAGCGAGACTCCATCTCAAATAATAATAATAATAATAATAATAATAATAATAGTAAAACGAGGAATAAAATGTAAGTGGGTTCTTGGAAGACTCGCTAGGAACCACGTCAAAAGTTTGACTACAGTGAGGTCACTGTACTACAGAGGCCATGCATAGGTTCTCTGGCCAACAGTCTAGCCTTCTAACCAGCCCTATCAAGCTTCCAGACAAGTGAGTGAAGCCCACCTGGACCCTCCAGAACTAGCCCACCGTGGGCTGAACAGCATGGGGCAACCTCAGTCAACACCACGTCAAATAAAAGAATCACCTAGTTATGTTGTGTACAAATTTCTGAATCTTGAGATATAACACAATGGCAGTTGTCTTAAGCCACTAAGATTTGAGTAATTTTTTACGCAGCAAGGGATAATCAAAACATTCGACTTATATGGACTATCACTGAAAAGTGATATCTAAAATATTGGTATGGAAAAATAAAATGCAACTTGTATAATTATTTTAAAAATGATGATTGGTGGCCGGGCGCGGTGGCTCACGCCTGTAATCCCAGCACTTTGGGAGGCCGAGGTGGGCGGATCAGGAGGTCAGGAGATCGAGACCATCCTGGCTAACACGGTGAAACCCCGTCTCTACCAAAAATACAAAAAAAATTAGCCAGGCGAGGTGGCGGGCACCTATAGTACCAGTTACTCGGGAGGCTGAGGCAGGAGAATGGAGTGAACCCAGGACGCGGAGCTTACAGTGAGCAGAGATCGCGCCACTGCACTCCAGCCTGGGTGACAGAGCGAGACTCCGTCTAAAAGAAAAAAAAAAAGAAAAAGAAAAAGAAAAAAAAAAATTACGATTGGAAACTCTGAGTGTGTGGGTGGGACTTCTTGGCTAAAGGCTTCACTGCAGGGTGACCTGGCTGTGCTATTTATTGCAGGAGCCCCTAATGTCTGTCATTTCCTCCCCCCCATTCTTTCTTTCTGTATTATTTTTAAAATAAACTTTATTTTAGAACAGTTTTAGATTTACTGAAAAATTAAGAGCAGCACAGGGTTCCCCATAAACCCCATGCCAATTTCTCCCTATCATTAGCATCTTACATTGGTATGGTACATTTCCCATAATTGACAGGTTAATAGTGATACATTCGTATTAAGTAACATTCTATACCTTATTTACATGTTCATAATGTTTTACCTAAGGTTCTTTTTTCGTTCCAGGACCCCATCCAGTATGCCACATTAGTCATTATGTCTTTTTAGGCCTCTCTTGGCTGTGACAGCTTCTCAGTCTATGTTTTTGATAACTTTGATAGTTTTGAGGAGATGTGGTCAAGCATTTTGTGGCATGTCTGTTTAATGATATTTGTCTAAATTTTTTTTTTCATGATTAGACTAGGGCTATGCGTCTTTGGGAGGAAACCACAGAGGTAAAGTGTCATTTTAATTATTTCTATTGAGAAGGGTATATACTCTCAACATAACTTGTCACTATTGACTCGGACCTTGATTTCCTGCCTAAGGTAGTGTTTGTCAGTTTTGTCCACTGTGAAGTTACTATCGGTACGGACTCAAGAATATTTATTTCATATATCATTTTTTTAAAGATCGTTTTTCTTTTGAGTTATTTATATTTCTCGAGAAAGTCTCACAATACTCTGCAGAGAGGGAAAATCCAGGCTGCCAATACTATGGAGTCTCAGTGGAAAATTAAGGCTGAAGTCGGGTGTGGGTAGGGTCTTAGCATTTAATAAGCATATGTCACACACCATACCTTCAACTATATCTGGGGTCCCCCAGTACAGAGATCTTGTTTTTCCTCTCCAGAGAATGAGCCTAAATTAGGGAGACTCAGCCAGAGGCTTAGGAAGGGGAGAGGATCTATGGATTTCACTGACTCTTAAATGTCTTTCAAACAATTTCTCTTATTTTACTTGCTCTCCATCCCAACTCCAACCTTCCTGCCTTCCCCCTATTTCCAGTCGTATTTGGTGCTGCCAATTCCTGAACTGTCTGTGGGATGAATTGCTTTGGTTCTCAGCTTTTCCCATTACTGGCTTACGCTTCAGCATTTTCACATCTGCTAAGTCAGTTTTACTCATCCATCTGCCCTACAGCTTCCAAAATTGTTTTTGCTGTGCTCTTCTCTCTTGTTCTCGCCATTCTTGTATATTTGTCTTTAGAAAAAAAAACAAATCCCTTTACAGCAAATTTAGTAGAGTTTGCAGGGGGGTGGGTGAGAGGGAGCAAAATTGGATGTGTGTTTGATCCATCATCTTTCCACAGATTTGCTAAGGATTACAGAGTTAGCTCTGTGAGACCAGAGGCTCTATCTGCTCATCTTTGTATACACATCACCCACACACATGCCTGATAAAGAGTAGGAGGTAAATATTAATTGAGTCTTGTATAAATGAAAATAGGAAGCCAAGTCAGGACTCAAATACAAATCCAAATTCAAGTTAATTTTTATTTTTTACATTACACTAAACTTCCACCCCTCATCTATTATAAAGTTTGTATTTTTAACATTTAAAATGAAATTTATCATCCATATGATCATGCAGATCAGTGCTTTTCAAATTTTTTATCTGCATAAAAATGGCCTGGGGATCTCTTAAAATGCAGATTCCAATTCAGTAAGTCTGGGTGAGGTTGAGACTGCTGGTTTGAGGACCACAGATTTGTATAGCAAAATGTTTAGTAATAGATTTATAGCACTATATAGTCTGACATTATAAAATGCCATTTCACATTTTATTTCTATTATAGAGGTACTATTTGCATAACAACTTTGTCAGGGCTTGGATAGCAACACATTGCCTCATTCCAGAGAAAGGGAGCCAGAGAAAGGACTCAGGTCAACCTAAAAGTTAATTACAGATGTAGGGAGAAAAGTGAGAGTAAAACATGCTTTTTAAAAATTGTGTCTTTCTTCTTCCAGTGGGAACTAGATTCTATTAGATAGCCATAAGATTGTTATCTGTAGAGAAATGGTTAGAATAGGAAATATTACATGATTATATAGATATATATGTATGTTTACATCATAAATTGTACCAAACTAAATAATATTTACTAAAGGAAACGAGTAAATCAAAGCAAAGAGAAAATTATCATAAGATAAAATAAAACAAATATTGGGGTTAGTACATAAAATATATACCATGACTACTACAGTTAATAGCAGAGATATTATAAATAGAGTACTGGACATTCAGCACAAAAATGGATACATAATCATTTATGTAAGTTACTAAGGCTAAAGAGATCATTTCTTTTTCTTTTTCTTTCTTTTTTTTTTTGAGACGGAGTCTTGCTGTGTCACCCAGGCTGGAGTGCAGTGGTGCGATCTCGGCTCACTGCAAACTCTGCCACGCGGGTTCGAGTGAGAGTCTCCTGCCTCAGGCTCCCAAGTAGCTGGGATTATAGGTGCATGCCATCACACCCAGCTAATTTTTGTATTTTTAGTAGAGATGGGGTTTCAGCATCTTGGCCAGGCTGGTCTTTAATTCCTGACCTTGTGATCCATTTGTCTTGCCTCCCAAAGTGCTGGGATTACAGGCGTGAGCCACCGTGCCTGACCAAGAAAATTTATTTAGTTTACCTTTATAAAGAGGAGGCCAGGTCATGTTCCACATAATATTTTCAAAGATAATCTCAGGATAAAATTTTATAAGGCAGTCAGAAAATAAACATTTGTTCAGGCATGAATTTAGATGCTGATGATGGAGAGATAAATACATATAAACTTTTTCAAGGAGCTCACAGTCATATGGAGGGACATACACAGCCAAGAAATTTCAAATAAGATATATTATAGTAGAAGCAAAAGGTATCTTGATGGACCAAAGGAGGAATAAATAAGCTTAGCCAAGGAAATGGTGGTGGTGGTGGGAGGCATGAGCTAATTTACGGCATAAGAAATAAAACTGCGGCTGAACATATTACATATTGCCAAAATCTGTAAGAATACAATATCTTAACCTAAGTGGACTCTGGATTGTAGTCAGTAGAAGAAAAGGAATGAAAGAAGGAGGGAGGAATGAAAGAAGGAGGGAGGAGTGAAAGAAGGAGGGAGGGAGGGCGGACCTGGGAATTTTGGCAACAAATGTGTGGAACACAGTTTCTCTGGGAGACTGAAGTTCATGGGTGAGAGACAGATATTAAAAGAGCCCAGTTATTTTTTACTTGCAGTAGAAGTCAGAGGAACAAGCTTCTAGGGTGTCAAGGTGAGGGCAGTTCCCAGATCAAAAATCACTTAAGGCTAGGGCTAGTCCCAGGTTCTGGAGCAGTTAAGTAGGCTGGATGAGTGGTCCTTAACCTGCTTTTATTTCATTTGAAAATATAACTAAGGCTATTTACCTTCTACTTAGCAAAACTCCAAATAATAAACACATGCAAAGTTTGGGTTTGGGTTTAAGAGTTTTAAGGATTTTTAAGCTCTTCATAAACCCTAAGTAAAACAAACTAAATTTGATGGATGCATAAGGTATCATCATAACAGGAGGCTAGGAGCCATTTAGATATTCTTGCTAACTCCCTTTACTTTAATTCTATGCTCATCAAGTGACCTTCTGATTATAGAATGTTAACAATTTCAGGTGGATGACAAACTCTGTGAAACCCATTACAGGAACTCTAGGTTACGAGCACTCAGACTAGGGGCAATGTGATGGCTTAGAGTTGAGAAGGTCCCGACATCTTCAGTTTTTTCATCTCAATCACATTTCATTTGTGTGCACTTTTCTCATTACTTGAACTCACTGGCCTTTCTGCAGAACTTTCCACCCAATAATAGTAATTTACTAAAAGACCTAAAGCTAAAACTGAAATACTGCATTCTTGCTTAGCATTGAGGCCTCAGTGAGCAGGAGATAAGCATATTATCAACATCCAAATATTAGGCCCAGAAACAAGTTTGCAACGTTTCTGACCTTCCCAGAAAATACAACCATGAACTTCACAGGGCCCGAAAATTTGTTTATTCTTGAGTGAGTTCCTAGCAGAGTGTAGTGGGATGTTTTTTTATCTACACAATTTTAACTTTATCTAAACTTTCTTATAAATCTTTAAAAATAAATCATAAGCTTCTTCCATAATTAGAATAGTGGAAATGTTGGTTTGGGAACATTTATTTCATTCTCCACCAAGTTCTCTAGAACCTGAAATTTTTAGCTCACATTTATCAATATGCTCAGTTGGCAGCAAGCATTCCTAACTCAGTGAAGTTTCCTACCAGCAACTTTATGAGGTACGTATTACTATTATGCCCATTTTAGAGATGACAAAATTGGAACACAGATAGGTTAATCAGTTCACCTAAGGTAAAACTGATGGTAAATGGTAGAGCCAGGTCAAGACTCAGGTAGACTGGCTCTAGAGCAAGCTTGTCCAACCCATAGCCTGTAGGCCACATGCAGTCCCAGATGGTTTTGAATGTGGCCCAAAACAAATTCCTAAACTTTCTTAATACATTATGAGTTTTTTTTTTGTTTTTTTTTTAGCTCATCAGCTATCAGTAGTGTTAGTGGATTTTATGTGTGGCCCAAGACAATTATTCTTCCAGTGTGGCCCAGGGAAACCAAAAGATTGGACACCCCTGCTCTAGAGTCTGCGCTATACATTATTTCACTATACTCTTTTTTTTTTTTTCCCAGAGGCTATCACTGCAAAAATAAAAATCAAGTCATCAAAGCATTGGAGATATGGTAAATGTGAGAACAATAGGGGAAGGCTAACAAAATAACATTATTTGCAATCAATGGAATTCTATGCCATCATTAATTTAGAAATAAATTTAATAAGCTGGTAAAATGTTCACAATATATTGCTACATGAATAAAGCAAATATGTTCTATAATAAACCCCACTTATACATATATGCACATGGAAACATACACACAAATAAAGGATATATTGATGATGGTAATTACCAAGTGATGTTTAAATAGGTTACGTTCATTTACTTTCTTAAGTATGATCTGATCTTTACACAGCTGGTTCCCTTTTGCTTTCTAGAGCTCAGTTTAAATGTCACCTTATCAAAAGGTCTTTCCTGACCCCCTGTCTGATGAAGAGACCCCATCACTCTATCTTCCTATAAAGTGCTAACCATTCTTCAATACTTATTATTATTATTTGTTAGTACTTTTTAATATGTTTTTCACATTCAGCCATCTTCTCTACAAGTAATCTCCATGAGTGTGAAGATTATGTCTGTCTAACTCACTTTTGCATTGTCATCACTTAGAAAGTTGTGTGAGTGCTCTTTAAATATTTATTAAATAAATGAGTTAATGAGTGTTAAAAATAAATATCTCTAACAGTCAACATACATTTAACATATATTATTTTACCACAGCAAACGTCAACTTCACAGTAAGTCTAAAGAAGCTCCTCGATTCTCTCCCTCTGTCCCATCTTCACTTTCACTCACATTATCACAGGTAACCGGAAACCTTGGGTAAAATGCTGGGTCAAGAGCTATGGTATTCATGGGAGACATGGAAGAGATGCTCCCTGCCCTTAGAAGGTTATGTCTAATGGCTTTGAAAGACTTTTAAATAAATGGCTGTATAGTGATAAAAGATACACAAGAGGTACTATAAACTGTAGGCACTGAGGAAAGACTAGCTTTTTTTGAGTTACTTTCTGATTGAGAAAAGTCAAAAAAATTATTTTGTTTTAAACAATTGTCAAAAAAATGACAAAAACAATTTTCATGAAAATATCAATAACAGGAAACCAGCAGTAAATTATTAGTGTTTGAGCATGTCTGCTCTACCCACACGTAAACAGAAATAACCAAGGGTGGAGAGAGCTGCCTTCTCATCTGGGTATGTGTGATCTGTGTCTCAAAAGGAGCTTTGGGAAAGTGGCCAAAGGCCACCAGAGGAGGCCATGACACCTCCTCCAGTCGTGGGCCACAGCCAGAACATTTTTTGTTTAGAGATACAGTTTATCCTCTGCATATATTCTGAACTTAACTTGTGCTTCTCACAATGCGTATGAAAAAAAGAAAAAAGGAACAAAAGTGTAGGTTTTTCAATTTAGATGAGATTCCAACAATAGGCAACATTATGCCATATGGAAAACATGATGATGTAGAAGGAAGTTTGGGTTGAAAAACAATTACAAATTGACTATGGAACTTGAAGAACAAAAGCCATTCTGCTTTAATTGCTACACTCTTTCCTTTACACCTTTCATTAAAAGCATTGTGAATCAAAAATGTTTCCTTGGGTTATCTTTTTATTTTAAATGGATAAAGGTATCCATGATGCTAGGTTTGATATAGCTAAATCTTAAATTTAAAAAGTCACTATCTGCCTTAAGATTTTATTACTACAGTAGATATTAATCAGACTTAGACAACCCATCTTTGGAGTATATGCTAAGTGCCTTCACTTTGATGCTCTACAATGTCCCATAAATGTTGAGATGACTTAATTCATTGGGTGCCAGATAATAAGGCATGATTTGCAGAAAACAGTATTCACTAAGGAACTATAAGAATACAACTCTCAAACAAGAGAGTATATGCCTTCCTTACCATGAAGATATAATGTGGATAAAAAGACTGTTCACTGAGGAACTGAAAGATTATAATTTGGGGGGCAAAGACTTCCTTACCATCTTATATGGTTGGCTCTTTAGGCAGAAAAGTAACAAATGCAACATTCTTTTCACATGTGTTGTGAAAGACAATCTTTTCATCTGGAAAGAACAAAGGAATCACTCTGCATTTTCCACAAATGTACAAAAATGAGAAGAACCTCAGCATCTTGGACAGAGTTGCTGAGGTACTTCCCATGTTTTGAGTTGTGGATGGCCCACAAATGTTGTAAAAATCTTTTTCCATTGAAATCTGCCTAGTTTGAATAGAAGACCTACCACTCACATATCCTCAGGGAACTAAATACGACATTCATGAAAATTGTCTGTGGGCTCCAGGCCTCTGAGTTGCTCCAGAATCATACCACAGTATCACATCCTTGTCTGACACTGATCCAGTCTTTGAAAAATTCTTCAGTGTGTGGTCTTTGTCTCAAACTTTGAAAAGTTGATTTGCATTAAGTCATTTGGGAAAAAACAAATCTAAATATATATCCTTAGCATTTAAGCATTTTAAATTCATTAAAATGTAAATAACTTTGAAAACATTTTAAAGACTGATTGTACCACCAACCATATTTTTAAAAGTAAATTACAGTTTGGGAAAACATTTCTGTCCAGGAGAGATTTGAAAACACAAAATGAAAATGCAAAAATATGGAGAAGAATAAATATTCTCCATTAAACTTTAAAACTGCAGGATATGTGGAATTAAGATCCAGTTAAAGAAATGAAGCTGTTTACAGCAGCCAGATTGCTGTAGACATGGACATGGTCATACACACTCAGAGAGAAAACACAATTGGGCTCATAAATACATGGGGTTTTATAAGAAATATTCATTTTACACATGCAAAGATATTGTTTTCATTTGTAAACTCCAACTCTGATTTTGCATAGCAAATAACTGACTGGTTTTTGCTGATTCTAGGTGGATTAATCCGATAACAGTGTTTGGAAGAATGTCGAGATCTTGGGTTTTGGAAGGAAGGAGAGTAAGAAAAGAAATTCCTCTCTGCAGTACTTGGGGTCCTTTATTTCCCAGGGACCTCTAGCTTTGCCTGATACGCTCCTATTGCATGTGGTGCCCTAGCCCTGTTGTCTCTCTCCTACTTGAAAGCAGAGAATGGCTTCTGTTATAGGGAACAAGACAGTGACAAATTCATTTCCATATCTATAGCCAGCTCTGAAATGTCAACATATAATGAAGTTTTAACAAGAACAAAATAAGACTTCATCTGCTTTGTGCATATTTTTTTCCCAGACAAAATCAAGAGTCTCTTTTGGGATATTTTGTTAGCTTCCTCTTTCTCTACTTCTTTCCCTTACATAGTTATTAATTATTCATAGCAGTTCCCCCATCCCCTGCGATGAGTTTTCTTCACTGTTTTTTTTTCAGTGTGTTTCTTTATCTTTCCTTGGTTCATTTCTTGTGATCCTTCGTTCCTGGTTGAGAGTTTCATCCACTGTCAGTGTCCTTCATTTATTCTCCTTCACTACCTTAACTATCTTTCCCCCTTTTCTAACACTCTCTCAACTCTTTTCTTTAACTTCCCTCAACTTGACTGTCTTGAACTCAACAGGAATGGGTTTTCTGCAGGTTTCTTATTTGCTTCCCTATTTCAGTTGGATAAACAATGATATGGAAGAGCATTTCGTAAACTGGTTCCTAGAAATTTTGTTCTGACCTCACCTTCAATCCACTACTTACAATAGGCTTTATACACTAGGGCAGTTCAATAAATAAATAGAGAAAAAACCTCAGCAGAGTGTACATGATGGTATTTTTTTCTGGCAACAATGAAAACTGAAAATAATTTATAATTAGTAACCAAAAGAGAAAAGACAGTAAGGGTTAGATTAAGATTTGTGGTTGTGCCTGGGCTCATTGCTCTTTCATGGTAAATAATATTCCTTCACATGTTAAGAAATACATCACTGTGGACAATAGAAAATAAAATCTGGACTCAGTCTTCATTTCTAAGCTTCAGATTTTATATCCATTTGCAGACAGGATTCTTCTGCAGCCTTCAAGAATGCAGGGAAAGGTTTTTACTTGGGAAGATGGGAATAAACATAGCTTTGGACTTCAAATATATTGATCCAAAGCTTCTAAACTTTTGTCTACATGAAAAGAAAAATCATGATCAAAGAGGAAAGCTCAAATGTGGAGCTAAAACATCTGGACCTCACAGTGAATTTTCTGTTGGCAATGTGTAAACTCAATCTGAATCTTGGCAGCATCAACATGAGACATGACCACCCTAGCTACCACAGTGAAGCTGATGACTGTTGAGGGTATATAGAAGTAGATAGGTCAGAAGACAAGACCCTCTCAAGAGTGCTATAAATGGGACATGCCCAAAGTATATCAATCCCCTTGCCAAATTTCTCTTGGAAATAGGGGGTGTTGATTCAAGACCTAATGAATGATAGAAAAATTTACCATGGATTATGCCCCTCATTTTTGTTTTTTTGAGCACCTATGTCCAGAGTCTGAGCACTATGCTGCCTACTTGCAGGTAAGAATAGAATTTTGATCTATCCCTTAAGAAATTAAGAATCCAGCTAGGGGCCAGAGGCAGTGGCTCATGCGTGTAATCCCAGCACTTTGGGAGGCCAAGGCAGGCAGATCACTTGAGGCCAGGAAGTCGAGACCAGCCTGGCCAACATGGCAAAACCCTGTCTCTACCAAAAATACAAAAGTTAGCTAGGCGTGGTGGTGTGTGCCTGTAATCCCAGCTACTCAGAGGCTGAGGCAGGAGAATCACTTGAACCCCGGGAGGAGAGGTTGCAGTGAGCCAAGATCATGGCACTGCACTCCAGCCTGGGAGACAGGGCAAAACTCCAATTAAAAAAAAAAAAAAATCCAGCTAGAGAGATGAGGGAATTATGTTAATAAATTCTAGTACTTGCACATGCTAGTTATCTGGTTCCTAACTCTTTTCCTCTGAAAATATTTAAGGCATTTTGTGAAATAGAAATCTAACTAGAATGAGAATTACTGATTTAGACCTAAATTATTTATTTCTATAAAATTCTCATATGCCTGGATTGATCTACTGTGGTTTATTTACACGGAATAAACCAAGTGGTAGAGTAGGCATCTCCAGGATTTGCTAGGAATTTCCTACTAATAAAATGCAAAATGCATAGGGTTTAATTATCTAATTTACCATATGAAGTTTCAATTAATTTGGATATCAAACAAGTTTGTTTTATAGTCTCTGTTATGTAGTGACCAATCTGATTATTTTGATAATTTTCTGTGGGTATTGACAATAATATCCAAGTGACACATATGTGTCTTGGTTAAAATACATGGATATTCTCTTCCCATCTATACATCCCATTGTAATCAAAGAGTAGGATTCAACTAATGTTCTTTCTTTAATGCAGTAATGCCATTTTTAGAGAAAGGCAAGAATGCCCAACAGGTGACAAAAAGGACAGAAAAAAGAAAATAAACACATTTTCAAAATAATACTATCAAAGTACATTTACAAGTTATAAATCATTTTCAGAAGATGTGCAAATTCACAAGTACAAAAATACTCACATTTAAAAATAAAAGCTGAGAAAGTAAGTTCCTTTTAAATATACCTTCTCTCAAAGTGAAAATTAGTATTTTTACAAAGACTGAAAGCTGAGTTGGCAAATGTTTTCAGTGTTTGTACATTTTTTTTTTTTTGGTAGAGCTGTTGGATCATGAGGCAAATAATAAAAAATAAAAACCCTTTGACTTTCCTTTTTTAAATAATGGAAATATTAAAAAATGGGACATTTCTATATTTCTGCCTTTTATTCATTAGGGGAGTTAATTTAATTTTAAGCAACATTTACCCTGAAACCACTATTTTTAAAGATTAACTTAATACATCACACTGCTTAGCATTTCTAGTAGAAGTTTTAAAATCTTTACTATGAATCGTTCATCAGATTCTTCAAGTCTTAGTTTTGCCTTCATTATCACAACTAGGACAAATTAGGTGATCAGGACCCTTGGAGTATTTTTATTGGCTTGTTTCAGTTTTTAATTTGAGTAACTGGTTGGATATAGTTGTCAAATTTTAACATTTACTCATTAATTCAATTAACACTTATGGAATAGTTTATATGTCTTAGGAAATGTCCTAGGGCCTGGAAATACTGGTGGTAAAGGTATAATTGTTACCCTAGCAAGAGCATGACATAGTTGAAGAACAATCATATTGATTGAACAACTATGATGTTCAAACATTTTTACAGAAATCTCTTCACTTATTTATTCCAAGAAAACAAGGAAGATGATCAGAGAATTTAGCCAATTTCTCATAGCTATATAGAAGTAGTAATGGTGTTCAAACATCTGAGCTTCTGACTTCAGAAGCCATACTTTTTCCTGACTAAATGATGTTCTTGGAAGTTGGTAGAGCATTTTCTCCCTTTTATGCTTGGAAACACACAGATTTCCATACTATATCCATGGGTGAGAAGTTAGCTGGGTTTGATCATGTTATTCACCCTCAGAACAAATTCTCTCAGTAATGGCTCCCATAATTGCATTGTGGTATGTATCACATGATATAACGGACAAAATCTAGAAAATGTCTGTGCTACCACTCACTTGTATTGCACATTGGGATACCACTTCAGTATTCCAAAGAATGAAATCATTTAAGTGACCATTGTCACTATACTTGAAATCTGTTTCATCATTACAATCGCATGAATCACTGTTCCCACTATTTGATAAGCAAACTTAGAGAAAAGACCCAATGTACTTCTTCAATTAAGATTAAGAAGTAGAATAAGAACACAATGCAGAAAAAGAGGGAAAAATTAATTCTCACTTTCATGGGACCTCTGCAAAGAAAAAGGACATTAAAACAACATGTCACTAATATTTGTGCTCAATGCCATTCACATATCCCCTGAGTTAAGTAAAAACCTTTCAGCAATGTGACAACATCCCTGAAAGGTTTTATTTTCAAAAATAAATGTTCAGGCTATTGAAAAATATAAAATCACAAATAGACTGGATTTGGTGGGTTCATAGATGTGCATGGTATGACAAGAGTATGTAAAACCAACTATATTTACACTACATTTATGATACCCCTTGAAAAACATAAAATGTGAATTCAAAGGATCTTGATATGGATCCTTTGCAATGAGGACTGTTAATAAAAACTTTTTATTTGGCAATACAGAGGAATGTCAGATAATAGACTAGGTGCACAATGTAATCAGAAATACTGAACTTTCTACTGCATACACAAAAGCTTGTAGCAAAGCTCTGAGGAAATCATAAACACAAGAATGGCACTGCATTGCACTTCATAGAACATCCTTGGGCCAAAAAAGACAAATAGGAGAGGTTCTGATTAAATATTTGCTCAGAAAATACCCACTGATAATATACTGCCAATTTCCTACCTTGGGTAAATAGCATCCCCCTCTCCCAAGGTAAGTAGGTCTCTGCTTATATTAGATTTTATTTACAAAAAGGAAATCTGGCCACAAAACACTCCACAGTTATGTGAAAGGTATGGCCCAGCTTGTCTCAAAACATTGTCAGTGTGACCTTTGGCAAGGACCCAGTAGAAAAGCACTTTCCCTAAAGGAAATGAACACCTTTTCCCCTATAATCCTGCTAGCAAGATGTGGCGTTAATGAAGCAATCCCTGCTTCCAGTGGCCATAGCACAAATTGCCTCATTTGGCTTGGTCAGTGGAAGAATGAATGCCAGGTGAATATGTGCACATAGGAGCATATGCAATGTTTCCATGGAAATGCTCCTGGTTCTGCCTGAACGGCCTTGGGGATGCATCCAGCCCTTCGGGGATGTACTGTCTCTTTCCGGAGGTCAGCCCAGTGGAAAGTAAAGCCTTAAGAGAGGCACTGAACTCCAGATTTTACGTGTTCATCTGGAGGATGATTTGGGGACTGGATTATCAATCTCGCTTTTAATATTCACTATATTCTGGACACCTAATCCAGAAACAGAAGCCCAATATTCTTTTATTGCAGAGTATAAACATAAAGACAACAAGCTTTTCCAAGCATATCTAGGAATACTCTCAGTAGTTTCAAGGACAGTATTTTAAAGAGACAAATATTCTGGGTAATTGTGCTGAGAAAATATGCTTTCTAGCTCATTTCATGGCTGCCCTACCTACCTGACTTTCCCTTTTCCTTTACTGCATACATCCGCCACTATCCTCTCCTATCCCCTCATTATCTGTTTCCCTTATTTACAAAATTGTCTCTCTGTGTCCCTGGAGTCCTTTGGAAGGTCATTTGGCTAATTAAAGAGTCCAACAAGCTGATGGCTAATTTAGTATACAAAGACACAGATTATAAACATATGAAAACTTCTGTTGATTAAATCTCAATTGTAAAGGCACAAAAGTAGGTAGCCAAAGTTCTTACATGAGGTGGCTTGTCCTTTTGAACATAGCTCAGACATGTAATACCAGATTGGAAAAATATTAAGCATTCAATAAAAAACAACATGGATTACAAATATTGTCATTTTAAAGGCTTCAGAGCTGCAATGAGAGATATTTGTAATTTTTCTCTACATCATTGAGTGTGTTGAAAATATAATTTGAATATGGGCTTCTTTTTGATGATAATAATGGGAATCCAAACTAATCTATTCTTATTCTTACTTTTTAATTCTCACTCTCCCTATTTTTAAGTATTTTGTAAATATAATTTTAAAACTAAGTATAGAAAGTACAGTTTTTAATACAGTGTATAGCTACAGGTTTTTCCACATTGAAAAAAATCACCTACCGAGAAATCCTAAACATATATGTAGGTAGAGATCATATATATGTAGATATTTTTCTTCCCCCTTTTCCCCTCTTTTCCTCCTCCTCCCTTTTCAGATTCTTCTACTTCTGTCACTCTGTCTTGCTCTAATGAGCATATGCTGTTCCTTAGTCATTCAAAATTCATTCACTTCACTTTAGGTAACAACCATTTAAGGTTCTACACTTTTATCATTCTCAAAGTTTGTAGGTTGGCCAACAACTTGCTGACTGCAGGGATGGTACTCAGGGCTGAGCCACCAAGCAATGGAACTATTATGGGTTGAGGGACAGGCATGTGACCCAATCAGGGTCAGTGACATAAAATGAGATGGTTTGAGACTTGTACTGTCTTCTGGGAAAGAGATACTTGCTCTTCCCCAAGGGGCTTAAAGCACAGAAGGTGCAAGGCCTGGAGCTGCTGCATGGCCATCTTCTGGCCATGTATAGAGAGTCTACCAGGGAACAAATCAATAGAAAAGCAAGTAAACCAAGGCATAGCAAAAGTGGTCATCCTACATTTGCAGATAGCCCCTCCATTTTTTCTTTTCACTTATACAAACCAATAATCTTCGTCATTGCTTAGGCTCTTTAAGTCAAGTTTTCTGTGTCTTGTAGCCAAAAAAAGTACTTAATGATAAGCCTACCCCACAAACAGTGTTAAACAAAGAGAGAGATTGAGTCCTATAACAGTAGCCTCCTAGATTTCTTTTTGTTTTGAGATGGAGTCTTACTCTGTCTCCCAGACTGGAGTGCAGTGGTGCAATCTCAGCTTACTGCAGTCTCCACCTCTTGGGTTCAAGTGATTCTTGTGCCTCAGCCTCCGAAGTAGCTGGGATTATAGGCGTGCACGACCACGCCCAGCTAATTTTTGTATTTTTAGTAGAGACGGGGTTTTGCAGTGTTGGCCAGGCTGGTCTCGAACTCCTGACCTCCAGTGATTCACCTGCCTCAACCTCCCAAAGTGCTGGGATTATGGGCATGAGCCACCATGCCCAGGCTTGCCTCCCAAATTTCAAAGTCCAAGAACTCCTTTGAACAACTGCTGCTATACATGGAAAACTACTTTTCTAATCTTTTGTAGCTCAATAACATGTTAACTATAGAATTATTAAAAAAAAAAAAAAAGTCTAAATGGCTCCAAATTAGCATCACTGGAGGCCTTGAAAGACAAGCATCTTTAACCTGGTAGCACATACCATTCCCCATAGGACAGTCAGTAGCTGTGATAAGCCTCAACCAGCACCCCTTAGCAATGAGGATTGGGATAAAGAACGCAAAAGGTCAAGTGGCCTTCCTCCCACTGCTCCACCCCTGATGGATTATTTGTAATAAGCCATGTTGATTCATCTTTCCTTTGTGAAACAGGTACTGTAAAGACTAGAGCACAAATAAGGAATGTAATCTTCTACCACATAACATGTTTCTTGTGAACTTCTCATGAATGAAAAGTCCACAAATTTTTAAGGTGCCAAGTAGTCACAGCCAATCTTTTTTCGCATTTTTTTCTTAACAAATGTCCCCTTTTTCTTCTTCTCCCCTTTTTCCCTTTAGTTCTCTCTCTTACGTCTCATAATAATTTAGCACTTTTATTTCTCTGAAACTAGAATACCCAACAATTAGTAATTATGTCTTGGTTTGCTTCAGTGAATGAGTTTATAGTTTATGTTGGCCCTAGAATACATATGTCCCAAAACATGTGCTTGAATTACCCTGTGATGTTCAGCTCAGAGAACCTCTGTCCTCCCTATCAATCTAGTCCCTGTTGCTTCACAGCATCTCCCACACCTCTTCTGTGTTGTTATAAATGAGGTATAAGGAAGGGTTTGACAAAATAGAATGAGATATTTGTTATAAATGGTGCCTCAGATCACTAAACCAAAGGTGTGTGACATAGCCAAGCCTCTTCTCTGTGTTCGAAGGAAACAGACATTTTCATAACAGGAAGCTGCAGAATAAAGATTTGAAAGATTAGCACTTGCCTTCTTGTTCAATCAGCTATAGGCAGGACAAAAGAGAAATTCAAATTCTACTCAGGTGCACAACCTAGGAAATTTTGTGTGGTTACCTTAAACTTGGTGACTCTCTTTCCACATTTACTTTTTTTTCCCCTTGTTTGTTTGTTTTTTTATTGTTGTTTTGTTTGCTTTGCTTTGTTTTTGTTTTTGTTTTGGAGATAGGATCTCACTCTGTCACCTAGGCTGGAGTGCAGTGGCGTGATCACAGTTCACTGCAGCCTCAATCTCCTGGGCTACAGTGATCCTCCCACCTCAGCCTCCAGGTAACTGGGACCACAAGTGTGTGCCACCATGCCTGGCTAATATTAATTTAATTTATTTTATTTTTTATTTTTTGGTAGAAATAGAGTCTCGCTATGTTGCCTAGGCTGGCTTTGAACTCCTGCATCCACGTGATCCTCCTGCCTTGGCATCCCAAAGTGCTGAGGTTGCAGGCATGAGCCACAGATCCAGCCTCTTTCCATATTTAAATTGAGGAAATAATACCTACATAATTATTTCAACAAATATTTTTGAGCACATAGCTAGGCATTATTTTAGGGTTCTATAATACACTTTGATTAAAATAATCAAAATGCTATTTTCATGAAGTTTATATTTCACTTAATAGCATTTTTGAATGAACTAAATGATATCATTTAAATAAATCCAGAGTATAGTATATACCACAAGGTGAAATTCAAAACCTGATATCCAAAGTGAGTTCTTCCCAACTGGTGTATTCCCAACTCTTTTTTCTGTTATGAATTTGGATATTGATTTATGAGGCTACAAGGTGACAAGACCTACGTTAGTGACACAGATGGAAAAAACTATTTTTCCAGTTTCTTAGAGGTTTTTGAAGAAACTGGGTAGGAGGAATAAGCTTTGGACTGAGTTAGAACATGATCTGAACAGGCCACAACATCACCTAGAATAAAAGACGGGGTCTCATTTGGATTGATTTAGTCCAAGCTGAATATGACAAGAGTAATTATTGGTTTAAAAAGACATTTTCTCAAATAAACTATTTTCAAGCCATACTTGATTTTTCTCTTTTAAAAAATTCTCTTTGTGAAATTAATCAGCATATCCAACAAGAAAAATATACCACATGCCCATTTACATTTACTTCCCTTCATCTCCACTGATACAGTCCTAGTATACATTTCTGTAACTTTAGTATAAATCACCACCATCTTTTCTCTTCCCTGCAGTCAGAATTACCTTAAAAAAAAAAAAAAGAAAAAAGAAAAAAAGAAATCGGACTGTGTGATCCCTATCCACATCTGCTCCAAAACCCTTCCAGTGGCTATCCAGTGTGTTTAGAATAAAATCCAAACTGTCATAATTTTCAATGTCCTTAAACGACCTTGCCTCTAACTCATATTTGGCCAACCCATCCTCTGTTCACCATGCTTCAGGCATCCTGGACTTCCTCATCAGGCTTGTTGCTGTCTCAGAGACTTTGCTCTTGCAGTTCCCTTTGCCTCATGTGTTCGTCCACCCTTTTCCTTAATATTTGCATTGATTGTTCTTTCTTAGTTCAAATCAGAGAGGCCTGTGCTGACCACATGGCCTCTTTCCATTCTCCAATCGCTCTCTTTCACATCACCCTGTTTTAGTTACTTTATAACAGTGCATATCCTTCTTCATTGAGATCATAAGATCCATGAGCAGAGAACTTAGCATCCTTGTTCTTCCCTCTATCCCCAGTGTCTCCCTCTAGGAGGTACTCAATAAATACTTGCTGAGTACATGAATAAAATCTATGAAATTAATAATTCTATGGGAATCCACATTGATATATCTTTCTGAAATTTTGCTGGGCTCTCAATAATAGTATAAAAATGTTATTGATGGACTGTTTATGATGTGTAAGGCACTACAGGAATATAGAAAGCACTCAACATACATTACTAAAATGAATTTTCCATTTGGTTTTCACAACTTTGAGGGGGTGCATAATTATGTTCATAACCATTTATAGCTTAGGGAACTAAAACTCAGGAATTGAATTTATTACTCAAGCTCTCACAGCTCATAAATGGCAACACTAGGATTCAAATCTAACTCTGACACTAAACTCAACGCTCTTAATATTACAAACATCACCATACATGTATCTTTTCGTATCAGTCCTAGATACCAACTAGAAGCAAACATCTGTCAAAATTAAGAACGTTTATAGAGGGCATTCACTGAGTGCTTACTATGCACAAGACATTATCTATGTTAGTTTCACAACTGTGCTATGATGTAGATACCTTGTTATTCAGATGAGAAAATTTCAGCTCAAGTAGGTCAGATGGAACTTGAACCCAATTTTGTCTGGCTCTGTAGACTGAACTGTTAACTACTATGGGGCTGCATTTTCCTGACCCAGTGAAAGAGAGTATTACTTGCCAAGTCACGGATGATAGGAACCACTAGACTAGGCCTCTGCTGCTACAAGCTTGGTGCAGCCCTACTGTCTGACCAGTACATTCATCTTGGTCAAATGACAGATGTATTGTGTCACTAACCATGGAAACCAGAAATCACTGCTGGCTGACCACCAACTCTCTGTCAAGTAGAGGAAAAACAACCAGAAGCCTAAACTTTCATGATTACATTAGTGCTACCTCCTTCATTTTTTTTTTTTTTTTTGAGACGGAGTCTCACGCTGTTGCCCAGGCTGGAGTGCAGTGGCGCGATCTCGGCTCACTGCAAGCTCCGCCTCCCGGGTTCCCGCCATTCTCCTGCCTCAGCCTCCTGAGTAGCTGGGACTACAGGCGCCCGCCACTACGCCCGGCTAATTTTTTGTATTTTTAGTAGAGACGGGGTTTCACTGTGGTCTCGATCTCCTGACCTTGTGATCCGCCCGCCTCGGCCTCCCAAAGTGCTGGGATTACAGGCTTGAGCCACCGCGCCCGGCCTCCTTCATTTATTTTAAAAGCAATAAACTGTGCTTGTCGGTTGTTTCGATTACGAAGTTTCAAATGAGATTGAAGATAATGCATCCCATAATTTCTCATCCTTCCCTGTTCCACAGGCTCAGGCAGGCTGATTCCAGGGTGAAATTTGCACTTTCCTGATTGATGAGGCTAATAAAGTGCCTTTATTGTGATATAAATAGCCTTAAAAATGTCCTAGAGAGTCAATACCCATGCTTGATGGCCTCACACAAGCAAGGTCCTTGTCTTAAGTAGCACTAAAGCTTAATGAGTTATGTTTTTGAAAAGTTTGTCATTGAATTTGGATATTGATTTGTGAGGCTACAAGGTGGCAAGACCCACATTAGTGACACAGATGGAACAATCTATTTTAAAACCACCCATTTCTTTCACATACCTAATATATCAATAATTGTAACATCTTGCTGGATCATGTAGCTTTGGCAAGGGATTGGAGCATGTCTGGAACAAATCACAAAGGTATTCATTCAGCCAGACCGATAGCTACTTTCTTGGTCACATTTTGGCTATAAGAGTGCAGCAGAGTCTTCTGAGAAGATAAGAGTGTACTTTTAAACCTCATCTCTCAGTCACTCTGGTCCATGCACATGCGCCCACACACATGTGGACAGAGGTCAACCCAGGTGTCATGAAAGAACAAAATACTCTAACTCGAATGACTTCAAAGTCCCTGGGTTAATCTGCGATTGTTGCATTAAATTTATTAATTTGCTTGTGTATCGGGAATATTATAAGACACATGTTTTGGCCTTTAATAGTATATCTATTCCAGATCTTTGATTCTGTTACACATCTACCCTCCCAGTTTCAAAAGCTGCTTTAAAAATCTTACTTTGCTTTTTTCTTTTCTGCCAATTTTTCCATTCCTGGTGGTATCACCCCTTCTTATCCACTTGTTCACTTCTTATTATTTTCTCAGTCTTCATTTGTGTGTGCATGTGTCTTGCCTTCTGTGCCTATGTATGTGTCTCTACACTTGCAGAAGGAGGATCAGAAGATAATATATGATGTAATGTAAGGGTGCTATGGTGCCAAGTAAGAATATCATGTCAAAGTCACTCATTCAGTCACTGCGCCACAAAACAACGAATTTATTTAGTTATTACATTAGTTTCCTAGGGACTGCCATAAAAATTTATCACAAATTTGGTGGCTTAAAACAACAGAAATTTGTTTTCTCAAAAATATCGAGGCCAGAAATCCAAAATCAAGGTTTTGACAAGGTTCTAAAGCTTCTAGGGAAGAATCTTTCTTTGCCTCTTCTGGCTTCTGATAGCAGCTAGCAATCCTTCGTGTTCCTAGTGTACAGACACAGCATTCCAGTCGCTGCTGGATTATTCAGGTGGCTGTCTTCCCAGTATCTCTCCTTCTCCTTCTCCTTCCTCCTTCCTCCTTCCTCCTTCCTCTTCCTTCTTTTTTTTTTTCTGTCTCTTACATATACACTTGTCATTGGGTCTGGATTAGTCCTACCCTAATCCAGGATGATCTCATTTTGCGATGCCTATCTTAATTACATCAGCAAAGGCCCTTGTGCCAAATTTGGTTATATTTTGAGGATCCAGGTGGACATCTTTGCAAGGGGGAAAGTTAGTCATCATTCAACTCACTACACCTATTTCCAGACTTCCAATGTAATTAAATAAACTATACTGAGTATTTTTTTTTTAAACGAGTAATAAACATTTCATTTGTCAATGATATGGATGCTAAGACTAACCAAAAGTATAAATTTTGGATCATTACATGGAAATATTAAGAAACTTACACTAGTTATGTTTTCCTTTATCCTTCCAGTAGACTTACATATAACATACACAGCCTTTGAGAAATAGTGAAACATAATCTTTAATGCTGAAAAATAATCACAAGGCTTAAACTGATTTGTTTTTATGGCTGCCCCAGCTAATCAATTTATTCTGAAATTATTGATTGATCTTCAGTAGACTTTGAATCACGACAGAAAAATCTTGAATACTTTTTAAATTCTAGAGATGAGACCATTGGGCTTTCCGTTAGAGAAGATCAGGCTGATATTAACCTAGATAATGATGTCCTTATCAAACCCACAAAAGGGGGTGGGTATGTTTTTGTTTTTGCCTATTGGTAATTAATATAAACAAGTCCTCTCTGCCCATTTCACTTAAGGATCCCATAGGAATCAACATAAAACTACGAAATATGTTCAAAGGGCAAGAGCTAAGGAAAACAAAACCTGACCAGCCTCATAAAAGAATAGGACTTATATAGAAGCAGTGTTGTTCACATACAGATCACCTAGGAATCTTGTTACAAAGCAGATTCTAGTATAGTAGGTCAGTGGTAGGTCTTGAGATTCCATATTTCTCACAAGTTATTAAATAATGAACAAGGACCACACTTTGAATATCAAACTTGTAAAGAATCAAATTATTCTAACAGAGCTTGCCAATTATTATTATGTCACACAAGCTAAAAATTATATGACTTTTAGTCATTCAACAAACATTCATTGAGCTCCTATTCTATACAAGTTATGCTAAAATTAAAGACAAATGAAACATAATTTATAATTCAACCCTCAAGTGTTTCTCAGTCAATTGTGGATATTTTCTTTCAATTATAAAATTTGGCAACAACTTTCTATTTTAAATATTAGGGAAGTGGTAGAAATACATTTTTTATAAATAAATAAAAGTTTATCTTAAGCAATTTTCTAAAGACTGATGCAATTGATCTCTATTCTAAAAGATTCAACTTTTCAGCAATGAGGACAGTGTCTCCTTTAGGGACTGTTGTCAGAGGGATGCCATGGCAACGCAACTCTTGCTTGGATTCTAGGAGCAGCATTCAGGATGGCACTGTGGGTTCCAGTTTGCAGGTCTCAGTAGATGCAGCAATGAGTAGGGATCAGTCACAAAGTGAAGATAAAACACTTTCAGAAGAATGTAATTTAATTTATAGAAAAATCAATATGTTCTTGTTTTTTGTTTAATTTAATTTCATGCATTGCCAAAGAACTGTGCTACAGAGTAATGGCTCTAGTTGCTGAAGTCTTACCTTATGCAAATTGACTTTTTTTTTTTTTTTTTACATTTTAGCTTGGTTTAATATTATTGAATTCATGGGCAGGTGGCAGCCAAAGCAATTTATGGTTTTTGTTGAGTCGTTTTCAGTAAGAATCCACCAGAGACTATGGTGATCATAATAGTGATTCAGAAGTTTGCACTGTCTACTAAAATTATGCATTGAGCATTATATACATATATGATATATAACGCATATGCACATTACATATGTATATAATATGTATAATGTATATATAATATACATTATGAGGAGGGTCTTTAAAGGGTTGAAACTTGCCTTATTACAAATCTGCTCATAATTCTGCTGTGAAAGGTAAAAGTACTTTTTAATTTTTATGCCCGAAGAGTCAAAGAAAGTTGTAGTATCCTGACTGTTACCAAGTAAATTCTCACGAAAGGGCAACTATTATGCACCATGGCAAGCATGGGCCTAAATTTGAAAGGATGACTCTTTGCCTTTAAACTTATTTTGATCAGAAGCTTTTAAGACCACAAAGTATTCTGTTCTGACATTAAACATGCATCTCCATCAATTAGTGGACCAAGGTTTCTGAGGCCAACTTGGAGTCTTTATTATGACGTCAATGAAGTTGGCAAATGACTGTTTTTACTGCCATAAATGAATCTCACAGCAGAAGGTAAAGACTAAATTCTTTCTTCAAAATTTTAACTGTATCCATTCATCCCCAAAGTAGACATAGTGGTCTGAAATGTTTGGATTTGCTGTCTTCGTTGGTCAATTGAGCTAGTTCATTGCCAAATAGATGCTGCCAGATTCACTGCACAGTTGTATTGCCTAAGTCATTCATCGTCAACCTATGGGCCTTTATTTTCCTCCTTAAAGGCATATCCAGATCAATATATTATAGCACACATGGGGCTTATTTTTAGACCTATAACGCTTCTCATGGTGCCTGCTTTGGGGGAATGGGAAAGATGCAGCTAGAGACAACAAACTGCTTTCTGTTCTCTCGCTAGCCAGGCACTCTATGACTCATTTCAGTATAGAGAGGGGGGCATTGTCCCTGTAGACAGAGTTTTCTGTGGGGTTACAGTAACTCGTCTGTGGTTCTTGTAGAATTTACGGCCTACTTTTCACAAACTAGCAAAGGAGCACAATAAGCAGAGACGGTTTTATCGGTCCAAAGTGTTACCAAGATTCCTTCAAATTTCTGCAAGTTACAAACGCATGTGATAAAAGACACAAAAGGGTAAACACAAATGGTCCCTGAACACTAAGTTAGACTTCTCAAAATGAGAAAAGGTCTTAGGTCCTATAGTCTTAAAGTCTTATGTCACAACATAAAGGGTTTTTGTAGTTCTGACTCTGAAATACACTTAGTAAACTAAGATGTGGTGTATAATTTCTTAGATGTGGATTTATTCTTCTCTAAACATGCACATCGAAAAACCTGAAGAAAAGCCAAGTGCAATAACTCTAACATACCACCAGGTGACAGTGTTTCTAAAATTAATATTTGATTCTGAAGACACCAGACTTGTTTTTGTTTATGGGGCCATATTTTAACAGACATATGAATGGACAATCACATGATTGCTTTTTATACAGAAAGTCAAACCATTAACTGAATTTATTTTCATGATTACAATTATTTAAACGCGATGAGATCCCACACCCAAGTGACGGTGGTGGAAGATTAATCTTGTTCTGAATTGGCCAGAATGACTGGATCATCTTAGAAAAATAAAGTGCTTAAGCAGTTTGAAAAACTAACATTCAGTAATCCCTCTGAAGGCCTAGATCAGCTAAATTGAATTAAAAAGGTGGAAAATGTAATTCATATTTGTTATATGATGGCAGCAAAATGCAACAACATTGATATTTTAAGGCAATAGGTAGTAATCAATTCACAGCAAACTAACATTCATGAAGCTTTATCCACAATATATATCTGCTCAAGGGTGTATATTAACTGATACAGATAAAATGAGTATCTGAGATTCATGTTCTGAAATGGTCATAATTTTAAGTAAAATTATAGAGGGAAAAATGTTTAAACCAACCCAAAGGAAATTCAGGTTTCTGGAAAATAAGAATAGGAAGAAAAGAAGAGGGAGAAGGATAAAAGATCAGTGGTTTTCTCTGTAGGCTAGGGTGTGACTCAAAGGGACTTAGGTTGGCCTAAATGGAAGAATTATGAAAATAATATCCACTGGAGCTAGCTTAAGCACTAAGGCATCCTTGTATCTAGAAAGAAAATGCCATTGCCCACCATGTTAGAATTGATGCCTTAAGTCCTATTCATTCCACTAAAAATGTCTCATCTGCATTGACTGCCAAGGGACCAAATTTTATTTATAGTTTACTTGAAACTATATATATTTTATATAAAGATGTATTTATGGTAAGTGACGGAGTGAAGATACATATCCAGACCTGCTGATTATAAATAGTGTTCTCTGCATTGCACCTCATACATCTGTGGTCTACTACCTCTATTTTTGGACAATTGGAAGAGACATGCAAAGAAGGGGATGCGGAGAAGGGTGAGAAGAAATGGAGGGGGGATTGCTTCAGAAAGGTGTACATTCGTAAAGAAAGGTGGAAATGTACTGATAGCTAGAAAAAAGTAGCACATTCTCAGCCTTTTATTTCACCTTTCTTCTCCCTCTCCTCCATTTCCATTATACGCTGCAATTTTCATTACTACTTCCTCCCCTAAATCCCAAGTTAAATTACACAATGTGGCAGGAAAGGTCTTAGGTCCTAGGTCTCAGGTCCTCTTTAACACTGCTGAATGACTGTAGCAATGTAATCATGGCACCTGAGAGTCATCATGTGATTGTATGGGTCAGCCTACTGCACATGCCACAAAAAGGAGCCCGGAAGACATAAAAAATCACGCTAATTTTTTTCATCTCAGATTCCCCAGGAAACAGCCTCAGAGACCAAGATTTCCTTGTGAGAGCTCTGGAGCTAAAATGGCCTTTCAGAATCATACAACCTTTGGGCCAGGGAGTTTTTAAATACTTTATCAGACAATCATTGGTTGTGGACTGTCCTCAAGGAGAGAATATGACTTAGGCAAGTGGCTGTCTGTGGTTGAAAGCAATGCCAAGTGAGGAAATTGGTCAACGGTAATGTATCAGCATTGGCAGCAGCTGTGGAGTCAGTTCCCTGACCTGAAAAGGGGATCTGGGCAGTGCACTATAACATCCAAACTACAATCTGGATTTCCTCAGTGAGGTAAATCATGCTCACGAGTATAATATGCTCACGAGTAGGTTAAATGTTTGTGGCTGAATTAATTCTTCATGATTTAAACACTTATAGCACGGACACTAATGATTGAAGTAGTTTATGTTTTTTGGACACTCCACATCCGCCTGCTGTAGGAGTTCAGTGCATTCATTCCAGACATTGAAAAGCTGTTAATTGCAAAGGGTGGTTAGAGATTTATTTCGCATTTGCCTAGGCAAATCATAAATTTGCATGGGATGATGGAAACTGTTTCCCAGGAATGACCCACCTAGGCAAACCCAGAAAGTACAGTTTTTATGTTCATAAAATTAAACTCCAAAGGACATCTTGGTCCACCTGTAATCTGCTGTTTTTGTCCCCTCTGTTACATCCTAACTAAGTGACCATCCAGCCTGTGCAGGTGCAGTTCCGGAGTTAAGAAGGTCATAATCTCCAGCCATAAGTCGTTCCATGTTGGGACAGATCCAACTGCTAGAATGTTAGCTCAACATAAAGATAGACTATTCATTTATAATTTTCCTACATTGATCTTAGTTTTCTTTTTAGGGACCATATTATACATATTTAATTATTCTGCATGTTATCCCTTCAGATAGTTGAAGACAGCTCATGACTTATAACATAGTTTAAAATCCTCTGGTCATTTTAGTCATTCTCCTTAGAATACATTCCAATTTAAATATGGCCTGTTACAGGGTGATATTCACAGTAGAATAGAAACATCAGGTTTCATCTGAATAACAACAAATTCAGGTGCTACTTTTTTATTAAGGCAGAGTGAAGGTGACATCAGCCCTTTAGGCTGCTACATTATGATGGCTGAACCACAACCTTTTCACAAAGTTTGTGTCCTCATTCATATTCTTTGCTGTTATTTCAGGATAGGGTTCACCTGAGGAACTGGTGTTTTAATTTTCTTCCAAAGTTTAACATCATATAGTTATATGTAATTTAACTATATTATATATATAAATATATTATCTATAATATATAACTACATATGATATAATGTATATATTATATAATGTATCTATTGCATATACATTATATCTATATAATGTATTTATTGTTTGTTCACCATGATATAACATTTAAGCATGGATATTGGATAGCATTCATAATCCCTCCACATGTTCCTTTTTGCCTTTTCAATAAGTTATAAACTCCTTACAGGCATAGTTCCTGTTGACCACACTAAATAAAGTGATTAAAAATAATTTAAAAATGAAATAATTTCTCATTTCATCATGTATCAGTTTTGCCATTTAGTTTTTTTCTAAAAATACCCATTTTATCTGTTTTCAAATATGTTTGCATAAAGTTGTTTGACACTCTTATGTTCTAAAATTTCTACTAAATGGACACAAAACCAGACAGAATTAATAAGACCTACTACTTAATAGCACAACAGGGTGACTATAGTCAATAATAACTAATTGTACATCTTAAAATAACTTAGAGTGTAATTGGATTGTTGGTAACTCAAAGGATACATGCTTGAGGGGATGAATACCCCATTCTCCATAATATGCTTATTTCACATTGCATGCTTGTATTAAAACATCTCATTACCCCATAAATATATACATCTACCATATATTCACGAAAATTAAAAAAGTCTACTATATTTTAACTATGACCCCTTTCACCTAGCAGTGATTTTTCTGCCATCTTTTTTTTACTTGATTATTCATTGTGTATGTTTCCTATTTTATTAGCTTTTCAAAAAAATAGCTTCTGAATTTGTTTATCTTCTCTATTGCTTTCTTATTACTTATTTCATCCATTTGTTGCCTTGTCTTTATTTCCTTCCACTTGTCTAGTTTAGCTTCCCTCCTCCTTTCTACTTTCTATAACTCAATACTAGGCTCATCAATTTTCAATCTTATTTAAAAATATATTTATTTATAATATTGCCAAAATTTCCCTCTAGACTCTCTTTAGTGCCATATTAAAACATTTGGTATAAAGTGTTTTCAGGAAGTCTAAATATTCTAATTTTTTTCATGATAAATGTTGCTCTGACAAATTATATATTTAAACTGTGTTTTTTAGATTCCAGGCAGATCAAATTTGGAAGTGAGGAAGTCATTGCATTTTTATCAGTTACTTTTGAGAAGTTTTATGTTGTCATTTTTTTTTTTTAAATGAACCATTCTTTCTTGCAAAGAATATATATTTTCCAATTGCTTTGTGCACGGCTTTATATATGCTTCCACTTAAGCTCACTAACTCTGTTGCTCAAACACTTTATATCAGGCTGGGTGCATTGGTTCATGTCTGGGATTCTAGTACTTTCGGAGACCAATGTGAGAGGATTGCTTGAGACAAGCCTGGGCAATATAGTGAGACCTCGTCTCTACAAAAAATTAAAAAATTATCTGGGCATGGTGGTGCATGCCGGTAGTCCCAGCTACTTGAGGGGCTGAGGTGATATGATCATCTGAGTCTTGGAGGCTGAAGCTGCAGTAAGCCATGAAAGTGCCATTACACTCCAGCTTGGGTGACAGAGTAAGATCCTGTCTCAATACAAAACAAAATAAAATACTCTATATCATCACCTTATTTTTTTTTTTGTATTTTGCATCTACAAGTTTTAAGTGAAGGTACATTAAATTTTCCACTATGTTTATATTTGTCAGTGTTTTTTATTTACTTGTTCAAATGTATTTGGATATAATTTAAAGTTTTCATTTGGTTACATTTCACTTCAGATTTTTTATATTCTGTTGATGAAAGTCTATTTTGTTATTTTTTACATCTTACTTTTTAATTCAGATTTCCCTGGTGTTTTTGTTTGTTTCAAACTTTCTATGTTCTAGGTATGTTTCAAACTTTCTATGTTCTAGGTAGTTTAAAAATTTTTCTATATCTATTCACATACAAATACATAGGCTCAGTTGAACTAATTATGTGAAATAATATAGTTGGGTATAGAACTTAGAAAAATTGTTTTCTTTCATCACCACAGAAAAATTGTTTTCTTTCATCACATTGAAGATAATCCTCCATTGTCTTCTGGTCTGTATTGTTGCTGATGACACATAAACTGAATTGATATTTCTTTTTAAGTATTCTGTCTTAATTTTGTTTGATTGATTTTAATATTATCACTTTTCCTTCGGTGATCTTTAGTGTAACTACAAGGTGGCTTTGTGCAAATTTGCTTTTGTTTATTCTGCAAATAGACTTTTTATATTTGAATCTTAAAACTTTCTTGTTCTTTATTATTTTGAATATTTTTTCTTCCCCATTTTTTCTATTTTCTTTTTTTGAAAATTCTATCAGGCCATTTTTGGAATTCTCATTTTGTATTAGTTATGGTTTTCCAGAGAACCAGAACCAATAGCATATATATTTATATGTGGAAAGAGAGAGAGAGATTGATTTTAAATAGTGACCCACACCACTGTGCTGTCTGGCAAGTCTAAAATTTGCAGATGAGGCCAACAGACTAAAAATTCCAGCAGGCATTAATGCTATAGTTGTGAGTCTAAAGGCAGTCTGGAAGCAGAATTCCTTCTGTAGAGGACTTCAGTCTTTTCTCTTAAGGCCTCAACTGATTAAATGAGGTCCAATCATATTGAGAAGGGTGATCTATTTTATTCAAAGTCTACTGATTTAAATGTTAACCCGATCTCCCCCACCAAAATACCTTCACAGCAATATCTAGACTAGTGTTTAACCAAGCAACTAAATACTATAGCCTAGCCAAATTGACACCATAAATTAACCATCACACATTGTATCTTTTATAGAATATATAAAAATATATAGGAATATTATTCATTGAATATTTAATATGTCTTTATTTTGATTTGCTACATTGTATATGACTTTCATAGATACAACTTCCAGTGTATTAATTTTACTTTCAGCTGTGTCTAATCTGTAGTTGAATTTATGCATAGATTTTTTAAATTGTATTGACTACAGTTTTTATTTCAGAAATTTTAGTTGCTAGTTTTAAAAATAAACATCTTTTCTTTTATATTATCATAACTACTTAGAAGTATTTATAATGTTTTTATTGCTACATTATCTCCATTTAAAAATTATGAATTACTTAAGTCAGTGCAGTCTCGTTTCAATTTCATGCAAGACTTTTTTTCCCACTGAGGCCTGGCTAGGTGGTAAACTTTAGTGTTGCCTGTTGCACCAATTAGCTAAGGTTTCATGGCTCCCTTCTTCCAGGGAGGACACTTTTTAAAGTTCCAGCTTTTTTCAGTAGTGACTCTTCCTGCTTTCTGATTTATACTGGCCTATAAAGCCTGACTCCACACAAGTACCCTATAAACCATGTATCTCCTGTCAGTTATCTCTTGTCATGTATGGCATCAGCTCATGTTATCCTCAGGCTTTGAATGTCCTTGTTTCTTTCAAAGATTTCTATTTCTTAATTTTGATTCAGCTCTTTGCTACTTCTAAAATTGGTCTTGGAACAGAACTATTAACATGACTAAAGTAGGTGAGACATGGCTTAGCAGCTGCTATGAAGCAAAAAGAGCCTTAGAGATTTTAGTTGACAAAAAACTTAATATGAATCAGTAATATTTGTTGACACCTTTTAGAAAAAGTGCTTCTTTGAAAGCAGAGAAAAAATCTACTTTTTCTATCACCAATACTAGCACACCAATTAGAAACAGTAACTTTGTGTTGCATGAATAAACAGTAATACTAACAAAAGAGAAGATGTTGAGAGAAGATGTTGACATGATAGTGTATATTTTGCAGGGAAATACCATCTGATTAGGATAATGAGGTGATTATTAGATTACTAAAGGATTGTCAAATGGAAATAGGTTAGGACTGTTCTGTGTGGTTCAAGGAAACAGAATCATATCAATTTGGTAAAAGTTTTAGGCAAATCAATTTGGACCTCAAATAAGATATTTTTCACATTTTTTACTAAATAAAAGTAGAATGACCTGTTTTTATGATATTCAAGAGACTGGAACACTACTTATTAGAAGTATGGTTGGTTATACTAACCATAAAAATAATTGAGCAAGATGACATTTAAATCCTTACAAATTGGGGGTCCTAGGATTTCACGGTTAAGAAGGGTCAGGTTGGATCATCATCTTCCTTAATTCTACTACAACTTAAAATTCCCTTTATTGTTGACATAACTATGTCAGACTATTGATTTGAGCTGAAATTGTAGTCAACTCAAAAGTCAATTTTTTATACATATCTAAATGCTAAACTTGACATATGTTCTATTTGCATCATTATTCTAAATTCCTGAAAACTTAAAATTTCAAGTCTGTTATTCAGCATGTTATGTGCTTATCCACATTCCTGTTACATACATCATCTCTGTGTTTAATATTCCCATACAATCCACTGACAGAAACATTGATCCTTATAAGATGCCTTAAGAAATTTGCTCCAGGTGAACTCAGCTTTATTAACATTCTATTCATTGTTCTCTGTCTGTCATCTATGGTATCATGGTATATATTCTCCAATATTTTGCTACTCCATTCTTCTAATTAATAGTCTTTTAAGATGGTCAAGAAAGTATAAGTTTGATTAGATATAACATAATATTTGGTTACTCTATCCTGGCTCATGGTGATCATCACTTTCTTTTCTCACAATCAAGTTAGCAATTTGTCCATAGTATTTTTCCAAGAATTGACAACAGACCCTACGTTTTATGGTTAGAACATCCAACTCCTTACTCTTTTTACAAAACCAGGGCTGAATTTTTCCACATTTACTCCTCAAGTCCATTATTATTGATTTTTCAAAAATCCTAAGTAAGTTTCATTGATTTTATCAGCAGGCAGTGGGGCATATTTCACCTGGCCAACAGCAATTGACCTCACTTAAGTTAGTCAGATGGTGTCACTATTTCTATGTTTTGTGCTTCATCTTTTGCAATCTTGAAATCTTTCTCCTTTACCCAGATGACAATTGCAAAATAGGAAAAAGTGATACCATTCTTTCCTTTTTGTCTGAGTCTAGCTCTTCCTTATTCTTTCACTTAATATGAATAAAACTAATATATACAATTATTTTGTCCTTAGAAATTATTCCCAGAGTTGACCTAATTCTATATCAAGACTTCTAAACACTATTCTGAAGGTTCGTGCTATGTTTAAATATTTCTCCTGTATCATATCTAGTTCTTGATTTGTTTGTTCTACAAAAATGTGTGTGTGTTTTTTTTTAATTCATGAGGAATGTTATCCAATTTGCACTTGTTTTCTCAGAGGTTAGTTAAAATAACAGCAACAACAACAGAAGCAAGAAAGAACAGAGGATTGTATTTGATTCATTATTTATTCACACAAGTTAATCATTTAGTGGATGTCCTTTTAAAAGAAATAATCATTTTGCAGACTAGTATTAACACTTATATAATGTCACACGGTGACTCTTGCTCACCTTTTCTAGATTATGATTACTAGCAAAGAGCTCAAATTAGCAGAGTGAGCGGCAATACAAGAAATTTGCCTTTGTTTTCCTCTATTTTGAAGCAAAAACTCTACATGTTGCTACAACATAAAGGACATTCATTATATTACTTTTATAGTCATATCCAATGGCAAATAAAAGTTGTTTGGGGGCACAAACCAGTGATCACGAAGTAGAGAAGTAGATATTGAACCTGTAATAAGTTCAAGGCAGTTTCTAGCCCTGTGGGAAATTCATAGATATGTAAGTTCCAGTGAGTTAATAACACCAGAAGCTAATGATAAGCCATCCAACATCTTTGTTCCATGTAACCTCAGACTAAATTTAGTCACTTTTTAAAATGCATCTGTCAGAGTAATTTAACATGTGATTGGTAAACAGAGAGGGGCCTGTTGCAGATTCAAAATAAATCAGTAACAATATTGGACAATACTCCCCACTATGTTTCAAAAGAATGTCAGTAGTTTGCATTTAACAAACTACTGATTTTGGACAACAGCACCTACTCTCTGCTATCTGCAATCACAGAAGTCAATAGAGAAAATGGCACAGGCTATGAAAGGCTAGTTATAATAGGAGGCCCACTGCTATGCTGGGGCACAGTCACAGAGCAACTGATTGCATAAGATCATCTATTCAGCCTTTAATGAGCTGTTGTTAGCGCTTCGTTCAACCTTCCACTAGTCACCAATTATGTTTACAGTTAGCAGTTTGAGTACGTATTTACTTCTCTAGAGAGTGGGTTCATGTGCAGAATGGTGGTGAACAGTTCACAGTATGACCCTCATGCCCTCAATGTGCAGACTCCAGGAGACCCTGCAGTATAGTTCGATTTTCACTAGAAAAAAAGGGAAAGAAAAAAGGAAGGAAAAACAATATGGGAAAGAGGGCTGGAAAGCATGGCAGAGTAGGAATGGAGGGTGTACACTGCCTTTGCTGTCCCTAACAGGAAATTACAAATCCAAAAACCTTGCCCTGTGACTAAAGAAGCATTTGTTCCCGACCATTAAACCTGGCTTGCTCACCAGAAGGATTTTACAGTCCCTTTGACCATGTTGAAAATTTGAGGATGGAGATAATCCCTTTCACTCCTGTTTTTGTTGGTTTGCAAAACTGTTTGAGAGATTGAACCTTGGGCATTTGTCAGCGAGGTCTAATGCACATTTTGCTCTCTTTCAACGGGTATTCAGCAGATTTCAGATCTGTAAAAATTCAACTTAGTTGTTGCCTATTTTCTGATCTATGGGGGCTGGGTAGCTCAGCGTTATCTGAGAGGTGCCAGCTGTTGCTATTACAGACAGCGTTCAATGGTTCATTTATCTGAATATGTACTATTACTCCACAAGATCTCAAGGAAGGAGACTTTGTTGTAATGGTGATGTACTTCTTTTTTGATGGAGCTCTTGAATAAATATCTTTCATAAAAGCCTCTATGAGTGACTGGAAGCATTTCTTATACACATACTGACTTTGGCAGCTGAGAGATATATGAACATCCCTTGCATATCCTTACCTGTACCAAAAAATATGTGTTGTTGAAACAGCAAATATCTTTCTAACTGTAGCATTGAATATTACTCAGGTTACGTAAGTTAAAAGCAATAACTACATTCATTAATCTGATTGAAAATAACAAGTTCAATTATTAGATGACTTACAGAATGTGAAACAGAATGTACAAAGCTGATTCAAAAGTATGTGGACTTCATTAAAGCCATTTAGTGTGTTTTAATTAGTAAATTACACTCTTCTGACCTCATGAATGTTAGAATTTAATACACTTGCTTTTCACAGCAGGGGCCTGAGTTTAATCATCACTTTCATTTAAACTAACACAAGAAATCAAGGCCTAGGGTTTACTTAAGCCATCAAATATTTTTGCTTTAATTCCTAAAGTGGAAGTAGATCTTTATTCATAAAATAGCTATTCTCCCCTCTCATGGATCTGAGCTATTGTCTAATAATTGTCTCTAACACTGATGCCTGTAGATTTAAACAACCTTAGATACTTGGTTTAAAGAAACTTTCAAAAGTTTCAGAATGGGGGTTATTATTATGGTAGTTTTACAATAAATGTCTGCTTTAGGTGAAATAATTCAAATATCAACTAACAGCAGCAGAAAGAAAAGTGAAAATGATGTTTCTATTATCAATAATAAAGGCTGGCCAGAGAAAAAGCTAGACTGGGGAAAAAGAGTTGAAGTCGGAACGGGGCTGAGGGCCAAGGAAGAGTTTGATAAGTGACCTGCAGTGACAGGAGTCAGGGTTATCAAGATGCAGTGAAACAAGAAATACAGCTACCTACCTGAAGGGCTGGAAAATGCCCTATGAGAGGACAAGCAGTTTTAATTTGACCCTGAAATGTTAGAAGCGAGTTTTAAAATAGTAAATATAAAATTATGAGGATGTAATGGCATAATAAAAACTACTAAATTAGAAAGAAGGAAAACCTGCTGAATAGGCAAAAATCTAAATTGCTAAATATACTATAGAAATGTCATTTCACTACCTTAGCATATGCAAAGTCAACTATCTTTGGCTAATAATAGCGTTCTCAAGTAGTGTCTTACTGGATCTGCTTTAAGAATTGGATGAGACATTTCACAGAATCTCAGATGAGGGAGGGGTCATAGCCACTCCCTATTTTCCATTCTGAACTTGTGCTGATAGAACTGTTTGCCACAGCTCATTTTAAACCCTATTATTTCAAAATCTTTTCTTATATTAAGCAAAGGTAAACCCCTAGGATACACAGCAGAAAGTCAAAGTCATTGGCATGAAGAATCTTACTTTAAAAGGAAAACAGAAAAGTGATAGTAGAATTTATGACCGTGAGAGATATATGCAGAGTACCCTGGGTTATAGAAAAGGGGCATTTATGTTATCTCAATCTGAGTAGTCGTGGAAAGGACATAGTAAGAAGGGGTTTTCTGGGGATGACAACATGCGAGTCGAGCTTTTAAGAATGTGTAGAGGTTAAGCCAGTACAAGAAGCAGGAATGAGTGTCCCAAGCAATGAAAATAATATATTCAGAGACCTACAGACCAGAGGGAGATTGTTGTGGCGAGTGAACATACAATGTAGTATAACTCTAAATAGGGAGGCCAGATACCCTTTTCTTCTGAAAATGCTTCTGCTTTTTAAATACAAAAATATCTATTATGGGTCTTCCGTGCATTAGGTGCTTCTCTACCCTCAAGTTGCTAAGAATTGGAAGTAGGAGCAGGGTGGGAGAGAGGCAGGGAAATCTGACCTTGCTATTGAAACTTGAGTGAACAGGATACTTGACATGTCGCTGGACTTGTCTGTAAAGACCAAACCCCAGGAACATAACTAACTTTCCTCAAAGGAGCAGGTCCTCAACTCTCTGTCACTTCTTCATTACAATGCAGTCCATAGAACCCTGTGCTCCCTGCTCCACAAACTCTTGGTAGCCACTTGCTTCTCAATGTACGAAGAGGGTTGACCAGGCCCACGTTTCTTTCTAAATGAGGCACCCAAAAGTGACAAAAGACTCTAGCCACAACGAGACCAGCAATTAGTTAGAGAACAAAAGAATAAGAATATATTTATATTTGTCTCCAATGTTTTCTTTTTACCTTTTCAATTTATCTGATCTATCTGGTCTTGACCTCAGGCCTACCTTACTGCCAGTCTAAGCAAATTCTTCCATACTAAGATTGTTTTGTTCCTGCTTCAGATCAGGTCTGACATAAACTCTTGAGACATACATTATTATTTTAGTTTTAGGCTTTAAAAGTTGTAAATGCCACGATATTTTGGGGCTTTTTCTCATCCCTAGTCTTGCAATACACTCTACTATTAATAGACAGAACACACACTGAAGGCATACTATGTGCTGGGCACCCTTCTGGGTGCTTTCCATGTACAAATGCATTCATTCCTGATAATCACCTAAAATTTATCTGCAATTGGTAGCCACGTTTTAATATCTAAAAAATAGTTTTAAAGCTAAGGAATGTGAAGAAAGTCACACAGCTAGTCAATGATGGAGCTCAGGTACACATCCAAGCACCCTGGTTTCACAGCCTGCGCTGTTAACCATGACACTGCACTGCCTTGGCCACTTTGCTATACTACACTTAAGTGCATTAAATTGAGCTTGTACAATTTAGAAAGACTATTCACTTGTTCTCTCCACTTAGGACATTTATTGTAACAATTACTTGATTAACAAATATGTAATGAGCAACATCTATGTGCCAGGCTCATAGATACATAGAGAGAGTAACCACATGGTTGATGTTTTTATGCAGATTAAATTATTATGGCAGTAATTGAAATGAAAGAAGATCATGTGAGTTGAAATGTATAAGAGATCCAAAACTCATCAGATCAAATGTACATAAAACAGAAAAATAAGGCTCAAATAAAATTTGTTATAAATATGTATACAAACACAACTGATCTAAAGTTATAAACAGACCAGTAGAAAATGAGAACTAAAATCGGGTCTCTATTTCACTACACTATTACTTACACACTGTGAAGAACATAAACAATGTCTTTATTAAAGAAGAGCTTCTGTGTATGGTCTCAGCTATACAAGTATATAAATAAATATTCCCAGGGTTTACTTTTCTATATTTAAATAATTTTTAAAAGCTATCTCTTATCCTTTCAAAAATATCTATTTTAAGAATATACTAGTAGAATGAAAGTATAAACTGAAAAAAAAAAATTGCCTCAAAAAAGAAAAACAACAGAATGTTTAGAAACACTATATGTGCCACTACAAAATTACTTCTAGTTTGATTTCATGCTCTACTCAAGTTCCTCTAAAGTTGGAGCCCTTCTATCATCTTTTGGCTCACTCTAGACCATCTGAGAAATGCAAGGGATTTCTCAGACTACACCTACGTGACATTCATGATTCAAGCTGACTGTAGGAAAATGAGAGTGATTCCATATTTAGGAGCTCAGCTTTGCAGGGTTTCTCCTGAATAATGGCTTTAAATTATGCCACATGCTATGGAGAGCTTTCTTTTTCTTAAGAAGAGATGACTTATCAAACTGTGCTATCTCTTTAGTAAATTGACTAGGCAAAAGAACTCAACAAGGATGAAAATAGCTTTGGGGCTGGAAAGGCCACACATATCTCCCAATAATGATTCTAGTGTTTAAGGAAAAAGAAGAAAATCAGCCAGGAACCTTCAAATTCTCCCATTTTACTAAACACTACAGTCTATTTTCTCAACTTCAGTGTAGCAGTGTATATAATTATTATTCTTGTTTTTGTATAGAATGATTGTATATAAAACTTACAGGAAATTTAATTGAAAATAATAAGGACTTTTATAGGATGGTAACAACAATATGTTCACAAATTCCTGGAAAACTACAGGTGTCCACTTATATTATTTAAATTGGATCAATTAGATCGACTCTCACTTTTTCTTTAGGGTTCAGAAACTGTTCTTGGGGCAAGAGACACTCTACTTACAAACCTTTTAATTTCATCTTGTAAAAAAGAAATTAAAACATAGTTTTAACTCTTTGGCTTTCACTTAAGCTTAGTTTAAATTATAATATCTACAGTACTTAGCAACTACTCATTTATTGCCTTAGCTAGTGAGATGTAATAGATTTGCTAGGTAAATAAGAGAAAGTAGAATACTTTTATATAAAAAGTATTTTATATAAAATTATTGTAAAAAGCATTAGTTTTAGGGCATCAAAACCAACCAAGCAACTCTAGCTTTAGTGAAGTAAGCATTCTAAATCTGTGTTTATTCATTCAAAAAAATTGACAATCTCCCAAAACACTTCATATAGAATAATTTGTAACAATAGTCTATAACATAAGCAACATGAGAGTTATCCTGAGCCTATGTACCTCATAGAGTGGTTGTGAGAATTAACACAGTTGTTCCAAGTAAAGCACTTTCTTGCTGTTTTGTTATATATTTTTAGACAATAAAGTGATATGCTAAAAGAAATGTGATTCAGAATGATGATGATGGGCATTGTCAGGATAATTATTAATCACAAATATCTATTGGCCTATCTTGAGGAGCTGCAAGACCAAAGATTTCATTATGCTCATTATGCTACGTGATACACTATATACCTTGACTAACTTAGAAAAGCATTTTTAATAACAAAGGTTGGAGCACAAATAATATTCCCATAAACTTTAATTCACCCCAAGCAAAATCAGTTGCCCGAGATGTAACATGAGCTCTGAAAATCCGTTCTCCATAACAAGATACAGTAATGCTTTTAAAACTCAAATGGAATCTTCTAACCCACTGATTAAACATTTCACAGCTTGCCACTGGTTTTAAGTTAATGCTCTAAGACTTTACTGGGTTCTACAATGCCCTGCGTGGTCTGTAGCCTAACTTTTAGCCTCACCTAAAGGCATGCCGTCCCTCTCATCTGCACTCAGCCCCACTGGGCTCCCTTCAGCTTTTCAAGCATACTTTGCTTCCTTCTTCTCCAAAGCCTTCACACATATCCTTCCCCCATCCTTACTCATTTTGCTTAGTCATTATATTCATAACCTCAAAGAAGTCTCCAAAGTAGGATGTGAGCATTCTTTGGGGAATATGAGACAATTCTTTTGGGGACTGGAAAAAAGACTTAGAGCTTTTATTCTGCTTACTTTCACCTAAACTTAAAAGTAAATTATGCTTTAAAGATACTGAAATAGCCATTGGTAGGAGTATATACAATTTGTGCATAAACATATATGTATTTGGAGTATATTATATAAAAATGTTTGTATCCACTGCTTCAGATCTCAGCTCAACTGTCATTTTTTCATGAATGTCTTTTTTTTTTTTTTTTTTTTTTTTTTAACATCAGACCAAAAGAAAAACTCACCTTATAGACCTACATAACACCAGACACTTTGTCTGTTCTCATTCACTGGACTCTCTCATGACAGCAGGTATTGAGGTTTTTTAATTTTTTTTATTTTTATTTTTGGAAATTCACTCTTGTTGCCCCAGGCTGGAGTACAATTGCATGATCTCAGTTCACTGCAACCTCCACGTCCTGGGTTCAAGTGATTCTCCTGCCTCAGTCTCCCAAGTAGCTGGGGTTACACCCGACACCATGTCTGGCTAGTTTTTTGTATTTTTAGTAGAGATGGGGTTCACCGTGTTGGCCAGGCTGGTCTCGAACTCTTGACCTCAGGTGATCCACCCACGCTGGCCTCCCAAAGTGCTGGGATTACAGGCATGAGCCACCACACCCAGCCCTATTTTAGATTATGTTTTATCTTCATAATACCTAGCATGTTGCCTAGCTTATCACAAGTACTTGATAAGCATTTAATGTGAGATATATAAGAAGGGTGTGTGTGTGTGTCTGTAAAACATATATACATACACATATGCATACAAAAATTAGCCAAGATGAAAGCTGTAAGTGGAGATTTGCATTTTCTTTCCTTCTATATTTCTTTTTTTTTTTTTTTTTTTTTTTTTTTGGAGACGTAGTCTCGCTCTGTCGCCCAGGCTGGAGTGCAGTGGCCGGATCTCAGCTCACTGCAAGCTCTGCCTCCCAGGTTTACGCCATTCTCCTGCCTCAGCCTCCCAAGTAGCTGGGATTACAGGCACCCGAGCGCTTTTGCCATTTCTCTAGTTCCTTTTCCATTGATTTCAGTTGACTATCTTTGTGTCATAAGTTTATTTGCCACAGATTTGTTAGGACAAAGCTCAAATATCAGCTGGGTTCACGATGCCCACAGTAATTGCAAAACTATTTGCTGTAAAACAGATTAAGAGGCCCTACTCAGCAAGCAATGAGCCAAGTTCTTCCCCGGTCGCTTCAGGAACATGTGGCACGGCTCTGTAATGTGATGGATAACATATGAAGTGCAAGGGGCCGCCCATATGCTGCTGCAATTTTCCTGTACAGGATGTGCTCTTTGGACTTAATAATGGTGATTTAGGACACTGGTGAAAATTCCAGTTCTCTTCAGATCTCATTCAGAGTCCCCATGCAGGGGGTGGCAAAGGTATAATCCCACACTACAGGATAGGAAATGAAAGAAGGGAAAAAAGACCTCCAGGACGGACTTATATTAGAACTGATCAGATCAGCTTGTACTACCTGTTACAGAAAGGAACAGATATCACTGCTGAAATCCTAACGTTGAGTAAAATGCAGAAAGTCGCGTAAAATCCTCCTAATTTGGAGTGGGGTCAGAGGAAAGAATGCTATTTATTTCCATCTGAACACTTATTGATACATATAACCAACAATTAAATTAACAAAACACATATTTGGGATTAGGGAAGAATGACATGGTGAACAGCAGTGTACAGAGGAGGATGCCCGGATTTCAGTGGACAGAAAGTGGATGTGATGATGATATTGCTACTAAATGGTACGAATTAAGTCAGGCTTTATTAATAGGAAAAATGGTTCAAAGTGCTACATTTTTTCTGTATCTCAATACTACATTCAAGAGTATAACAATTTTCTACACAGTGAACAACATAGAATGCTACATATAAAAATGATGCAAGCAAACCAAAAACTTTTTAGGACAGAGGACCACCATGATGAGATGACACAATGCCATACGTAAAATAAAATGGTTTACAAAAAAGCAAATCATAATCAGGACAAATCACAGGAAAAGAAGGCTCTGGAGAAATGTGGTTGGTTGTCTCAAGTGGAAAAATGTGTCATGTGAAAGGACTGTCAGGTAGAGAATTAGGCGTATTCTTTAGATGCTTAATGAGCAGCACTGGGACCTGTGGATAGATGCTTCCAACATGAGTTTACCTTCATATAAGGAAGGATATTCTAAGGACTCTAATGATTGAGTAGGCAGTCTCAGGAAAGAGGTTATATGCGGAGCACTGGAGATGATCAATCTTAGCCCAGATTAGTGGTTTTCAAATCCTTCGGATTATCAGAATCACCTGGGGGAACTTCCTAACCAGATGCAGACCCCAGTCCCAGGGTGGTTCTCACGACCACCTAAGTTGTGGAGCCCCAGTGCTAGATGATCATTCTGCTTGTATAGACATAATTCAAGCAGGGAGGGGAAGCTGATTTCTAAGAGTCCCTTTATCACTGAGGCTGTGATTCTGTCTTTCTCCATAACTTACAGGGATAGTAATACTAAAGGAATAGAAAAAAAGGAAGAGGGGCATTTCTGAAGTTGAAGAAGATTTCAGTGGAAATTTTAGTTTCCTCAGGTGTTCCTATGTTCATTACTTTATTCTCTGGTTATGTTCCCTAATGCTGCAATCATTGGTAATAAGGAGGAATAAAGATCCTTGCTAATCACTTCAACCAAATAATGTGGCAATTACTCTCCTTATAGGAATTACATTATGACTCCAAAATACATGGCAAAAACATATTTCAAAAAAATAGAGAAGAAAGGAAGAAAACGTAAAACAAATAAGTAAGGGAAGAACTATTTTAAATAAGATATACTTAGAATATCCTGGAAACATACAACCCTCCAAGATTGAACCCAGAAAAAATTAAATCCCTAAACATATCAATAATGAGTTTTGAAACTGGATCAGTAATAAAAAGGTTACCAACCAGAAACAGGCTATGGACTGGATGGAGTCACCGCCAAATTCTACTAGATATATAAAGAAGAGCTGGCACCATTTCTACTGAAACCATTCCAAAAAAATTGAAGAGGAAGGACTCCTCCCTAACTCATAGAATGAGACCAGAATTATCCTGATACCAAACCCTGGCAGAGACACACCAAAAAAAGAAAACTTCAGGTCAATATTCTTAATGAACATAGATGCAAAAATCCTTAACAAAATACTAGCAAACTAAATCCAGCAGCACATCAAAAGACTAATCCACCACGATCAAGTAGGCTTTATTCCTGGGATGCAAAGTTGGTTCAACACACACAAATCAATCGATGTGATTCATCATAAAATCAGAACTAAAACAAAACAAAAAAAGAGATTATTTTAATAGATGCAGAAAAGGCTTTCATTAAAAGTCAACATCCCTTTGTGTTAAAAACCCTTAACAAACTAGGCATTGAAGGAATATGCTTCAAAATAATAAGAGCCATCTACGACAAACCCACAGCCAATATTACACTGAATGGGCAAAAGCTGGAAGCAACACCTTTGAAAACCAAAACAAGAGAAGGATGCCCTCTCTCATCACTCCTACTCAACCTAGTACTCTAAGTCGTACTGAGAGCCATCAGGCAAGAGGAAGTAAAAGGCATCCAAATAGGAAGTCAAAGTATCTCTGTTTGCAGATGATATGATTCTGTACCCAGATAACACCATAGTCTCTGCCCAAAGGTTCCTTTATCTGAGAAACAATTTCAGCTAAGTTTCAGGATACAAAATTAATGTATACAAATCATCAGTAGCATTTGTATACACCAGCAACATCCAAGCTGAGAGCTAAATCAAGAACACAATCCCATTCTCAATAGCTACAAAACGAATAAAATACCTAGAAATACAGCTAACCAGGGAGGGGAAAGACCTCTACAACAACAATTACAAAGCACAACTCAGAGAAATGAGAGATGACACAAACATATGGAAAAACATTTCATGCTCATCGAGGGGAAGAATCAATATAGTTAAAATGGTCATACTGCCCAAAGCAATTTACAGATTTGGTGGTATTCCTATCAAACTACCAATGACATTCACAGGATTAGAAAAAACTATTTTAAAATTCACAGGAACCAAAAAGGAGCCCAAATAGCCAAGGCAATCATAAGCAAAAACAAAACAAAACAAAAAAACAAAGCTGGAGGCATCATGTGATCTTCGACAAAGTCGACAAAAACAAGCAATGGGTAAAGGAATCCCTATCCAATAAATGGTGCTGGTATACAATAAATGGGGCAGAAGATTGAAACTGGACCCCTTCTTTACACCATATACAAAAATCAACTAAAGACAGATTGAAGACTTAAATATAAAACCTAAAACTAAAACTATAAAAATCCTTGAAGACAACCTAGGAAATACAATTCTGGATATAGGACGTTGCAAAGATTTCATGACGAAGACACCAAAAGCAAATTGCAATGAAACAAACGTTGACAAATGGGACCTAATTAAACTAAAAAGCTCTGTGAAACATAAGAAACTATCAGCAGAGTAAACAGACAACCAATAGAATCGGAGTAAATATTTGCAAACTATGCATCTGACAAACATTTGATATCCAGAATCTATAAGAAACTTAGACAAATTGAAAAGCAAAAACCAACCCCATTAAAATGTGGGCAAAGGACATGAACAGACACTTTTCAAAATAAGACATAGATGTGGCCAACAAGCATATTTTAAAAAGCTCAATATCACTGATCATTAGAGAAATGCAAATGAAAACCACAAGATAATATCTCACACCAGTCAGAATGGCTATTTTTAAAAAGTCAAAAAATAATAAATGCTGGCGAGGTTGCAAAGAAAAGGTAACAATTATATACTGTTGGTGGGAGTATAAACAAATTCAGTCATTGTGGAAAGCAGTTTGGTGATTTTTCAAACAACTTAGATCTACCATTATTGGACATACACATAAAGGAATGTAAATCATTCTACTGTAAAGACACATGCATGCTTATGTTCACTGCAGCACTGTTCACAATAGCAAAGATGTGAAACAAACTAAATGCCCAACAATGGTAGAGTGGATGAAGAAAATGTGGTACATATACATCATGGAATACTACAAAGCCATAAAAAAGAATGAGATCATGTTTTCTGCAGCAACATTGATGGAGCTTCAGGCCATTTTCCTAAGCTAACTAACACAGGACAGAAAACAGAATGAGAACATTCAGTATTTTGAGTACATTGAGCTAAACATTGAGTACATACGGACACAAAGAAGGGAACAACAAACACTGGGGCCTACCGGAGGGTAAAGGGTGGGAGAAAGGTGATAATTGAAAAACTACTGACTGGGCGCGGTGGCTCAAACCTGTAATCCCAGAATTTTGGGAGGCTGAGGCAGGTGGATCACTTGAGGTCAGGAGTTTCAGACCAGTCTGACCAACATAGTGAATCGCTGTCTCTACCAAAAGTACAAAATTAGCCAGGTGTGGTGGTGCAGACTTGTAATCCCAGCTACTTGGAAGGCTGAGGCAGGAGAATTGCTTGAACTCGGGAGGTGGAGGTTGCAGTGGGTTGAGATCGTGCCATTGCACTTCAGCCTGGGCAACAAGAGCAAAAGTCTGTTGAAAGAAAGAAAGAGAGAAAGAGAGGGAGGGAGGGAGGGAGAGAGGAAGAGAGGGAGGTAGGGAGGGAGGAAAGAAGGAAGGAAAGAAGGAAGGAAGGAAGAAGGAAGGAAGGAAGGAAAGAGAGAGAGAGAAAGGGAAAGACAGAAAGAAAAGAAAAGGAAAAGAAAAGAAAAGAAAGAAAAAGAAGAAAAGGAAAGGAAAGGAAAGAGGGAAAGAAAGAAAGACTACCTATTGGATACTATGCTTATTACCTGGGTGACGAAATGAACAATACAACCAAACATATGTGACACACAATTTACTCATATTACAAACCTGCACATATACCCCTGAACCTAAAATTGAAAATAAAATAAAAAGTAAAATAAAATATATTTGGAATATATTTGGCAACACTTGATGACTGGTACGTGAATATGTAATGGATGTGAGGACATACTCTATGAAGCAGTCTGAAACTTCATTGCACATAAAGAACATTTAAGAAGTTTGTTTACATGCGTATTTTAAGGCTATGCCTTAGAGACTCTGATTTAATAGATCTTGAATGAGACCAGAAATCTACATTTTGAATAAGCAGAAGGAGCAATTCTACACACTGCATTTAGAAAAAATAATACTTTACATTGCTTTCCAATAAAATTTTTTGCAATGATGGAAATGCTCTACATATGTGCTATTCAATGAGGTAGTCTCCAGCCACATGGGGCTATGCAATATTTAAAAAGTAGCTAGTGCAAGTGAAGAACTGAATTTTCAATTTTATTAATTTTAATTATTTTAAGTTTAAATAGTCACATGTGGCTAGTGGCTGCCACATTATAGAGTTTAGCTTCAGAATATACTGTACTTTTTTTAGGGACCAGGAGCATGCAAAGCTTTTTACATTGTACCCACCACAGTGAGGAAGCAAGAGACACTATACATATCTCAAAAATAGCATGAAATAACACTTTCTGCAGAATGTTTCCATCCAATCCATGAGTGAATATAGCAGGATGATTTTACATTAGTATTCAGAATTATCAGAGTAAACATGTTTATTCCTATACTAGTCTGTAAATAGCGAGTAATATTATAGTCATAGTGTGAACTAAATGTGCCATCTGTGGTTAACTCCATTTATTTGTACTTGAAATAACTGAATACTGAGCAGTGGGTATGCCATTAGATGATGTGGCAGCCTCACCAGTTAGCTCTATGACTGTTCTGCCTGTGGCTGATCAGATCAGGTACATAAGCCTGGACTGGGTGTTAGAAATGGCTATGTTGTAGGCTTCAAGAGCTCCCCAGATCCATTGACCTCCCTGTTCTAAGCTGACACTAGGAATGCTGACTGCCAAGAAAGTCGCAAAAGAAATTGAGATTCCAAACTGTCTACAGATGGGCTTAGTGCCAAGAAATATTCTAAATCAAAGAGCATCAATGTGTAGTATCCATGCACCAAAAAAGATGACACAGCAGTTCTTCTTCTTCCAAAAAAAGTAGTTGGATTCCTATGTCAGGCTTAGTGGGAATAAGAAGCCTTATATTTATTGGGTCTGTGCTGGGAAGCATTTAGATAAAAAAGCTAGAAAATGCACAGACAAAAACACACACATATACACATAGATTCAATAGATGGAGGTTGGCAGGCAAGGGTGGCTAATAGTGGATTTGGATGCAGAAATGAGAGTACATAATCATGTCAAAATAACTCACCCCCAAGCAGAAAAGTAAATGAAAGGGAAGTAGGGCAGAAAAGAAAGAACATTAATGGATCCACCGCCTCCTTTACCCCTGGAGACAAAGGTTCTTTCTGCACATTCACATTAGCATTTTGGCATATGAAAATGAATTCTAGTGCTAGCCTATAATAAATTACTGCTCTCCAAACTAAAATCTTAGGCAAGCTTATGTGACTGGTAATAAGTGGTCTTAGAGAATTGTTTTTAGAAATTCTATGTTTGGCAGTACACATGCCTTGTGCATGGTTTGGTGTTGGTGAAACTTCATATCCTGCACAGTCTGGTGAAGTCACCTGTTTCCTGGGAGAAATTCCCCTAGAAAACCAGTTCTGGCCAGAAGACAGGAAGAGGGAGGGATTCTGGAACCAACACCCCTAAATCTTTTTCTGATGATGTTAGGATATACTGAGGACTCAGCACATACATTTGGTTCTTAAGACTCACTTTGTTATCAGAGTTGGGAAACTATTCCCTATTAAAATGTTTCATTAAGCTATCCTCCACATATTACTTTGACAAACACAACTTTATTTTGCTGCCTATACAGGTGTGTGCATGTGTGTGAATATATGTATGAATGTGTATTTTTTTTATGTGTGTGTGTGTACATTTTATTTATATATCTAGATATAGATACAGATACAGTGGCTCTTTACTGGTTCGCTCTCTCTCTCTTTGCATGAAAGCAGAGTGTGTGAGAGTATATACATACATATTGTATATACATACACACTCATACACACACACACACACACACACACACACACACACACTTTGCTTGCCAAGGCAATAATGTTCCTGGATGTCCCAGCCTTGATAAATATCTGTGACCTACAGTTCTGGAAAAAATTGTAGGCTTTGTTCTCCCTTTCAAGGTGCTCCTTGACAGGATCAACTGTGGTTGCCATGGCTTGGCCTTCAGCCTACATGTTCCCCCATCCCTGGACCTGTTGCTTACTATCCTCACTAGGAACAATAGAAGGAGCTTGGGAAAGAGGGGCAATAGCAAAATGAAAATATTTTTTTAAAAATGAAGAAGATCACACATATATACTTTTGAGTTTTCAAGATGCTTTTGCATTTGGAAATAAGGACCCTACATGCATGTTGAGGAGTCTCTGAGTTGTCCAGACAGATTCATAGCTGAGGTTAAAGTTTGCTAGAAAAATGTTGTATGTATTACTGACTTTTGTTTTGTATTTTAACATTGTGCCTACTAAATTATCAGCTTGAGCTGGGTCCTTTGAATCATGAATATGCCAAATATTTGTACAAATATTGGGTAATAGTGCTTTTTAATCCAAACATACACCATGCTTCTTAAATCCCTGTCCTATTTACTGATTCAAAATGCAGTTAACAAGAAGCATCTGGTTTCCACAGTTAGACTATTTAACACTCACCAATGCACTATTAGGATGGATAGAGCAACAGAATCTGCTTAAAACTGTTTGAAATTGTGCAACAGAGGCAATCATTCTTCCTTCTCATTCCTGACTCCATCATGTAAGAGTTGTGCCAAATACTAAATGAAATGAGGAAAAGTAGAGGTTTCTATTAGGTTGGTGCAAACATAATTGCCGTTTTTGCCATTAAAAGCAATGGCAAAAACCACAACTACGTTTGCACCAAGAGTGTGGAGAATAAACTGTTTAGTAAGTAATCTTGTTCCATTTGAAATCAACAGGGGATCACTAATCCAATTATAAATACATATATATATGTATATGTACACACACACACACACACACACACACACACACACACACACACACACATATATATATTCTCAAGTAGCATCTAGCTTAGCAAAGCTGATGACCAGGAAACAATGTCAGTGCCAAGTACATGGTGTTGGGGGAGCATGAAGGAGCCATTCCTAACTAGTACTGAGGTGTAATCAAAAGGCTTCATATAGGAAGAGAACTAAACTTGTCTATTATTTATGAGATAGATTGTCCTCATCAGGTTATCTGCCTCTCTGAGCCTGACTCCTCACTTGTTACTTTTTTAAAGGCCCCCACAGTTAAAAGACTCTAAGATACTTGATGTAAACATTCACTGAATCTGTTCTCCCCATATTAATCACTCAATGCTTCATCCAGGTGTACAGGATAGTATGTCTGAGCAGACCTTGCTTCTAGGTTGAAATTTTGTTCTTCTAGCATGTATACCAGGTCTAGCTTCCTTCACCCTTTGGCTGTGGGCAAGAGTTGATCTCAGATGTCTGGGCTTGACTGTGGGTAGTCATTGCTGACCTCTCCCCAGACACAGTCCAGCTATACACTGTAGTTGTGCCCCATCATTGCAGATTTCTCCTCTTTGTTAAATCAATAGTTTATGACATCTACAAGGGAAAGCTGTAAATTTAATTTTGTCCCCTGCAGTGCAATTCCTATCTTGTTTGCTGGCAACATAATGAATGTGTTTGCCCTCCAGACCCCCCACCCAGTGGAGCAATTGGAGGATAAAGAAAGAGAAAATAGCAAAGCACAATGAGGTAGATAGATTAAAACTTGGTTAATCAGAAGCTTAGCTATAGATAGGCAGACGTCTGTTGTATATAAATATAAACACACACACACACACACACACACACACACACACACACACACATATTTGTTTTAAGAAATCCACCAAAGAGGAAATGATAATGAAGGAAAATTGAGGCTCTATCTGTGCCTTGCAAATTAAGGATGGTCCAGATAGATTGTGTTTAATTATGAGAGAAATGTGACCAGGGCAGGCTAGTCTTAATGGGTTAGTTTTTCTCTACCCCACAGGCCTCATCTGCTGTCACTCCCCTCTTGTTCTTAATGTCGCAAACATGCCAAGCTTCTTATCACCAGGGGCCTGCATGGCTGAGCCCTGGAATATCTCCCCCTGGTTCTCTGCATAATTGGCTTCTTCTCATCTTAGAGTTCTCAGTTCCCTTCCCACCCCATCCAGGGTATCCTGATCCCTTTAGCTCTGTTGCATAATCTCTAAAGCCCTTATCACACCTACAAACATCATATGTGTGTGTATGTGTGTATTTCCTTGTTCTTTATATATTCTGATGTTTGTCGCAATAGAGGATAATTTGGTGGACCAGGGAACTTCTCTATTTTATCCCCTGTTCAGCCCCAATGATTACCGTAATACCTGTCATGTCATTGCTCAATTACATACTGAATCAATGAATGAATGATTGACGTAGTAGTAAATACTCAGAAAGAAAAACTTTCAGCAGCCTTCTGCCATTGGAACAATAACCCAATTTATCTCCTCACAACTGCTCTCTCTGTAGCACTTGCCATGTGCCAGGCACAGTTCTAAGTGCTTTGCATACTAACATATTTAGTCCTTACACAAAATTAAGGACCCAGGTACTATCATGATTCCTATTTTTTAGATGAGGAAACTGAGGCACAGAAACCTTCAGTGACTTGTCTGTATTCACAAAATTACAAATGGCAGAACTAACAAGTGGACCCAGGCAGTCTGGCTCCACAGTCTATGCTACTAGGAACTATGCTATATTGGCTTTCAATTTGTAGTATTGTTATAAGCAATTGCAGGCACTCAGCATTGAAAAAATAATGCCATTTTGTTATGCCTGTGATTGTGTGTCTGTGTATATATGCATATATATATGTACATATATGTATGCATTTTTTATAATTGCATTGGACCATAGGCTTCAAAAATATATAGTCACTGTATACAGAAAAAAATCTAGTATATACATTTAGAATCCATTTGCAGAATTTTGTGACCTGATGTCACATCATCAAACCTATCCAGCTCACAACTCTTAAATCTATAATTTTAAATTTCTTAAAATTTCAATAGTTTTTGGGGTACAGGAGGTTTTTGGCTACATGGATAAGCTCTTCAGCAGTGATATCTGAGATTTCAGTGCACCTGTCACCCAAGCAATGTACAATATACCCAATATGTAGTCTTTTAGCCCTTAACCCCCTTCCAACCTTCCCACCCAGAGTCCCCAAAGTCCATTATATCATTCTTATGCCTTTGCATCCTCATATCCAACTCACAATTTATGCAGTTGTATTGCACATGAGTGAAGACATATTTCTTCATAGTATTATTTGGACTGAGAGGTTATTATACAAATCCACTCATCCAAAAGGATAGAGGAAAAGATGTGAGTATGTAAACACAATGAAGCTGAATTCAAATGAGAAAGGCTACAGGATCTCATAAAGAGTGTAGCTGGCCATTGTATCTGATCTATATACATCTCTCTGATTGTCTATCTATCCATCCATTTATCCATCCATCTGTTCATTCATCCATTCTTCTATCCATTCATCTGTCCTTCCATCCATCTATTGAATTCTTGTCATGGATCAATTACTATATAAGTGATGTAAGTAGAGAACATAAGCAGTGATCAAGGCAGATACTGACTCTGCCCCCATGGAGAAACATTTTGACATATGTTTTTCTCAACACCTCTCAGCCCACACTCCTTGTATACAACATACTATGTATAATAATATAGGGTTATTATGCACTGCCAATTCAAAAACAGGGCATAGATAAATCTGTGTGTGAATATGAAGACTGAAAGCTGAGCAGACACAGAGGCACAGCCATCAAGAGGAGAAGAACTGAGCAAGGGGTAAAGGAGCAATGACAGTAAAGTAGCAAGTATGAAGCCAGGGGATGAAAGAAAAGGAAGGGGCCCATGGAAGAGTAGAATTGAAGAGGGAAAACCAACTCTGTCCTAACAAACTCAGCAGGTTGAACCCATATTCCTAGGATAAGTAGAACTATCCATCTTAAAGTATTTTCAAAAAAATATTTCAAGATATATTAGTGGAAATAAACAAGTTGTTCAAATTGTTCCTTTTTCTAAATAATACAAAGAACTCCACCAGCCTATCACCACTGTGTTTGATTTGGGAAAGACATCTTGAAAACTTTTATTATTATTATTCTTTACTGACCAATGGATCTATCAGGTATAAGAGATGATATCCCTGGAGGGGAGCTCTCCCTGTGCCATGGCAGGAGGCAGAACTATAGCTGCATTTCCTGAGAATCAAAGAACATTCATTTACATTTGAAACAAGAGAGAAAAAAAATACCATCATTTTATTGTCAGTTTTGTTCCAATCAATCCACCCCTTGCCATGATTGCCAAGTTGTCCTTTGATAGAAATTCATCCCAGAGATAAGATGTAAAATTTTAATGAGATTATTTTGATGCTTACAACCTCTAAGAATGTCTCCCAAAAGTCTTGTGGAGAAGGGCATTTCCTTCTGCTTTTTCTCAGCATACATCTGCTTCCTAACTTATGGAGTTCTGATACAGATTGATTGGAATACTCCTCGCTATGCAATAGGTGTTTGCTCCCATGGTGTGAGTTGACCGGGTGCAGGGCAGCCTCAATGACCCGAACATCTTCCCCACTGATGCCAACAATTCCAGCATTAGTGATTAATGCTTAGGATAAATCAAGGGAATATTATGGATTAGATATTGGTAGGTACCAGTTTTTTATTTATTTCTATCAAAGCACAGTATAATTCATTATATATTTCTAAACACTAAATCTAACTTTGCTATCTTACCATTGTTCTTTTTAAAAATGAAGACTATTTTGAGAGAGACAGAGATATAAACCAGGGCTAGGCACATGCCTGTAATCCCAGTACTCCGAGAGGCTGAGGCAAGAGGATCACTTGAGGTCAGCATTTGCAGATCAGTCTGGGCAACACAGCAAGACACGGTTTTTCACACACACAAAAAAATTTTAAAAAACCATCAACTGCGTGTGATGGCACATGGCTGTAGTCTTAGCTACTTGGGAAGCTGAGATGGGAGGATCCCTTGAGCCCAGGAGTTCCATTTACAGGGAGCTATGATCACGCCACTCCATTCCAGCCTGAGTGACAGATTGAGACCCTATCTCTCACAATAATAAATAAATAAATAGCTCTACTCTCTACTGTTGGGAGTCAGGATAAGGCTTATGGGGGGAAAGAAAGCAAGGAACACCAAAACTTAAATTGCTTTTCTCCCAAAATGACTGTAGTGAATCTAGAAGTGGAACAGTTGTGCTTGAGGACCTGTTTCTGTTTTCTAGTTCACATCCTGACCAGAGAAAAAAATGGGAAGATAGGCTCAGGAAAGGGATGGGTACATGTGCTAAGGTATTCATCATAGGTTAAGCTTCCAGAGCCTGCTTCCCTCCTATTCACACTCTTCTTCCTTTCTGCTTCTCATTGTGAAGGATGTAGCAGTGAACACTACACAGTCCTATGAGTGTGTCCAGAAGGTCCAAAGCCCAGCAATGCCAACAAAACAATCCCCATTCTTCACAGAGAAAGACATTAGTGTTTATAAGGCAGGCCTTCCACAAATTAAACTCATTTTATAAATTCTTCATTTTAAAATCACACCCTCCAAAGACAACCTTATTTTCTTAAACCCATTTAATTCTTTGTAGAAACAGAAGAATTATTGAATTTTTCAGCTAGAAGTACCTTTTAAAATCTAATTGATTTTTCTCGCCACTCATGCTGTTGTGCAAATAGAATCATTCATTTCTGAAGTCTATCATTCAGTAAACTTTTAAAACAAGTGGGCATGAGTGTGAGAAAGGCTTGTGCCTCTTGTTACAGGCTGTAAACACCAATGATGGGCACTAATAATTTCCAGCCAATTAACGAGCTTAAACCTCACCTATGATAAATCATAATCATACAGCCAGCCAGCTTTCATGATAATTATTAATCTATATATTGTGCTTGTCTGTGTACTTTGCTTTAGTGTTTGGATTTTTAAGATGCCAACATTTTTTAAGTTCCTCTTCAATAAGGCAATGCGGTACAAGCATGTATATATAAGATCAGATATAACTAAATAAAATTCAATTTGGAAATTTTTTTCCAATCTGCATACAAAGCAAGAAAAAAGTAACAAAGAAGTCCCAATGCCTATCAATTGCCTTGACTTGTTTTATAAGCCAATCAGAGGAAACCAGTATTTTTTATTTAATCTAATCGCTTAGTGGCATAAGATAGCAGAATATATATAATGTACTTGCTTTGTGGCTACTCTATGAAAATTTAACAACTGAAAACATCCAGATTTTATAATTACCTTTCCTATTATAAAAGGTAAAATTTGCTTTGTTTAACAGGCACTGTATAAAAAAGTTATTATTATGAAATAATGTTTATAATTGGGAAAATAGACATAGTTGTGGAGAGTGTTTAAGAACATGGGTTATAACATCTAGCATACCAGCCTCTGACATTTACTTGCTATATAACTGTGGTGAATTAGTTAACTTTTCTAACCCTCAGTCTGGAAAGGGGTATAATAAAAACAATTTTAGGTTGGAAGGTTATATAAGACACTACATGTAGCACACTTGCTATGTGAGAAGCACTGAAATTAGCATTCAATATATTAATAACTACTTGGATGATTTCGGCTATAAAAGAAGAGAACATCCTGACTCAAACTGATTTATACAATGAGGACTTCTATTATCTCACATAATAAGAGGTACACAAGTTGGGCAGGCTCCAGGGTGGTGTGTCTGACCATTACTTTGCCGTCTCTGTGGTTCCTGGCTCTTCTTTCTCGATGTTCGTTCAATCCTGAGGTACTAGAAAACCGTGAAATTTTCAACAGTTTATTTTTCTCATATCTCGTGGACAAGAATTGGGTTGTGCGCAGGTTAATATAGTGGTAAAAGCATGAAAACTGGAATAAGATGACTTGAGTTTGAATTCCAGCATTGTGCGTCAGAGCTATTTAACTTTGGGCTTTGCTTTATTTCTGTATGCTTCAAATTCCTTATCTATAAATGGAGGTCATAATACAGCATTCCACATTGGATTGTTGTGATGATTACATGGGTTAATACAAATCATGTGCTTAGAACAGTAGCTGGCACATAGAAAATGTTTAACAAGCATTTGATTTTTAAATTCTATATCAATTGCTGAGAAGGGGAATAGGATTACTATTATTGGTTTGGATTAATAAGACTATATTAGCTAGAGATAAGATCACATTTCACTGAATCATGCAGGAATATAGAAACCTAACAACAAAATTGAGTTATATTAAATAGAAAACCAAGTCTGATCACTACACTCAAAGTATTATCACTCTTACTATTGCTCCTATTATCTTAATAACATCGTCACGCTACCTCCCCAAATAACAATGAAATGACAGAACTGTAGGTGGCCCTATCTGATTTTTTAAAATAATCTAAACCATGAACATATTTTTGCCAGCAAGTATTTGGGCAAATAAAAGCACAACTTCTTATCACCCATAATATCAATAAAATAGGATTTTATTTTAGCCTTGAATCATCTCTGAATCCAAAGAATCCAGAATCTCTGGGCCCTTCTGTCCTCTGAGGAGCCATCATCGGTGGGACCCTATTAAGGTGAGGTTTTGATAAAAGGAAACTATAAGAGATTGGAGTATAAGGAGCAGGTGGAGAAGAGAGGATCAATTTTTAGACAGGAGCAAAAGAGACCATTTATTTATCTCTGTCTTTGGAGTTCAGACTGTGACCAATTAATTGTGGTTCCTCAAAAAATGACTGATCGATAAAAGGAAGACTGAATAGGCATGCATGGATCCTTCATGAGGTGAGCATCCATTCACTCAAAAACTTTTTATTTACATACAATAAAAGTACTTCTTTTAGTGTGCAATTTTATTGGTTTCGATGAATCCTCAGTCATGTAACCACCAACATTATAAAAACAGAATAGTTTTATTGATCTTCTCCCAAAAGGTAAAATAAATAATTAAATTTATATATTTAATAAATATCAATTGAGCTTCTACATCATGTCACGTACTGAGTCAGTGTCTATGTACAGATTAATGATTAAAAAAATGACTTCTGGCCATGCAACAATTACAGATAATAGTTTATATGTTCACAACTGTCTATAATCTGACAGCAAAAAGGGTTAAAATTATACCAGAGAATTGGTAAGAAGTAAAATTGGATCAATTTTATTATTTTAAGGTTTTCCTTTCCTTTTTTTTTTTTTTTTTACTTGAAAGCTCTTAAGTTCTTTTACCCTAATTGTCAGTGTCTCTAACTTCTTCTGGGGATGAGATTATCCATAGAAGCTCAATATAAATATCTGAAATTTGTTACTGGGGCATCCCAAACAACTAATATTTTTTGCTTTAGCTTGTGATAGAGCATAAAACATGCAGTAGGGATAAAGGCAACTTCAAACCTAGATTTAAGAGCATTTGAAAACTCCCAGGAAAGATGGTAGCAATGTTGTTGAGAGGATATGGGATAGAAATATAAGCACCTAGTTTCTCTCAGTTCTTCTCTCAAGAAGGCCTGCTTTCAGAATCATTAGTGTAACGGATGTTTGTGTCATGATTCAAGCTTTGCTTGATAACCTAAAAGTAAGGGTTGGTTCACTTATATTGGCATTGTTGAGTGAAGCGTTTCTTCCCCCTCTTCACGACATGAAACATAACAGTTTCCACATCGACAATGGCTACTGGGAAAGAGGGAGAGAAACGATAGAATGAGAGAGAGAGAAAAAAAGAGTCCCACCTTCTCAAATAAAACACAAAGAGCTGAGCACATTGTAAATAGTGCTATCCACTAAATTCTCAAAAATCTTAAGATCTACTTATTTCAACACACATGAATGTTATGATAACTAAAAGAATCAGGTTAGTGTTCTTGCTATGGTAAAAGTCCTTTATGGTAATCAGTAACTTGCACATCCCTGCAATCTTAGCATAAAAATGAGGCTGAGTACAGAACTGGCATTCAATAAATGTTGGATTAACAAGTGACAAAAAAGGAGGCAGGTTAGCTGTCCTGGACGCAAGCATGGACCTCTTGTAACAAAGCAAACCTCTATTTGGGTAAATCCCACTAAATTTGTTTTAATTGCTTCATCCAAATATTGGTGCAACAGAATATGATATATACCACGGCCTTTTCAGTTTGCCAATTAAATGGCTGAACACTGATCAATTTGGGGATAACAAAGATCCATTAGAAAAACACTAATAGTAACTCTAGAATTTATAATCCAGTGGCAAATGCCCACTAATAATTCAGGAGTTAAAAAATGTGTAAATCATTTGCTGTCACCTTCTGTTACCACTTTCTTTACAATAGGGATAGGACTGTTAAAACTTAAAAATGGAAAACATATGTGTGCAAACCTATACACATACTAGATTTCTATTATCTGTATAATACTGCTTTGGCATCAAATATTTCAAAACCCCAGAAACTTGAATCATTGGACTACAGAAGAATTACAAAGGCAAGTGCTTTAATTGAAGATCAGCGCAAGTATATTTAACATTTTATGTTTTGTCTGTCATAACAGAAGAAAAATAGAAGAAGAAGGAAAAACATTTTTTTTGTTAACAATTGGGAAAGCAATCTCCAGTTTCTCTTGCCTTCTTCCTCTTCTTCCACGTCTCCTTGTTCCAAAGATGCATTTCACACAGTTACCATTGTTATTGGACAATCTATTTCCTACCCTTTTTGAAAAAGTATCCAGCACTTTGATTAAACAGTTTTTGGTCCTCACATTCCTATACTTTTCAACTCTGACAGTTTAATTTCCAGACTCAGAACTTTTCTAAATCAGAAAATGCCAGATTTGTGCATTGTCACAGGTAAAAATCAAAGCAGCCTCATTTATTTCCAAAGCCTGTTTAGCTGCCTTTGGACATTTTTAATATTATGACCCAAAAGATTATTTCTACAGCTTATAGCTGCAGTATGAGCTGCCACTGCAATTAGTTCTTATAAACTTCCCAAGACAACAATAACAACCAACACTGTTATGACTATTGATAATGACACCTTGCTTTTTTATGGTTCCTTTTATGTGAGCTGATCCCCAAATACTCTGTAAACCATATTCTTGGGTATCACTTCACCCATCTTTGGGAAGCAGCCACCGTAGGGTAATAAGTAATAGCTGTTTAACACAGCACTGGCCTACCAAATACCACATTAAAATTATTATTCTCTCTTGAAATCTCCAAACAGATATTATAAAAATAGCAATCATAATAGCTATGTCTTTTATTGTGCTCATTCTTTTGGTCTATTTATGGACCAGAGGCATTTTTCAGTAAAGAAAATTGATAACTTTACTAAAAAGCACCCAAAGAATTAGCCTGTAAAACTATTGCTCATCAAATCTAGCCATATCTTATATTTGCCCCTTCTCCTTCACTTCAGCCATAAGAGTAAGCAACTTATTACTCACAGGGTGATTTTTGTGACCATCTTTCAGCTGACTTTCTCATCGCTGTGCTCTTCCTCTATATATAGCTAAGTCCATCTCAAAAAACAATACTCAATCCAAATAATGTACAGTGACTCTCTGCTGTCTACCACATCATATACAAACTCCATCAATTTCCCTACAAAATCACTCCATCATTTAGCCTATCCACCACTCTCTTTTCCATCCTTGTCTTCAAACCTGGCTATATGTGCGACCCTTTGCTTCAGTTTATTTCCTATCACCTTTCCTTATTCTTTTGTGCCTCACTTTTGTGCACTGGTTTATGCCAACTCCTTCACTGCCCACCTTCTCAAATGTCTCCTCCCTCAATATGAGGACAAGTATAAACTGTAAGAATTCTTCTTTAATAAATATATACAACACTGGAATTGTTCTTCAACCTACATGAAGAGCCTTTACTCACAGTATATAACATTCGTCCTGAGACAGCTGGGATTATTGTTCTTTAGTTACTTTTTAGGTTAGACTATTCAAAATGGTTCTTTAGACTATTCTCTGCAAGGCCAAGGGTATGCTTGCTTTCTTCTTTTTTTCTTTCTTTGGGAAGTAAATTTTTTCATTTTTAACAATGTTTAAATTGACATATAATAGTTGTACATATTTATGATACCTATAATGTATAGTGATCAGATCAGTGTAATTAGCATATCCATTATCTCAAACATTTATTATTTCTTTGTGTTGGGAACAGTCAACATCCTCCTCCCAGTAATTTGAAACAATAGAATATATTATTGTTAACGATAGTCGTCCTACAATGGTACAGAACACTATAACTTATTTGTCCTATCTAGTTGTATCCTTCTTTGATTTCACCAAAGCATCCAGAGCTGTGCTGGGAAGCCACGAAGTCTAAATATCAATAAATATTGATATCAATCAATAAACATTGATTTAGTGTAGGAGAGGTGTACACCCAAGGAAAGTGAAGAGGAAGCAGATCTATGGCAGCACATGCCCATACCCATATTAAATCACACATATTTACACCTTATAATCTTTCCCTTTTTTTCCTAAAAAAAAAAGAGACTGGGTTAAAGTGAGTGTCATATGGGTATACGTAGACATATTTGCAGGATGATTTGTGAAAAAGACATTTTCACAGAGCCAACGTACCTGACACTTTCAGTACAATGCAGAGAACACTGTGCTAATGGTTATAGTAAATCCAATGAAAACTCACATTGAAGGATGTGAAAGCCTAACACCCAAAGGCCAACTTTTTTTTTCTGTTTATAAAATTGCATCCTTGTGCTATAACACAAAATCATAAAAATTAAGAAGTAGAGGAGCTTTGGAGGTCACCTAATTTAACCCTTTACTTGATATATAGAGTCCTGACATAATATCCCTGGGAAGAATAGTCTTCTACCTTGATAGAGCTTGGCATGAGGCTCAAAAATACCTGCAATAGTTTAATCATTGTCCTCACTCATAGAGCCAGAAATGCAGAAATATAACTGGCATTTTCCAACACTTTATGGAGTACTCTATATGTGTAAAGAATTGCACCAGAAGCAGTAGAAAATGCAGGATTTCATGAATTTAGAAAAAAATAACCTCTGCTATCAAAAGAAGTAGGGAGGTATTAGTTTGCAGGAAAAACAGGAAAAAATAAAAGGGAAATTCTAAGTATAGTACTAGTACAGAAGTAACAATTCCATATTTAAAACTGAAACACAATGCACCATTGCCAAAGATTATTGCAAAAGGAAGAGCAATTAGCACCATTTCATGATGTTGCCCTACCTCAACCACTGCCGTGATCTTACTTGTCAAAGTAGTAAAAGGATGAAGTAACCAACTAAAGAAGCAAATAACTCAACAATCAACCATGCAACCAAAGTTCTTTGTTAGTGTCAGGAATGGTGAGTTTGAAAACACAAGCTCCATTAGATAATAAGGCACATAATGTTGGGAACCATAGCAAATTTTTCTTTGTTTGTTTAAAACTAGTTGTTATAACTAGCATCATATCTAATATCTGGCACTTGGAGAGAATCAGTAGATACTTACAGGAAAAAATAAATCCTGAGTCATTTTTTGAGGGGAAGTGGTGTGATTATCATACCAATAGGAACAGAAACCAATAGCATCTGGTCTTCATAAGTGACTTTCAAATGGGGTGAGCATTAAATAAAATCAGAAATCGGTGTTAAAAAGCTTCCAATAATCGAAGCGTTCCTTAAGGCTAGTATTAGGTTTCTATATCTTTCTATTTATCCTCTAACATAGTTAATTTCACTTTTTTATTAAGGTTTGAAAATTTATTGTTGTGTTGTTTTCCCAAGTAAATGTTACTTGGAACCCAAGTTCCATAATTAGATAAAAGCAAAGTTGGCCAAAGTAGTAGCTTTTCTTTTAAGAAACATCTTGAGAAGTCTCTAATGAATGCTAGAAGTCCTTGGAACACAGTTTAAAAACCACTGCCCTGAGATTCAGTAAGTGCATTACGTATCTAAGGTGCAGTGCTTGTGTGCTTGTATTAGGGCTTTATATAACACTGATTATAGGAGGGAACAATAATTTCCAAGGCTGACATCTCTGAATTGTAGTATGTCTCAGAGATTTAAGATGAGGAATGCTTGGATCCTACATTTTATAAGTGACAAGGGAAACTAGTCAAAAGCAAACAAGAGCCATCTTGCCATGATGGAAGTTAGTAGGAATCTGTTTAATATAGAGCACATTAATACTCTACACAAGAAATCTCCCATAAGGCAAGCAGGATGTAGGCTTCTTGAGATTCAATAGATGCAAAATAGGTTGGTGAGTTTTAACAATGTAGCCACAGATGTGTTATGTGCATTTTACAATGTGAAATGCCACATGTGAATAAACCAATAGTGAAAATTTAAAAACTAAACTAAAATAACAAAATAATACAATAAAAATAATTCTTCTAAAAGTGTCAAAGGATAAGAAGTATAATCAACCTTGTGGAAAGTTTTGAAAATTAATCTCATGAGAGAAAAAGTGAGGGGAGGTGGTATATTTATCAGGTTTCTCTTGTGGCCTACATGAGATTGCCCTCAAACTCATGAAAAGCAGTCATCCCTTCATGCAGCATTTATTGAGCACCTACTACATGGAATCACATCCTAGCTATTATGGGGATGCAGCAGTTAAAAAAAATGTCTCTGACTTGCGGAAGCTCACAATCTAAATGGAGAGAATTGTGCGTCTATAAAACACCTGCTAGGATATATGGCAGACTGTGCTAAATTCTATCAGAGATACTGGAGTTAAATCAATGGGCAGTCTTGAAAATTGAAAAGAGGAGATTAGAGCTTAAATGATGAAATGAGAAAACACCAAAACAGGGTCAGTATGTAACAATACCTGTCTTTGAGGACAATCACTCTGATAGTCCTGTGTACATGTATGTGTGTGTGTGTGTGTGTGTGTGTGTACATGTGTGCTTGTGCATGAATGCATATGCATGCAAAAGGGAAGAGACTTAATTTTCATTTACTTATTTATTTATTTATTTATTTATTTAGACAGGGTTTCGCTCTGTCACCCAGGCTGGAGTGCAATAGCACAATCTCGGCTTACTGAAACCTCTGCTTCCCAGCTTCAAGCAATTCTCCTGCCTCAGTATCCCGAGAACCTGGGACTACAGGTGCACACCACCATGCCCGGCTAATTTTTATATTTTTGGTAGAGATAGGGTTTCACCAAGTTGGCCAGGCTGCTCTCGAACTTCTGACCTCAAGTGATCTACCCACCTCATCCTCCGAAAGTGCTGGGATTATAGACATGAGCCACCATGCCTGGCCAAAAGGGAAGAGATTTAGAACAAGTAGATCAGTTAGGAGGCAATGATAAATCTAAGCGTTAGCACCTAAACCAACAACATAAAGAGAGAGTAGAAAGCACAGTATGAAATAGAGGAAATATACCATGAATGCTAAGAAGGAATAGGATGGTTTAAGATATGTAGGTAACAGATAATCTGCACCTCTTTTAAAAAAGGCTAACAAGCAAAGAAACAGATTCTTGTCACTTAGGAGCCCAAGATAAACCACATTTATTTCTCATCTGGCTCTCTATCCCGCCCTTCAAAACAGATAATAAAAATAAATAAATTTTAAAATTAAAGAAATAAAAGGAATTCAGCAGTCATTTGAGACAAAACTGGAAGTTATATCTTGATAAAACTCCCACCAGAAGTTCCTTTAGTGCTATATGTTCTCACTGTCTTTTCTTTCCTCTTTCCCCCTCCGGTAGCAGTCTCAGTCTTTGGGATTTTATCAAATTGGGTTTTAATCACTTTACATTTCATGAGAAGATATTGTATCCCACTGCCTCTGCAACGGTCTCAGCTACCCAACATTTTCTAACTAAAAAAAAAAATGCCTCTTAACAGCAGAGGCCTTCCCGCAGAATAATCCCCATGATTGTGATGATACCCATGATTGTGATGCAGTTTAAATTTCTTAAGAATATAATCAAACAGGGTAAAAACAAGGACTTACATGCTAAGACTTCTTTCTGTCTGCTTGGGCTGCTTCCTGCTGTACTTCAGTCCACACAAAACCCAAAAACCTTTGTAGACATCTGGAAACAGTTTTATCTATGGTCACTTCCTCAAACAATCTCCCTGCTTAGAAAATAAACACACTAGTAACATCACAGGACTGCATAACTTCTGTACTCAAGCACTCCCCATTGGAGAATGCCATCTATGCTTGATGGCTACACATCAGAGGATGAATTTGGGTAGAGGAGTGTCGTTAGAGAGGGAATAATTGATTAGGTGAGTGTATCAGTCCCTTCTCACACTGCTATAAAGAAATATCCCCAACTGGGTAATTTATAAAGAAAAGAGATGTACTTGGCTCACGGTTCTACAGACTGTACAGGGAGCATAGCTGGGGAGGCCTCAGGAAATTTTCAATCATGCGGGAAGGGGAAGCAGGCATGTCTTACATGGCGGGAGCAGGAGGAAGAGAGTGAAGGGGCAGGTGACACACACCTTTAAACAACCAGATCTCATGAGAGCTCATTCACTATCATGAGAACGGCAAGGGGGAAAATCTGCCCCATGATTGAATCAGCTCCCACCAGGCCTCTCTTCCAACATTAAGCATTACAATGTGACATGAAATTTGGGCAAGGACACAAATCCAAACCGTATCAGTGAGCATGTTAACAGTCCCCAAGAATATTAATGTCACAAAATATATCTAATTAATTGCTGCTAGACAGAAATACTTTTGACCTCCTACTCTTTTTAGTAGTTTTTGTTCTTGTTGTTAAATGGAATGCTTGTGCTTGGCCAAAGAAGTAATATTTGATGTAAGTACATATAACATATTTGTAGTAGCATCATGACAAACAGCTTGGACTCAGATCTGGAGATGTTTGCTCATTTTCATTCAATCATCGTTTCAAATTACAAATGTTTTTGAGATTATACCCATATACTTAGTCTCCAGAACCACAGAGGTAATATGTACAATGAATATATGTCAGGTGCTATGCTTTGTCTTGGGGGTATATCCATGGATTACATGAATACAGTCTCTGCTCTCATGAAACTTTGAGTTCAATTGGGGCAATGGATATTATTCAATTAACTGCCCAGATGAACATATAATTACAACTACAAAGGAAATACATGCAAAATACAGGATGCAATGAGAGTTCATTACCTGAATATGGAGACAGGAAGATTTGGATTTCTTTTTTATCCCAGATTTTTAAAAAATCTTTTTTCTGTTAAAAGCTAGAGCATTATAAATGATATTAAACTAGTTAAATACCTGTTATGGTGAGAAAAAGAGATGTTCCATAGGGAAGATTTCTGGCAGAGCAAAGAACATAGGTGGTGTGATTTGAAACGACTTTTGGATAATAGAAAAGGGTCACACGATTCTTCTTATGATGTAATAAATTGCGTATTTTCAAGGTTGAGGAAGTGGAAGAATAAGAGAAAATGTGAGATATGGCTGGATTTGGTGACAAATAGTTTTATAGGCTAATCATTTTGTTACATACAAAAGTTAAGCTTTCTTTACTGAATTACATCTCTAGTTTATAAGTAAGGCAAAGCAACCAGCATAATATAAAATATAGCCATTATGATGGCTATTACTATAAAATTTCTCTAAAGTTTTGAAGAGATAATAATAACCTCAATGTGATGTTTTGTGGGCCAGTGCTGTGTTAAACAGCCATTCCTTTTTACCACAAAGATGGTTGCATCCTTAACATGGGTTAGGTGATTCCGTGAATATGATTTGTAGAATATTGAGAGAGCTGCTGAAATAAAAGCAGCATATGAGTGCTGCTAAAAGTTGGCCAATAACAGTCCAAGATAATTTTCACAGTGTTTTGTACTCCAAGTAATTCTTTTGGCCATTAGTTTTGCCCTGTATGTAGGAACTGTGCTTGGCCAAAGAAGTAGTATTTGTTGTAAGTACATATAACATCCCTATAATAGCATTATAACAAACAACTTGGAGTCAGATCTGGAGATGTTTGCTCATTCGGTCAATCACTTTTTTCAAATGATAAATTTGAAAAATTCATACTTCATCCAGGTATAACTTAGTTGTAAAAATCAGAACACTGCCAAACAATTCAAACACCTTTAGTTGAGTAATTATGTTTAAGCTTCTTTGATCCTTCCTTCTCTAGAGTTATGCTAACATAGTAATGAAGGGCAGATTTACAGTCCAAGCTGAAAAGTCATAATTCAACACATAATTCCTCAGTTGTCAACCCCAAGTAGAGCATTGATGATGAAGTTTTGAACTGACATAATTATTTTAAAAATACTTAGTTACAAACCTACACAGGAAGTTTATGTCTATAATGACTTAGGACATCCAAAATGAACCTGTTTCCTAAGGAGGCACATCGTTCACAGTATCAGAAACCCTTGCAAGTGTTGCATAATGATGACATCAATATAACTTATGCAAAGTAAAAGCGTTAAAACATTCCTAAATACTTAGCCTTTATATGTCCCCTTATTTTTACAGAGCACTTTCAGACAAATTATTGTTATTATTCATCACAATATCCTAAGACAGACAGCCATTATCGTTCAGATACCGCACTCCCATCTTCATTGCCACTGTGACCCAAGACTGATTTTCCAATCAGATGTCTATGCATCTGATTTCCTTAGAATGAGGTTTAAGAATTTAGATTTACAGATCCCATCACAGACTTGTTGAATGAAAATCTCTTTCGTGGGAATCAGGAACCTATATTTTTATAAAGATCACCCAGGTAACTGTGTTTCAGTCTATCCAATGATTGCATTTAGGAACCATTGTTGTGGAACAGTCATGGAAGAAAACTTGAAGATGAAAAGACACAAGTTTTATTTAAAATGAATAGAACATGTTGTGTTTCAGCATCAGTGAGAATTGCTAGCCTGATTTGTGCAGGTAGTCTCCAAATGTGTTATGTTTGAAAAGTTCTTTTAAATTAAAATAATTAGAAATCATTCTCCCATGGAAATAACTTGGTAGGTACTGGTAGATTCCAAGAACATTCATGACACCTCTGTATCCAATGATGCAGCCAAATAATAATCCTGTAAAGAACTATTTCAGTTATTCCTAAGGTTCTTTTCATAAAATACATTTTCTACAGGAAAACAGATACCATATTTTAGGAATTGGTTACCTCATTTATTTTTTTATAAAAACATTGCATTTTTAAATTAAATATATATTGAACTTACATATATATTGAAATATATATATGTATGATGGTGAACAAAATAGAAATAGTCTAGCACTCATGACACTTACAGTCTAATCTAGAAGTCTGCCAATTAAAACAAGCAATTAGAGCGTCATGAGTGCTGTGACAAGATGCTATGGAGATGCCCAAAGATGGGATCCAATTTTTTAAGGGTAGGTGTTTACATGTGGGTGAAGTAGGAGTAGACGAAAGATTAAAGAAGATAAGAAGACTGTCTACAGAAAATCTTTCCTAATATCATTTCTAAACAGAATGGAGAAAAGGCAATAAAGAATCACCTGTTTTTCTGATATTGTTGTTGCTTGCTTGTCTTTTTAGTAGAGATGTCTGAGTCCCATACCAGACCTATAGAATCTGAATTTTAGGAGAGAGTTGATCCTGGTAATGTATATTTTTATACATTCTCATAATAGATATATTTCTTGAGTTTTTATTTTATAGTAACCATTGTGCTACATATTGGTAATACAGATATAAAGTTCCAAATTATACCATCACAATGACTATTGTAGTTTTGCTGAGAGAGATCTGTAAACAAAGAACACAGGGTGGAGTTGAAGCTTAGGTCTAATTGCTCGTCTCTGTTTACACCTGCATAAAATATAATAAATACTTCCTTTGATCAGTATCTTCTTTGAGTTTTCAAATTTGGCCTTATTGATAGATTTTTTACTTTAGGCAGATTCAGGCTATTAGTTTTGATATACATTGAAGTAGATAATTATCTGTATGTGACCTCTAGAGACAGAATGATTGAAGTGATGGGGATAAAACTAAACTCATAAATTATCTCCTTTTTAAGGAAACACCCTAGATTTAAAACTGAGTAAACAAGACATGGTAGGATCCCATACCTCCAGCATGGCTATGAACACTTTTCTAAGTACCAGAGAAATTCAATTCAATTCAGCATGATTGCATGCTTATTGCATGGAAGGCATAGCATAAAGTGTTGAAAGATATGTACAAGTAAGACAATGACCTTGAAGAGGTTTTTAACTTGTGGAATAGAGGATAGTATCAGGTAAGAAATAAACACATACACAGGTATTAGGGCAGTGTAATGGGTTAGAGCATATGGGCCCTTGAAGCAGATAGAAATGGGTGTGTGCATCATTCTCAACTTTTTGGTTGGGGTATTTTGAACAAGTTACTTTACGTTTTAAGGCATAAGTTTCCTTATTTCTAAAATGATGATAATGGTAGTATTTACCTCATAAGATAGAGTTTCTGGTATACTGTTATCATTCAAATAAATGACAGTTGTCCATTTAGTATTAACATAGGGATCATGTTTTTATTTTAGTGAACGGTCACCATTTCTGATGAGAAGACCTAGGAAGGTTTCTAATAGGCAAAGATTAGATTTAAAAGCTTCCCTGATAATAAAAATAGCAAGAAGAAAAATAAAGTGATATCAAAATTAGGACACATTTTGAGCAAGAACCAGTAGGACACATCAGAGTAGAGAGGAAAACAGGCAAATGAGCAGAGGAAAAGTTGTAGAAACTGAGTTGATTGATTCCTAATGATGGAGGACATTGAATGGCATGTGAATGGATATGGGAGCAATTGTATAAGCAATAAGGCTTTTGAACAGGAGGAAAAACATCATCATATGTGCTGTTCGATATCAACTTTAGTACAGATACAAAAGTTGAACTCAAGAGAACAGAAAGTAGAATCTGGAAGACTCAATAAAAGACTAGGTCACATGAAGGATTAGAAGGCTCTGAAATCATTATTTTCATCATCAGCTTCATTATCATCATCATGATAGCTAAATGTATCAAACTTTGCATGTATCAACTAATTTAACTTTACCACAACCCCATGATGGATTTTATTACCATTATTTCCAGTTTACAGATGAGAAAAGAGAGGCCCACAGAGGTTAAGTAACTTGATAGCTCTTACTAAGTGGAAAGACAAGGGTATAAATCCTGGCAGTCAACTCTACTATTTGCATTCTTAGTCATTATATGACACTGAATCTTGGAGGGAAGTACAGAAGTTCACTGTCATTTCAAGATGGAATCGATATGACCAGGTAACTGAGTGAGGTATAGAAATGAGGAAGAATAAGGGAGGCAAAAATAACTCAGATATTTTGACCTGGGGTAACTGGGATTTGGGGGTATCTTTAAAAATATAAAATTTGGTGGAATAGAGTTTGTTTTTTAGCAGGAGGGTTTGAAGATTGTGTTGCAGGTGCCTGCAGGCACACTTGAGCTTCAGATACAATTGCTTGCTAACAGACTCGGTTAACTGATTGAAAAGCATTTTTAGTATGACATATATTTTAGTGCTTTTGATGGGATCCTACTATATTTAGGGGCCTTCTAGAATTCTTGCTTGCTTGGTGCTGAATCCTGCTGGTTGATTTTTCTTAGTTCCTTTTAATTGTTTTTCTCTTCCTCAAAGATTTTGTTTTTCTCTTTCCAACAAAAGATTCTTTGACTTCACTGGATATTCACAGTTTTGTTTTCCTTTCACCATTCCATGGTCTGTTTGATTCTCAGAATACATATATCTTGAATTTCTAATGAAGTCTTCTAAACGTTTCCAGATTCCTTGTGGTGTAACTTTGCAGACTTTTTCTTTCTTTATTTTTTTTTTCAGTTCTCACATTTTGGCACAGTTTTCTTTCCTGGAGATTAATAGCTGGGTGATAGATTTCTTCATTTTTCCCCTCTCCCTCCAGAATTTTGTGATTTTATTTTTTACACATTTACGCATACCTCCAGCATCAGTTTTTGTTTAAATATAAGGATCATCTCCAGACATATTCTTTTCCTTTGAGTTCTAAACACCTACTGTAGAATGTAGTCACTTACCTCATCTGAAAATCTTATCATGTCTTTTTTCCCCCATGTGGGTATTTATACACTCCATATGTGGCCAACTCTTAACCCTGGATATTAATATTTGGTCTTCTTTTACAGATGCTCTGTGTTCCTCCATATTTTAAGATCAGGCTCAATGTTTTGAAGAGACAGATTAGAGTGTATCTCTATGACCTCATTTTATTATTTGTGTTCTTCCACACGCAGGGATTCTATCATACAGTGTTTCCTTTACATTATGAGGTTTTTACTCTGTTTTCATTTATACCCTCCTTCATGTACAATGCTTCAGATCTCTCTTATGCATCTTCCTTATAAATTTTGCAGGCTACACTCATTATACTCTATTGGTTACCTTTTCTCCTCCATGCCACCTAGTATTAAATACCGTTATCTTAACATATGCAACAGATGTTGAATACAGTGCAGTGCTTTGAAACATTCTAATTATCTATTGTCATTCTTTAACAGTAAATTAATGTCCAGGCTTTTTAAATTCACTGTAGTGGCATGAAAGCTTTCCAAGAGAAAATTATTTATCTAGCTGTTTCCTGCTCCACACCCAATGCTATTACTTACTGCTGAAAATGGAGGAGTTGGAGTAAAAGGTGGAAAGGAAGAAAAAGAAGCAAAAAAAAAAAAAAAAGCCTCTTTAGTTTCTCCTTTAAAGAAAAGTAATGATTTTCTCCTGGAAGGAAATCAAAGGCTGCATGAAATGTCTACCCCTTTAAAAAATGTAAGCTGATTTTTTTTAATGCTAGGTACTTTTATCCTTGTAGCTTAAAGGCAAAGAATGAATGAAATGCAGAAAATGAAGGACATGTGACAGCATCAAAGAAGTGAAGCAAAGCTGGAGATTGTGTGTCTGGCTATGTCAGGCCAGGGTGGCCCTTTTTAGGCAGACCATTAAGGCAATCTGGCTGCCAGATGAAGACTTTATGAAAGGGCAGAAAAGATGTATAAAGTCTTTTTGATGTTTTAAAGGAAACTCTTCTTTATGCCTACCCCCTCCCTCTTTTCCTCCATCATCTTGTCCCGACCAATGCCATCTCCTCTTGCAAGGCAAACCACAACCATCGGTAGAAGTGTTTTCTGTTTTAGAGCATTTGGATTTTGGCTTGATCTCAATCTTGAGTGATACAGGGTACATTTTTAGTTTCTGCTGGGAGAAAATGGTTAATTCCTGTGTAGAACTGGTAAAAGCCTCTAGGACATTTTGAGAAGCAGTGGTTAATCAGAGTAGAATTAATCAAGTTCTATTTACCTAATCAAGATAAGGATAATTTCTTGAATAGACTTAATTACATCACACTGGCACCATTAGGACATCCTGACAAATTCCCTCATTTTATAAAAAGAAAAACCAAGCTTCAAGGACTCACAATTAATCCAATAAAATTATAGGACTGCAATCCATTTAGCCACACTCTTGCTTCTCACACGATATAATCTTTCTCTTTACTTGCAGAAGACCTAAATTACTATTTCTACTTGTGGCATCTCCTCCTTGGTATTTTAATTTTACCCCTTCCCTCTGTCCTGGAAAATCATTTGACCAGCAGGGTTTGCATCAACTGGGTATTATACTTGAATCAGTATATTCAAGCCTGTGGCTTTGAACATAGCTGGGTCAGCATAGAAGAAAGGCCTTGCTATGCAGGAGACTATGTCTAGTGGTGGTAGGTGGAAGGAGGGGCAACCAGGTGGTGGGAGGGGTGGTGATGTGTGTATGTAATAATGATCATATTCACCGAGACAATAAAAAAAACAACAAAGAATGTATTGTGCTCTTACCCTGATGTCTCCGATCTTCATAGTTCTTCTAAATTAAATGTTTTCAACCCCTTTATCCTTCAGCTCTATGTCAGCTTCTCGGCCTATTTTGCACTCTTTGCGTATTGTACATGGTGCACAGGTGGTGCAGGTGGTGCCACGTTAGTTTAGCCGAATATCCTACTGATGCGTAATGAAAAAGTGGACAGGCTTAAGGGGAAACCAAAGATACCATAAATTTAAGTCCCAATTGCTGATATCCATGTGGGTATCTTTGAGCAAATTACAGATGGTAAACCTGGCCCAGAAAGATGATGAAAAATGAAGATATTAGATTTCCTAAATTTTAAAGTGCTTTTCAGTACTAGCTATCTCAAAGAACCAGAAAAAAAGAAAAGAAAAAAAAATGCAGCCTTTTATTTCTTCTTTGCCTGGTCTCTACTTTCCACTCTTCTTTCTCAATTACAGTGATCTTTCTATTACCTCAAAATGTCAGCAGTGCGTTTTTTCAAAGTATCAAGAATCCAGCAAACATGAAAGTTTTATATTCTTCCTATTCTTTTTCTACTTGACAGAAACCTCTTCCTTCATAGATATTACACAGTAAGGTATTGAGTTATGAAACTTCCCTCTGACTCACACAGCATCTTTCTTTTCTCAGCACATAGCTTCTTTACAATACCCACACCAAAGGTATATCACATTCTGATATTTATTTTACATAGTTACAGAATGGATACTCTTCCCTTTGTACACATTTTTTTTTCACTTTTATGTTCAGGGGTACACGTGCAGGTTTGTTACATAGGCAAACTTGTGTCATGGGGGTTTGTTGTACAGATTATTTCATCACCCAGGTATTAAGCCCAGTACCCATTAGTTATTTTTCCTGATCCTCTCTCTCCTCCCACCCTCCATCCTCTGATAGGCCCCAGTATGTTTTGTTCCCCTCTATGTGTCCATGTGTTCTCATCATTTAGCTCCCATTTATTTGTGAGAACATACAGTATTTTGTTCACATTTTTCTATGCAAATCATTCCAACACATAAAAACAACAGGCCCTTTCAAAGTTCATTGGTGCTCCTTACTGGTGTCAAATATCATATCTACATGCCTTTAAATGCCCTCGCTATCCTGACCACTTATCAGTGGGAGTTATTTGCCTCACTTAATGATCGTGCTATGTATGAGGAAAAGCAGATGTACAAAAGTCATTGCCTTAAAAGGGCCTCCTGTCAGACCCATGCTTTTCCATGAAGACCCCCCAGGAACAGTTAACTTTGAGATCACATGCAGCTCTATCGATTAAAGGTCTAATTTGATACCCTACAACATATTTATGAATGCCTGGTATCTGCATGTTTCCTGACGGACGCCCCTTGGGAGCCATTAATCTGTGAAGCCTCAGGGCTTCTTCCTTGGCCTAAAATCCCAGGGACTTTGCTGCTTTTCACTGGCAGCTGCCAAAACTGACTCCAGCCTTTTGACTTTCTAGTTTCCCTTTAGCCTGTTTGTGGAGTAAAATGCAGTCTGTTTATTTGCTCTCAAGTTCTTGCTGTCCCTGCTAGATTCACACAAGCTTCTTTTATTGTAACCTAATGAGATATTATGAATCACTCCTGGGAAACAGGTCATAAGAATAATAAAACAAAGTGATGAGTTTATTTGCTCAGTTAACATGTATTTCTTGAGCTTCTACTACATTGCGGGAATGGGGGAATTCAAAAGTAATTAAGAAATGATGTCGTTCTCTAAGAGGCTCCCAGTCTAACACAAAGCTCACATATACTCAGCAGATACTATGATAGAAAGATGAATGAGAAATGGGAAAAGCACAATGAGATTGACCATTCATTAAAAATGTTCCAGAACTGTTAAAAGTCTTTGCGGTCTTCATCTCATCAGTATTGATCAGTCATGCATTTTATTCATTAATGCAACAACTACTCCTGAGCACCTACTACAAGTCAACTTTATTCTAGGTCCTGGAGACACGATAATAAAGACCAACTGAAAAAAAAAAAAAAAAAAAGACCAACTAATTCATAAGCTTCTCTTCTAGTGGGGGAATAATAAACAGATAATAAACAAGTAAACATATAGCTTCAGTTCATGATAAGTACTATGAGCAAAAAGTGGATAAAGATTAATATGGGTCAGTGAAGGCCACTCTGAGGAGGGGACATTTCAGTGGAAGCCTGAATGAAGTAAGGCAGAGAGACCTAAGTAGTGGTCTAGATAAATAATTTTCCTGGTATAAGGAAGAGCAATAGAGATATTTTTGAGAAGAGAGTGGTGTTGGCATTTTTACAGATCACAAAGAAACCCTGCACAGGTACAGCAGAGCCTCTCAACTGGCTATAGTGGGAATGTTTACACCAAGGAAACTGGCAAGTGCTACAAATCAAGGCTTCCTCTGGGTCTGGATGACATTCAGGAAATACTGTGTCTGGGCAATGCCACACATCTAGAGAAAAAGCCCATTCATTTCTCAGACCTCGAAAAGCAAAACAACCTCATTTCTAGGGAAGGCCTTCAACAGAGATGGACAGTCCCAGAAACTCAGCCCTGTGAACACCCTGCCTGAAAACTTCCAAAGCTGCTTGGATTCAGGGTAGAAGAAACCATTAGAGAAGGTCCTACAACGCATTTTGGTGTAAGTTTTTAAATGGCCTGTATCATTTCAAAAGGAGTCATGATCCTCCTTTTTAATAATTGCAGAACCCCAATTTTCCTTTTGTACTTTTTGTCACGGGATGATATCAGATTCATCACATGTAAATGTCAAGTAAAAGAGACATTGGCCTGTATGAGAATGGGAACACAAATAAGTTGTACAGAAAGATGAAACAATCATTTCGTAGTTTAAAAATACTGAGGAAGTTTCCAGTTTTTAACAAGCATGAGAGATTCAAAAACCAGACGTCTAGTTTTAGTGATTCCAAAATGCATATATACATCAAAATATCATGTTGTACATGGTAAATACATATAATTTTATCTTTCAATGTAAAAAATTAAGTAAGTTTTTAAAAGAACCCAAAACCAGATACCACCATGAGCCTCAGCTCCAGTAGTAGACACACACACACACACATACACACCCATTAAGAAATCTCCACAGCTAAAATCTTTTTAAGTCTGCTGGATGATCTCTCCATCTCCATTCCAAATTCCTGGATGGTGCACTTGTCACGCAAGAAACTGAAACAATTATATGTGATATGTAATTAAGCATCTATACTTCCAGTGCATGATAGATTTACCTTCCTTTCCCCTTTTTATTAGACACAGTCCAGAGATAAAACCTTCAAGTTATGAGTAATTATACCCCGCTGAGAAAAGTGATAGAGTGCTACACTCAGAAGGACTTATCAAACCCTGAAAATGTGGAGTCAACGCTTAAGACTTTTTTTTTTATTATTATTTTCCCCAACACTAACAGCTTCCCAGCTTGTTCCCAGAGGGAGATAAACAAACAGTGTGTACCTGCATTTTAATGGGAATAAACAAACTGGCCTATTCACTTTTTTACAACACTGGCTTCATATTTCCAAACCAGTGGGATACGGTAAAAACTGTATGGATCATAGACAGTGGAAAGCTACAAGGAAGGTAATATTCTCTATTATTATGTATGTAATTTTAGAATAAATGGGATCATAACATTTTGTTAACAAGCCTTCTTAGCCACCCAGAATCCTCTTTCCGTTGGTGCTAGACAATACAGAATTACCCTTAGATGCCTTCTGAGGCCTTGGTAAGTCAGGTGCCCTCCCGTCTTGAGCATCTTTGGTGGAGAAAAACACAAGAACAAAGAACCACTGGTCTTCCTATAGTTTACGTCTATTCCAGCTTCAATATGCGCTACTCTGAAACCTTGTTTAAGGGTGGAACAAAATAGGTGAATGTGTGAGTCGGTGTCAAATTTAATTTTCTAAGACTCATGGTTTTATGCCAGGCTCAGTGGATACTTAAAACGTTGGTTCTCACACCATTGTTTGTGTAAAAATTAGCTGTATGGCTTGTTAAGAATGCAAGTGTCTATCCTCCATACCCAGAGACTGTTTTGATTGGCTTGGGGTGAGGGTCAGGAATCTGCCTTTTAATAAGAATGCAATATAAGATATGCTGATGAAGTGGTCCAAGGGGCACACATTGAGACATCACCCTAAGGGATCTACAGGTGGGTTTTAGGAAGCCTGTGAATGCCGGATACTGAGTGAAGAATTCATTGTGTGAGTTTTTAGGACTGCACATTTTTGGGGGGATTCCCAAATGACTCTGCTGCCCAGGAAGGTTAAGAACCTTTCAGGGCATGAAAGAGTTTAGGGCTGAGGATTCCACTCAACTTTTGGATCCCAGCCAGCTTCACTGAATCCCAGTACAATTCAGCAGCTTGGTTTAGGTAAGGGAAGTAATTTTCTCGGCCCATCTAGTTTCCGGGTTTAGCTCTTCTGTCTTGAATCAGGTTTTTGTGCCATTCCATTTTCCCAACATTCCTGCATGGTATTCCTGCAGTTAGCCAAAGACTTATTTCAGGAACCTAATGGGGCTTCTAAAGCGAGGTTTTCTAAACTATAAAAGTTTTTTATGATAGGTGAATAATAAATGTTAAAAATATACAAATCACATCTCTGAATTCTTTTCATTCATATCCAAGCATCAGATTTAACTCTTTCACCACTTAGATAAACATGGCTAACTTGAAGTGTGATCTCCAGTAAATTACTTAGTAGCCACAGGCCTTAGCTTCTCCATTTACATACTAGGGACACATATATCTGTCTAAATTTCTGAATTACTGAGGAGAAAAAAAGAGATAACAAACATAACCTAACCTAATAATCGTTTAAAATATTCTATTACAGCAGTGTATTATTCTCGTAACTAAAACATTCGTGTGACTTCTGTGGCTTCATGATTGTTAAATTCATGAAAACAGATGTCACTGTATTGGATATTTAATACAAAAATTCATGAGCCAAACAAGGGCTTAGACAAAGGCTTTCTGATTATTCCGATCAGTGAGCGGTACCTTGAGAAGCACCTCTTGCTGCAGTGATGATGCAGGAGTAAACTTAAGAATTGGAAGGAAATGGAACAAAAGCAGATGTATGAGGAAATGCCAGACACCAGTTCTAAATCCTAGAGCTCCATCTACTTCTTATTCTTTAATCACTTGCTTCCCTGCCCAGCCATTCTCACTAATATTTGCATTCCATTACTCTCAATTTCTCTGTCTTCTTTAGTAAACCTTTCTCTCCTTCATTTTTCTTCTCTCTGCCTGAGTCTTTGCCCCTTTCAGTGTCACTCATTTTCCCTGTATCTCCCAATGCACTGGTGGGAATGAGATTAGAGAGAATGTGTTAGAAGATGTGAAGGCATATGAAAATCTTATTAATAAGTGACGCCTGGAAAGATGGACAATTAAAGAAAAGTATTAGGTAATGAGTCAGCAAAGATGGAAAAATGGCAACGCTTCTGCCTTACTCCAAATCATTTCTTTTACAACCTTGTTAATGGTTAGTGCTGTGCTGCTCCATGTTTCCAGTGGTTTCTCTTAAGAAGCAATTAGGTTATTGGAATAGATGATATCTAAGGACCTTTTCAGCTCTGAAAGCCTGGCTAATGATCAGGGAGCCATTCATGACAAATACTAAATTTCCAGTCTAATTTCCTCTACCTGGTAAATGTAATTGGATTACATTGGTACCAGAGGTGCTTCAACCACCACTTAATTAGATAACTTTTGTAGTGCTTTGCCAACAACTGCACTGTAATAGAACAACTCCATGGTAGATGAATGGTTTCCTGTACAATTACAAATGAGGATGAGGGTGATGTTATTATTTTTTACTTTTATAATGCTTTATTATTATAAAGCACATTCACAGACATAAACTTACTATGTCGTCCCTGAAATCATGAGTAAAAGGTTTTACAAATTACATTTTAAAAATGAGAGTGCTATGCTTGCAATTATTTGATCTGTTCAAGGTTAAACAGGGACAGTAAGGTACTCTTTTTTCATAAAAAAGAAGGTAAATCAATGCCTGATTGTCCAACTTCTCCTCTGGTGTTAGGGCAACTGGAGGACTTGAGCTCATTCAGGAAGGCTCTTCTTCAAAGTTCCCATCTATGGAGTTATTTGTCATAATAGACATGACTGACAAGCCTTGGAATCATTAATTCCTGGTAGAGAAGTTCAAAAAAGCATTTGGTTTTGAAAAGCAGGATACCATTTGTCTTGTCACATAATGATTTGTCAAAGTTAAATGAAATGCTCCCCATCTGAAAACCTTGGTGAGCCTTGTAAAAAAAAATGGTATATTTACAAACAAACAAACAAAAATCATGCTTGCAGTAAGCCAGACACTGTGCTAGACAATGATTGATCTCGTTTTGCAACACATGCTTCATTTTGGTATTGAAACAAGCTCAAATTCATATTAAAAACAGAAGTTGGAGAGGACCAGAAATCCTGGCCACCAAAATGTAAGAAAATACGTCTAGTATTTCCCACCCTTCCACCCATACCATCTAACTAAATAAAACATTACAGTGAAATGAAGACTACAATGCCATGAATGTTAAACATTAAAACACTAGCTAAAACAACAAAATAATAAGTGCAGTGCTTTTTATGAATTAAACACCACATTATCACCAGCTCTACAGTCATCATCCCTTTGCTGACCCTAGTCCAGTCACACATCCACTTCTTCAGTTGTGCACAGTGTTAGCTAAGTCATGATGAGTTTCAGAAAGAAAACAAAAAGCCAGTTGTAGTCAAGGTGCAATTGGAACTGACCATTCTAAAGCTTACCAGTTAACACAATCTGACTGCTACAGGGGAGAAATCAGGGTTAAAAGCACATCACATTAGGAGGAGATGGCAAAGGTGAGAGGTAAGGGGTGATGGCCATGAGAAGATGCATGCCAGATTTTTCCATGTAAACTAGGATATAGGAAGCTGAAGATGGACAAACACTCATGGCTCCCATGGGAGACCTCAGAGAGAAATGCAGAGAAGGGTCCAGGAGCAATATAGGCAGTGGAAGATACAAACCGAAAAAAGCCATCATCCTTTTCAATTTCTCCTGTGGATCCCAAAGAATCAAACAGCAGTACTGATATGGGGAATTGTTTTTTGTTTGTTTGTTTGTTTGTTTGTTTGAGACGGACTCTCGCTCTGTCGCCCAGGCTGGAATGCAGTGGCAGCGAGATCTCGGCTCACTGCAAGCTCCACCTCCCAGGTTCACACCATTCTCCTGCCTCAGCCTCCCGAGAAGCTGGGACTACAGGTGCCTGCTATCACACCCGGCTGATTTTTTTTGTATTTTTTAGTAGAGACGGGGTTTCACCGTGTTAGCCAAGATGGTCTCGATCCCCTGACCTCGTGATATGCCCGCCTTGGCCTCCCTAAGTGTTGGGATTACAGGCGTGAGCCACCATGCTCGGCTGTGGGATTCTTAAATAGCCCACTACACCTCCTATCCTTCCCAATTCCTGCCTAATGCTCAGCTAAATGATTGTTCAACATTCAGGTGAGGTATGATACAAAAAGAGGTTTATAAAGATTATCAGAAACAATCATAGGTCTTGACATTAAAGTAGATTTGAAAAAACAATTAAAGTAGATTTGGGGAAATCATTAAAGTAGATTTGAGAGAATATACACTTCCATGCTGGTCCTTGACCTATTATTCTAAGAGTTATTCCTCATTCTTTCCCTTGTTTTCTGAATCACTGTGCAGCAGACTGGTACAGGTTGTATTTCCCAGGATCCCCTGCCAACTGGGTTCATTCAGAGACATGAGCTAACAGAAAACTAGAGTATGAGGGCAGGGAGTAGGCAGTGTATTTATCTCCCTTTGCCTCTGTCTTGGTCATAATCTTTGGCAATGGCTATGTTTCCTCTAGAGGTCAATCCCTTCGCTCCAGTAACCCCAATTCCCCTCCTTTGTCTCTTCCGTTGATTCTAATCACGGGGTTACTGAGTGCCCTCTAATTGGCTTTTCAAAATGTCATCACTTCTGTGTTACAAATTATTTGAATTGAATGTTCTTTATTTTAAAACTGAGTGATTTCTGTCTCCTGTTTTCTGAGTGTGTCTTCACCAATGCAACCATCTTTTTTCAGGCTTTCTATTATTAAAAGCAATTTTAATATTTCTGATTAAATAACTTTTCTCATATTAGTATTAATCAACATACCACAAACATAATTAAACAGCCAACATATACAATTCAACTATCTCACCTAAACAGTTCTGCTAAATTTCTCCTAAATTGGTATGACAATAAACCAACATCAGTTTGTAATGTACCACAACTAATATTGTCTAAACTATGAACAAGAAGCAAAATAAATTGACAGAAAGTTGAAATAGCACATACTTAGTCAGTTTTGGTAAAGATGGAAGCCCAAAAGTAAATGAATATATTTTAAAAAATGTTCTAGGAGGGGGCGGAGCAAGATGGCCGAATAGGAACAGCTCCAGTCTCCAACTCCCAGCGCGAGCGACACAGAAGACCGGCGATTTCTGCATTTTCACCTGAGGTACTGGGTTCATCTCACTGGGGAGTGCCGGACGATCGGTGCTGGTCAGCTGCTGCAGCCCGACCAGCGAGAGCTGAAGCAGGGCGAGGCATTGCCTCACCTGGGAAGCGCAAGGGGTAAGGGAATCCCTTTTCCTAGCCAGGGGAACTGAGACACACAACACCTGGAAAATCGGGTAACTCCCACCCCAATACTGCGCTTTAAGCAAACAGGCACACCAGGAGATCATATCCCACACCTGGCCGGGAGGGTCCCACACCCACGGAGCCTCCCTCATTGCTAGCACAGCAGTCTGTGATCTACCAGCAAGGCAGCAGCAAGGCTGGGGGAGGGGCGCCCGCCATTGCTGAGGCTTAAGTAGGTAAACAAAGCTGCTGGGAAGCTCGAACTGGGTGGAGCTCACAGCAGCTCAAGGAAACCTGCCTGTCTCTGTAGACTCCACCTCTGGGGACAGGGCAATAGCAAACACAGCCGAAACCTCTGCAGATGCAAACGACTCTGTCTGACAGCTTTGAAGAGAGCAGTGGATCTCCCAACACGGAGGTTGAGATCTGAGAAGGGACAGACTCCCTGCTCAAGTGGGTCCCTGACCCCTGAGTAGCCTAACTGGGAGACATCCCCCACTAGGGCAGTCTGACACCCCACACCTCACAGGGTGGAGTACACCCCTGAGAGGAAGCTTCCAAAGCAAGAATCAGACAGGTACACTCGCTGTTCAGAAATATTCTATCTTCTGCAGCCTCTGCTGATGATACCCAGGCAAACAGGGTCCGGAGTGGACCTCAAGCAATCTCCAACAGACCTACAGTTGAGGGTCCTGACTGTTAGAAGGAAAACTATCAAACAGGCGGACACCTACACCAAAACCCCATCAGTACATCACCATCATCAAAGACCAGAGGCAGATAAAACCACAAAGATGGGGAAAAAGCAGGGCAGAAAAGCTGGAAATTCAAAAAATAAGAGCGCATCTCCCCCGGCAAAGGAGCGCAGCTCATCACCAGCAACAGATCAAAGCTGCACGGAGAATGACTTTGATGAGATGAGAGAAGAAGGCTTCAGTCCATCAAATTTCTCAGAGCTAAAGGAGGAATTACGTACCCAGCGCAAAGAAACTAAAAATCTTGAAAAAAAAAGTGGAAGAATTGATGGCTAGAGTAATTAATGCAGAGAAGGTCATAAACAAAATGAAAGAGATGAAAACCATGACACGAGAAATACGTGACAAATGCACAAGCTTCAGTAACCGACTCGATCAACTGGAAGAAAGAGTATCTGCGATTGAGGATCAAATGAATGAAATGAAGCGAGAAGAGACACCAAAAGAAAAAAGAAGAAAAAGAAATGAACAAAGCCTGCAAGAAGTATGGGATTATGTAAAAAGACCAAATCTACATCTGATTGGGGTGCCTGAGAGTGAGGGGGAAAATGGCACCAAGTTGGAAAACACTCTTCAGGATATCATCCAGGAGAACTTCCCCAACCAAGTAGGGCAGGCCAACATTCAAATCCAGGAAATACAGAGAACGCCACAAAGATACTCCTCGAGAAGAGCAACTCCAAGACACATAATTGCCAGATTCACCAAAGTTGAAATGAAGGAAAAAATCTTAAGGGCAGCCAGAGAGAAAGGTCGGGTTACCCACAAAGGGAAGCCCATCAGACTAACAGCAGATCTCTCGGCAGAAACTCTCCAAGCCAGAAGAGAGTGGGGGCCAATATTCAACATTCTTAAAGAAAAGAATTTTAAACCCAGAATTTCATATCCAGCCAAACTAAGTTTCATAAGTGAAGGAGAAATAAAATCCTTTACAGATAAGCAAATGCTTAGAGATTTTGTCACCACCAGGCCTGCCTTACAAGAGACCCTGAAGGAAGCACTAAACATGGAAAGGAACAACCGGTACCAGCCATTGCAAAAACATGCGAAAATGTAAAGACCATCGAGGCTAGGAAGAAACTGCATCAACTAACGAGCAAAATAACCAGTTAATATCATAATGGCAGGATCAAGTTCACACATAACAATGTAAATGTAAATGGACTAAATGCTCCAATTAAGAGACACAGACTGGCAAACTGGATAAAGAGTCAAGACCCATCAGTCTGCTGTATTCAGGAGACCCATCTCACACACAGAGACATACATAGGCTCAAAATAAAGGGATGGAGGAAGATTTACCAAGCAAATGGAGAACAAAAAAAAGCGGGGGTTGCAATACTAGTCTCTGATAAAACAGACTTTAAACCATCAAAGATCAAAAGAGACAAAGAAGGCCATTACATAACGGTAAAGGGATCAATTCAACAGGAAGAGCTAACTATCCTAAATATATATGCACCCAATACAGGAGCACACAGATTCATAAAGCAAGTCCTTAGAGACTTACAAAGAGACTTAGACTCCCATACAATAATAATGGGAGACTTCAACACTCCACTGTCAACATTAGACAGATCAACGAGACAGAAAGTTAACAAGGATATCCAGGAATTGAACTCATCTCTGCAGCAAGCAGACCTAATAGACATCTATAGAACTCTCCACCCCAAATCAACAGAATATACATTCTTCTCAGCACCACATCGTACTTACTCCAAAATCGACCACGTAATTGGAAGTAAAGCACTCCTCAGCAAATGTACAAGAACAGAAATTATAACAAACTGTCTCTCAGACCACAGTGCAATCAAACTAGAACTCAGGACTAAGAAACTCAATGAAAACCGCTCAACTACATGGAAACTGAACAACCTGCTCCTGAATGACTACTGGGTACATAACGAAATGAAGGCAGAAATAAAGATGTTCTTTGAAACCAATGAGAACAAAGATACAACATACCAGAATCTCTGGGACACATTTAAAGCAGTGTGTAGAGGGAAATTTATAGCACTAAATGCCCACAAGAGAAAGCAGGAAAGATCTAAAATTGACACTCTAACATCGCAATTAAAAGAACTAGAGAAGCAAGAGCAAACACATTCGAAAGCTAGCAGAAGGCAAGAAATAACTAAGATCAGAGCAGAACTGAAGGAGATAGAGACACAAAAAAAACCATCCAAAAAATCAATGAATCCAGGAGTTGGTTTTTTGAAAAGATCAACAAAATTGACAGACCACTAGCAAGACTAATAAAGAAGAAAAGAGACAAGAATCAAATCGACGCAATTAAAAATGATAAAGGGGATATCACCACCGACCCCACAGAAATACAAAGTACCATCAGAGAATACTATAAACACCTCTATGCAAATAAACTGGAAAATCTAGAAGAAATGGATAATTTCCTGGACACTTACACTCTTCCAAGACTAAACCAGGAAGAAGTTGAATCCCTGAATAGACCAATAGCAGGCTCTGAAATTGAGGCAATAATTAATAGCCTACCAACCAAAAAAAGTCCAGGACCAGATGGATTCACAGCTGAATTCTACCAGAGGTATAAGGAGGAGTTGGTACCATTCCTTCTGAAACTATTCCAATCAATAGAAAAAGAGGGAATCCTCCCTAACTCATTTTATGAGGCCAACATCATCCTGATACCAAAGCCTGGCAGAGACACAACAAAAAAAGAGAATTTTAGACCAATATCCCTGATGAACATCGATGCAAAAATCCTCAATAAAATACTGGCAAACCGGATTCAGCAACACATCAAAAAGCTTATCCACCACGATCAAGTGGGCTTCATCCCTGGGATGCAAGGCTGGTTCAACATTCACAAATCAATAAACATAATCCAGCATATAAACAGAACCAAAGACAAGAACCACATGATTATCTCAATAGATGCAGAAAAGGCTTTTGACAAAATTCAACAGCCCTTCATGCTAAAAACGCTCAATAAATTCGGTATTGATGGAATGTACCTCAAAATAATAAGAGCTATTTATGACAAACCCACAGCCAATATCATACTGAATGGGCAAAAACTGGAAAAATTCCCTTTGAAAACTGGCACAAGACAGGGATGCCCTCTCTCACCACTCCTATTCAACATAGTGTTGGAAGTTCTGGCTAGGGCAATCAGGCAAGAGAAATAAATCAAGGGTATTCAGTTAGGAAAAAAGAAGTCAAACTGTCCCTGTTTGCAGATGACATGATTGTATATTTAGAAAACCCCATTGTCTCAGCCCCAAATCTCCTTAAGCTGATAAGCAACTTCAGCAAAGTCTCAGGATACAAAATTAATGTGCAAAAATCACAAGCATTCTTATACACCAGTAACAGACAAACAGAGAGCCAAATCATGAATGAACTTCCATTCACAATTGCTTCAAAGAGAATAAAATACCTAGGAATCCAACTTACAAGGGATGTAAAGGACCTCTTCCAGGAGAACTACAAACCACTGCTCAGTGAAATAAAAGAGGACACAAACAAATGGAAGAACATACCATGCTCATGGATAGGAAGAATCAATATAGTGAAATTGGCCATACTGCCCAAGGTAATTTATAGATTCAATGCCATCCCCATCAAGCTACCAATGAGTTTCTTCACAGAATTGGAAAAAACTGCTTTAAAGTTCATATGGAACCAAAAAAGAGCCCGCATCTCCAAGACAATCCTAAGTCAAAAGGACAAAGCTGGAGTCATCACGCTACCTGACTTCAAACTATACTACAAGGCTACAGTAACCAAAACAGCATGGTACTGGTACCAAAACAGAGATATAGACCAATGGAACAGAACAGAGTCCTCAGAAATAATACCACACATCTACAGCCATCTGATCTTTGACAAACCTGAGAGAAACAAGAAATGGGGAAAGGATTCCCTATTTAATAAATGGTGCTGGGAAAATTGGCTAGCCATAAGTAGAAAGCTGAAACTGGATCCTTTCCTGACTCCTCATACAAAAATTAATTCAAGATGGATTAGGGACTTAAATGTTAGACGAAATACCATAAAAATCCTAGAGGAAAACCTAGGTAGTACCATTCAGGACATAGGCATGGGCAAAGACTTCATGTCTAAAACACCAAAAGCAACGGCAGCAAAAGCCAAAATTGACAAATGGGATCTCATTAAACTAAAGAGCTTCTGCACAGCAAAAGAAACTACCATCAGAGTGAACAGGCAACCTACAGAATGGGAGAAAATTTTTGCAATCTACTCATCTGACAAAGGGCTAATATCCAGAACCTACAAAGAACTCCAACAAATTTACAAGAAAAAAACAAACAACCCCATCAAAAAGTGGGCAAAGGATACGAACAGACATTTCTCAAAAGAAGACATTCGTACAGCCAACAGACACATGAAAAAATGCTCATCATCACTGGCCATCAGAGAAATGCAAATCAAAACCACAATGAGATACCATCTCACACCAGTTAGAATGGCGATCATTAAAAAGTCAGGAAACAACAGGTGCTGGAGAGGATGTGGAGAAATAGGAACACTTTTACACTGTTGGTGGGATTGTAAACTAGTTCAACCATTATGGAAAACAGTATGGCGATTCCTCAAGGATCTAGAACTAGATGTACCATATGACCCAGCCATCCCATTACTGGGTATATACCCAAAGGATTATAAATTATGCTGCTACAAAGACACATGCACACGTATGTTTATTGCAGCACTATTCACAATAGCAAAGACTTGGAATCAACCCAAATGTCCATCAGTGACAGATTGGATTAAGAAAATGTGGTACATATACACCATGGAATACTATGCAGCCATCAAAAAGGATGAGTTTGTGTCCTTTGTAGGAACATGGATGCAGCTGGAAACCATCATTCTTAGCAAACTATCACAAGAACAGAAAACCAAACACCACATGTTCTCACTCATAGGTGGGAACTGAACAATGAGATCACTTGGACTTGGGAAGGGGAACATCACACACCGGGGCCTATGATGGGGAGGGGGGAGGGGGTAGGGATTGCATTGGGAGTTATACCTGATGTAAATGATGAGTTGATGGGTGCAGCACAGCAACATGGCACAAGTATACATATGTAACAAACCTGCACGTTATGCACATGTACCCTACAACTTAAAGTATAATAATAATAATAAAAAAAAATGTTCTAGGAGAAAAGCCTTTTAGAAAAAAAATGAAAAAATCATTTAAAGGAAAAGTCTCTTCATAAAGCAGTGTTTTGCAAAGATTTGTTCATAGATCGAGTGTGTTGGAATCAGCCAGGTTCTTACTAACAATATTAGATTGTTCCTAGTCCCTACCCTAGATTGACTAAATTAGAATCTTTGGTGTGTTGGATCCAAGAATCTATTTTTAAAATAAGCATACTTAGTGATGTTTATATGTATTAAATGTTGAGATTCACTGCCCTAAAAATGAAAATAGAATACTATTTGTCACTAGAAATGATTGAACTAGTAATTGTTTGATAGTGCAAAGTCCACATTTCAGAAATTTAAACACTTGTTTTTGCATAGAGACTGAGCCATAAGGATCAGTGCCCTTCACCTCATCTTCTCATTAATCATCCAAGGACTATCAGGAATATTCAGCTAAATTTTTGTCTGTGGAGGTCTTTAGCTAAATTCTGATATAATTTTGACTAAGATTACTAGTAAGTACTCAAGGGGACAGATTTTAATCCTTAGTTAGAGTGATGTCAGGCTTCATTTCATTATAGCAACTAGAATAATTCCTGGCTCTATTAAGTCTTCTATAAACATTGGATAATAATATTAATTATTTTATTCATCTTTTTATTCACAGAACCTAATAGAATGTCCAACTATCAATATATATTTTTTGACACAAGTAATGAGAATTCTACTAAACTCACTCATGTCACGTGAATTTACCAGTGGTCAGATGGAAACATTTGAGAATCCTATCTCAAGTAGATCATAATTAGTAATAGTATTGATTTTATTTCTCCCCAATATACTATCTAAGCTATACTGTTCATTATCCAGGGATTTTTATTTGAGCTATTCATTGCCAGGATAAAACTTCAATTTTATATGAAAACTGTAGGGAAAAAGAGGTCAGAGAAATAATTTAGATTTTAAAAAGTAGCAGAAATTATTTCCTCCTAGAAACCTGCCTTATCATGTGCAGTCAAAATATAAAGCTATTTCCTGTTATGGGCAAAATTTTAAAGTGCTGAAGTGTATCAGTCTCACTTTGCTCCCCAGTATTTCATTCATTATACTTTCCGGGACCTTTTCCTTTGGATTACCCTCCTGCCAGGCAGTCCTTCATTCAGGATCTCACATCCTTCTTGGGTTTCCACTCCTGTATGCCTGCTTCTGCAGAATAACTCCTGAGAGCATCCATTGACTGGGTTTTTCATTGCAAAGTCTCTCATTCGTTATTCCCTTCATCTTGAGCCCAAACTGTCTGTACCTCCCAAAAGGTCCATTAAATGAAAGGGCAGACTAGAAGCCATTCAATGATTTGCTTCCAAATAACAAGTACTTTGTATCAGCAGTCTCTGATAAAATGGGGGTCCCCTAGCGAGGCCTAAAACAAAAGTAACTGCCACTCTGACACACACACACACACACACACACACTCACTTTGTCTACGTTCTGTCACCCACTCCCTGTTGTAACCTTTCTCTGTCCTCTCTTTCCAGGATAAGTTTAGGAGAGAGAAAGAAGAACTGCACGAGTGCAGACTATAGGCCTGAAACGTATAACTTTGTCCTTGCCACTTCTCCTTCCAAATGTCTTACCTCCAAAACTCAGATGGAGCCAGCTGCTTCAAGATGCAGACAACATCATCTTTTTTTAAAACTATAGTGCAGGCAATCATGGTTTACAAACTAGTTTGAAGTATACAAACTCACCTTACTCAGCTAGATTGGATAAGTTACAACTCTACAGACTCAGCATATTAAGTTAAAAATTGCTTAAAGCAGTGTGCCAACTCTTCAATGTCTTCCTTATTTCACTTTCTAGGTAGGGCAGCACATTTTCTAACTCAGTCATTTTGAATTGCTGTATTTTCTTGCCATTATAATCTTAATTTTTCTATTTCAGTATCAAGTCATCTATTTCAAATTATTCTTAATAATGAGAATCTCTGGTTCTGCAGAAGAACACTGGGAAACTGACAGTCAGGGATCCAAATTTTTATTTTACAGATGTGTTTTCTGGGCATCTACTGAGCACTAGTACGAGATCCAATCCTTGTTTCCAATGATATACAGTTCAGTAGTGGGCAAATACATTTATGGACAACTTTATTATAATAGGATGTATAGTATTGTTTATATAGATATTGATATATAGATATAAATATATATGATATTTAAGCTGGAACATAAAGGATAAATCCAATTTCACCAGTCAAAGAAAGGCAGGCAGGTTACTGCACAATGAGAAATGGCATGGAGATATAGACATATCTTATTCAGGTAAGCAAGAGCCATTCGTTGTGAATGATGTGCAAAGTTGGAATAAAAAAATGAAGAAAGATGAGGTTGAAAAGATAAGGGCAGAATGATATGCTAAAAATGCATGAACTTTCTTTTGTGAGCATTTCTGTAAGAAATCAGATGGGAAGTTGCTACTGTTCATAGTGAGAAATGGTGAAGACCACAGTTTACAGGGATAAAAAGGAGAAAATAGATTTGATGTTCCTTTCGGAGATAGAATCTCCAGTAGTTGGTGACTAATGTGTTATGTAGGTTAAGGGAGAAGAATGAGAACCTCAAAATGCCTACACAGTTTCAAGTGTTAGTGAATGATGAAAGAGTTTATTATGAACTGAGATTGAGTACTCCAACAAAAAAGATTTCTGGGTGGGAGTGATGTTTAGTTTTGCTATTTAGAGAAGGAAATTTCTATTAGCAAATCAGAACTCGGCCGGGCGTGGTCGCTCACGCCTGTAATCCCAGCACTGTGGGAGGCCAAGGCGGGCAGATCACGAGGTCAGGAGATTGAGACCATCCTGGCTAACACGGTGAAAACCCGTCTCTACTAAAAAAATACAAAAAATTAGCCGAGTGCGGTGGCGGTCACCTGTAGTCCCAGCTACTCGGGAAGCTGAGGCAGGAGAATGGCGAGAACCCGGGAGGCGGAGCTTGCGGTGAGCCGAGATCACGCCACTGCACTCCAGCCTGGGCGACAGAGAGACTCCGTCTCAAAAAAAAAAAAAAAAAAAAAAAAAAAAAAAGAAAAGAAAAGAAAAGAAAAGAAAAGAAAAGAAAATGAAAAGAAAATGAGAACTGGACTGGGCACAGTGTCTCATGCCTGGAATCCCAGCACTTTGGGAGTCTGAGGCAGGAGGGTCACTTGAGCTCCGAAGTTCACGACCAGCCTGGGCAACACAGGAAGACCCCATCTCCACAAATATATATATATGTGTGTGTGTGTGTATGTGTGTGTGTGTGTGTATATATATATGTATATATATGTGTGTGTGTGTGTGTATATATATATATATAAAATTAGCTGGGCATGATGGTGCATGCCTGTCATTGCACCTACTCAGGAGGCTATGGCAGGAGAATCACTTGAGCCTGGGAGGTCCAGGCTGCAGTGAGCCATGATCGTGTCACTGCACTATAGCCTGTGTGACAGAGCAAGACCTTGTCTCAAAAATAAAATGAAATAAAATAAATAAAAATAGAAAATCAGAACTCAGTAGAAAAATTAGGGTTGAGATATTTGCTTGTGAATCATCAATTTTTTTTTAAGGAAAAATTTATAAGGAAGTTTGGAGCTGGGTGGGAAGAAGACTGAATAGGAAAGCTTAGTCAACACCTATTGTTCAGAAATACATGGTTAACTATTTCTTAAAACTTTGAAACTCAGTTCAGTTAACACTTCTTCCAGGATGTCTTTCCTGATATGAAATCCCAACAGTTAGGTGTTCTTTCTTTCTTCCTTCAATCTTACCTCTTTTACACTAGTATTATACTTGACCACAATATTATGTTAGTTCATTTGCTTTTATTTTATCCCCACTGAAGTAAAGTGTCTAAGAGTGGGACTGTGTCTTATTCAATTTTGTGATCCCAGAACATATCTCAGTTCTTAGCACAGAGTAGAAATCTAAGCACTAGTCTTAGCACCTAGTCTGCTAGGATAAATAAATGAGTGAGCAAATAAATGAGCGAGACAGGCATTATCAGGCAAATGTGTAGGCTAGAAGTAGAATGAAGACAAGACAGAATTTCCAGAAGATGAACAGTATGAAATGTTAGAAAGCAGTCAAGTAGAGTGAGATTAGAAGAAGGACTCTATTATTAGATTAAGCAAATAATATTTAATTGTAGGATTTATAAAAAAAAATGTCAGAGGAGAGAGGTCAGAATTTGGTTCTTTGATGAGTTTATGAAAGGGAGAAGGTGGTTGTGGCAACCAGTGACTATACATGGATAAATTTAGAAAATGAAGGAAAGGTGAATATATAGATGTTAATATTGGGTGGCAGATCTGGAATTTTAGGAAGAGAGAAGCTTAAAAATGCTTGAAAAATGATAAATATTTGCAGGTGAGGGAAACTGGAAAGGAATGTAGAAGGAGCTTGGAATGAAGGCTATGGTAATAGAATTATCAAAAAAATGGGGAGAAAGGTACCTTATAGTTTTACTGTTTTTCAGTCTAACTTTACACACAGACACACACACACACACACACACACACACACACACACACACAGCTACATGTACAGCAGGAATTTCCTAACAACTTGTTGATCAACTAATAAGAGGTTGAACAGTTCATACTAAATGCTAACAGAAGAGAGGGCACCATTTTCTATAGTTACTCTGAGATTTCAGGAAGCTTCAGCCACACTACTGGGAGAGGAGGAATAATAACTGGCAAGCTATAAGAGATGGTTGTCCAGCCACATGCTCAGGTTGAGGATGGTATCATCTGGATATTGTTCCCTAAGTACAGAAATGTGGAATGTGCCATTCCCAATTAAGAGTCTGATACATCCTATCTGTTTTCCTAATAACAGTGGATTTTTCAGAGTCAGGTAGCTGTGACATTCTCATCTACTGTGCAATTCAGTTTATCAAAGAGAAAGTCTAGCTTGCTGGACTTGCTTTTCTCTAGCTTCGAGACAATCAGCTCATGACCCCAAACAGGAGACACACAGCCCCCAGTGGCTTCAAGTATCATTTGTCACGAAATCCCCCAGTTCCCTTTAAAACCCTGTCAGCGAGTTTGGTTCAGTGACCTCTGCAGCTGTGACTTCAACAGGTTAAAGCTACATCTTGTGAAAAGTGTTCATTTGTTCTAAATTTACCACCCACTAATGCCATGGAGTGACCCTTTGTTCTCCTATGAAGCAACCAAATAAAAAGCAAGAGAAAGTAGCAGCCCAGCTCAGGTAAGCTTGATGCTGCAGTGTTTTCCCCTTTCTTGTTCTCTTCTATTTGTAGGTAAATAAGCATCCAGGCTCCTGTCTGCAAAACTCATCCCAAGCTCCCACCACCTTGTCAAACTCTTCAAGGGAAACATTATTGCCTTAATTGCTTAAGCCCAATTTGCATAATATGGAGCTCTGACAGCCACAAAAACAGGGATGCAAAAAGGAGATTAACAAGTGAGGAGCATGCTTAGCCAACCCTGTGCAGTTTGGAAATGAGAGCAGAGGAGAATTCATCGGATGGGTGGGTTAGCTGTTTCATCCGCTCCCAGTCCCTCCCCGCTGTACCTCCTTCTCCCCATCCCACCTTCAGGTTTGTTTGTTTTTCATTTGCATGCATTGGCTCCTAGCATGTGCCCATGTGCCCAGACTGTTAATTGCCATTCCTAGCAGGGCCTACTTCAGGCCCTGGTAAAGCTCAGGCAGCATCAGCCAGTACAGATTTAAACACAGCCTTTCCCCTTTACATCAAGCTCATCCAAACACCCAAAATGTTAACACTGCTTGGGAAGTCAGGGACAGTGTCCTAGTCACCCTTGTGCCTTTAGTGTCTTTTTAAAAAATTAAATTGGTATCTCTTTGGAAGAGTCATGGATAGTCCACTCCCATCAGGAGCCTCCTGTGCATGACTGGCAGAGTGCCCCAGTTGCCACAGCAGAATTCTGTCTGTGCCATTCTCTCTCAGAGTATTTTGGACTCCTTGCTGCCTACAGGTGAATGGACCCCTTAAAAGCTTCAAATCCAGATCCAGACACCCTGCATTATTACTTCTGTAAAAGGAGAATGATCTACTTACTAAGGCTCCTGTCCAGGAGACATAGAAACTGAATGCTGTGTTTCATAGCCACTCATATAACCTACTGAAGCTCTTCAAGTACCATGGACTTTGAGTGACTCTTTTCCCCTCAATATTAACGCCGTGACTGGACCTAACTGAAGACTCTTTCCTGACCAATGAAAAGTGGAAGTTATTTTAATCAGCTGTGGAGAGATCAATAGATTCATTCAGCCCTCTCAAGGGTGCTACCTTTTCATATTTAACTGGCACAAACACCGCTAGTGTTTTTCATTCTATCACTTAGAAAACCCTAATGTTTCCCCCTCAGCCGAGTATACGTAGTGGTGTTTCTTGACAAGTTCATAAATTCCCTCTTCCCCGGTGGTCTCTGATTTATTCTCTGACCCTTACGATTCCAGGTTTGCCTACTTCAGTCATGACTACCCTTGTCCCACCCATCCACACTCCTCTCCTCTCCTCTCCCGTCCTTTCCTCTCCTCTCCTCTCCTCTCCCGTCCTTTCCTCTCCTCTCCTCTCCTCTCCTCTCCTCTCCCGTCCTTTCCTCTCCTCTCCTCTCTTTTCTTTTCTTTTCTTTTCTTTTGGCAGAGTCTTGCTCTGTTGCCCAGGCTGAAGTGTTGTGGTGCAGTATCAGCTCACTGCAACCTCCACCTCCCAGGTTCAAGTGATTCTCGTGCCTCAGCCTCCTGAGTAGTTGAGAATACAGGCAAATGCCACCACAACTGGCTAATTTTTGGATTTTTAGTGGAGATGGGGTTTCACCATGTTGGCCAGGCTGATCTTTAACTCCTGACCTTGAGTGATCTGCCCACCTCAGCCTCCCAAAGTGCTGGGATTACAAGTGTGAGTCACTGTGCCCAGCCCACACACTTTGTTCCCTTCTCTTTTTTTTTGAGACAGGGTTTCGCTCCATCACCCAGGCTGGTATGCAGTGGTGTGATCATAGCTCACTGCAGCCTCTACCTCCCAGGTTCAAATTATTGTTCCATCTCAGCCTCCCAAGCAGCTAGGACTGCAGATGTGAGCCACCACACACAGCTGAAGGAGTCCCACTTTGTTGTCCAGACTGGTCTAGAACTTCGGGGCTCAAGTGATCCTCCCAACTCAGCCTCCCCAAACGCTGGGATTACAAGTGGGAGTCACCACGCCCAAACACCCTTTTTTTGGCTCATTCCTAAATATATTCAACACTAATTCCAGTAACTCCTGCTCCAGGGAGCCTTTCCTACTATTCAATAAACTGCCCTACTATGCTGCCTCCTTGCCTTTTGGTCTGGAAGTTCCCACCTCTGCAAATTAAGTATTCAAGCCCTTAATCATTATGGGGAAGCACCACTAAAGTTACAGAGGAAAAGACACATAGAATCGTGTTCTTTGCTGCTGAAGTATGCAAACACGATTGATTTTTGTGTATTGATTTTGTGTCCAACTACTCTTTAAAACTATTTTAGAGGTTCTAAGAGTGTTTAAATCCTCTAGTTTTAGAGAATCACGTTTTCTACAAATAATAAGAGCTTTATTTCTTGCTTTCCAATCTTCATGTCTTTTATTTTCCTTTCCTGTCTTGCTGCACTGGCTATGAAGCTTTCAGCAGTATGTTGTCATATTGAGCACGGTTGTCTTATTCCTGATAGCCAAGGCAATATTTAATTTCACCATTAGGTATTTCATTATGTTCTCTTCCGTAGATTTCCTTTATGAGGTCAAGAAGTTCCCTCCAGTTCTAATATACAAAATGTTTTTACCATGAATACATATACAATTTGATTAAATGTCTTTTCTCAATTTTTTATATACACATTTTCTCAAATTTCTATATTTTTAGAAGTTTGTGAGCTTTTGAAATAATTTAGTTTGTTCCTATGCATATAGTTTTCCAATCTTTTTGAATATGCTGGATTATGGAAGCCAGTAAGGTTCAAACTGATGTGTCTTGTGTACACTGTGGTTTCAGTATGTGTGTATGTTTGTATGTGGGAAGAATAAGAGGGGCTTTGATGTCAGGGAACTAAGATGAGTTAAGGTGGAGCCCAAAAGCAAACAATGATCAACGACGTGGCTGGTATTTCATCTTTAGTCTAGGGTCTCAGATTGAACAAACACATTTTGGGATTTTTTTTTTTTTTTTTTTTTTTTGAGACGGTGTCTCGCTCTGTCACCCAAGCTTGAGTGCAGTGGTGAGATCTCGGTTCAGTGCAAGCTCCACCTCCTGGGTTCACGCCATTCTCCTGCCTCAGCCTCCCTAGTAGCTGGGACTACAGGCGCCCGCCACTGCGCCCAGCTAATTTTTTTTTTTTTTTGGTATATTTAGTAGAGATGGGGTTTCATCATGTTAGCCAAGATGGTCACCATCTCTTGCCCTCATGATCCTCCCGCCTCGGCCTCCCAAAGTGCTGGGATTACAGGCGTGAGTCACCAAGCCCGACTGGGATTTTGTATTTTTAAAATTGTTCATTCAATAGGAACCTGTTTACAAATAAATAATGTTCCTTTGGCATTGGTGTCTCATGTTTCATTTGTGATGCTGTTGATGATGGTAATGATGATGATGATGATGATTTTGATGGTTAATATTGAGTGTCAACTTGATTGAATTGAAGGATGCAAGTATTGTTCCTGGGTGTGTCTGTGAGGGTGTTGCCAAAGGAGTTTAACATTTGAATTAGTGGGTTTGGAGAGGCAGATCCATCCTCAATCTGGGTGGGCACCATCTAATCAGCTGCCAGCATGGCTTGAATAAAGCAGCCAGGAGAAGATGGCAGAGCAGGCTTGCTGAGTCTTCCAGCCTCCATCTTTCTCCTGTGCTGAATGCTTCCTGCCTTGAACATCAGACTCCAAGTTCTTCAGCTTTTGGACTCTTGAACTTACACCAGTGATTTGCCAGGAGCTCTCAGGCCTTTGGCCACAGACTGAGGGCTGCATCGTCAGCTTCCCTACTTTTGAGGTTTGGGGACTCGGACGGGCTTCCTGGCTCCTCAGCTTGCAGACAGCTTATTGTGGGACTTCACTTTGTGATTGTGTGAGTCAATTCTCCTAATAAACTCCCCTTCATTTATACATATATCCTATTAGTTGTGTCCCTTTAGAGAACACGAATACAAGGATGATGATATGGAAACACAAATACAGCAATATAGAGCTGAAGTAGAGCAACCTTCTAATAGTAAATAACAATGAAAAGTCAGAGACAGATAATAAAAAAGTGGTAACTACAAAGGAAATGAAGTCAGTATGTCAAAGAGATATCTAGTTTCTATGTTCATTGCACCTCTGTTCAAAATAGATAAGATATAGATTCAACCTATAGGTCTATCAACAGATGAATGGATAAAGAAAATACAGTACATACACACAATGGAATACTACTCAACCTTAAAAACAACAACAACAACAAAAACAAGTCCTGACATTAACAGTAACATGGATGAACCTGGAGGACATTCTGTTAAATAAAATCAGTCAGTCACAGAAAGACAAATAACACATGATCTCACTTATATGTAAAATCTAAAAAATGTTAAACTCATAGAAGCAGAAGGAAGAATGATGCTTACCAGGGATGGGAGGAAGGGGAAGGATTGGCAAGATGTTGGTCAAAGGATACAAAATTGCATTTAGACAGCAAGAATAAATCTAAGATACCTATTTTATAATATGATGACTATAGTTCATAACAATGTATTGTATACTTGAGAATGGCTAAGAGAGTAGATCTTAAGTGTTCTCTCCACAAATAAATGATAAATGTGTGAGGTAATGCATATGTTAATTAGTATAATTGAGCCATTCAAAAATGTATACATGTTTCAAAGCATCATGTTGTACACCATTAATATAAACAATTATTATTTAATTTTAAAAAAGTAATAAATAATAAAGCAATAACCAAGACTCTATTAAGCTAATTGGGTTTGCACTCTGTAAATACAGAAATATGGGAAAGGCAAGAAATTTTAGGGGGTCCAAAGTGAATACTGAGAAACCAAAAAGAGGATAAGGTGGGCAGATCCATTACCTACAGCTTAAATATATTAATAGGCAGCAATATGCTGATTTTACATGTATGTGATTGAGCTCTTATTAGACATTCCATATTTGGGCCCTGAACTTAGAAGAACTAGTCCATCTGGCAAAAACAATGAAAAGTAATTTTGGGTTAGACCTTATCATCACAAAGGAAGAAGCCTATATCACTTCTGATCTAATGAGGACTATGCCATCTTCTAGTCCTTAGGTTCAGATAAAAACAAAATGTGAGGGAGGGCCAGCAGATAGATGATAGCAGGAGACGTTGGTTCCATGGGTTAAAGCTTGTGTCAGTATTCTGACTGTGCTCCCATACATGTAACAGAAGAGAGAGGTCGGGTTACAATTGGGTTCTTCTTGTGATAAAGACTATGAAAAGAGTGCTAAAGAAGGAGGCTTTTACCCAATCCAGTGACACAGAAATTTATTGCTTGACACAGTTTGCTGAGCAGCCATGAGGCAATTCACAGCCTAGTACTTCTGGAGAATAATGAACCATGTGTGGTGTGATATCAAATAAATGGAGTTGGGATTGAGAGAATGCTTATGATCATCCAATTGGAAAGATGCACAAAGTTCAGTTCTAGGTGCCAAGTGATTCAGGAGTAATAAATTACTCCCTGAACAAATTTAAAGATGCAAAAAGTGAAGGTTTCTTTTTTTGTTTTGTTTTTCATTTATGGCAATATCATAATGTTTCCTGGTAAAGATCAGATTAAGTGGAAAAGCCAATTTTAAACAGAATAGAGAAGGAAGTAATTGAGAAATTAGTCTATGAAGATTGACATTCTTCTGAGAATATTCACTTTGCAATTTCATTTTTACCATTTACCCTGTTAAGGCTGAGATTTAATTTAAAGAATTTTGTTTAGAGATAAAATAAAAATTCAAAAAAAAAAAAAACTACAGAAGTAAAATTATCTTCAAAGACACCCTTCTGAGTTGATCAGATACTAAAAATGTTTATTTAAGCATTTAATGACCATCTAATGTAGAAAGTTTATAAAAATCATCAAAAGTTGTTTTAGAGTTATAAGTTTATTTAAGTGCTAGTTCCTTATGGCATTCTTCCCAAGCAGTTGGGTGAGAGTATAACATAGGGTTACTTTATGTATGTACATAGGGTTACACTCTCACCCAACTACTTGGGAAGAATGCTGCAAGGGGGATGGGAACAGTAGACAACAGGGAATCTGATTTATTTGTCTCTGTAAGTACAAAGTTGTACTATTTTACTGCAGTAAAGGTGTAATCTGAGTAAAAATCTGAGTAAAAAGTCTCATCAGTAAGTAAGAAGTTCCAGTAACATAAGATTTTGCAGTGGGTCACTTTGTACTGTGTGTATTTTTAAAACTATATTCAAAGATCCTGAAGTTTCACTGTCCATGACCAATTTTGCTCTTATAATATTTATAAATAAATACCCAGAGGTGGGGTAACTGCATGATATGATAGTTCCATTTTTAATTTTTTATGAAAATACCCTACTGTTTTCCATAGCAGCTTTATCATTTTGAGTTGTGATATGGTTTGGCTGTGTCCCCACCCGAATCTCATATTGAATTCCCATATGTTGTAGGAGGAACATAGCGGGAGGTAATTGAATCATGGGAGCAGGCTTTCCTGTGCTGGTCTTGTAATAGTGAATAAGTCTATGAGATCTGATGGTTTTATAAAGAGGAGTTCCCCAGCACAAGCTCTTTCTTTGCCTGCTGCTATCCATGAAAGATGTGACTTGCTCCTCCTAGCCTTCTGCCATGATTGTTAGGCCTCACAAGCCCTGTGGAATTGTAAGTCCACTAAACCTCTTTCTTTTGTAAATTGCCCAGTATAGGGTGTGTCTTTATCAGCAGCATGAAAATGAACTAATACAAGTTGAAATCAGGATCTTCAGGTGATACTTGCATTTTCATGTTTATTATGAAACTCAATAGCCAACATGTGGAAACAAACTAAATAGACAGCATGTGGAAACAAACTGAATATACATTGATAGATAAATGGATAAAAGTAATGTGGTATGCATACATACAATGGAATACTATTCAGCCTTGAAAGAGGAGATTCTGCAATATGGTACAACATGGATGGATCTTGAGGACACTATGCTAAGTGAAATAAGCCAGGCAGATGGACAAGTAATGCATGATTCCACTTATATAAGGTATCTAAAATAATCAAACTTAAAGAATCTGAAAGTGAAATGATGGATGCCAAGGGCTAGTGGCAAGGAGAAATTAAGAGTTACTAACTAATGGGCATGAAGTTTCAGTTGAGCAAGATGAATCAGCTCTAGAGATCTGCTGTACAGTACTGTACCTATAGTAAAGGATAATGTATTGTACACCTAAAAATCTGTTGAAAGATATCACATGTTAAGTGTTCTTATCACAATAAAATGATTTTTAAAAAATTTATGGGATATTTAAAAGCATACACATCTCATACTGAAAAAAGCAAATGTCAACATTATTAACCAGGGGCTACAAATTTTCAAGATATAAATTCACAGCTAAATTTTAATGGAATTTAATGGCAAATTATGACTCAAAATAAAGTTGTTTGCTTTCTAAAAAGCGTATCATTATTTCAGCTAATGTGTATATTAAGCTCAGCTCTGTAGGTCAGGTCCTGTTCAAAGAATTGATCATATTACAAAATGCTCTATAACTCTCCAGCCCAGAGTGAAAGTGCATTGCTGACCTCTCTATGAGAAAATGTTTCCCTGCTAAAAAGCCAGGAATCAGGTTATATCCTGTGGCACAAGGCCCTGAGTTTTCTGTTTATAATATGAGTCCTCAAATAAAGAATAAAAATGGGTCCTTTTTTTTTTTTAGACACAGTCGCACTCTGTCACCCAGGCTAGAGTGCAGTGCAGTGGTGCAATCCTGGCTGACTGCAACCTCCACCTCCAGGGTTCAAGCAATTCTCCTGCCTCAGTCTCCCGAGTAGCTGGGAATACAGGTGCCCACCACCACACATGGCTAATTTTTGTAGTTTTAGGAGAGATGGGGTTTCACTATGTTGGCCAGGCTCGTCTCGAATTCCTGACCTCAAGTGATCTGCCTGCCTCAGCCTCCCAAAGTGTTGGAATTACAGGTGTGAGTCACCGCAACCAGCCAGAATGGGTCCTTTAAAATATATGAAGGAGCCATCAGGGGGAAGGTATGACGGGGTCATCTCTAAGTGGTAAAGAGAGTAATGGGAAGAGGAGAAATAATAAATTTCAATGAACTGTGAATAAATATTTTTTAAAAGTCTTAGAAGGACTGGAAGTTAACAAAATCAGCACCTTCTCCAGGAAATACTAATTGGACTTTAAAATGATACTTTGGGTTATCTATTAATTCAATAAACATTATTAAGAACTCAGTATGTACATACATACATACTAGAACACTACACTGGATACATTGGGGATGGATGGACCAAAAAGAGAAGACATTGTTCTTATTGTCAAAATGCTTATGAAACGTGCCATCACAATAAGGAAATTGAAATGAAACAAATAAAGGAATAAATTGCTGAAGTGTGCTCTGGCCAACTGTGATATGCTCTTCAATATTCATTCTCCCTTCCATCTGTGATGAAGTCTTAGCTGGTCCTTAGTCACTCAGGTAGGACCCTATTTCCCTGCTTTCTTTGCAGTTGGGTATAAACATGAGACCGATTTCTGGCTAATTCAATGTGAGTGCAAGTGATATCTGCCACTTCCAACTTTGCTCTTTAAAGTATTGAGCACTCAATGCCTCAGTACATTTTTTTTTTTTTTTTTTTTTTTGGCCCACTGCTGCAAGAAGGAGAGAAAAAACAGCTGCCTAGGTCCCAGAGGTGGAGGCCACTTATTGAAAATGCAAAAGTACCTTCTTCAAGACCGCCTACTTCTGAACCTTTACTTGAGAGAAATGAACTTCTATTGCATTTCAGCCACCAGTTTTTGTCTGCCTGATTTTCTGAGATATTTGTTGCAGAATCTTACCCTAAACTTTAATTAGCTGCCAAGCAATCAGAGAGATGCATTTAATTAGAGAAGACTCCTTGAGTTGATTTTGAGGGAGATGATAGGGATGAATTGCCCAAAGTTGGGTATGGATGTACAATGGCACAATAATCAGGATACACCATGGTAGGCAGGGATAAGAGAGTTGATTAAAGCAAAACAGAGGCACAAAGAAATTGGCAGTGAATAACATGCTTGGATGATTGTAGAAACACAATTATTCATCATTGTAAAGGATTCCAAGGTCATGTGGTCTATTTCTCTTACCTACACATTAATATTGTTTACCAAATTTGGAGTAAGTAACCATGCAACAGCTCCTTGAACAGAAAAGTCATTGTATCACAAAGGTGCACATTCTCTTTTATATGCTCTAAACATTAAGTAATGTTCTTAGATGAATCTGAAATCCACCTATCCATAGTTTCCAGTGTGATTCATGATTTCATGAAAGTGACAGAAACTAAGTTTAAGCCTCTTACTACGTGATATCCCTTTAAATCTTAGTTTATATTCTAGTCATGTCTTCTTTTAACCTTTTTATTTTCCAAAGAAGTTCCTCAAGGTTTTTCACTTGTCCCTCATCTCCCATGATTTCCAGGCCCATCGCTGTCTGGACCACTCTGTAATGGGTTTCCAGGCCCATCACTGTCTGGACCACTCTGTAATGGGTCCTCTTCAGTCTGTTGATGTTCTTGATGTGCCAGAATTGAACATGCTACCCTAGGTATGCTCTGATAAGGACAGAGAAGAAAAATGACTTTAACCATCCTTGTTCTGAGCAGTGTACATCTTGTAATTGATCAAATTAGCCTATTTTTTCCTGAAAGTACTACTAGCATTTAAAACCATTTACTCTTATATCTTGTATGATGGTATGGGCATGGGAGGATCCAGAAGCAAAGAATGAGAAAAAAAAATTATAATAATATAATGCATGAAGTGAATAGGAAGTGGGAGACACAAAAAACTGTTTAGGAAAAAAATTAGCAGGCATAGTAATGAATTAGATGTGAATAGTGAAAAAAAATCAACATCTTCACTGAAATAACTATGAGTTTAAAACAGGAGATTTAGGAAGAAGTGTTAGAGAGGTAGTATTAAAAAGGGGTGGAAATTCTTGCAGTTCTGTTGAAATATTCACAGCTAGTTTCTGCTTTACTTGATGGGGAAAGGAGAGAAATAAACTACTTTGGAAATAGATCGTGCTCAGATGCAAAATGGGACAGGAAGGGGAATGCTTGTTCTTATGTACTGTTCAGAACCATGATGGAAGAAGAACAGATGGTTTGGTGGTTAAGATAAGCGCTTAAACTGAGGCTGTTCTTATTCTAAGCTTATTCCAAACACCAAAGTTTCTTGAATCTGCAAGATGACATTGGAAATATCACAATCAGGAAGCTTTCAAATGAGATTTCTGGCACATTCTGAGGCAGTTGTATTCTCCAAAGGCTGTTTTAATTAAGACTCAGGAGATTAATTGTCACTGCTGGTGGCTGTTTTGGTATGAGCCCACACCTTCACCAAACAGATAAATTCATGCAGGTAATTGAGCCAAAATGCTTTAATATCAAGTCCCAAGGATTTATGGCTGTTTTCATCACCAAGCCTGTAGAGCTTAAGGGATCATGCTTTATGCAAAAGCTAACCATCCACAAACTAAAGAAACTGAAGACAGCATTCACGTTGTAGAGGAGTGACTGGCAACATAAATTAAAATATATCTGGACTCAAATTCTAGCTTTTCTAACAATGACTAACTTTGAACAAGTTATTTAATTATCTGAGATCCAGTTTTATGGTTTGTTTACAAATGCACGCATTCTTGCATTCATTTCTTCCAAATTTACCAAGTGTCTTCTAGGTTCTGCACAGATATTAAAACATAGTCTCTGCCTCGAGGCATTTTACAGGCTTGCGAGAAGAAGTACATTGGATTGCAGTTTTCTCTTCACTTATTGTAAAATGTTCCCATGTGCCAATTGCTGTGCTAAACATTTTGCACAGTATTTGCTTATTTATTTCACACATGGTTTCTACTGGAGATATTAGTGTCTTCAATTATGACTGAGAAACTGAGAATTTGAAAAATTAAGTAATTTGCCCAGGTTAATGTTTAAAATCATGTATTTTTGATCCTGACACTTTTGTTCCCCATCTCTGTAGCACACTGCTTACATATGCATAACTGCGGAGGTAGGAGGTGTAGAGGGGACCATGAGAACCCTTGATGGGCTCCTACCTCAGGCCATAATCCAGCGAGCATTTAAGGAAGGCTTTTATTCCCAATGTGGTTCAGGTGAAAAGAACCACATTTTAAAACTTGGTATAAAGCATGTCAAGTCTTAAACGTTTTCAGCATGTGAAGTTGCTACTCAGCAGTCTGTTGATGCTGAAAAATATGGGCGCTGTGGATCCTGTGGTCTTGGTACTCAGGAATGAAAGACAATTCTGAAGAGTTCAGGTGGGAGAAGAAAGAGAAGGAGTGGGGAGTCTTCCTTCCACGCTGTAATTTTCCAAGAAGAGTAGGGAGCATTTGATATTTGGAAAGTCAGACTTACAGACTAGATTTAGGAGAAAGAAGATGCAAACTAATGATGTAATCAATCTCAGAAGGAAATAAAACGGATCAATTATCAACATACTACCTATGTATACTACCTGTGATTTGCAATAAATTGTGACAGGCTTTATCTGATGAATTCTGCTTTAGAAAATACAGCAACCCCGGATTTACTATATTCACAAATTTGCTGTGTAACTTAAACCACTCCTTGCCACCACTGAATTTCCATTATCCCCTCCCACAACCTGTCAACAGTTTTGATATAGATTAGCCAAATTTACTTCCTAGTGTACAACATTGAGGACTTCTCTGTGCCCACCAATAATGTATGGAGCTCACTGATAACCTTGCATTTCCAGGTGTTTCTCTACTAAATGGGCTGCCACTTCCTTTTATTTATTTATTTATTTATTTATTTATTTATTTATTTATTTATTTTTTGAGCTGACAGTGTCGCCGTATTGCCCTGGATGGAGTTCAGTGGCTATTCACAGGCATGATCATAGCACACTGAAGCCTGAAACTCCTGGGCTGAAGTGATCCTCCTGATCCTCCCACCACAGTCTCCCAAGTAGCTAGGACTGAAGTTGCATACCACCGCGCTGGGCTGCTTTCCTTTTTAATGCCATGAAATCAGTCCTCAGCTTTTCAACGTATTCTGAGTGGGTTCAAATTTTCTATTGGTAACAACGTATGCCTCTGCTTTTGAACCCTAGTACAAAAGAACCATATACTTTTTCTGCTTCATTGTGGTAAGAACACTTAACATGAGATCCATTCTCTTAACAAATTTTAAGTGTATATTATTGCTTACTATAAGTACGATATTATATAGTACAATACAGATCTTTAAAGCTTATTAATCTTGCTTAACTGACACTTTATACACATTGATTAGTAGTTCCCCATTTTCCCCTGCTTCTGATCCCTAGCAACAACCACCCTTTGATTCTGTGAATTTTATTATTTTAGATACCTCAAATAAATGAATCATGTAGTATTTGTCTCTCTGTGACTGGCTTATTTCCCTTAGCATAATATCATCAAGGCCCATCTATGTTGTACCATATTGTGGAATCTCCTTTTTAAAGACTGAATAATATTCCATTGTATGTGCATATGCCAAACTGTCTTTATCTGTTCATCTATTAATGGACATTTAATTTGTTTCCACAGCTTGGGTATTGTGAATAGTGCTGCAATGAACATGGGAGTGCTAACTAATATCTCTTTGAGATCTTGATTTTACTTATTTTGGACATATACCTATAATTCAATTTGTGGATCATATGGTAGTTCCAGTTTTATTTTTTGAATTACCTCCATACTGGTTTTCATAGTGGCTGCATCATTTTGCATTTCCATCAACACCTTACCAAGAATCCAGACAATAAAAACAAAAGTAAAGAAGTTGGACTACATCAAACTAAAAACTTTCTGCACAGCAAAGGAAATAATCAATGAAGCGAAAAGGCAACCTATGGATTGGAAGAAAATATTTGTAAACCATATACCTGATAAGGGGATAATATCCAAAATATACAAGGAACTAATGGAACTCAAAAAAATAAGCTAAAATGAGCTAGGTACCTGAAATTAAAGGTAAAATTAAAAATGAGCTAGGTACCTGAAGAGACATTTCTCCAAATAGGACATAAAAATGACATATATATATCATCTTTAATTACCAGAGAAATGCAAATCAAAAGCACAATGAGCCGGGGATGGTTGCTCATGTCTATAATCCCAGCACTTTGGGAGGCCAAAATGGGTGGATCACCTGAGGTCAGGAGTTTGAGACCAGCCTGGGGAAAATGGTGAAGTCCTGTCTCTACTAAAAACACAAAAATTAGCCAATGTGGTGGCGCATGCCAGTAGTCCCAGCTATTCGGATCTACTTGGGAGGCTGAGGCAGGAGATCACTTGAACCCAGGAGGCAGAGGTTGCAGTGAGCTGAGATTGTGCCACTGCACTCCTGCCTGGGTGACAGAGTGAGACCCCATCTCAAAACACACACACACACACACACACACACACACACGAGATGTCACCTGACACCTCTAAAAATAATTATTATAAAAAAAGAAACAAAAGATAAGGGTTGGTGAGGACATTGAGAAACTATAACTACATTCATTTTAATAAAGTATCTTGCCATTTTGCCTTGTCATTTGCATATGACACACACACACAAGATACTTCTAAAAAGAACAAAGTGCACAAAGGGTGTAAAGCATCCTGCAGTATAATTGGCACAATGCCAATCAAGCAAATTAAGGAACTTTTAGCCTAGATGGCTGGGCGAGCTGAAGTTAGAAAAGAAGCCATAAGTGGAAAAATGTTTAATAGAGGATAATTTAACAGTCATTGGGAAAGTGACTATTGGGACTTAGGGACATTTTCAGCTGCCAAGCATTAGAGATGGCACATAGTTTGAAATACCAATTTCTTATTCCTTTCAGGTGTCAGGATTTGTTGTACAATGTAGCAATCTTGGATTCTCAAGTATCATACATTTAAGAGTTTTAGGATCAAACTGGAATGGAAGAATGAGATAAGGGATTTGGAGGCCACTTATCTACTGCTGTAATCAAGCACAGTGGATAGGAGAACAATGTTGACATGGCCAGAATAAGCAGCCATTCTGTAGTCAAAAGAAAATTAAGTCAGATTCAGGAAGCATGGTTCCAGTCTGGTTCTGAGACTAAGAAAAGAAGAAGCAATATATATAACCGAAACATATATTTAAAATATACAAACTACTTGTTTACATATACTGCTTCATTTTATCTTAAAATTGGCCTTCATAAAAATGCAATTAACCCCATTTTGTATACAAGAAAATCGAGACTCTGCAAGTTAACTCTTGCCCAAGTTAACACACGTGATGAACTCATGGAGGCAAGTGGTGAACCAAGAACCTCAGGATTCCAAGCTACAGCCTTGTCCACTCTCCCACCTCCACTCTGAACTACCTAGGGAAGTCATTCAGCCATTCCACCTGTATGAGCTTCCACTCATTTGTCTGTAAAGTGAGATAGATTGTCTAGATCAGTGATTTCCAAAGACATGTGTTTGCATACATGCCCGTGTGTGTCTTTCTAGACAGAAAAGTCTAGAAAAGACTCTCTGTTTGGTGTGAGAAAGGTAGAGCCTTCATGAACACAGATTCTTACACATACCATTGATATATGCAATATATTCTGGCAGAGTTGTTCTGATTAAGGCACCAGTGAAGATCCTGGTGTCTTACTACTTCCATCCCCACTCTTGTCCTAGAGAGATGCGAAGGGACACTTACAATTAACCTTACAGAGAACAGATTGAAAACCTCTATGTGCAACATTCTATGATCCCAAAAAGAAGTGTGTGTGTGTGTGTGTGTGTGTGTGTGTGTGTGTGTGTGTGTGTGTAGGTGAGGAATGGCAAACACATTGTCCTGATCTTTTTCTGTTTATTGTTCTCAAAAGACTTTTTGGTCACATGGGGATTTATTCAAAAGACAATTATGAAGCATCTCTTATGAGCTGATTCTGAGAAGCCACTCCCACTCCATTGGACTCACCTCCATTCTCCATCACTTGATATTGGGGGCTGCTTCTCTTTCTGGGAGTAAGATCCCTAAAGATGGGGTTATACAAGCCCACTGATCCGGGTTCTAATCCTCCTCCAACACAAACAAATTGAGATCTTGAGAACCATGTTAACTCTATGGGCATTGTTCTTCATGTGTAAAAGGAAGGGATTCCTAAGACTTCTGGCTCAGATATCCTATGATGTTATCCCTATTTTATGACTTCAAAAAAAAAAATAGATACTTTTTTTTTTTTTAATGCCCACAGTGCTGTATCCTATGGGTTGACAGTTGCTTGCCATGGATGAAATTGTTTTTTAATAACTATTTACTTGGTGCTCATTTTAAACTTTTAAAAAATGTCCCCTTCAGGACATGAACACATTTTTATATCTGCTGATTTAAATGTGAGGTAGGAAAAAGGCTTAAACTCGTAATTTTCCATCCTAATTTTGTTGGTTGAACTTTCAGTCTGGGTGTGAAGTCTGTAAAATAAGAGCTGTATTTGAGAGTTTTGCTCTGTGAACAGAAAGTATAGGTTGGGGCATGGGAAAGGAAGAGAGGAAAAGTCAACATGTACCATTTTATAGAAGCCAGGAGTGGGCTCTCTGAAGGAAATGAACAATTTCTTTGAGTCTGTTGCTCTTTTTTGCTCACCTTTCATCTTCTCCTTATTTTTGAGTATCACTTAAATGTCTGTGGATTTTTTTCTAAAAATCCTCTTTTCAAAATACATAAACTGCACGAAGGGTGTAAAGCATTCTGCAGTGTAATTGGCACAATGCCAATCAAGCAAATTAAGGAACTTTTAGCCTAGATGCATTTTTAAGCGTTTGCTTAACAGATAAAAAATACCTAAGAGGTTGAGACCAAAGAATACAGATATAATTTGGTGACACGGTAATAGTATATGACCCTTTGAATAAGTCATAGAAATTCCAAAATCAGAATGACATTTCCAGAAATACTAGCTAAGACAAAAATAATTGTATTTAGTTCCTTATCAAATATGTATTGAGCACTTACATTATGCCAGGAACTGTTTTACTCAGTCAAAAATTAATTGCAAATGTAGCTATAGTAATCAAAAATTAGAACTATTCTAAATGTCCAAAATTAGGAGATAAATTTAGTTGTGGCTTATCAATTCATTCAAATAATATGAAGCCACTTAGATTTAAAATATGCAAGAATAAGAAAACTACTGAAAATATTTAGACTATCATTTTAAGTAGAAAAACAGACCATAAAATAATTTGCATGCTAGTATCTCAACAGTATTCATATAGAGATTTGAAAGAAATATGAAAATGTAAAACTTTACAGTTTTTATTAAAGTGGTGATACTGTAGGTCATTCTTCTGAGGATGGTATTTAATGTTGACACTATAGTACATTTGTTTAATGATAAAAAGTGCCAAGTTCCCTAATGACAGGTTTGAAAGTGACAGCATTTAACTACCTGAGAGTCTTCTTAAGGTTCATGGTGATTCCAGTCCCACAATGTTGCTGCCTGAGGTCTGACCCTTTATGCATACAAACTATATAGAAGATTGTATAACCCTTTGGAAATTGCTGATACTTTCACAGCTCTAATTCTTCCTCCAGGGAAATATTTTAAAGTGGCTTCTTTGCTGATTTAATAAATTTTCGTTTCAAACTTTTCCCCTCAGTCTCTTTCTAATGAACTTTCTTAAAAAAAGAAAAATCTTTCCTGAAATTCCATGCTGTAGTACTACCTGTGGGTCTGATTCCGCATGTGAGTATGTCAAATTTAATTAGATTGTGCTCTCTGCTGCTTAATGACTCAACTAGGCTTACAAGTTCAAGATCACAACCTCCCTACTAGGCTGCCATGTTAGCCGTTTCAATGAACAACTATTCATATTATCCAGCTATAATTATTGTACTCCATGCCCAGAAAATAATAAAAATAGTAATGCTCATTTAATTAGACCCTTCACCCAAGAATCCTCAAGCATTTTACAAGATTTCTTTACTCAGTCATTTGCATAACACATCCTAGAAACAGGTGAGCAATATTAAAAATCATGCTTCTAAGGACTTCCTTTTTAAAAACGCATAGACTCATCCTTGGTTGCTGCCTTTCCTTTTAGAATAACTGTTCAACTCACTGACAGATTACAATGGAACCTGACAGAAGGATACAGAACTCAGAACTAGGTAATGCAACTAAGATTGGTGTTTTTAAAAAAACAAACATAACGGGGATATATTTTTCTGGGTCTAAAAATGTTTCCTTTTTTTCCTGCATATCTTCACAACCTGTTCACGTTCTAGTTCATAATTTATCATTTTGGTCTATAAAGTGCCTGTAAACACGAAACTAATGAAATAACACATGACAAAAATTTAGACACCTGAGAGAAAAGCTTGTCAGGCTTATATTGTCAAAAGGTACAATGGAATAGGCAATCTTAAATCCCTGCATGGAAGCCACAGTTTTTGAGCTTATTCAGCTTGAAGCAACACTTGTGAGGTCATGTTACTCTGTGATAGTGCTACCAGCCCTGGAATGATCTTCCAAGTAACTCTCTATTTTCTTCACCACTATATGACCAGCACCTAGAACAGTAAGCCTTGCCTGTAGCAAGTGCTTAGTTTTAATACATATTTCTTAAATAATGATTCTACATATTTTGATTTATTGATCAGAGACAGATTTTCTCAGATTATAACTTATTTTGTTTCATAAAATAAGGAATTTGACAAGAATGTCAGCAAACCAGCTGTAAAGTGGATATTAAGGGACATTTGGGGGAAATGTGAATATGGACCATGTGTAGATTCACTAGTGGCCCCCACAAAAGATATGTGCAAGTGCTAACTTGTACCCATAAATATGACTTTATTTGGATGTAAGTTCTTTGCAGAGGTAGTTAAGAATCTTGAGATGAGATCATCTTGGTTTTAGGGCAGTTCCTAAGTTTAATGACTGGTATTTTTATAAGAGAAGACACAAAGAGACATAGCAGAGAAGGACATTTTAAACCAGAGGTTGAGATTGGAGGTATACTGCCACAAGCCAAGGGATTCTGGGAGCTACCAGAAATTGCAAGAGGAAAAGGAAGGATTATCCTCTGGAGCCATGAGAGGGAGCACATCATTGCCATACCTTGACTGTTGACTTCAGCCTCCAAAACTATTGTTTTAAACAACCCAGTATGTGGTAATTTGTTATAGCAGCACCAGGAAACTAATATAGCCCTTATAGTAAACGTTATTACAGATAACAAAATTATTGCTATTTGTGTTAGATGTGATATGATATTGAGGCTATGTACAAAAATATACTTTGTTGGCATTCAAAATTTGATTACTTTGGGTTAAATATGATATCTTTAATTGACTAAAATGCATCATCAAATATCAATTATATGGCAAAATAATAGCAATTGTTAAGCCTAGGAATTGAATATTTGGGTATTTAGTATATTGTTGTTGTTTTTTTCTGTGCAATTAAAAATATTTAAATAAAATATTAGCAAAAAGTGTTCCCCAAGGGCTCTCATATTTTGATGTTTGGTTCTTTAACTAAAATAATGATCAGTTTTACAATTAAATAATCTTACAAATCATCTTCCAACATCTAAAAGAAAAGCTTTAAACCTCATCGTTTTCACCTCTACGCCTTGTCATCGGCTCTTTTTGCAGCTTATGTTCTGTGCATCTTTCTGTCTGGTTTTCAAAATCAAACTGAAAGCTTTTCATGGTACCTCCTCAAACCTTCCTTTTCCTCAGGTGAAAATTAGTGGTTTAACCAATGAATAATCAATAAGTTTCTCCCAAATTCGATTTCTAATTCTCCCCCACCGAAACTTGGTAAGCTGCTATACAAAACGGCAACCATGATTTCCTTACCCTCCCAACCCCCAACACACCTCTTCTCCTGACCTTTAGGTCCTGGGCTGTGCCATTTTCATGCTTTATAGTCAAGTTCTTTCCTCAGATAATAGTCTCCTCAGTTTCTGAAAATAGCTGATTGTCTATTCTACGGAGAGCAAGATCAAAGTTGGATAAATTGCCATTTATTTCACTTCTACTAGAAAGTGATCCTAACAAATAAAATTTTCTTTCTGACACCCTTGGTTCCTTCTCATCTCATTGCTGATCTTTGCTAGAGGGATAAAGCCATCTGTTTACTCTATTTTATCACCAGAAGCTGTTCTCTCTCAGTGACACCATCCTCTGGCTTACAGAACTTATCTGTTGATCACTGAAATAGCATTGAAGGCCCCAGGAACATGGACAATCCACTTCTCTGGAATCAGTGACATTTAATATTGCCTGTTCATCTTTTCAAGGCCCACATTCTTGCAGAATTACATATTAGGTAGTTGAATCCCTGCAAAGGTTATTGTTCTCTCTTTGTTGTGTGTGTAACATAGACATGCCACAGATAGGCCTTACTTTGTGTGTGTCGTGTAGACATGTCACAGTTAGGCTTCATAAAGTGCATGGCTGCATTATGATAATAGGAAGACTACCTCTTCCAACCTGTCCTGCAGTGGATCGTGAGGAACTGGGTTCCATGAGTTTCTTCTCACCCCAGCTCCTCACACACCACCACTGAGTTGCCTTTTGTAGCCCTTCCTTCCTTTTTCCTCCATTTTGTAACAAGGTGAAAGCTGGGAATTTTTTTTTTAGAAATACATAACCAACATTTTATTCTGACATCCAAGGAATTAAAGGATTTTTTGTTTTGTTTTGTTTTGTTTTGTTTTTTTCTTGAAAGTGGCCTTTGGTTTTGCACTCTGCTTCAGGTTCCTCTAAAATCAAGTCCCCTTTATAGCAATGCACCTAAATTATCATGGAGTCAGTTTTTTAGGATTCATGAAATGACTCTGCTACTAACATTTTCAAAGGAAAACCTACCCATATGCCTGTAAACTACCCCTACATAGCTTCCCTTGTACTGCACTACACTCAAGTAGAGCCTACTCATCTTTCTAGTCTCAATTTAGTCACTCTTTGGAGTTGTCTTATCTGACCATTTAATCTCAGGAATATCTCCCAGCAAAAGTCCCACCATAGCAGTAATTATAATATATATATTTATATAGTATTTGTGGGTTAAATTTTACTTCCTTCACTTGGCTTCACGCCATTTTCCACATCCACTTTCTTCATTGCTATAAACTTAGCACAATACCAAATACATATCAGACGGTAAACTATTTGTTAAATAAATGAGTATAGCTTACATCCAAAGTCCAGCTTTAATCTGCTTAACTGATGTTGAACATATGTTTTTCAGCCAATCTATGTTTTTCTCTCAGAATAAAATTCCTCCTTTTCTTACCCTTCTCCATTTTTCTTTCTCCTCTCCTCTTAATTTTTCTGCTATCATCTTGCTCCATAGTTCCTTTTTTTTCCCTCCTCTGCCAATGTATGGATGGCTTTTATGGGTGACTGTTCACATATGGAAGATATATTCCTATTTGGAGTTTATTAAATAATAAACAGAAGAATGGAAATAATTGATTCACATTTTAAATGGTCATAACTTTTAACTACATGATTTTGCCTAGTATCACAATAACTGATTTTAAACATCTTATGGAAATTCAGTCAGATGGATATTGGTCTAAAGCAGACTGAAGATAAAACATTCTACACTTGTCTAGTTAATATTAGTCATATACAGGGCGGTAACTATTTAAATGCATTGCTATATGATTGTAAATAGTGACCACAGTCTGAGTATTACTTTTGAAGGGTAGCATAAGCCAGGCCCGAAATAGAAGATGGGAAGGATTAGTAGACTTTGCCTTCTAATGGGAGAGAGGAAGGACATCATTCCTGTTGTTTTCTTTAAACCTTTAAAAATTGTCCTTAATTTATGTGGTCCACGATTTTTCTAATGTTCATCAAAACTCTTATTGCAGAGATTGCAATGTATTATAGAAAAGATGCCCTTCATAAAGTTTTCTACAATCGTACTTAATGATAAATCAATATTGCAAAGACTAAACAATACAGTAATTGTTCTTAAAGGATATGCCAAAATAGAAATAACATCCCTAAGTGTAGAATGTACGACGTTATCATTACTATCACTAGAAAAATCACAACTCAGGCTCTGAAATCGGACGGACCTAGGTTTGAGTTCAGATTTCACCCCTACTAATCATGTCAACCTTAGACAAATCACTAAATTCTCTGGATCTCAATTTTCTCATACATAAAACGAGGGTATACGTATCATACTGTGTACCTGATATGATGATTAAATGAACCTAGAAATTGATTAGTCCAATATATTGGTAAATACATGAAGTAAGTACTCAATAAATGTTAGCTGTAACTATTACTATGATTCTCACCAGTATTGCTGTGTTGTTATTGTGGTAGAAGCAGAGGTCACTTTGTTATTAAATGTAAAAACAATTTGGCAAAATAAGAGAGGCCAATTCTAAGTATTATCATAAGGAGAAAATGTCAAGTAAATCAAATGTGGGTACCATAAGAAAACTAGCCTGGACTCTGAAAGGGAGATTAGCATTAATCCCTCTGTACTCACTGAGAAACCTGGAGGCATTAGGGAAAGCAGGTGGTATATTCAATATCTCATCCAGTATTTCCTACAGGCTCTTTCAAATGATAACTTCAGGAACCACTTGGAAAATATCGGCTCTACCACATTTCTCTAGGGATCAGTGAACTCACTTGGATTAAACAAGTAGTAAAAACACTTGAAAAATTCAAATCCAAATAAATGTCACATTTCCTAAAAATTGGAACAAAGTCAGCAATTAATTTTCTGTATTTTTTAAAGTATGGTTTGTAAGCTTTTTCGTGGGAATGTTACAAAAGAAAAGACAATGGAACTTATCTTGAAAGTGTTTCTTTTGAGGGAAGTATAGTGTTATTCTATGAAATTCAGATATTCAGAGAATAACAAACAAAAATGCTTGCCTCTCCTTTCTCTGACATCCTTTGAACATGATTTATTTACCTAAGAAAAAAGAAGAAATCTAGAAGTCATAATATATTCTCCAAGTCTAAGTCAAGTCTAAATCATGGTGTTAAATTTTTTTGGAAATCCCTGCTTTTTTAAAATTTTGATAGGCTAGAGGTGAACTTGCTAGTGGATATCACTAAGTTGAACTCTTGAAGATGAATAGATACAGGCAATTGCCAAAATACAAAGCACACATTCCAAAATTTCATTTATAATTCAGTCACTCGGAACAGGCAACACAGTTTTCCCACAGGAACACTTATAATTTGTGTTTAAGTTCGTAGGTAAGCGCACAAATGCTACTTTTACATGTAATCACTATGAAATATCTTAGATCTACAGAAGAAAATCAATTAATATACACTCTTTCAAAAATAAAAATAGAACTCTAAAAATTTAAAAGTACCATTTGTATTTAAATTTCACACATTTAAAAAAGATGACAAAACTCAAAAAATATCAGAGATATGGTATCTTTGGTAGAGTTTCCAAAGATTTAAGGGTATTTTCAAGGCCCTCAGGAGTCATTAGGCCAGATTTTCTTTTTTCTTAAATAATTTCAGATTGTAGAGGGGGCACAGTTATCTTTTCAGGAGCGTATCAGTTATTGACTAAAAACTGTCATGGAAAGAAAGAGAGGGTAACTGAATTACAAGGAGATGGGGTGGTGGGTGGAAGATTATAAACAAGCATTTATAAATATTTGTGAACAAAGAAGAAAAACTGAAAAATGATTACTGTGCTGTAAGCAGAGAAAGAGGCACAGAAAATCCTTTGGCAGTAGAATGAGAAAGTGTTGAGGCAGAAACAGGGGTCCACTTGTTTCACGAGCTGTCTCTAAAGTGGCAGGAATATTTCCTCATGACATTTTGATTGCCAAAGAATACACACAAGTTGCAAGAACACAGATACTTGGGCTGGTGAATGCAGTTATTGAGTCTTTCACACTTGTGGGTAGAATACATTTTTTGTTTTTGACAGATTACTATGGAAACTTTCTGATCTCAGAAACACTCAACGTTGGGCAGGCCTTCCTAGCCATGTCTTCAGTATTGGGTTTTAGCTTTTTAGCACATCATGAGATTGCTTCTTAATTAGTACAGCAAAAAGTGAACGGATGGTAAAAAGAAAGATGTTTGACATTATATCTACACCTATCATACTGCTATGCTATTGCAGCTGTTTTCATATATATCAAAACTTGTTTGATTTCTTGGTTCCCATATGACTGTAAACTCAGCAAGAAGTCCAGAGAGACTCTCTGTGAATAACCTTTTTCCTGTAATGCAATAGTGCTGTCTCTAGTCCCTAGGCTATGTCACCTTCAATTAAACAGTGGCTCAATCAGTGTGAAGACAGCTTTCATATTGTTACCATAGAAAGGTTTCTCCTTTGTGACTAAGCCTTTTCCAGTTGTTGAAATGTTCACCAATTGCTGCCTCAGCTCCTTGGAACCCACTCGGCTTTTGTGCGCTGATGCATTTACTGTACTAGTAATTAATGCCGTTAGCTTTGTAATTAAAAAAAAAAAACTTTTTGCCTTTATACTCAGGATGATAATGCTGCAAGTAAAAATTAATTAAAATGAGATGAATTGCCTTCAGTTAAACGAAATGGAAAGAGAAAAGGAGGGGTAAAGGAAGGAGGAACCTGAGGAAGAGTTTGTAGTCTTATTAATGAAGCCAGCTGAGGAGGTTGGGCTTTAAATTTTCTCCTGACTCTTTTCTTTGTGTTAGACCCTGGGTTAATGGAGCCAAAAACCTTCAGCTGGTGAGAGAACACAAAGAAGCTATACTTTCTCTGATTTGTCTATGGGTCACGATGAAGACCACAAACATGAACACCCATGTTTGTTTAAGCTCCCCCTTCAATTTTCTAGTACCAGGCTGCTTGAAATAATGGGCTGTGAAATTGGCTTTTATATTATTATGAATTAGATCTGATGCCTGATTTTCTTTTAACACTTGATGCAGTGAAAAGTTCTGCTTCTTTAGGTAGGACACAGTTCTGACATATTCAATCATTGATGATAAGAGCTTGGGTGTGAAAATCTGACTGTTCTCCATGCTGAAGCAAAGGACCTGTGAGAGTCAGGTTCTTTATCTTCTGTTGTCCTGATTTTTTCAAATTTTGCTTCCAATTTCTATTTAAAGGACACAACTTCTTTTAAATTAGCACAATGGCTAGGGATCTAAATTTTATAAAGGAGCAGCAATCAGTTAATCAATAAACATGTGCTTAATGGGATCCTAGTGTGTATCTTACGATTACGTCAAGGTGCTTCAGTGGGCATGGTAACAGTGGAAAACGTAACCCTTGTCTTCAAAGAATTGATACACTCACCTGAAAAACAAAAGCTAAGCTGCATAAATCACAGAGAAGTGGGCAATTAAGGGCTAAAGCCTCTGGCACTTGGAGTAAAATAAGAGTTCTGTTAAAGAGAAGGGACACTGTGGGCTGAGGAAATGAGTAATGGCTTCACGGAGAGAATGAACCCAAGTAAGAAAAAAGGACACAGTTAAGGAGAAAAGAATTTCCACTGCAGCTCAGAACTTAGAATCTTTATATATTTCAGTCACCCATCAATGGGGGAGAATATTGTCAGCAGGTAAATAATTGTGAAATCTTTCTAGCACTCTTTTGCGCTTTAACAATATCTGGGAGATATCTTAAGTTTTGTTTGGTGTTCCACAGATTGTCACACCTTGAAAATTCCACCTTGTTAAGTCTTGTATCCCTGATATGCCTCTGTTATATTTTCAACCAGAAACATATTTCTACAACTTACAAATGGGAATAATTGCATGCACCATCTTTCAAAGTCAGGCCTCTCGTCTTGGTGCATGAACTAAGCAAATTTGGAGAAATGCACATTAAACCAATAGCCTTCTGCATGGGTTTTAATGGTAGTACAAGAAGAGAGGCTGGAGTGCCTCCAAACAATCTTTGGGAGTACTAAAATGAGTCCTCCAAATTCTACAGCCATCCCATGTTTAGGGCCATTTCACTAGCATCACCAGGTAGCAGCTTTCCAGGAAAATGATAGTAAGTGTGATCGTATGACTTACTTCTCCTTCTGTTCTCAATCCCACGGATTATAAAATTAGATTTCCTTAGATTTAAAGATTTAAAGTTGATATTCTCTTAGTAAAACCATCTGTATTTGTACAAGAGGAATTTGTAAAAGTCCTGTCAACCTAAGATGTTTAGAGAAAAATGTTCACTTGGTCCATTCAGTATTGAGATAGAAAGCCTACTGACTGTTCAGCCCTGTAGAACCTACCTGGTTGCTTTATAAAGGTTTTGGCTTGGTTGTGCAGCATTTGCAATTTCCAAGTGCGGAAAATCAATCCTACCTCCAGCTAGTTCAGTCTGAGAAAGAGACAATTTAAGGAGCGTTTTCTTTTTCTTTTAATTTTCTTTACTTCTTCTTTTTTTTCACCAGCAGGTAGGTTTGCTAACAGAGGCAAGGAAGGTCCTAGTCTCAGATGAGCATAGGTCTTAAACACAGAGAAAGTAGAACTATTAGGTTAAATGAACCTAGCTGGGTTTTGATGGATGTCAGATGGGGTTCTGAGCAAATGCTGAACTACTCAAACTGGAGAAAGGCCCCTACCAGTTGCAAGAATTCTTTTGCCACTTTAGTAAGAAATTAGCAAGCCAGGGAAATTTATTTAATACCCCCCAACCCCGACCAGCCTTTCTAATATTTGTCAATTTTCTGTCAAGTTTTGCGGCATTGACAAAGCTAAAATATACAGTTGATTCTTTTCTCGCTGCTTTTAATCATTCTTTAGAATCTTGCATTATAGAAAAGGAAACTGCCATTTAGAACATCTGAGAGCATGCAAGAAAAAATGTGCAGGCACATTTTAATTAAGAAATGATGGCACTGTGGGAGGCCGAGACGGGTGGATCACAAGGTCAGGAGTTCGAGACCATCCTGGCTAACACAGTGAAACCCCGTCTCTACTAAAAATACAAAAAAATTAGCTGAGCGTGGTGTGGGTGCCTGTAAGTCCCAGCTACTCAGGAGGCTGAGGCAGGAGAATGGCGTGAACCCAGGAGGCAGAGCCTCTGCACTTCACTCGCCGCTGCACTTCACGTACCATTGCACTTTAACCTGGGCGACAGAGCGAGACTCTGTTTCAAAAAAAAAGAAAAAAAGAAAAAAAAAAAAGAAATGATGGTGGACTGGACTAGATAATACTTATATACATGAAAAGATGGCCTTGAAGTAATGAAGCAGTATAGGAGAAAATGGGCCAGAATAGAAATGACAGTAAATTACCAGTTTAAGGTGAATTGCTGATATCCTGTGACCTCCAGTGTATGAATTCCACACTGCAGTTCAATTTTTAAGAGTCACATGGTATATCTGATTCTCCCCTCCTCCTTCCAGAAAGCATAACAACATGCTCTATGAGCAGCAGAAAATTCTCCTGCTGACTGGTTTGTAGACTCTCCACTTGAAGTGCTGGACTTAAAATCTGGTTCAAGCAAAAAACTGCTGACTAGCAGCTGGAACGTGCTCAGCTACTGGCTCAACTACTTTAAGACGTGGCTTTCAGAAACAAATACAGTGATATCAAGGATCATGGAGTTGGCTGCAAAGGACACAGCCTGTCTCTATGCATACTCCTCCTGATAGTTCAGTCTTTTTCTGTTGTATATGTTGAATAGGGGCTTTTCTTAGCTTTTTACAGGTCTGATCACAGATCCCATGGATTGGAGAACACAAGCTCATTCATTTTGCATTTTAACTTCTCTTAGGATATGAATGTTAGGAGAAAGAAGAAAGAATGAAAGGGCATACACAGGGAATAATTCATGAAATGACCAGGCCGGGCGCGGTGGCTCACGCCTGTAATCCCAGCACTTTGGGAGGCCGAGGCGGGCGGATCACAAGGTCAGGAGATCGAGACCACGGTGAAACCCCGTCTCTACTAAAAATACAAAAAATTAGCCGGGCGCGGTGGCGGGCGCCTGTAGTCCCAGCTACTCAGGAGGCTGAGGCAGGAGAATGGCGTAAACCCAGGAGGCGGAGCTTGCAGTGAGCCGAGATCGCTCCACTGCACTCCAGCCTGGGCGACAGAGCGAGACTCCGTCTCAAAAAACAAACAAACAAAAAAAAAGAAATGACCAAATGCTGCCTGATTGATAAGAAGGTGGAACTTAGTAACAGAAGCACATGGTGAAGGACACTGTAGCCAGCTTAGAGATTTCGTTCATTCATTCATCTATTTATGAAATATCTACATATATTTATCATATATCTATGAAATAAATTCATCGATTTATTTATTTATTAAAATAAGAAATCCTGTTACCACCAAAAGAAAATTACTCTTGTTTAAAATTCAATAATAAAATTAACATCAAAGCTGACCGCATTAGTACTGATAGAGTAGTTTCTATAAAAAATTTTAAAAGAAATTAATCTACAGGTTTCAACGGAAAGATAAACAAGCCCTCTAAAAAATGAAATGTATCTTTTCTTCTCTATTTGAATATTTAATTATATGCCTTTGAATTGAGTCCCTGAGTACCTGTATTTCTTGATGTTGCTAATGGAAACAGCTAATTTTTACAGATTTTTTTGCTATTAGTTAAATTCTGAAGTGGAATGTACCTCCCAAAATTATGTTTCATGGCACATGTGCATTCTTTGGAAAATAAGTTTGGAACACTTAAACAATAATATGCTTGCTTCAAAATTGATAGCTCATATAAATATACTAAAGGCACTGAGAAGTCCTATAAGAAAGACTTTAAATCAGTATCTACCAGGTTGACAGTAAACTTTTTTTTAATGTAGCATTATATTTCTGCAGGAAAAAAATTCTAAAAGACATAATTTGGAACATACCATTATAGTATAGAAAATAGACTGAGACTGAAGTAAGCCAGCATTTAAATTCTTGTTTTCCTGCTAAAGTGTGTTTTTATTAACTTTGTTTATTATTTATTTATTATTATAATGTATAATTATTTAATATTTATTATTATAATATATAAATAATAAAGAACTCACAGCAACTTTGAATTCCTGGGATCAAGTGATCCTCACACCTCAGCGTCCCAGGTAGTTAGGACTACAGGCACATGATACTATGCCCAGCTAATTTTTGAAATACTTTGTAGAGACGGGATCTCACTATGTTGCATAGACTGGTCTTGAACGGCTGGGTTCAAGTGATCTTCCCACCTAGGTCTCCCAAGTTGCTGGAATTATAGACATGAGCCACCACACCCAGGCTTTATTAACTTTAAGAATTACATATACTCATGCATGAGTGCACAAAAGGGAGAAATGGAAGGAGAAAGGGAAGGAGAGAGAAAGAGAGAAAGACATAGAGATAGAGATACGATGTTCTAAGTCTTAAATAATTGAATCTCCAAACCTTTTTTATCAGTAACAGTATTACTACATATCAATAAAGGAAAATGAAATGACATCCCAATAAATACCATTGTCATTCAATTTTTCAGGCACTTTATATGTTATTTCATGAAACTACCAGAATAATTATTGCAAAAAGCATATTTTTCTCTGAAGAAATCTAAGTACATTCAAAATATGGTCTTACTATATAGAAAAAATTAGCATAGTTCTACAATTCCTGTATCTTCTATATTCTGTTCTTACATTTGAAATAAATAAAGAACTGAAGAATAAATCCCACTGCATATTTTAACCCAGATACTGTGATGGAATTTAGACTATGAAAGATGCTTTACTTTCTAGCATTATGATCTCATTTCCAAACACTAGTCTTCCACATGTTTTTCAACATATGTGAAAATACCAGCAGGGACATTACAGGTGCTGAATAAATTTATTTGGTGCCTTTTATTATTAAAATTGATAGTACATCTTTACACTGCTTGTGTTTTTTCAGTTTATATTGACTATAATCGAATGAATAATGAGACACAATGGAGCCCAATTCTTTGATAAGTAGAAAAAAAAAAAAAAACAACTTTGTTGTGAATAATTTTTTTATTTTATCTCCAAAATATATTTTCATTATTCTAAAATCATGATTTGCTTAGAATTTGATTTTTTAAAATACTGTTAGTTTATTATTTTTAATGGGCCATGCATTTTCCATAAAACTCAAAAAATAAAAATAACCCAAGTCATACTTGTCAGAAGATCAGGCAAATGATTCATTTCCAGGCCAGTAATGTGTAGTATAGAGAGAGGTTCAACTATAAGGTTTCCAATTTGTTTTAAGGTTCATGTTAAAATAAAAGAATACCAAATGTAAAAAGAAACAATGAATAAAATTAGTCTTAATGATCCATACCCCTTCATCTGAACTTCATCTTGATTTTCACTCACTATTGGTGCCCACCTTGATTTCACTTCTGAAATACTAAACCACATAACATTGAATCATGGCTTCTTTATAGCCCCAGGCTATAAAATTAGGTAAAATAAAAAGTATCCTAATCAAGATCATAAGAGGACAGCAAATGAGAATTACAATTGAGCCTATTATTATTATTATTATTATTTTTTTTTTTTTTTTGAGACAGAGTCTCGCTCTGTTGCCCAGGCTGGAGTGCAGTGGCCGGATCTCAGCTCACTGCAAGCTCCGCCTCCCGGGTTCACGCCATTCTCCTGCCTCAGCCTCCCCAGTAGCTGGGACTACAGGCGCCCGCCACCTCGCCCGGCTAGTTTTTTGTATTTTTTAGTAGAGACGGGGTTTCACCGTGTTAGCCAGGATGGTCTCGATCTCCTGACCTCGTGATCCACCCGTCTCGGCCTCCCAAAGTGCTGGGATTACAGGCTTGAGCCACCGCGCCTGGCCTACAGTTGAGCCAATTATTGTACACTGCATAACGCAGTTAACACCTGTGGGCCCACAAGTTGCCTTTAGTATTATAGTATTTGGAACAGGTCCATTGTTCAAAGTTCTTTACCTCAAGATATTTGAATAAAACACAATATATGAATTCAAGAAATATTCAGATATATTCCTTTGAGCTAGACTTTAAACATGAGTCTGCCTACATGGGTCTTAGATTCTTTTTTGTTCTCGAATTCCTCTTTTATTCTTTTTTAAATGTTATTATTATTTTTTAATTATACTTTAAGTTCTAGGGTACATGTGCACAATGTGCAAGTTTGTTACATATGTATACATGTGCCATGTATACATGTGCCATGACCCATTAACTGGTCATTTACATTAGGTATATCTCCTAATGCTATCCCTCCCCCATCTCCCCACCCTACAACAGGCCCCGGTGTGTGATGTTCCCCTTCCTGTGTCCAAGGGTTCTTATGGTTCAAATCCCCCCATGAGTGAGAACATGTGGTGTTTGGTTTTTTGTCCTTGCAATAGTTTGCTGAGAATGATGGTTTCCAGCTTCATCCATGTCCCTACAAAGGACACAAACTCATCCTTTTTTATGGCTACATAGTGTTCCCTGGTGTATATGTGCCACATTTTCTTAATCCAGTCTATCATTGATGGACATTTGGGTTGGTTCCAAGTCTTTGCTATTGTGAATAGTGCCGCAATAAAGATTCTTTATCTGTAAAACAAAATAACTATACTAGATGATTTATAAGGTCATTCCCTACTCCAAAAATGTAATATCTTTACAATGTAAGCCACATATGTATATACACACACACATATATATACACACATAGGTATATTTATATTAGACATAATGTTTGAAATAAATCATTTCAAAGTTTGGAAGGTAAAATTGAAGACACTAAGATGACTTTCTGATGATGACATAAAAAATATGCTTATATGATTATAATTCAGTTGGAATATAAGGCTTAGTCCTATCCTAACATGTAATAAAATACACTTTCTACTCTCTACACTCTTCCACACAAAGGCTCAAACAAAACTAATGCGATTCTCACATCAGCATTAGTAACAACACATGTAAACCCTATAAGTGGTGTGTTCCTTTTATTGTAATATGTGCAACTCTTTGTTCAGTGTGCTTGTAAGTAAGCAAAACATTCAATTCAGCAGCAATTTTGTAAATTTGTTCTCTTTTCCTTCCTTTCTTGGTTTAATCTCTGTGGTTATAGTGGCAATGCTAATGATTGTTGATAAGTGAAAAAATCAGGAGAGAAAAAGTGAGCATGAAGCTTTAGCAATACGTTCAAGGTAAGGAAGTATGAAATGGAACCCCAGGCACAGGGCCAAATACTTGGGCTTCATGCATATCTGCTTACACAATAATACAGAGGTACTGTTATTACAAGGTATCTATTTCCATCCCTTTTATTCATTTTCACCACAATTCATTTAATGCTTATGCTAGCACTGAGTCCTCGCCACAAACCTTAGAGATGTTGTTAGCCCTATTTTGTATATGAAGAAGTTGAGGTTTGGAGAGGATGATAAGTGAGCACAGGTCACACATCTTATTGACTGGAACTCAAACACACGCCATTCAACTCTGAAGCCCATGCTCTTAATTACTGCATAATTCAACAACACATTAACCAAGTTCTCGTGCATATTTTAGAATTGATGAGGGAATAGTTTGGAGGGCAGACATCCGAGGGCCAGTACAAATAAGTCTCTTGAGCAGAATTTCTCAGCCTTGGCACTATTGACATTTTGGAATGAATAATTCCTTGTTGTGAAGGACAGTCCTATGTATTGTAGGATGTTCGACAGCATCCCTGACTTCTATTCACTAGATGAATGTAGCATCCATCCCTTCCCCCACCAAGTTGTGGTAACGAAAAATATTGCCAAATATTTCCTGCGGGGCAAAACCACTGCATATTGAGAACTTCCATTCTAAAGGAATGATGCATTTAGTATGAACACCTGAGTAATCAATCCTCATAGGATCCCCATATTTATCACCAGGGCTTCTGGGGCTTTTACCTTTTTGATTGTCTCCTGCCAAGTTACTGGCTCCCTCAAAGGTTCACACACAAAATTTTGGTCTTTATTAAACTAATCTAAGCTGTTTTAGTCATTTCATAATATTTTGATCCTGTCTGACATTTTTGAAACATGGTTGAGATTCTAGAACAGGAGCATAAAATAGCTGCAGTTTTGAAAACATTTTTCAAATGTTTAAATATTCATGCATAATTGTGATCCACACAAATACCCATCCTGACTGATGCAGGAGTTACTCACATATGGGATGACGACTAGGCAGACAGCACATTCTGAGTCCACCTGTCTGGAACTTTCCCTGTGGCCCCAACTTGGGTGCAATATATCCAGGAAGGGAGGACAATGAAGGAGAGGAAGAAATTACCTAATACCTCTATACAAAGCCTATTTCATCATGGTAGTAGAGTCTCTCCCCAGTTTGTCATGTAAGTTTCTAGTCTGTCTTCGCTATGACCAATAAAATCAGTCCATCAGATTCCAGTCCATCTGCCCCTCCTCTAAAATTAGATACGAAAAGATAAACCTGATATCAAAGCATTCCACATGTATTGGTATTTTCTGACTTCAGCAGGAAATGTGCTTAATATAAAAATGAAATAATGACATGGTTACCTTTTTTTTTTTAAGTTGCAATACTAAATCACTCCTCTGCAGTCTGAGAAAAAGACTGCATTGTGTGCTTTTATTTGTCCCCTCACCCCATGTATCATCAACACTATATCCTATAGCCATAACCCAAGTGACAAGGTTTTGATGATTCACAAGTTGAGAGTATATTTAGCTTAGTTCTCTCCATGTGGCTAGGCATAGCTATGCTTTTAGAAACTATGAGTAGTAGACGTGCATTTGTGTCATGTCACCTGTGATAGTCTGAGCCTAGAATAAAGAGAATCTGTTCCAGGCTTTCTTCTGTGAGGTTGCTGACCTCACTACAGGGCTATGAAATATATAGAGTCTCTCATGAGTAGAGTAAAGGGGATGACTTGGTGTCCCAATCAGTATATGCTGCTGAATGGTCAAGTAGGAACACATAGCCATATATCTCCGTCTTAATAAAGTTCACTTACTAAGCTATAGAAAACTAAAGTGGCTTCCTGGCTCATGAGGTTTTGGAATTATAATTTCAGTTCCAAAATCCTAGTGAATACTATCCAGAACATATGTTAAAAAAAAAGAGAGAGAGAGAGAAAGAAAAACCTTTCAGCAATAAAAAGATCTATTGAAATCCATGAATCCTATTCTTAAATTCCTGAATAGTGTTTATAAGACAAAACAAGATAGTATATTAGGGAATATGTTATTTAATTCAGTAAATAAATTAACATGTTGTACCCCAAATTAAAAAATGATTTTAAATTATAAATTATGGAAGCATGGAAGATAAATTAACTTGCAGAAAATCAGGAAGGACCAAACAAAACAATGTTGGGTCTTTTAAATAATGAGCTCTCTATCCCCGGAAGAGTTCAATCACAGGTTAGATGACCATTAGTCAGGAATTCCATTAAATGCATTCTACATTTGAGTGAAACAAGAATTAGATTTAAAAATTACTCTAAATCTAAAATGTAAAATTCTTAGTATACCTTCCATTCTACCACTAATAGATGGTAGATCAATTTTTTTGTTGTTGCTTAATCCTTTGGTCCTTCCTGATTTTCTGCAAGTTTAATCAGTTAAATTACATTCCATACTTCTCTATATGAATAAGTTTATAATCTACTCTGCCATTCAGGTTCCCCTCCACTGGATATATTTAGCTGTCAATGGTTCCTTCCATTTTTAAAAAGTTGTATTGTAGTATATGTGTGTTCAGTTACACATAAAACACATAGCATCATATAATAATTCTTCATGTACTTACAAAATCTATATACACACAAAATATTTTCCAATTATACAATTAATGATTATTATGAGAAAGTATGGTCCTAAGAACAGGTCAAAAAGTTTTACGGATATAAGTATCCTTGAATCCTTGCTTTGCAAGCTACATAATATGAATACTCGATTTGACAAAAATGATATCTATCATGCATGCTATTTATGAGATCTATGAAGGCAAGGTCTTTTGGAGCTTTTGTAAGACGGCAGACTTTAGTGAGAAAACCATGTCATTGGACCTGGATCTGCTGCTTTGTGGTTACAAAAATAAAACCTTGGCAGTCGGTTCAGAGTTAAAAAGGTCAGGGGAGCAATCCACACTAGCGAGATTAAAAAAGACAATATGGAAGAATGTAATGTTCTAAATTTACATAGAGATATTAGTCTGCCAAGCAAACAAAAACATTTGTACTAAGTATGGTTGGCACAATGTCTCCCCTAGAGAAAACACTACAGGAGAAGAAAAAACGAAATTAAAAGTTCACTTGGCAAGCATGAGATTAAAGTAAAGCCAAAGAGGAAAAATGATCCATAGAGCTAGCAGCACCAATTGTAGAAGGTGCATCAAGAATTTTTAACCTCATGTCCATGGACTCTTGGGCTTTAAGTTGTCTGTGGAACCCAAGTTGCTGTAAGAAAAAAATATGTTTTTATGCACATATCTATTTTCAAGAGTGAGAAGGCAATAGTTACATCAGATTCTCAAGAGAGTTGATAAAACAAATAATAGCATTAAATAACATGCTATGCCAGGTAAACAGGAAAACACGTGTCATCTTTGTAAAATTTATTTTCCTTAAACAACCTGCAGACAGCTGGGAGTGGTGGCTCATGCCTGTAATCCCAGCAATTTGGGAGACCAAGGCGGAAGGATCACCTGAGGTTGAGAGTTCAAGACTAGCCTGACCAACATGGAGAAACTCCGTCTCTACTAAAAATACAAAAAATTAGCCAGGTGTGGTGGCGCATGCCCGTAGTCCCAACTACTCGGGAGGCTGAGACAGGAGAATTGCTTGAACCCAAGAGGCAGAGGTTGCGGTGAGCCAAGATCACACCACTGCACTCCAGCCTGGGCAACAAGTGCAAAACTCCATTTCAAAACAACAACAACAACAGCAACCACAACAACAAAACCTGCAGATATTCCCACTTTTTTTTTTATCTTTTGCTTCCTGTCCAAGGTTTCATCTAGACCATGCTTCCTGTTAATATATTCTTAACGTTGGCTGGGCGCAGTGGCTCATGTCTGTGTAATCTCAGCACTTTGGGAGGCTGAAGCAGGCTGATTGCCTGAGGTCAGGAGGTGGAGACCAGTCTGGCCAACATGGTGAAACCCTGTTTCTACTAATAATACAAAAATTAGCTGGGCTGGTGACACATGCCTGTAGTCCCAGCTACTCAGGAGGGTGAGGCAGGAGAATCTGCTTGAACCCAGGAGGGGGAGGTTGCAGTGAGCCGGATTGTGCCACTGCAATCTACCCTGGGCAACAGAGTGATATTCCATCTAAAATATATATATAGATAGATAGATAGATAGATAATTCTTTCTGTGGAAAATGTCTTAGTATACTTTTCTTTATATTAAAAACTTCTGCCTATCAAAATAAATAAAATTATGACACAGATCATGCCATTCTATGCCTAATTATTCCCCCAGTTCGCTAGCCATATATTTAAGGTCCATTTCTGAGGGTTGGGTGCATCGACAATCAGCAAATGTCATCCACTGCATAGCCCCATGTTCTAGAGGCATTGTAGAAAAGCTTCCAAATATGTGCCCTCATCATTATCATTATTAGAGAAAGAATATTGCCAAGGACATAGCCATTGGTATTGGGGGTATAACCCTATGCAGAGAACAGCAGATTTGGATTCATCCCTTTCATTTTTACGTATCACTTTTGGTAACTTGTATTCCCAGAAATTTGACATAACTACCATAAAAGTGAGGCTTTCTTTTTAGACTCAGCTTAATCAGATGGGTGGAACTTCATTCCTCTCTCAAGTATTCCGACTGCACATTCCCTCCCATGTGTTATTTTGCTCTGTAGCTTCTATCTCTGTGGAACACAGGAGCAGAAAACCACCAAAAGAATGAAGAGTAAAATAAAACAAATTGCCAAGGAAAAATATCCAAAAACCCATCACAGAAAGAAGGGAAAAATCAAGGTCTCCACAGATGAGTGCTTTTAATTAGAAATAGGGCTGAACAGCAAAGAGCTTATGCTAATAAGCAGCCTCTTTTAATCAGCTTATTAAAAAGAAACATTTTTAACAGCCAAAATAGTTTAAAAATGGTAATTATTAGAAAAGCATTAGCAGGTTGATGGAAGGGGAAGGGAAGGGCTGGTCATGAACTGAAATTAAAAAGCTTTCTGGATACTCCAGCCAGGCCCAGTTGTCCTGAAGAAGTGGGAAAACATCCCAAGTGGGCATGTTTGATGTCAGCTTCATTCCTTTTTCTGTTATAAAAGACTCTTTTCTTTTCCAGGTCCCCTGCTTTCCCACTATTCCTTCTTGCTTTTGGAATTTTATTTTCTCTGTGCCACCCCTTAATCATTTCTAACATGTTTTCCCAAGTACTGTTTCTCTTCCTGCTTTTTCATTCCAAGGCTTTGGTTCCACTTTCTTTCCCCTAATAAATTTGCTTTTCTTGTGTACTGATCTTTGCAGCCCAAATATGTTCAACCTATCTAACTTGAGTTTTAACCTTGAAAAAAAAAACAAAAAACACTTAAGATTGTCTTCTAAAAAATATTTCCAACACTTTCACTCTTACCTGCCTCATAGACAGAAAGAAGTGTCCAAACGGTTATTAAATTCTCTTCAAATGTGGATTAAAATATTAAGATTCCTTATCCTGAAGTAAACTCCTGATTTGACTGAGTTAGTCAGGTCTCATCAGGAAAATATAATCCTCTATGAGTCATTAACAGAGAGAGAAATTAATGTAGAGACTTTATTAAGGAGGATGAAAGACAATGAGAAGTCAACCAGGGGACACTAAGGCAACAAAGTGATTAGTCAAGGTAGGAAACTACTTCTACTCTCTAGTTAGAAAGACAGAGAAGACGGTATTACTTGAACTCAGCGGCAAAACCTACAGCAATGCACGTCTGTCCTGGGGATCTGGGGCTGTAGAAGAGATTCAGCAGTTGCCCAAGATACCAACTGAGGCAAAAAGGACAGAGAGAAATATTCTAACTGTTCCTTTCCTCCTGTCCTCTAATTTCCCACCATGCCTTCCACTGGGTGAGCCCAGCATGAAGCCAGCTTAATAGAAGAGTCTGAGAAAGACATGAAAGTCAAAATCCTGCCATAAAGAGAGGAGCAGGGCAGTATGAAGATCAGATCTGAGGACTAACTACCCCGGGGCTAGCACAATCTAGCTGTTTAGTATTTGAAGAAAGTGGATTATTCTATTTTTTTCACTTTTCATTTTCTATGTGTTAGCATTTTGTCAATGATAGGATTGAAATAGAATTCGTATATCTATAAGAGCTCCAAAATCTAAAATATTGAAAAATTTCTAAGTTCTCCAAGTCTTAACTACTCAATGCATGTTTTAGCTTTGAACCATCCACCCTGAAACAGTGAGAGCTCAAGAATTCTTATGTTTGAAGACAAAATTTTCTCTCTGCAGCCATTCAATTTGAAGAGAATCAGGGCTAAGAAAAGGTATCTGTGCAGCTATCACCTTTATTTCAGAAACCATATGTTGTTACTGAACTAAATATCTGTAGGAATGTGGCAAGGAGATATATGGGAGTGCATGAAAGTCATATTTGTGACAGTTTTTTTTTTTAACTTAAAGCCAGGCTTAATTTATTAAAAATTATTTGAGGATTCACAATTATAAAATTTGTATTTCCAAATTATTAATCTGGGCAATGGTAGAAAAAAACAGAATAAGATAGTCTAATTTCAGTAGCACATTCCCTGTGGTTGGCAAATTTTTTATTTCTCCCTAGTAAATTCTCTTGTGACTGTCTGTAGCAGGTTTCCTAAACTTTTACCACTTTTCTTTAAAGTCCACATCCCAACGACTTTTAAAATAAAGTCCTCTAGGTAACAGACGTTTCTCAACTTCCCTTCCATCTACTTTAACACTTACAGGTTTATTCATCTTCACTTATTCTCTAGGAAGCACTTCATTCCTTCTCTCTTGAGTCCTATGCTATCATGAGTCTTAGGTCCTAGCCTTTCTTTTTTTTTTGTTGTTTTTTTTTTTTGTTTTGTTTTTTTGAGACAGAGTTTCGCTCTTTTTGCCCAGGCTGGAGTGCAATGGCGCGATCTCGGCTCACCGCAACCTCCGCCTCCCGAGTTCAAGCGATTCTCCTGCCTCAGCCTCCCGAGTAGCTGGGATTACAGGCATGTGCCACCACCCCGGCTAATTTTGTATTTTTAGTAGCGATGGGGTTTCTCCATGTTGGTCAGGCTGGTCTTGAACTCCCGACCTCAGGTGATCCACCTGCCTCGGCCTCCCAAAGTGCTGGGATTACAAGCGTGAGCCATCGTGCCCGGCAGGTCCTATCCTTTCTCAGCTCCTCTAGCAACTGGTTATATCAGGCTTTTTCTTTGAAATGTTCTACTTTATCTCTTTTTCAATGACAATATCACTTCAATTTTCCTCTGTAATCTGGTTATTCCTCTGTAATCTGGTTATTCCCAAATTTACGTCCTTTGACCTAATCCTTCATCATGTACTGAATATATTTCCCAAAGCCTATCAGGCAAACCCATGTCCTCCCACCTAACATGTCCTCTATGAAGTCACTATCTTCCCTTCCAAACATTTTCTAGTACCAATTTAACTTCTAAGACTGGAACCTGTTCCTGTGTCTGGAATATGTTCTTCCTGCTCTTTTTGTGACTGGGCCATTCTTGTCATTCTTCCCTTTGCTGCAGTGAGACTTACCTAAATATGCTATCTTCCAACAGCTGCCCAGGGACTCTCACACAGCATCTTGTGTTAATAATCCACAGAGCACTCTCATCATCAGATAGCGTTATTTATTTGTTTATGTAAGTTCTGTCCCTTCCTTATTAGAAAATAAACTCCAAAAACACCAGGGACTCACTTTTATTTATTGCTGACACATAGTAGTGTTTAATACGTTTGAATAAATGGGCAATGACCTCATTCTATTTGTTATCCAGTCAGTAACTGAATTTTGTTGATCTTACCTCAGAAATCTATTTCTCCTATCTTTCCTTCAGTTGCTGTTCTTAGCATCAGTTTTCTGAACTATTTCAGATGGTTCGAGTGTCCAGTGTCCAGTCTATAAATAAAACTTACTTTGTATTATCATCAAATCACATCATCATAGCTATTTTGTTATCAGGAGATTTCATTCCTCCAAAATGTATATGTTGAGGTCTTCAGTACCTCAGACTGTGACTATACTAGGAGATAGAGTCTAAAGAGGTAATTAAGTTAAAACGAGATCATTAGGGTGGGCTCTAATCAATATGACTGATGCCTTTATAAGAAGAGGAGATAAGGACTCAGACCTGCATAGAAGGAAGACCATGTGAAGGCACAGGGAGAAGATGACCACCTGCAAGACAAGGAGCATGGCCCCAGAAGTCGTCAACCCTGCTTACACCTTGAACTTGAACTTTTAAGCTCCAGAACAGTCAGATAATAAATTTCGGTTGTTTCAGTCACCCAGCTATGGTATGGCTGTCCTATTAAACTAATACATGTTACAAACAAATAATCTGATCATGTTACTTAGCTTTCCTCATAAAAATCTCTATTTTCTTATTGCCCAAGGGATTAAATTCAAATGTCTTAGAAAGGAATACAAAACTCTTTAAAATTTGGTCCATATTTTACTCTTAGCTTTTAACTTCTGTCTTTTTCATCTACATTCTATATGCAAGTTATATTCAATTTCTCACTTTCCCCCAAATATGCCAGAACCTTTCGTGACCCTGTATCCTGGTATGTATTGTTCCCTCTGCATAAAGTAATATTTCTTTCTTCTTTGGAGAAATTATAAATTCTTTTTAAAAAGCAGAATGCACGAAAAAGTAAGTTAGTTAATTAAACACTTGAGAGATTATAGCCATTTTCTTGGAAATGATCCCATTATCTTAAAGACAACCAAAACTGAGGCACACAAGTATTGATTCTAAGGAAAGAGAGAAGGGAAAAAGAAAAGAAAAATGGTATGTACTTCAGAAATAATATGCATACTGAGTCCTATGGCCATTTTCATTATGTTCTTTCTCCTCTAGTTCCATGATTCTTTAAGCTAAAAAAAGTCCCAAAGTAGGCCAAAAGGTAGGTGGCCTGCATTATTGCTTCACCAGTTTTCAGAGAAAGAGCAAATCAAAGAATATAAGAATTAGAAGAAATCTCAGCAGTCATCCAGTCCAAACTCTTTACTTCCCAATGAGAAAAAAAATGAAAAGTCAAATAGGTCTGACCTGCTTAAAATCACCAATTAATGAGTAGTAGAACCTTAATTCAAGTTTCCTAAACAAAAATCAATGCTCCCTTTACGACATCCTATTTCTGTTTCGAGCATTCGACAGTTCCTAAAGTGTAAAACACATTCTTATTCTTCCTTCCATCATTTTTCTTTCTATGTTTTCAAACATTCTCTATATTCCTGAATGCAATCTTCTGATGTATCATTGCCAGAATACATTTATGGGAATACATAGGAACACAAATATATATTAAAATTTTTCATATACAATATGTTCTTGACATAAAATTTCAGGAGTGCAACCATGTTGTGTGCACACAACAGCAGTCCACAATGCTTAAACACATGTGATTTAAAATCTCCATACCTTTTTTGCAGTATTACCTTATTTTCATTGTTATGTTTTGATGTGAATGACTATATCAGGCAAATGCCAGTACTCACAGCCCTAGTCCTAGTTTGTCTGAGAAAATTATGCCAAGCGTGCAGTGCCATCTGCTCCTGTAGCGATGCCATCCTTCCATTTTTCAGCACCGTGATAAACAACCCAACTGCACATCATTCTCTTAGCTCCACAAGCACCTCAGGGCAAGAGGGGAGGGCATGTCATCCTCCTAAGTTACATCCAAAGTGATGCATATGGCAGGGTGAGGGAAGGGAGAAGCAGTAAGTGAGCACTTGGACCAGTGATAAATGGACTAGCAGTCCTAGAAATTCAAAACAGCTACGTGACCGAGAGGCTTTCTCATACTTTGCAAATGTCCTGGTAGTGGTGAAGATAAGTCATAAGAAGGGTAGGGTAGGGTGGGGTGGGGTGGGGTGGAGACAATGTTCATTTCAGGACCCTCTGAAATCAACAAGGCTCATATCAGCTTTTCCATCCCCAATTTTTCTGAGACTGTGGTCATCTTCTTACTGATAAAGACATGGTCAGGAAATTGATATGCGATGAGAAAACAAGCTGGTAAAATTATATAGAACAGTATGGTATTAATAATTCATGCAGGGCTTACATTCCATTTTCAGTTAGACATAAAAGTAAGGTCATGGAACTCTGATCTCAACAAAGTAATGTGAAAGTTAGGAGCATTACAAGTCTGGGAGTAACCACTGTCTGATATTTAAGTTGCTTCTGTTAATATCCCTACCTCCGTATTCTGCTGGTTTCTGCTTATCCACAATCAGTGACAGAGAACTCACTACTGTACTCTAACAGACAAGAGCCTTTCTAGATACATTCAGACTGTCCAGTCCTTTTTCAATATGCACCTGTCACACGTTTTCTTAATTTGTGAATAAAGAAAATTGCTATATAAGATCAATGTTACCCTCTAAACACACTAACTGATAAGTTGAAAAAGTATTTAAGAATGTCAGAGGCATTTCTGCCTATGTGGGCATGAAAATCCTACAAATATGACATAAAAGAATAACATTATGGAGATTTTGAGAGATATTTTTGAAGAAATTGTGGGAAGAAAGTAGATAACATTTTAGAAAGAAAGAAGTTTTGGGACTATGGTAAGTTTAGGAGTGTACTCAGGGAAAAAGCCTCTCTGTGGATAAAAACCAGGGATAAATATCAAACTGAATTTTGGACTGGAACCAAGTATGGAACTCAGAAAGAAGACACTTCAGTAACTGAGGTTTATCACTAGTTTTCAACTATTAATGTACAGGTGAATTATGTAGTTAAACATAAAATGAAAATAAGAACCTGGCCAACGTTAATCTTTATCAGGCCATATTGACTCATCTGAGACAGTTTAACATCATTCACTTCTCCTCACCTAAATTATAGTGAAACATCACATCCTCATAAAGCTTTTCAGATCATGGCAGGTTTAAGGCCACACAGCACAGCATTGAAATCATAGGAGAAAAAGAGTATGGTGCCCTTGGGAAGATATTTTCAAGGACATGTTCTTCAATGCTGTCACTATTAATCATCTGGGTGGTAGCAGTTACCAGACTCTGTGCCAGGTAATGTGTTACATACTAGAGATACAAAGATGAAGCAGATAAATGCCCTATTTCTACAAGCTCCCAGATTAAACGGAAAGATTTATGCACAGGTAACTAATTCACTTGGGAGCAGGGAGGGACCATCCTTCTGGAGAAAGAAACGGTTTCAGAAAGGAAATAGAATCTGATCATTCGGGGCCTTGAAGGCTGGTAGGATTTTAACAGCTAGAAAAAGAGAAATGGCATTTTAGGTAGCTATCATATCTAAGCAAGAACTTTGGGGCAAACTGGACACAGGTGCACACACCTGTAATCTCAGCTACTCAAGAGCCTAAGATGGGAGGATCACTTGAGCCCAAGTGTTTGAATCTGTCTAGCCTGGGCAGTATAGTAAGACCCTATCTCTAATGTGTGTGTGTGTGTGTGTGTGTGTGTGTGTGTGTGTGTGTGTGTGTGTATCAGACTATGGAAAAAGAGTAAACCCTTTAGTTTATTCCCTCATTTTGCAAATGTTACCTTGACCTGTCAAAAACTCAGGCAAAGGAGACAGGTAAGTGTTCTCCATCATGGCCAACCTGCTTAATTTCCGGGCCAGCCACTTTGGACCCCTTTGGCCTTCATCTCTCCCCTTTCCTTCCCCTGACTCACTGAGGTTTCTTAAGCAAGAAGCCAGGCCAGGGATGCCTGTGCACATATGTAGGCATGAGCACACCCATGTCTGTGTAGACTGATGTGTGAAAGGCTGGCATTTGGATATAATCCCTATCAGTTCCTTAAAATGGACTAAACTGCCGGGTGTGGTGGCTCACACCTGTAATTCCAGCACTTTGGGAGGCTGAGACGGGTGGATCACGAGGTCAGGAGATCGAGACCATCCGGCTAACATGGTGAAATCCTGTCTCTACTAAAAAATACAAAAAAAATTATCCAGCCATGGTGGCGTGCACCTGTAGTCCCAGCTACTCGAGAGGCTGAGGTAGGAGAATGGCGTGAACCCAGGAGGCGGAGCTTGCAGTGAGCCAAGATAGTGCCACTGCACTCTAGTCTGGGTGACAGAGTGAGACTCTGTCTCAAAAACAACAACAACAACAACAACAACAAACAAACAAGCAAAAAAAAAAAAAAAAAACAAAAAAAAAAACACCAAGGCCTTAACTTAAACACCACTTTTGATACTATGAGAGTGAAGGGAGAATCAGTATTCATCTAAATGTGTCCAAAATAATATCCCCTAATTTCAGAATTAACAGTTCACGCGAACTCTTTATCTGATATTCTTTTCACTTCCATGCCAAGATGACAAGACAAGTTTTCTGCCTTATCTTAGAAGCTAGTAGTTCTCAGAAGCTTTGGAAACTAGTAGAAGATTCTTTTTTTTCTTTTTCTTTTTTTTGAGATGGAGTCTCACTCTGTTACCCAGGGAGTGCAACGGCGTAATCTCAGCTCACTACAACCTCCGCCTCCTGGCTTCAGGGGATTCTCCTGCCTCAGCCTCCTGAGTAGCTGGGATTACAGGCGCATGCCACTACACCTTGCTAAGTTTTGTATTTTTAGTAGAGGGAGGCGGTTTCACCATGTTGGTCAGGCTGGTCTTGAACTCCTGACCTCATGATCTGCCTGCCTCAGCCTCCCAAAGTGCGGGGATTACAGGCATGAATCACCATGACTGGCCAGAAGATTCTTTAATACATAGTCTTCTGGGTACCATATACCCAAGAGAGTCCTGAAAAATTAGTATTTTCAGCAAAATCAATAATAGGCCCCATTAGATCATACTTAGCCACAGGTATGGGCCAGCACTACTCTTTAGCATATGTTTATTATTATTATTGTCTTAATTATTACCAATGACAATATCATACTGTCAAAAACTCTTGCCACTAAAATTCTAATTTAGAATTTACAAAGTGCTTCTAAGAGCATTATCTCACTTATTTTTCTCATGACCCATAGGATAGCCATTATTACAAATCTTATTTTATTAACAAAAGCTCGTAGATCTAGAAAGATGACTGACTTGCCTAGGATAACTTAGCTATTTCATAGTCATGTACAGAAAAATCCAGCTCTTCTTAACATTATGTCTTTTGTTGCCCCAGAATAATGAGTTGTGCCACATAGAATCATATTCGATGAAGTAAATAACAGAGTGCTTGACAACAAAACTCATACTATATTTCTTCCCTAATTTTAGTTTAAATAGATATAATCGTGGTGTTGTTATCTTTCCTACATGTACTTGCTTCAAGTAAGGTAACATTTTTTTTTTTTTTTTTTTTTTTTGCTGCCTGAAATATAATGTCAAATACAGAGTTCCAGGAGCTTGGGGACTTTCTATGTACTCTAAAAGAACACATTCTACTCCTCACTATGCATTTGACAACATCTCCTTTATTAAAGAGGTGCCTCCTTTATCCTGACTTTCATTCACTTTCAATTCATCCATCCCTACAAAATATCCAAGAAGGAACCATTTCTGTATAGAAATTAAACACAAATTAGCATCAATACTGGAACATCTATTTTCTACCTCCATAGATGTCTAGGTTGTGATTTAAACAAAACAAAACAAAAAAAGCAAAAATGTCAGGCCTGGTGGCTTACGCCTGTAATCCCAGCACTTAGGGAGGCTGACATGGGTGGATCACTCGAGCTCGAGTTTGAGACCAGCCTGGGCAAGATGGCAAAACCTTGTATCTACAAAAAAAAAAAAAAAAAAAATACAAATATCAGCTGGGTATGGTGGCATGCACCTCTAGTCCCAGTGCCTTAAGAGGCTGAGGTAGGGGATCACTTGGGCCTGGGAGGTGGAGGCTGCAGTAAGCAGAGATCGTGCCACTGCACTCCAGCCTGGGTGACAGGGTAAGACTCTGTCTCAAAAGAAAAGGGAGTATTGAGGGAAACAAAAGAAAGCTATAAAAGAAAAGGGAAAATAAACTCATTGCTTAATGTGTGTATATCTGTCTTAGCAGCAGGACAAACTTTCTGCAAAGAATGGATGACCTTAGCTGGAATCCACTGAACGGACAGAAGGTTAACTGTCCATGTGCCCACTGTGTTGTCATTAGTTCACTACCCTCTTTGCTAAAATATGCTGCCTCCTTCATAAGATACGTGGTTTCAAGCAACAGTTTCCCTTTTTACAAAACGTGTCCCTGCCATTTGGACAGATTAGTTAAAACAATAAACTGTTGAATAAATTGTTGTTAATTTAAGGTTGAAACGTCTGATTAAACATCAATTTAACTTATGATTTCTCTGATGAAATCCTCACTGGCATTCTAATCTGAAATCTGGAATTCCTAATTCAGCCACAAAATTTGGTGGTGTTTTTTGGAGGAGGCCATGGTCAGTACAAAAGGTAGAGATAGAAAACAGGCAGAAAATACCTCAATACCAAGAACACCTTTCTAACAGAAGTTGTTCATGGGAGCAAAAGCCACCCAGCAAATGCTTTACCCACAAGGTTAATCACAAGCAGGTGCATTCATTAGCAAAGGATGGGTCAGGAATACAGATATAGACAGGTGAGATAAGATAGTACAGACCCAGAGGGTCATTCCTTTTATGTCAAGACTACAGAGGGCAGCTCCTTTAAAGAAACTAAATGAAGCTGGGCAAAATGTTACAGCAAGAATAGATAACTGACCCATTCCTCAGGAGGGATTACTGCAAGGAGTGGGAGCTTAGGCTGAAAGACATTTAAGAACAATTCCAGTGATTAGATTCTATTAAGGATTTCAATTTGCAAATATTTTAATTTTATCTTATGAGAAACTTGTTTTTCTTACACAAGCCAAAATTCAGTAATGTAGCACTTAAATCATGTTGTACCTTTAAATTTAAATAGATGGTAAATAGAATTATTTGTTAAGCCTTAAGTCCTAAAAGCTGAAAAACTCATTCTGCTTCTCATACATTTGACCAATAGTGACAAATCACCAGCTGTAGGCAGCCCAAGAGGCCAATGTTTATTAAATGTCTCACTCGACCCCAAATCTCATGAATTGTTTAACATACAAGACAGACAAAAAGCCAGTATTTCTCCTTGTGTCAGCTCTCGTTAGGAGAGTCTCTGCTTTTCTCACTGCTGGCTAGAAACAACATTAACATTCATTGTTCTTAAACACATGGGAGACCTGGGGGTCTCTGTATACACAGCTTATCCTTTGCCACATGTGTGCAAATGTGAACCTCGTCCATAAGCATAAAGAAGCAAATGTTAAGGCCACATTAATGGTACCCACTTAGGAGGGCAGGGCAGTTGGCAGTGTGTGCTGTCACCACGGGGGGCAATTGAAATGTGCTGGAGAAAGAACTCAGTAATCTCACACCAAAAAGAAAACCTCATGAAATCAATTGTGTAGACAAAGTGAGACTTTTCAAGCCATCCATTTAAAGGCAGTCATAATAGAATTGGCTTTAGGTGGCCAGTGACCTGCAAGACAGATGCTTATCCAATCTTTGAAGTAGCTAAAGAATTTTGTCATTGCTTTTTTCTCATGCTGCCTTTCTCAATAATGTATGAAAAAAAAAAATAGAAGGAGCACTATCAGCGTGATGATGGGTGGTTCATTTGGAAAATCTCTAGAGGCTCTTGTAATCTTATGAATTCCTGTGATTCTAAGTGACTAAACATTTTTAATGAATAACAATTTTCTCAGCGAAGTAAATATTTCAGCATTATGAATGTGAATAACTCGAGGAAAACCTTACTGCACTAAATGTCTACTTAACAGGCATTCAGCTCTACCATTTCTGTTAATAGTGTGGTTTCAGCTAGCCCCACAAATGTCATTATGAATTTAAACTTAAGGGATGTTTTCTGCTTTGCACCAGCCTCCAGAAAGGCCAACTCTGACACCCGTGGTCAAGGATTGGGGGCACACTATACTGAACTGGAGGCATAAGTACTGATCAACAAAGAGAGAGACTTATTTGGTTTACAATAACCTGACCATCTTAAGAAAGCGGCTTTAAATATTGAATCAGTCCAGCCCTTTCTGGACTTCTTGAATCAATACGACATTCAACGAAACCAGCAGTTCCAAAACTGTTCTAGCCTTGGATTGTTATCAGAACTATGAAGCACAGCACATGGCCCCACCCTTTCCCCTCTCTCGTCATAAAGAGAGAGTTAGGAGTTTTCTTGATATATTACTATTGCAAAGGGGTATAAGAAATGAATGCAGTCTGCAACTTCAATAAATATAGAAAATAAATACAGAAAAAAACCCTCCTCACCATTTGCACATACCAACCAATGTGATTTGTAGTAATCAGTTGTCACCCATGGAAATACAGAAAGTAAGAGGTGATATTTTCCATTAGCCACATCCAAACCCCTAACAAAGAGTTCCTGTGGTGGTGGTTATAAACATCAGCTAACCTCCCTAGAGAGACACATCTTTTCTAGAGCATTACATATAAGTGATTCATATAACATATTTTTATTACTATTATTTGTTTTTTATCTTTTACGTATCTTTGCAGATGGTAATTCACAGCAACCCAAAATAAGACTACAAAGGCAACAGAAAAGAGCACTCCATAATGTTAAGCATAATAAACCTTAAGAATTTTCTCACTTGTTCACAAAGCTGGAGCTAGGCTACAAGAGGGCCTGTGGAGCTTCCTTTTCTAGGCGTGAACATTTCTCATTTGTTTAACATTGTGAATCAGCAGTTATTGTGCTTCAGTGAACCCAGAAGTTTTAAAGCAGGAAGAAAGTAAATTAATAAATCCGGCAAAGTTTAAAACTTAAGAAGGAAAGACAGTGGCAGGAAAACAGAGTAGAATGGTATGAATCAAGTTGCTGTAAGGGGCAGGATGATAGCTCTCTATTCAAAGGGGCCAACCTAGCTCATTCTCATTTCCCAATAACCATAGCATTTTATGAACTGCATATGCATTTTCAGACCATCAAGTTCTTCCCAATTTAAATACCATGTGCTTCTTCACATGATTTCCTTTCCCTGCAGTTCCATGATGGTCTTTTATCTTCTAACATCCAGTCGCACTGACTGCATATCCTTCATAGAGGATGCTTAATTTGATAACTTATGGAGTAATTTAACTTTTAATATGCCTTAAATATATGTGGAATACTCTCTAAAGACAGGGACCATCATGTGGTATCCCAAACTTCTTATACCATCCAACACAGAGAAGGAGGTAAAAAATTATCTGTTGATTAAAAAAAGCTTCTGTATCCATCTTGTAACTATCAGTCTGTCCACAAATTAGAGCTTTATTAAATAGTCCATGTATTGATTCATGCAACATACAGATTTACATACAATTTCACTCACCACTGCCTAATTGCTTTTCAAAAAAGAAATATGATGTAATGTGGCCATGCCAAAGATGGAAAGTGAAGAGATTATTAAAGAGAAAACAATAAAGAAAGAGGAGGGGGTGATAGAGGGAGAAAGAGAAAGGGAAAAGGAAGAAGGGAGAAGGAGGAGGAGGAAAAGAGGAAGACCCAATGTGCCACAATAAAGATGGCTGTTAAGGTGGTTTCTGCCGTATGTGCCTCTCATGAGTAAACAAAACCAATTCCCTCTATTACCGTTTTGTTTCAGTAAGGTTATAGCACAGTTCTGCTAGAACTCAAGTTTAAAAGTGAGGGCCCCTGACATCATCAGAACTGGAAAAAGCCAACTTTCGCCCATGGCTTGATCCGAGCTTCTGACAACCATCTGTTAAGCTATTTGACTTTACAGTTTTAACTTTTTGGAAGATGCACCAATGGTTGACACTATTTCCCAGAATCTCAGATTGTTCAACAACGTCTTTTTCCACAAACCTCCCTGGATACAAACTCATAATTTTGCCAAGAATTTTAAATTTTGCACTGAATGTTGTGCAATCTCTCAGAATTATTCTATTTCCTTGGAATTGATTTCTGATAGAAAATTAACCCCTAAGGTACTTAAAGATTAAAGGGACACTTTTCACCAATTACTGAGGTTGGATGTTAGGAAAGCATCTTTCTCTTTTGCTCTTTGGTCTTAATATATCTTTATACAGTACTTCTACCCGAGACGTGAAACTGCATTTTCTTTACATTTCCTTCTCATTTCAAAGAAGAGCTCTATTCTACAGTTTTGTAGACAAGGCCCTCCTCTTCTTGATCCACCCATCACCATCAGTAGTGATGTTTGTTTTAATAACATGCTTATGTATTGACATGAGAATTACTGAATCAAAAAAGAACTCAACAACCGAGTGCACTACTAACTAAAGAAGAAATTCCAAAAGGGCAGTTATGTTTTATCAAGTAAGTGAAGGAGAGGAATGTTGGCCAGAGAGCTACAAAATCATACAAGAGAAAGAACATGCTACTTTAAACATGAATTTGTTGACAAGTTTGCTACAGCTTAAAAGTCTTTGGTTAGAGCAGACACAGTGCAGGAGTCCACAAACTAGAACAGTTTGATTATGTGCCCGAAGTCTTTTTCAACAGTCATTCTGAAATGTGTATTTATAGACAAAGAGAACCATAAAAATTGCATATGGTCTTCTGACCGCTGGAGCACTTAACTTTAACTGGAGAAGTGAAGTGGAAGCCAATTTAATCTTTTTCCCCTCTTATTTTTAATACTTTGGTGGCACATTATTACACCTACCATTACAATTTGCTACTCTTAAGTTAAATCCCTGAAGGCCAGGCACTGAGAAACCTAAAACCAGATGCTGGTGAATATAAGGAGGGGAAGGGTTAAGCTTCCATGACAACTAAGCAAGAAATCCCTGGAGAAATCCAAATCAGCTTTGGCTATAGGGGGAAAAAAGTATGCTTCCAGGAAAAACAAAAACATGTTATTAACCCATCCTAGAGGCAAAAACTACACTTTAGTAGGAGGTACTGCTATCTGAGAGGTTTGTTTATTTATTTTTTTGGTGACATATTGAGTAATAATGGAAATAGTCAGACACTAGTGGATTGTATATATTTGGCCATTTTCCTTCTTTTTGGGTTTTCCTTTTCCTTGCTGGACCTTCCTTGTTTATCCGATCTAATGCAATAAAATGCGTAATTAATTTCTAAACGCTTCCATTGAGCAGTGCAATTTGTCAAGTCGAGTTGTTAATAGAATTAAGCTTTTTATCAGCGATTAGCAAAAGAAGGTTAAAAAAAATTAATTACGAAATTGTATGCCTCCCTGGTTCAAAGCCAGGTTTTGGATTAAATGTTCGATAAAGGTTTCCTGACACGTTATAAAACATTTAGCAAAAGCTGCTTTCCCCTAGTGCATTTAAAACCTGTCTCTGAGCAAAACCAACCAGCAAAGCAAGAGCATTTGCGCAGACCTCAGTAGTGCACACAAGCGTGGAAAGATATAATACCACTTTTACAAAATACTGAAGAAAACACTGGTTTTCCTCCCCCTACTCAGGAAAAGGGACAAGCCGTGACCTCGCAAATGTTTTTCATCTTTAACTTTTGATAGTGTGGTTTGCAGCTTGAGTAAAATTGAAGAACTGGTTGAAAGAAGTAATAAAACAGTCCATTGATGTCATAATTAATATATAACATGCCTTTATCTGTAATTATATACAACATATCCTCAAAGGCTAGTATGTAAAGGATAGAAAGTAAAGAGTTGAAAGCCTGCTCGAAATATCTGATCTTCTCTAAATTGCTGTTAAAATTTATGCATTTCTCCTGTACTTGGTCCTCTCTTTTCTTTCTCTTTTGTGTGTGTTAGTCTCACCTCACTTTTCTGTGAGCGGAGTCATTCAATTCATTTCATCCTATCACTGTCTCCACTCCAAGTGAGGAGGAGAGAGATAGGATGAATCTGACGAATCAGACCCTGACATCTATCCACTGAGTCACATGTCATGAGTGTCAAAAGCTATTGTTCCACAGTCATAGAAATCAAGTCCTATTTTACCTTTCTTTCAACTGCTGCACTCAGGCACAGCAAGCAGTATTTCTCTGCTTTCACGTCCGGGGCTTCTATGCTTATGCTATCTGCTTCCAAACCCTATGTTGGAGGCACTTCTGGGCAAGACCCTGAGAGTGGTTTTCATGGGAAGGTGTGTGCTCTTCAAAGGAGGTACATAATCTGTGGCTGTCAAATTCTAAATTTAGAATGGGAGGTCAGAGGATGCCCTTCAGCCTTAGATCTAGGTCGTGTTCACTAAACTCCCTTTTAGCAGGGACCCAAGCATTATAGTTACAGGGAAATTTTACTGACTAATGTAACTGGTAACACATTTACAAATGGAGTATGCCCAATCTGTGCATGTATACTCCATCCCTCAGAAGGCTGGGAGGTGAAGATATGAATAATAAGTCACTCACTCACTATGCAAAACGTTCTTTTTTCTATTAAGCAGGGTTACTCTTTTCTTCTGTTTTTCTTAGTCCTTTTTCTTTCCTTTTTTTCTCTTCTGTCTTTTCTGCTTTCCAACATTCTTTGGATAGTTTTCTTGAGAAGTCATACAAGATTCAATTTGTAAGAAGTATTCAAAGAATGGTGCAGTGTGAGTTTTACGAAACAAATTTGGATTATAGGAAACAATGTTATTGTACTTTCTGATATCATATTAATTTTTTTCTGAATATTTGCTGCTAATGATAAAATAAACAACAAAGCAGATAGAAAAAACAGAGTCAGCTTAGAAATCTGGTAGAGAATTATAATGAGCAATGTAATTTTTTTCTGGTTGCTTGAATTTAAGCTCTGTGACCTCCACGGAAATTTCTAGTCTTGCTTATTCCTGTAACCTCATTACCTACAGAACTGCTGATACATGGTGGGTATTCTATAAATACTAGTTAAATCAGTGAATGGTTAAGTGAATGTTATTCTTTGTGTCATTTTTCCTTGTTGCACTTGCCTTATTGAAATTTTAAAAAGGAAGTATTCTCTCTTTCCTCAGTAAACATGGAAATATACTTTGACTTTCCTTAATGACTCAGAATTTTTCAGTGCCTCATTAAGTATGAGTAATATTAATTAACACTACAAAATTAATAACCAGGCAATTATCAGGTAAAATAGGAGGAATTAAAACTGATCCTCATTGACCTTAGCTTGTCACCCTTTTTACTTTTGACTGGTTCTTTGATTTCAGCTTGTTTTCTTGTTCTTTATCTCATTCTCATAAAGGAAAGAAGAATGTGCAATTCTTTGGCCTTCTAAACTAAATTTAACACCATTGCCTTTCTACAAATTTGATGAATGAATCTGAGGATTAATCCATCTTCTCCCAAATTATTTTCCAACCCACATTATCATCTTTTTTCACCATTTATATCAGTCTCCTTTGAATTCTCAATAACTTTCAAAATATGTTTTATTATCTGAGTATTACCAACAACTTATTTAAATATGGAAGTTTCATTTAACTCTTTTGTATCTCTTTTTAAATCAGTTAATAATTTCCTCCATTTTAAAAATTAATGCTAGGCTAGTATATTTAAAACCCATAATCTTTAAAGTGGTAAACACAATGTCAGGGATACATTTTTCTAAGCATTTTTAAAATAAAATTTTAACAGAATTCTAAAAAAAATAGTATTTAAAAAAATCATCCTTTATAATTGTGTACTATAATCAGGTGACAGAAATTTCTTTTAAGGAAATGTATCATATTCTAAGTAACAGTGAGGTCCACAGTTTGAATCAATGAAGCAATAGTGGGAAACAGGAAAATTATTTTCAAAATCATGTGTTTGCCCTGCTTCCTAAAGGTGAACACAACACTTGTGTAACAGTAAAACAGAGTTGTTACTTTCAGGTAGGCACATACTTCTAAAGTGACCTCTTATTATATGTATAATCATACGAGACTGCTCAATTAAAAAGATAGAGGAGAGTGACAACTATGCATAAGCTTGTACCTTCTTATCAAAAGGTTTATGTGTAACATTTGAAAACTATTGGGGAGACATCTTTCATCATTAAAAATATGTTTTTAAAAGAACTCCTACACATAAACTGTCCTTGTTTCACCAAATCTGTAGACATTGGGATTTAGCTTGACCCTACTCAAGGATTGTCTTTTTATTAAATCAGAACATATCAGTTCACTGCTGGTGTTAACGCTGTTCAACATATTCCGTAATTAGAACAAGAGAAATTCTACAAAATTGTTCAGTGGCTCTGCAGTCAGCTGTTAGATTTTCACAACCATACATTTAGCAATTCGATAACATGTCAGACTTAAAATGCCAAACTGATCTTACCAACAGTGCACATGCCTCAATCAATTGCATTTACTCAAAAACCTTTTTTCGCTTATTTATGAGACACTGGCCCAGAGACAGGAGTTAAAAACACATATAAAATATGGTTGTTTGTTCTAACATTGCTCTAGAGGTATAAGACAGTATTCAATGGCTGTACTTTGTTCATAAACGGTGAAGAATTTAGACTGGTTCATTTTCAATCTTGACAGTCTACAAGATAAACTAAAATTGGAAAATTTCACCAAGGCTTACTTCTTATGCCCATTTTTAAAAATAATTATATGTGTTTGTGTTATCATATTTTAAGACTTATTTCATTTTGCTGGATTACTTCTCTTTCACAACCAGAAGGCAATATAATAATGATGTGCAGGAAAGCAGTTTTAACTTAGAAAGCACTAAATAAATGTGTGATATGTGTAACTGTGGTGCTGGTGGTGTTGCTATGCAATCATTTGGTAAAGTTGTTTGCAAAAATATGTTTATTTCCTGTTGGTTAAGTGTACAAGTGACTGGATAATACTTTTGATAACAAAAATTCTCAACTAAAAACAAACAAACAAACAAACAAACAAAAAAACCCAGAGTGCTTGGGTCTTCTCCTTCTTGGTTCCCTGCCTTTAAAACAGCTGTCTTTATACTCTGCGGCAGCATCACAGCTTGCTTTCTCCTCATTTTTCTCATTTTACCTCATCTCAAAATACTACTTCTATCCATCTTCCAGATTCTCTTCTTTTCTTTTTTCTACAGTCTTTCTTCTCAATATTCCCCCTGCAATTTCCCAGGTATGTTCCTTGGAGAAGTTACATTTCCAAGATTCGGTATTTACCTCATATATACGGCTAAATCTTTCATTTACATTCAGAAGATGGTTTCCTGTGATTGTCTTTTTCTAAGGAAAGGAATGCTAAACTTTCCCTCCTTCTAATCATTTCAATAAGGATCTTTCTTTACATTTGTATAGTAAATTTAACTTTCCAAAGGGCTTAAACCAACACACTTGATCTCACTTGATATTTACAGACACTGCCTAGTGGTAGGTAGAATCTTTAATCTCCAGGACTCTCCCTTCTCTCCAGTAATAAACAGATTTATTAAAATAATAATAATTGGTCACATGACCTCATATACACATTTTTTAATTTTTTCAAATAATATATAAATAATTATGAACTGCTACATCAACTTACTATAAACTGTACTAATATATTATGAATGCAAAATATATAAAAATACGAATAAAAATGAGTGAGATAAAAAATACACAGGGTTTCTAATAATTTCTTCAAGTTCTCAGTTCATAATCTTGGTATCCTCTTTGAAACCACTGCATGATCTTCTAGGGCTTTTTGCACTTGGACACCTTCTAAGAGCGCTGGTGACCTGGAGGAGGTTGAGGGAGAGAGCTAGGAAAGGAATTCTTTCCTGCTACACCAGCATAATTTCCAGGTTTCTAACTCTGGCTCCCTTTTCCTTGGCCTGAGTCCTCAACCTACATGAGGCTTAGAGGGGAGAAAGCCAATTAGTGTGTATCTGTGCCTTGAGGATAAAGAATGAGAACCTAAGCCTAAGGCCTAAAGTCCAAGAAATCATTTCCTTTGGGAGATTTAGACTTCAGCTAAGTGCTTTTCCTTGAGTGTTTGTTGATGAGGTAGAGGTGGAGGCAGAGATAGAACATCACCTGGGAAAGGATGCAGCTGATTAACATTCTGGGCATGTAAAACAGTTTGTGCACAATTAACTTTTCTAAAATATATCCTTAGCTTTCAAATTATATTTTGCAAAGTGTAATTCTATCCTATTACCCTTAGCCACATGCACCTTGGTATCATAGTACTGGAAATTATTCCTTTGCCTCCTTAGTGTTTACAACTTTCTGATATAGCACTTGTAGATAGTGATCATGCATATTCCTTCCTAGTTATCACAGTAAAACTAGGGCTATTTTATTTTTTCTAATCTTTCTGCATGCACCCTAAAGTTCTTCAATCATTTTTGTTGTTGGTTTCTTCTTTCATTTTCAGTTATCAGCATCTTTCTGATCCTGGGGCATTCAAACCTAGAAGGGGGATGCCAGATAGCAGCTCACTTTACCTTATAAATAGGAGCTATAGGGTACAGCTTTCCTGTTGCATAATAACATGTGTCTGTTTACGAGGCCAGTGCTCTTATGCATTTTTATTATCTTGGCATCACATTGAATTATCAGCATGTCACCTCACTATTTAGAAAGCTATCATCTGATGCTGTCTTCTTCATAGCATCCTTCCACTTTGGCTCCATCTTTCTCATACCTTTGAATTCCATTTTCTTTTTCAGTTTTACTTTGTTGAAAGTTATCTGTATTTTAAACAATTTTCTGATTTAAAAACAATTATTTATCCAGGAAATTAGCACAGTGTCCTGCATCCCATCTTTCTGAAGACTTAATTCTTCAAAAAATTCTTAGCCAACTAAAAACAGATTCACAAAATGTGGCTGATCTTGGAAATCTTTCCAAAATGCTCTTAGATCATTCTCTTTTTCACTTGAATGTGTGTTATTCTCTATGTGACAGGTGTGTGTGTGTGTTATTGATATGTTATACACGTATGTTATTACTATAATATATATAATATATTTATGCAATATATTAATAAAATATGAAATATGATAGAATATATAATTACATATATGTGTATATATATACCTGTATTCACATCTTTTTCTAAATTAAAGTAAGAGACCAGTTGAGCAAGTGTTTTTATACTTTATATGGCTGATCTCTATAGCACAAGAATAATTTAAGTATGTAATAATTAATAAATCACTTCCCTATTGATACTAATGGATCCCTTCTTTACCATTTTGTTATCATTTTTCCAACCCAAATTTGGATAGGAATATTCATCTTTTCTTTGCCATTTTAGGACCCTTTCACCTAAATGCAATGACTATTATATTAAAAAGAAAAAAGATTCCAGCCTCTCCTCCATTTCCTGTGTGAATGAAGTTAATAGTTACTATCTGTTGTGCCTGTTGCTGTTATTAACTTGGTGATATTGAATCTGGAATTTCATTTTAATTATCAAAGAACTGTAAATTGTGTAACAATAGATCCTAGACTGTGATGTGAGAACATTTTAGTCTTCTTGGGTGGTAAGGTTTCTAGGTATTATGGGATATATGACACAAATGCTAATAAATTTCTTCTCAGACTCCATATTGAAGTCTTAAATCCTCCCATAAATGCATCTTTTTCTTTTGATATTTTGCCCACTTTTGACTGTAAAAGATGCCCAAGCCCTGTCTGGGATTCTAGGCTTTTGGGCTGGAGGCATATGAGTCTATTCACTTGGGTGTTCTCTGTAGGCATCAGATAGGCAGCAAGCAGTTATGGGTGTACACAAAACCGAGTCTCTAAAACTCGGTTAGACTATTGTATCAGGAAAGCTATCACTGCACGGAAAAGAATGCAATACATTTCAGGTCATAAATCATTCAGCATATCTTGATAGGGGAGCAAGGAAAAAGTTGAAGAGGATATCATGTGCTTAAGAGGACAGACAGAAGGAGGGAAAGGACATTTACAAGGGAAACATGAAATCATTAAAACAAAAGCAAGCCACATAACTTTCAATTTTCTGCACTTGGAAAACTCTTGTTGGTTCCTCATGTGGAAGGGATTGAGGACTCCAGATACATTCATAGAAACTGTTTTCCTGAGTGCTCAGTGAGAAGAAGGCTAAAAAATCTTAATTTTTAGGCTCGTAAAGCAAAGCTTTTATTTATATGGGTTGAGCTCTGCCACTCTACCCACTTTCCCTGGGGAGGCCTGTCTGCTCCCTAATGGTCAAAGGCAAGATAACACTATAAAAGAGAAAGACAAAAAAATGTTAGCATGGGACCACTTGTTTAACTTATGAATAACAAACACAACAAAGAATGTAATCAGGACAAAAATAGGAAGGTGATCATAATGAACTATGTCTGCTCTCAATTGCAGGAACTGATTAACCTACCATAAAAAAGGATGGTGCTGGGCACTGTGGCTCATGCTTGTAATCCCAGCACTTTGGGAGGCCGAGGTGAGTGGATCACCTGAGGTTAGGAGTTGGAGATCAGCCTGGCCAACATGGTGAAACCCTGTTTCTACTAAAAATACAAAAATTAGCCAGGTGTGGCAGCACGTGCCTGTAATCCCAGCTACTCGGGAGGCCGAGGCACGAGAATGGCTTGAACCTGGGAGGCAGAGGTTGCAGTGAGCCAAGATCGCGCCACTTCACTCCAGCCTGGGTGACAGAGTGAGACTGTCTGAAAAAAAAAAAAGGATGGATATTTTTATAGTAACATATATGATAAGAAACTGTATATTGAATGATATGGTTAAATATTTTCAGCTTCACTCCCATAAAGCACATATCAAGATTATACCAATTTTTATATTGCATTTGATTAGAGTAAAATTTTATGTTTTTAAGTACCAATCTAGATAAATGACCTTGCGTTTGTAAGATAAGGCTGAGTCCAAACAATTAATGGTTATATCCACTAATATCACTTGTATTAATTTTCATAGAAAAATGTATTCTCTGTGTTGCATCCTTTGACTTCTAAAAATATATGGTAGCCTAGTTTTCAGGCCAAGAGTTTTGCTAAAAGTCTGAGGGAGTGATCCATGGCTTCTTTACTCAGAGGAGAAAGGTACACATGTAACTGCTTACAAGAATGGGAACTAAGTGTAGAGAAAAGTACAGAACATCTCCTAGAGGCTTCATCTGAAAATGATACTGTGCTACTTCTAAACAGGATGGCAACGAAACAAGTCTGCCTGCACTTGGTTGTTACCACAGGCCTGGCTTATTTAAGGGTTAAGGGAAGTATTACCTTTTAGTATTATGTTGTCTAGCAGTTCAGCAGGATCTAATTAGGTGTAGTAGCTCATCAAGTTAAAGACAGTATATTCTGCTATCTCCCTGGTCTCTTACTTAATCTCTAGGTAAACGCTAAAAATGTACTCTTATGAGATAAAGAGATAAAAAAGCTGTCCCTCTGTTCTTCTTCCAGATTACATTCTTAATCTGGACTTTATTTTGTTCCAAGTTGGAGGGTTGTCTGGAATTGCTTGACTGCCAATCTTGGGCAAAAAAGTAGCCTTATGATGTTTCCCATATGCTAGTAGGAGGTGGCGTCCAAGACATTGAGTCATGGCTTTAGAACAGCCTCATCAATTGCTGCAGTTTACCTTCTGAGGCCAGAGTCTCTGAGAGGCTCATGGGCTCTAAGGGGCATTGTTTAGTGTTTCTGCTTTACTGTGACTGTCAAAAAATAAGAGAGTTAAGGGATAGAGAGAGAAGAGAAGATGGTGGCAGTTTTGTTATTTGTTTTCTGTTTTTTTTTTTTTTTTTTTTTTGAGACACGGCTTTCATCTGTTGCCCAGGCTGGAGTACAGTGGCATAATCATGGCTCACTGAAGCCTCAAGCTCCCAAGCTCAAGCCATCCTCCCACCTTAGCCTTACCAGTAGCTGGGACTAATGGTGCATGCCATCTTGCCCAGCTATTTTTTAAATTTTGTTTTTTGTAGAGAAGAGATCTTGCTATGTTGCTCAGGCTGGTCTCGAAAAACTGAGTTTAAGCAATCCTCCCACCTTGGCCTCTCAAAGTGCTGGGGGGGAAAAGAAAAGTTTTCATAGAGGTCTGCTTACTCTCTAGCAGCACCTTCCTTCCCTGAAGTCTGTGGATGGAGCTGAATGTTCCAACCTTAGAATCATTTGGTTTTCCTGTGAGCAGCCCCATCCTGAGGCTCTCTAGAGCCTCCTGCCTAAGCTACCTCATTAGCATAAACTTAGGTATGATCAAAAGGGACATGTTATGAATAACAAAAGACATTCCAATTACCCAGCGATTTTGAAGGGTTTTAGGAACTCAGTGCCAGAAATGGGGACAAAGACCTAATATATTCTTCTTATGTCACAACATGAAAAAGCACATGCTGAAGAATACGAAGCTGTGGAATCTGCTCTTCCTGAGAAAGGGTCACTTAGAGAGAGGCTAAGGTTCATGTTGGAATTGTTTTTAATTGGGAGTTTGGCGCTTGTTGGAAGTAGATATGGTGTGTGAGAGACTGTGTTACTATTAAGCTCAATGTGGGACTGCATTTGGTGCGTTCTATCATAGCAGGTTTACATCTGTCCTTTTGACAATGTAGTAACTTTTCAAATCCACATCTTGACGATTCATAGCCTGCCATCTGCTCTCCTATTTGAAGAAACTCGATAGCATATACCCTGCCAGAATATGACTTCAGTTTATATGTCCTGCTACTCTGGCCATAAGAATCTAAATACTTGTTCAAGGATGATGAAGTTGTTGGGAAGGGCATTTCTTTCCCCAATGCCTTGTCTCACACTAATGGCATAACAGCAGTCCCAAGAGGTGGTATATCATCCTTCCCACCTGGGAAAAGAAATGATTAGATTGAACAGGGTAACAATTGTGGTCAATCTTTGGGACTCAAATACAGGCTTCCTGAAATGTTTCTGTGTTGAAATATCAAGATCCCATTAGGATTCTTCAGTCAACTTAGAATGATGGCAGTTGTCTTCCCCCAATCCTCTTGACCTGGACAAGTCCAATAATATCAGCTGTGCTCTCATCTCAAAACATAAGACAGAGTAACAAAAGACAGTCTTTGGATCTTATTCATTTGTGTTTATCTTTAGTTTAAAAAGTTGTATTTGTTGTTTTTGTTGTTGTTTTCCTTCAAATAACTATTAGCGAGAACAGGGGAGGAAAGATTTGTCTCTTGATTTTTTTTTTTTTTTTTTTTTAACAGAAGAGAAGTACTTTATTTTCTCCCCTTGAGAATTTGCTGACTATTTTGTCCCCAGGGTCACAATTACTTAAAACTTCATACTTAAGCTTTAACACCCCTTTCTGTTGCTAGCCCACCTCTTCCCTCCCTTTCTTCCCCACACAAGAGGAAACTGTAGAGAAATACTACTTAATTATCACACCACGTAACTAATTAAAAGCAAGATGCTTGTGTATGGTATGCTAATAAGCTATTAGAGATCTAGCATGCTTTAGTGACAAGACATGGGTTCCTATTCTACTCTTCACCTGGCTGTGGATTGCCAGTTGACAGTTAATGATGATGAGATGGGAATTTATTATGCTGCTTGCAAGCCAAGAACTTTGAGAGAGGGCAGAAAGGTCAAGTAACAGAATCACTCAGAGGAAACAACACTTGAGCTGAAACCAAGAGACAAAAGGAATGTATTTGATTTACAGGAGACCACAAAGAATATGGAATGCATAGCAGAAGGTGTTCAATAAATAGAGAACTTTTATTATTATTTCTGGTAGGCCCAGTGACGGGAGATGAGCATATTGGAAGAGAACCATTGATCAGCTACTTGTACGTATGCCTTATGTCCAGATTTGAGTATATTAGCTTAGAAGTCACCAAAGACAGCCTGAAAAGATTGGCATTTCATGCAGAAACAGAGGCAGGGGCAAGCACAGAAGCATATAGAGAGGTAAAAAAGATGATACAGGAAGAGAGGAAAAATGAAAAAGATTAGTTATATAATATATATGGTTAGTCTGTGAGAAAAAAGATTACAAAGAGTAAAGAGGAATGTTATTAAGAGGCAAAAACACAGCAACACTAATACTAACAATAATAATAGTGAACACTAACACTAACAATATTAATAACCAACATTTATTGGAGTGCTCCTTTTCTGCGTGGCAGGCACCTGTCAACTGCTTTGCACTTTACACGTGTCAACTCACTGACTCTTTATGACATCTCATCCTACAGGGCAATGTGATAAGATCAATGCAGGTATTTCTAACCTCTATCCCTAAACAGGGATTCAAAACTAAGATCTTGTGAAACAGAGCAAGAAAAGTAGACTCCCAATATGTACACTGAACTGGAAAGCAAGGCAGATGTTACATTTTTTTGAAGTTGGCCCCCTTTGCATCCAGAATATAAGAGGTGCTCATTTAACAGTAAATAAAAATGAACAATGGGATGTTAGAAATGTAAGTGAACTTTGAACAGATCCATTCCTTTTTGTGAAAAATAGTAGGGGCATCCAATAGCAGGACAAATGTTCTGATGCCATCCTCTGTTCGTCTGTTTTTGTTGTTTTTGTTTTTGTTTTTGTTTTTTGAGACGGAGTTTCGCCCTGTCGCCCAGGCTGGAGTGCAGTGGCCAGATCTCGGCTCACTGCAACCTCCGCCTCCCGGGTTCACGCCATTCTCCTGCCTCAGTCTCCCGAATACCTGGGACTGCAGGCGCCCGCCACCTCGCCTGGCTATTTTTGTTTGTTTGTTTTTTGTATATTTAGTAGAGACGGGGTTTCACCATGTTAGCCAGGATGGTCTCGACCTGCTGACCTCGTAATCCACCAGCCTCAGCCTCCCAAAGTGCTGGGATTACAGGTGTGAGCCACCGTGCCCGGCCTGTTCATCTGTTTTTTAGGCACATGAAGTTACTCTCGGCCTGCAGCAGAGACTGACAGTATTCTCCCCAATATTTCTTCTTCCCATCTGCCTCTGTAGGAGAACATATGTATTAATGGTTGAGCGATAAGCCAAGCTAAAATCCTCCAGTTTATAGTCTCCCTTGCCGATGCAATGGCCAATGAGATGTAAGTAAAAGTCAACGGAGAGAGTCTCAAGGGAGGTCCTGTGAAGAAGGAATGGTGTGTAATGACTGGAGCATCAAACTCTTCCTTGTACCAGCAGGGTGAAAGCAACACATTCAAGACGGCAAAATTAAATGATATGCCAGGGATATTCTGATATAATTTCTGCTCTGGACATCTCTTCTGGGCTATTTTACATTAAAGAAAAATAAAAACCCTAACTTGTTAAAGCCACTTTATTTGACCTTTCTGTAATAATCAACTAAATCTAATCATAACACATCCTTTTTCCAGTTTCTTTTTACTATGCCTAAACTATTAAGAGTGGCCATTAAAAAAAAAATGTGTGTGTAGTAGGTAAGACACAACCATTCCTTCTTACTTTGTTTATAAAGGGAAGTCTTTTTGATAAGTAGAGTAGTCATGTCCACCACGAATGCTCCTCTGCTTGGCCAATCCAAATGCCTCTTATTTGCTATAATGGAAATATAAGGCATAAATCCATACCCTATCCTTCATGTAAGGTATAATTTAATTTTTTTGTATCTTCTTTCTTTCTCAGCTGTATCTGAGGCGTGGACGGGGGATGGGGGAAGACAACCAGCTCTTTATATGCTGCTGTTTCCAGATGTGAATCTGGAGGCTCATGCCGCTTCTTTAATGTGCTTAGAGCACTGCAACTGGTGGGGATATGAGGAAGAACTATCACTTTTTGGTGAACTTGGCAAACATAGAGTCAGTCTCTCCCCTTTTGGTTAGACCTCAATAATTTCTGTGTGTTTTAAGATTTCCAAAGTGTTTTTCATTAAACAATTTTTTTCTATTTTTCTTTCATTTTTAAACAATTTTCTCTTATAATTTTAGATTATAAAGTATATAATTTGTTGCCCATTTGTTGCTTATAATTTGTTGCTCATTTTAAAAAATATTATTATTCTCTCGAAGGATGAAGGACAGGTTGGTAAGAGGGCAGGAATTTTCATGGAGAATAGAAATGGAACTAACTTTTTTGGGGATTTGAACAGTCGGTGAAATAGCAGTCCAACCAGATTAAAGAATCTGTGTAACATCATGTCACTCAGTGGGCCCAGGAGTCACGCTGACCCTGTTAGTGATCAAGTAATTATTTCTCTGGCAGGGCCTAGAGAAGCCCTTCTGTTGGGTGGTCCTGACAACTCAGAAAGCTGCTGTATAGAATAGTAGTCCACCCATTCCTTTTTCATCATCACCTCTGTTCATCCCCTCCCACACACCAAGCACAAAATGCTTTAATTACTCTCTCAATTACGCCTTCAAGGGAAAATGATGAAGAGATAAGTGAAGGAATTTAATAACAAGTGAGTTTGAATTTCGGCATTTTTATGTAGAAGCTGTGTGATAATAAGCAAGATTTGAAATGTCTGCAAGCCTGTTTCCTCATTTATATAATGCTAATGGCAATCTCTCTTATTACATGTTAAATAAAATATGCAACACACATATTATATACTCTGTTCACATTTACAATCTACCCTGCTTATGAAAACATTTAAGAGTGTACTCACAGTTGGATCTCTGGCATCCTACATATTGCCTGGTACACAATGCTCAATAAATATTTGCTCAGGTATGAATACTACATAACAATCTGTTGAATGAATGATGCTAAACCTAATGGCACTGCTGTGAGTGCTGGCTGCATTTTCTTTATGTAATTCTGTTCTATATTCAAGCTAATATTGGGCTTATTTCACTGTACAGCAGCCATGGAAATAAGTGACCATATAACTTATCCAAACCAGGACACTTCTGAGAGTGAAGAGGGGCACTATTAATAATTACTGTAGGACAACTGGTACAAATTTGGACTGTCCTGAGCAAATAGGGACATATATGTGATCACCTTACTAAAAGGCACATGGTTCTTTGCTTGATCGATTGATCAAGATCACAAATGAATATGTGCTTATGTACACACAGGTTCAATTATCTCACAGTTTAAACCAAAGAAACTGCCCAAACATTGTATAAGCATACCTTACATTGTACAACAAATTTGTTCCTAAACAACTGTGTTTACTGCATTTCTAATAAATGAATGTGTGTCTACATGCCCATGGGGGCATTCCATTTAAAGGATTCTTCAAGCTAAACCATTTTTAACATGACAAATTATTCTAGAATTCAAATCATCAACCCTACCTCCCACCTGCAATCCTGTTACTCAAATTACTTGCCTTATTCATAAAATAAAATATTATTTTCTTTGGCTTTATTTTGTGTTTTCCAAAGCAATATACATTTTTAGGTCAGATTTTTATATGAAACATGTCCTAATAAATATGTCATTGGTCAGTTAGTCACTGAGGACCCTTTTAGTCATAGAAAATTTTCACTGTGATGATAAACAGAAAAGATAAAAGACTGTTGCTGTACAATAGGAAAAGTCAATTCCCTTTCCAGTTAACACCCCATTTATCTGGATGACCACAGAGTTAACATCCTTCTGCCCAGTACAACTCAAGCAGGATTGTCTGGAATTCAGGTTGCAGTGTCAAATGGACCCTGAAGCTTCTTTACTTCATTTGAGAACAACTGTGATTGTTTTAGCAGTTGAGTTTACAGAATGACTTCAGTAATACTGAAGATGGGTCTGAGGCCATCAGCAGTAGCCTCGGCCCTTCAGCAACCAACAAGGACTAATAATAAAATGAAACATGGTTATGTTGATCTCAATTAGATCCAAGATAACGTGTTCCTAGAAACACCAGGGCCCTATAATTGCTGGAGCCTGGACAACTGTGACTTGCCCAGGGAGCTTTAATGTTTAATGTTGGAGGGTTCAGGAATCTTTCAGCTATAACTTTTCTAAGGGCTCCCTGTTTATCCTGTTCAAGCTGCAAACACAGAATGTCACTTTATAGAAAATGTTCAAGGTAAACCCACATTCTCCATACAAAACCCAATATTCCACTTGAATAATTATATACAATAAGCAGTAAAAACTACTGTAACTTTAGTCAGAAAATGCAGTTCAGGCTGTGTTAGTCACTAGTTCTGAGATCTCAACAAAGCTTGCTTACTTCTCCAGATTTCAATTACTTCATATGTAAAATTAAAGGATTGGAACAGATATACTACAGATTCTTTTCATAAGTAACATGCTAGAAGTGAGTCCTTAAATCTTTAAAAAGGTAGAAATATAGGGTTATGTAAATACACATCAGATAATGATGTTGCCATGGTTCTACTCTAAAGAGTTGATGGTCAAAGAAGGAAATTAATTCAAGACTTAAGACAATAAAAAACAGAATTCAGCTATTTCATATAAAACAGCTTATTTTTAGTATAAAAATACAAGGTATTATGCTACCATTACCATAATACATTTTTCAATTTAAAAATAACTGTCTAGTAAATAAGTTGATTGTACTCATTGGATTACTCTATCCACAGAACAGTAATGAAAGTCCAGCTTCTCTTGTAGACGAACTACAACTTGGCACACTATCCCTCAGCAAATTGTATTTTATGCTTTGTCTACAACGTAGATTATATTTCTGTGGTGTAAGATAGGAAGAGAGAAATAAGACTCCATGGAGTTAAATATCTTCCTTAAGATTGCTAAAACTTGACATAATACTCTCAGGTTCTATCACTCCCAGTTAGTTTCAAATTTTAAATTTCTTTGGGTGGAAGAATCAAAATAACAAAACTGGATTTTGTTAATAAGCAGTTGGGGCCACATGCTTTAGGAATATTGAACAAAAACGTTCTACTCTACTAATAGTAGAAAACAAATGGAAACTTTTTCCTTTAAACTTCCCTTCTTACACCACAGAAATATAACTGATTTTGTTGACATGCATAAAATGCAATGTGCTGAGGGATAGTGTGCCAATTTGTAGTCAGTCTAAAAGAGAAGCTGGACTTTCATTACTGTTTCGTGGGGAGAGTAATCCAATAATATGCAAATTTATTCTTGGGCTCCTTTCTGTTATAGAGAAGGATAGCTAGAAACTAAGAATAGAAGAAAGTAAAATGAAGTATTTTCCTATTTATTCTATCTGAAGTGAATACAAAAAAAATATGGGCTAGTATTCACTTGTGAAGGGAAAAATAAATTTAAAACCCAGTAATGAAACAGAGATTGGATTTTAGGAAAGCAAGTAGAATGATAGAAGAGATGGATGTAAAGATGGAAGGAATTCTCAAAGCCCTGTTTATCTCTTTGTCTTTGGAAGCATTGATCACCTATATGGCATATGTCTCACTAAATTACAGTTCCATAAACAAATATATATAATAAAAACAACACAGAAACTATGTATGTGTGAATAACACTTCTGCCCTGTGATGCATTTGTTTAAGAACATGGACTTATCCTGAGTCCCGTTTTATCATGGGACTGAGACAACTAATTCAATATTTGGAGAAAGGTAAAAATAACACTAGATAACAGAACGACTATAACACCAAGGCTCTGAGTTGGCATTCTGTCACTGGGCAAGATAAGTCTCATTGTTTGATAGAAAGGCCATCTTACTGCACTCATCGAAGCACTGTTCCCTAGTCAATCCTTTGATAATGGCTTGAGAAGTAGCAGTTCAATACAACTCCTCAAGTTGGTCATATCATGCCCACTGGCTAATAAGAAGATACAATTTCTCAATGAAGAATTAATCTAATTTGTCTTGACTATTTTTGAAGCAAAGGCCTTGAACTACACTGATGATTTATGTTGCCGTTAGCCATGGTGTTTTCTTGCCTTTGCTTTGTTTTTATTTAAAGACAGTAGGAATAAATATTCATCTCCTGGATGGTCCATTATTTTCTGCATGATATTGGACCCCACAGGTTCAGGACACGCAAATAATGTCCTCCTGTATGTGTAAGAATCTGTCCTAAATAAGTGACAGAAAAGACTATTCTATTCACGTTTTTAAAAAATAAAAATGAAATTTTGGTTTGCTATTTGATTCAAATGTCTTGGCTATAGTAAACTAATTTTTGTTGTTTAGTTTTCTGTTCTTTTATGAAAGGAGCATTTTGGGCATAAATAACCTTTCAGAGTCAGGTAAATTATTTCTGGGGTTTATGACATGCTAATATGTTCCCTTGGATTTCTTGAGTCCTTCTGGTGTTATTAAGTACTGTCATTCATTCTTTGAACACTATTCAGAATTGGTCACTCTTCACTCAAAGGTCATCAAAGCACTTAATAATTTCAGAAAGAGATAAGCAGGACAGAAGACCTTATCTGTATATCAAATGTGAGTTCATGTGTGACCTGCTACACCAGCCAAACTGCTGTCCCTATCAATTCTATCTCCACCTCATGTTATCCTTGACTGACACAGCACTGGATGAGAACTCCCACGGTTTCCCATTCTCATCCTGGCTTCCAACTTGATTCCCTGTGTAACCTCTGACCAGCCACACCCTACCTAGTTCTTTATTTTCTTCCCTCAAGTGGGAAACCTGCCTCCATCTTAACAGAAAACTGAGAGAAGTAGAATATTCATGTAAGAAGCATTTAAAGAGAGATCATCATTACACATCAGTTAATTCAAACATTCAATCCCAGAAATACTTCTGGGTTTGTAGTCTTAGTCCAAGAAAGATAAAGGAAATTAGACAACAAAATAATTATAACACCAAAACTTTGAGTTGGCATTAATGTTCTCTTGGAGTAATCTATTTTAGAATATGGAATTATGATGCTTAGTTTGAATTCATGCAATCCATAGTAGGAAGATGTTTGACCATGGGTTAGAGGAATAACCCCAAAGGACCACTAAGATAAAGAGAAAGATATATAGAGAGAGAGATATAGATATAGATAGATAGATATAATATTTTTATTTTGAATTATGTAATTACAGATTATATATATTTTATATATATCTTTCTCTTTCTCTTAGTGGTCGTCTGGGCTTATTCTTCTAATCCATGGTCAAACAGCTTCCTAGCATGCATTGGTAAAAGGTGTTTGCCCGTAGGTTAGAAGAATAACCCCAGAGGACCACTAAGATTCCTCCAAATTTAAGATTTTCCACTGCTTCCTATCTGTTATTTTCCATTTACAGCACTTCTTCTCTGTGTTCTCATTAAATGTTACCTCTTCATTATAAATCATTTCAGAGGAGTTTTCTGGCTTGTTCTCTCTCACATGTAGGTTACTATTTTCACAGTTAACATTCCCCCCCACCCCACCTTCTAACTGACTTTGAACTTCTCTCTGAGTTTCTATATGTGGTTCATATGTTAGGATTTGGCAGACATATAGTTTCTATTGCAACATGATTAAAAATAATTGTTATTCTGTTGTGCAGTTTGTCTTTTTGTTTTTTCATTATTATCTTCCTACTTCTGTCACTGGGATTTAGGTAATGGAAGAATAAGTAAATGACAGGAGCTCTCCAGAGTTGGGAATAGAAAAGAAACAATGTTCATAAAACTGTTCATTTTCTATGTATCAAATGTTATGTGACTGAAACGAATACCACCGTATTATTTGTTTATTTTTCATACTTTTTTTTCTTATATATTTTTCTAATGCCTAAACTACGGGTCCACATGAAATAAACATCCTCAAACCATGTGCTATAATTTCAGTAAATCATTTAAAACACACATATTGAACATCTACAAGGTGTTGAACTAAGATTTTTCTTATCCCTCTGCCTACTTAAAACTATGGTTTATGTGAGGTTAAAATAATGAAACAGTGAGACAGAAGATATTTGTCACTGGATTTGGTAAATAAGGTGTTTTATTTCCTTGGCTTTTTATTTTCTTCTCTCTTTTTGTGTTAAACCACTTTCCAATCAAGGGCAATCTAGGCAAAAGGATTTTGCCTAAATGCAGTAAAAATAATCTGAAGGGAAGATATAATTTATAGGCATACTGTAGTCTTCCCCCCCTACACAACATTAACAAATTAAATGGGCAAAATTCATTTAATTCATCAGGTACTGGTGTAGTTATACATAAAAGAATATTTTTATAATTCGGAGGAATAACATTGAGTAAAAATAGTCAAAACTGTTGCCTAGAGAAACTTTTATTTTTGTGCAGCTTAAAACTTTTGTCATCTGCCTTATAAACATGGACACAAAGGATTTTTAAAAAATAAAATAAATAGGCTTGCTCTGTCACTAAGGCTGTAGTACAGTGGCACCATCATAGCTCACTGCAACCTTGAATTCCCACACACAAGTGATTCTCCTGCCTCAGCCTCCTGTGTAGCGGGGACTACAGGTATGCACCATCATGCCTGGCTAATTAAAAAAAAAAACAAAAAAACCTGAAAGAGGCAGGTCTCACTATGTTGTCCAGGCTGGTCTGGCACTCCTGGGCTCAAGCAATCCTCCCTCCTCAGCCTCCCAAAGCACTGGGATTATAGGCTTGAGCCACCACACCCTGTCCCCCGCCTCTGTCCAAATTGTTGTTTTTCCTATTCTTCTCTTTAAAATAATGTCTAAAAAGATTATGTTTAAGCCACCTTGGTCATTTTTACAGGAAAATTCCAATGTTTATGAGTGTGTGTGTGGGCATTGGGGAGAGTCTATAATTTAAAAGAAATGTTATTTACCTAATTAATTGTTAAGCCTGACAACAATAGAAAAAAATCACCTAGAATTTCATTGCATTTTCCATTTTTTGTTAACCTCATTCTTTAGGTTTCATAGACTGCTGCAGAAAAATTGTGAAGACCAAATAATAGTCTTCCCAGACTTTTGCAGACGGGATTGTGTGTAGAAATTCAAAATCTGCTTCTCAAGAAGACTAAATCATCACTAGCAATAATGAGGTTGTCTACATTCCCCTTCTCTCCTCTCCTATATCTCCATCTCTAATTCCTACTTCCATTCTCCCAATTTGAGACTTATTCATCAATTAATTTTATTTCCATAAAGGACAAACTGGTAGAAGATGTAGTAAGCGATAGAATCATTCCAGAAGTAACTGAATAAAACCAAATCAAGGGAAGATAGAATGGGTGAAGTTATGTAAATTTTTAATTTAATTATGTAAATTATGCAAACTTTTTGAACTATGTATAATCACATACATGAAGACAGAGAAGACAACCCTGACAAACACGTTTCAAGAGTGACTAGACTTACACCAGGCTATGTTTTAACATTAGCACTAACTGATTTGATGGATTCAACAGGCTTTTTCTTGTTGGATGTTTCTTTATATTTTAATTGGTCTATACTTTAATACATTAAAAAAAAACTTGTGAAAAGGTGCAAGGAGTGAATGATCTTTAAGTAGTAAATGTCTGGATTGGAAAGAAAACAAATGAACCCACCTGCTTCATTATGTTATAGTTGAGTGTGCCTCTGAAACCCTCAAAAACCACATTGGAATTGAAAAAGATCAATCTTCTGCACAAATAGTCAATATTCAGAACGTATAGATTGCTTTAAGAATCAGTGTAAGCTGAAAATAAATATAGTTCAAAAATTTAGAAATTTCATAAATAGCAAACATACAAAGTATTATTAAGAAAACATCATATGTTCTACTTATATGTGGGAGTTAAACTATGAGCACACAAAGGCATAAAAATGATACAACGGACTTTGGGGACTTGCGGGGAAGGGTGGGAGGGAGGCGAGGGATAAAATACTACAAGTAGGGTGCAGCATATACAGCCTGGGTGATGGGTGCACCAAAATCTCACGCATCACCAATAAAGTACTTACATAACCAAATACCTCCTGTACCCCAATAACCTATGGAAAAATAAAAAAGAAAAAGAAAAAAGAGAACAGGGTCCTTGCAGCAGATATTTAAGCTAAAAGATTGAAGTCTGCAAATAAAACCCATAAAAAACAGTGTTAGCCCAACCACATGGGGCTGGCCCAGTAGGACAATTCTTACTGAGAGCATCCTAGACAACCTGCTGAGAAAGGCAGACAGGCAGAATGACCATTACTGAATGGCCTGATTGACAAGGGTTCCTAAGGAGGGGCTTTGGAATGAACAGTATTGCAGTGCACTCACGTTTCTCAGGTTTGTTGACAGTCATGATTATGGCAGATCCTGTCTGATTATAAGTGAGTACACATGGAGCAGAAGACAGAGCTCTAGATGAATCAAGAACAGAGGCAATAGTGGCAGTAGGACACTCAGTCCATGCATCAATGGACACCTAAGGGATCATCAAACACCATAAAATAAAACATGGCCCCTGGTAAGAGATGTCAAATAATAGTAGCTCTGTAAAAATAAATTAATTATAAGGCTCCAGTAGGGAGTTTCATGTGGTCAGCATGGGCTGATATTACCTAATTATTATCAGCTAAACTTCTTGATTCAGATAATTAACTGAAATTTCCAAGTATGTAGTACCACTCCAGGCACAAGAATTTCCAGGGCTGTTTGGTCCTAATATTTGTTCAACATTCTTTGAATATAAGAATTCATTTGCTCTTCTTGTTTTTATACATCTGTTTAAAGAGTGTAACCATAATCTGCCTACCTATTTAAATAATGCATTTCAGAGCTGTTTAACAGTTACCTGGTATAAAGGTTGTGGCTGTCCCTGGACAAATATACCGATTATTTAGAGAATCATGAGAGACTCAGCCTGTTCTTATTTTCATCATATAAAAGAAGAAAAATATGTTTGCTGCTTAATAAAATAAGTTGTCCTATCTTTTAGACACTTGCATGACATTAGTACTGTAATGTACAAGTTGTCACTGCAATGTCTAATAATTACTGTAACACTATTTAACATTATCTGTACAAGATATTGTGCTGATGAAACTGCACATTTAGGAGAGAAACTGAAAGCAATAATCCTGTAATAAAAGTGAAGTGTATTACAGATGGAAAGCACCATTACTACAGGTAAAATCCTTTGAGAGTGCTCTTATTTATAATTTAGTCCCAGCAGGACAGCCCTTCTGTGTGCTGATTATCAGAGCAATTCTAGCTTTGGGGAGGAAAAAAGTCACAAACACACCCAGAGGCTGCAATAAGCTTTTCCTTTCGTGTGATTTCAGAGCTATTGTCACTTTGTGGAACTCTAAACATTATTCCATTCAGTAATTCGGCTCCTAGATTATATATTGTCTAGGTTTCCTCTTCCTGCTATTTGCTACTAAGAACATTTAAATGAAACTATCAGCTGATTTTTTTACTGCTTGTTCTCCACCTGAAGTTATTATCCTCAATTCATAATATCATACTCATCTGCAAAACAACCAAACAGGAACATAAATTCAGTTGGGAGAAATAAACAAGAGAAATGGAAAGCAGAATAAGCCAGGAGAAGCAGGGTCTCTGATGGGCACACTTATGACTGTTTTCAACTTTAAATTGCAGAGTTAGCTTTGAGGTAACTGAAAGTTACTTCCATTGTGACATAACTGTGGCTTTAGATAATGACAGGAACCCCTTTTCTATCATGAAAATATCTAGCAAAGTTAGCTCTTTTGATAATAATGTTATCCACGCTTAATGTGAATAAAGTTAAAACTCAACACCTAACACCAAACCTAGCACATTGCTGTTGCTCAGTAGATTTTTGTTGAATAGATATTTGATAAAGACAATTTTATTAAATAGATTATAATGGATATCTGTCAAATTAAGCATTTTGTTGATACTTTTATATTTACTCATCTGTCTCAAAGAAGATGGATAGCTACGTTATCCTAAAGTCACCTGCTCCAGGGGCAGCCAAGGAAACTCCTACTCTGCTAGTGCCCTGGGAGAATGTGGCTTCATTCTACAAAACTGTCAGCAAGTTTTTGTACCTAGTTTTTGCTTTTTCTGTAGGAGAATTTTCATTAAGATTCTTTTTGCTACTACTTGACATTTAAATAAAATTTGGACACGAGTCACAGGAATGCATTCACCAAATTTTCAATCCTATATTTGGTTAATTTTATGTGTCCTTGGGAAAGAGAGGGACAGAGGGAACCCTGAGAGACCGAGAGAGTCTTCTGCCTTGCCCCAAAACAATACCTATCATTTCTTAATAAAGTACCAGTCACAAGGAGTTTCTCTTTAGAGGAGAAAGTAGAATCACACAAGAGCACTGCCTAAAGCAAAATGGCCTCCTTCTCACTGAAAGGCCTCATTTCCAGCTAGGCTTTCCAAAATGACGGCATACCCTGGCTACTAGCTTTCTTGGCCGTCCAGAAAGTATACTTCTCTCCTTGTATAAACATCACATCTTCAATATAACTCTAGTCTTTGACTTAAGACGGGTGTCGAAGGGCAGGGAGCCCATTCTATCTGTCTCATGTGAAAGATTCGCTATCCTGATTTTTGCTTGTGCTAGTCTCAAATATTGAAAAGTAGTATAAATTTTTCATATTTTGAAAAAGAATTATGTGCTTGCCTAAAGAAACAATATTCTTGGCTATTACATTTTATTGCTTGTAATTATTGTAGACATAAAATTATGTTCAATAATACTATTATATGTAGATTGCTGACTGCTGAGTATAGATTATCTGTATTGAATTTTGAAAATCTGTTTTTATATACAACATAAAAATTTCACTGAAAATGATAAGCATTTTCCCAAAATTCCAAAAGTTAATGATTATTGAACTCTGCTATAAATAATTTTCATATATCATATGATAGGTTAGCTGTACTTGCCCATGTTGTCAATGTCAACTGTTCTAGTAAACGTTAATAATACATTGAAAACATTTACCATTACTTAAGTTCAATCCTAGTTAAGAAACAATCATTAAGAAATCCGAGTTGGGTCAAATACTATGTCTATAATACAGGCATTTACATGGGATTATTCATACATAAAAAATTAAATACCGGTGGCTTTAATTATTGATGATGCTTGTAAACTTTTCATTTTGGAATAACGTAAGAGAAAACAGAATCTGACCAGAAACATGTACATCATGAAGACCAAAAAATAGAAAGTACAGTAGTATTAAATCAATACATAACAACTTGTTAATCTTCACATATTTCACCTAAATCACATTAGTTCCCACCATGATAACTGAGTGAGGAAAGCATGGCAGATATTTTCACTACAGAGATGAAGACACGGAGGTTCTGAGCAATGAAGCATCTCAGGATCACATGACCCCTGAGCAGACCTGAAGAGACCTAGACTCAACTTCCTGAGCCCTAGTCCTCTGCTTTCTTTCTTGTACTAAACTGAGAAGGGACATTTTCAAGGACTTGGCGACTAAGATTTTCAATTGATATGCACCACACTGCTCTCCTTCCCCAAAGTAGCTTGGCTGTGGGTCAGGATTCAATCAACTGAAAAGAGACCCAGTATTGGCATCTATTTCTATGGTGCTGGCCAGGGAGTTTTTAAAATGCTGTGCTATTCGATGATACTCAGGGCCTGGGGCTTCTAAGCAAACTTTCATAGACTTGGAAATAAACATCTTCGGAGAATGTGATTTACTTATAGGAGAGGGCAAATTACAGCATTTGCTAGGTGACTGGCTAATATCCAGTGGCTTCTCTTTCTTTCCAACAGTCGTGGTTCACTCTATTATGATTCTCAGTTTGTTCTTCTCTAGCCAGTGAAAGTGACCATTCAGCACAAATTGAAGCAGTGGATTGCGAATAACATGCTGCCTCTTACGGAAAGCCCAGAATAGTGTGATAGTTTTTTCTGACATAACACCCATCTCATGAGTAAAAGAAATGATTCTATCCTCAATAAACTGGAAGACATTGAACACACAAATGAAAAAGAAGGAGAAAGAAAGAAAAGGGAAGGAAAGAGAAAGAATGGGAAGAGACAGGAAGGGAAGACTGAAAGGAAAGTAGATGCAAATGATAGAATAAATGTGAACGAAAAACCAGCAGGTGCAAACTTGGAAACAATACAGGCATGAGAGCTAAGGGATTCCTGAAACAAAGGAAGACATGAAGTACAGAAAATTAGAACTGAAGATATTTGTGAAGGAGAATGTTGAGGGTGTTTGAAGAGGGGAAAAGAAGGACATTAAAGATGTATGGATGCCGGGGAATAGAGGCAGGGGAGGATAAGTTATATCTCCTTTGAAACTTTTGCCTTCTTTTTTGCAAGTTTCACCTGGGCTGACATCTTGCTGTTTTCAAAGAGAAGTGGTTATTAGAAAAATTGGTGAGACAATCCTTAATATACCCTCCTTTGCATTCATGACAATTACTCATTTTATAATGAGAAAGAATGACAGCTATCATAACTGATGAATGCAAACTGAGGAGCCATATTTCATCTCTACAACTGCCAGATTCAGATGTGGTAGTTAGAAGGTGCATTAAACCACCAACTGTAAAAATAAACATGATGACACCACCTTACAGAACTTAGTTGTGGGAACTAAGCATGACTATGAAAGCATGCTGTAATATAGAAGATAATAAAATGCTATTACTACTATTACTTTTAGCATGAATGCAAATCTAAGAGCCCATCTCTTCATGTTAAATAGATACTCTTAAATCAAAAGCCATTAGTTATCTTTTGAGAGGAATATGATTTCATTTAGAGTGTGACAGCATTCTGAAGCATATTGCCCTCCTCCCCACATTTAAGTTGAAATTTTCTGTGGCTGTTGGGTATTTCCCCACGTTGTCTATGACATATTTTAGTACTAAACCAACGAACATTAGTTACACTTACATCTTGAGAGGTACCAATCTGAAATAAAAACATCCATCTTCACATTAACAGCTTTTTAATTAACCTTCTGACACTCTCAATAAGAAGGTTCACTGTTGTTGTGGAAGGGGATGCTATCTAAGTGATTACACATGTACTGCTGCTTTGTTTATTTTCTATAAGAAAATCAAGATGCTCTTTAAAAACATCTTCACCTGTTACTAAAAGCGAGGGTAATTTTGATAAACTTCCATGCTCAGAAAACAGACTGTGCTCATGCTGGGCAGGACTTAATTGAAATAGTGACAGTTTGGTTTGATGTTACAAGGACAGAGGGAAAAATGCAGAGGAAAGGGGATAGGAATGAGTGCCAGAGTCAGTTGCCTTGGATTTCCCTCAACCCCAGTTTTGTAAGAGCAAGAATACCACGTAGATATCCAAACTATATCTTGGGGAGGCAGTCCCCTGGAAACAGCCTATAGTTTTAGGATTTGAGAAAAATAATCTGTCCTTTTAACTAGTGGCAGATAAATTCTTCATTAAAAGTGATTTAACTGACATCAGTCTGTCATTGTAACATTCTTTTTTCCTTAATATGTTCTTTTCTTTGAAGCATCTCCTTGTGAAACACGCAGTTGTGATATACCTTTCTTAAATGGCTTCGGTGTAGCAGTAATAGGGAACACATCTTCCATGTCCTTTAGTCTCTATACAAGGATGCCTCCAGTCTCTCAATCCCACATTTTCTGACATGTAGATTTTAACTATAAGCAGACAACACCAGAGCAACCACAGCAAAAAATGCTCTGGAATGTAACTAAGCTGAGGATGTTGTGATACATCTTTTTGCCAAATAGAAGGTTTCCCATTAACTTAGGAATCCCAATGATATTTCCCCCATCCCCCAAAAACAATGAGTTGACATTGAGACCTAAACGGAAGCTGATGTCTTTCTGCTAGGCAAGACAAACCGGAGGCAAATTCATGGAAATGCTGTGCTCCTTGTCAGTGTCCTTTTCAGGGCCTTGCTCTCTCCCCTGTCTGTCTCCCAGCAAGCTGCTTCTTACTCTCATCCTGCTCTTGCCCACCCATGACCCTATCAAGATTCTGTAACAAGCTGCCCTTCCTTGGCAGCTGGTCACCTTCTGGAAGCATCTCTCTATTCTCCCACCTATGACAGGAGGGTAGTACTAGCAGCTGTAACAGTAAGTAAGGTAAAATATTTCCAGTTCTTCTTACTCTTCCTCCCTCCCCAAAGTCTCAATCTCAGAAAAATGATTTAGAAAAGTAAAGAAAGAGAGAAAAAAGAAAAGTACCTAGAATTCCAGAAAAGAAAGAAGGTAAGAATCCAGAGGTAAAGTACCTATAATTGCAGAATTTCAAAGTACCTAGTTACGTGTTCATCAGTGCTAGTTGAAGAAATATAAAATATGATATAATTATGAAAATAAAATAAGCCATGACAAGCATATAGTTGTTGAGTGAGAAGACTGGGAGAGGGAAATAAGGAAAAGCCATCTCTTTTCCCTGACCGAAGTACACTTTAGCGTGAGATAGAGGAAAAAATTATTGAGTAAACGGCTTGACAGTTTACTTTTCAATCAAGTCCAAGTTTTGTGCTTAAAGTTACCTTAGGGCTTTTTCTTATCTAACCTCATCTGGCTAAGTTACCTTAGGACTAGCTTTGTATTATCTAAGAGTGACCAGAAAATTCCTGGTCAGGGGCATAAGAGAATAATCCCAGTGACTAAGTTTTAAAGAGATTCTAGGAATCAAAAATAAAGATGGCTTATAACAAACCCTATGAACCTTGTTTCTTGTAAGAGTCAGATAGAAGTTGTGACGGGATGTGCCTAGTAAAAATGGCACTTTCCTCCTCAGTCCTTCTTAGTTTTTGTTTTTCTTCTAATTAAGATAGTCTCACCAGCCTGGGAAACATGGCCAAACCCCATTTCTACTAAAAATGCAAAAATTAGCTGGGCATGGTGACATACATCTGTAATCCCAGCTACTTGGGAGGCTGAGGTAGAAGAATTGCTTCAATCCAGGAGGCAGAGGTTGCAGTGAGCCAAGGTTGCGCCACTGCACTCAAACCTGGGTGATAGAGTGAGACTTAGTCTCCTCCCCCACCAAAATAAATAAATAAATAAAATTTTTAAAAGTCTCAACTTAAGATATTCTTTGATACAAGTTTGTGATTGTTTTAATATATGGTCAGGAGGAGAAGAAGACTGGAATGTGTGTAAAAAACATTTTCATAGTTTATGACTTCCAAAATTGAAGATGGTAAAGGTGATTAGGAGGCTGATTTTAGAGCCCCTCCACCAAGAGATCTATTGCTTCGTGCCTGAAACTGCTTACCTATAGTCATGTTCCCTCTTGTAGGGCAATTTACTACCTCAGTATTTAAATTCAAAGTTCTATGCCCCAAAATAATGCTTTTAAAAATATATTAATCTCACACATCTATCGTTATGAAACCGGTATAGTTTTGTGATTCTTTTTTTAAAAATAATTTTTATCTAGGAGATAATGCATATATTCTTTAGTCTTCAAAAGGACCTCGGAAGGCAAGCAATTTGCTAGTAATGTTTTTGCATGATTCTGGTTTTACAATTAACAATTAAATTTTATCATCTCCAAGTCTACTATATCATAGAAGATGTGGACCATTTCTCAGAAATGCAACCTATCTTCTTTCTTCCCATCAGGTGAAATCTGTATGTTCCATCCTTAACTCCAAACCAAGGCATTTACACTTTTTGGTACTGATGGAAGGATAACCTCTGCATTTAATTCCCTGGTGATTGTCATCCTGCTGTATATAAGACAGTCTACCAGGAAATCACTTCCATCTAACGGGCTCTCAATCCAAAGAACCCAAAGGATGGTTTCCAAACTTCAGAATTCCACTAAAAGGACCAAATCCATCTGAAATTCAACTACGTGATTTCTAAAAATAATCAAGTCCACAAGTTCATCCACAATACCAAAGTATCTAGTTGTCTCTTCATCAATGCTATCTGAAGAAATATAAAATATGACACACTTATGAAAAGAAAATATGCCATGGCAAGTATATGTTCTAACGGCAAGTATATGTTCTAAGACGTCTTCCCATTGTGGTAAAGTATCTTTGCGTCATAAATGACTGAATGATCTCACTACTTTCAAAGACAAATAACAGAAACAACAAAGAAAGCAAAAGTCTAAATCTCAAAATCAAGACTGAAATCATTGAGCCCTAAGACTGGTTTGAAGCTTGAGTGGCAGGGCTGGCTCCACTCCAAATTGGCTGAGTGGTTTTGAACTCCCTTCAACTTCCTCATCCCCATTTGTACCAGGTGATTTTTTAAAATGTAAATCACCTCATATCACTGTTCTGCAACGGCCTCCCGTGGTCGCTCACGGAATAAAATCACAACTTCTGATTGACCTACGTCTCTACAGGAGGTGATCGAGACCAATCACAGGAATCCCATGTCCCACCAGACTCGGCCTCCCTTTTTCTCTTAGAGATACACGGGTGAGCCTGCCAATCCTCAGGCACGTATCCATGCCAGGTGACCTTCATAAATGTCATTTCTTTTCCCTGGAATGTTTTACCTCCAAACTTTTGCATGGCCTATTCTCTCTTCTTTAAGACTCCGCTCTAATGTACGTGCCCCTGAGAAATGTGTATTTTTTTTTTTAAAGGATAGTTTCTAAAACATCCCCCATCCCTTGTGCTTTCATTTTCATCCTAGAATTTATATAGAAACAAGTGATGGTATTTGCTGTCTTTTCTCATTAGAATGTAAAAGTCATGAAAATAGTGACTTTGCTTCCAGACTGTGGCATTCCCTAGTATCTAGAGTCAGGCCAGGTGCATAGCAAGTGCTCATTAAATGTCAATGGAAAATAAAAAGAAATGCCTTGGTTTTTTTGCCTCCCACTCCTCACCCCACTACACAAAACTATTAGTTGTAAAACTGTGAAAAGGGAAAAGGCCTGTGCATTTGTGTGTGTCTTAGGAATTGGTCATTTTAGAGGGATTCTGAAGTTTAGAAACCATCCTTTGGGTTCTTTGGATTGAGAGCCCATGAGATAGAAGTGATTTCCTGGTGGGCTGTCTTAAATATAGCATGATGACAGCCATCAGGAATTTGGGAGTTCTTTTAAAGAGAAAACAGGCTTCATCTCTAGAGCTTACAAAAAAGAGGACAAAGACTGTGGGGGAGCCAGTCTAGGTCTGGGACAAAACCTAGAGGACTTAACTGCAGAAAGCTTCCTGTGGTTCGCAGTAGTCCTGGACTAACTTTGAAATTCCAGGAGGAGAAGAGGGGCATTTGAGGCAATGTCCTTTCTATGTCCTAGGGAACAGGGAAGCTTTGCAATGCATATGGAATATACTCTGCAGCCCTGGCAGACATCCTGCCTTGGGAATGACTTTCTTACTTAAGCCAAAGACCTTGAAATGGAGACCTCATGTGTAAATATGTGCAAATGTTGAACTAAATTTATCCCATAAAATTTTTAGGAAACAACCTTGCCATGGATACAAGCTGTTGAATACATTATCTGCTGGGGTTAACAGGGTTTCCTTCAGCAGAAATAAATAAATTAAGAGGAAGCACTGAAGGGTTGACTACTCCAGATTTGTCTTTAATAACATTCCATTAAAAATGACGGAAAGGCACAGCTCTCACAGCAATTCAGGCTCAGAGTGATGCTGTTCTCTTTCAGGCTCATGTCCTCAGATGAGGCTTCTGTGGTTTTAATCACTTCTCTTCCTCTAACGCACCCTCCTCCCGCTTTTTTTTTCCCTTTCATTTTTTGGTCTGTCTTTCCATCTATCTGACTATGGCTCATTTACCTTGCTTAGCAGAGGGACTGGTATCACATTTTTCAATAAGAACTAGTGATTTTTAAACTATTTAGAGCAAAAGTTACATAAATTATCTGTACCATGCAAAAGCAGAGGTTTGTGATAAAAAATTACGTTGAGCATCTAGCTAGTTTTTATCCGTAGAAGAGACTACTATTAAATATTAATGCCACTGACTTTTTCTAGTTCTGCATTACCTACCTCCCATACCATGTGTACTATATCTCAAGTAAAAAAAAAAAAAAAGAAAAGAAAAAAAAAGGTAACTAGGGCCTAAAAGTCCTATGGAAAGGACACTGCCATAACCAGCTGTGACTCCCTCATCCCTTTCTATCTACAACCATCTAGAGATAAAATGGAATATTCCTCTCCAGTCTCTCATTGCTTGCCTTGTAGTAGCCACTGATGGATATAGCAATAACTGGATGAATTTGGTAGCACTTTCTTGGAAGGTTTATATGTAATTTTTTTAAAGTTAACTGTTTATGACTTGGTGGTGTGTGTGTGTATGTGTCTGTGTGTGTGTGGGTATACATATATGGAGGATAGTGCGTCACATGCAGAGAGAGTCATAAATGCATGTTCGCAGCTAACATGTTGGCGTAGGTTTGCATTATGGAGATTAGGTCAAAACTGCTTAGCACTCCTCTGTGATTTTCTCACCTATAGCTCTCACAACGTGACCCTGTAATATGAGAAGATGCACTTCCAAGCATGAAGACTTAATTTGCAATCCACACAAATCCCTCTGTCCAAGTGGGCTGAGGGCATAATAATCAGGCTCTCATACAGTAATGATGAGCTTGTGTGCATTCAGAAGAGCAGCTGCCTGTAAAAAGTTTATTCCTTTTTGTGTGTGTTAAATCTGGCTCTATCACTTACTACAGCTTGGTGGATTTGACATTTCCTAAGACAAAAAGGTAAAGAGTAAAATATTAGGAATTCTGAAAGCAAAATCCACTAGAAGAATAAAACTGAAAAAAAATAAATGTAGAAAATGAATGAAATGTTAGAATATTCTCTCCTTACCTGATGGAAAAAATAGAAACCAAAATAAATGGCCATTTATCTAACTTTACCATCCTCGTCACCAGCATATCCCAAAGTCCCACCTCCAGTTTGGTCATTTCATGCTCCAATCATTAACCTCACAGAGCAGATTTCTCTGCCTGCTCTTATAGAGCTGTTAGTTTGCCCTCAACAAGAAGTGTTAATGGGCAGCCTCCTTGGCTAAGAACACTGCATAAGCCTCAGACTTTATGCAAGTCCAAACCAGCTTGCTTAGACTCAGGAAGCACGATGTTTCCTCTCCATTTCTAATAAATTTGACCTTGAAAGAGGACAGAGAGTACTGCCTCTTTAGAAGAGAGGCAAAAAGATTTTTAAAAAGTAGATACTATGACCATATCATAGAAGGCAGGTATGTTTCTTTCCTTTGTTTTAGAGTGAAGGAGGTAGAGCCTATGATCCTGGTGTCTTCAGTGTTTTGTTTATATTAGATGGAAGGAATAGGGAAAAGAGTAAGAAAAAAATGCAAACTAAGGCACACGGAGGTGGCACTCGTGCTCTCTTTGGAGTGGATGTAAACTACCCTTGAGCACCATCCCTGTCTTTCTGCCCATTCACATCTGCTGCTGCTTCTGTTTTCCTCTCTGAATGGATTCTCAAAGACAAGACAGATGAAAGGAGGTATTGTTAATTGTGGGCAACACAGAACAGTTGTTAGAGAAATGGTAGAACTGCCATTTAGCCAGTGTCTGCTCCCCTATCATGACCATTACAAGCAATGGATTAAAATGTGTATTTATTGTTTCACATATGGTTACTTTTACATTGTTGATTCTTCACTGGGGACCCGTAGAGTGAAGGTCAGTGAAACTTCTAATCTTTTAACTTTAAAAAACTGATTAAAAACTTCATCCCATTTATGCTGTTCTCTCCCTCACAAAGTCAGAAGGTTTCCTGTGATGACGTCCCGAAAATACTGAGAGTTTCAATTTGCTAGCTTCCCCAAACATGCAGTATCTAAATTTTCTCCAAGCCACTTTGATCTCCTGAGTTTTCAGCACAGCACTATTCAGTTTCCTGGCACAGGCAGTGAGAATTTCTTTTGCTACCAAACCACCTGGTAGAATGTTTTTCATAAGGGGACCTCAAACAATAGCTGCACTCTTCCAAAACTGTCTTAGTATTTATTAAGTTATTTCAGTACCAAAAAGAGACAAACAGTATGCCAATTCATTTGAGAATAAATGAAGTTCAATTTTTTATAAATGTTTAAACCATTTCACGCATAGTAAAACCAGATCTGTGCTTTCCCAGTTTTAAATTCCATGATTTTATTAGGTTGGCTTGAAAGGATTTATTTTACAGTACAGTGCACACTTAGAGATGAAAACTGAATTCCTAGAACCATGAGTTTTGTTTATTTATCTGTTTTATAAAATTTCATGAGAGAAACAATCAGTAGCATCTACAGCAATCAGAGAAAGCCCACACAAAAGAAAACACACCAATTTATAAAAGAAAGGAGTAAATCAAGACTGGTATGTCCCTGAGATATAAATAAGCAGTTCTCAAAAACTGAAGGTAGGGGCTTTCATTGTCAAACATTTGAAAACAGCTACACATTTTATTTTATTTTTTAGATATTCACAATGTACCATAACGTAAGAAAGGCTCTGAAAAGCACTGTTTTCCTAAAATCTATTTAATTTGCTTAATTTGTTTGAACAGCAATTTCTACCTGTATTTAACTTAGAACAATTTTTTTTTTCAAGAAAACAGAATATCCACTAACATTTACAGCATGCCTTAGTTTGTCATAACAAACTTAGCAAAATGTATGATTAGGTCAATAGCCAAATGATGCTGCAAAGGCTGTTGAGGACCCACTGACTTTGCAATCAATTTCCCTTACCTTTCTACTCTGTTCCTTTTATATATGCCACTACCTAACTACAGGCCCAGAAAACTCTTCTATGTGACCTTTTGTAAAGTCAGAGTGCCTCGGTGGTAAGATCCTATAAGTGAAATACATCATTCAACAGTCACGTTGTGGCACATTTAAATGGAAATTTTAGTACACTGTCCCAGCACAAACCTGCTTATTAACTTTTTAATTATCTAATTGGCAATATTAAAAATTAACTCAATATGCTTATCGGTTTGCTACAAAGAAGAGACTCACTCACGCTATCTTAGGAAAAGAGGATTTATTGTAAAGACATGTATAGCCTGAAGCTAAACCTGGATTAAAAAGCTATCACAGTACAAAGCAGCTGTATGAACTAGTTGCTTGCCTCATCTCTTTTTCTCTTTGGATTTCTTCTGTTTTCTCTTTTCATTAGTTGCTGGCTTATCCTCTTATATTTCCTAGCATAAATACCAGAAATGGCTACTCTGATTGATTAGTAAATCATTAATTACCCTATTGTGTAGAGCTTTTGTATCAATCAATCTGATGAATTCTAAAATGGCACCTTTGAGTGGGTATACAACTCCCTCATTTAGTCAAAAAGATCTCTAATTCAAGTAGTCTATGGTGACTTTCAAAAAAAGGAATTGGAGTAGTAGCATTTTAGTTTACAGGAGACACTGTATGTGGTGGTTTCTTTCAATGTCATGTCCCTGCACACTGCCCCTTGTTACAACGACACAGGGAAAATATTAAATTTCACTCCATATGTTGTAACACATTCAAACATAAGTGGATATTAAAAATCAAAATCTGGAAATTGAACAATTCCCCCCCCCTCCTTTCCCCACTACATATGTAAAATCATCTAGACATAAAAGTACTTTTTGCCGGGCACGGTGGCTCACATCTGTACTCCCAGCACTTTGGGAGGCCGAGGCAGGCGGAGCATAGGGTCAGGAGTTTGAGACCAGCCTGATCAACATGGTAAAACCCCTCCTCTATTAAAAAATACAAAAATTAGCCCGGTGTGGTGGCGTGTGCCTGTAATCCCAGCTACTCAGGAGGCTGAGGCAGGAGAATCCCTTGAACCCAGGAGGCAGAGGTTGCAGTGAGCCAAGATCATGCCATTTCACTCCAGCCTGGGTGACACAGTGAGACTCTGTCTCACACACACACACACACACACAAATAATAAAAATAAACTTTCCTAGTTGATCTTTATGCCTCTAACTTCTCCTTGATATAATCAGCCCTATTGTCTGCTATTAATCAAATTAGTAATAGTTAAGACAAGCCAATGTTCTCTTAAAAAATCTCCTGTGTCTCTTCTTGCACACATGGTCCCATCCAAACTCTAAAATTGCACTGAAGATGTTTCATATCCTGACTCTGAACTATGTCTCTAAGTTTATGCACCCCTTACGTTCAAACAGAAACTGTTAATCTTTGCAATGGTTGCAAAGGACACCAGTCAAATTATCATTTTTATGTCTTTTCTCAAGTCATTATCTGTACTGGGCATGTTCCTCTTTGTCTCCTTACCCCAATCTAACCTACTTACTCCTCTGAATATATATGCTCCAAATTATAAATCTGTGCCTTTCTAATTAGAGTTCACATATATGGATAGGTGAATTGGAAACAAAATTGAAGAGAAGATAACAGGCAGCTTAGATTTTCTGGGGGGATAACTAGGTCTTTGAGGACTCTGCCATATGGTTTGGCCGTATGGACAGACTAGGTTGAATTTTACCAAAAGCACTGGCTTAGAAGTCATGAGATCTGGGCTGTAATCCCAGATATGCTACTAACAAACTATTTAACCTTGGGCAAGACACTTAACCTCTGTGGGTTTCAGTATCTTCATCTGCAAAATACATGCTTTGGTCTAGATGATACTTGGAATGTTTTCAATTTAGGATAGATGTTTTGTTCTAATTATTAGTTGGCTTCAACTGGTTTGCTACAGATAACATTAGATTGGGAAATGACCTGAGTTAGAATAGGGGGTAGGGATCGATCCAAACTTTCACTTCAGATCTATAAGCAAGCTTTGATGATTTCTTTCTTTCCTCCCTTACGGCCCAGGTGTTTCTGATGCCCCATTGTAACTTCCCACACTCATCATAGCTTTAGATAGACTCTAAGGTACTTGAAACATTAGCGGTGACCCCCATTTGTAAAATAGACACATCAATTTTCAGGCTACACTTTAGAAGTTGCATTAACCTAAAGTTTTTCTGGAAAAATAATCCTTAATTCACATACAGAAGTGCCCAGCAGAGCTCCTGGTTTTACAGAGAAATCTGCCAGGCAACAACTGTTTGGACTTTTGATCTTTATCTCTTTTCTTATTCTCTTCTTCATTACTGCAAATTTCCCAAGCTTTAAGATCACCACTTGCACACCAACATGGCACAAGTATACATATGTAACAAACCTGCACGTTATGCACATGTACCCTACAACTTAAAGTATAATAATAATAAATAAATTAAAAAAAAAAAGTTAAAAAAAAATAAAAATTAAAAAAAAAAAAAAAAGATCACCACTCAGCAATCATGAATGTAAAATGGTACCACTCACAAAAGATGTACAAGAAACAGTATTTTTTCTCCTGACTTGCAGAGCAGTGGGTTAATTTAAAATTTATCCTTGTTAATCTCCCCTACTTCTTTTATTTATTTCATTTTTGCAGTTTAGATGGAATGTACATTTTATAATTAAATACAAGTAGGAAATAATATCACACTGACAAGGCTCTTAATCTCCTCAAGATATTAACAGTCAGTGCATCAAGTCAACTCATCTTTAATCCTGGGTCTCATTATACAAAAGCAGCACGTAAGAATGAAAAGAAGATGATTCCAACCATAACTCCTCAAATGGTGATTACAGGACAAAAACTGTGTGGAAGTGATGTAAATAAATCATTAATATGGATAAAAGACATTGTATAAATGTGTGCTGCCTATCTCAGAGGGTTAGAAAAAAATCCTACTAGGAAACAGAAAATCAGGTTTCTAATCTGAACCCAGCCACTATTTAACTACAAAATCTTGAGCAAATGCACCCGGTGACTTTTTCAGAGTTGTCCTGAGAAATCAATAGGGCAAGAGGGACCATTTGAGTTTATAATTTGTAGCGGACTTTACACATGTACGATTTTGTTTATAGATCTTTTGTTCAACTCAGTGTACTTGATCTGGCCTCCTGACTGATGATCCACAGTATCAAAATGAACACTAAAAAATGACTTCACAAATGATTTTGTTTCCCAACTTCCTTTTCCATGGAAGAAAACTGAAGCTCGCAAGGTTAAATGATTTGCTCACATAGTTTCTTTGTTGTCCTTAAAGTGTTCATTCACAACACAGTGAACCTAAGGGCATGTAAGGGTAAAACTCAAAATAATATCAATGTGCAATAAACCAAAGGCTATCACATTAACCTTTTTTAGTCCATATCCTGTGGGAGGGTTACCTCTTGAAACCTTTTGTGTCAACCTTAACAAAAGGAAGCAGAAATGATTTCCTTCTCTATCTATTATCTTTCCACGTCATGAATGAATACCAGCCCAAAGATGTTCATTTTAACACCCTCACCCTCTCATATGTACCATCATTTTCTTCAGAATGCTCAGGTTTGGCTTTTTCCCCTGTGAGATTAGAACATCTCTTTTGGATGTCCACTGTTACTGGCTCTGCTACCGAGGTGATTTCTGTTTCATAGGTCTTAATACTCAGTACTAGATCCATATTGTATTCACACCAGGGAACTTTACCAAGGTATCTAATATCCATATATGGATATCCCTTCATTTTAAATTCTAATGGTGGGCATCAGTTGTCCTGAAGATTGCCCTGCAACCTGAAAACTTTGCAAATTATGAAGGGATATACAAAAGTAAAATAATAATGCTTTATTTTCTATTTTCATTAAATACTTTTTTTTTTTAAAAAAGGTGAGAAACAAAGTAAAGAGACAGGCAGAAATCCAAATTGTTCTTAACTTACAAGATGGGGGTTAAGAAATATTGTATATGGTTCATAGAACAAAAAAATGGAGGTTTGAATTTAGTCACAGGCATTTCATACAGAGGTGACTAGTAAAATAATTGAGAAGAGATTTATTATCACATTGAGTTAGGAAAATGAGGGCATAGTTTGAATAAGCAAAGTTGTTATCTATTATAACATTAAATCAATAGATATTATCTAAAGTTAATAAATACATAGGCACCAGCATAAGTATTATAGTGAGATACATGGAGTTATTCAGCATGATAATTAAACCAGAACTGAAACTGTCAAAAGTGGAAAGTAATATTCTGAGTAGGAGGTAAGGCAGGAATTGTTCTATACTTCGATGGTTTTAGTTATATGCATGTATTATTTTGAATTCACAAATAACCACTAAAAAATGTACTATTTTCTTTTTCAGATGACATTCAACATAATGATATGCTGTACATATATACTATATGTATATACTATATGTATGAGGACAGCTATGTGTCCTCAGTATATGTTAGTCATTTACTTCATTGGTTGTTTGATTCTCTAGCTGAAAGGATGAATAAATGAATAATTGAATACATGATAGAATGTATAGTAATGATGATGATCATCATCATTTTCAATCTGCACCTCTCACACACACACCGCTACTAACATCAGGGTGTAAGAAGCCAGACCCATAGTAGGTAGCTGGGGTACAACTACTTGACATTGAACACTGGCAACAATCGGTCCACACAGTGGATTATTCACATGAAGACTGTCAACTATTAATGGTTGAATTTCATAAAATAGGCTGGAAGGACAATGTTTGGAAAAACATATTTCTATGCAATTTGGGGTCTTGATTTTACTATAATTATTCCAGATGTTGACTGCTGAGTCTTACTACAGTTTACTAAAGTATTTGAATGTTCTAGGATTCAGAAATAAGGAGAACAATAAATAATCACCTCTTTCAGCAAAGTCATTTTATAAAAAATGAATAAAAGCATATGAAAATCAATCTGAAATAAAAAGAAATCCTTTAACAGACTCTTATAATAAAGAATAAAGATTTTTTGAGTTACCATAGCAGCAGTGATTTTTAAATACTATTCATACAGATTTCAGCATTATAGTAATCAGTGTTTCCTATTGTGCCTCAAAGTATTAAAAGTAACACACAATGTTACAAGCTTAGATCGCCATTTACATTTAAATATTGAGAAATGTTATGAATCTAAAATTAATTTATATGTTCTGTGGATAATATCTGATGTGGAATATTATAGAAGCAGCCATTTCACCATTAACTTCAAATAACCTCGGTAACCTGCACTTAACTTTCAAACCTACTGTGATTAGGCATGGGGAATAGTGAAGGAGGGTGACAGAGTGTGTAAAATTCAATTTGGCACCAACTGAACTTGCAGCATTTATACTGACTACAGGCCAGATCAGAGGAGTTGTAGCAACTGCATAGTTCTTCTTATAATCTTTTCCCAAACTTCAATTAAAACTCATTGTCAAGAGAGCAGGAAATGAAAAACTTATAGAACTGACTTTATCTTTTGGTATTAGGGGGTATAAGAATGCCCCTGTATGGAACACAAAAGATTGATGAAATACTAAAAGAAAGAAGATGATGAAATAGGACCTGAAAATCGTATCTTTATAGTTAAGAGAAAAAGAAAAAGTAGCCAGAATTGACATTGTGCATTTACCCTGCTCTAGGGGGAATCGTACATCTGGCCAAGGCTAAAGGAATTTTTAAATTCTGAATAAAAGTAAGGATGAGGGGAGCCTCTTTTTGCTGATTTCCATTTTCCATCTGGAAGAACTTCACCAGTACAGCAATACCTTGGCCTTATGACTCTCCAAGATTGAATTATTTTAAAATCAGGTGACATTCATGGATCCACATTTCCTGATTGGCTGGAACTAATCTATTTAAAATTTGCAAGCTATAGGAATTTATTTTTTCTTCATTTTGAACAGCATAAAGCTATAATTCCAGGTAAGTGGACACATTCTATAGATTTAAACTTTCTGTTATGTGGTCAGTCCCAAGGTCTAGTCACCAGGAACAGAGGGAATTAGAGGGAGATAGAAGGCACAGAAAGTGTTAGCATGTCCTTCTAGTCACAGTTCTATAGCTCCATTCTTTAGTTGGCATTATTGCTAATACTGAAATCACCATCTCATATCAGATGAGACAGAGGAGGTACTTGTCTTCTGTGTCTGGTGTCTTAATTGAATTAGAATTTAGAAGGGTAACAAAAAGGTATTATGTATTGACCCTCCAAGTACCAAAAAGGAAGCTTCTATGACTATTTTGTTATGTAAATAGATGCATAAATGAGATACCATGTGAAAAAACATAATAAACTCCCAGAGTTCCGACTTCAGATTAAGAAGGGGACTAGAGTATTATTTGTGCCTTTAGAATAGTACATTAGAAAATTTATGTACTTGTTTGTCAAATTCGGATGAGACATTAAAATCTAGGTTATAATAAAACACTCATTCCCGCTAAGTTTAGAAGTCTATGTCTGTGTGTGCTGGAAGTGCTGAAACACTGTGAGTATGAATATGGTCACCATAACCAAATCATATATGGAAAAATCAAATCAATTGCTAGAGCCTGAAATGAACAGCTATTGTCGTAACTCTCTACTCACTTAGCTAATTCCCTCCTAGTCTTTGAAACTTTGAGCATAAAGAAGACTTTCTTCTTATATTGAACAGGACAAAGCTGCTACATTTTCTGGATTATTTAAACCCTAAAGGCTTTATTTTACTGTAAAAATATTCTGCAAACAACCCCCACTGGAAGGGATTTGGTTAAGAGCAGCCCAGAACTATACTGTTTAACTACAGCAATATTTGCTTTGTTCAAGCAAGGGAGTGCCCACAGAGTTCTTCAGGTGTCAGGCTTATACAGAACAATGATTTATCTTTAAGAAACCCATAAAGGTCTACTGAGGTTCTACTCCTATGGGTAATACATTATACCCAGAATTGTGGGAAATTCAAAGTTGAAGACATAACCCTTATGCCATGGAGGACCTTGGAATTTACCACCATGAAAGAACATGGACAAATAGTCCAAATTTGTTATTACATAAACAAGAAGGCAGTCCTGTGGAACTTAAATGACAAGCCCCAGATCATAGTTTTAGAGGCTGATCTAAATAAAAAACATGTTCTGAATGCCCTCATAGGATTCTTTTCCTCGTATCTGTTGCCTATCTTTGAAGAAGTAAAAAGTATAGCAAGAAACATATCAGGGTTCTGAGCATCAGGGACGGTGCTTCTTAATTTTCTATAGAGTCTACAAACAAAATGTTGTGACTGGGTTTCCTGTGGATCCTAGTGAAGGGACTGAATCCTGTATTTAAATTGAAAACAGGTGAAAGAGAGATTGTCTATATAGATAGAAGACGTAGAGGTGAAGAAAACTAAGAAAATAAATCCATGGGAATTATTAATAATCTTCAAAAGGGGTCACTGAAATCTTGGAGAGACCATTGAACTTTTCCAGGATTGGATATTATTGGGGTGGTCAAATAAATTCACCCCAGATAACGAAGGACAGTGAGATCCCTAGCTGACATCAGATGTATGACAAACATTGTCTTCTAAAGAAAATACTGTATGATTCTTTAAAAACATAAACTTTCTTTGATACATGAAACATTTATGTTATTCCTTCGGAAATAAAGTCACTTTTTTTCTTGTACAGGTGATAATATATGATATGATATTTTCTATTGACATACTGTACCTAAAATTTAAATGCCAAGTTTGGGGTTGAATATATACCATCCTATATTTCAATCCACTTACCTTATTTTTGTCAGTCTTATCCTGGAAAAGTCTTTCTGGATAGACTGAGAAAAACAAAACAAAACATGGGGTGATTTTAAGACATTAAAAAATTGAAAGAAGTCAACTAACTTCTCTGTACCTTGGTTTATTTGTATGTAATAAAAATAAAATAGGTGAAAATTATTTTTTAGGAAATATTCATCCTTTGTACTTATAGGATGAGTGAAAACACAGTAGTTTAGTTTTGCTCATGTTTTCTAATTTTGTCTTCATTATATTTCTTCATTGATATCCTATTGACCAACACCCTTTCTCCTCTTCCAGAATCCACTAATTCTGTAGTCATACCAGCTTTCCTGCTTCTTGGCTCTATCTCCTTTATCTTCCTTATGCATGGCATCTCTGGCAGCCAAATAATCTTCCAAAAGGCATGCTTCTTCAACAATTCCTCAATGTATGTTCTGTTTCTCTTTATCATTCATCTAGGTGTCTATCTATAAATCCATCTAGCTATCCATTGTGCTTTGTGGCAGTCACAGACACCTAAAATATAATACAACAATTGACTTACTATCTCTTGGAAGCTAAAGAAACCTTCTGTCTAATTCTTCTCTTCTGGTTCCAACAGAAATCACTGCAGAGCCATGGACAGAAGGGAGAGACCCTCCTTCTGTTTCCCTCTCTAGTTTTCTGCCCAAAATCATGCCCAGTTTTAGCAAGTAAATCATGGACTTAAAACAAGCAGGTTTATATTTGCTGGCTCCAACATGTCTGAATGCATTTGAGAGATGTGTGTGTTCAGAAGGGAAAAAAAACACTGGATGTTAGAAGGCTTTTCTCTGATTTCTGGAGTTTGCTGGAGAAGGGGAGGAGGAGGAGAAAGCGCAGAGATACCAAGGATCTTGGACAATATTGTTAAGTAGAAAATATATTTCTGTGGTCTCTTATCAATCTATAAAGATGTAGCCATTAATCTGTGGCATAGGGAGAAAAATAGTTCCATAAAATTGTTTCCTTATCTATCAAAGTATGTTATATATGTTTTGAGAACTAATGTCACGGCACAGTTTCACTTTATTTTCTATTCTTTTTCATGTTGGAGATGGAAATAATTTTCAAGTTGGGCTTAATTAAGCACTTACAATTTTTGAATTCACATGAGCCTGTCTAGAGATACTGGTTTATTTCCCAGTATATTTAGAGTTTCTCCTTCTGTGCCAGATCCTTATAGCAAGCAGAAGGAACAGATACAATCTATCTTTTGTAGAGGTTTTCAAAATTGAGCAATGTATACCCTTACATATGGGTATTTGCCAACCACTTAAGGACTTATGAAGAAAGGGGTGTGGGGAGTGGGAAAGAGAATGGAACCAAAAATTTTTTAAAAAATATATTTTTTATCCAGCAGAAATGAGAGAGTAACACAGCCTTATGCAAATGTCTCAGAGCACAGAGTCTTTTTAAGTAATGGGCTGAAAGTTGTTTTTTGTCTCACCATTTAAGTATTCTGCCCTTTCAATGTCCCTAGACAATGACCACCCACAAGACCTTGAACTGGGGAAATGGGAGAAGTAGAAACAAAATGTCTGAATTCTTCGAGAACTGCTGTGGGTAGGAGAAGGATTACTATTGACATGCTGAAAGGTCACTGATATATAATCTGAGACAGGTAGAGCCTAAAGAAGACAGAGGCTCACATGCTGGAAATAGGATTGATGGAGAGCAAATTCTTAGCAAACATTATGAAAACACCATCAAAGGATTCTGCAGAACCACACAGGACCATGGTCACGCTTTCAATATCCACTGACTGAGACAGTACACAATGATAAAAAGTCACTATGCATTCAGAAATATTTTTAATTAATTTGAATTGTGCTGATTGTAAAACATACTTACATTGGGAATAATAGCAACACAAATATAAATTGGGCTTGCTCTTTATTCTACATACAGAAGCCTCTGGGTATATAGATGGTTTCAAGACTCTGAAATATTTCTCTGGCTCTCCAGGTTTCAGAATCACTGGACCATTAGACCACATCAGCACTGGACCCAGCTAAAGGGCAGAGATTCAGAGATCCCCAACTGTGACTAGTTGTGCAGGAAGCATGCAGAATGATGAGAAACCTACAGCTCAGAAAAGAAATAAATTGTCTATACGGAAGTCCAGTCTTGCTCTGGAAAGGCCCAGAAAGACAAGACCCTTAGCATATCTCAGGAAACTAAAAGCCTGTGGGGAAACCAACAGCTTGCTGCAACCACAGCCACAAGTCAGGTAAGCTTTGAGCCTGACAGCTCAGGAAAATGACCCACTTCTTGCCGACTCAGAAAAAAAGGTTTCACTTAGGCCTAGGGAAAGTGTCTCTAATAAGGCCATCTGTTAACCATGTCGCCTGAGTCCCTCTGAGCAATTCCTCATTCCCTCCCTTTCCACCTTCCACCTTGAAGCCAGACATTAAGGCAGCAGAGACTGAGTAAAATGAAGCTGTTGGGCTCAGTAAACATTACTGAGCTCCATGAGGGAGCACAGTCCCATTATTTAGGTTCCCATGTCCAAGGCACATTTTGATCACATTCATTTAGCAGAGAAGTAAAGGAAGAAAGCATGTTGGCTGTGCAGCAGCATTGTGCTGCATCCCCTTGCTCAGGCAAAGTCATCACAGAGAGCAAAAAATAAGAGCTTGACTACAGTTCCCAAAGGGTTTGAACCTGAGTACACAGAACATGAGAAACCACACAACCTCAGGAAGAAAGCATTGGGCAAGTGTTCACAGGCCTTATTGACAATGGGCCCACTCTCCTATTGACTTGATTTGTAACACATAAAGTCACTTAAACCTGGGGTCCGCAGCCCCATACTGGTCTGTGCCCTGTTAGGAACCCAGCTGCACAGCAGGAGGTAAGGAGCAGGCCTGAACTCCACCTCCTGTCAGATCAGCAGCAGCATTAGATCCTCATAGGAGCATGAACCCTATTGTAAACTGCGCATGTGAGGGATCTAGGTTGCATGCTCTTTATGAGAATCTAACTAATACCTGATGATCTGAGAATCTAACTAATACCTGATGATCTGGGGTTTCATCCCCAAACCATCTCCCCTACCCCAGTTTGTAGAAAAATTGTCTTCTATGAAACTAGCCCCTGGTGCCAAAAAGTTTGGTGTTGTGGGAAGTCAGGGACCCTGAACAGAGGGACCGGCTGAAGCCATGGCAGAAGAACATAAATTGCGAAGATTTCATGGACATTTATTAGTTCCCAAAATTAATACTTTTATAATTTCTTATGCCTGTCTTTACTGCAATCTCTGCACATAAATTGTAAAGATTTCATGGACACTTACCACTTCCCCAATCAATACCCTTGTGATTTCCTATGCCTGTCTTTACTTTAATCTCTTAATCCCATCATCTTCATAAGCTGAGGAGGATGTATGTCACCTCAGGACCCTGTGATGATTGTGTTAACTGCACAGATTGTTTGTAGAGCACGTGTTTTTGAACAATGTGAAATCTGGGCACCTTGAAAAAAGAACAGGATAACAGCAATCTTCAGGGGACAAGGGAGATAAGACTTTGGACTCTGACTGCTGGTGAGCCAGATGGAACAGAGCCATATTTCTCTTGTTTCAAAGGCAAATAGGAGAAAGATCGCTGAATTCTTTTTCTCAGCAAGGAACATCCCTAAGAAAGAGAATGCACCCTAAGGGTAGGTCTATAAATGGCCCCCTGGGGGCGGGCATCTTTTACAGTTGAAGCCAAAGGGATGAAATAAGCCCCGGTCTCCTGTAGCACTCCCAGGCTTATTAGGATGAGGAAATTCCTGCCAAATAAATTTTGGTCAGACAGGTTGTCTGCTTTCAAACCCTGTCTCCTGATAAGATGTTATCAATGACAATGCGTGCCCAAAACTTCATTAGCAATTTTAATATTGGCCCATCCTGTGGTCCTGTGATCTTGCCCTGCCTCCATTTGCTTCGTGATATTTTATTACCTTGTGAAGTATGTAATCTCTGTGACCGACACCCTATTCATGCACTCCCTCCCCTTTTAAAAATCGCTAATAAAAACTTCCTGGTTTTACGGCTCAGGGAGCATCACGGAACCCGCTGACATGTGATGTCTCCCCCGGACACCCAGCTTTAAAATTTCTCTCTCTTGTACTCTTTCTCTTTATTTCTCAAACCAGCCGAGATGCTTAGGGAAATAGAAAAGAACTCATGTTAAATATCAGGGGTGGGGTTTCCCTCGATAGTTTGGGGATGGCTGACTTAAACTTCTAGTAATGATCTATCAAGCGTCTTTATCTCATCACATAAGTTGGCACACAATATTCATGAAAGACCAATCCAACCTCTGAAAACAAAATGCTCATTTTGGGGAAATGACTTAACTTCCAGGTCATCTCTGTCCATCTTAACAAAAAATAAAAAATAAAAATAAATATAATAAGTATTATTTTTAATGCGTGGTGATTCAGTCTCAGAATATTATTGTACCTTAAAATGAAAAAAAAAGCTAACATATTGAGTACATTTTTCACATATTTCGGGAATTAAAATAACATCTTTAATATTTGGAAATGAAAGGGAAGAAAGAAAATTTGATATCACTTATAACCAGGATCATTTTAGTTTAAATATGTCAATGGAAATAAAAATCCAAAAATAGAAATATGAAATACAAAGCTACACCTGTATGTCTCACCTAAAGTATTTTTCCAAGGATGAAGAATAGATCATTAAATTACTTGTAGGCTACAGCTGAAAATACGACCCTCTGACAACCAAACTTATTGTTTATACATCTGATACTGAATTCAGGAGAAAGATTAATTCAACCCTCTGTACCTGACATCCAAAAAGCAAACAAACAAAAATAAATAAAATCAATAATGAAGACTTAGAACACTTATAATCAAGGAAGATGATAGAAGATTGTGGCAATAACATGTTTTAATGTTCTTTATCTGAAAAACAGGTAGACTGTTTGCTGATTTCCAAGACTATACGTCTTCCCCAAAACGGTTTCTTGAGAAAGCTGTCCACCCTGAAGGGAGTAGGAGAGATTTTTAATAATGGCCTAAAATTTATGCATTTCATTGGATTGAGTCACTGGAGGTATAACTGGGCCCCATTCCTCATGCATATATTCATAGTAAAATGTATTCCTGCCAAACCATGGGAAATTAAGGCTTCAGAAGGTGAATTTTAAAAGTTAGAACAAAAGTATAAAATTATGAGTTTAAAACTTATAAATATAATAATTTTTTCCTATAGATTGAGCAAGCAAGATATTTTCTTGACATAAACCTATCATGATAGAACTGGTAATCTGATCTGAATTGGTGGGCTTCCCTCCTCCTCCCCAGTGAAAGAGCAAACAAAAATGGTTGACTGCAGCTGTGTGGATGTGGTAAAAATTCACTCACATTTCCATCACCCAGAGCAGTTCTGCTGGTCAAGAAAAGGTACATACTCTAGCTCAGGTCCCTTTTTTTGTAACAGATACTGCTCAATGGCTCCAAATATTAAATCAATACTCATTTACTGTAGAGACCATGGCAATCTGTCAAGAAGGAAGAAGGTGTTCTGAAATGAAGGCACTGATAATTGTGACCCAATAATGCAATAGAAAAGGTCCACTTGTTATGGTAATCACCAGTGGCATTCTAAATCATGTGTTCAGTTTATTTATTGCAGCACATTTTCAGAGAATGTTGCTTTCCAAATAAGCATGCCTGGTGTGGCTCTAGGCAAAATTGTATATAAGTAACTGTTTCCCCCCATGACTCACTGTTCCTCTGTAAATATGCTCATTTTACCTGTTTCTCTTTCTCATTCCTTCATCTTTCTAAGCCCATAAAATGTTGTTTTTCCAACAGTTATTTAAAACAGTAATCACCTCTAAAAACTCCACCCCCTACAACACAATTTATAGAAAGACCTCCATTCTGCTAACTTTCTAAAACAGGAAGAACGGCACATCAATGATTAATGTATTGTCTGACACATAGGAGGTAGTTCATAACTTTTTGTAGGCTGTTGAATAAATACCTTTAACTAAAAATATGAGTAGTATTTGATTTAGTCCAGATGGCTATGATGTTTTATTGTGTGTTTGCTTTAGTAAAACATAATAGTCATTCAAACTTACAGATCTGTTTTCTTTGAAAACCATTCTCCTATAATGGCATTTGTGCATGGAACACAGTAGAAGACAAATAACATGATGTGGAATCAAAAGAATATTGGGATGGATGGATGGTTGGATGGACAGCTGAGATCACTCAAGGTGAAAGCTGACATTTTAGTAGCACTGATCTCCCAATGTTTCCATTAGGATATATAAAATGGGCAGGACTAGCCTATAAGTTAGTCACATACATTATTGTCAGCCTATAAAATAAATATATCCCTTTTCAAAATCAGAGAATCTACAATTTTAAACTACTTTGGCATTTGCCATCAGTGATTGAGTTCTAAGTTACACATATCCTAAGTGGTTTTGTTTTTATTTTTATTTTTTGAACTATGAAATTAATGTGCACCCATGAACACCATAAAATGAAATAGCAAGAGAGGGCTTCTCAATCTCAGGCAAAGGCCTGGCTTCATCTGCAAAGAGGGTAAATAGTAACTGAAATGTCAAGTTGTCTCTGGCTTACATTAAGCAAACGACAGAAGTCTTACTTCCTATAGAAGATATTTGGGAGAAACAAAGATTTTTTTTAGAAAATTGCCATACATCATTAGAGTTTAGACGTGAAACTAAAGATGCACACTATTTTGCTTACTTCAGATTATAAACATTGAAGAAGTAGACTTCTTCAATGAAACGACTGACTAACCTGGTGCCAAATATTTGAGTGTGTGGCTATGAATACAGAAATGTTGGCATGTAGGCGTGACATAAGTAATCTCAAATAATTTTTTTCTTTTCTGTTTTGGTTTGAAATTCAGTGTCTAGTATCTCTGAGATGAAAACAAATAAAGCTAGAGAAAAATGCTATTTTGACTCTCCTTGAATTTGAAGAGCACTGAGTTATTCCACAGCGGTAAAAACTATGTCAACAGATATTCAGCAACATCTCAGTGATTTAGGGCATCTTCATGATCTGAACATGGCCCAGAGTAAGTGCTTGTGAAGTGTACAGAGAGGTTAATCAAAAATGTTACAGTCACTAACCCCGCGAGCAAATAATCAGTACGTGTAGATTGGCATGGGCACCTCGGAGCACAACAGATTTAACAACTGGGTGCGCAGAACAATCTTTTACATGGTGTGTGATATTTGGGTTGTTATCCCTTATATCATCGTGAAAAGCAAGTGTGAACTGATGGAAGTGTTAAAGCAGCCAAAAGAACTTAAGGAACAGAATCACTTAAATAACATGGCTGGTGTAATGCCTATGGAAGAGTGTGATAAGGGGTCAGAGTAGACATAAAACCTCCCAAGAATCATCCTGAAGAGGTAATAAATGATTTTTACATTACTGAATGTGACATGGTTAATGGTATGTATATTTTCTCATTGGCTGTGCTAACTCAACTTGGTGTGCTTACTTGGTAACATGTTCTCTGCGATTCAACAAAGATATTTATCTATTGCTATGTGCCACATCTTGAGGATCAAGAAGTAAAATCGTGTGCCCTCAAGGAGTGAAGAGTCAATTAGAGGGAAAGTAGACATGGAAAAGATTTAATCCAATATACGTATAATCATAAAAAATGAATAAGATGCAGGAATATTATATAGAGAGGAGGAAATATGTAAAGATGTTGGTCTTGGGGTTGAAAGGGAAGTTCCTGAACAGTAGGCTTCCCTTAGTAGGTGAAAGTCAGAAAGAGATTCAGACATGAAGAAGAAGCTGTTTCGGACAAAGGAAGCTACAGGGAAAACCTTTTTGAAACAACCTGGTGGCTACGAGGAAACATGTGAGCCAGATCTGCTGAAGTTCAAAGTATGAAGGATGAATAAGGATAAGGGTGCGGAGACATGGGAGAGGAAACTGAGCAGGGAAGCATGGGTCAGGATGACACAAGTATTCATCCCAAATGAAGACAAAATAAAGGATTTCAAGCAGGTGCATGGAAAGTCAGATGTATATTTGACTTTCCAGGAAGAAAGATTTCTCTAGCAGCAGTCAGGGAAAATTAATTTTGGGGTATGGAGAACATCAAGAATGCTATCATAATAGCCCCGGTGCCTACTTATGTGAACTTAAACTAAGGCCATGGTGCTTACGGTATCTACAGTGAATACCCATGTGATACTGTAGTAGATTGAACAGAAATTTATGGCAGGATCTTATTGGTGGGGAAGACGGAGAATGGAAAGGTGGAAAGGAAAGAGAAGAGTTACTTTTCTGTTTCTGAATGATTTCCTCATGGAAGAAAAGGAGAAAAGTCAGAAGCTGAGTTATAGAATCCAGAATGAAAAGGGAGATAAGTCAAAATACACTACTAAAGGTGTTTTTAAGACTTCCAGATGGTACCAGATATCTAGTGCTAATTATAGTAAATTTGTCTTTTAAAGAAAGATCAAGAACAGGCAGCCTCCTTGTTTGAGTGCATAGCTCCAATATCCTTCCCTATTCCCAAAGAAATACAAATGAGAATGTGCCTTACACATAATTCTACTATAGTTCCCTCATAATATGTCCTACTTACAGTTTACTGTATTTATTGCAACAGCAGGTAGGTTTCATTTTAAGATCAGCTCATTTACACAATTAGGTCAATAAAAGGGAATGGAAATGAGCAAGAGGACAGCCATAAACCTGGTACAGTTCTGAAATCTAGGATTAAAATTTTGTATGGTTTATTCTATCCCAACTTACTTCATCTTGAATAAAGAGGCCCAGGAAAACCCAGATTCTGAGGCAAGATGCCCTTGAACCAAATAGACTCTGACTAAAACAAAAATGACCACCTCTAGTCTCGTTTTCCATTTCTACTGTAATCCTTCATTTCCTTCAAATACTTTAAAATAAAGTATGCGCAAGCTCTCACACACACACAAAAAAATACAGAGAGAAAATAAATAACATTGATATGAAAGTGCAAACATCAAAACACAAAAAAATTTTCTTAATTCTACAAAAACTATATGATTTGTATTAATCATAATTCTATATCCATTTCCAAATTGCACTCATAAAATTTTGTAATAGTATGTTGAAAAACAGAATTATTTAAACCAGAGAAGATAATAGAAAAAAAAGGACTTTCCAAGAGAAACCTATATTAGAATAGATTGAAGTGTGACACAAACACGAAGCTTCTCTCATTCCCCAGTTTGAGATACTCTGAACTTCTTTAGAATAATATTTTACCTCTGCCTCTCATAATGACATTATTTCAGTGCTTTTTTATTTTACTATATATTCACTTTTTCTTCAGTTGTTTTTTTGAATTTGTACACTGTGCCCAGTACATTTCTAAGCTTCAATGTGACGCTGATATCTCCTATAGCATAAAGTTAATGTTTATTCAACAAATATTCATGAAAGGCTATCACGTACCAGGAATTGTGCTAGACCTTAAAGAAACAATGGTATATGAAAGTAGGTACAATCTTTGTCCTCAAATATGTTGAAGTTTGGGGTGAGATGGGAGAGTGAAGGAATTATTTTTAAATAGAAGGTAGCACATCCTCCATCTTCCCATTGTAATAGGAAGTGGAGGATGAAGGGGTGAATAAAAGTGTAGTCAGATTAGAACGTTTAGAGTCAGGCAGTAGACAATATTCCTGTATGCAAAATTCTACAAGGAATAGTCATTTACTGAGAGAGCTGAGAGAGCAGATCAGAATATTTTATTCATGTCTGTATTCTTGGCAACATGTAATACGATTCTTAGCGCATACCTAGTGCTTCTGAAATTTTGATCATATAGGTGGCTTTTAATGGGAATGAAGGAGTAAAGAATTGAATGAAGGATTCTTACACTTGTACTTAGAGGGCCTGATGCTGGTAAAAAGTTAATGAAGGGTTCAGAAAATGTTAGTTCTTCAATCTGAGAGCCATCTCATCCCTGGGCTTAGTGGAATAAATGTCCACAAGATTTTGCTGTCCAGATTCCACAGCTGCAGGGAAAAGAGATGAGTTGGAAAAGAGAACCATAAAACAAAAGTCATACTATACAATAATAGAATCACTGTTTTCTGCATGTCTCTTGTTCTATTTTCTGAAAGCAGGCACATTTTGAGTGAAAACAGGTTTTATGTCCCAGCAATAAAGGGGTATAACTATAAAAATATATGTCATATCAGCAGGCATGTCTCTAAATAGAATGTTTAACCAAGTTTCCCAAGAGGTGTCTGAGGCCCTTTAAATTATAGTGTATATGAGCTTCCCTGCAGGGCAGCCTTTGAACTACAACTCATTGTCAATCTAAAGTAAAAGTGGGAAATGAACCTTCGGAAATGAAGGGTATGTGTTCTTTGCTCAGCATTTCCAGGTTTGTCCCTTAAAATGGATGCCATCACTAAGCAAGAAAAGAGATATATAATTGGTATGGGTCAAGTGAAGCTTAATAATTTAAATTGCATTTATTTAGAGAAAAACATTTCACATTTTAACCTAAACCTTAGCATTCTCTTTGCCAAATTTGACTTAGGGCAAAGTAATCAAAAGCTGCCAGCAGTCACTTAAATGGACAGAACACTATAATAAGTAATTTAGAAGAGCAGATAATCCAAAGTTCACCTCTATTTGAGTTTGCAGTAACATTTTCAGTTGATTTACTTTTAAAATTATTTTTAGGTTAATATTAAAACTAATTTGCAATACTTTAAAATACACTAACTGGGTACCAGAGGCCTAGAAATATTCAAGACTTCAAATGGAGCCAGCTTGGGTTGTTCAACATGCTGGGGATAATTCCCAAAGCAAATAATCCAAAATAGAGTGCATTTAGTATGTGTTTTCGCTTTCTCTGACCGCTCTTGTTCTTGGTGATAGTACAAAAGGAAATCTCATGGTGCTTTCTCCTTTAGATTGGGCCTGTTAAGAAAGTCCTGATTCACAAAAATAGTCATGCACTATTATTCAAAATAGTAAAAGATTGGAGACAACTTAATGTCCAACAATAAAGGACTAGTTAAACAAATTATAATGCATCAATAAGATAGGTTTCTGTACTATTAAAATAGCATTTATAGAGAATTTTAATGACTTGAGAAACAGCTTATGAGATACCATAAAAAGAAAAAAAATTTTCACGTTATAAAATTGACTATACAGCATTATAACCACTATGTGGTTACGAGCAAAATTGCTGGAATCTAGCTGTGTACCTTTGAATTCTGCTTCTGTCAGTTATTAGATATTTGACCTAGACTAAACTACTTAACCTTTCTGAGCCTCAATTTCCCTATTTATAAAATGCACATCATGATAATCTCTATCTCATAGTGTTGTTATGAGAATAAAGAGATGTTTAAGGCATTCATAAAATGCCTGGAACCAAATAAGCACAATAAATGGTACTATTTTTATTTGTTTTAAATCAACAGAAACTTGCTCACGCTGTTTCTTCAACCTAAAAACCTTTCCCCCTACCATCTTTTAAAATATACCTATTAGATCCTACTTTCCCTTTAAGATCCATCTTACATGTCATCTATATGAAGTATGAAGCTTTTGCTCAGGACAAGCTCCCTCTAGACAAAATTAATCACCCCTTCCTTTTTTGTTGTCAGAGCACTTTACAATAAACCCTTTCTCAGCATCTATGCCATAAGATGTAAATCAACATGTATCTCTTTCCCCGAAGGAATGTGGAGTCCTCAAAATTAGAGGGCATGTCTTGATCTTCTCTGTATCATCACAGCCCAACAAGTGTGGCAGACAATAATTGCTCAGTCTACATTGGATTAATGAATGAATGAATGCAAGATAAATTCTGTGAATGAAGCAGGCAGAGAGGAAAGATGAGACAGCAGCTTCTTTCCCTGTGACTTCCAAAGGTTCAGGTCTACTTCTTGACCTGGAGGAACAATATTTCCAGTCTATATTTCATGACTCCAAATTCTCAGATTTCTATTTTTCTATTTGCTTTCTATTGTCACCTTTCCTAAAACATAATACATGTCCTAACAACTGAAACAGAGTGGAATAACAGAATAAAACATGAACTTAGGGGTCAAAAGTCCAGGTTCTATTGCTGACATTGCCACTATGACCTTGAATAACTTCTGAACATGTAAAATGGGCATGATAATATACTATTTCAAAGGGTTATTTTAAGTATCAAAGAATGCATGTGACAGCATTTCAGAAAAGCAGCACACAAATGTAAGATATCATCATTAGTTATTTTGCTGGTAAAGCTTTGCTTATTTGAAAGTCACATTTGGTAACATACATTTTACAAATTTACAGTAGCCTTTAATTCTTTGACAAGATTAAGGACAACTTTTCAATATTTCCCTTTGCCCCATTGTACAGAAAGGTAGTTGGAAAGATGGAGAGATTTAAAATTGTTAAATAGAGTTCCTATGGAACACAATAAAATGGGAATGTGATTCACATCAATATTTAAATATACAAACTATTCTTTCTTCTATTAAGAAAGCATCAATTAGCAATTACATTAAAATGCCCACATACTTCCTATTTTGTTGACAGCATCCTTTTTCCCATTTCATAGACATGTTGAGGCACAGCTAGGTCTAAGTATATCATCGCAGATTACCAAGTAAGTATAATCTGGTAAAGTAATTGAGAATTACTTTCTAACCTAGAGCTGCACAATAGAACTTTCTGTGACAATAAAAATGTTTGATAATCTGCACTGTTTCATATCATAACCGTGAGCTATGTATGACTTTATAGCACTTGAATTGTGATTAGTGAGACTGAAGAGCTTAATTTTTAATTTAGTTTAATTTAAATCAATTTAAATTTAAATAGCTACATTTGGCTAGTGGCTACTTACTATATGAGGAAGTGACTTTCTAACCAGTCCCTGTATTCAAGAGGGTGACCCCCCTCCTTTTCACATGCAATCTAAATACAAACTTTGTATATGTTTCTTAGCCAAATTGATGCTTTAAAAAGAACAAGAGTTTATTACTTTATGATGTGAAAGACAACTCCCATACAAACTCTTGGGCATGGCCAATGTCTTTTCTCCATGGGAAGAACATTATGATTAGAGGTTGATTTAGGGGGCCTAGAATCAGAATAAGGAAGGTGATTGGATGATGGAAATGTTTAATGACATCTGGTTACAATAGCTGGCCAAAGACATGGACTAGTGCTATTGCTAGAATACTTAGTCTGCCAGCCAAGGCTTTCCTTTGATATTGTTTTTGCAAGCACTGCTGCCCTTGTTTTTGTGACTCTTCTTTCCATGGTCAACCTTTTTTGATTGGCACATCCTTCCTTCTCTATTTCTCAAAGCTCACACTTGATCTGCACTGGCAGAGAGAAAGGTTTTGTCTCATCTCTTTGGATTTGATTCCCCATAACTCTCAGTCCAACACACATTTCCCCTTTTATCAACTAGAGAAATGCTAGGAAGGCACAAAAGAGAAAGAATATTTATTTTAACCCTTCTGATAAGGAAGGAACTCAACCTATCTGGAAACAGACGTTCCTTCTTTTCCTTCAGACATACTGTCAAGAGCATCTTAAGGTCAGACTGTAAATCATGTAAAATATCTTTATCTTTTCAAGGCAGTTTTTTGCTCATATTATAATCAAGGACAAGAGAAGTCACACAACTCTGGCAATCCAAGTCCTTGCAGCAGCAGGTGAGAGTGAAACTTTTAGCTACTAAAACTGCTCTTGGAAAACTAAGTCAGGTTCTGGAAGGTGTCGATTCTCAGTCAAGATGAGATCCTTGGCTTCCCAATTTGGTGTATGAGTGATTTTGATATTCATTAAAATGACAGACTGACAGAGTGAGGCACAGGCAACCTTTACCCACTCACCAGCTGTCCAGTCCTGAAATGCTCTGGACTATTTTGATCCTCTAGGCTTTCTGTATATATAGCTATTCAGATGCAGACCTTAAATCTGCCCAGAAATATTCTCAATTATTCCGGAGCTGGCCTTTGAAGTTGTGATTCTATATTTACTAAATGATGAGTAAGTTTCCCAATGAAAGAAAAATTTCTCAAGGCAATTGAGTTCCTAATAAATGATGTCTAAAGATCGTAATGTCATAACTTTACACAAAATTGAGGTCACTAAGTTCAATTTCCTCTTTACATACATGGAAAAATTTGGATCCAGAAAAGTTAACTGACTTGACCAAGAACATACAAATGTATCTAAACAAAATATTGATAGTTATAACTTAAAATGGTGATGATGGTGAGGATGATGATGTTGATGATGATAAGTTTTTTTTTTTTTTTAAATCATGGATATTAATAGTTCATGGATAACTAGATTACTAGACTGGGTTACCTGAAAGATCATACTATGCAGTTTTATAGAGAAGTTTGTCAATCTAAGGACACACTGAAATAACAAGATCTATTTAAATTGGCAAGGGTTGAGGATCATCACTTACAGAATTAGTAGGTACTAGTCTAAAGCACGGAGGATCATTTGTAGAAATCATTATGTAATTTCTAAGATCTGGATAACCCTGAAAACCATAAAAATAACCTCAAACAACCATTCTCAATTCCCATTCCTTCTCGGTGGAACTACTTCATCCTTTCTTATATTACTTTCAGTATTAAAGACAGTAGTTTCAATATAGTTCTCAAAAGTGGCTGGGCATTGAAATTAGTAGATAATTTCACTTTTTTTTTCTTTTAAATTTCCAAATTCCTTAGTTTCATCCAAGAGTTTCTTGGTGGCAGTCTGGGAATCTATGTTTTTAATAAATTCTCCCAAGCGATTCTGATGAAGCATTTGAAAATACCATTTATACAGAATTGGAGTTATTTATACTTCTGGTTTTTCAACTACTATATTTTAAAGGCAGGAACAAGGCTCAATTTTATTCCTTTGTGTATCTGTGTTTGAGCTCCATCCTCGTTCTTTACAAGGTGACCTGTACAAAGGTTTAGAACCACACAACCAGACACATCTCAGCTTGGATTCTAGCCCTGCCACTACAAGCTGGAGCAAATTATAAAACTTTTGAGACCTAGTTCCTCATATAATTGTATATAACTTAAAGGTTTGTTGTACAATTTAAACAAGGTGATGCACCTTGAAGGCAGCCTAAAACACTATGAGACCAGTCATTGCAGTAGTACAGACAGTAGTATTAACAGTACCAGCAGTAGCAGTGGTAGTATTAGCAGTACTTGCTCAATAAATACCTTTTGATTTAACTAAGAAAGAAACTAAATCTGTTAAATAAGCCATTGGAATAATTTGAAGAAATAAAGCCCTGAGCAAAGATGAATGCATATATGAGGAGAAAATAGTGATGAGTCAATTTAATATTCATCTCTGGTGGAGTGGAAAGCCAAACAGAAAAGGGAAAAGCAATAAATACAATCCATTGATCAATAATGTTTTTGACTCAGTTCTATTTGGCATTCTTATCAAAAAGCTAGAAAAAGGTTGTATTGATCTGTGTAGCTAAAAATATTTTTCTTCACCCTAAATTCACATGTACTCCCACATTTTCCTCTCTTTATTTCACCCTCTACAAATAAACAACCAAATAATCCATCAGGGTTGATCACAAATGGTGTTTATACGGAGGCTGGCTGCAGATGGCAGGTGAATCAGACAAAAACATCTCCTTAGAAATGTTGGCTCAACAACCCTGACCATCTTTGGACTTCTCTTTCACCTCTCTAGAGGCTATGACATAACATATGAGCATTAATATTCTAAGATTCATTCTGAGCACATTTTACAGAGTCAGACACTGTGCAGCTATGAAGATAATGGCTAGTAGCATGCTCGCCTCCTTCCCTTTCCCTCTTTCCACTCTGAGTTATTTACTCTCCCCATCTTCATTGCATTTTTAAAAGAATCCATTTAATTTTTTCTTTTGTATTTTTTTTCTATCATCTATGTCTTTAACCTATTCACAATTCTTGCAGGCATTTCTTAGATATGCCAGAGCATGCAGGGCTTAGCAGGTATCTACATTCCCCTCAAGAAGGGGTGCGGGTCACTAGCCTCAAACCAATGCTACGGGATGTCTCTCGGGAAACTAAGGTCTACTGGAAAGTGAAAGAAGCCACAATAATACAGCAATAAAATAATAATTTTTTCATTCAAATGATCCAAAAAATCCAATATTTGCCTTTGCAAGCGTGTGTGTATGTGTGTTTCTGTGTGTGTGTCTTGATCTGTAGACACATATGTAACTCACAGAATGCATGCATTCCACTCATGACATTGCTCTCCAACAAAATTTTTATCTAAAATGTCATTCCTCATCTTATTTTTCAGTGATGGTCTTAGTCAATGTTAAGGACACCGTTGCACAAGTATAGATGCTAAGTTCTTTGGAACAAAAACATTCTGATGATGACCCCATAGCACAAAAACACCTTTATGAATATTTTTATTTCTAAAAATCTCAGATGCACTCTTGAACCTCTTGCTTTGCTTAACCCATGAAGGCCTGGTTATGGAGACAAAATACTATTCCATGACTTTCTAATTTGTCCTTCAATTAATTACCACAGCTCTGCAACACTCAGCAGTACTCTGTTGGAGTCACATGAAACAAAATATGCCCTTCTGCTGATGAAACTTTGCTGTCTGTGGAGATATTTTAGCCTGCTTCCTGGATAATTACATGTGTAACTCACATTAGCAACACAGAGTGACTTGAGGTGGGTGCACCCAGCAAGGCCACACGGGACCCCGTATGGATGTGATGGCCCCTTGCATTATGGATCATAGAAGGGCAACTGCAATAACCCTCAGCCAGTTCCGTCCTCTCAATAATCATCTGGCACTGCCTGTGTTTTCTGTTATTCAAGTGAGGGCAAGCACCTTCTAGTCCATAGGGGTTGGGCACAGATTGAGACACGAAGTCATGTGCCTTAGAAAGGGTAAGGTTGGTTAATAGGCCTCTTAGAGCAAAGAAGGGCAGGGGAGAAACAAAAACCAGCATTTATTAAAAACTTAGAATGTGGCCAGGCACAGTGGCTCATGCCTATCATCCCAGTACTTTGGGAGGCCAAGGTGGGTGGATCACCTGAGGTCAGGTGTTCGAGACCAGCCTGGCCAACATGGTGAAAACTATCTCTACTAAAAATATAAAAATTAGCCAGGTGTGGTAGTGTGCACCTGTAATCCCAGCTACCTGGGAGGCTGAGGCAGGAGAATTGCTTGAACCTGGGAGGCACAGGTTGCAGTGAGCCAAGATCACTCCATTGCACTCCAGCCTGAGCTACAGAGCGAAACTCAGTCTCAAAAAAAAAAAAAAAAAAAAAAAGAAAAAGACTGTACAAAGTCTTGTGTGAGGCACTTTCCCACAGCTGTATAACTTAATTCTCACAATAATACAGTAAAAGAATGCAGTTGCTGTTTTACACACAAAGAAATGTAGTACTGAGAAGTTAAGATAATTGCTTAAGATTGCTCAGCTAGTTTGTAGCCAACCTAGAACTAGAGATTCAGTGTCCTAGTTCCTAACCCAATGTATTTAAGAATTCAGGCTCTGGAAATAGATGGAGTTCAACATCTAATAATTATATAACCTGGATAATTTTCTTACCCTCTCTATACATCAGATCCCTAATTTGTGAAATGGAATTAATAATAGTGCCAACTTCATGGAATTGCTGTGAAGGTGAATCCAAGTAAAATCCTTAGGAAAATGATTAGAAACATGGCAAAAGATTTCAAGAAACTCCCGGTAGAGCTCATAGGCTGGTGGGAAAGACAGATGCATAAACAGATTAATTACAGGACAAACCTGCCAAACACTTTTCAATAACATTAAAAAGAAAATGGCATGAAATCTCATAGGAGAATTTACTTAGCATCTCCCATCCTGTAAAATGTGAAATGGGCCCATCTGAACGAAAGGAAAATAAAATTCACAATGGTCTTTGTGGAAACTGACTGTGTCAGAATATAGTTATGGGTTTAACTGAGAAAGACAGATAAGGTAGTTCCAGGAATCATGTTTTACTTAGAGCTCCCCTGCCTGCATCTGGAAGCCCTTTGGGGTTGCTGTACTGAGTGCTTAGCTTGACCATTAGTACTGCTATTTTTAGAGCTGTCAACATTTATATAAAACTGAACTCATCCAAAAAGACCATATATAGGTTCTAAGAATGAAACAGTTTTCTCTTACAAAAAAAAAAATAAATAAAGACGTCCACTATTCCCAGAAATCAGAATGCAATATCAATTCTTGGGTTTTGTTGTTGTTGTTGTTGTTTAATAAACAATGATAATGTTTAAGCACTGTATATTGAATAAAAACATCATTGGCCCTGAAATAGAATGACCCTGAATTTCAAAACAGAATGTCCCTTCAGTTTAGCAAATCACCTCAATTTTCAGGTTTTTGCTTCAATACTGTGCTCTGATACTACAGGATCATTACCTACCAGCTAAACTGAATGACTTTCAATTTCCCTAAACACACTTCCAGGCTTTCTAGCCTCCAGGATTTTGCTTATTCTATCCCTTCCACCTGTATTGTTCTTACCCATATCCCAGTTTCTATCTGTCAGATTCTACCTCCCAAGTCTCCAAGATGCACTCAGAGGCCTACTTCTTCCTAAAGCCTCTTTAAGGCATCAAAAATTTTCTCAGATGCAATAGGGGACCAGTCTTATGTACGCTGTCTTCTTCCAAATCCCCTTTGTCCTGTATTAGTTCTAGATATCCTCTTAAATTGAGACCCACAGCATGTGGCATAATTATTTTAAATGGTGGGAAGGGAAATTTACGTATCTATGTTAAAAATGGAAACAAAGTTAAGTGGAAAAAAAAATAGCTGTTAAACTCTTCAGTCAATTTAGTATCCCCTATCTGACAAAGACCTAGAGAATTCTCCATTGATTGCAGAAAAAGACAGTAACCTGACTTTAAATAATTTACACTTTAAGAAATGGCACATCTACACAGACAATAGTTATTTACAAATGTAAATATAAAACAGCATCTACTATTTTTCTAAGTGTTTGCTATGTTTTAAGGACTGTTCTAAGTGATAAAATGATATCTTTATCTACCATCTAGCTATCTACCTATCTCCTCGTTTTATTCTCTCAATAACTCCAGGAGGTGTGTACTATTATTATCTCAATTTTACTGAGGATAAAACAGAAGCATGGCACCATCACTCAATTGGTAAGTGATGGAACACTAACTCCAGAATTTATGCCCTGGATGTACTGTCTTTGGTATATGATGAATAGCTAAATTTTCAAATTTCAACTATGTGTTCAGAAACTAAAGGGAAAAAAAGTTATTGAATTTAAATGAGAATTCAAGTGTTCAAAAAGAGGGAGATTAAAACAAAAAGTACAGCTTGAATAGTTAGAGAAGTTCAAGTGTGATATTTTGGATAAAGGAATACATGTTAACAAAGTCACAGAAGTGAGAACATCCACAATTCCTGCAGAGGGACCTAGAGAGAAAGAGGTGAAAAGAGTGTATTTGATTCAGGGCCTTGACGATTGAAATGCTGAGTTGTAACAACTCAAATAATTGGGAAACATCAGAGGTTCTAGTGAAGCAGTAGGATACAGAAATGAAACTACTAATCATTAGTAGTTACTGGCAAGTAGGATTTCATATAACTCTGTATTCTCTAGAAGGCTCTGTTTTGGTATGCTTTTCAGGTTGTTTTAGGAGTTATCATTCATCAAGGTACCCTCCATGTCTAGCAAAGTATCTGACAAATTGTAGGTGATTATAAGTGATTGCTGAATAAACGAACATATATGAAAAGAAAGTTGGGAGAAAATAGAACAGTATAGAAAGGCAAGGAAAAGGCTGGGCGCCGTGGCTCATGCCTGTAATCCCAGCACTTGGGGAGGCCGAGGCGGGTGGATCACGAGGTCAGGAGTTCGAGACCAGCCTGGCCAACATTGTGAGACCCCGTCCCTACTAAAAATACAAAAATTAGCTGGGCAGGGTGGCAGGTGCCTGTAATCCCGGCTAGTCAGGAGGTTGATGCAGGAGAATCGTTTGAACCGGGGAGGCGGAGGTTGCAGTGAGCTGAGATCACGCCATTGCACTCCAGCCTGGGTGACAGGGCAACACTCCATCTCAAAAAAAGAAAAGAAAAGAAAAGAAAAGAAAAGAAAAGAAAAGAAAAGAAAAGAAAAGAAAAGAAAGAAAGAAAAGGAAAATAAGCGTGCTTTAAAAATGAGGTGTCAAGCATAAAAGTTATTGCCAAAATGAAATAAAAGAGGATTAAACCTGAAAATGGGTCACTCAATTTGGCCAGAGGGATATTTGGATGATTTTCAACAGTACTGCTCCAGTGATATTGAGAGGTGAAGCCAGCTGGACTTCCTGGCTTGAGTGGAGATTTGGAGAACATTTCTGTAGCCAGCTAGAGGTTTCTAAAATAGACCAATCAGCACTCTGTAAAATGGACCAATCAGCAGGACATGGGCAGGGACAAATAAGGGAATAAAGTTGGCCATCCCCGGCCGCCAGCAGCAACCCACTCGGGCCCCATTCCAGGCTGTGGAAGCTTTGTTGTTTGGCTCTTCACAATAAATCTTGCTGCTGCTCAATCTTTGGGTTCATGCCATCTTTAAGAGCTGTAACACTCACTGTGAAGGTCCGCGTCTCCATTCTTGAAGTCAGCGAGACCAGAACCCATCAGAAGGAACAAACTTCGGACACAATAGGAAGAGAACCCAGTCTCATCTGCCTGATGTTACGGGGGAAACTGGAGGCAGTAGTTTTAGTTCATGATTTTTGTTTTTAATTAGTAGCAAGAAAAGAGGTTTCTAAGTGAGCAATTGGATCAAAAATCCATTTAAGAGGCCATAAGTCTCTTCATTTAACCAATTAATTCTAATGTGTTATATAAAATCAGTAATAAGGCCAGGTGCAGTGGCTCACAGCTGTAATACCAGCACTTTCAGAGTCTGAGGTAGGCGGATCACTTGAGGTCAGGAGTTCGAGACCAGCCTGGCCAACATGGTGAAGCCCCATCTCTACTAAACATACAAAAATTAGCCGGGCGTGGTAGTGCGTGCCTGTAATCCCAGCTACTCAGAAGACCGAGGCAGGAAAATTGCGTGAATCCGGGAGGCGGAGGTTGCAGTGAGCCAAGATTGCGCCACCACACTCCAGCCTGAGCCATAGAGTGAGATTCCATCTCAAAAAAAAAAAAAAAAAAAAAAATCAGTAATACCAGTAATACAACATGCACTTGATCATGGCACAGTGTGTCATGTCTTTTAAGTTCCTTAGACAATCTACATCACATTAATAGAAAGTTGGAGTTTAGTAATGGATTGTATGAACCAGACATTAAGAAATTAAATTATTCATTTAAAGATTTCACAGCAAGTCATAGAGAGATGTAGCAGCTAGTGCTCCAGTTAGTCTCCACACCAGGAGGAGAAAAGGGTTGGGCACAACCATCTCTGATGTCCTTCCAGTCTGACATTCTCTAAGTGTACACAGAGTGTATCTCCTTACTGCCATTCACTACCCAGTAAGTCTCTCACTTGTCCCAAGCCAACTGTCAGTCTGACCTTTACAAATGATCTTTACTCATCTAATTAGCTCCAAGAGAGGTTTCTGTTATCCCATGGTTATAATTTTAACTAACTTAAAATTACAAGAAAAGTTAAATAACAGAAGTAATTAAACATAATGCAGCTAGTATTCAATGTACACATCTAATTAACACCAATACCCACATGAAGGCAAAATTCATAAAAACAAAAATCAATACAATATATTATATTTAGATACTGTAACCAAGGCCTCTTTAAGTATTTTCTCTGAAAGTAGAACTTTTTGGATGATAAAGATAATTAAATGCTGTAAGAGTAGTGATCCATCTGACAGAGAGAATTAAAACTATGAGCGATCTCTAACAGAAATATGAACTCCCAACCTCTATTCTATCAGGCTGACACTCTTTCCACAACAAGCAGGAGTAGAGAATGAAGAAAATAAAAGAAGTGAAAGGCCCAGTTCAAGAGCCTCAACATTTTACGATCTAAGCTAGTTATGGATGGCTTCCTTTGTTGAGGCAAAATAGTGTTGTATAGAATTGGGACAGGGGGAGGATTACTGCGGGAAGTTGGGGAATAATGCAAACAGTAATTAGTAAATTGAATTCATGGATCATCAACCATTTTTCTTTAAACAGTGGTATTTATTTAATGCCATAGAAATATACTTGTTTTACCAAAAAGTCAAATGCAAATTAAACTAAATTTACTATGCTTCCTTTCCTCTATAAAAAAGTTAACAGATTAAAAAATGAGATTTTCCTGCAAGTTGGGTACATATATTCCCAGTTGAAAGCAGTGTTTTGTCAGCTGTGTTGGAGTGATTAGTTTCACTACGTCAGGCGTCACCCCAGATTCCCCATTCAGTAGTATCTTGTATACAGATACTTACATGATTTCTCTTTCTATTCCGTACTTTAAATCGGCACCATCAGCATTCATATTATATATGGAAATCTAATCATACCAGCCTATGTAACACTTGGAGGGGCTTTAGTTACCTAGCTAATACACCAAACACAAACATGAATGAGTAATAAATTTTTTAAATATCATCAATTTTCCCAGTTAAATAAATATATGAAAAAGAATACTAGCTGGAGAGTGTGTACATGAGAAAGAAAAGGGATGTGTGTTAAATTCCGCATATCCCTGTGGATCGGCACCTCTCTAAAGGTCAGCTCACTAGCCTCAGGTTTAATTCCCTTTCTTGCTGCTACTGTTCAGAGGTAAATGCTCGCTTTTTATTAAAAATCAAAAGCACAGGCGCTTGTAATCCTCTAGACTCAAAGTTGTTTTTTCTCTTTTTTTTTTTTTTTAATAAAAATGGAAAGTTTAGCTCAAAGCAATAGCAGCTAAAATTAGAGTGAAATCAGCAGCTGCTCCCCAGGGAAGATGGAAAATCAAACAATGGTCTGCTTTTTCCTTGACTACAATTTATGTTGTATATTTTTCCTCCTTTAAATTTGGAAGACTTTCCAAACATTTGCATATGTCAGCAAGGCAATATATGTGTAAGCCCCCAACTCCTACTCCCATCAAAATGATGTCAAACATTAGCGTTTCAGGTAAATGTACAAGAAAACTGCTATTACGTTTCCAATGTTGCAGCCTTTGGAAATAATAACACTAATGAGGCCGGATGCGGTGGCTCATGCCTGTAATCCCAACACTTTGGAAGGAGAAGACGGGCAGATCATGAGGTCAGGTGTGCGAGACCAGCCTGGCCAACATGGTGAAACCTCATCTCTACTAAAAATACAAAAAATAGCTGAGTGCGGTGGTGCACGCCTGTAATTCTAGCTACTCAGGAGACTGAGGCAGGAGAATTGCTTGAACCAAGGAGGCATAGGTTGCATTGAGCTGAGATCATGCTACTGCCCTGCAGCCTGGGTGACAGAGCAAGGCTCTGTCTCAGAAAATAATGATAGTAATAATAATAACACTAATGAATAGCATTAGTGAGGTGTTAATCTGTACCACCAGTTAAACTTTCCTCCATTTCTCTCTTTGTACAATTATGTAACTGCAGATAACAACTGCTGTGAGCCAGAAGTATTGGATTCTCCTAGGGTGTTGTGTCATATAGCTGATTGTGTTGCTCAGAAATCATGGTCAGAATGAGTTAGGAACCAAACACTAAGACAAAGCTCAGATTTAGTCATTTATTCTCACTTTTACCCGCTTCTCTCTACCCTGTCTTCTGCTTCATTCATTCGCTCTCCTCTTGACATATTTAAGGATGACCTAATTTTTCTCTCCCTCTCACCATTTATAGCCCAAACCCCACCTTCATTATAGTGGCAGCACTAGTACAGTGACTGGCACATCATAAGCAGTGAATGCAGTTTCACACTTGGGTAAATTTACTCGCAACATTTTTTTCTTTACTTTCCTTCAGAGTATTTTCTTCCTCCCTTTAGGATCATTCTGAAATCATCTGGGCTGTGCATTTTTATTTCAACCTGCTTTGGTGCAAAAGCTTCCTCCCCAAACATGTCCTTTACCCCTTTCAGTGGCCTCTTTGTGAGGGTATCTTTGCATAGAAAATATTAAAAGAAAATATCCTTCGTTCTATTTATGTGAGCCAGTTTAATCACTATGACCATATAAACAATAGTTGCCAGGCATGGTAGCTCATACCTCTAATCCCAACAATGTAGGAGGGGGGGTAGGACCACTTGAGCCTAGGAGTTCAAGACCAGCCTGGGCAACATTGCAAAACCCTGCCTCTATCAAAAATTTGTTTTAAAAAATAGCTGGGATTGGTGGTACATGCCTGTGGTCCCAGCTACTTGGGAAGCTAATGTGGGAGGATTGCTTTACCCCAGAAAGTTGAGGCTGCAGTGAGTCATGATCTTACCACTGCACTCGAGCATGGCCAATAGAGTGAGGGTCTGCCTCAAAAAAAAAAAAAAAAAAAATCACGAAAATAGTCATAATGATGATTGGATATTCACCTTTGCTTAGTGTTTACCACATGCCAATTAGCATATTAGGGGTTTTTCAGGCTCTTTCTCACTGAATCCACACATCTAGAAAGAAGTTACTATTATTAATGTTTTACTGCTGGGGAAACTGAATTGAGATGGATTAATTGTCCACGATGATATAGTTAGCAAGTGATGAAATCTGGGTTCAAATTTAGGTACTTTACCTTTCACTCTTTCTATCAGTGCTAATGTTTTAGAGAGCCTCTCTGACACACAAACTCACACAGGCATTCTTAGGACCATGAGATAAGACAGAAAATGACTTCTAGACCTTTCCTTCTCCTTCAAACTCAATCAATTTAGTACAGTCTGAGGCTGGTGGTGAGAAATTGTTTGGACTTTTCAGTTTGGTCCCAATTATTTTCAACATGCTTCCCTGTTCTTAAGGCTAGTTCCTTTATAATAGCTATTCCCCCAAATACACTCATTTTGTATATGGTTTAGTGATGCTTATTTACTATGTGAAATCATAACACTGGAAAATAATTTGAGGGAGACACATGATAAATACAATAATTGTTCAAGGAAAATATGGTATTTATAGGACAATAAAAGAAATCTCTCGTTACATTGTTCACTGAAGCAAACCTATGTTATAAGGGTCATCAACTAGTATGTCTTATAACATAAGCTGATTAACAGAAAGGGTCAGGAGAATACTTCCCTTGGGTGTGCAGCTCGGGACACTTAGACACATCTGAGAGATTTCACATCTTTCTCAGTAGCATCCTATACTAGCTGCTCTAAGAACTGATACACTGTTGGTGTAGCAATTTTATGATGGAATATACAAGTAAATTGTGTTATATTATCAAGGTGGCTATACCCATTCCATTGAGTCATTATATGAAAATAAGCCTGCTTATTCAACCAGAAACATGCAGAGACTCAACCAGGAACATCCAAACATTTTTAAAAAATATATTTTGGTTTCTGTAAGCATGGTTATGCTTTTTAAAAAAGAAAGGAAATGTTACTGGTGGACAGATTATTGGTACACAAGTCACATGCAAACACCACCAATCTTAACACTGAGAATGTTTATTTTATGTTATATGTGGAAGCATTTTGTTTACCCAGAAGATTCAGGTCTTATATATTTGGGCAAGCAATTGTTTTTCTCTGAAATTGACTAACATGTCTTTTGACAGATGGTAACTTTAAAAGACTTGTTGTAGGTAAACAAATCCTAACTCCAAACTCAGGGGGATTTGCTAAACATTGGATCATATTCTTCCTATCCAAATCTTTCCATCTTTTAATCTTTATTTCTTTGTCTTTTTTCTCTCCTTTTAGTCCTCCATCTTTTCCTTCCTCTTTCTCTGATTCTCTACTTTCTTTCCTCCTTCCTTCTCTTACCCTCACCCTGCTTTATAAATTGTATCAAGCTAGCTAAGAGCATGGGGTTTGTATTTTCCAAACCACACATAGAACTGAATTTACTGCGAATTGTGTATGAACAATGTGACAAAATATCTAAAATTGAGAAAGTGCCAATGAAAACTGGCTTAGTTACTATACAGGTTATAATCTGGTACTTGGTCGTAAAGTAGGTTTATCACAAAGACTAGCGCTCCATTATAAGGATATACTTTCTAATGAATTTTTTACTCTGAATTCAGAAAGAGCAGGAATTATAACAGAGCAAGGTTGCAGAAAGAGCAGGAACTGGTTAATATCTTTCTATCACAAAGATGACTTAGCTACTTTCCAAAAATATCCATCCCTGAATATCCATTTTTCTTCCTAGTTCCACCTTGACTGTGATTATTTCCCCTTACTTTTGCATAGCCTTTTTCACCCAAACTATATTTGGTCAATCATAGCATCACAGAAAGAGCAGGAGTTGGTTAATATCTTTCTATCACAAAGATGACTTAGCTGCTTTCTGCAAATATCCATCCCTGAATATCCATTATTCTTCCTAGTTCCACCTTAACTGTGATTATTTCCCCTTACTTTTGCATACCTTTTTTTCCCCCAAACTATATCTGGTCAATCATAGCATCTGTTTTCTCACAAATCAAGCTTCTTATGAGTATTAAGTCATGGGTTCTTTGCATGATTCAGCTTCAATATTCTTTTCTAAATAAACCATTTTGTGGTAAAACATCCATTAAAAGTCCAGAGCAAATCTCTTTGAACCAATTAATCATTTTAAATTGACTGTACCCTAGTCCAGTTCATATTTTTTCAACCTCTCTATGCCTCAGATGATTTGATAAGGATGTTTCTGTACATAGATGAATTCTCTTCCATCTTGATAACTTTACTTATTTCTCCCATCAGTAAAGGACAGAGCTGTTTGTCTCAGATTCATAGGTTCTTGGAAAAGCAGAATCTTTTTCCACCTAAGATCTAATTCTACCATCTTCTGCTGACTCTTCCAACAAGTACATAAGCTCAATTACAACCTCTCATCATGGCCCTCAAAAACTTTTGGAATACATTGCCCTACTTTCTGAGCATAGATACCGCTAAACTGCCTTGTTTATAGCATTATTTCAGCTTCATTGCCCTTCTTTATGTATTGCTCATGAAGATGTAGGAACTGAAGATCCAAAACAATCTTCAACCCTTCCTTCCAAGCTTAAATTGCAATTATTCAAAGAATGATTCAATGCCTTTTGGGTAGAGACATTGTTTCTTTTCATAGAACATTAACATATTTTAACCAAAAGAAACTATTTATGTTCACTGAGGTGATTTGGCCTTGTTAAGACCAGGAGAACCTGACTATGACAATTGACATTTGGGTAAGTGCTTTGGTATTGTTTATTTGACTAATTTTTGTGTATGTCTTGTTGGAAATTACTATTGGAAAGTAAATTGTAATTGGTAATGCTTCTTTCTGAAGTTCTTTATGAATAAAAGGAGTAAGTTTCTTTATGGGGATAGTGCAAGAGTATTCATCTCAGAAGCAATAACAAATTTGAAGATGTTGTGATGTCTAATGCAGTCCTCACATTCTTTAGTTCTCCATATATTAACTTAGGGTAAAACACAATGTTATAATACTATTTCTTACCTCCCTAAACATCCTACATTATCATGCATCATAGTCATTCATTTACTCACTTAGCAAGAATTAATTGAGGATCTACTTCTGGAAGCCAGGAATTGTGGATATAAGGATTAGCAAGGACACAGAAAGACACAGTTTCTACTCCTGATCTATATAGACATTTACAGAGTATGTAGTGATAAAACGTTTCATTAATACTAGAGTCATAATCTCTTCATTCCGAGTTCTTACACACCTGAATCACAACATGTAAGGCTTTAGTTGCCCCTGAATACTCTTGTCTTGCTTTCCTTGAATTCACCCTTTTGCAACAAGTCATGCCGGCTGCCCATAGCCTTTGTGTGAACAGCACTTTCTCATGAGCTAAGAGGAATTATTTTTCTCTTCTTCAGCTTGTCTTTTCTAAGCTGGGTGACAACAATCAGTGTATCTTGTCATTATCTACAACATATAAGATTTTACAGCCAATTAAATTCCCTCATAACTACCTCTTTCTTTTCATAGGCTGTAAGGATTGTGATATTATTTTTAGCCCTTCCAGGGCTAGATTGAGCCTCTCGGCCTCTCATATGGCTTCTATTACCCTCCTTCATAGTCTTTCACACTAGCAAAGTGTTGATAAACATATCTACTGGCATTATTCAAGATGATAGCTTTAAACATTTTTTGTTTACGCTTCTTGGCCATATCTAGAAGATCTGACTCCAAATGACTGTTTCCACATATTATTAAATGCTATTTTGTGTGTGTGTGTATATATATATAAAAAATATACATAACATAATATATATTATTTCACATATATACTAGAGATGAGTTCTCACTGTGTTGCCCAGGCTGGAGTGCAGAGGCTATTTGTAGGCATGATCATAGTGTACTGCAGCTTCAAACTCCTGGCCTCAAGCAATCCTCCTGCTTCAGTCTCCTTAGTAGCTGGAACTACAGGTGTATGCCACCACACCTGGCCTAAATATTATTTCTTAAACAAGGAATCACTACCTCTTTCTTAGAGCTACTTTTTGCTATATTGCAATCTTATCTTAGTCATATCTCTTATCCCCTGTCTTAACAGTGTTTCTATGATTATAAAGTAAATGACAAGGTAAGGAGAGAGAGTCACATATTTGTCTTAAAAGTCAACATCTCTGATTTCAATGAGGGCATACAGGTCCCTCAAAGTTTGAGATGAATTGAGATTTTATTTCTACTGGAGGTAGAACTTCCAAAGCTGACAATGACATATATAATAGGAACAAACAGAAGATCTCACCATCCTATTTCTACTTTCTTATACTCAAATATTTTTCTTCTCCCTCAGTTTTTTCTGTCCTGAATTTATAGCAGATATTTTCTCTTTATGTACACTTCAGATGCAGAGTTTTAGGGTTTAAGTAACATCATTTGCCTCTGAGCTGAAGGTGTGAAAAAACTGAGTATAGAGCTACTTTGAATCCTCAGTGATGAAATTATTACTGACCACTACAGCAGAACAGCATCTCTATTTTGATGATGAAAAGTCTCTGCTTTCTCTCTACCAGCCAAAGAGAAGTTTAGGATTTCAAACCTTCAAAAGAAATTGAGTGAAGAAAGCACAAGCATATCTAAAGATATTCATAATTTTTTCCCATGGTTCTCTTTTGTCCATTTTCAATTGATGATCAAAAGTTGAATAATTGAGGAGTGGGGAATTTTATTCTACCCACATTAGAACATTCAGTTATTTCTCAGTATAATCTTTGCTTCTAATTTAATTATTTTAGTAATAACTCATCTCAATTTAATCAATCAAACCATATAGACCTTTTAATTCAATCATTAAGATGAATTCTCAACCCTACCCTGACCATGTTCCAGTGGAATGGTTTTTACCCCAAAAACATGTTATTTTGTATCCTTGAGCAGTAAAAAGGAAAAAAAGGCAACTTTCATCAGGATTTAATCCCTATTCTCAACTAGAATTAATATAAAAATAACGTAATTGTTTTCCCTGGCTATTTTTATTACTGTTTAGGGCAAAAGAACCAAACTTCTTTAAGATTCACCATATCTGATTCCTTTGAACAGGCTGAACACAACCATCCTTTAGCAGACCTCTCCTGAGTCTCTCTCAACTCCAGTGTCCTTGGATCCTCTGTCCCACAATGACACCAGAGTGCAATGCAGCAATGGGAAACAGGTGGGCCAGGGATAGGGAGGCACACGAGCTTGGAGAACAACCTGAAGAAGCAGCAGCAGCACTTAGCCTGATATTAGAAAAGCCAGGGTTCAGTCTCTATTTTGCTTCTTCCTCAGCCATGTGACTTTCCACAGTTGATACCATTTTTCTCAATTTCTTCATTGTAAAATGAGGAAATTGATCATGATCTCACAGGCTGATGTGAGAAAAATGTATGTGAAAACACTGACACCATCATGCACTGAAAGAATATTAAATCTTCAAGGTTTTCCATAATGCCTTTGCCACCTTCCTTTTACCCTTTATACACCGAAGGCATTTCATGCTCAGGCTTTTAATGGTATGGGGATGTGGTCATGGGTGTCATGAAAATCAAGCAGCACAAAGCAGGAATTCAAGTTCCAAGTTGAAACTGAAGCTACTGTAGGGTGTTAGTATTGGTGAGAAAGGAAAAGAGAAAGGTGGAGACCATAGCTGAGAGGAGCTTGTAGCCCCTAAACTTCCAGTTAGGTTTTTCTTAGATCTGTCCACATCTACTATACCAGTGCTTTTGCACATTAATGTGCAAATGTATCACCTAAGCATCTTGTTAAAATGCAGATTTTGATGTAGTGCTTCTGACCTGAGATGTTACATTTCCTATAAACTCAAGTAGTGGCCAATGCCAAGGGCTGTGGATAACACTGAGTAACAAGGAGCCACATGCCCCTCCATAACCTGTTGCCTACAGTTCCTACCACCTGTCATAACCATGTTCTTGCATTTTACCTTCTAGTAAGGCCAAGTTGTTCAGAGTTGCCAGGAACACTCTACTGTTTTGTTCTATTTTGTTTATGCTACACCTTAATTCATCCTATTCTCTATGTATGGAATATTCTTCTTACCTTCTTTTTAGACTCCACCAAAACATTATCTACAGGATTTTATCCTCTAAATCTCTGTTATATGACACTTTCCTATCAAGATTTAAGATTATATGGCCATTTCTTCTCTACGAGATCCTGAAGCTATCAAGAACAAAAATCCATTGGGTTCTTCACTATATAACCTTATTTTCTAGTACTCTCTGTAACATGCTAAAGTATTTTGCAGACATGTGTTCAACTAATTAGTGTATAAAGAACACGCTGAATTTTAGATCCATTCTTGACTGAAAAGTTGAGTATCGGGTAGAATGTCAGTCCCTAATAACATCTTATTGTGTGTTTTACTAAGAAATAACACTCATTTGGCAACAGTATGTGATTGTGAGAAACGTAAAATAAAAGAAAGGAAAATGAATCTTGAAAAAATGTTAACAGGCAGCATAGATTAGGCTGGAGTCTATATGATATGCCTTGACATCAGTGAATCTCTCTTGTGCCTGTCCTATTTGTGCTGAGATATTACAAATGGTCAGGACTCCTGATAGATAATTGTGTGATCAAGTTCTGACATTTCCGCAATTCTGTTCCTTATTTCTGAGGCACTGTTTCACTCACCTCCCTTCTCTTTGCATTTTTCTTTCTACTGCATTGTGTATAGTCTTTTTGGTGCTCATTAGTCGAGCCCCCAAGTGTTTCAGTCTGCTTCTCTACCCTTGTCCTTCTTCCCCAAAGCTGGATAGAAGGAAAACAAGTAATCCATCAGGCAAGGAAAGTGATCTTCTCCCATAGTCAGTTGGGCAATAAAGCAATGCAACGTCAAGAATATATTTCCCTTTGCCACCTTCCATCTCTTTCCATTAAGAATTACAACTATGCTGTTCTTCTCTAAGCCACAAAGAGCTCGCTTGCAAGCTTGACATTGATGATGGGAAACTGGAATCAAAATTCTTTATTGATTTAAATGAATAGGCAAAAGACTGAGAAGAAGATTTGTAGAATTGCAAGTGTGTTTACACATATACATTCATTTTCTTCTAAATAGCATATTTTATTCCCAACATACAAAAGATAAACTAGAGATTAACATTACAGGTAATATGTTTTGGCATTACATGCCTAATATGCTTCTATAATCATTAATTATTAGAATTGTCATGTAAAATGAGAACCATTTGTTAACATTTAATATACTGAACTAGGGGGAATCAGTCATAATAAATGAAAGTGGTTAGACACTAATGAGAAGAGCTGAAAAGTGATAGGGGCATCATCATTACTGCCTTGTCAACAAAGAAGGCCCATCTGTACAATGACATGCCAAAGTAAAATGGGAAAGACAGGATGCTGTTATATATTACTAACGCTCTAGAGAAAAAGCGAATTATCATTCATGAAAATGAATAATTTTTATTTAAGTTTTTTTAGAAATATTAATGTGTAGTTTCTATATACTTATAAAAATTAACAGCATTCTTATTTAAAATTAAATCTTTATGACTCAACTCTATAGGAGTATAGCTTGATGTATGCGGAAATAAAAGCAAATGAGTTTGAATATCCAGATCTTTTTGGTATAGAATTTCATTGTCATCAAGATGGGTTTATAATTATAAATAATGTAAAACATCACACAACTCAGAATAATGCAGGGTAAAAGACTTTTGGTTTAGCAAAATTTATAAATTATTGGGTAGGTTTTAATAAGAATAGGCTATTGTCTATAGGCAGAATTTAATAGATAAATAATAAAATAATTGGAAACAGGTATTGAGCTTTAATAAGCTCTGTGCTAAGCACTGAACGTACATATTCTAATCCTTACAACAGCCCAGTGAATTTGATCTATCTTTTGTTGCAATTTTAGGATTAGACAAACTAAAGCAGAGAGTCACCCAAGGCAGCTCATGTGTAAGTAGAGAAGTTCACATGCAATGTCTTTTAAAATTCAAGTATAATTTTTTTCTGTGAAAATTGGTAAATGAAAGAAATCTTAGTTGTTTGTTTCTGACTTGATAAAAAGTGCTGAATTTAAAGTGGGTCTCCTTTTTAAGAGTATGATTGAAAATTGTTGGCAGAAAAAAATACATTTTAATAAACATGAACTTTGGACTTTTGTTTATTTACTAAAAAAGTGAATGTTTCTGCCAAATCTAAAATTTGGTGATGTTATATAGGCAAATTCTTAGCTATCAAAAATCACAAATGAAGTATGGTCCAAATTTTCAAGATTCAAAACTCATTATTCCAGTACCAAGTATTTACATATTATTCAAAAATTTTGAAGGAGGACTTTATGATATAATGATAAAAACTGGAGTAGAACAAATACACCATCTACCTACTCTTCAAATTTTACAGAGCAGAATATCTAATTTTGGATTTCCAGTAACTTTCATCCTGTTTTTAGTGGATGTATGAGGGACAAAAACCAGTTTGTGTCACAGAATACATAAAACAGAAAAAAAAAAACTGGTTAACTAATATAAAAGATTTAAAATAAATAAATACTGATAACTTACATTAAATTAAATTAACATTTAATGTGTCATTCAATACAGTGCTTGGCACATATCAGTTACCAAATAATTACTACTTACTTTGTCTCTTTTCTACATCACTCCTCCAATAACTTTAATCAAAAGTGTAATTAATTCACATAATCTTTGCATGGTGTTCAGTTATTAAAGTACATCATACAAGAGAGAATTCTGGGAAGATGGCATGGTAGGAAGCAACAGGAATATGTTTCCTCGTTGAGACAACAATTGCACTGGTAGAATTTGTTTGACGTAATATTTTGGAACACTGGAGTCTACTGAAGGCTTGTAACTTCCAGAGGAAGGAAGGCTTGGGCAGTAAAGTGCAGTTAATTTTTTTTTTTTTTTTAGCATTTTCAGCCTTTAGTGCAGCAATAGCTACCCATCCCACATCCCCAGCTCTGTGGCAGGCAGCTGTGCAGGTGTTCCTGTAACAGCTTGTGGGGACAAACGGGAGCAAAAAAGACCTTATCCTACAAATACAAGGAATCTTTGGTCTGATCTCTGATTAATTCTTCTGATCACAGAGGGACAGACAAAGAAGCAGGTAACCGTTATTGTTACATCTGCCTCCATTGTTGCAAGCCCCACCTCCTGTGACTGAAGAGATTTCCAGAGGACTTAAAAGGACCAGCATGCCCCCCCACAACCTTTTTACTTTTTTTCTCCCTTTTGGTAGCCAAATATTAACAACTAGCACATTCAAAAATAATTGTATATCTGGGAAAATTAGAAAGTGACAACACACGCCCAGGGAAAAGCACAGGCTCCAAAAAGACCTGAGGAGGGCCTAAGTTTAACTCTCAGGCTGATCCATGACACAGAAACAGCCTAAACAATTTTCAAAAACCAATGAACAAAAACATCAAACTAAGTATGGGAAAGATTTCCAAAGTTACCACATTACTAGATTCAAATGTCCAATTTGCAACAACAACAAAAAGTCATAAAGCATACAAAGAAAGAAAGTAGCATGGTACATTCAGATATATAAAAATGAGTCAACAGAAACTGTCCCTAAAAAGACCTGATGGCAGATTTACCTGATAAATACTTTAAAACAATGGTCTTAAAGATATTCATCTTTAGGAATATGTGGAGAAAGTTAAAAAAATTATGTAGGAACAAAGTATAAATATTAATAAATAGCAAACTTAAAAATAAATTCTGGAGCTGAAAATGTCAATAATTGAAAAAAAAATTACAAGAGAAATTCAAAGACATAGGTGACCAGTTATAAAAGGAGAATCTCTGAAGTTGAATATGGGAAAATAGAAACTATCAAGTCTGAGGAATAAAGCAAATAAAATGAAGAAAACAGAACAGAACCCGAATGATTGGTGGGACACCATCAAGTGGACCATCTACACATTATGGAAGTTCCAGATAGAGAAGAGAAAGGGAAAGAACCAGAGAGAACATTTGAAAAAATAATGACCCAAAACTTCCCAACTATTATTAAACACAAAAATGTAAATACACAAGAAGCTCAACAAACTCCAAGTAACTCAAAGAGACTCATGATAAGACACATTATAATCAAACTTAGGAAAGACAAATATAATTTGAAAGCAACAAGAGAAAATGACACATCACATATGAGAGCTCCTCAATAAGATTAAAAGCAGATATGACATCAGAAACTTGGATACCAGATGGCAGTGGCCTGGAAGAAACTGAAGCATGTCCACATAAATGAAAACTAAGGAATTTCCATACCAGTAGACCTGCACTGAAAGAAGTGCTTCATGGAGTTCTGAAAGATAAAATGAAAGGACACCAGATAGTAACCTGAAGCCATATGAAGAAATAAAGATCCAAATGAAGATAAATATCTGGGAAATTATAAAAGTTAATATTATCATAACAATGGGTTGTAACTTCACTCTTTGTTTTGTTTCTTTTTATTTTCTTTCTTTATTTTAATTTATTTTATTTTTTTAGAGACAGGGCCTCATTCTGTTGACAAGCTAGAGTGCAATGGTGCAGTTGTAGCTCACTCACCTTGAAGATCGGGGCCCAAAAGGTCCTCTCACCTCAGCCTTCCAAGTAGTTGGGACTATAAGCACATGCTATTACAATCAGCTATTTTTTGTTTATATTTTGGTACAGATGGTGTCTCGGTAAGTTGTCCAGGCTGGCTGGAACTCCTGGACTCAAGTAATCTTCCAGCCTTGGCCTCTCAAAGTGCTGGAATTACTGGCATGAGCCACCACACTTGGCCTTCATTCTATTTTTCTGCATGATTTAAAAGTCCTGATTTCTGCATGATAGAAATTATTAATATAAATGATAGTATTATTGAAACTTTGGTTTATAACTGTACATTTTGTTTATACACAATTTTAATAACTAATACATTTAAAATAGGGCACAAAATGTGTAAAGATAAAATTGTTTTACATCAACAACTGAAAGAGGTGGTGGTGAAGCTGTAAAGGAGCAAGGTTTTGTATGTTACTGAAGTTAAACCGATATAAATCCAAATTAGAGTGCTACAATTTTAGAATGTTAAATATAGTTCCCATGCCAAACACAAAAATATTCTATAATATATGCAGAAAAGAAAATGAGAAAGGAATTTAACATTTCTTTAGAGAAAAATGAACTAAATGCAAAAGAAGAATAATGCAGAAAATAAGGGACAAAAACAGTTATAAGGCATATAGCAAATAAGTAGCAAAAAGATAGAAGTAAATCTGTTCCTATCTGTAGTTACTTTAAATATAAGTTGATTAAATTCTGAAGCAAAAATATATGGATTAGAAGAATGTATAAAAATACATGATCCAATTATATGCTGCCTACAAGAAACTTACTTTAGATTCAAAGACACAAATAGGTTGAAAGTGAAAGAATAGAAAAATATATTCTATGAAAATGGTAATCAAAAGAAAGCTAGGATGACTCTATTAATATCAGACAAAATGAACTTAAAATAAAATAGTTTATAAGAAATAATAAAGGGAATTACACATTAATAAACTGTTCAATACAGTAGGAAGATATAAAAATTATAAACATACAACTAATAATAGGTCTTCAAAATACATAAAATAAAAATTACAGAATTAAAGGGAGAAATAGACAGTATAGAATAATAGTTGTAGACTTAAATGCCTAACTTTAAACAACAGAACAATCAGATTAAAGATAAGTAAGAAAATATAGGACCTAACACAATAAACCAACTAGATCTATCAGACGTATTCAGAATACTCTGTCCACTTAATAACATACATATTCTTCTCAAGTGCACTGGGATATTTTTAATGATTGACCTACATTAGGCCACAAAGGAAGTCTCAATCAATTTAAGAAAATAGGTTGGACATGGTGGCTCACACCTATAATCCCAGCACTTTGGGAGGCTGAGGCGGTTGGATCAGGAGGTCACGAGTTCAAGACCAGCCTGGCCAAAATAGTGAAACCCTGTCTCTACTAAAAATGCAAAAATTAGCAAGGTGTAGTGGTGGGCACCTATAATCTCAGCTACTCAGGGTGCTGAGTCAGAGAACTGATTGAACCTGGGAGGCAGAGGTTGCAGTGAATAAGGATTGTGCCACTGCACTCCAGCCTGGGTGACAGAGCAAGACTCCGTCTCAAAAAAAAAAAAAAAAAAGAAAAAGAAAAATAGTAAGCAAGTGTCTTTTCTCAACAAAATAGATTGAAGTTAGAAATCACTACAATAACTAAAACTGAAAAATTCACAAATTTGTGGAATTAAACAACACACTCTTAAATAATCAATAGATTGAGAAAGAAATCATAAGTAAAATTAAAAAATACTTAGAGACAAATGAAAACATAAACAAATACATCAAAACATATGGGACATATTGAAAGCAGTGCTGAGAAAATTTATGCTATGAACACTTATATTTAAAAATTTTAAAAACTCATTTTACAAATTTTGAAATTAAAAAAAGACAAACTAAATCCAAAGCTAGAAGAAAGAAGGAAATAAATAATAAAGATTAGTGATAAACAAACTAAAGATAGAAGAAACAATATAAAAAATAATAAAGCAAAAAATGTGTTCTTTGAGAAGATGAATAAAAATGACAAATACTTACCTATAAGAACTAAGAAAAAAGAGAAGAGATCCAAATTACTAAAATCAGAAACGAAAGTGGGTACATTACTATTGATTCTACAGAAAAAAATTAGAAGTCAATACTATTAACAATCAGATGCCAACAAATTAGAAAACCTAGTTGAAATGAACAAATTTCTAGAAACACAACACCTACCAAGAGCAAATCATGAGAAAGTAGAAAATTTAAACAGATCTATAACTAGCAAGGATATTAAATTAGTAATCAAAAATCTTCTAAAAAAGAAAAAGCCTGGAACTTATGTCTTTATTTATGAATTCAACTTAAAAATTTAAAGAACACCAATCCTCCTCAAACATTTCCAAAACATCAAAGAGGAGGGAACACCACAACTTATTCTAGGAAGCCAGCATTGCTCTGATAGCTAAGCCAAAGACATTGCAAGAAAATAAAACAAAAGACCAACATCCCTTATGAGCATTCATTCAAACATCCTCAACAAAAGTCTAGAAAACTGAATTTAGCAGCATATTGAAAGGATTTTACAGCATGACATGTATTTCAGGAATACAAGAATCATTCAACACACACAAAAAGTCAATCAGTTTAATATATCACATTAACAGAAGGAAAGAAAATTAAAAACACCTGATTATATCAGTTGCTCTAAAGATGGTAGTTTACAAAATTGAACACTCAACAACTAGAAACTACATCCACATAAGAAAACCTGTATATGAAAACCACACAGCAAACAGTATTATCAATGGTGAAAGACTGAAAGCTTTTCCTGTGTAAGAATCAAAGCAAGGACTTGCACTTTCACTATTTCTATTCAACATAGTACTGGAAGTTATAGCCAGATCAATTAGGAAAGATAAAGAAATGAAATGAATCCATATTGGAAAGGAAGAAATAAAATTATGTCTATTTACATATAATAAAATTTTATATATAGAAAATCTTAATAGCTTCACAAAAACCTGTTAGAATAAACACATTTAGCAAAGTAGCAGGATATAAAGTTAACACACAAAAATCTAGCATTTCTATGTAATAATAATGAATAATCTATACAGGAAATTACAAAACCAATGTTATTTACAATAGCATCAGATAAAATGCTTAGCAATGAACAGAGTCAGTGAAAGAATATATAATGAAAACAATTAAATTTTGCTGAAAGAAATTAAAGAAGACATAAACAAATGAAAACACATTCCATGTTCATGGATTGAAAGATTTAATACTGTTAAGATGTCAATACTAACTAAAGCAATGTACAGAATGAATGCCATCCCTATCAAAATCCTGCATCATTTTTGCAGATATAGAAGAAACACATCCTAAAATTTATATGGAATATCAAAAAGATCCCAAATAGTCAAAATAATATTTAAAAATGAAAATAAAACTGGAGGACTCACGTTTCCTGGTTTCAAATATTACTACACCACTACAGTAATCAAGAGTGTGGTACTGGCATATAGACAGAACTATAAACCAATGGAATAGAATAGAGAACCCAGAAGGAAACTTCTGCATATGCAGATGTCCCTTAACTTATGGTGGGCACCTGCTAAACCTATCATATGTTCATCAGGATTATGTCCTGCTAAATCTATCATATGTGAAAATTATCATAAGGCAAACATGTATTTTTCACACCTGACATACCAAACATCAAAGCTTAGCCTAATCTGCCTTAAACATGCTCAGAACACTTACATTAGCTTAAAGTTGGGCAAAATTATTTAATACGAATCCTGTTTTATAATAAAGTTTTGGATATCTCAGGTATTTTATTGAATTCTCTACTGAAAGCGAAAAAAACAATAGTAGTATGGGTAATGAACTTACAGTTTCTACTCAATATGTTTTCCTTTCACACTGACGTAAAGTCAAAAAATTATAAGTTGAACTATTGTTAAGTTGTAAACAGTGTATATGGCCTAATAATTTTTGACAAGACTGTCAAAACCATGCAATGGGAAAAAAACAGTCTCTTCAAAAAATGGTGCTAAGAAAACTGGATATTCACATGCAAAAGAATCAAGTTGGACCCTTGCCTAATATCATATAAAAGTTAACTCAAAATGAATAAAGGACCCAAATACCAGCCATAAAATTGTAAAGCTCTTAGAAAAAACATAGGACAAAAACTTCACAACATTGGATTTGGCAATGATTTCTTGGCTATGACACCAAAGGCACAGGCAACAAAAGAATAGACAAAAAAGATAAGGTGGACTTCTGGAAATTTAAAATAATTTTGTGCATTGAAAGACACTATCAGCAAAAGATAGCCCACAGAATGATAGAAAATATTTGCAATTCTGTCTGATAAATAACTAACATACAGAATATGGAGAAAGCACCTAACATTTAAAAACAGAAAAACAAAAGTCTCAATTCAAAAATGGGCAATGAACCTGAACAGACACTTCTCCAAAGAAGTGGCTAACAAGCACGTGAAAAGATGCTAACATCAGTAATCATTAGTGGAAAGCAAATAAAAACTACAATGAGATACTCTCTCACACCCATTGTTGACAAAGTATTCACTTCTTCATAGCTACTCTCAAAATAACAGAAGGCTGCTGTCAAAATAAGCGAAAATAAATGTCCGTAAGGATGGGGAGAAATTGGAACCCTTGGGTACTGTTGCTGAGAATGCAAAATGGTATAGTTACTATGGAAAACCGTATGGCAATGCTTCAAAATGTTAAAAATAGAATTACCATATGAAAATGCAATTCTACTTCTAGGTATAAACTCAACATAATTGAAAGCAGAGTCTCAAAGAGATATTTATATACGCACGTTCACAGTAACGTTATTCATGACAGCTGAAATGTAGAAGCAATGCAGGTGTTCATTAATAAATGAATGGATAAGGCTAATATATACATTATATTTGGCACACACACATATATGCATATATGTAATGAATATTAAGTCTTGAAAAAAAACAAATTCTGACATATTACAACATGGATGAACCTTAAAGAAATTATGCTAAATGAAATAAACCAGTCACAAAATGACAAATACTAAATGATTGTACTTATGAAGTACTTAGAATAGTCAAAATCATAGACAGATGGTATAATGGTGGTTGCAGGGCCTGGAAGTAAGGGAATATGGAAAGTTACTGTTTATTGAGTATAGAGTTTCAGTTTTACAACATAAAAAATGTTACAGAGATGGATGGTGGTAACTGTGGCACAACATTATGATGTATTTGATACACTAAACTATACATTTAAAATGGGAAATTTCCTGTTATGTGTATTTTGACACAATAAAAAAGCTAGGGAAAAAAATCATAGATAATTTTATATCTGTTCAAACCCTACATTGATTAGAATGTTACACAGTCTCCATTTTTCCATGTAGTGCTAGGAAAATTATAACAGCCATTTGGATAAGCAATTTTACTGGATTGAGATATAGTATATAATCTCTAACTTTTAGTCAAAAACCAAAGAGTATTTTTACTGTATGTTGCACTCTAGCTAGCTTTGTCCTTTAGAATGCTTGCTGACCCAATGATTAATTAATATCCAAGAAGATTCTTACTACCTATAAAAGTCAACCACTGAACAACATCAAACTTCAAAAGACCCTCTTAGTGCCCCTGGGTCTCCTTGAGAGTCAAGGACAGAGAAAAGGTAGGCGCATGTTAACAAAAATATTCAGGAACACTCTTTCAGATCCAAGCAATAGCAGCATGTAGGTCAATCCTTCTTCAATTCAAGTATGTAATGGAGTCAGTGAGCAACTCATTACAAATTCTGATTCTAGGAGCCCACCCCCAGAGTTGCTGATTCAGTAGATGTAAGCTGGGTTCCAGACATCTTCGTTTTTCCCATAAAGGATTTTGATATAGGTTGTCTAAGAATTACACTTTAAAGAAATAGATAGCTAGGCCGAGTCTGAAATCACCCAAGAGGTAAGAAAGGAAGAGAAAAATGTTACCTATTTGCTTCTTTTCCTCCACAACCTTATTCCAGTCCTAGAAATAATTAAACTCAGCTTTCACTGATTTTTGCTTGTTTTACCTACCTTTTCCAAAGACACTCAATGTTGTGAAAGATCTGTGGAAAGGATTCTTTTTCATCATTACCTTTTATCCTCCTCTAGACATAGCTCTGAAGAAGTGATAGGAGTTTAGGATGACTGTGGTCTAATGAGCTTAGGAAGCTGAGTTTGCCTTTCCTATCCTGTGGATAAATACTGTAGGGTTTATATGGTACCCTCTCTATTGAATTGCCGGACAATTTCCTTAGTGACCTGCTCCTTACTCAAGATAATTACCAAGTGCCCTTTCAGCCTCAAATCTACAGAAATATCTTTATCCTCCCCAGCTGTTCCTTTATAGTCTCTTCTCTCCCATTCCATATATGGATAGTAGACATCTCCACATACAATCTTCATGTGGAGATGAATCTGTTTGTAAAATTCATAATCTGAAAACCACAAATGGGCAGGTAAGCTACAAGCATCTTTACTCTTTTATTTTCAATTCAAGTAGTGCTAAAATCCTTACTCTTTTATTTTCAATTCAAGCAGTGATAAGACTTCCACTGAGGGGACTGGTTGCTGCTGCAGCTGAAAGATGGATGTGTAAGGGGAGAAGGAGTTAATAGATTTTATCAGGGTTCTTTCTGCGGTGTGGACTGTCAGTCTCCTCTAATTCTAAATCTGAAAAGAATGCTGAAGGAAGCTGACAAGGCTCTTTAAGATGTTTTGAAGATGTTTTCATTGGATTGGAGCTGCTGCAGTGGCACCCCAAAGTGGCACTTCTGTGAATACCTCAAGTCATAAATATTCAAATTGAATCGCTGGGTGCTACTAGCCCAACGATTCACAGTAGAGTGATTATCAACCAACAGCTTTAAGCTGGTATACCTCCTGCTGTGAGAGTTTCAGCAAAGACTTTGTTAGAGTCTTGTCATCCATTCCGGATGAGATAAAGAAGGAAGCTCTCAGGATTCTACTTGCAAATGTAAAGGTGATATTTTATAAAGGTTCAGGTGCCTTTCCTAGGCAAAGGGAAAATATGAGAATGACAGGGTGCTTTAAAAGCAGAGGCCAGGGAGTTTACCAGGTAAGCTTTTGAGAACAACCCTATCTGTAGAGAGTGGTGTAAGTAAAACTTGGTGCGTAGGTCAGGCCAGCTGCCTAAGAATCACCAGGAACTTGGTGAAACTACATATTCCTGTATTCCCTTCCTGTAGATTTTTTTTTTCCCAGAAAATTAGAAGTGGATGCCAGGACTGACAGATTTATCATGCTCTCCAGAGATGACTTGTAGCCATGGTTGAGTGCCATAGTAAATAAACCAAAGCCATAAGAAAGAGAGTTCTTCAAAAATTTAAAACAATCAGCAGCACTGAATGACCATCACAGCCACTAACGAAGGTTTTTTAAAATTATTATTATGATACTGAATTGTAAAGGTTTTAAACATGTCTGAAAATTGACACTTTTCCATGGAGAAGTGGGGTCTACATTCTCTCTCCTGGAACCTGGACTAAACTTAAGGAATGATTGACTGGTAGAGCACAGAGGAGGTGATACTGTATGATTTCCAAGGCTAGATCATAAAAGGCAATGGAGTTTCTGCCTGATTTTCTCAAAATACTTTTCCTTCAGAGCTTTGAGTCACCAGATGAGAAGTCTGAGTTTTGCCATGCTTCACATGAAGATGTCACTGTAAACATTTTGCCTGACTTCCCCAGCTGAGATCCCAGCAAATAGGTAGCATTAATTGCCACCTATCTAAGTGAAGATGCATCCAGATATTACCAGTTCCCAACCACTGAGCCATTCAAAGCCACTGAGTCACTCCCAGGCTTGAGTGATGAATTTCCAGGTATCATGAAGCAGAAACAAGCTGTCTCCACTGTCTGCCCAAATTCTTGACCCAGAGTCTAGAGTACAACAACATGGTTATTTTACAGTTAAAAGTTGAGGGGTAGAACATACAGCATGACTAGAAAGTTTGCAAGGCATTGGGAACAGAGGAAGGATTAGAGAATTTGATCGTTCTAACTCTGTAACTCAATTATCCCTATCATTCTCTTAAAACCTGTGTGACTTTGGGTAATTTAGTCTGCATGCTCTCAGAAGACAAATTTTCTAAAATATAAAGTAGAGGGAAAAACATATCTTAAGATTGTAATAAAGATTAAAAGTTGCACTGTGTATGAATATGCCTGACATGTTGCCTGTTACATATGAGAATAAATTCTTACAGTGAAAATTTAATATGTATTGCTATTTTATTCGTTGTTGTTGTTGCAGACTCCATTCTAACTAAATATCAAGATCCCTACATACCCCAGTGTAGATCAAAGTTATTACCCCTTATAATTGAGAAAAATCAATAGAATGCATCTAAATTGTGTCAAACAAAACTCAAGATGGAAAAAAGTACTCTAGAATCTGTCCTTCCAACGTTTTCCTTACACAGATGAGATATTTTATTGAAATATTTATTGCAGATCAGTGAACCCAACATTTGCCTTTAAGAGGAGTCATTTTTAAGTATTAAAATCATCTCCAGACTTACATATAATAGTAGTATTTATGTTAGGAAAAAGCCTACATGTTTTGTTACTAACCATGGCTTCTATCTACATATAAAAATATCAGTATAGATCTGTCACGCAGCCTACAGACAATACTGTGTGTAAACACAGATCCAAGGCTCTATTAGAAAAAGTGCCTTTACTGCTCAGTAAACCTCAGAACCTAGGAATTATTATAACACATTAATGTCTCTTTCTAATTCTCTGTGTCTAGACTCTCTGAAAGTGATACTACATAATCACATCCAGTTGGGAAATTCTTTGTAATTTTCTCTGGCTCTTCAACATAGGAGAAGAAAACATTTCTGATGAGCTCTATATGTATCAACGTCAGTCCCCCTGTAAGAGAAGTTGATACGATTACTTATGTGGCAAATGGAGACAAGAGAAGCTAAATGATCTTTTTACAGATCCAGATGGCCTCCAAGTAGCTAAGGTAATGACACTTAAATACTTTAAAAACAGATTTTTGTTTTAACAACTCCAAGTTATGCATAGATAAAATGGAGTCTCTATGAAAATATATAAATATCAGCAAACTCTCAAAACCTTTATTAAGAATGTAATCCAAATTAACCTAGGTAATTTAAACTATGAAGAAGTAGAAAAAAACTATTATTATATATATAAATAGTGTTAAAAAGTGTTTTTCTGTTGTTGGTGATGGTGGCGGTGGTATAGTGTTAGCTCAGGTTCTATTAAATCTCTTTTAAAATTACCTGGAAGAAGGATTATTTTCATTATTTTAATGGTCTCCTAGATAAGGAAACAGTGGAAATAGCTTATTAATGAACTTTGCAGGTGATAAGTGAAGATATATGGCAGGGACCTTTGAGGTTCCTCAGATGTCATATAAATTGACCAGAGAGGGTAGTAATATGAGTTGAAAATCACAAAATGAGATTCAGCGTAGAAAAATGAAAACCAATACATCTTGAGCAAAGTAATTCAATGGACAGGAGAAACCTGGTGAGTGGTAATGCTGAAAAAAGACCTGGAGCTGATAATGGAGGACAAATTAGATATCAGTTTGCAATATGATATGGCTGCCAAAGGGGCTGATGCTATTTCGAACGGAATACAATGATCCATTATGTTGGGGCAGAGCAAAAATATAGAGAAATGACTCCCGCCTTCCTTGACTCTGGTTAGGCTAAAGTACCATCAGGCTCCTCGACACTTGAAATGTGTTGAGAAATTGGACTGAGTACGGAGAATAGCACTGAAATGATGAAAGAAATGGAATGATGTATTTACGGAAAAAGATTAAAGGAGCTAAACATATATTGGCTGGATAAGCAATGACTAACAGGGCTAGGGTAGCACTAAGTCAACATTTGAAAGGTGTAATTTCCCTCAGAGAAAAGGGCTATATAAAAGTAAAATAATAGTAATAGTATTAAATGCCATAGGAAAGCATCTAAGAGGGGATAGGGCAGACTTAGTATGAGGTTGGTGATTTAGATAACATCCTGACCTTAACCATACTAACAATAGTCCTTTATTTGCCATGATGTCATTGCAAAGTACTGGATAGACCCTCTTGTCAATTGCAAGGTAGAGAAACTTGAGCAGTTGGGAGTTGTTATTGGGAACAATTGCATTTTGTGTACTGTGGTTTCAGTGCCTTTTAAAATATTGATCTCCATTACCCCACTCTTTAGTCTAAATTTAATGTCCTAATCCTTATTTCCAGAAGCACATCAAATCTTTCTTTTGATTATCGATCTCTAGGAACTTTCTTCTTCTAAGTCAAACAATAAAGGAAAGAAAATAGAGGATCTGAACCAATTTATACTAAGATACTAGTATATTAGATACCAGTTAAATATATTTCTCAAATATATGAATATGGGACAATACATTTTTTTTCCACAAAGAAGTCGCTGTTCAGTAGATGAGGAATATGTTTTGATATGGATCATCCCTATGACCTTCAAATGACATTCGCTCAGCTTTCAGCTGGAAAAAGCTTATATTTTGAAATGCCTTCTGTACTATGCAGGGCTATGAAAATAGCTGCATCATAGTCTTAGAGATTGAATGGGCTCAATTTAATAGATATTTGGGGTTTTCCATTAAAACCCCAAACATCAAGAGCATGTGACATGCTTTATGACATAGGAAGCTGCATGGGAGAAATTTTTATGCAGTTACAACGATCCAAGATATGCTCTATTAGAAGCATAGATGCAAGAGAAATACAACTTAGCTTCTTTTCAGCTCTAACTTTCTATGACTCTATAATTCAGTGACTGTAGGATCATTTTCATGATTCAAGAGTAAATATTGATGGATTTTTTCCAAAGTGAACATGAGAGAAAGAAAGTGAAAGAGAGATGAATAGTTGTTCCATTATGTGTTAAGTATTTACAATACTAAGAAGATACAATTTAGGAACAAAGTAAGTAATGAAGTATAATGGGTTAGCACATGAAAGCGGGAAAATAAAAAACAAAAGCAAGAACACAACAACAAAATCTGCCTTGACGATCCATCGCTGATCCCTGGAGTGGAAAGAAAGAAAATGGGAAATTTCTGCACCTACTTGTGATGGATTTGGAAAGACAGGATATCTTGCTCAGGGGAAACTTAAAAAGTCAGACATCTGCTGTAGAGCAAACACAGTGAAACACAGGTCACTAAAGAGCCCCTAAGTTACAGAAAGGATAGGTTTGTGACCCTGAAAGTAGGCAATGCAAACAGAGCAAAAACCCACCCTAGATCTGCCACTGACTGGCCTGAAGGAATTGGTGAGGAATGTGGAAGCAATATAATAATCACCACGGTCCACTTGTTATTTATATTCTACTAGTAAAGAAAATAGCTTCTTAGGTTTCAGGTAATTTCCTAATACAAGTGCTTTAATGGATACAAGATAGTCACCTGAGGCAGCCAGTTTAGCCAAACATGGTCAGTAAAATGCATCATGCCATGTATAAAATGGCCTGTACTGCTGGCCACAGGCAATCTTTATGATAGATTCGGGTCATTCCTCGTTCACTGATAGCACGAGTCTCTGCGTTGATTATTAGTGACTAAACATAAGAACTATTTTGGCCATATCTCATAAATTTCTTCATCTTCAGAAACCATGGCCTGGGTCAACACAACATAAGCAAAAGATGGAATGCAGGTCACTTTGAACTGCATAGACACACAGATACCTGAACAATCTAGCTCCACTTCAACTATGTCCAGATAGGGTAGTCATCTGAATTTTTTCAAAGAAACCTGGTAGTTTGTAGTTTTCAAATTATAGCATCACTCTACAAACACTATAAGACTGTAAATGTATTATTCCTGAGTAAAAGATAAACTGGATAGTATATGAAAATCTCCTTGTCACAATATTTAGGTAATATTCATGGAAAAATAAAATTTTCATGAAATACAAGAACTTAAACTATAGAGTAATAAGCTCATCATGTGGGTACCAAAAGCAAGCAAATAAAACCCTGCCTGGCTCCTATGGCAACATGTGAATAAAGCCACCACAGTTCCCCAAATGCTGAGTAGCTCTGCTGTATGGATTGGCTGTAAGTTTTAGGTCACAAATGTGCTGAATTTTCTCCTTAAAAGCCCAACTCTGCTGTGATTATACTGGTACAGATAAAGAGGCATATATGAAGATTTGATTGAAAGAAATAAATTGTAGAAGAAAATGCAAATAACCCAGAAATCCATTAATCATTTATGGCTTTGGGGTAAGAAAAATCTAAATGATTAATAGCCAAAGATGGAAGAAGGGGGTGAGGAGGGGGAGAACATTATTATAATTTAATTGCATGCAAACTTGCAAGGAGATTCCAGAAATCATTCAACAGAAAATATTTTATTATACTCATAACCCTACCTTCACCATACCATATTCTCTGAAGAAATCTGCTGCCTCTAGCCTCTTCCACTCTACTTCCTTTAATTGTCACATCTGAAAGCACCTGGTGCCAACACCCAAAAACCACACCCCAAATGATCCCAACTCTAATTCTTATGCAAGCTCTACAACCATTAATCTAGACACAAAATGTGTTAGGGGCTTTCTATGCATATTTAATCAATACAACAACCCTAAGTGGTTAAGTATTATTACCTTAATGTTAAAGAAGAGGGAACTGGGAGGATAAACATTTACTTAGTCAGTCTAGCACTGAGGTTCAAAGCCAAGTTTGACTAACTCCAAAGTTTCCAGCAAGAATCAATGAAAAAGAGATAGGTTTCTGTAAATCCATTTAGATCCCACTCTGATTTCTATATTATTCACTGTAGTCATTCCTTAAAACTTGTTTTTGATCTCCTTTAGGATATAAGCAAATAGATTGTAATACCTGTGTGTATGTATGTGTATGTATCTGTTACATATTTGATTTCATTAGCATATATTTATTGAATACATAATTCTGCACTATGTACTGTGTGAAGGGCTGTGGATAAAATAATAAGGATGCCCTCTGCTCTCATGGAGATTACTATTTGTCTGCTTTGCTTGATGAGACAAGATTCTTTAAAATCAAATAGTAACCAACGTACAAAAAAATAAAGGAAGAGGTTTGATTCTTTGCAATTTATTAAAGAAAATGTGTGGCTACATAACAGAGCAACTGAGTATGAGATATCAATCTCCCATTACTACTGTTGTCATCATCATTATACTATAGTTATAAAGTAACTTAATATTGTAAAAATGCAAAAATTAGAATTCTGCAGGGCTGTCAACCCCTCAGGGCAGGGGTCATCTGGAGAAATGAGAGGAACTAGATATCGGCCCTACAGTTCAGGACTCGGGATGTATCAGTCTTCTCTTTTCTGTAAACGAACAGAGAAATGCTACCAAATGTACATGGCAATCATTGGAATGGTATTTCTCCAGTAAATTTCAGAAACTACAACTGGGTGGATACTTAGTTACATTCACTAATAAAACTGTTCATAATTTCATTGATTTTTAAAATTTTATCTTTTAGATATTTATTTTCTCCAGTTTCATAATAATGCTATTTTTTAGAACTTCTGAGATTTGTTTGGGTTTTTGTTTGTTTGTTTATACTGACTTAAAGAAGAAAAAAAAATATTTTGTTACTATCTAGCCCAGGAAGTTTCCCTAAAATTAGGTATAGCAGTGTCAGTTGCTGGTTCAGCTACCGGGCCTAGAGAAGCTCGGGCTCTTATGTGATAAAACAAACCAAGACAATAAACAAAAACCCAGAGAAGCAGAAAACAGAATTAGAGATAATCATAATAATTACAGACTGCTTCCGACTAGTGTTTTCCGTTACTGTGAATGCCACACTTGGTATAGAAATAAATACGGTGTGCCATGCACATAATCTAAAGGCAGAATCTGTTCTGAAATGAGATGAAGGAAGAAACCAGGGTATATTCTACCAATTAAAGTGTCTGGGTGCCAATTATTAAAATTACTACACATCCTAAAAGGATTAGACTCTAGAACTTCAGTCAAAACTTACAAAAATATAAACTAATTTTTTGCATTGCAAATAACCATATCTCCGTTTCAAGAAGATTGATTCTACTTTGCATTGTTATATGTTTCTATTAATAAGATTTTAAAATTTTATGTGCACATATATGCCCAATGAGATTTTTGTCTCTTAAATTCAGGAAACATGATTTTTTTTCTAAGGGTTAGTTTTATCTTATCTTTTTTTTTTTCTTCTTCTTTTTGAGATAGGGTCTCACTCTGTTCGCCAAGCTGGAGTGCAGTGGCACCATCTCAGCTCACTGCAAACCTCTGCTTCCCAGGCTCAAGCAATCCTCCAACCTCAGCGTCGCCAGTAGCTGAGACCACAGATGTGCACCACAACTGGCTAATTTTTGTATTTTTGGTAGAGATTGGGTTTCACCATGTTGTCCAGGCTGGTCTCAAACTCCTGAGCTCAAGCAATCTGCCTGTCTTGGCCTCCCAAAGTGCGGGAATTACAGGCATGAGCCACCATGCATTACAGAATTTTAGAAATGAAACAGTTCTTAGTGATCCCTGTCTAACACTTTCATTTTTCAGAACATGATACTGAGTATCAGAGGGGCTGTATGTGTCCACACATGTCACATAGATATTTCAGATTCATTCAACAAACATTCATTAAGTACCTACTATGTGTCAGTTTTGTTTCTACACATATCCTAGAGCAGTGGTCTTCTAACATATCCAGAGTCTCCTTCTCTCACTCAACACCTTTGAATCCATATGTTCATTTGTCCATCAGAGTAAGATTAAATAGCACAACTCATTCCTCTACCCCTAAAATCAGTTTCTGGACTTAATAAATAAAACGATAAAATGATATATTTGTGTAATTTTGAAAAATACACAAATGATACTCCGTTTAGGATAAAACACTAATACAGAAAACCAACTTTCCACAAATGTAGGGCAAACCCAGAGTGTTGCTGGAACAATATACAGCAAGTACATTTTCTAAACTTGCTTATGGCTATACTTTGAGCATTAAAGTGCTGATACTTTTATACTTAAATAAAACCAAAGTCATAATAATAAAAATCCCTCCTTCTATTCACTCTTTATGACAGGAGCTTTGATGGTGAGGGCCAGTCTTTTGCTTGTGCATACAGAACTTGCTTCTTCTTCCCTATGCTGACTCTTAACTTGAAGAAGTATTTTCACGGTTACTAGGTCAGTCAAATCACTGCTTCAGAAAACAAATACTGGCTCTCTCCAGACTTATAGGCAAATTTATTTTGGTCTCATTTAACACGGTCAGGCAGCAACTTAATGTGTGTATAGAGAATTGATAGTAACTGTGGTTGAAGGATTTGATAACTTATATCTGATATAAACTTCCTCGTGCTCTCTTTCTTGTACTAGCTAGTTCAGTCACTGTCTCTCCCCCAACCCACCCCATTTTGTTTTAAAATATTTAGTTGTATTTGTTTTCATGGAATTCAAGAATCTCTATTTTAGAATAACCCATAAACTGGATTTTATGAGGCAGAAATTGTAGGTAATGTGACAGTAAAATAAAAGGGTAAGCACAGGAAAAACCAAGATAATGGGAACACAGCTCCATGGTATATCCACACTAGAACTCAAGAAACCCACAGCCAACTTCAGCTCATCTTTTGCTTTTATTTATAATCTTATCAATCAGAAATAGAAATACTATATTTTGAAATGAAAGAATATGGCATGGTAGAAAAATGTCAAATGAGAAAAGGGAAGAGGGACAAGGAAAGACAGACATAAAAAGAGAATGAGATGAAAAATACTACTGTCCATCACTTAGCCAATATTTTTTTACAAGTAGATTTTGAAGCATCAATGTGGGAAAAATAAAAAATCAAAATCTGGGGTATGTAGAGTGACTATATACATCTCTGCTTTCCAGGAAAGTTCTCAGTGTATATCTGGTACTCCAGAATAATTACCGGTAGCAATCCTTCCACTCTCAAAGTTTCACAGTTTGATCCAGAAACTATACAGTCACCCTAAGGATAGAAATTATTCACAATAGGTTGGCAGTTTTACAATTGAATAAATTTGGTCTCATTTCTCATTCATGGCCTGTTGTTTGTAATATAGACCCCTTTGCCAAGGGATCATATTCCGTTCATGCCTCGGTACAATGAATTTGATCCAGGTCAGAATAAACTCAGCTATAATTGCGTTCTTGAAAACCTCTCATATGGCAGACTAAGTGAATAACCAACCCATATCAAAACATCAACAGCCCAAGTATATCTGGCATTATGATTTCCCTGTCATGCATTTGTCTTCCTTTTTCTTTAACAAAGCACCTGACATTCAAGGTTTGTTTCATCCTGTCCTATGAGAAGGAAGGGGAAGTGGTGGTTTGAAACAGCCTCATTGCTAGGAATAGGCATTTTTTAAACCACTGTAACCTTAATAGTAATTTAGAGGCCATGACTGTGTAACCCCCAGAAATTAGCCTTCATTTCCATTTCACCGAAAGCATTTGTGACATTTTTTACTTGTAAAGCAATATATCCAAACTAGTATTAATTCCCAACCACAGAATTAATCCTCACTAGAAGCTGCGTTCAAAACATCTTTTCTTTTAACCTATTACTTCTGCGAAATTTTAAAACATAATAAAATGAGGTGAAAATATCAAAAATCTCCTGAAGAGGATAAAGGGAAACAAATACTTTTATTTATTATTGGTGACGCTCTTATTTATAGTTGGTGACAAAATTAATTTTCAGAAATTACCTGGCTAAAGCTGTTACACTTAAAATATGTATTATGTTTGACAAGTCAATCCTACTTTTGTAATCTGTATAATTTTTAGGAAAGCAGTCTCTTGGTTCAGACTGCTGGAATTTCCATCTTGGCTTAGCTTCTTGGCAGACTTGTGACACTGGGCAAGTTACTTAAACTCCCAGTGCCTCAATTCCCTCAGTTGTATTCCACTGAATATGGAAAATATCTGTATCTAATGAATAGAACTATTGCAAAAATTAAATGAGTTAGTGGATGTAAAGTGTTTAGAAAAGTTCTGCACTAAAAGTAATCAATAACAGCTATTATTATTATGCTTTAGAAATAAAAGCACCAGCACATAAGGATAATATTGAAAGTGTATTATATTGTATCTCAATTTAAAAAATGAAAACAACTGGGTATCCATCAATATTAGAATAAAGTATGATGTGAAGTGCATACTGTGGAATATTATGTATCTCAAAATGTAAAAAATATACTATATATGTGTCTATTCTTCTTGCTGGATTTTTTTAGTATGAGAAGCAAACTGTACAGTTATTTACTTAGTATCATCACACTTTAAATTAAAAAAAACAAACAAACAGAATAATGACCTTCCCCCAAAAAACTGCACAGACACACACTCATACACACACACACACACAAACACACACACACACACTCACTCACATATTTCTTCATAATTTTTTAGCATTTACTGTCAGGCGCTGTTACAGCATTGGGTTGTAGCAGTAAACAAAACAGACACAAATATTGGCCCTCACAAAACATAGTCTAAGGTGTGAGGACTCTCTCACACACAAATAAATGAATAAATAAAATATATATTATATCTGGTGCTAAGTGTTACAGGAAAAAAATAAAGCAATGTAGTCCCACGCATGGGATTTCCAATGAGGCTACAATGGTTAGGGGGATACTAACTCCAAACAGGGTGGTGAAGAAAAGTCTCGCTGGGGAAATAAAAAAGAAGACGTTTGGGCAGAATCCTGAAAGAGATGAAGAGGTGAAGTATATTTACATGTTTTCTGATCAAGTGCATGTGTTTGTATATTTTGTGTGAATATGGAAGGAAAATATATGAAAGTATACCAAATTGTTGAATATATTACATTTAATTACTTCAGGGAGGCTACATGTTGGGGATGTAAACCTGGAAGAGTTGTAACTGTCTTCTTCATACATTTTTATTAGTACATATGTTACTTTGGATATTAAAATAATTAAGAAGATTAGAGCTAATAAATAAAAGAGTAGGTGGAGGATGGAAATGAGCCTTGGAATCAGAAGAATTAATTTCCAGTCACAGCACATAGCAGGTGCTAAATAAATGCCGGTCTAAGTAAAATTTCACTATATTCTTTCACCATTTAAATATTCTACAGATAAGGCAATGAGGCCTGCAGAGGTACAACTATTGATTAAGGACACACAAATACTAATTGCTGACAGTATGTACCCCATACGACCGTCCTCCTTTATCTGTGGTTTCACTTTCCATGATTTCTGTTACTCTCGGCTGCAGTTCAAAAATATTAAATGGAAAATTATAGAAATAAGCAATTCATAAGTTTCAAATTGCACTGCATTCTGAGTGTGGTGATGAAATCTCAGATCAGTCTTGTTCCGCCCTGCCTGGGACATAAATTATCACTTTGTCCAGCTCATCCATGCACTAGTCACTTAGTAGCTATCTTGCTTATCAGATCAACTATCATGGTATCACAGTGCTTACGTCAAGGAACACTTTTTTTACTTAATAATGGCCCCAAAGCACATAAGTAGCGATGCTAGCAATTTGACCATGCCAAAGAGAAACCATAAAGTGTTTCCTTAACATGAAAAGGTGAAAGTTCTTTACTTAATAAGAGAAGAAAAAAATTGTATGCTGAGGTTGCTAAGGTCTACAGAAAGGAGAAGTCTTCTATCCATGAACTTGTGAAGGATAAAAGAAATCCATGGTGGTTTTGCTGTCACTTTAAACTGTAAAAGTTATGAGGTGCCACAGTGCATGGTAAGTGCTTGGTTAAGATGCAAAAGGCAATAAACTTGTGGATTTGGGACCATCCTTGGTTTCAGGCATCACTGAGGGTCTGGAAACATTTCTTCCACAGAGGAGGGATGACTATACCCATTTTTACCAGGGGATTTGCCTTTATAACATCCTCAGTACTTTTTGTAAAGAAGCTTTTTTTTTTTTTTTTTCCCCCCCAGCCCTGACAGTTTCAATAAACTGCCTGAGAGTTTATTGGAAAAGTTTGCATAAAGGAGGAGGGATTCAAAAGTTTGGATTTGGGGGAGTAGAACTGAAGAAAGAGCTGCACTGCTGAGAGTGAAGGCAGTGTACCTGCTGTGTCCTACAAACAATACCATTGATTAGTTTAAATTTCTCTTTGTTTATTTCCCACACCCTACCTTCCAGTGGAGATGCCATTAAACAGGAAAATGATCAAAAGCTAGACATCTGAAGGGACAAGATACAGAATGAGGACACCTCAGCAGCATCAGTCTCTGGGTAACAGAGAAGTAGCTTTGGAACCTGACAGGGGAATGGCAGGAGAGTTCACCATGGCTATGTTGGAAACGGATTCTAAAGACTTTTCCAGAGTCAGCAGCATGTTCACATATGTACCCGAGCTCTCGAACGTTCTGAGCTCTCACATTACATGTAATTATGTTCCTTGTCAACTGAATACAGTAAGAGTTCATCAGCCTGGACTAAACAGCCTCTTCCCAATAATTATAATAATACTCCACTGGAAACTACAGAATGGATGGCAGTGATGAACTAAATGAATAGAAACATAGCCCTGTTTATCTGGATTGCAGCTGAAATGTGAAAGATGCTTTTGCCATCCAATATCATTCCCTTCAAACTAGCTGGCTTACACGTAATGTGAATAAATATATTTGAATGTCTGGAAATCTTCAACGAAGTTCAAAGAAATGTTCAACTAGAAACCAAACCAAAGTATATCTCATTGCTTCTCAGGGACATATATCAACTAACTCCTTATTTCAATGTATTAACACGCCCAGCATGTGGATATATATCATCCTCTTTCAGGAAACGAAGTGTGTAAAATGGCACTTCGGGTGTCAGAGGAAATTGTAGTTAACCCTTCAAACCTTGTGTCACGCTTCTTCACCAGCTCCATAGTTTGGTTAAAAGGTTCATCAGACTTCACCATATGTACAGGCAGTGGAGGGAGACAACAACTCTAGGTATTTGGGCAGAAAGTTCCACTTTTTATAAAATTTTTCCATGACTTCTCTGATGTTTCCAACACTAGGGTAGTCAACACAAAGGGATCCTTTAAAATCCACACATCACTCCACGAATACCTGATTATCATTGATGTGGAATTAGTTTAGCATGGCAGCTAGTGGAGAGCAAAGTTCTAAAGTACATACAATGGAAGAGTTGGGTTGAAGAAAAAGACAAAGAAACAGATCCAGAGTATGGGATCTTGCCATTCAACCCTAACTTACATGAGCTCTAAGGGACCTCATATGGTGACTAGTGCAAAGAGAAACTGAAGGCAGCAAGAGAAGTCACAAGTAGAGACAGAAGAACTCAGGAAAGACCAGCCAATCTCGTTTACTTTATAGTGTCAGCTAGGGACAAAACTGAGTCTAATGATGGGTCATTAAATACATCCCCTTTGAAGATTTGTGCTCTAATATGGAAATACTCTCTGTTAGATACACAGTCATAGCTCTTTTACCTAGTCTCTCCAGAGAATGTGATGTACCTCAAAGTAAAACATTCAAATAACCAAAAGTTATCTCTTTAATCTTAAAAAACATGCTTTTGTTTTAACAGTTTTTCTTGTAACTAATTATAAAATATATCAATCACGTTCTTTAACTCATATGTATTCCACTTCAACAAGCACTTGCTGCAATGTATAATAATGACTTTTTTGGGATGTCTTGAATATTTATATAGGGTTATTTGCCTCCATGTGAAAAGGTTTAAATACTTGTCCTAAGTTTATAGCTGTATAGTTTCTTCCCTGTGTCATTGGTGGTCTGAACAAAGAGATGCTTGCTTCCTTTTGTAAAATGTAGAATTTCATACCTAACTTCGTTAAGATTCTAAATGCAGGTCAGCTTCCTCTACAACTCATTCAGTTGGGCTCTGTACCCTTAGAGTTGGGCTCTGTACCCTTAGAGTTTTCTCACTTGTTCTTGTGTTCAAAGACATGTTCTGGATGGTAGTGATTATCCAGAATCTGACCTCTGGATAATCAGGGTGGTATGCTTCAACAAAAACATTAGGTTCATGAGACAGAGATACAGCTGCAGGCAAACCAAGAGGAAATGAGGGTTAACAATACTGCATGCCTAGAAATATGATGAAGTTATTAAAAGGGTTAGGTGACCTAACTGGGAAAATTTAGACAAAGATAAATTGTATTCATCTACTCTTTTAGTGAATTTTTCAAAGTGATCAATTAACTCTGGCTAGTTCTGCACAAGAGTTACAGTTGGAACCCTATAATTATAGTACTTGATAATATTTAATTTAACACTTTATTATAAACTGCCTTGGTATTGTTATTTAATTACTTCATATGCAAAAGTTACATTTTATAAAAGGACCATACACTTCTTGAACACAGAAATCCTGTCTTCCCACCTAATTTGGGTTCCTCTACCTCCTCCTACCAAAATAATCCAGTACGTGCAGAGTACACTCCATAATTCTGTACTGAATTGAATTGCTATACATGAATCTTTAAAATTAGGATAGTATAAACCTCTTTCCAGAACTATCTAGACCAGTGACAATACAAAAAATGGGGGGAGAGAAGAAGCAAAGAGTATAGGTATATTATGTAATAAAATCAAGAAATTCATTTTCCATCCCATATTTTAATATAATGAAATGCAATTATTTTATAATTTCCACTGAAAGTTTACATATATGAGCACGTTCACATGAACACTGGATTATAAATTATTAACCGACTTCAGGAAATAGTCGTTTGTATCTATTAAGTTAATGATTCAATTAAAATAAAGTTCATAAAAATCATTGTAGGAGAGCCTCTAAAATTTCCCAATTGCCTATCAATTCAATGGTTTTGTAAAAAAATTTTATTTGGAACTTGACCACTATGAGCATTACTAATAGAGTTTGACTGAAGACAGTATTACCAGGATCTACTAAAACCCTTCCCACATTTTCCTTTTCACCGTTGAAGTTGGAGTCACTTAATGCCAACATAAACTTTTAATTCTGATCAGGGGATATTTAAAAAGCTGTTAGCTAACAGAATAGTTGGTCTTGCTTCACCTTCATACCCAGATCTGAAATTAACTGATTGTCCTGTCTTTTTCAGTGTTCCAGCCATATACCCTTGGTTCTTTCCAAGACATCCCTGAATCAAAAGCAAAAGCAGGTATTCCCAAGGTCAGACACTTCTATGCAAATTCCACACCTTGTTGATGCTACCTGCCTCTTCATGTGTACTGCTATTTATAACTACCTTGTTACAAACACCTTAGTTCAGGCCTAGTCATTTCAGCCTTCACTGTCTCTATCACTATCGGAGACATGGCTCTGGCAATTACCAAAACATTGTTGTGAGTTAGTCTTTGTTGAATTTGCAGAATCATAGTCCCAGTTTCTTTCCCTTGGCAATGAAGAAGTTTCAGTATTTCCTTATAGCTAGAAACACACAATTATAAAATTTTATAGTTGACAGGGATTAAGGAGATCCTTCAAGTTTAAAGCTGATTTGGGCATTGCATGCAAATGCGATGTTTTATGATAGGTTGCCTTAGAGTCTGTCAGAGGAAAGACTAAACATATATGCATTCTCAAAAGAAAGTAATAGGACCAGGATAGACACTGGGGCATCATCAATGGTTTTGTACTTCCAGAGGGAAATACGGAGAAAGTAATCAAAGACTTTAAAACTACATAAAAAGCTCTCTCTCTCTAGGTGTATATGTGTGTGTTTGTGTGTGTGTGTGTGTGTGCATGTGTGTAACATTTTCTTGAGGAACAGGGAATTTAGAAGACTGAGATGAACACAACACGTATATCTAAATGGCATGACTGATTCTCCAGCATTCCATTATAGATGCTGTTTGTTTATCACATAATAATATATAACTGGCTTCAACAGTGATTCAAATAAGTAGCTCATTGTATTAGCTATTGACTCTATAAAATAAAATTCATGACATAAAATTAACTTGTTCTTTACCATATATATGTATGTGTGTGTGTGTGTGTGTGTGTGTTTCACATGGATATGTGCATAAATATTCTGAGTTTTAAGATTTGAGTAATATCTGCAGTAAGGAAAAAAACAGCAAGCAAATTGATATATAGTCTGCCTCACATTTTCAAGAAAATTCTTTTCTTAAAAAATAAGCATTCCTGCTGATCGGGAATTACTGTATAAAAATATCTCATTTATTTGACAAAGGTGCAAAGAACATACATTGGGAAAAAGACAATCTCTTCAATAAATGGCCCTCAGAAAACTGGATATCCATATATAGAAGAATGAGACTCGACCTCTGTCTCTTACCATATACAAAAATCAAAATCAGATGGGTTAAAGATTTAAATGTGAGACCTGAAACTATGAAATTACTAAAAGAAAACATTGGGTAAACTCTCCACAACATTGGTTTCGGCAAAAATTTCTTGAGTAATACTCCAAAAGCACAGGCAACTAAAGCAAAAATAGACAAATGGATCACATTAAGTGCAAAGGCTTCTGCATAGCAAAGGAAACAATCTGCAAAATGAAAAGACAACCCACAGAAATGGAGGAAAATATTTGCAGACTATCCATCTGATAAGGGATTATAACCAGAATATACAAGGAGCTCAAATAACTCTACAGGAAAAAAATCTAATAATAATGGGCAAAATATCTGAATGGACATTTCTCAAAAGAAAACACATAAATAGCAGACAAGTATATAAAAAGGTGTTCAATATCATTAATCATGAAGAAAAATGCAAATCAAAACTACAATAAGACATCATTTCATCCCAGTTAAATTGGCTTTTATCCAAAACACAGGCAATGCAAATTCTGGCAAGGATATGGAGAAATGAGAACCATGATAGACTGTTGGTGAGAATGTAAATTAGTATAGCCACTATAGAGAATAGTTTGGAGGGTCCTCAAAAAACTAAAACTAGAATTACCATATGATCAAGCAATCCCACTGCTAGCTATATACCCCAAATAAAGGAAATTGGTGTTTCATAGAAGAGATAACTGCATTTCAATGTTTATTACAGCACTATACACAATAGTCAAGATTTGGAAGCAACCTATGTGTCTACTAACAGACAAGTAGATGAAGAAAATGTACATATTATATACAATGGAGTACTATGCAGCCATAAATAAAGAAATCCTGTCTTTGTAACAACATGGATGGAACTGAAAGACATTATGTTAAGTGAAGTAAGCCAGGCACAGAAAGAAAAACTTCACATGTTCTCACTCATTTGTGGGAACTAAAAATTAAAACAATTGAACTCATGGAGATAGAGAATAGAATGATGGTTACCAGAGGTTTGGAAGAATAGAGGTGGTGGGAGTGGGCGGTGGGAAATGGTGATGGTTAATAGGTACAAAAATATAGTTATATATGATGAATAAGACCTAGTATTTGAGAGTACAACAGGGTAATTAGTTAGCAGTAATCTGGTGTACATTTTAGAATAACTGAGAGAGTACAATTGGAATGTTCGTAACACAAAGAAATGAAGAATGCTTAAGGTGATAGAAAACACATTTTCCAAATGTAAAAACACATGTCCAAAGCATGTACAGATGACACCTATAGATTTAAACAGTAATTAAATAATATAATTTAAAACCTTGCACATGGTAACTAAATTATTTCCAGAATACTGGGTATAGAGGATTGCAAAATATTATTTATCCAGTACATTTTAAGACAATAAAAAAGTTCATATACAGGGTATACTCCTCAAAGAGATGGTCTAACATGCAAATTGAAAATTTTATTTTGAGACACATTTTATATATATGCTGCATAGGTTCTAGGTAAGGTTTACAACCATTGAGCCCAATTACCTTGTTCCAAAGCTAATATAAGTAAATAATAAATAAACCCTAAAAGGAAGACTCTAAAAAGAATTTACATCAGTTCACTCTTCATTGAAAGTAACAGAAAATCTCCCCTGGAGCTTACCCAAGGAAAACAATAAAACTGACTTGTTTTTGCAAACAAAGTAAAACACAGAATTAAAAAAATAAATAAATAAAAATTAAAAAAGAGGTTGAACACCTAGGTCTTAGGAAAGCAAAACAGTAGGAAACTTTAGGAAACTTGGAGGCAGAAATTCATGAAGAATCTCCTTGGGTTTCTTCCTTATGATACATGAGTTCCAATTACTTTCTATCCTTGAATGAGAGTGCTTCATATTCAAACTGCTAGGAAAGTATTGTTTAGTCTACTCGCCTGAATCTAGATAGAGAATGCTTCATGGTTGACAGGCAGAATGGCACCAGGTAGAACACAGGAGTGTCTGTTCCTCAAAGAAAAAGCTAGTTGCTTTTACTGGAAGGAGGGAAAAGAATTCTAGCAGGCCAACACACTACAGCCCTCTTAGAAAGGCAACACAAGAATTTATTCTTCATTTTTCCCTCAACATAGGTGTTTCCTGGACTTCAGTAGTAATCGAGTAATATATGGTATATAGTAATATAGTGTGAGGATATATGGATATAGGGGAGATGCTGGATGACAATAGTCTAGATGACTTGGGAACACTGCATCTGAGGTTACTAACCTCAGAGGCAAATGCATACAAAAAGGAATGGCATAGAAGCATAAACCCCTCCCCACACTTGGAAGGAGGAAAAGCTTTGTTATGCAAAGTTACATCTGATAGCAATTTTTTAAAACAATGAAAGCCTGTTAAATATACTCATTACTAGAGCTTAATAATAAAATCCACTGATCGAAATGCTTTTTTCACTTTAATATGATTGATTTATTAGATAAAAGACATTCTGTCTCTTTATGCATACCTGTTTCTACACAGAAATGCTGACTGAATCATTTGCACTATAAAGCACAAAAATGTGAGTCATTCTAATATCATATCTTAATGAAAGGTGTTACTGGTTTTAATAAAATTTTTAAAATAGTAATATGTACAAATAGAAAGCTAAAAATTGTTAATAGAACAAACATGTATTTGGTAATTATTCTCCATCAAAAAGTGTTTTTGGAATAATATTGAGTATAAGGAAATAAATAGTTATTTCCAGTTACAAACTTTGGATTACATTTAAATGTCTGCCTATTTGCCTTTGATATCTTTACCACGTATAAAATCTATGGGTTATTTTTGTCATACTAAACTACACTAAACCTAGTTTCAATGAAAGAAAAGTTCGCTTGATTTGACCTTTCTAAATGTCGTTACTATAAAATATTACGTTTAAAATTATATATTAAACTTACTGAGAACAGAGTCTATGATACATACTACTTTTTGGTTGAGTCTTTTCTAAGATACAATACATTTGTACTGGGTGTATAATATACTTTTAACGAATTCATCAGTCCAGCAATCAATAAGAAAATATTTTCCCTTGAGTTAGCAGGTAGTGAAAAAATGTAAGTTTTGTATGTGATACAAACTCAAAAAGTGTTCAAATAAGATCAAGAACCTGAATATTTTCAAATGGTGATGATAAAAAATGCATAGGCTTGGCCTTTCTCCAACAAAGCACTATGGAATCATATCCAGACCAACCATAGTCATCTTGGTAAAACCGACTGGATGTCAGAAATGTAGCTGGTTCCAATGTGTAAAGGTTGCCTAGCCTATGCATTAAGAAGCTTTTTAGGAAACTTCACTCATATTATCCTGGACAACAAGCTGCAGTTTAATTGGAGTAAACTTTTTATTTTTATTTTATTTTAAAGTTCAGGGGTACATGTGCAGGATGTACACGTTTGTTACATAGGTAAGCATGTGCCATGGTGGTTTGCTACACAGATCTTTGACAAACCTGACAAAAATAAGCAATGAAGAAAGGAGTCTGTATTTAATAAATGGTGCTGGGAGAACTGTACCATTTTCTAGCCATATGCAGAAAATTGAAACTGGGCCCCTTCCTTAAACCAAATTCAAAAATCAACTCAAGATGGATTAAAGACTAAAATGTGAAACTGAAAACTATAAAAACCCTGTGAGAAAATCTAGGCAATAACATTCAAGAGATAGGCACAGGCAAAAATTTCACGACGAAGATGACAAAAGCAATTGCCACACAAGCAAAAATTGACAAATGGGATCTAATTAAACCAAAGAGCTTCTGCACAGCAAAAGAAACTACCATCAGAATGAACAAATAGCCTACAGAATGAGAGAAAATTTTTGCAATCTATCCATCTCACAAAGGTCTAATATCCAGAGTCTACAAGGAACTTAAACAAACTTACAAGAAAGAAAAATCTCATTCAAAAGTGGGAAAAGGACATAAACAGACACTTCTCAAAAGAAAGCATACATACAGCCCACACATAGGAAGTAACTTTTTCTTTGTTTCCCTACCAAACTGAACAAGGAGAGATTGGATTGCCTAAAGCCAATATATGAGTCAACATATGACTTCTGTCAAAAAGTACCTCTTTTTAAGACTAATCAACTTTTCATGAAAATGAAGGCCAAGACTGATAGGCAATGAGAATCAGTGTATTTTTTCCAAGGACAGATATGGTCTTTTGACACTGATTACTTTCAATGACCATCCATGCTTAGCTGCACAAAGAACTATCATTCAGGGTCCTCCCCATAGATATATTTACATGAGTGAAGAAAAGGTTGCAATGACCATGGAGGAAAACATCTAAGGATTAAAGAAGTCCTAGTATGTGGTCCCCAAGAAGGTATGGAGGAAGTGCCTCAGAAGTAATGCATTTTTATTCATTTATTTAGTAGCTGTTTTGTACTAGGGGCTGGGAATTCACAAATGATTGATAAACTCTGTGCTCTTAAGGGCCATCATCCTCTCTGCTTTACTACAATAAAAGTGGCCAGGATTAAAGAATGATTCTACGTACAAAAGCCAAGGCCTACTGATTTGGACATTTCATGATATTTTCTTAGTCTTCCTTATCAATGACACACATGCCCTCCCATCCCACATTATCTTCCTGAGCCACCGCATTGCCTAGCCCTTCACAAAATATGGATGGTAGGGAAGGGTGGATCTATGTGATTTGCCAGACTTCAGGAGTAAGACAGCTGGCATATCTAAAACCTGTAACAATTACTTGTATTATTTCTACACCTTACCTAAACACTTCTAACTGGCATATTAGACTTGACCAAACAGATTAACAACCCATTCAATAACAATTGATCAGATTAATGCTAAGATAATTGGATCATTTCATTAGAAGAGTCATCGGAATAGAGAGAGACCAATAAGATCCTAGACTTCTTGAATATGAGGCATTACATGAAAGAAATCACACCCAGAAGCATTTTCAAATTAGTGTCAGTGTTCTGTTGCTTAAACTAAGTCATAAAATATGTATATGCTAAATACTTAGCAAAAGGTAAAAAGAGAAATTAGGAAGTCATCCACTACTAAGGCAGTAGAATATAAATAAATCCCACCTGAATCACAAGTTTGTATATCCCTTTTATTTCTTCTATAATTTATCAGATGTACCTCTCTCACCACCTGTGTTTCCCTACCTCTAAATAAGTAGAGAATGTTGCTTTCTCGTCTTTACATTTATTGTTTTTCTTCTTCTTCTTCTTTTTTTTTTTTTTTTTTTTTTTTTTTGTCTTTTTTTGAGATAGAGCTTAGCTCTTGTTGTCCAGGCTGGAGTGCAGTGGTGCAATGTCAGCTCACTGCAACATCTGCCTCTCGGGTTCAAGTGATTCTCCTGCCTCAGGCTCCTGAATAGCTGGGATTACAAGTGTTGTCTGCCACCACGCCCGGCTAATTTTTTTGTATTTTTAGTAGGGATGGGGTTTCACCATATTAGCCAGGCTGGTCTCGAACTCTTGACCTCAGGTGATCCATCCACCTCAGCCCCCCAAAGTGCTGGGATTACAGGCTAGAGCCACCATGCCCCCTGGCCCGTTTTTCTTCCTTTCTTTTTTTTTTTTTTTAAAAAAAAACTTTACAAGAAATCCACTGCTTACAAACAGGACTAATGACACAACTGCTTCTCTTGTATTTGCTTCCACACACATTCAACATTCCTTTCAGGTGGAATGACTGTGGCTCTGTGCCATCTCGAAATCTACTGGTCTCCAAGCACAAACGAACATTCTCTTAAACTAATGAAATGAGTGGCAGGCAGGTAAGTGGAAGCAAAATTGCTTGTGGTAAATGTGGGTGGGCGGAAAATATTAGCTGCTTGATAGGTTTTTTAAAATGCTGTAATAATATTTCCTATGTAATTAACAGTGTGAGCAGAGCACCAGCAAAGGCTCAGAGGATGCCCACAGAGTTCCACTGCAGCCGTGCACAGAGGAGGTGAAGAATGCTCCCTACAGGTGAAAACTAGGCTAATACACAATGATTGAAGACTGAAGGCAACCTTGCACTCATAACTCCAAAAGATGCATTTGCCACAAGTGAGGCAGGAGTTATGTTTACTCTGCTGTAAGCCCCCAAAACCACTTTTGTTAATATTTAGGTAGCTCACCTGTATCTCTGAAGATATATATATATATTTTTATGTACAGAAAGAGTGAGTGGGAAGTTATTAATATCCATTGCTGACAGTGATTGTCAAGATTCTTAAAAAAGTAAAGGACCAATTGAAGATAAAATAATTTTAGATTTATGTAGTAAAATATTCACAAAGCTACATGAAGAGTCTTTGGTCAGAGAAGCCTTGCTCTGAATCTATGTCATAAGCTTCCTCTTAAAAGTGACTGGTTTCAACAAGCTGTTTCAGTCAAATAGGCTGGTTATTCCCCAAATTCACAAGGAAAAAACAATGTCTACATCATGTTGGTCTGTTTGATGGGATTCACCAGCTATAAGTGTGAGATGAAAGAATAACTAGTGACCAAATGTTGTAATAAGATATGTTATAATAGAGATCATATGTCACTTAACAAAAAATCCATCCAGGGTTGTTTCTAAGTCTTCCCTTTTTAAACTTTTAGAAAACAAGCAGCATTTTGAAAGATGGAAGATAAACCTCATGGCTAAGAAGTTAGAATTTTACTTCACTGGAAAAGAAAGTTTATTTTTGATAAATGGAAATGAGATGATCAAACATTCTAGAATGGGTACAAGGTAATTTGTATTATTTGAAGTACATAGGTAGATTTTAAGGACAATTCAAGGACAAAGTTTAAGATCTAATGTGCAGAAATTACAGAAGAAATAACTGTATTATGTTTATTGAAGGAAATTCACAGCTTTTCCATAGAGAAGCAAGCAAGAAAAAAAAAAAGAGAAGATTGATCCTGTGATATGAAGGCTCCAGCTAGGGGTTGTAAGGAATACAACAATAAATAAGACAGAGCTTCTGCCTACGAAGACCTTACAACCTACTGGTTGAGGCAGACAGATGCAGCAAATAGTTGTAATAGAAGGCTGAATGTGATACACATTGAGCAGTCAAGGGAAAAAATGTTATTTACAACACTGGCTGCAGTTTGAGCCACAATGATAGAAGTATTCATTCCAAGGACAGCATTGCTCTTACCTTCCAGAAAATATTTTTATGTAACTCTTCTGGCTGTGTCTCTTCTTCCCACTCTGGCAGGTCTATCAAAGAGAAGAGAGACCAAGAGATATAAAGTATAGAAATATGGGCTTGCCCTCTAGCCACTCTAGAATGAATAAGTTTAGAGGAGGGCACAGAGATTTAAAGAAAAGGAGGAAGAGGAGGGTCACTGGAGAAACATGAAGTGGCTAAAAATAGAAGTGTTAGGGAAAATAGAATGTTATTGACTGGAATTACGTCCCTCTCCAAAAATCCATACATTAACGTCTCAGCTCCCACCCCTCCCAAACCTTCCTCACCTCAGAATATAACCATGCACGGAGCTAAGTTCTTTAATGAAGGAATTAAGTTAAATGAGGCCTTTAATGTGGGCCCCTAATCCAACATGACTGGTGTCTTTATAAGAATCAGAAGAGCCACCAGTGGGGCGCATTCACAGAGAAATGGCCACAGGATGAGTCAGCAAGAAGACAGAAATTGCGAGCCAACAAGAGAGGCCTCAGAAGAATCCAACCCTGGTACCACCTTCATTTTAAACTTCCAACAACCCCAGAACTGTGGGAAAAAAAATTCTATTGTTTGTCTATGGTATTTTGTTGTGGCAACCCCAGCAAACTAATACATTGAACTAGTGATGTCAGGTTGAAAACAGAATATTAAAACGAGCAAAACGTACTGTTATTTATTTTTAGTATGTGCTATAGTCTGTATCTGTTTCTTATCATTAAGCTTTTAAAAATTCTGTGCGTACAACACTTTTGTAGTTATAGTGTTTTGGGGAAAAAAAGGGAAAATATCTTTGAGGGGACATAAAACAGAAGACATCAGCTGTAAGGAAGGAGTCTATAAATATGTAATTAAGAATTCAACAAGAACAAGAATTTAGTAAAGCTAAGAGAAGAATGGGAGGATTCTAGAAAGATGATGGAGAAGGAAGCACCAGAAATCTGTCTCTCCACCTAGATAACAATTGTACTGGCAAAATCTGTCTGCTTAATTATTTTGGAAATCTAGAGTGTACTGAAGGCTTAGAAATGTCTGGGAAGAGCTTGAAGAGTAAATGGTGACTCATTTTGTCCCATTTCATCTATTAGCAGAGTAGTAGCTACCCTTCACCCAACCCTCAGTGTCTTGGCAGGCAGTTGTACACGTATTACCTAAGCAGCATGCACACATTTTGTGGGGAGTTGAAGGGAGGGTAAAAATGACCCTGCCATCCAAAATATCAGGGATCTATGCACTGATCACTGATTGCTGCTTGTGATCACAGAAGTGCAGACAAAGAGGTGCCGTCCGTGGTTGTTTCATGTCCCCCCACAGGTGCAAGCTGAAATAGAGAACAGAAATATAACAGGGAAAATCAACAAAACCAGAAGTTGGTTCTTCAAAAAGATCAACAACATTAACAAACTTTAGCTATAGATGGACTAAGAAAAAACAGAGAAAACGAAAATTATTGAAATCTTAAATAGAAGTGGAGACATCGCTGCTGATTCTACATAAATAAAAAAAGATTATAAGAGAGTACTGAGAAAATTGTATACCAACAAATGGGATATTTCTAGAATCACAAAACCTACCAAAACTATGCCATAAATAAATAGAAAATCTGAATATATCTTCAAGCAGTAAAGAGATTGGATCATAAATCAAAAATCTCTTGAAAACAACATCCCAGTAACTGATGACTTCACTGGTGAATGCTATCAAACATTTAAAGAAGAATACTAATCCTTCTCAAACTTCTCCAAATATTTGAAGAGGAGGGAACATTCCCCTTACTTATTCATGAAGCTAGCATTACCGTGATATCAAAGCAGAAAAAGACACTGCAAGAAAAAACTACAGACCAATATCCCTTATGAACATTGATGCAAATATCCTTAACAAAATATTATAAAACTAAATTTAGCAGCATATGAAAGGATTATACACAATTACCAAATAGAATTTATTCCTGGAATAAAGGATGGTTTGAAACAAAAATTGATCAATGTAATATACCACATTAACAAAATAAAGAGGAAAAATACACATTATCATCCTAATTTTTGCATTTGTCAAAATTCAACATCCTTTTACAACAAAAGCAATCAACATACTAGTAACAGAAGAAAAGTACCCCAACATAGGAAAAGCCATATATGAAAACCCATGGTGAACATCAAAATCAATGGTGAAAGACTGAAAACTTTTCCTCTCAGATCAAGAACAAGGCAAAGGTGTGTGCTTTCATCACTTCTTTTGTTGTTGCTGTTTTTTTTTTTTTTTTTTTTTTGAGACGAAATCTCGCTCAGTCGCCCAGGCTGGAGTGCAGTGGCGCGATCTCGGCTCACTGCAAGCTCCGCCTCCCGGGTTCACGCCATTCTCCTGCCTCAGCCTCCCGAGTAGCTGGGACTACAGGCGCCCGCCACCTCGCCCGGCTAGTTTTTTGCATTTTTAGTAGAGATGGGGTTTCGCCGTGTTAGCCAGGATGGTCTCGATCTCCTGACCTCGTGATCCGCCCACCTCGGCCTCCCAAAGTGCTGGGATTACAGGCGTGAGCCACTGCGCCCGGCCATCACTTCTATTCAACATAATACTAAGTCTCATCCACAGCGATTAGGCAAGAGAAAGAAATTAAAGATATCCAAATTGAAATGGAAAAAGCACATGTATCTTTCTTTGGAGATACATGATCTTCTCTAGAGAATACTATAAAGATTACACACACACACACACACAAACCTGTTAGAAATAATAAATAATTTCAGCAAAGTAGTACACAAAATCAACACACAAAATTGGTTACATTTCTGTACACCAAAAATGAACAATCTGAAAAGAAAATTTTGAAAATAATTCAATTTATGACAGCATCAAAAACAACAAAATACTTAGGAATAAACTTAATAATAAGAAGAAACACTTGTACAATAAAAACTATAAAACATTGCTGAAAGAAATTAAAGAAGTTATAAGTAAATGGAAAGACATCCCATGTTTACAAATTGAAAGACAACATTACTAAGATATCAATACTACCCAAAGTGGACTACTAGTTCGATACAATCCCCATCAAAATCCCAATGGCATTTTTTGCAGGACTTCAAAACTTACTACATAGCTACAGTAATCAAAACAGTTCAGTACTAGCATAAAGACACACACACACACACACACATATATATATATGCCAATGGAATAAAATAGAGAACCCCAAAATAAACCTTTGCCTGTATGATTAAATAATTTTTGACAAGGGTACCAAGACTATTCAATAGGGGAAAGGATGGTATTAACAAATGGTGCTGGGAAAACTGGATGTCGAAATTCAAATGAAAGAAGTTGGATCCTTACCTAATACCATATACAAAAATTAACTCAAAGTAAATAAAGGACCTAAATGTGAAATGTAAAACTGTAAAATTCTTAGAGAAAGACAGGGCAAATCACAACATTGGATGGCAATAATTTCTTGGAAATGACACGAAAGGCACAGACAACAAAACAAGACAAAAAAGGCAAAAGGTGAACTTTATGAAAGTTTTTAAAAATTGCACTGAAAGACACTATCAACAGAGTAAAAAGGCAATACACAGAATGGTAGAAAATATTTGTAAATACTACCATAAAAAGAATACTCAGAATATTAATTGAATATTGACCTTATTAAAAATTGGGCAAAAGACTTGAATAGACATTTCTCCGAAGAAGATACAGAAATGACAAATAAGCACAGGAAAAGATGCTCAACATAACTAATTATTAGGGAAAAGCAAATCAAAACCACAATAGGTGCCATCTCACACTCATTATATAGCTGCTATTAAATATATATATATATATAATATATAAATATATATATAAATATATATATATTTATATAATATATATATATATATATATATATATATATATATATATAACATGTGTTAGTTAAGAAGCAAATAAATTAAAACAATTTTGCACTGGTGGTAGGAATGTAAAATGGTACAGATGTTGTGGAATACCAACACCTGTACCATTTTACACTCTTACCACCTGTTTGGTAATTCCTCAAAAACTTGAAAATACATTTACCATATCATCCAGCAATTTCACTTCTAAGTATATTCAAAAAATTGAAAGCATAATCTAAAAATATATTTGTATACCCACGTTAATAGCATTACTCACAACAGCTAAAACATGGAAGCAACCTAAAGGCCCAGTGACAGATAAATAAACAAAACATTATATATATATATATACACACACACACACACACTACACACACACACACACTACACACACACATATACACGTACACACACAATGAAATATGATTCAACATTAAAAATAATACTGACATATGCTACAACATGAATAAACTTTGAGGGCATTATGCTAATTGAAATAAGCCATTATTCTACTTATATGGGGTATATAGAGTACTTATAATCATAAGGACGGAAAGTAGCATGGTGGCTTCTAGGGACTGGAAAGAAGAAGGAATGGGGAGTTATTATCGAATGGGTAGACAGCTTAGTTTTAGAAGATGAAAGAATTATCTTCTAATTAGTGATGGTTGCACAGCAATATAAATGCACTAAATACTACCAAACTGTACATTTAAATATGCCTAAGACAGTAAATTTTGTTACATGCATATTATAATTTTTTAAAAACTGGAAAAAAAGTTGTGAGAAGCACCTAATTCCCCCAACTCTGCCAAGACCTACCAAAATTATGCCCTTGATATTTTTTGGAAATTTTGAAGAAGACTCTGAATGTCTTCAATTATATGGAATTGGAAATGAATAATTTTATTTGAATATTTAAGAAAACTGGATTCCAGTAGTGTGGGCAAATGGGAGGATCTGGATTCCAACATACTCTAAAGCAATAGTCTATAATCAATATTGAGGTTCATGGAGCTGTTGACTTTAGAGTTGGTTTCTCACATATCAAGGCAATGGTGAACATATTAGCTGAGTCGGCCAACATGATCAAAGACAGTATCTGCAAACCTCTTAAGAATCCCAGAGTCCATTACATAAAGCAAGTGAGAACACTCACATTTTATTATAATGACCTCTTCAGGGTCCTCCACGTAACGTACAGTTCAATGTTCCATCACTAATATCTTATATGAAAGAAAACGCCATCCATATAGAGCTCAAAGTATGTGGTGAAAAAGGTCAGCAGTAAAGAGATTGAACTGTGGAATTAATTAACAATCACTTTTTAGAAAATATGATTAATACCTTGAAAGACACTGAAAATTTCTTTATTCTGCTGAGGATAGCAGTGATTCCATAGTCATTTTCAATAAAATCACATTCAGTTGTAATATAAGAAGAAGCTGTTCTTATATTGCATTCAAGAGACTTACTTTTTGCATGGAGACATTTGATTTTCATGAAACACTTTTGAGAAAATTGATAGGCATTTCCCATTCCGTAAGAATGATGCCATTTGAAACTTAGCACCTCTCTCCTATGAGTTTTAATAAGCTTAATAAGTATTATGACAACATTAAATAATAATGAATTGAGATACTAAAAGATCGTGTCTGACTCCATGACACCAAGAAAGTCAATCATATAGAGATGAAACCCAAAACCTGGTTATCTGCACTTTACCTACTGGATTTCTGGTTGTGTTTTTATTATCTCTGAATTGTACAGAATTTCAATTAAAAAATTAAAAAATACAATAGTGAATAATCAGTAAATCTTGTCAGCACTCATTTCTTATATTTCAAAGCCACTATAACTGTCACTATTTCATTTATTGGTGTATTTTTGGTGCCACCTGATCTCTACAATCATCCTACAAATTTCTCTACAGGCTATTTAGCACAACTGACCCTAGACTCAAGAACTGGAAGATCACAAATTGAGCTCTCCTAGGACCCCAGAACATTAATTGCTACCAAAAGAGATTCTGACAATTAGGAAATGGTGATAAATATACTCCCTAGGTAAATAAACAATGGTTCAGTCAAGACTTAAGATGTCTTTCTTCCAGGCTGCATAGCTCCTTTAATCTTTCTCCTGCCTTGGGCCCAGGCACAAAAAAGAGTTGATTCCCTTTAATAAATAAGTCATCTACTTCACAGAGTTGATATCATGAGGAACGAATCAGAAAATATATGTGAAAATTGCTTTGAAGTCATGTTATGATTTTCAAACGCATGCTATTTTGTGTTCTTTGTCTACCATCACTATTATAATCATTATTATATGCTGACTAAGAGAAGAAAGGGTGGCTATTTCAACCACTGTTGAAAGAAAAGGACTCTAAACAGGGTTCCACGCTGAACATTTTTGGGCTGCTGTTTGTTGCTGGGAAGGTATTGGAAAAAGAAAACAAACTGTTAATATTAAAAAACAGACAAATTATTTTAAAAATTTTAAAAGTATATGTATCCATGAAATTTAGATAATTTATTACTAGTCATATTGGATTAGAGAAAAAGAAACTTAGGAAATGTTTTAAATTCATAAAAAATAAAAATAATAAAAAATAAAACCCATAGCCTGTCATCTAATGCTAAACACCACTAACATTTAATATTTTTCCTACAGGATTTTTTTTATATGCTTGAGTTTGGCTTTATACTACAAATGTCATAGTATACATAAAATATTGCTTTTTACTCATTTTTTACTCATTTACTTCCTTTTTACTCATTTTTAACAAAAGTTTTTTTTTGTTGTTTATAGTAACTACAGCACTCAATGATAGATTTTATTTGTAATATCTATAAGATATGGTATTAACGTTTACAGTTGAGGATCATAAAACCATCCTGAAATTAAGTGTTGAAAAGAAACTGAACATAATTGATAAACTTACTTTGAATAATTCTAGATTATTATTGTCATCATTTGACTCTCTTTAGTGTTTTTAAGATTAAAATCCCTACATACTTTCCATGCACTGAAGTTTCATTTTGTTCAAAAACACTTCAAAATGTAGACTTTTATGTAAACTGTACATCATTTATAACAACTTTCTTTGTAGGATTATAACTGTTGTGTGTATTTTTACTCTGTATATAATTAACTTTTAATAATTCTTATTTGACTTCATCAATGCACCGCTTGCTAATATTCAAAGAGGCCTGCTCTAGTACAGCAGGATGAACTTTTCAGAACTTCAAGATAATTACTCAGAATAATGTCTGCCAACAAATGTTTGGAACACAATCTGTAAGTTGGAGAGGTGCTGCAGTTAAATATTTGGAGTTTTATCAATTCCTTATAAGAAATGCTCTTTGAATTCTGATAAATACAACCACAATAAGGTAAAACAGCTACTGGGTCCACCAATTTTATTTTTTATTTATTTTTTATTTTTTTTATTTTTTATTATTATACTTTCAGTTCTAGGATACATGTGCATAACATGCAGGTTTGTTACATATGTATACTTGTGCCATGTTGCTGTGCTGCACCCATCAACTCATCAGCACCCATTAACTCGTCATTTACATCAGGTATAACTCCCAATGCAATCCCTCCCCCCTCCCCCCTCCCCATCATAGGCCCCGGTGTGTGATGTTCCCCTTCCCAAGTCCAAGTGATCTCATTGTTCAGTTCCCACCTATGAGTGAGAACATGCGGTGTTTGGTTTTCTGTTCTTGTGATAGTTTGCTAAGAATGATGGTTTCCAGCTGCATCCATGTCCCTACAAAGGACACAAACTCATCCTTTTTTATGGCTGCATAGTATTCCATGGTGTTTATGTGCCACATTTTCTTAATCCAGTCTGTCACTGATGGACATTTGGGTTGATTCCAAGTCTTTGCTATTGTGAATAGTGCCGCAATAAACATACGTGTGCATGTGTCTTTATAGCAGCATGATTTATAATCCTTTGGGTATATACCCAGTAATGGGATGGCTGGGTCATATGGTACATCTAGTTCTAGATCCTTGAGGAATCGCCATACTGTTTTCCATAATGGTTGAACTAGTTTACCATCCCACCAACAGTGTAAAAGTGTTCCTATTTCTCCACATCCTCTCCAGCACCTGTTGTTTCCTGGCTTTTTAATGATCGCCATTCTAACTGGTGTGAGATGGTATCTCATTGTGGTTTTGATTTGCATTTCTCTGATGGCCAGTGATGATGAGCATTTTTTCATGTGTCTGTTGGCTGTATGAATGTCTTCTTTTGAGAAATGTCTGTTCATATCCTTTGCCCACTTTTTGATGGGGTTGCTTGTTTTTTTCTTGTAAATTTGTTTGAGTTCTTTGTAGGTTCTGGATATTAGCCCTTTGTCAGTTGAGTAGATTGCAAAAATTTTCTCCCATTCTGTAGGTTGCCTGTTCACTGTGATGGTAGTTTCTTTTGCAGTGCAGAAGCTCTTTAGTTTAATGAGATCTCATTTGTCAATTTTGGCTTTTGCTGTCGTTGCTTTTGGTGTTTTAGACATGAAGTCTTTGCCCATGCCTATGTCCTGAATGGTACTACCTAGGTTTTCCTCTAGGATTTTTATGGTATTAGGTCTAACATTTAAGTCTCTAATCCATCTTGAATTAATTTTTGTATAAGGAGTAAGGAAAGGATCCAGTTTCAGCTTTCTACTTATGGCTAGCCAATTTTCCCAGCACCATTTATTAAATAGGGAATCCTTTCCCCATTTCTTGTTTCTCTCAGGTTTGTCAAAGATCAGATTGCTGTAGAGGTGTGGTATTATTTCTGAGGACTCTGTTCTGTTCCATTGGTCTATATCTCTGTTTTGGTACCAGTACCATGCTGTTTTGGTTAATGTAGCATATGGAACCAAAAAAGAGCCCGCATCTCCAAGACAATCCTAAGTCAAAAGAACAAAGCTGGAGGCATCACGCTACCTGACTTCAAACTATACTACAAGGGTCCACTAATTTTAAACATGGATGATGAGATAATCTCGCATCTAATTACCTATTTCTCAAATACAAAAACTTTGTGTCTCTTATTTTGGATAAAAAAATGTGATGGAAAAGGGATTCCTTCTTATTATAATAACAAAATATTTTACGGTCACAGGCCATACCAATGCTTGACTTGTTTCAAAAGGAGACAAAAACAAACAAGAAAAGCTCTTATATCAGGGGATTGCAGTGAGATTGAGGTTTATCCTCGAAACCCCACAAACACTTCAAGAAGGCCATAGTTTAATTCTTGCTCTTGATGGTTCTTTGGGTTCATCCAAAGAAATAATATTTTTGTACTATTAGTTAACCTGTCTGTAAGCATTTTTTCTTAGTGCAGTTTTTACATTTAACTAACAAGAGTAGTATTTTTGATATATGTAACTGGATATCTCCAGATTAGGTATTTTTTACTGATGTCAGAAGAAAACTTAAGGGAAGCTGAAGAAGGAGAACACATTTCAAAGACACCCCAGTGGAGTCAATTAGCACCTATAAATGTTTATATAATTCATCACGTACTGCCAAATTAATCTGTTTAAAACAGTTTTTTTGTCAAATCAGAATCTTGTTCAATAACTTCTCCACAGATATTAAATAAATCCCAACTCTTAACCCTGTATTTTAAGACAGCCATCAACAAAATTTGTCTTATCTATTTGTACTACTACTAAAACAATTTCAGTTAGGTTTTATTGAAATAAAAATACCCTCTCTTTTATTTCCCTCTTTATTCCCTCTTTTCTTCAGTCTACCAGTTCAAATACTATTTCATTTACTACGCACACCTCACTATTTTTTATTCTAATTTTATTTTAAGTTCTGGGATACATGTGCAGGATGTGCAGGTTTGTTACAAAGGTAAATGTGTGCCATGGTGGTTTGTTGCACCTATTAACCCATTACCTAGGTATCAAGCCTAACATGCATGAGCTCTTTTTCCTAATGCTCTCCCTCCCCCAATCCCACCCCTCAACAGGCCCAAGTGTGTGTTTTCCCCTCCCTGTGCCCATGTGTTCCATTATTCAGCTCCTACTTATAAGTGAGAACATGTGGTGTTTGGTTTTCTGTCCTTGCATTACTTTGCTGAGGATAATTGGCTTCCAGCTCCATACATGTCCCTGCAAAGGACATAATCTCATTCCTTTTTATAGCAACATAGTATTCCATAATATATATTTACCACATTTTCTTTATCCATTCCATCATTGATGGGCATTTGAGTTGATTCCATATCTTTGCTATTTTGAATAGTGCTGCAATAAATATACACATGCATGTGTCTTTGTAATAGAATGATTTATATTCCTTTGGATAGATACCTAGTAATTGGATTGCTGGGTTAAATGATATTTGTGGTTCCAGATCTTTGCAAACTCACTATTTATTGGTCAATAGCCTACAATTTCTTCTAAGTCGTGGCCCATTCACTTACTTTGTTTTCATGCCCTTCATGACTTCTAATAATATTGAAATCCCATAGAGCCCTTCATGTATGTCATAAAGTATATGTGTGTCAATAACAAACACACACACACACACACACACACACACACACAATACTAGGAGTTAGATAAGAAAAACATCATTGTTTCTTTTAACCAATTAGAAGACAGAAAATACACACAGTTGGCCTGAAAATAACCTAGAACCAGGATTTCAGTTTAGCATACCCCTCTGATAGTACTATGCCCCAGGCATCAGCATGGCTCTCCCACCTCAGTTTCTAGAAAGCAGAGCCATAGTCTGGCCCCAGTGCTTCCGGGAGCACCTAAACTTTAGAGTGACTTCCTGAAATTTTCTGTCTCCTTCTAGGGCTTAAAGCTTGACAGAACTGTTTCTCTCCTTCATGTTTTTCTCCAAACTTCTACTTTGTGTGGCTTTGACCACATATTCACAAGAGCAAGAGCACCAAGGCTCATGACAGTGGAAACAACCTAGGGTCCTGTGGCCACACTCAGTTCCAGGTGAATGGTCAGGCTAATGGATTGTTCCTGGAAGCTATTGTGGTATTTTATTCAAGGGATCATCTCAGTCTGGATTACCAGACTCTTGCTGGCACACTAATTTTAGGTGATTTTGCAACCTATATGGACAAAGCCTTTTGCAAAAAATAATTTCTCAGAGCCTACTCGCCTGAGGGGTGGCCTTTCTTTTGTAGGTATGAAGAGCAATGAGTAAAAACATCTCTCTCCCTCGCAAAGAGAATCATTTAATATTGTACATTTGTAGTACATTTTAGAAGTCATAAAGAGCTATACTATATAACATTTTATTTGATCTTTACGAGAAATTAATTATTTCAACAAGTATTATTGATGGTCTTCTATGTCTTGGCATTGAATTAAATGCTGAGCATTTATAGATTTACAAAATGGACACTATTCCTGATGACATGAGAAATACAGTGGTGAAGACAAAAAGTTAAACTAATTACATAAGTAGTTATTGCTTACAATTTTGAAAACTGAAGTAAGGGTGACATGAGAAACCTCCTACTCTGACAACCTCACCTAGTCTATAAGGTAAATATGTCTATAAGATAAATAAGATCAATTTCATTTTACAGCTGATTTAATTAACTTTACAAAGTTAAATTGACCTTGGTCAAGGTCACACAGTGAGTAAAGGACAGAAGTAATGCATGCCCCAGGATTTATGCTTGATCTGTTCCTTTTCCTGTTGGTAATTGCTCAGAACACACACACACACACACACACACACACACACACACACACACACACACACACGTCCTACCATGACAATCCGATTCTTGAGAACAGCAATTGTGAGTCTACGGGCATTCTGAATGCTGTTGACTTTCAAGGTAAATGTTAAAGAAATAATTAAATTAGTGAATAATTTAATTGTATTATTGACTATACATTGTGTTGCTATGGTAATTGTAAATTAAAAAGACGATTATTTTTTATGAACCTAACAAAGATATAGTCACATGTTCTCACTGTCATGCTGAGAATTAAAACAGACCACTGGGATAAAAAGTGATGGGGTAGCCAGAGCAGTTTCTCTGATCAGATAGGTGAGAAGGACGAGAAGAATCACGACTCTTAAGAGATCCAGATATGGACATTTCAATAAGAGTATAGTTAGGTTGAGACATGGAGAGTAGAGTATATATTATTGGAAATAAAGAAAGAGCCAGATCATGTGTGGTTTTTTGATAAGTTGGGGCAGAAATGTCGATTTTAACAGCAATGGGAAGACTTTGAAGAGTTCTAAGCAGGAAAGTGACATGATCTGAACTATATTTTTGGAAGATTGCTCAGATCAAAGTCTGTTGGGATCAAGTGGGCAGTTGGAATGGAAATAACAGCTGGGCCAACTGTAAATAGTATTTAAGAATCCTTTATAGGAAGTCAGAGGGTACAGAAGAAAAAAAATATATATATTTATAGGACCAGAGGTGAAAACCATAAGAATCAGCATAATCAAAAAGATTTGTGGTAAGCAAGAGAGTGGAAATTAGAAGAAATATTTGAATAAGCAAGAGTCATAGTCAGACATGGATAACCTGATAAAAAACACTCACTTACAGGCAAATGTGGGATTGAAAGATGGAAACTTAGTCATTGTCATAAACCCTTCATTTCACCCAGATCTCTGATTTGGCAAGCTATCTATAATCATGGGCTTTCCTATGTTTAAAATTCTGTACCCTCAGAGTCTTTCTAGAACACTACCACATACTGTGTAATAACATGAGTTTGCTGAGAACAAGGACTTTAGATGCACACAGACCATGGTTTAAAATTCCATGCTACCAATTTCAGGACCTGTGAATGAGATACTGACAACCTCACTGATCCATGGTTTTCTCATTCATACAAAAGGATTATCAATAGCACATACTTCCTAGGGTTGCTATAGGCAGCAAAAATTATAATCCATAGAAAGTGCTGAATATAGTATTTGGAGCATCTAAAGATACTGTGAGCTGTTTTTAATATTATTAGTTATATGTCAAAATAGAATTATAAAAATCTACTTTTAATGTTTCTTACATGTTAGTTGGCATATAGTTGATTTTTTGCTCATTGAAATGTAGTATCTATTTAAGGTCAGTGATATATAATTATGCCCTATATTTTCTTTATTTATGTGCCTTTCTTTATCTTTATTTCTGTTGTTAATTTGATAAATAAAGTTTCACAATCTCTACCCATTATTGCCTGCCCTCCTCACACTCCCTACTCCACTCCCCTGCCACTGGTACTTTCCTGAGGCAACCAATTTAACGTATATGTTTTTCCTCATATTTCTCCATTTTATACAAACCTATACAAATATATTGTGGAGTTTGTACTTACAAAGTGGGGCTCACACTATATAAAGAGCTCTGTAACTTAATGCATTCAGGACATTCTTCCACATGAATAGATTATAATCTAATTCTTATCAATGACTGCAAAATATTTCAGAATATGAATATATTACAATATCTTCAAGCATTCTTCTACTGATGGGTATTTCTATTGGGTATAGTTTTGGTATTTTTGTTTGCTTTGGTTTAGTTTACACTGTTACAAGTACTGTTATACTAAACACAACATGAACTGATATACTTATGACTGATAGAATTAATTCATCAACATCAGAAGCTAAATCAAAGGCTGCTGCTTCCTATGTTATATTCATTACAGGTATATAATATATGCACATTAAAATGAATTCTGACAAAATGTATTTAGGTTTTCTGTCTTCGTTGTCAATCATATGGAAAGAGGTATTTATTTTAAAAGAGATATTTACTCCCTCTTTTTCTTTGTTACTCCATTTTGGTTTTATCAGATCCAAATGAGAGAAAAATGTAATCTAGATTTAATTAACTGGTGCTTGTTTTATAGAATATATTTCCATTTGTCTCTTTTGACCAAAAATTCTTTATTGCAAATATACAAGTTCAATGGATCATTAGACTGTCCAATGAACAAGTTACTAACTACTTGAAATCTGGAACTATGTATTTGTGCATACACACATATGTATTTGTGTACATTATAATGTGCATGAAAGATCATGTGGATTGGTTACTTCTTGACAAACCTCATTGAGTGTTGCATAAGGAATGAAGGGAATACAAATTATTTGCCACAAATGAATAGAACAACAGTATTATAAAGAGCATTCTCTATTATGTCCCACAATAAAATATTTTTTTCCAGGGGAGTTATCAGTAATATTATATTAAAAAGACAAGAGAAAAATGATTCACTCAACAAACTTTCAATTTTAGGATTACTTTTCAGAAACCTATCAGTTTTATAAGATGGAGACAATCTAGACAACAACATGTATCTTGAGCCCTGATGAACTTTTAATAGAATTTAGAAATCTGCAACTCAGGTTTATGTTACTTATTAGAGAGTGCATTCTTTCCAACAAATGAGTCTTATTTTCATAAAGCTGACTACCGCAGAGACCACCTTTTAGATGTGGACTTTATTTATCTGGATATGTTAACATCCCCTCTTAGGAGCATCGGCATGTGAACATCAGTGTTCCAGTGGCCCTAAGTGTCTTCAGATCATACAATATGGACATGATTCAAAGGGAAAGGTTGACAAACTATGTTTTTGAGGTCAAATTTGAGCATGGCTTGGTTTTGTACAGTCTTTGAGCCAAAAAAAAAAAAAAAAAGGTTTTTATATTTGAAAAGGGTTGCAGAACATAAAAAGAACCTATAGGTAAGAATCTTTGTGACCTGCAAAGTTTAAAATATTCACTATCTGGTCTTTAACAGGAGAAGTTTGCTAACCTCTGATCTAAGGTCATGTTTACATATTTTTAAAAAAATCTTTCAAAGGCCCCAAGTTTGTTATATGTTACAGCTTTTGTCTATTATGGGAGTAAAAGTTGCCTCCTTTCTTTATTTGACTTCAAGGTGAAAAAGGGCAAAGTGCCTTACGATGTTGAGTTGCATTTGCTGAAAATATCTTCTGTAAACACACATAGAAGAAAAGAACAGCCTTAAGATAAAGAATGCTTTCAAAAAGGAAATGTGTAATGCAAAATTGTTCTATCCATAAATGTTAATTTTCTTTTGCCTGCTTTAGTTATTATCTGCCCAGCTATCCACCTATCTCACTAGGATGTTGTAAACTGAGATAAAAAGGGGTCTGAGCTGCTCTTCACTAGGTGCTGTATTGATCCAAAGCATTGCTATGATAATTTACTATTGAAGAGATTATAAATGAAAAACTCTTCTGCAAGACAAACTACTCTAGTATAAAGTTTGGAGGCAAGAGTGTTACCTTGCTATAATACTTGGAAGTATTTTTTCATATCTGAAACCTCTATTTGCTCTTCCCTCTTCTAAATCTCTACAGCAGGTAAGCTCCATTTCCTGTGTCATTGACTAACAGTAGCCACCTTGCTTGCTATATGCCCCATAGCTCAAAAGCAAATTTCCATGGTGATGAATAAACTTGAAAGAAAAAAAAAATGGTACTATGGACAAAAACATACGGTGGACATAAAAGGGAAATGTAGAATTCTATTATTTTAAAGCAATAAGTACAATATGCCTTATCTAGTTCTTTATTACTATAAGAATAAAATGCCTTGCTCTGACACTAGTAAACCAGGACCAGGTCCTAGGGCTCTTAAGTGCCTATCCAGTATTCTCGTCATTACTTTTTGCAATAAAAAGAAATGAAAATAGGAAGAAAAGACAAAACATGGAACTTGAAAAACAAGAAAATGAAAGAAAAATGAAGTATATAAGTACACATTTAAAAGTATATATAAAATGACATACAGGATCTCCATGTGAAGAGAAATAGAAAAGTAGATACAAAGTGTGTGATACACTGGCAATGTATGTTCTTATTCACCAATGCCAGGATTATCCCTGGTGAACTTGGGCCAAATTGCCATGACAATAATTAGCTCTAGTACTTTGACAGATCATTATGAGAACATTAGCAGGGCATTAGTGAGCATTACCCATTTTTCACACATTGATTAGATGCCATAGTTGGCTCATTAGTGTATTGGTGTCTAATAGCTGCAATCTAACTAGGATTTTCCTCCTTCAGCTGAGATCTAAACCTGCTAACCTCAGACCAAGCCACGTAAAGGGACTTTGTTAAAAAAGTACATGCTCATTTCACTTGTTTAAGAAAAAAACTCATTAATCAAGCCAGGGAATTACTTGGCCTATCTCTGCTTGGCAATGCACAGTAATCTACCGTCTTTCTCTGATTAAAATGACATGTTAAGCAATTTAGAAAAAATACCACACCAGTATCCTCCACAATTCATTTGATTATTTCCTAGCCTGCTGCTACTTCATGTTTCATTTAAGGATGAGGTTACCTCTTTATTCTGAAGAATATTCTCATATTTTGACCATCTCAGTCATCAATTGCTTTGGCTTCTGAAATCAGTAGCTTAGTTGTACTCAACAGTCTGTACATTAGGATCACCTAAAAATATTTCATAGACACCCTATGAGGCATGACCTACATCTCAGCCCAACTGAATCAGAAATTTTGGAAATGGGACCTGGGTATCCATATTGATTTATTTTCTTATGCTCACAGAGTGAATCTGAAGCACACTGGAGGTTGAGAATTACTGTATTCTGAAACATATAATTAGACCCATTAGCCTAGGATACAGAGTGAGGTGGGATACATACAGTGATAAACTTAACAAATCAGCTGGATAACTCCCAATATTGATGATAGATGGTGCATTGTTCTCAGTACATGCAAACATTCTAAAAATTAGAAGCAGAGAAAAGGTAACTCTGAGGAGGTGTTTTGTGATTTTTTTTCCCTTTTCTTGCATATCACCACCTGTCCACCCACACAGAAAACACATTTAATTTTGAGTCACATATTTTAGTAGGTACAATTTTCTCACACTATTTTATGAGTAATTATGTTTTTCTTATTCAAAGCAGTCCAGCATGGATACCCAGGGCAAAGCTCTATCCTCCCTTTCTTACCTTTCACTTTCAAAAGCTGTATGTCAAAACAATACCGATTAGAATATGTTAAATGAATTATTGAGGTGCTTGGCACTAAGCAGTCACTGAGGCTGGCTGGATTATAGGACAAGCAGGGATGCATGTAAGTCACTGAGCTTCACTCAGACACAGGGTCAGAATCTAGCTCCTTTTAATTTCCATAGGAAACTCAAGAAGAAGGAATGAAAAAAAAAAAAAAAAAAAAAAAACAACAAAGAGAAAGAAGGTGAAAAGGAAACCCTGTATTTATATGACTCTTTCCCTAAAAGTCTAAAAAGAAAGATTGAAATTAGGGAGAATTGAAATCAGCCACACCATCTTGACCAAGATATTTCCCATATTCTGGATTCAGTTTCTATATACATCGCTTGAGAAAGTTGGTTAAAATCCTTTAATTCTCAGAAAGCTTTAAAGTGTTACGATTCTGTGAGACAACTTAGGATACAAATAGTTAGGTGCACATAAGCTGACTTCAGCAATATAAGGATGCCATGTAAGGATTTATTTTTTATTATTCCCTCTATTTGAGAGCACTCTTAAAGATGCAAGGGAAACAGTAAATTGTAACTTCACAAGGGCCAAGTTCAAGTTGAATCTCAAATCCAAAGAGGCTGCTGTGTAGGGAATTTGAAGCCTGTCCAGCCTCTACTTCAGTGTGATGTCCCTATTCTCTATGCATCTTTGCAAATTTCAGGATTCAAAAAAGTCTCAGTCTATGTCTCATGATTATTAAGAGACTCTTGTAAGTCACTCTGCATTTTATCAGAATGTCTAGTCTGTCTAGTTACCATTTGGGAAAATGAACAGAACAGGCAATTTAAAAGATAATGAATGCCTTGAGTACTGTTTGGGGTAGAGTTTTATATAAGCCAAAGAAGATTAGCCTTTGTGGTGTTAGTAGCTATGTGTATATTAAAATTTTTGAGGTTTCTATAAAAGAAATAAAGCATTATTATTATTGACATTAATAATACTACTATTACAAAGAGCCACCATTTACAGAGTATTTACCATGGGCCAGAAACTGTGCTAATTACTTTTTATGTATTATCTTATTTAATCCTCAAAAATCTTTGGGAAATTCTTAGTATTAAACTTCATTTTATAGATGATGAAATGAATTTTGAGAGAAGCCCAAGATCACATGAATAGTAAAGCAGTAGAGGTAAGTTTGCAACACAGATCTGCTTAAAAACCCTAAAGCTCCTAGTACATAGTAACTGCCAATAACACAGTGGTTAGGATCATGGGACTTGGAGTCAAAGGGGTATCTGAGAACCTCTTCTCTCTCCAGTAGATTCTATATTCAGGTAAAGAGCTAATTTTTCTGAATCCAGTTCTGACCAGAATTTTCTGATTAAAAGAAAGTGCTCAGGCCTTTGTATCTCCTACCTTCAAAATTCAACCATCTCAGGTAGACATTCAAGGTACCTCACCATCTGGTCACAGTCTACATTGCCAGTCTTACTGCTCACTAATCCTCTACAGTATCCTAGCACAGTCATATAGTACACTTTCTTGTCTCTCTCTTTCTCTCTCTAAGAGAGATGGGGTTTTGCTCTGTTGCCCAGACTGAAGAACAGAGGTGCTATCCTAGCTCACTGCAGCCTCAATCTCCTAGGCTCAAGCAGTCCACATACCTCAGTCATCCAAGTAGGTAGGAATACAGATGCACATCACCACAGTTGGATAACTTTTGTATTTTTTGTGGCGATGGTATCTTGCTATGCTGCCTAGGTTGGTCTCAAAGTCCTGGGCTTAAGTGATTCTCCTGCCTTGGCTTACCACAGTGTTGGGATTACAGATGTGAGCCACTGTACCTGGCCAGTACATTATTTTCATTTAGGTAAGATGTCATTTTCCATTTGGAGTCTGCAGTTTATGTGTTCAGGAAAACTTTAATGGAAGAAGTGACATTTAAACTGGATCTTGAAGGATGACTAGAATTTTGACAGATGGAGGCTGAAACAATGAAGGAGAAGTGAACATCTGAGAAGATGTGTCTGCTTAAATAAACCCATGGGCTAAGATACAGAAGAACAGAATATATTAGGAAACAATGATTATCTTATAGAGAGAGTCAAGGACAATAGTGACAATTATATTTAGAAATAAAATTTGAGATCACATGAGGGAGAAAATGGATATCAGGCTAAGAAGTATTGACTTTATACTATAAGCATATGTAACTAATAAAGGTTTCTAATAATGTAGCATTGACAGGAGTAGCATTTAGATAGGAAAATTAATCAGGGTCCGGCATACAGGATAAATGGAGAGGTAAAAATCTAGACCCAGAGTGACTGTTTAAGAAACTCAGGAGAGGCTCTAGAAATAAAAGTATATGGACAGAAAATGCCCAAGCCTGACTATATTGCACAGCATTATAAATAAGGAATCTCTACAATTAGAACTAATTAGATATTTAATGTCAGATAGAGAAGAGTCAGAGAACATCTAATATACACAGGGGTGTTCAGTAAATGTTAGTTGACAGGGTAAATGAGTTTAAGCATTACAGAACTATACTCCAAATATCACAAGTACCCTAAAAATATGTGCAACTATGTATCAATAAAAAACTAACAAACAAAAACTAACAGACGAACTTAGTCCAATGGTTCCATACACAAAAGATGGAATTGAAGCAGGAAAGAAGTGTTTTGGGTTTTTTTTCCCGCATGGAAAAGATGGTAAGTTGGGGTTTAGATGTAAGCATCTAAATGAGAAGGCAAACAACATTGGGATTTCCTAGTGAAAATAAAAAAAAATATATAGAAACTGAAATTGAGTCACTGACACATCATACATGCATATAGATGTAGATACAGAAATAGCTATAGATTTGATGTGATTGAATATATCTACTTTCATAATTGGAACTAAAAAGAAAGTGTAAAAATAGAAGACCATAGGAATATACCCACATTTGAATTGGTGGTGGGGACAAGTAGAGAGAGTGTGGCATTGTAGCCAAGAAAGAAACAGACATGCTGAAGATGGTGTAGTAGTGGAACAAATATCACAGAAGCATGAAGAAAAAAACTGAGGCTGCTTGACTGAAAAATTAGGAAGTCATTAGCAATATGCATACATTGACCCTATGTTTCAGATTTCAGAAAAACTTTTGGTTGATTCACCTAAAGGTAAAGGTGGAGGGACTGATGTTGAGTATTTTTTGTTTGTTTGTTTGTTTGATTGTTTTAGCTTTGGATTCTCAATTGTTCTTGCCATTTTACAGCTCTGCGCAATTTACACCCAGAGCTGCCTCTATCACTCAAGGGCACGTTACTCTGGAATTGGCGGGATCTAACTAAAGGACCTTCCTACTTTCAGAAATCTTTCTTTAAATGAAAATTAGGGCTCTAAAACACTTGAAAATATTTTACTAGATGCCAACAGAAAGCTCTGAGGAAGAAGAGATAGATAGATAATACACTGCATCTCTTTACTTCTTTTCCAAAGTGGTTGCCCAACAATTTGGGGAAGATTTGATATTCAGCTTCACTGTCTTCTCTCTTTCTCTGCTCCTTATTCCCAATAAACAAAGTAAAGAGACTGAAACATCCAAAATGTTCATTTGAAGATAATGCCAAAGTAATCTGGCAAAATATAACTATAGCTCTTTTCACCAATATTAATGTACAATGGAACCACAGTTCTGAAAGTTCTGGGCACAAACACATTTGAAGGTAAATCAAGACTGACGGAAGGCATCTTAAACAAACAACAACAACAACAAAAAAAACAAGAAAAAACAACAACAACAAAGAAAAAGATGAGCCCAATAGAAAATAAATTGGCGTTAAGAAATAGGATGCCAGGCCAGAGAAAGAGGAGGCGCATTTGCAAATCTCCAGGAGAGCACTGCTATGCAAAAGCAAAAGGAACCAGTCAAGAAACCCAAGTTCTGATTGCAGATGTTACATTTGTGTCTTGGAGGGATGGGAAAAAGGTTTTAGCAGTCAGACAGGATGCTGAGGCTTCTCTCCTGACCCTGGGCCAAGACAATCTGCTTTTTAACTGGAGGCAACTGTAATCCATTCTGTGAACAGATGGCATACAGGAAAAAAATGCAAACACAGGCTCTCTAGCATCTCTTCCAAAAGCTAGCCTACTTCCAGCTGTGATAGAATAGGCAAAAGATGAATTTTTTTTAAAAAAGGTGCTAGTCGGTATGGAAGAGTCCTGTTAAGAACAGAAAAGATACTGTCTAACAGACTGATGGGCAGAGAGGACCTGCCTTGGCCACAGTGATGTTGGATAAATTTGTATTGCAATCACTTTTATATCAGTTATATCTCTTAACTCTTTTGGATCATCCATGATTTCCCCCTCCAAAACAGGCCTTTATTCCTTGTCGCTCTAATAATAACAAAGCATTCTGGGTATTTCTCATTTGGACTACTTGAAAGCCAGAAACTTCATTGCTAAATTTGGTCAGATGATTTGCTAATGAACAGCAGGGTCACAGGAAAAGATGTAGCAGAGAAAACACTTCCCTGGACGTAAATCAAAAGGAAAATACACATGCGAGAATGAATGCCCATGAAATGTCCAGTGGTGGATAGTATCAGCTTTGAAAATGATGTTCATATACCTTCGGTGTTGGAATTCTCTACTGACTTCTGAACCTAGAATATATTGACATCAATATAACTATCACTGAATCTGTGAATTTCTTATTTTATTTAAAATAATAAAAAATATTAGACTTAAAATAAATTCTAATTACTAAGAGAAGAATGTGAAGATTTTAGCCCAAGGAGTGAGCACTCCCATAACTAACTCTTACTGCTGCACAATGTATGGTTAAACAAAAGGTGACAGTTTTAGCTGGAACATTTAATGTCCACCAGTTGTGAATGCTACAGAGAGAAATTTCTATAATGGGTGGGAACGTGGACTTGAGTACCTCAAAAGCACCTTCCAGGTTAAAAAGTCAGTATAGGCTGGGCGCGGTGGCTCAAGCCTGTAATCCCAGCACTTTGGGAGGCCGAGACGGGCGGATCACAAGGTCAGGAGATCGAGACCATCCTGGCTAACACGGCGAAACCCCGTCTCTACTAAAAACACAAAAAATTAGACGGGCGAGGTGGCGGCGCCTGTGGTCCCAGCTACTCGGGAGGCTGAGGCAGGAGAATGGCGGGAACCCGGGAGGCGGAGCTTGCAGTGAGCTGAGATCTGGCCACTGCACTCCAGCCTGGGCGACAGAGCGAGACTCTGTCTCAAAAAAAAAAAAAAAAAAAGTCAGTGTATCTTCTATATTTAAATTATATATGTGTGTATGTGTATATATATACACACACACACATATATACACACACATACACACACACCACACACACACATTTAGTCACATTCAGCAACATTCATTGATAGCAACCACATGCCAAACACGCTTTGGAGGATCTAGGTTTTCAAAGATAAACAAAGACACCATAACCAAGACACTGTAAGCAGTCATGTGAATTAAAAATTATAATCCAGCGGGATATGTTTTATGTTGAAGACTAAAGGTGCCATATTTCATGATGAAATGAAGGACAATTCTTCCCAGTCCAGTTAGAGAAGACTTCACATAGAAGGTAGAGCTTGAGTAGGATCTGCCAGAATGGGGGTTAATTTATCAGGGAATCAAAAGACAGAGGTTAGTTAAGGACATTCCAAAGAATAGTCAGGTATGAGGGTAAGGAAATGTATAACAGCATGGTGCATTTGAGATAATGGAAGCAGTTCTGCAGAGTTGGAAAGGAATGCAAGTAGTAAATGGAAGAAAAGGCAAGGACCACTAGCTGGGCATGGAGGCATGCACTTGTAGTCCCAGCTACTCAGGAGGCTGAGGCATGAAAATTGCTTGAACCTGGGGACGGAGGTTGTAGTGAGCTGACATGACATTGTGCCACTGTACTCCAGCCTGGGCAACAAAGTGAGACTCCGCCTCAAAAAAGGAAAAAAAAAAAAAAAGGCAAGGGCCATGCTAACAGTAACAATAATATCCATATTCTGCAGATAGTCGGGAGCCTATGAAGTGTGGTACCTTCTCAGGAGATTTTTGTCAGTGGTCTCCTCATATCCCTTCCAATCTCCTACCACTTTCACGAACACTGCCTTCCAGTGGGGTTCACTCAGAACAGCTGACACCTGAAAATCTTTGTCAGTGGGCTGTCCTTGGGCTGCTGGTTTGTTCTGTCTAACATATAGAGCTCCTCAAGTGAACAGGACTTAAATTTCCCTTAGAACTTCTCTGTGGAGTTGAGCCAAAGTTGTCCACAGTAGGATTTTGCCTCATATTGCACTCCCATTTGGGATTCTTCCTATTAGTTACCAATTTTTCTACTTCTGTACTGATTTTTCCAGGGAATGATTTCGGGGAAATCAGTTTGATAGTACTGATGTCAGCAGCGGACCGTCTGGAACGGCTGCTGCCATCGCGCTGGCAGTAGCGGCAGGAGCAGCTGCGGGAGCAGCAGTGACGGCGGTGGGACTCCTGTGTCCCGGGCCCCCTGTGCCGCATGTCCCCGAGGCAGCTGACTGCGCCGTCCCACCCTTGTGCAGCCAGGCAGGACCCACCCGCAGGCCAGGAACCTCCGCTGCTCCAGACCCTGGCCCCACATCGCCACTCTCGCCTGCTGCTGCTGCGGGGAGGGTATGGGAAGGAGGCGGACAGTCTTTGGAGCCTGCCCCTGGGAGACTTATGGAGCCAATCACCCTGGGGGCCACCACCGTGGAGTTGGGTGGAGTCGCTCACTAGCTGGGGAGCAGTACGATTGGGCAGGAAGCTGGGCAGGGTAGGGCATGGAGGGGCCCAGAGGCAGAGCTGGACCAGAGGCGGTGCCACACTTGTACTGATTTTTCCAGGAAATGATTCCGGGGAAATCATTTTGATAGTACTGATGGCAGCAGTGGACCTTCTGGAGTGGCTGGAGCATGGGGGCTGGCCCAGGGTGGGAAATGGGAGCGGTGACTGGTGCCCACTTCAGGGATTCGGCCAGCAGTGTGGCCACTGCACTCATCCCCCACTGATGGTGTTGGTTTCTTGCGCCTTGGGAAGAGGCTCTCTGCTGGGCTGCCCAGGGCCACATCCTGAGGCCCATCCTCCATTAGGGTGACTGCCAACCCTGACACTCCAAATGGCCAGGCCCAGGGCAGCAATCCACTTCCAGAGGCACCCCACGGGCAGGGCCATGAGTCCCGTGAAAGGGAGCCTTGGGCTACCCCTAAGCATCCAGACCATGGAAAGAAATTGTGGAGACATCACACCTGCCCTGAAAGGTTGCTCAGGCCCAGCAAGGACCTGAAGCTCCTTCACCAGGCTGCAAGGAGGCATGGCCAAGGGTGCACACTCCACTGAGCCAGTGGGAGTGGGAACAAGAGGGAGCCCTGCCCTTTCTGAGTTGGTGGAGTGGGAACTCTCCAGGTGCAGCTACAGCCACCCTGCCACAGCTGCGAACTCAGGCATCTCTGTACTCACAGGGGCCTGGGAAAGTATTCTTACCTCCCACAGGCTGTCTGCTCCCACTGCCTGGCTTCTCCCCACTGTTAGCACCTGCTCCAATCTCAGAGCAAGGTCAAGGACCCAGCCCAGGTGCTGCTGTCACAGGCCAGCTGGAGGTGCACATACTCAGGGCAGTGCTGACATGCCAGCCCCCTGCCACCTCGGCTTCCTCTGGACTTAGGGCACTGACAAGCACAGGAGGGAGGCTGGGAGGGTGCTGAGGACCGCCTGGTGCTGGCCTGAAGGTGCCCCTTAGCATGAACAGACTGGGCATCGGCAGGCAGACTCCTGGGTGGAACAGGGTGGGTCCCTGGTGAAGCTCCACCTTCTGACTGGGGAGGGCCTGAAATCAGGGGGCTGGGCTGCCAGTCCCATGGACCAGAGGGGAAACTTGTGGTGCTTTTCCCTGGGCCTGCCCATGGCTGCCCATGGACCAATCAGCACACACTTCCTCCCCTCTAAGGCTCATAAAAACCCAGGACTCAGTCAGACTTGAGCAGAGGATGGAGAGACAATGGGGACACGACGGGATGACAAGCTACAGAGAGGAGCTGCCCACCCCAGGGTCTCCTCTCTATTGAGAACTAAGGAAATGATGGCACAATGAGCTGCAGGGAGGAACGATCCTCTCTGCTGAGAGCTGGACACTTGATGGGACACCTTGGCTATGGAGAGGAGCTGCCCACTGGGGGTCTCCTCTGAGCTGCTCTATTGCTCAATAACCCTTCTCCTCATCTTGCTCACCCTCCACTTGTCTGCATATGTCATTCTTACAAGTCGCAGGATAAGAATTTGGGACCTGCTGAATGTTGAGGCTAAAAGAGCTGTAACACACATAAACAGAGCTAAAACATGCCCTTTGCTCACAACATTGTGGGAAAAGAGAAGGAGAGAAGAGCTGCAGCCCTTCAGAGAGCCCAGACCTAGGAACTCCCCAAACCAGGCTGTGACTCCCTCTTTGGGCCCCTGTGGTTCCTGGCATCTCCAAGTTTCTGGGCACCATTGCATTCCCTGGTGCCAGCTGGGTAAACTGCTGGCAGTGCATCTAGTCTAGCTGCAGCCTCACAGAGAGCCAGTGTCTGTGCTGGCATCTGGAGCTGCCCTCCCAGAAGCAGCAGCCAGTGCGTCTGACAGTGCACAGTGCCTGGACCCCACGCTTGCTCACCTACCCCTCACTGCCCCATGCCTGACTTGCAGTCTCACTTGGAGGTGTGGGACTCAGGCTGGTAGTGGGAGTCAAGTGCAGCCCACCAGGCTGAGTGGGTGGAATGAGCACAGTGGGCCCAAGCAAAAACTCAGGCAAAGGCACCACTGACCACAGAGTTTTCTGGCCAGAAAAGCAGCACCCCAAAGATCCCATAACAATATAATTACTCATTTTAGGATCTACTTTTTAGGGGCGTCCAATCTATGATATCCCTTTAACTTATAGATGTGAGCTATTAAAGTAAGTCTGTAGAGATAAGGTTTTATTGATAAACTAAATATAACGTTGTGATGAAATGGGAAATGTGTTTCTAACTAGTTTTTGGTATATTTCAAGGCTGGTGACATTAAGAATAGATGAGATTATATATTTACACTACATTTGCATGGAACAACAAGGAAGCGAGGATTTTGCTGTATCGCTTACACTAAAGTACTGTTTCATGAATGAGTTTTCAGTTGGGACTGATTTTATTATGGCTGGAAGACTAGCGAATCTGCTCTTCTAACTCCAGTATTAGTGTTTTGTTCATTTATCTAAGGCACCTGTTTTTGTTTCCTTTCTATGTCTCTCTTTTTATTGTGGAAAGCTTGTGTTAACCCCACATGTATCAGGTTAGAGGACAATTAAGTAATGAGATACTTTGTTGCACAGGCTAACATTCAGATTCTGTGTCCATCATCAGCATCTCCCTAGTCCCAACCCAAACTCAACCTTAGAGATATTTCACTGCATATGAAGACTCAAATTTCTTATAGATGAAAGGCAACTAAATGAATGGTTTTTGATATAGATATGTAATGTTATCTGTGATTATAGTAACATTGAGATAACATTCATATAAGCCATTAATAGACCATAATCCTGCCCTAATGGTCCCTCTGTTATCCCTGACCTAGGCCATGAAGAATTCTGTCAACACACCTTGAGCCAGAGGAAAGCTTTTCGACATTCTCTCCTGAAAAATGACACCTTCCTCCCACCTCCACACACACAAGTCCTTTCGTGTAACAGATGCCAACCTGCTATAATTTTGACTCATTAGAGCATGACTCAGACAAGCCCCCTCGTTATGCTCACTTTCCAATTACTGGGACTGGACAATTTGAAGCAGAAAGAAAAACCACACACTGAGATCTTTGACGCTTGATATCAACTGACTTTTTATTCTGACTGTGACTCTTTTCTTCTCCCAACTCCTTGCCCCATTCCTGCTTCCCCAATTTATTGAACTAATATGTGTTTTTCTTCCACATCTGGTAGAAGACATAAATCTCTCAGCAAGTGTTAATATGTAAAATCTTTCCTCTCACCTTTCATCTTTCCTTGATTATTAGCTTTTATAAGCCCTGTGGCTGTCGATATACAGTTGCATTTATGTAGACTGACAATGATTTAGCAAAGAGATCTCAAATCCACTTATTTTTAAATATTATCAAGAGGTGCGCATCAGCTTCCTACAAGGCAGACAACTCTGTGTTTCACTCTCATTTCTACAGTTATTTTCCTCTTTGCATCACTGTTCCTCTCTTTCATTTCCTCTGTCATTCTATTTGTTTTTTTTTTCCTTTTTACTCTCACTACCTACCTTGCCTCACATGTAGTGACCTGTACATTCATTTCTTTTACTGGAAATGAAATAAGAACTTCAAAGGAGCATTAATGATCTCTCCTGTTTTACTAATTAAAGATGAATCCACCACAAAGCTTTCTCTGCCATTCCCTGTGTTCACATTAGATCAGAAATGGCATTTGTAGCCCCAAAAGAAATAGGGTAGTTCCCACCCTGAGATGCATGGCACACAACTCAGCTCTTCACTGGATGAGCATGTTACCAATGAGTTTGTTCCAAAGTAAGTGTAGCTTGAATATGGGAAGACAGGATTCGATAGTATTTGATAATTCACAATTTAAGGGCTAAGGAAAGATGGTTTATTATTAAATGCAAATAAAATGAAATGAAGTCCGGTTGTCTGGGTGCAGACAGAAATTACACAAAGCTTATAAGCCACACTGGAGATCTTTTTTTTTTTTTTTTTTTTTTTTTTTTTTTTGAGACGGAGTCTCGCTTTGTCGCCCAGGCTGGAGTGCAGTGGCCGGATCTCAGCTCACTGCAAGCTCCGCCTCCCGGGTTTACGCCATTCTCCTGCCTCAGCCTCCCGAGTAGCTGGGACTACAGGCGCCCACCACCTCGCCCGGCTAGTTTTTTTTTTTTTTTTTTTTGTATTTTTTTTTAGTAGAGACGGGGTTTCACCATATTAGCCAGGATGGTCTCGATCTCCTGACCTCGTGATCCGCCCGTCTCGGCCTCCCAAAGTGCTGGGATTACAGGCTTGAGCCACCGCGCCCGGCCTCACACTGGAGATCTTAACTACTAGACAGAACAGAGCTCTGGGAGCTGCGAGAAAGCACAAATCCTGTCTTTGAAGAAGACTGCACCCAGTATTATCTCTAGAGAAAGACTCGGATTGTACAGTCTGCTTGGAAAACTAAGGTGTGACTAGAAACAGGGCAAGTAAAGCCACTTCATGGAAGGGGATTATGTGTTGATTTTTAAAGTATTTCAACCTCTTTGGTTCCCATTGTAACTTTTCCCTTCTGTAAGATAGCGCTTCCTGGCCTCAGAAAAATTGCCTATTTTCTTACAGGGTTGATGGACAGCCTGCCTAGAGCAAAAAGATATATATTGCCCTTGACTATCCAAATATATAAAAATGATATGACAGCTTCATAATGGACACAAGTGTGAACTCAAGGACACAATAATAATTTTATATCAATATTATTTAAATATCTTTGCTAGGTTGACTTATATTTTAAACCAGTGAAAGTACTTCAAAAGCTATGAAATTTTTGTTGTTATTAACTAGGCTCCCAAGCTCTAGTGGACAATATTTTGGAGGAAGTACTAAAGGTGGATTTATAAAACTGAATATATTCAATGTGGCTACCGGGCTAATTTATGCACTGAAAACAATGCATTAATCTGTTATTTACTAACAAAAAATCTCTAGTGATTTGTCTTTATCAGATCAGTTTTCTTGTGCAATTATATCCTCGAAAGTCTAATTTGAGACTTCCATACATACATTTTTAGGCAGAAGGAAAGAGCATATCTGTGTTTCAACAGTTTTGTGTTCTTCCTACTTGTTCTGGGCCTGGGATTCACCACTTTTTTGTAACTACTAAAATTCAGCACCTGCTTCAAGTCCATTTCAAATCCCATCTTCTCTAAGGATCTTCCCCTGGATGTCTATCTCCCGTCTATCTGAAGTGCTATGACACTTATTTTCTTCAGCACTCATTTTGGTACTCACATACTTTGTAAAAATACTACATCTACTGCTTTGCATTGCTTGTTAATTACTTTCACATGTCTATTATATACAGCCAACAAATTATACATCTCTAGAAAGCAGAGATGGTATTTTAGAGCTACTTTCTATTTCTATAGGATCTAGCATTATACTCACTATGTCTTCATCCTGGCCATCTCCCCTGGACTTTAGACTTGTTTGTCTACTGTTCTACTCAGTGTTTTCCTGTGGAAGTCTAATAGACATATCAAACTTCTGATAACCAAAGATAACTCTCAACCTTTTCCCCCCAAAATGTGTTCATGCTTTGGAATCAGTTTTGGAAGCTCCATTCTTCCAGTTGCTCAGGCCAAAATACCTTGGATTCATCTTTCTGTCATACTTCACATCCCACCCATCATGACATAATATCATTTCTATCATCAAAACAAATGTAAAATACGATCAGTTCTTCCACTTGTACCACTATAGCTTTTGTCCAAGCTACCATGATTACAATGCCATCACAATATTCATCTAATTGGCCTTCTATTCTCAACATAAGACCCAGGTTGTTCTTTGAAAACATTAAGTCATCATGTCACTCCTCTTCTCAAATGCCACTTATGGCTTCCCATTTCAGAGTAATTGTAAGTCTTAATAGGATAAGTGTTAAAGTCCTAACAGTAACCTATAAAGCTCTATAGACCTGACATTCGCTTATCTCTTTGATCTCATGTCTTTTCTCCACCACTCACTCCACTTTAGCCACGTGGGCTAGAGAAATCTCCTTGCAATTCCTTGAATTCTCTAGGCAAGCTCCTGCCTGAAGGCCTTTTCACTTGCTGTTCTTTCAGCCTAGAGTGCTTTTCCCTTAGCCTACCCTATTTAAAATACATCCCCCACACAGACACACACATACACACACATAAACCTTTGACAACCATATCCCTTTTCACTTAATTTTTGTTCTTCATACTACTTGTCACTATCTAACATATTTACTTATTTATTTATATTATTGTTTATCTCCCTACACTACAATGCAAGCTTCTTGAGGACTGAAATTTCCGTGTGTTTTGTTCATTGCTTTAGTGCCCAATGCTAGAATACTCCTAGGCAAGAAGTGAATGCTCAATAATTATTTCAACGAATACACAAATGAAGAAATGAACAGCCTGGTAATATAGTCTTGCTAAAGTTCTTATAAAGTGAATATAGTAGAAAATAAATGGGAATTGCACTGAAAAAAATCTCAGAGAAAGGCACCACTCAGAGAAAGCACATTTCTCCTGTAGCACGAGTCATAGTATGTGTCCCACACGGCCAGGAGTGGTAGGCTGCAGGTCAAGCTCAAGCCACTGGTTACCATTGTAACCCCAGGAAAGGCCTGACATTCTTCTTGCCTTGAGCACACATCTGTAAATTTGTTTTGATGCCCGACTTCCACTTGAGTGCTTTTCACATTGTTTTGTAGATTTTTCTCATGATGTCTTTTATGGGAATATTTAACTTCTAAAATAGGGAAAAATACACTTTTACATAGCATTCTGTATCTAGTAGTAGATATATGATACAGGATTGGTAAATTTGATAATTTCTGCCATCCCAAAGTTTACTCTCTGATGCAGAAAAACAAATAAAAAAACTCCGAACCATAAATTTAAGACGTATAATAAAGACATAATTAGGATTTATAATGTTACTATACAGTCCTGAGCTCTACACTTGTATTCTCAGTATCTAACACTGCCTAGTTAGATAATAATATCTGTTCAATGAACAAAAATTAAAAACATACATAAAACACTGTGGAAAGTGAGTATTCATTGAGGAAAGGAGAAATGAAGAGAGAAAATTCTATGAGATGATCATGTGTGATCAGAGACATCGCCTCTCTAATTGCTAAATCCCCAGTCCATAGGAGAGTATCTGGCTCAGTAGGTATTCAAATACACATGAATCAATGGATAATTTCAATAATGTCGACTGATTATCTGACAAAGCTCTATGAAGGACAGAAGTATTTAATAATTCTTATTTGATTTTAGCAAGGTGTGGTGGTGCATGCCTGTAATTCCAGCTACTCAGGAGGCTGAGGCAGGAGACTCACTTGAACCTGGGAGGCGGAGGTTGCAGGGAGCCTCAACTGCACCACTGCACTCCAGCCTGGGCAATAGAACAAGACTCCATCTCAAAAAAAAAAAAAAAAAAAAGAATTGTTTTGATGAAATAGGAAATAGAAAGACATGGTCCTTGGACTATGCAGCACCTAGACTACATGGGAAAATCACTCAAACAATGAATGTGTTTGGAAAAGCATTAGAAAAGTATATTTAAGGAGGGTGAAGAATATTCAGCTTCTAATTGGTATAAGCATAAAAAAGTCTGTAATTTAGAAAATAAGTGTCTTAAATATGTTGTCAGTTTAATTGGGCCATTCATGTATTAAGAATCTATATGTACCAGCCTGTGCACTAGATGATAAAGATGAACAAGACTTCACTGTTCTAAAGGAGCTGACAGTCTTGTGAGGCAGAAACAAGACAATTCATAAAACATGACGATTCATAAATGAATCCAATAAGAATCCAATAGACAGTGTTGAATGTAAAATGGTTACCTAACCAAGAGAACTGGTGGATTAGGGAAAGCTTTCCAGAGAGAGTGAAAAGTGAGATAAGGACTGAAGGAAAAGTTAGAGTTAGGCAGGGGAAAGATTGGACAAAGGGTGAAAGAGAAACTTGCCCTTTGAAAGGCATGGAAGAAGTTCAGTGTGATTACATTTCAAATGGACTGGAAAGCAAGATAAGGTAGAGGTGGAAGGAGAAAGTAGGCAGAAAATGATTTAAAATAAGACTGGAGAGGTAGGTAAGTAGGGGCAAGATTACAAAGGACTTGTTCATCTTTGGAAGACATTTTAATTTCATTCTAAGAATAATGGGGAGCAATGGAATAATTGTAAGAAAAGCTGTGATATGATTAGAGTAGAATCAAAATTTAGAAAGCTGTAACTACAAAATGTAGAACAGATTGGAGGGGCAACAAAGAGCATTGAATACAACTGGAGGTGCTTTAAAAGATCTAAGCAAGAAATAATATAGGCCTGAGTATGGGTAGTAATAATGGGAGATAAAATAAGAAGAAACAGAATTGAGATGTTAAAGAAGAGAGATGTTAAGTGACATTGACAGGGACACACTATAGAAAACATTGGCAAAGAGAGGAAAAGTGATGTGGCAAAGAGAGGAAAAGTGATGTCGCAAAGTGGTTAGGATCAAACACAGAGGGGCAACACCAAAAATGGGCAATATAGAGAAATTTCTGTTGACTGATGAGACCACAGAGGTTTTGTCAATAAGCAGAGGTGGGGGCAGTTAGTGATAAAAAAAAAATTGTGCATGGGTCTTCTCTTTTGAGTCTGCAGGTTGAAGTCACATGCTATGTGAAGTCATGGAGAGAAAGAATTCCTTTTGATTCACAAGTTTATATCCCAATGAGCAAAAGTTACTGACCAGCAGTCCAGAGCCTATGTGAATTGTCAACTCTGACATCTCATTGCACATCTACAAGCGTAAACGTATCCAAACTCTGTCTTCAGCTCACTTATGTAGAAAGCATTTGCAAGATACAGCAAGAGACTGTATTCAGAGTGCTGGGTGTGTTTCTGAGCTTGGTGGTCAGAAAGAAAGAAAGGAAAAAGAAAATCAAAGAAAAGTTGCAAAATTAATGTTTAAAAAACTTGATTCTGGTTTAAATATTTTTGTCTATGCTTCATTCCATCTGAACTACTCAGGAAATCTGAAGACTAAATATTAAGGCTATAGTAATACTTTCTACAAATCTAAAAACCCCTAAATTTCCTTGATTCTCTCATATATACCAGGAGGAGCCAGCTGACTATTTTGTTCTTGCTTTGCGTTATTAGGCTTTAGTTTTCTAATGAGAAGGTTTCCTTTTTTTCTTACAGCCTTCGTCCACTACATGGGCAAACGTGTCAACATTTGAAATAATTATTACACATCCAAAAACTCATGTGTCTTCCATGGCTGGCTTGTCCACATCAGCACCACTTTGAGCCAAGTTTGATCTTTCTTTCCTCTTTCTTTTCTTTCTTTCTCCTTCTTCCCTCCCTCCCTCCCTCCCTCCCTCTCCCTTCCTCCCTTCTTTCTTTCTTTCTTTCTTTCTTTCTTTCTTTCTTTCTTTCTTTCTTTCTTTCTTTCTGTCTCTCTCTCTCTCTCTCTCTCCTTCCTTCCTTCCTTCCCCCTTCCCTTCCCTTCCCTTCCCTTCCCTTCCCTTCCCTTCCCTTCCCTTCCCTTCCCTTCCCTTCCCTTCCCTTCCCTTCCCTTCCCTTCCCTTCCCTTCCCTTCCCTTCCCTTCCCTTCCCTTCCCTTCCCTTCCCTTCCCTTCCCTTCCCTTCCCTTCCCTTCCCTTCCCTTCCCTTCCCTTCCCTTCCCTTCCCTTCCCTTTCTTTCTTGAGATGGAGTTCCCCTCTCGTCACCCAGGTTAGAGTGCAATGGCATGATCTTGGCTCACTGCAACCTCTGCTACCCATGTTCCAGTGATTCTCTTGTCTCAGGTCCTAAGTACCTGTAATTACAGGCAACTGCCACCACACCTGGTTAATTTTTGTATTTTTAATAGGGATGGGGTTTCACCAGGTTAGCCAGGCTGGTCTCAAACTCCTGACCTCAGGTGATCTGCCCACCTTGGCCTCCCAAAGTGCTGGGATTACAGCATGAGCCACCACTCCCAGCCTGATCTTGTTTCTTTTAGGCACCACTCTTGTTTGCTGGGTGCATTTTTTTCCATCTTCCACCTTTTATTTCTTTTTCAGTAATGTATTTACTTTTCTTTATTTATCTCTGCAGTGGTTTGGTTATACTGCTATTGTCACCTGTGGATATATACTACATACCACAGGATGGATCTACTAGAAAATAGTGTACCACCTGTCTTTCAAAAGAATCATGTAAATTCAGATCCCTACAAGAGAAGACCCACTGATAATAATGATGTTGTTCTGCTTTTGCTGCATATTTTCCTAGGTAAACCCTGGCCTCCAAGACATCCCAGATATGAGCCAGATAAGGGCTAACAATAAACTGTTGCTCACCTAATATCCCTCTGTACTTTACCACATGCTGAATACCTCAGAGCTTCCATATAAAACCCCAGAGAGATTTATTAAAGAGAAACTTGTTGCCCAGGCAGTATTCAACATCTGGAATGATTTCTTTGTATCACACTACAATCTCCCTTGCTGACATTTTTTTTTTTTTTCCTGAGATAGGGTCTCACTCTGTTGGCCAAGGCTGGAGTGCAGTGGCACAATCACCACTACACCTCCTGGGCTCAGTTGATCCTCCCACCTAAGCCTCCCGAGTAACTGAACTACAGGCACATGCCATCATGCCCAGCTAATCTTTGTATGTTTTGTAGAGACAGGGTTTCACCATGTTGCCCAGACTGGTCTCAAACTCCTGCTCTTAAGCCATCCACCTGCCTTGGCCTCCCAAAGTGCTGGGATTACAGATGTGAGCCACTGTGCCTGGCTGGCTGTTGCTGACTTGATCATCCCTGCTAATCCTTCAGGATTCATGCGTAATCTTCTCTTTCAAGTTCTACCTCACCAACCTGATTCTTTTTTTGCGCAGAATGGGATTTATCTTTCTCAATTCACACAGCAGCTCATAGATATAATTAGTTCACTATTCATAGAGATAGACCAAGTTAAGGCTATATATATTCTATCATATAATATCATCAAATACACACATAAAGAGATATATACATTTTTTTAATTGCTTAAGTTGGTTCACTGTGTAGATTGTGATTTTCTTGAGATGAAAGGCTAGGTCTTATAATTTTTGTGTTCTGACTGCCTAGTAGTACACTAGTAGGTAGTATTGGTAGGTAGATACTACATAAATTTGTAAGAAAATAATTAAACCACTTGTTATTTTATGAAGAATCTTAGTTCATGCTTCCATTATCCAACATAACAACCCAAACTAGAAAATTCAACTGCTGTCATTTTCTAATAATGCATTTCACTACACCACTATGAAAAACATTTGGTGACTCACATCTCAAACTGAAATAGCTGATATTGTGCTATTTTAAAGTGATAATTTTGTATTTTATTTGTGATTTCACATGTTAGGGCTAAAGACCAATTTAGGCTAATATATCTAAATAGTGAATAGACATTAGTACATCCATTCATTAAGGTATCATTTGCAATTTTATTATGATGAATAATCACTTTTCATTTAAGAAAGATCTTGACTTTTCCTGCAAACTGTTATCTTGTGAAACTGCTGACTGAGGATAGGCCTGGCTAAGAAAGCAAAGTGTGTGCATGTTACTTATACCTGTGTCACTCTAATTTAAAAACAGCTTATCTCAATATTTCAATCACCAACAGTAAGAACATTTTTTAAAACATACAAACAAAAACTGCCTAAGATCTTTATTCAGACAAAGTCATTTTAATTGCTTATGTAAACACAGACATAATTATAACCCTACAAGGTATGCTAATAATTCACTATTTACTGGCATTAAATAAGATTAAGGCTGTGCGTTTTTATACACACATATACAGACATATGTATACATCATCAAGCATATATATATGCAAGTATATGGACATAAATGACTGGGCTGATTTGTTCAGAGTATGCACTATGACTGTCTTCAGTTTTAAAAGATAAATCTACTATACAAAATAATAGATGCAATAAAACCCCATCTAATACTGACTGTGCCTCTGCTCAGCATTCTTTGTACTCTGTTATGACTCAATGGACATATGTGTGCTTTACCTGTGTGGTAAGTACATCTTTACACTGTTCGTCTAGTGAAAACCACTCTTGCCTTCAGGGAATGCTCCTCTGGAATCCACCTATGTTTCAAGTGGAAGCTGCCAAATTCCCTAGGTTTCTGGACTCAAGTGTTAGTATATGATCCAGATATGGCAAATCATTGTCTCCTATTCCTCTGATCACAGTGATTAGTCCAGAGAGGTCATGAAACCTAAACCAAGTTAATCAGTCTTCCCAAACGTATAGTCATAAAATAATTGATTGCCTAAAGTTGATTTTTTGAAATTGAAAGAGAATGCTATTCATAGTTATGCTAGAACAAGAAATTTGGAGACAGTGCCTTGGACAATAAACTAATGATAATAGCAACCCTCTTCTGAGATTTTTCTATGTGGCATTTGCTTGAAAGTTTCCTTTTCTTTGTAGTTAAAACTACATAATTCTGAATGTAAGCTCAATAATAAACAATGTATTTCTATTTCCATAAAATCACTGTGAATGTATTAAGATATTCATCTTAAGGGTTTGCTTTTTCATCTCTTGTTTACTGAACACTTAAATATATACTACTGATGGTAGATTAATTTGGGAGATATTTGTGTACTTTCCCAGAACACTCTTAAAAAGAAAAAAAATCCCTTGGTAGAAATTTAATAAACCTACAACTTGAAGAGCATACATTAACAGAATCCAAATTAATAAAATTTAGCTAAAAGTCTAATTGAAATGATTCTATGTGCTCTCAAAAATTTATCGGTTGAAATACATATGGGTTTATTATTTTACATATTTTCTCAAGATTTATGCAGTGAATGTGTCTCATACATGATAGATTAACCACATTAAAAGTTGCAAAATGTAGATTTGGCATAGAATTTTTTAACAAAAAAAGGAGAGGATCTCATTCTGTTGCCCAGGCTAGAGTGCAGTAGAGTGATCATACCTCCTGCAGCCTCAAATTCCGGGGCTCAAGCAATCCTCCAGCCTTAGCCTTCTGAGTATCAGGGACTACAGGTGTGTACTACTACACTACTACAGATACTTTTTAAATTTTTTTTTTTTTTTAGCTAGAGACAGTCTCCCTATATTGCCCAGGCTGGTGTCACACTCCTGGCCTCAAGTGATCCTCCAGCCTTGGCCTCCCAGAGTCAACTTAGAATTTTTTTATGTTAAAATACGAGATTAAAGGGGGAAGTATTTTTCCCCTAAAGTTTTAGTTCATAAAGAAATTAGAAAAGAAAAAAAATCATAAAAGTTCACCATATGAAATGTTACCAGGTATTTTTTGATGCCAGAAATGGGTACAAATAGTCTATGTGTTCCATGATTATATTGATTGCAAATTTTAGATTCAGTTGTAAATACAAAATCAAGTTTAAGGATCTAGTTATTGTGATCTAATAGAGAAAGTTAGAATTCTCTCTGTTTTTAATGCTTCAGAAAATATTACTTTTTCCCTGCTTTGGAAGGGTTTCTCATAAAGTAAAAATATGCCAGTTAGTACCAGACTGGCTTAAATAGATAGTTATAGTAAATTATAAGGAACTTTCTAGTTCCTTGCCAAGTGCCTTGCATAGAATATATGCACAGAAGACATTCAAGAAATTAACAGATTAATGATGGATGGTGAATGGATGAATGTGGTGGGTAGATGAATGGACAGATGGGTGAATAAATGTAAATAAGTTGTAAAGTCAAAGGAAGACATGCTGTCATCATTATTACAATGATAATTGATGACAATAAAACTCTCTACAGATATACTCTCTCACAAAGAAATACTATAATTTAATTTAATAAAACAGATGGCTTTTTCTTCCCGTTAGCCAACCTCAGACAGATCACGATTCTAAGGCAACAAAATTGTTTTTGTTATGGTAAATATCAAAAACCACACTCAGAATTTACAGGAGAAATATGGTTCATATTTTTTTCTAGAAATTTTCTTTCTCTTTTCTTCTATATAGATATTCAAACATGTGACCAGTTCTGTTTCTCTTCCTCTAAATGTCTCATTTTCCAGTCTCTGAGGTCAATGTAATAATGCACCTCAGGACTTTCGATATGTTAACATTGCCCAAAGCCAGGATTTATTGAAAAGGGGCAACTCAATGGGAAATTGGAATAAAAGGAGCCCAAAATCATTGGATTCAGAGGCTAAGAGTTTATTCAAATTGGACTATCTATAAGTTTTAGGTAGTACGTAAATAATATGTTTGCTTCCTAGAGATAGGCAGCTTGAAAAGATTCCAAAGAACAGGCATAGATGCATGGTACTGACCACAATATTTCTGTGAGTAGGAGGCTGGAGTAATTTACTGCTCTGAACAACAGGGCTGTCTGGGTTGCAGTTTGGGGGTGTCTCATTTCCTATTATGTTACACTATCAAAATTGCAGGAATTACACATCCTATGCCATTACCTTCTAGACAGACAAGCTGCTAAATTATTTCTATGAGGAACATGAGCTACTTACTTATCTTCCGGATAAGAACAGAAGACAGGTGGAGAGCGTCTGGGAGACAGACAGTGTGAGAAACTTCTTTGTCTGGGTTGCAAAAATGCCACTCTGAGATGTTCTGTCTGACTGACACACTGTTAGTAACAGTCATACTGGCAATATGAAATGCTTCCAATATGATAAATAGTTAAAGAGGAGATGTTGCATCTTGACTTTAAATGAATAACACACAAAAAACATGCAAAACTCCAAACAAATGAGCAGTGTTGTGATCAACAGAAACTCTAAATTATAAAATAAGAAAAATGAAAAAAAAAATAAGGAAGAGGAGAAAAGTTTTTAATGAGCCTTATAAATATTGAGATCTATAACGCTCATTAAAGGTGCTATTGATTAATTATTTTTTGCAGGTGCTGATATGGAATCCACAGATTTTGAAACCTGCCCAAGATCAGGCAGTGAGTTAATAGCAGAGAAGTAGAATCCAACTTTCTGATCTGTTGGGAAGGAGGTATATGTGAACCACAGTGGAAAGAAAGACAAATAACTACTTGAAGGTGGAAAACCTAGAAACAGGTAAGACTTGAGTTTCTCACTGGTGTATGAGCCTAGAAAATTATCTGGACTCTCAGCAAGAACTTTATGAAATTTCTAGTTGTTTCCTGTATTCATTTTGGTGCAAATTCGAATGATATAATTTTTGCAGAGCAGTTACATTTCTATCTTTTTTAATACTCTCGTTTAGCTCTGGTAAAAATCTGGAAGTATACACCTGCCAAAAAAATTAAAGGTCAACAAATAACATGGTATCTGAAATTCCTTTATATTTTGAAGACTCACTTATTGGAGACTTGGGGAACTCTGAGGATGTATTGCATGAAGCAGTACAGGCCACAACCACCAACACTGAATAAATTAGCATACAAAGAGATTTATTCAAACACCCAACTCTATGTCTTGGAAATCATACCATAGATATAGGTTAAAGTTTACACTACCCAGTATAGCTTGGAATCAATAAGCAGTGTTAAAGCTTTATCATCAAAGATTTTAAATTTTCAGAGGCATGGCTCTCTTTCAGGAGGCATGATATAGTTAGGAATCCTTTCTTGGTGATTTCCCTTTTGGTTATCCTCTCTGAGCCTCTTGTTTTTACTCTGCTGTCTTAGATTTGCTTCCTGCCTTTCTAATTTTTAATTGATATTTAAGTCAAATACTTCCCCTTAAAACTCACATTTTTTCCTTGCATCTTCTTCTCATTCTTTGATTAGGAATTGAGTAGAAAATGCTTGCTATTGCAATAGAGAGAAAAAATGGCAAATCTGGAACAGCACTTCTATTTCTTTTTGAAAGCTTATCTCCTGTTCTCCATGCACTCAGCACCCCCATAATAATAAGTAAAAACTAAAATAAATGTTTGGTCACTTTTGACAGAACTAAGGTAGAACAAAATAAAGAGAGACTGAGAGAAAAAAAATAGCAAATAGGGCACTAAATAAAGGTAAGCATAAAGAAAAGGAAGATGAGGCCTAGAAAGGTAAAAAGAGAAAGTGCAAAGGAAGAAATTATGGCAAGAAGAGAATGGAAAATAAAAAAGACAAGTGATGGCTCTTTTTAGTAATTCTTAAGCCACCTGTCTTTGATTCTCAAAGCATCTGCTGCAAGAGTATGAAGAAACTTTAACTTTCTGCCTTCACTAATTGAATTTTTTTAATTTAAATTTCAAGTTCTTTAAGGAGACAGATAAAAAAAATAGCCAAGCATATCTGTCTGTGAAGGGAGCACACAGTACATTTTCATCATTCATCATGCATTTCTGTATCCTTCCCTCTATTCATCTTCCGTCTACTTGTCTATACCCTGTATTATATATACAGGTTTCTTTCCAAACATGCATCCGTCAAACACCTATGTGAAGCCGATACAGAGAGAAGCCTAAAAGACTATTTTGAATAAAGCAGAAACAGTTACGTTATTAGAGGCAAAATGTGAAGGTAATTAAATAAAAGTCAAATTTAAATGACCTTTAGTTGATTCTCAATACTGATTATTGCAAATTTTAAATATAGATTCTCAACAGTAGTAAGGTTTTAAGGAACCCCTATGCCATTCCCCCCATGCCCACCAGCAAGGATACAGCAAGATTCTATTCTACATCTTCAGGCCTTTGCAAGGAATGCTTATGTTAGGAGAAAGGTCTAAGTATAGCCTGAGGATGTGCATAAAAGTGAATGGTGACTTACAGAAGCAACCTTGGGTTGTTCAATTTTAAGAAATTGTTGTTTATTTTTAATGTAGCAATCTTCATGACTGTGGTACATGATTTGCATGCCTCATCTACTTTGTCATGGAAAATGATGAATTTACATGTTAAAATTTGTAAGCTGAGCATGATAGGAACAACCTAGAGGCCAGTGTGGACTAAGTCCAGTTCCCCAGGTGGCCACTGATGGTATTTTTTCTTAACTCCAGACCTAACTATCATTCAGCAAGTGGACCCATTCTTGTGACAAGTGATAAGTTTTAAGCTCCTACAAACACAGTTAGGCTCTAACAAATTTCATCCTATTTTATATATTATTAAAATATACTATTATAGAACCATGAAGAATAAGAAGGTACATCAGAGCCTAATGTAAATTTATTAAGGAGTAGACTTGAGGTAATCATCACACAAACTTATCATAATACTTCCAATGACATAAATTGGGACAAAACATGGACTCTGAGAAGTATGTTCTTGGAGGAGATTGTAAAGAAAGATGCATCAAATACTATTAATGTTTTCCATCTTTACACATATCTATGTCATTTAAATTTTATGTAATGATTATATATTGTCTACAATTGGAAAATGTGATTTATATAAAAACTACAGTTATAGTGAGTGTTACTGTAAGTAAATAAATGGATAGATGAGACATTCATCAATGCTATGTGTTTGTCCTACAAGTACAGAAAGAATGTTTATTTTCATTCTTTGGAGAAGTTAACTAAAATCAAAAATTTATTTGAAATTGACAAATCTACAATGTGGAACTTCTGAAAATAAACTCTGAATGAAGAAGAATATTTAGCATTCTTATACTTTTGGTATTTTATTTGAGAAAGAAGCAGTGGGTATTAAATTGAGTTTTCCTGCCTAGCAACTTAATCATACCTGAATGACTGGTACAATCTTTCAATTTACATTCAACACACTGAAAAACATCCAGTCTTAACTATGGGCAGAGTAAAAATAGGCATATAATCCTCATAGCCATCGTGCATGATAGATACTATTTTCCTCTATTTAACAGGCTGGGAGAAGCTAGAGAGATTGCACAATGTCTCAGAGCTAGTTAATGGCTGAGTCTGTCTGACTCCAAAGTCAGTGCTTTTCTGTCACACCAAGAGAATAATAACTACATAAAAACATAAGAACTGGAAGTTTGAAAATGAGTTGGCTTACTGATTGTCAGATACACAATGATTATAAAGCATAAACCCTTCTTTGCTTTAGTTGTACATATGGTCTTTCTCACAAGGAATTCCTCATTAAGCATGTGGTCCAGTGCCTACCCATGTGGACTATAGTCAGGAGACATACATTCTATTTCCTGCTGCTGAGTCATTGTGCAGAAACAGAAAAAGTGATTTGCCCTTTTGTCTATCATGTGTAAAGCTCTCCAAAATTCTTGAATGAGAGAAGTTTATCATTGACATTGTTATGAGACACAGTAAAACTTAACCACCAGCTGTTTGTTTAAGCATTTTCCCTTTGCATCAATCAGGGATGATGTAAGTTTGGTGTGGGCAAAGTGTAGTTTTCAGGCCAAATTTGGCACAGAGATGCTTTAGGATGACCACAGTCATCTTCCTCTTTACTGCTGAGGGACAGCTCAAGTAGATGAAACACGTCTTTTTGTAAGGTCTTGTTCTGATGAGTACTACCAAGCTGTTTTGCATGATGGGATCTGTAGTTTTCACTTATCCCATCTCCCTTAAAGATGAAAATAAAGGTAATCTCCTCCAATTTATACCTATAAGAAATTGCATTCACGACCTGAGGAAGTCAGGACAACTGGTAGAATCTGCTCCCTCCAATCCGTAAAAATAGCACTAATGGCGACTGGAAGGGTGAGCCATAGATCCATTGTAATGCTGATGACATTGGCTAGCTCTGAGGTACTTCTCCTGCCATCATTTAATTACTCCTTATTAATGTATAAATACAAGGAGACACAACCGAAGATGAGGTAAGTAGAGAAAGAGCTGTGCTTATTTAGTTAATAATTAATTACTAGAAATATTCAACAGTGGGACATTAACCACTTGCCCTTTTAAATGGTAATAAATAGCAGACATATGTCTAATTAAGGAGCTGTAAATGCTTTGGAGGAGCTGAATGGAAGGAGAAAGATGCTTATTTATGGAGGCATGCTGAAGGAAAAAGAGAATTATTGGCACGTTTAGAGCCAGTTCTCCCGCTAGGTGTCTGCTCAGATTCCTAACTGTGCCTCCCCTGCCAGGACATTTCTCACTGAGGCTAGTGCCACAGGAAAGAGGACTCACAGGATTCCTTAAGTGTTTTGTTTGTTTCAAGAACGGTCCTTTAGTTTACCTCAGGTGAATCTCACTTTCCCATCCTTTCTGAGTTTTCATTATTAGGATACAATTTTCATCACATTAAGATAATTTCTTCTGCTTTGGGTAAATCTCTATATAGCACCTCAATCATGACTCTAAGTAATAAGATTCTTGGCACTCTTCATAGACAGTTATACCAAATAGGAGGAACAGATTTTTTTTTTTAATAAGACTCCTGATTCTTGACCTCACTAAATAGAGGCTTAAATATTGAAATGACAAGGGGAGCTCAGAAAAGGGATTTTTGCACAAAACCTCCAGTGTCGTGTTATTCTGATGGACTCTGGTAAAGCTGAAGGACACTGCACAGCAGAAGGATTAACATTAGAGGAAGCTCCATCACCTGCTAGAATCTACCTCTAAAAGTAACTGCTAGTTTTAAACATCTTTTGTAGGATTACCTAATTAGCCATTTTTTTTAAAAACTGGGAACAAACTTCCTTGGCTTTCTTCTATTTCTAGCCTCTATTTTAAAACACCTCCTTAACTGCTTTTCTTACCAAACTTTTCATAGCAAAATTCAGGTCACAGCAATAATACATGGTCAGACAAGTGCACAATGTTTGTCCTTTGATTCATCCATGAAACTCTATGATGCTTCCTAGAATTGTTTTCCTAGGGTTCCAATCCCATAGCCACATCAGGTCTCTCCTCTTCATTCCTTGCCCATCAAGCTCGGTAACTTGCCAGGAAAGATGGAATTTTTTAGCTGTCCTTTCTCTGGTCTAACTTGAATTTCCAAAGCAGAAGCAGAAAATGTTACATAATGATTTTTTCACTTTTTCACAGGGTCTTCTTTCTTGCAAAGGGAGGGGTCTCCCTCTCCTATAGCAGCTCTATTCCTCCAGGTCACAGGTGGCTGGCTATAATGTTATTGCTGTGGTTTGAATGTTCCCTGCAAAACTTGTGTTGAAATTTAATTCTAACAGTATTAAGAGGTAGGACCTTTAAGAGGTGATTCGGTGATCATGTTTCATCTCCTTGAGATGTCCCTCAGCAGTAAAGAGGAAGATGATTGAGATCATCCTACATTCATGAATGGGTTAATGCTGTTATTGCCAGAGAAGGTTAATTATTGAGGGAGAGGGATCCTGAAAAAAGGATAAGTTTGACCCCCATTTCTCTGTCTTGTATGCTTACTTCTGCCTTTTGCCATGGAACAATACTCACCAGATGCTGGTGCTGTGCTCTTGCACTTCTCAGTGAGCAAAATCAACTGTTCTTATTAAATACCTGTGGTAGTCCATTATATCAAGAGAAAGCGGACTAAGGCAGTTATATTGCTGATACCATTATTACCATTAATTCTGCTTCCCTGAAACTATTACTGCTGAGGGACTTCAATGGACACAGGTAGAAGCTGTAATTATTCATACACGATTATTCTACCCAATAGCCAGAATGAGCATGGTAATGTATGAAATGAACAGAAAGGCAAAACAATAGATTCGATTAAGTTAAAAAGATCTGTTCTCTAGAAAGCATCACAGAGGATTCTCTTGGTTCTCTCTGTCTGGAACTCCCGAAAAACATGCAGTCTCACTATTGCAGCTTCCCACATCAAAGGCGTTATAAAAACATGCTTTACTCGGCTGGGCGCGGTGGCTCACGCCTTTGGGAGGCCGAGGAGGGCGGATCAGGAGGTCAGGATATTGATCAAGACCATCCTGGCTAATACGGTGAAACCCCGTCTCTACTAAAAATACAAAAAATTAGCCGGGCGCAGTGGCAAGTGCCGGTAGTCCCAGCTATTCGAGAAGCCGAGGCAGGAGAATGGCGTGAACCCGGCAGGCGGAGTTTGCAGTGAGCCGAGATCACTCCACCGCACTGCAGCCGGGGCGACAGAGCGAGACTCCTTCTCAAAAACAAAACAAACAAACAAAAAACATGCTTTACTCATGATTGTTTCCACATCTCTGATCACTCACTTGAACTCTCTTCCCCCTCTACAAGAAATCAAGGACCGAAGTCAATGAAAAGAGGTTTTTAATGAGAAAATAAGCCATCTACCGAGCAAGAATTAAACAAGTACTGACAGCAAGTTCGTAGTTTAGAAGCATCTTCAGAAATCATGAATTACATTTCATTTGAGCTTGGGTCAAAAAAGCTGTCACATCAACAATCTAAAGAAAAACTAATCCCTAAATTATTTTAAAATGGGTGATTTTATTGTTGAATGTTATTATTTAACATTGTTATGGTTTGGTGACTTTCTCAACATTACATTCTGAGATAAACCTAAGAATCAAAAAGAAAATGAGAGTCCTTTACTTCCTAAGAATAAATCTGAAGTGGAAGCACTCAAAATAGTATTGGAAAGAAAGAAGACATTTCTTCTGTGAAGTTAATTATTTTTTCCATTTACCAGGCAGAAAACAATAAAGACACTAAATACTCACTAAATCACTGCCGTAGCCAGATCCTGTTCACCATCAGCATTTGGCTACCACAGTGATTCTCAAAACGTGGTTTCCTAGACCAGCCACAACTTCACCTGGGAACTTGTTAGATATACAAATTATTGGGTTCCGCCTAGCAATCTGTTTTTAACACATCTTCCAGGTGATTCTGATGTAGTCTCAAGTTTGATAATCAATGGCTTATAATGATTTCAGCAACCCTATGATTATCCCATTAAAACCACAAATTTCTTGTGAAGAAAACTATAAATGACTTCAAACTAATCATGCTTTGAGCATACTTTTCATGACGTTTTAAAAATATATGTACTCATATTTCTATATTTCATTAAAATAAGTTAGGTTATTCAAAAGAATAAGCTACTCGGAAATCCTGAAAACTACCTAAATGCCTAATAAAATAACATTAAAAAACAAATAAACACTTTCTCATTTATTAAGGACCTATTTTATGTTAAGCACTGTCCTAGTCTTTGCAGATATTCTATATAATCCTTAAAATATTTATACAAGATGCTCAAAAGCTCTCCCCGTATGTTTATGCGCTCTCTACTTGCTTGCCACAAAGGGTGGAAAGGTTGAATTTGACTGTTCATAGCCTAGATACTCACTTAACCCAATGATTCAGTCACCATGAGCAAGGGTACTATACTTTAAATTGGATCAGCACCAAAGTCCTGTATTTTCTCATCCACTGGTTCCTATATACATGCAGCAGGCAGAGAAAGGCCACTCTGCATCAAAGGGTATGGGTATAAATTATCCACAGAAAAAGTCTCAGATACCAATTGTAGTTCAGGGTCTCCTGTGCACAGTAAACAAAGAGAAAAATTCAAGAGAAAGAACATCCAGTGACAGAAGCAAAAGTCTTCCTCCCATATTGGTGGTTCTGGTAAGGACAAGAAAGGACAAGAAAGTTGAAAACAGTCATCTGGTAATCTCACAGAAAATTACGGGAAAAAAACCCAAAAAACAAAAAACCAAACAAACAAAAAAAAACAGGAAAGTGCTTTTTGCAATCAGTCTTTTTTGTTCCTTTACCCTAATGCATGTCTCTAATAGTTAATCAATTCTAAGAAGGTGGAAAAGGAAGGAGGCAGGAAAGGCGGCTGGATGAAAATATCCAATTGAGGGAATGGACATTATTTGTTTTAAACAGCACTTCCTGCATCTTTAAGCAGGCTGTTGTACACTGCCAGATCATTACACCAACTTTCATTCTGGGGAATTACATTTTAGGAGGGTAAATTTTATACCTCATCTAGGGATCATTATCACTGCAAAAATGGCAGAAGTCTTCACTACAGGAGAAAAAAAGCCAGCCGACTCTTTCTTTCCCTAAAATACTCCCTACTCCTTCAGTAACAGGTGTCTCAAAATTCTCTACCCTGCAGCGCAGTGGATTTCAATAACACACCCATCCTCTGTATTTTACGGCACAATTCCTTCTGCATATTTCAGTCCTGCCCTGCCCAGCCAGTGTCTTCCAGTTCATTTGTTCATTCATTCGTCTACTCATGTATTCATTCTTCATCAGACATATGTTGAAAACATAGGTCTGACCTCAAAAATCTTACATCTCACCGAGTTGAAGCAGACAGAGCAATAATCCAACGTTTGGTTCTTCTCATTTCAGTGGAAATTATATTTCAGCTAAAGCACATCTAACTCACACAAAAGGCTGACGAGACTCTTTAGTGTATCTTGAGGAACTGGAGGAAAATGGAGTCTGAGAGAAATCAAACTAGTGTTGTTGAATACGTTTTCTGTTTGTCTCATGGAACATCAGTGAGTTCTGTGATTTCCACTCTGTGACCTGTGACTTTTTGTGTATGCACTGCCATTTAATTCCTACAGTAATTGTAAATAATAGTGACATAGTGACCAAGTAGTCATGATTGCACATTTTTACCCTCTGCTTTGTATTGACCAAATTTTACTAAGGTTTCTCTCTTTCCTACAGGCCCTTAACTCTGCTTGCCCCCAAGCCTGAGCAAGCAATAAAAAAGTGGAGCATGCTGCCTTAGTTTCTCCAGGCAAGTGGCTGACCATAGCATGGTAATTTCCTATCAGACGTCATTGGCCATCTCCCCTTGCTCGTCCAATTTTTCTTCCAAAGATTCTGCTTACCTCTGCTTGCCCCTCCTTCACACTGAAAAAGAAAAAAATATCTGCTTAATTTGAAGATGCTTACAGATTTCTGAGATCAGAGCATTCTCCCCATTTCAATAGTCTTTCTAACTAAAGGCTCTCCCTATCTTAGTCCAAATTTGTTTTTATTTTACAATCGTTATTATCATGACCATTTTACAGAGGAAGAAAATGAGGCTCACAGAGATGGCTTGAGCTCATACGACATAAAAAATGACAGAATATTATAGTGATTCATAGATTTGTCAAAAAAAAAAAATGGTTGCTGGACAAGGTAAAGGTATTTCAGGCTTCACAACATTGCTGAGGGAGGGCTATAGATACAAAGACCTACAGGCCTAAATGACAAAGGTTGGAGGACACAGTTAAATCTGCTATGATACAGATTCATTGGCCACTGGGCTGAGAATAAGAAATACATTCCTTGATGCTTTTCAACATGCATAACAAAATGATCTAGAGGAGGGAGATTGTTCTCTTTGGTACTGTGGCAGGAATAATTACCCAGATCATCTTGGTTTTCTCGTTCCATTTTTGAGAGCGTTTGGCATCCCTCAAGTTAGGTATATAGATGATTATGGGAAACTGGCATGACACAGGCATTTGAAACTTCCCACAGGTAAAATATAAACTCAAAGCATAATAAATAATAATAGTGTTTTACCCTTCATGCTGCATTGTAATGCTGCTGATATTGAATTAACATAGGCCCTTGCAGAGAATGCAAATGAAAGATTCTGGAATATATCAACAAGGCTTTGGGCATACGAGGGGTGAGAAGTTGCCAAGGGGAAGGCCAGCAGTGTAGTTAGGGATCGGGGTGAAAGGAGCAGGGCTAGTGAAAATGTACTCCATAAATTGCATACATTTTAAAATGAAATGTTTATTCCAACTCAAACATTTTCCTTAAAGTGATGACATTCACAAAGTCTTCACTGTATATTCTTGCCATTCTAACATAGAAATAATACATAAATTCAAAGAAGCAGAGTTATAATTCATGTGTATTTTATTTCCATAGATGAAAACTTTATTCTGCAAAACTGAGGTAGTATGGGAAATGGTTCCGGGCCATTTTCCTTCAGTCAGCATTATTGAAATAAATAATACAAGCACTAATTGAGCACTTCTGTGTGCCAGCTAAGCCATACTTAACTGCTCTCTCTCCAAGCACGTGTTGCCTCTCCCTGGTGGGCACCTACACATGTTTTGTACCACAACTGGAAAAGGAGTAAGGCATTTTTACTCACAGTTGCAGCGACATGTAAGTGTTAAATACAGGATCTTAAGGGAGCACCATGATTAGAGTTGGAATAAACTAAAAACCTAGATCACCAGTTTAAGATACCACGTTTTGAAGGAGAATGGGTTATATAAGCAAAATGGGGATTAAAAAAAAAAAACAATGGAGTTAGAAAGTGATTGAAAGTGTCAAGCTGAGTGGTGAATGTGCTGCAGTTTTCAAGGCTGGAATACAGGTGACAAACTACCTCAAAACATCACATTCTTTCGTGCCTACTTTTGGAATGCTCCTTTCCTTGCCTTTTGGTGACCACCTGACCATCCTTCAAGGCCAGGACAAACCTAGTATCTTCTATGAACCTATGAACCCTCCCCTGGTATCTTTCTGCTCCCATACACGTGGCTTATCACATTGCTGTTTTGTGAGTTATCACCTCCTGGGTCCCTTGCTGAGTTAGAGGCATGTGCATGAGGGCAGAGATGACTTCTCCTTCTTTTTTTTTTTTTTTTTTTTTTTTGTTTAACCTCGTTGTGTCCTCAACATTTAGCAAGTGTCTTAATAATAAGTAATACATATTAAACAGAATAAAAGACGGAGAGAAGGAAGTTAGAAGGATAAGAGAAGAGGCAGAAAGGAAGGAAAACACAGGAGGGGTCCAAGAGAGGTGAAAGGAAGGCAGGGAGAGGGGAAGGCAGGGAGGAAAAGTGAAAGACTAAAGGAATCTCTTTTTTCTTCCCCTACATAAATTTGGATGCAGTTTGTAATCTATTTGCTCTTTTCTTTTGAAGATTCTATTTGTTCAACTCTTCCACATTTTTCTCCATCAAAAAATGTGCATACCTCAATCCTTAAAGTTCAAGAGCAAATGGTGTGTATGTGTATCAACCAAAAATTCAGAGAAAATACATCTTTATTCTGAGCACTGTAAATTAAGCCCAGAATCTGGCCTTACTACAGTGGATTTCAAAGCTGAGGTACCTGGGTTTTCAGTTCCTCCTCCTCAAAAGGAAGGGATTCCATTGCACATTTAACAGGGTTGTTTCTCTGGGTCAGTCCCAGCCACGTGGAAACCCATTTGGGATGCAGCCAAGGGGCTGTGCTGTCCATGCTGGAGGATGGCTAACCCAGAGTGAGAGAAGAGATTAATCAATCCAAGACAACATCTGTCAGGATATTGAGTTTGGCTCTTGTTATCAGCTGCCTGCACTTCAGGGGCTGTGTAATATTTAATTTGATTATCTCTCACCTGCAAAGAGTAGGTTTCTTCCTTTGCTTAAAAATCACTGGTACTAGCTGAAAAGGAATCGACCTGCTGGAGAAAATGCTGACAAGAAAATACAGATCACAAATAGGACAAGGGGATGAAAAAGGGAGAGAAAGAGAGTTTAGCTTACATCTTGGCCATTTTTTTTTAAACCAACTGGCTTGGTTTCCTGTTCTTTTAATAATAGCAGTCTTTTTGTTTCACTTGGCAGTCCTGATTATAATAAATAAATGATGACGAGAGGACAGTACAACTCTTCTGTGTATCTTCGAGGCTCCATCAGTAAAAAAATATTTTGCTGTGTCTCTAAGTATCAGTGCGTAGGTCCTGTAGGTCTTATGGAGTTCCTGCTGCAGGAGTCATAGAAAAGGCCTGCACCCTTTTACACACTGCAGAGAAAATGTTTACAGTCTAGAGAGATAGAGGTTTGAGACTAATTACAGTGGCTTTAATAACCTAAACTCCCTTGAGTTATCAAAGATGTAATCTTAAAAAGTTGTGCCATTTTTAGAACACTTGTTTTGTAAATATGTGTTTTATTCTGTCTCTTTCCCTCTCACTGGTATCGGGATTTTTTACTTGCTGACTTTCTTGTATAGCCACAGTTGAGTCAATGTATTTTTATGCCATTTATGTTTATTTTAAAATACAAATCTTCCTTCCACTACACTGCAAACATTCCCAATCGAATCTTTAGAACTGATCTCACTCGTGAAACTTACTTATCTCAATAGGCCATCAAAAATGGTCTATTAGATATTTTAATGTCATCTTAAACCCAGCAGGTATAGAAACCCAATTTATCATCTTTCCCTCACCAAAATGCTCCCCTTCCTTAATTCCCTATTATTTGCAAGCTTGAAATTTCAATGACATCTTTACTCACACTTGTCATGTTAAGCCAACCAGCTACAAATTCTTGTTAATCATTTCCTCATTATATTTCTCATGTTTTTTAAAATTTATTTTTAATGCCACATTTACTATTCTAGCTTATCCCTTCGTGTCATGAAATACATACTACTTCAGGAAGCTTCTGGATGATGCCCTGCTGCCAGCCATTCCTCACGTTTAAACTATGCCATGGGACACAATTATATCATTGTGTATTAACAAATTACTTTCCTTTGCCCAATAAAATTAAAATTAAATTCAGAAACTTGAACTTGGTATTCCAGGTGGCTCAAAACTAATCCTTGTCTATATTTTCAGATAGATAGATAGATAGATAGATAGATAGATAGATAGATATCTTAATTTTTTCTGCAAACTTCATATTTATTTGCCAGGTAAAGAGATTCACTATTTCCTAAAATGGCTTGAGCTCCCCCCAGGTTTACCCCTTCACTCATGGTCACATCCATACTACGCTTCCTCCATACCAACTCACTCCTAGTCCCCTGAACTCTCGATAAACCTGTATGTGTCTGTGCCTTTGAATGTGCTATTTCCTCTCCCCAACATATCTGTTCTTCTTCCTTTTAAGCATCATAGGCAAACTGTTACTTGAACATTAAAGACACCATATTGATGTCACCTTTTGTAGAAGTGCTACCCTGTGTCTCCTATTCTGGGTAGATAATTCATAAATATTCTCCAGAATCACCCCATGCTTCCTGCCACGATGGTGTTATACCTGGTAATGACTGAATGGATAAATGAAACGATACTGCCTTGAGTTCCCTACTTTTCTATCCCCTACCACATCAATACACAATTAATCTCATCCTCCTTAAAGAAGCTTCATTTGCCACAAATTTTCGAAGCCTTTTTTTTGACAATTCCAGTTAAAAGTGACATCCTTTTTTAATCCCCTGAATGTGTACTCAATAAATCATGTACTGATTTCATTTGGAAGTTATAGAAATTAGATAATCCCCTGTGTTTCAAGAGGCTTGAGAATAAGTAATTGAGATGTTAAATAATACTGGTCTTAGAATTGCTTAAATTTCTTTTTTTAGAAAATGGGTGCTCTGAGGTCTAGACAGTGGGGAGTTAGAAGACAGGAGAGGAGAAAAGTAGGGCAAAGTGGGTCAAGATTCAGTGTACGAAGATAAGGAAGTTCTAAAACACACTTATTTGGGGTAAAGCAGTAAACTTTCTTTAAAATCCAAAACAGGTATCAATAGGGACAAGGCAGACTAATGGAAACCCAGGTCTGTAAATTCACAGGGAAAAGATAAGAAACATGAGAGCAAAATGATCCAACTTGGGCCAGAAAAGATAGGATCAGTTGCTCATTGTCCAATATAGAGATGTGTATAACTCTGAGCATTCATCTACTTGTACTAGTCATTTAAAAAAATAGCGGAAAGCAGCAAAATCACCAGTAATATATTTATCATAATACCTTGTACAAAAATAACTGTCACAAGTCAGTTTCTCTTGACTTAGAAATTCTGTTTTGTTCCTGTAACATCTAAGTGACACTGTACCTATTCTTGTTGAATGCTAAGGCAGATATATCATTTCCTTCCTGAAAACTGAGAGCAGAAAAAGGGTTTGTAGCTATCTGTGCCTAGTACAGACCAATTTTTTCTTTTTTCTTTCGAGAGAAAGTCTTGCTCTGTTACCCAGGCCGGAGTGTAGTGGCACGATCTCAACTCACTACAACCTCCGCCTCTGGCATTCAAGTGATCCTTCTGCCTCAGCTTCCCAAGTAGCTGGGACTACAGGCAGCTGCCACCACGTCTGGCTAATTTTTGTATTTTTAGTAGAGACGGGGTTTGAGTATGTTGGCCAGGCTGGTCTTGAACTCCTGACCTCAGGCAATCTGCCTGCCTCTGCCTCCCAAAGTGCTGGGATTACAGGCCTGAGCCATTGCGCCCAGCCCAAATTAATTTTTTTTCAAAGTAGATAATCAAAAGACTGTATCTTGTACATCTTTTGAAAAACTCGTCATGAAGTACTAAGAATTTCAGCATCAGATAACAAGGACTGATCTAAGGACAAATTAACATATTTCAGCTTTCATGAACCATTGTTCTCTTCTGAAACAGAGCAATTAAAAATAAATAAATTGGGCCGGGCACGGTGGCTCAAGCCTGTAATCCCAGCATTTTGGGACGGAGGCCAAGGTGGGCAGATCACTTGAGGTCAGGAGTTCGAGACCACCCTGGCCAACATGGTAAAACCCTGCCTCTAATTAAAAAAAAAAAAAAAAAAAGAAAGAAAGAAAAATATTAGCTAGGCGTGGTGGTGTGCATCTGTAATCCCAGCTACCTGGGAGGCTGAGGCAAGAAAATAACTTGAACCTGGGAGGCAGAGGTCGCAGTAAGCAGAGTTTGTGCCACTGTACTCCAGCCTGGGTGACAGAGAGAGACTTGTGTCTTAAAAAATAAATAAATTAGCAAAGATGCCAAAGCAATTATATAGAGAAAAGATAGTCTTTTCAACAATTGGTGCTGAACTAATCAGATCTCCACATTGAAAAAAATGTAAATTTAGAACCTACCTCATAGCATATATAGAAATTGATAAAAAATGGATCATAGACTCAAATGTAAGAGCTAAAACTATATAATTTTAGAGAAGAAGGTAAGAATAACTCTTTGTAATTTGAGTCTAGGCAAAAAGTTCTTACCTACGATGCCAAAAGCAGAATTAGAAAAGCAACCTTGATAAAGTGAACATCAAAATTCAAAACTTTTACACTTTAAAAGAAAATAAAAAGATAAGCCATATCCTGAAAGATAGAAGACTTATATGCAGAATATATAAAGAATTATTGGGCTGGGCACGGTGGCTCATGCCTGTATTCCTAGCACTTTGGGAGGCTGAGGCGGGTGGATCACCTGGGGTCAGGAGTTTGAGACAAGCCTGGCCAACATGGTGAAACCCTGTCTCTACTGAAAATGGAAAAGTTGGCTGGGCGTGGTGGTTGGTGCCTGTAATCCCAGCTACCTGAACCCAGGAGGCAGAGGTTGCAGTGAGCCGAGATCGTGCCATTGCACTCCAGCCTGGGCAATAAGAGCAAGATTCTGCCTAAAAAAAAAAAAAAAGAATGCTCAAAATTCAATAATAAGGGACAAAATTCTCAATCAAAAGTGGGGCAAAATATTTGAATAACACATTACCAAAGAAGAGATACGAATGGCTGATAAGTACAAGAAACCATGTACAACATTAGGTATTAGGTAAGTAAATATTAAAACTATAATGAGACATCACTACACAGCCACTTGAATGGCTATACCCAAAAGACAGACAACCGTAAGTGTCGACAAGTATGTGAAAAAACTGGAACAGTCATATATTTCTGGTGGGAATCTAAAATGGTGTGGTTACTTTGGAAAACAATATGGCAGTTTCTTAAAAAGTTAAAATATTTACCATACAATCCAGTAATTCCAATCCTCAGTGCCTATGGAAGAGAAATGAAAATATATGTTCCCTCAAAGAATTGACCATAAATGCCCAACATTCCTCATAACAGCCCCAAAGTGGATGCAATCCACGTGTCAATTAACTGGTGAATGGTTACACATAATATGGCATATCTACACAATGGAATACTATTTAGTATTTAAAAGGGAGCAAACTATTAAGTCATGCTACAATATGCATGAATCTCAAAAACATTATGCTAAGTAAAAGAAGCCAGATGCGAAATACTTCATAGTGTATGATTCTATTTATATGAAATGTCCAGGAAAAGCAAATACACTTAGCCCTTCATATCTGTGGGTTCCACACTCATGGATTCAACCAACCTCTGACTGAAAATACTGAAAAAATGAAAAATAACAATACAACAATAAAAATAATGCAAATAAAAAGCAATACAGTATGACAATTATTTACATAACACTTACTTTGTATTAGGTATTATAAATAATCTAGAGATGATTTAAAGTCTATTGAGCATATGTGTAGGTTATATGGAAATACTACCCCATTTTATAGAAGAGACTTGATTTTGGTATCAAACGATGTTCTGGAACCAATCCCCCAGAATACCAAGGAACAACTATATATAGAAACAGAAAGTTGGAGGTTGCCCAGGGTCTGGAATACAAAGGGAGACTGACTAAACGTGAGCATGAAAAAAAATTTGGGAATAATGAAAGTCTTCTAAAACTAGATTGTGATGATGGCTGCAAAACTCTGTACATTAGTAATAATGAATTGAAATGAATATTTTACACAAGTGAATTTTAATATATATGTTATACCTCATTAAAACTGCTAAAACTAAATAGTGCTGCTAAGCTTATATAAGCAGCTTTTAGGTCTAAACCGCAATACTACCCCTTCAGAAAGGTCTTACCTGGATACCTTCTCCAAATTATCCTTTTCATAGTTTTGTTATTATAATCTGTTTATTTTCAATTTCACCATTTACCACAAGCTGTGACTATCTTATTTATGTATTGACATACTTGTTTACTGCCTTTCTCTTCAATCAGAATGTAGGCCCCATGAGAGTTGTTACTTTGTTTCTCTTATTTACTACTTTATTCCCACAATTTTGCACAGTGCCTGGCACAAAGACATGTTTAACAGCCATCTGTCAAAGGTATAAACAAACAGATGAATGGATGACTAGACAAATAGCTAAATAAATAGATGAGCCATATTTGCTAAGCAAATTAGTTTTGTGTATCTTTAGGAGACACAGAATATAATCTTTCATTTTAAGAGGGGAATCAAACTTGCAACAGAAGGAAAATGGTATTTCCTCATGATCAAGAGAGTGGAATTCCTTCCCCAGATCAGGCACCTGAGACTTTTATTCCCAAAGAGGACACGATGCCAGCACTGAGCACAGCCAACATCTACCTCTCTTTTACTTTAACCATCCCATTAACAAAGTTGTTTTCTCTGGAGTCTAGATCCAATTAAGAGCAAGGGCGGCAGAGAGGAGAACATTGAGGAAAGCAATGTTAAAGACGTTTGCACACATTCCTCTGGGGGATACAGAAAGCTTTATTGGCATTCCTACCCCTCCTCCTCTTTTGCCCGTCCATCCCCCATCTCCTAAACTCTTTTACAGAAGGCATCAGGACAAAGAAGCACCCAGCATTCAGCTCAGGAATAGAAAATAAATACACTGGGAATACTCCATGGTCCCTGGCTGAATACAAAGCAGTGATTCAGCAGAGAAGCTGCAACCTCAATGGGAACAGAGAGCGAGTACTGAACATAGCACCAGAAACACGAGAGAAAGAGAGAGACTGAGAGAGAACATCTTAATGTTCTCACTGTGTTTTCCTCCTGTGATGTCTCCTATAACAGTTTAAATGCAGTAGTAAGTGAAAAGAAAAAAGAGGAAATAGATTCATAAATAATAGTGCACAAAGGGAAGAAGAACACAGCAAGATCAAAAAGAAAGTATCAGTATTTTCTTAAAAAATTAAGACAAGAATGAACCAGAGTCTAAAACAGGTGATGAAAACAAATGATTAAAAAGGGAATAGAGAGGGAAAAAACAAGCAATGTACTTTATTGGTTAGTTCAGAATGAGTAGGGGAGTGTGTTTCATTCGTGTCCTGTGGCCCTTTGGCTTCAATTATCTTGTTAAAAAGTCTGAGCTTTATATCCAGTATGTGTAGTGGGAATAATGTGCATGTCCTCCTTTCCTCCTTTCCTCGGGTCTGGTGAGGACTAATTAGGCAATGTATGTGACATGTCTTTAGAAGTTTAGAGGGCTAGATAAACAGAATGCTTTTTTGAAGTGGTTGTACATTGTTGGTGCTGAATAAACATTAAATCACATTCAAGTTTTGAGGCTGAGCAAGAGAGAGCAGTTTATAGTTCATTGGGGAAAGATTTAAATTTCATTCCAGCATTTCTAAGCTAGTGACAAAACACAAACAATTTTCCATAGTCCTACCTTCTCCAAGGGGCAATTATTGATAGAAAAAAAAAAATCAGAGGAAGCTCTTACTAATGAAGGGTGAACGTTTTATAATCAATTGAGGGTCACAGGACAACACAGAATATGGCAGTATGGGGATAGAAAGTAATATCCAGATAGATATGAGGAAGAAATTAAAAAGAATATTTCTAGGTCTTATATAGAGACTTAGAGACTTAGTCTTACACAGAAGAGAGGACATAGTGTGAATTAAATACCACATTACTTACTCAATAAATTCTATAGAACCTAGTAAGTGAAATGCAGTATTGAGAGTCTTGGAATGCCAGGCTTTCCATTTTTTCTGATCGATGGAGCTCTGTATGCAGCAAATAAGGCTGGGTGCCAGGTTTAGACTCTACATATTAGGAAAACTTTGGGGAGTGTGCCATTTTATTATAATTTCATTTCTTCTGTATGCAGACTTCCATTTTTCTTTCCTTTCAACTAGATTAAATACTGTAAATCACAGCTTTATTGATAGGAAAGGAGGTATCTCCATTACTCCTAAAAATGCCATCTCTAAGAGGCCAACTTCACTAGAAGTTGAAGAAGGAAAAAAAAAATAGAGAGAGAGAGAGAGAGAGAGAGAGAGAGAGAGTGGAGTTTGCCAAGTCAAATAAATTGTCTACCATGCAGGGGCTGGGCATTTAGATCTGATGGTGCCTCTAGATGTCTAAATCATAAAACATTTGTTAAGTCATCATCTCAGGAAATGCAATTATCACCCAAAATTAGCAAGAAAGTAATTTTAAAAGAATTGCTCACCTATAACCAACAACATAGTGAGGTTATATGCTCACCTTTGATATTTTCATTGACCCTTCATGTTTCACCATCCCTTATTTACTTATGAGGAGGGAAAAATAGATCCTGTATTGTCAACCTTTACCTTTGGCCATGTAACCATAGAATGAGGCATAGAAGCAAATATACTTCATTCTGTACATACCATTAAAAGAAATTATTGAGCCCTGCTACCCGTTCAACCCTGGCCCAGGCAATATGTGGAACATGGAAGGTAAGGCTTAGTGGAAATAGTACTGTTGTAAATATGGCTCTGCTAACAAGTAGTTGTTTGACCAGAGAAAAGTCATCTTCTTCTTGGAGTTTTATCTCTTCTTCTTTAAAATGCAGAGAATGTGATATACTTAGGTGAGTATGTCAATAAAAATATTGATTGAAATGTTACTGAGACCAAGTTCCTCCTGTAATCTCTAACCGTCTATGATTTAGGGAGCTTACAATCTGGGTGAAGATACAGAGCTAAAATGCAGAAAACTAGCAGTAAACATAAGCACAAAATTGATACTGCCTGTAAGTCCATAAATAATAAATAAATTATGTAATTAGAGGGGAAAACAATAAAGATGAAAAAAATTAATGTTTTTTACAGGAGGATGGGCTTAAAATGAGTAAAATTTAGGTAAATAGAGGAGAAAAAACCCATACATCCTAAAGGGAAAAAAAATTAATACACACTAAAAGAAAGATGGACACGATACATCAGGAAACATTTCTAACCAAAAGAAAGGGTGAGTATGAGAGAGATACTTTAAGACCTGATGGTGCCTTCAATTTGAGGCTGATGCAACAAAAACTGGAGGCCAATTTTAGTTTATTGAGCAAAAACAGAAAAGAAAAAGATGAAAAGATATGTTTAAAGAAGAACATAAACAGTAGTGAAAATCTAAAAGGCTAGACTATAAACTCCATCTCCTCCACTGCTCATCACCAGTATTCAACTAAGTGCCTAGCAAAAAGTAAGAACTCAACACATGAGGCCAGGTGCTGTGGCTCACGCCTGTAATTCCAACACTTTGGGAGACCGAGGTGGGTGGATCACCTGAGGTCAGGAGTTTAGACCAGTGTGACCAACTTGGTGAAACCTCGTCTCTACTAAAAACACAAAAATTAACCAGGCGTGGTGGCAGGCACCTGTAATCCCAGCTACTCGGGAGGCTGAGACAGGAGAATCACTTGAACCCAGGAGGTGGAGGTTGCAGGGAGCTGAGATCACACCACCACACTCCAGCCTGGGCAACAAAGAGTAAAACTCCATCTCAAAAAAAAAAAAAAAAAAAAAAAAAAAAAAGAACTCAATACATGAAAAACATGAAAAGACTGAGGTTGGTAATACACTCATGCACTGATAAGGATTTGGAATAGAATGATAGCAGTGGGAATAAAAAAGCACCATTACTTAGAGACAGCTCATTAAATTTACCAAGTGTAAAGAAAAATAAAGGCAAAATAATTAATAATAAAACCCTAACAGCATTGCAGCACAATCGGGAAACCAAATCTGAAATGTGAATACATCATATGTGGCTGCCTGTATCTTCTCTCTTTGTTCTGAACCCCGGGGCCATCATCTTACCATATTTCCTAACTCTGTAACAACATGGTGCTATCAACAGCATAGTGAGGTTATATGTAATGGTAAAGAATTATAAACCAAAGTAGACTACAGTATGGGGGAGTGTAATTATTATTATTAATACTAATCTGCCTTGAGGTTAAAAAAAAAAAAAAAGTATGCCAAGAAACTTGAAAACAAAAATCTCCTGGGGTTTCTCTGGTAGCATACAGCCTAAGATTGATTTACTCTGTTGTTGTGTCCTCACTTCCTTATTGAAATGCTTGTATTTCTATTCATTCTTTCTCTACCTTCATTCATTCATTCATTCATTCATTTCAGTGTCATTGCAACCGTTAAGACTCAGCTCTTTCATTAAACATGTCCATAGAAATACTTCAGCTCACAGCACTTTTTGAATAGCCATCAGAGCTACAATTAGAAACAAACTGTTTTTATTGTTACTTAATTTTTTAAGCACCTTGAGGGACTAGAACATGTATGGATCCAGATTTTTGTGGGGCCTGGAATTTTACAGTTTGAAGTTTTTCTTTTAAAAAAATAAATACAAAATTATAAATTAAAAATAGGAGCTATTTAGAGGTAAACCCTCATAATGGCCCATGCAAGTAAGGAACTCCAAAGCTAAGCTTCCCTATAAATCTACGTCTGTTGAACATTTATTTAATCCTCACAGAATTTCCAGCAGAGGGCTATGCATACTAACTAACCATGTTACACTCTCTCGGCAATTTCATCAAACTCACAGTTTAAACTCTACCCTAATAGGAAAACAGTTTACGTTCCCAGGTAACTCAGAGCTTTTTCTTAATCAGGTCCTCAGAGTCACTTGTCAATGGGCTCTACCTGAATACCTGATCATCTTTCAAACTCAATTTAGTGAATGAAATAATCTCATTTTGAAAATCTACTATTTCATTCCATGTGTCTTTTTGTATTTGTTCCCCATCTTTGCCATGTAGGTATTTTCATTTATACTCTCCCTTATTTACTTAGGACTGTCTGTCTCTCTACCCTCCTGCCAACCTTCTCATGCCAATTTCCTACCTATATTTAAACTGGACATATCATTACCTGGTCTAGAATTATCTGCAAATTTTATTAAGATCTTTTTTTGGGAGTCTGAGGAGGGCAGATCATGAGGTCAAGAGATTGAGACCACTTGGCCAACACGGTGAAACCTCGTCTCTACTAAAAATACAAAAATTAGCTGGGCGTAGTGGTAAGTGCCTGTAGTCCCAGCTACTCGGGAGGCTGAGGCAGGAGAATTGCTTGAACCTGGGAGGCGGCAGTTACAGTAAGCTGAGATCGCGCCACTGCACTCCAGCCTGGTGACAGATCTTTTGTCATCAAATTAATTTTCTTAACTGTTTATAACTAAGGAAATGTCCACTTTTTAAGAAACCTATCATGTATTTGGGAAAAAATGCATTTTTCCATTATAAAAGAGACTACACAGACTCAAAAAAGAGTAATTCATTTATGTTTGAGGTATGTAATGTCTACATATAATGCTTAGAGAGTATTTGGAAGTTTGGAACCTTTGTACCAATCCTGGAGCTCCCCAGGAGCCTATGGTTTGGGAACTGACTGTTTAAAGCTTTTCTCTTGGGACTAAAATTGAGTGAAACTGTACTTTATTTTCAAGAAACGAACTCTGACATATTTAGGACTTTATTAGATAATTCTTAGGATCCCTTGCTATTACCTTTAAGAAGCCCCATTTTTATTTTAATATCCATAGATTTTTCCACTGGGAATTTGTAACATTCTTGGGAATATTTTCAGCTTTACACACAGATAACTAACTTCGGGATGGGGGTATTAGTGTTTTACTGAAATCCTGATACCTGATCCTTCCCTAATCTGTTGGTTCCTAAACGCTCTCTATCTTTTCACTTTTTGTAAGTCCTCAGTTTTCTTTGTTTGGGATTTCTGAGCTATTTCAAAACTGTTACCCAAAATGCTATATTATATATTTAACAGTTGCCTGGCTCCACAGACAAAGCTGTGCATAAATGCTTCTTTCACTGTAAATACTGCTAAGGCAATGATGAGGTAATTAGCTAAGTACATGTCAGCTCTACAGGAAAGAGACTGGTTTCATACTCTGATAATTGCTGTTTATAAGTTTTAACAGTTGCACTTTTAGGTAAATTAAAGTCACTTTACAAAAAGAGATAAAATAATGAACCATGCATACAAATACTAACAAGGCAAAATACTGGTGTTGGTGAAAGAAATTGGGTTCAGCAAGAGGTGGAGATACATTCAGTAAAATAATTGACAGATGACCTTCATTTGATGGTTGACCTCATATTTTGTGGAAGAAAAGGATTTTTTTAAACTATAAGAACAGAAAGCCAGAAATGCAAATTATTTTGCTTCATTATTGCTGATGAGTGCACTTGATATGAAAAATAAAGAAGTGACCCAAACAAAGCATTTCTCAATTTAGAAATAACGGATTTACTTATAGGCAAATGGTGTCTACATACGACCACTGCCACCACATTCTACTGGAGATCATCTTTGATGATACTGTGGGAATCAGTAGAGAGAAGGATTACATCAAATATCTAGGGAGACGGCTGTGTGCTGGCATGGTTCAGAGGGAGCCAAAATTGCAGAGGTTCAAGGTCTGGGATAACACAGGCCTTGGAGTAGGAAGAAAGCCAATATGAGGCATGGATTTGCAGATGACATCATGTTTTACTCTTTGGGGGAGTAAACAGTTCGAGTCATATTAACCAAGAGGTTGACAAAGGGTAAAGATTTCATGGTTAATATAAGAAACCCTGTTTTCATGATTTCCTAATTCAGATGGTAGCAAAATGTTCAGTTAGAGATGTGATATACAGTGGGAATTAAAACCACAGTGTAGACGTGAGGCAAAATTATATCAACATGTGTGGCGAAGTAATAGAGGGAATTAGAAGACGTAAGAGATGAGATCAGCATTTGACCTGATTAATCTTATGCATTTCTATGAAGCTGACTGACGTTAAAAGTAACTTTCTGAGACCAGGTTTGTCTTGATATTGCTCTACCTAGAAAGATGAAAGGCCTAAATAGATCTTTAATCTTAATGATATCCAGTCCCTCTCTCTTGACATGTTTGCAAATTCTCCAATGGGAAGAAAATAATAGAGGCATGAATATTAAAACACACTGAAAATTATTAGAGAACATATTTCTAAATGAAATTCTTCATAAACAAAGTAATAATAGAATTTCATAAAAAATGCCTCCAAAATAAACTAGAGAGGGAATTCAGAATATCCCCTAGTGATGAAATGTAAGTACTAGCAGAGACCTGAGAAATCACTCATTTCAATCTTCTACTCCATAAAGGTGTTTTTATTTTTGTTTTCATTTTAATACCATTTCCTAATAGAGGTCTGCTTAAATACTAAAATAGATGAAAATAGAGTTCCTTAAAAGGAAAGCCATTCCATTTGGCCGAAGAGAAACTGACATTTACAAAATAAATACACCTATATCCAAATACATGCCTAAATATAATTGTAGATACTTCTAATTCCTTCATATAATGATCTTCTTAGGTGAGAAGTTTAATATCATTATTATAATTTTTATTTTATAAATAAAAAACCAGAGGCCTAGTAGGGATAAATAATTTATCAATGTTTGCAGAGCTGGCAATTGATAGGGGGATACTTAGAGCTAGGTCTTCTGGCCCAGAAGCTGTGTTATTTCTACTATGCCATTTGAATGGTCATTTTTATGTCATTCAACTAGATTTGCTTATTTAATTATGTTCTATTTAAATTATAAACTACCATATTTTTATTTCTTTCTGTTATTCGTCTTCCTTTTCTTCTTTTTTGAATGAGATTTGGTATAATCACGAATATACATAAACAACTTTTTTTTAACATTAGCTAAAATTTTCTTCCCTATAGTTTCCAACCATATTTACCTTTTAATTCCATCAACAAATACCTCAGCTATCCCCTTATCTTTGTCTCATACACATGATGGAAAGTTTACTTCCTATGGTTTTATCCAAGTGTTAATCCTGGCCTGAGACAGAATGAGAGAGACCTCTACCACTATCAATCTGTATTTTTTTGGCATAATTGTTTGAGAAAAAAAATCTAGCTCATTTTTGACCCATAATATATTAACAAGTCTATTAGAAACCTGTGGAAGTACAGATACCCAAAGTAAATGGCATTTCCTTGATCCAACAGCCTGGAATTACATTTGCTCATTAAAAAAAAAATCTATTTGCCATGCTATGGTTTGTTCCCAGAGAACACATGTTGGCTTCTAGTGATCACTGCTTTCTTTTCCAAATCTATTTAACACTACATTCTAGCACGTAGGCTTTTGGTGGGTAGAGTGATTTAATATGATTTTCCCTTGTAGTTATAATTAGGACAATATTTTATGTCACCGTTATGAAACTGTTTCTGTTTTCTACAGATTTTCTAATGTTAGTAATAGTATTTGTATAATTATGCTCTCAAGTTATTTTAGTGCCCTGGATATAAAGCATATCAGTCTTACAGCTGAACTTGTTTATATTATTCCAATCACATCTTCGTATGCCCTGAATTTTAAAAATTGCAAAGGGTATAATAGCATAATTTTGAGAATTTCACTTGGTAAACATTATTCTTCTCTTCCAGTGGACACTCCGTCATCTTCATCAAGCATGCTCATTAACAAATCATTAGATCTCTTTGTGACTTTGAAAGAAAATAGAAATTTAGTATGGAATTGGAATCATAAATTCAAAGAATTAAATTATATTTTTTTAAAATGCAGTTATTTCTCCTTTAGCTAAGGCAGCATTAATTTTTGTCCTATAATAGCAAATAGAAAAAGAGTTAGATTTCCTTTCATTTTTTATGAACTATATGATCACCAAGATCTAATAGAAGCAAAAAACATTGTTTGACTCCCCTTACAATGTAATCTTAGCACCTTGCATGATTAATTAAAAATAAAACATATTAATCAAAACAAATTAAGGTAGCTATTGTGTGATACCTCTTATATACTGTATCTGTTTACATGCTTGATACCTTTAAAACTTTGGTTTTCTGTATGATCGATGCATCAAATTAATTATGTTCCTATTAAAGTATGACATGACCCAAGTTCAAAGTAATATTCATGTCCATATTTTGTGTATGTAAATTTTATGTACATATAAAAAGCACATTTATGCTTTTACTTTTTTATATATAATTATAAACATATACAAAAATAAAAATAAAAATAAAGTTAAGGTCTTGTACTCAAACACAGCTACACTATATAGATCAAGTATATTCATGATACAAATTTTTGTACTCTTATTTTTAGAAGAATTAGATTTTGAGTTCTGTTTTATGTTTATGCAAGAATTAAAGCATCAATGTAAACATATTTTTAAAGTTTTCTATATTATGACATTTATAATATAGGAGTTTTAAAAAAATTGTGGTTATCATCATTCTATTTATAACTTCTTGCATTTCTTCTTCTTGTGAATGCAGCTATATTCAAAAACATAAAGCCACTTCACAAGACCAAGTAGGAGTTGGAACAATGGAAGCTAATTTCTAACTTTACACAGTTAATGGTTTTTGCAAAACTAAAGGCTAAATTTTTTCATGCCCAATCTAGAGGTTTATCCAATCAAGTAATATCTTGTAGACTTTAAGCAGTTTATTGTTGTGGTGATGATCAGTGCATCATATTAGTGCCCAAAGAGGTAGAACAGAGGTCAGAAAGAGAGACAAACAAAAAAATCCATTCTCCTGCTAAGTTAATGATTCAGCAATATAGAACGCTGATCTTTAGATATGCTTATACAATTACATCATGAACATGTAGAAGGTGACAGCGATCTTTAATTATCTCAAAACAAACACCAGCTGAAATTGGCAACCATATGTGGCTTATGTCTCATAAAATGAACAGCCCTAATACACATATGCTAGAGTGAGGTGTGTGTGATGACACAAAACAATCAGAAGTCAGGAAACCAATTATGTTTCCCAGTCAGTGTTTTCACATGTAGATACTTACTATGCGTGACTTAGTGTTAGGCTGCATCACTTTCTTTTATTTAATATTTTGTTTCTGGTATGATAGGGTGGCAAATAGTACCATAACTAAAGTACAACTTTAGAAAGGATAGAATTAATTTTAGGCAAATTATAGAGATTCAATATAGAAATGCATCATTAGACAATTACAATAAAATAAACAGTAATGCATTATTTTATGGAAAGCTAGGTTGCATGTTTCCTCAGGTTTATTCATTTCCCTCCAATCTCACATAAATAATACCCTTGTGCATGAGGGAAAGATATACAGAAGGAAATTTGGGATTATTACAAATTCCACTGAACATTCCAGTTTTAATTTTTCCAGGAATGCATAATGAGCTTTAAGATGCCATGCCCAGGTAAACATCACTATCAGTGTTAATAACCACTTTTAGTCAAATAAATGTAAGTGATATGCACATTGCCTCATTTCAAAAGAAACTAGAATGGATCGATGGAGATGAATACACCTGTTGCGCACAATCCCGCTATTTAAGTAATTCCCAAATCCCCTATTTAATTCCTGAAAATTCAGTCACCTGTAGAGGGAGAAAGCCATCTAGCACTCCAGGAAGGTAGATTCCTTCTTCTCAGAGCTACCCAGGATACTGACCTCTTCACAGATATCTCACTTCAGGGCCATTGAGTGAATCCTTGTTCTGTCAGAAACTACTATTTTACCTAAGAAAAGGGCGTGCTTTATCTAGGTCCCTATGTCTGTAACATTGAAACTTTGGGATCCTTCCCAAAATACCCCCATTTGCCCTACTCATTTTCTAAAAAACAATTCTGAAAAGAATGACCGCAATGGGAAATTTTGAAGGTATTTCTAACCAAACCTTTTTACCCTACCAATAATCAGAGAATTATCTATCTCTGATTTTACGACTGGACCCTCTTCAACCCCACATCCACAATTACTTCAGTGGTGGCTGACTTCATCAAAATATCTTCCTTCAGTCTGATATTCTTCTAATGTGTTTCCTCTTTTATAAATCAACTTTAGTCAGCTTGATTTATAGTACAACCATCTTTCTCTGTTCAATTCAGTAGGCAAATATTTATTTGAGCATTCAAGGGTACTGAGCTAAATTCTGGGATGAAAAGGTAAAGTAAATGAGATGCCTATATTTGAGGCAAGACACAAGTAAACAAGATGTTTTTAAGACATGTAGTAAATGCAAAGTTTAAAGGATTCAGGGAGGCTAGCAGTGATAATAAACAGGATACTTAGCTTAGCTTGGGAGAATTAAGGAGGATTTCCTGAACGAGACAGCACCAGAACTGAGTCTTAAGTCTTGAAGGAGGAGCAAAGAGGTAACCTAGTAAAGATGTTTGGAGGACTGAGGGTTAGAAGGAGAAGGAGGAGTCTCACTCTGTTGCTAGGCTGGAGTGCAGTGGCACGATCTCGGCTCACTGCAACCTCTGCCTCCCAGGTTCAAGCAATTCTCCTGCTTCAGCCTCCTGAGTAGATGGGACTACAGGCACGTGCCACCACACCCAGCTAATTTTTGTATTTTTAGTAGAGACGGGGTTTCACCACGTTGGCCAGGATGGTCTCGATCTCTTAACCTCGTGATCCATCAGCCTCGGCCTCCCAAAATGCTGGAATTACAGGTGTGAGCCACTGCGCCCGGCCGGGGCTTTGACTTTATGGTGGATGTTCTTGGAAGGATCGAGTGACACATTTAGACTAATACTGGAAAACCACAGGTCTTGCATAGGCCATCTCCGGTCCTTCATTCTGCCAATTTCATGAAGTCTAGAAGTTCTAAGTAGACTGAAGATGTGATCTGGTAAACTTAAATAAGGCAGGAAGAAGCACTAGTTCAGTTCTTACTTAAAGTCAGACCTTTGTCTCCATCTTCTCCCCACAGAGCTAGACCAGGTTTTATGATCTGAGATTATACAGTAAGAGTTTGAAAAGATGGAGCTCCACACTTTGAGATTAACCTTCAAGTCATCCCTGGGTTACCATAGCTTTGATACAGAGCTTCAGCTCTAAAAACTGGGTCCCTCTCTTTTACTCCTTAACCAGGTTACCCATCTTGGTAATGTGCTCAGGTCTAAGTCCCTAATTCCTGAGGACTCAAGTTCAAATCAGCTCTTGTCCCAAGGACTCTGTTCCTTTCCTGAACTCCTGGGGCTTGTAACTGAGTCTTCACTACCAGTTGACAACCTCCGTGTCACCCCTGCCTGCCTCCCTGTGGGACTAACTAGGGGGTGCTGGCCTGTTGTTTCTCCTTATTGTGCTTTGTCCTTCTCTTGATAAGACCTTGTTGGATGTCTCTGGCCCCACCTCTCACTGCTCAGAAAAGCTCAAGAGATCTTGTCCTGCGTGCCACACCAGAAACCACTAGACACCTGCAAGAGGGCTTTTTGCACACTGCCTCACTACTCAGGAGCCAGAGCTGGATCTATACTCAGTTCCTCTTAACTGGCCACCATCAGCTTCATTGTTAGCCCAAGGCAAATTTTGTATCTACTGGGGGAAAAAAAGTTCTGCCTTCCTCAAAGGATTTTAAATAATAAATCTACAGGGAGTCTAATGAGTAGAGAACCTCTTGAGGATGTTCAAAGAATATCTACAGCCATCCTAATCAGGCAGAAGTTCATAAATAACAATAAGAAGGCAGCAGGTTTAGAAATTCGGTTGTAGTAACTGAGAGAAAGGGTCAAATTCAGATGAGAAGACTGAGTAACAGGCAGAGGTACCAGAAACAAGAAAAAAGGAATTTTCTTAAAAGGGGGCCGGAGTTGTGAGAACCAAGGGATCCTTGTAGAGGTTCTACCAAATGTGAAAACAGCTTTAGGAATGATCTTCGACAAAGCAAACAAAAACATAAAGTGGGGAAAGGACACCCTTTTCAACAAATGGTGCTGGGATAATCAGCTAGCCACATGTAGGCAAATGAAACTGGATCTTCATCTCTCAACTTATACAAAAATCAACTCAAGATGGATTAAGGACTTAAACCTAAGACCTGAAACTACAAAAATTCTAGAGGATAACATTGGAAAAACCTTTCTAGACATTGGCTTAGGCAAGGATTTTATGACCCAAAACCCAAAAGCAATTGCAATAAAAACAAAGATAAATAGTTGGGACCTAATTAAACCACAGAGGTTTTGCAGAGCAAAAGGAACAGTCAGCAGAGTAAACAGACAACCCACAGACTGAGAGAAAATCTTCACAATCCATACATCTGACAAAAGACTAATATCCAGAATCTACAACCACCTCAAACAAATCATTAAGAAAAAAATCCCATCAAAAAGTGGGCTAAGGACACAAATAGACAATTCTCAAAAGAAGATATATGAATGGCCAACAAACATATGAAAGAATGCTCAACATCACTAATGAAAATCAAACTACAATGTGATACCACCTTACTCCTCCAAGAATGGCCATAATCGAAGAATCAAAACACAATAGATGCTGGCGTGGATGCGGTGATCAGAGAACACTTCTACACTGCTGGTGGGAATGTTGACTAGTACAGCCACTATGGAAAACAGTGTGGAGATTCCTTAAAGAACTAAAAGTAGAACTACCATTTGATCCAGCAATCCTATCACTGGATATCTACCCAGAAGAAAAGAAGTCATTATTCGAAAAAGATACTTGCACACGCATGTTTATAGCAGCACAATTCACAACTGCAAAATCTGTGAAGCCAACCCAAATGCCCATCAATCAACAAGTGGGTAAAGTGATAAAGTGTGGAATCTATTTATCTATCTATCTATCTATCTATCTATCTATCTATCTATCTATCTATCTATCTATCTATAAAAAACTCAGCCATAAAAAGGAATGAATTAACAGCATTTGCAATGACCTGGATGACATTGGAGACTATTATTCTAAATGAAGTAACTCAGGAATGTAAAACCAAACATCATATGTTTTCACTGATATGTGGGAGCTAAGCTATGAGGACACAAAGGCATAAGAATGATACAATAGACTTTGGGGACTTGGGGCAAGAGTGGAAGGGGGGCGAGGAATAAAAGACAACAAATACGGCGCACTGTATGCTGCTCGGGTAATGGGTGCACTAGGATCTCACAAATCACCACTAAAGAACTTACTCATATAACCAAATATCACCTGTATTCCAATAATTTATAGAAAAAATAATAAAAACCAATAAGCTGGTAGCTTCAAGTGGAGGAAGGAAAACTCATGTGGTATAGACAGATGGTAGACATGTGAAAGATGGGACATTTCCTTGAAACAAATCCTCCTTGACCAACACTAACTGGATGATCCTCCACAGGTAAATGCAGATTTGATTTACAGGGAGGAGAGAGAGGGAAAAGGGGAGAGGAAGGAGAGAGGAGAAGGGAGGAGAGAAGGGAAGAGGGACGAGTTGGAGGGAGGAGGAGGGGAGAGAAGGGAAGGGGAGAGGAGAGAAGAAGAGAGGAAGGAAGAGGAGAAAAAGACATTTTTAAGCATACATTTATGTATAATAAAAATGGCATTTCATCAGATAAAATGAAAACCAAAAAGGTAATCTCAAGTGGTACTGTGAAATGAAAATTAAAATACATGAGTTCTAATTCTCAATTGATCACTCAAGTTTTTGGACAATGAGCTAAATTTTTCTCTTCTCAGTTACCTCATTTTAAAATGAGATGGTGGACTGCCTAATCTCCAAGACCTTTCCTATTCTATATTTCTATGAAGTTTCCCTACAGTAATTAACAAAACCCGAAGTAAAGGGTTTATTATGTAAAGGTTAATCACACATTAACTGGAGGTTAAGTTTTAATTACAGGTAACTACCAAAAAAAAAAAAAAAAAAAAAAAAGGCTACTTGCCCTGCACTCTTGATAAGAAACTCAACTATATCATAAGATACTTGTGACTTTAAAGGAATTGAAACAAAATAATAAAAACATTGTAGTGCAACTGGCCTATGTGTAGCACAGAAATAATAATACAAATCTTGTTTTCTTACATTTTTAAAATTTTCTAAAAGTTATATCCTGCTGTAAATATGACTATAGTCTTAAGAGCTTATAGTTTACACCATTACATAGTTTATAAAATACTTTGATACAGATATCATTTGATCATAAAAATAGTTTGTATAGTAGGCAAAAATAGTTGTCAGTTACCTTTATTTAATAGATTAGAGTCTTTCATGCTATTTAGAGGTTGGTCTTCTGACTACTTCTTGACCATTTTGAACTTATTATATCCTTTATGAAAAGTCTTTTATCTGTGACACAGGCTTATCTATAAGTTTTAACTAAAGAGAAATCAATATATAATAAAATTGAGATGAATTATACAAATACAATTATTTAGCAAATCACATATTCATATATATAAGCGCACAGAATTTACCATGCTTGAATATGTTAGCACAGAAGCCATGTTCCTTGTCTAAATACTGTCTCTTTTCTCCCTTAGTGATAGCATTAGAAGCAACAAAAAAACAACTTAGAACAGTTCTGTATCTTGTCTAATTCAAATAAGACAGCACAGAAGAAGCTTTATGTTATTTCGATAGAAATTATGTAAATCTGATTCATATTAAAGAAAGTCACCCCATTTTCCATGGCCTTATAATGATGAAATTGTGTAACAAACAAATGGGTTTATGGTGGTCTATTTCCTCTCTCCTGTTTGAATTTGTTCATCTTTAGCTACTGACATACTTCTCAAATGGTACAACGTGACTTCAGCTTTTTTACTGATGTCTATTTAGTGCTGCCCTGAAAATGATTTGTAAAAGAGATTCCTTATCCAGTGAGGTACTGGTTTTTACCTCTATGTACATAGTAGAATCATTAAAAAACAAAAGAACAACAACCTGTGCCCAGTCCCTTCCCCAAACAAACCACATCAGAAATTTCTGAGAGGAGAGGATATGTGGCATCAGTATTTTTTAAAAGTTCCGCAGCTGACAGTACTGTACTCCCATGGCTGTGAACTATCTAATGCAGTGCTTCTCCAACATCAGTATGCTGGCGAATCGCTAGTCTTGTTAAAATGTGGACTTTGATTTAGTCCCTCCAGCACAGGTCCTGAGATTTTGTTTTTGTAACAGGCAACTATGTGATACTTAAGATGCCCATCTGTGGATCACACTTGTAGTATCCTGTAGTATCCGCATCAGCTGAGAACTTGTGAGAAATGCAAATTCTCAGACTTACCAGGGACCTGTAGACTCAAAAACTCCAGCGATGGAGGTCAAGCAATCTGCTATAGCAAGCCCTCCATATACTTTACATACACACTGAAATTTGAGACACACTGGCCTAAAAAAAAAAAAAACAAAAAAGAATTCCCTGAAGTCTAAATAACTGGCTGTATGTGGTTGAAAAGCCATTGATTGTTTATATTTGTGTAGCACTTTACAGTTCAAGAAACTTCTACCTTACCTCCTGTGAGCATCTTAAAACAACCCTGTAGGGTAACTAAAATACATAGTTTCAGCATTTTTATTTATTTATTTATTTTTGAGTTGGAGTCTCGCTTTGTCACCAGGCTGGAGTGCAGTGGCACGATCTCGGCTCACTGCAACCTCGGCCCCACGGGTTCAAGCAATTCTCCTTTCTCAGTCTCCCAAGCAGCTGGGACTGCAGGTGCACACCACCATGCCCACCTAATTTTTGTAGTTTTAGTAGAGATGGGTTTTCACCATGTTGGCCAGGATGGTCTCAATCTCTTGACCTTGTGATTCCCTGGCCTCAGCCTCCCTAAGTGCTGGGATTACAGGCGTGAGCCACCGCACCCAGCCGATAGTTTTAGCATTTTGTAAATCAAACTGAAGCTCAAAGTATTCAAGAGACTTGCTTAAAGTTATAGCATGCAAGTATAGATCCAAATTCAGAGCCCAGATCTTCTGAGTCGTACAAACTAACAGGCAGGACATTAGAGAAAAACAGGGCCAATGGCTATAAGCTCTAAATCATGCCCTGGAGAAGGGATATCTCTGAGGCTCAGATGATGACAGGGAGAGGGACAAGGATATTCAGGCAACCTCCTATCAGGTGAGTCACAGCCCTTTGTATTTGGCACTCTCAGAGACCACAGTAAAAAGCGCTAATCCTTTTTGGCCTGAGTTTGCTGTTATGTGGAATCAGCTTTGAGAAACACAAACATTTAACCCTCACCAGTGACTTAGTGGATGAGTTAGTCACCTTTGGTTCTTTCCACAATTCTACAGATATGTCATTCCAAGTCAAACCACATAAAATAAAAATCTCTTGTGTATTGCATGTGTGTATAGACGCACTTATATGTCCCATACTTACAGAAAAACAAATGGCCACAATTTGCCATTTTCTTACGAGATTTGCCCACTGTGTTTCTCAGGCCATAAATGACAACAAATGATAAAGTTCACAGGTACATAAATATTCTTTAACAAAATGTATATAATATGCCATATTCCTAGATGACATATAGTATGCTATACTCCATTATCTACTAAGTATATCTGATAAAGGATTTATCGGCAATGCATGATCCTTAAAGTATCAGGGCTAACCATCAAATTTTGATTACATTTAGTGATTTAACTACAGAAAAAGAAAACATCATGATGGTCACAAACTTACCCAGTAGGCCCATGCCCACAGTTTGTTTCAAATAGTGAATTGTAAGTCATAGAAAATCACGTATCGTGTCAAGAATTTGAGTGTTGACACTTTCTTAGTGAATATTGGCATTCCAGATGACTTACAGAAGATAAACAGAAATTTGAACAAGATCTTCACATTTTTTTTTTTTTTTTTTTTGATCTTCACATTTTACTATCAAAGAATCACATCTTCTTTTGTTGTTTCTTCTTTTCCCCCCTTGGTGTAGAAACAAACAGGGAATTAAAGATCCCAAATTTGGAAAAAAACTGAATATTAGCTATTCTGCATTTAGATGCTTAGTTTCCTTGGGAATCTTTAATACTTGCTAGGTATGCTGACATTTAACTGGGAACAATGTTATTAACATTAAAAGTATTATAATATCATGTAAACATCAAATAGGGTCAGAATTACGAAGTAAATAAAATTTTATTACCTTGAATTTAGAATATTTAAAATCACAAGTGTGAAGTCCCTGTATTTTATCACATGTCCACTTGTTTTATATCCAGATACACATGTGTATGTGTGTCTTACAAAGTTGCCTTATGAATAGATATGTGACAATATAATGTATTATGAAACTAGCATGATTCTTTGTGGTCAAATATTTTATTATTATCTTTCCAGAAATCTTCCACTCACATTGAAAATATGGTCAGTAGGACTACTAAAAATGAAATTTTAAAGGTTGGTTTGAAACACCCTCTATTTCCACTATTCTTTGACTTGTAAGAGAACTATTAATACATAGTCTCAACCTGCCAATATTAAGCAGGAGGTGAATCTCTATGGGTATGACGGTAGAGAGGGAAGAAACAGTATTAGAAACTTATCCAGTAATTGAACTCTTACTCCTGTGGGAGCTGGTAATGAGGCAGGTAGACTCTGTTTAGTAAAGCACCTGAAGCAGCTTCATGACTGAAGTCCTGTGGATAAGCATGTCTCATTCTTTCCTGTGCACACAAATATAAATGCAGATTCTGGTTATTCTATTTAGGGAGGACCTCCAAGGCTGCTGTGCTGCTGCCACTACTTTATGAATCACACTTTGTTTTTTTTTGTTTTTTTTTTTTTTTTTGAGACGGAGTCTCGCTCTGCCGCCCAGGATGGAGTGCAGTGGCCGGATCTCAGCTCACTGCAAGCTCCGCCTCCCGGGTTCACGCCATTCTCCTGCCTCAGCCTCCCGAGTAGTTGGGACTACAGGCGCCCGCCACCGCGCCCGGCTAGTTTTTTTGTATTTTTTTAGTAGAGACGGGGTTTCACCGTGTTAGCCAGGATGGTCTCGATCTCCTGACCTCGTGATCCGCCCGTCTCGGCCTCCCAAAGTGCTGGGATTACAGGCTTGAGCCACCGCGCCCGGCCATGAATCACACTTTGATTCTTTGTCCCTGTGATAGAAGAAGTTGGTATTGTGGTTATCTTTAGTTCTTTATATAATTTCTCATACAGATCTGTAATCTCCTCTAGAAAATAATTGAGTTAGGTATATATACAGGAGGCTATCTCTCTTTCCCTCCAGTTTTGTCACCATAATTATATCGTTTTTATTATTTTCAAAATGATAGAAATTGCAGGGCAAGACCTGAAGACTAGTGTGCACTCTCCTATCTGATGCATAATTACACTAAAGATCATAATTATATAAAAATGAGCATCAATCTCCAAAAGAAACTCTTGTTTCACAGAAAACTTTAAGTCAGTGAAGGTAAGTGTTTTGGGGACAGACAGCTGAACTCCTGTCACTGGATCACCAGAATTACAAACCTCCCTTGTCTCCTGTTGCCGTCTCAGATTATTCAGGGCCACAGACTCACTAAGAGAATTATTTTTTTTCTCCTAGCCATTTCACTTTCTCAGTGCCAAACATCTACTGTGGCTTCCAATGAATCGAGGTCTCCTTCCTTTCCTCCCCTGAAAGCTCATGCACCCAGTAAAATGTCACAAATAAAGTGAAAACACGCCTTTCCCTGTCTGGCCTTATAAACAGAAAGCAAGAGCACCATTCTTCACCAGGAAACTGACCCACAAAGCTCACTGGATTTAAAGAGATTGAGAAGAAGGTCAGCTAAGAAAACAAAGGGAATTCTCTCCATAGTTAATTCGGATGAAGCTCCACCAACCCCAAAATAAACCCTTGTCCGAGGCAAGGAAACAAAAAAGAGGGCATGTAAGGTGAGGTCTGGAAAAGAAATGGTGTTTCACAGGCGACTTATTTGCATGCTCTGTTTGTCTATCGTTTCTTTCCCAGAGAATAAGTGGTTCTGTGTTTATTTTTTCTCTCATAGTCCCTATTTCCACACTGTAATGTCTGCTAAAGTGTAACATTTAAAACTCTGTTTCTATTGCACCATAGACATACAAAAGCACATATGTATCATCCATAGATATGTATACGGTGAGATTGCCTCTGTACAAAAGTATAAGAATATTTTTATTCTTCTGAATTAACATTTCTATACTTATCTAACTCTTAGACAACTATAGTTTAAGGTATAGGAGACGCTAACTTAGAAAGACCTTACAAAGCTCAAGGACACTGAAATAAAAAACGTATACATTCAAGTTATTCATTTTTCTCATATTCAATCTTGTAACCAGTGAACAAAATTTCTAGGGATAGCATACATTCATATAGAGTGCTTCACCATTAAAGGGTTAATGATGTTATGGATTATGAATGTTAGCAATCGAAATGGCATGCTTTTGTGTTTGCAAAAACATTTTCTGCACCATGTCCGAATCCCTTTGCAAACAGATAAATTACTCTATAAATCTTACTACTCCATGTGGATAAATCACACATGCAGGTTTATAAGGCTGAAGAGCTAGGAGGGAAAATCTGCTTTGGATAGTAGGATCTTTGGGATTCATAATCACCAATGCTCAGGAAATGAAGAAAGGAGTGCTTACACATTAGCATTTTCTCACTTTTTACAATCTGGAGAAACACATACCCACAAAACACACACACACGCAATGCACGGCACACAACGCACACTTTCCTCTCTAACAAGGCTAGAGCTCCCAAAGCAGGACACTGTGACAGCCAACCAAATTTATTTCTGAGAAAAAGAAAGAAAACTTTGCTGCTGTCGGCAGCTCTGCTAGAGAACTGCTCCCTGATGCCCCAGGGTTTATGCACTATCAGCTCCTTGCACACAGATTAGAGGTTTATTTTCTATCGTATACTGTGTTTTTATTGCCACAACAAGCAATATTAGCTAGATAGACAGACTGACACTGGGTCATTTTATTTGGAGGAAATGAGATTTTAAAAGATCTCCAAGGAGAGTGGTTCTTTCTTTCTTTTTGTTAGCATCTGCCAGAAATTCAAGGAAAGGTAGAAAAAAGAACAAGGGGTAGGTACAGTTGGTAGAGAGGAGGAAGAGAGAAGAGAAGCACAAAAAATAACCTTGGAGCATTTTAGAAATAAAAATATGACTAGGTCTCACTTGAGTCTCTCTAGCTCCCAGTACCTGATAGGGGTCAAACTCCCAAGGACCTGGGACTCTTCCTTTCCAAATTTCAATCTCAAATTATTTTAGAGTTTGGCAGAGCTGCACAGAAAAAAACACTTTGAAGTCAATAATCAATTTGAAATCTCCATTGTATGCCAGGTTAATTCTTTCCCAACCTCTGTGTTTAACACTCCTACTCTAAATATCAGCAGTTTGGCAAGTTCCTTTTCTTTCTGCTCCTCATATCTTGTGTTGATTTATATCCACATTCCAGAAAAGGCTCAGTAACCAACCAAAGTTCTAAGATTGATTTATTGCCCTCCATGTCAATTAGAAGATCCGTACAGAAAGTCTTCTATCAGAAACCCTCACACACAGCCTTGATGTGTGTGTGTGTGTGTGTGTGTGTGTGTGTTGGCATGCACACACACACACACACACGGGAGGAGCAAGGAGAATGCAGTACTGTGTACTACTCTCTGAGAGCCATAATCCAACAACCTTTCTTCAGAATTAAGGAATCCCAACAAAACTCTCAAGTGCAATGCAACAGCAATAACAATAGCAAGAATACTGCCCAGAAGCCACTAATGTCATGGGTGAAGTTAGGCTTCCTTGGTAAGAGAAACAAGGTCCTAAGAACCGAACAACACTTAACCAACACCACTGCTGCTTGACAGGGACCAGAATTCCCTTGAATTTGGTTAGCTATAATGCCAACCAGTCAGTAAAACGGGGACACACACACATACACACACACACACACCACACACACACCCCCCACAAACCTGCACCATCAGGAGCCGGAGTTCAAGGAGATCAGGCGCACACACACACACACACATACATACACACACACACACACACACACACGTAGACGCGCGCAGCAGAAAAGTTGCCCGAAAGCCCTACCTGAGGATGGCTGTGTCCCCCTGCCTCACGGTGATGTTGTCCGTGCCTCGGTTAAAATCCACGCTGCGAACAGGCAGTCCTGTGGGAAGAAGGCAGAGCAATCTCAGTAGGACCAGCGGCAACTGTTTGCGATCCGGCTGAACTCTCCCGACCATGGTGGCCACGCCGAGGTGCGGGTCCGCGGGGTGCTCTGGAGGGGTGCGCGCTGCTCGCGAGGAGAGGCTTCACCAACACGGGGCTTTCATCCACAGCGAGCGCAGAGCGGGCTTTGCCAGTTTATGGTCCTTTCCACTTTGCCTCTCTCTTTCCCTCGCTCAGTCTCTTTTCCCTCTAAGACTTAACAAAGCCCTCATAAAACCCAAGCAGAAGGGTGAAAAGTAAAAGCAGCACAATTTCAAAAGAGTGCAAATAGCAAGCCCCGTGGAAGAGCTGAAGAGGAAGCCAAAGGAAGGGGTTCTTGTTTGGTCTCTCTGTGGCTGGATGCTCCTCTGCCAGTGTCTGAGCTGAGCTCCTTCGCTCTGTAACCCACTTTCCCAGGCTGGCTGGCGGGCGGGCGGGCGAGGGAGCCGGCACCAAGCCTGCCAGTGAGTGTACAGAAACAGCCACACAGCAGCAGCAGCAGCAGCAGCAGCAGAAGCAGCAGAAGCAGCAGCAACCCAGAGCCTCTCTCCCCCTCCTCCCTTTCCTGTTTCTCCCAGTCCCCGGCGCTCTCTCTGCTCAGCACCTCCCCCCCAACCCCCGACCCTGCTGGTTATCAACAACCCCTCCACGTCATCCCCTCTGCCCTCCCCTCGACGTGGCCCCTCGCTTTGCACAACTGCCCCCTTCAGCAGCAGCGAGCCTCAATGAAAGCCTGATGCGCCTTTGGGTTGTCAGGACGACAGCTCCATCTGAGGCCTGGCTGATTTCCTTAAGAAGGGGGAATGGAGTTTAGAGGTACTGTTCAGGAGAGAGGGGAGAAGGAGAGGGACTTAAGCTATAAAAGAACAGGAGAAAGAGTCCAGGAAAGGAGAGGGAAGGAGTGAGGAAAGAAGAAAAAGGAGGTGGGAAAGAGAGTTGCAAATGGGGGGAGTGGGACAGAGAAGGATGGGAAACCATTGAGGTGGGGAGTGAGGGTGGGGAATGTCCTGAAAGATGGGAGAAGGAAACTGAGGAGAAACGTGACAGTGGAGTCTAAGAATAAAAGCCAAAGTTGATTTCAAACGAAACATTCTTGGCAACTGGCTTTGCGTGTTCAAATCTTGTTCATTCTTTCCTCTTTCCTGCACTTTCTCTTACAGGATTAAAATGGTTTATTTTCTCTCCTTCCTTCGTCCCCTCCCCCTCTTGGAACCCCCTTATGAAAGATGGATTGGAGACAATGCTGGTATTGAGTGGTCTGGGGTGTGAATGCTTGGCTTGTTTTTTCCAAGTGCCAGCCTCAGCAGCTGATCCCTGATCCCTAAATCAACTTCACTCTCCAGGAAACCCTCACTCAATCCTACACATGCGTAATGGTATTAAGGATTACTATTTAAAGGACACATTGAATTGCTACCCAAGTTCCTCCTGGCACTTACTTCTCAAAATGTTCATATGCAAGGAAGGAGATTTGTAAATCACAAAGCTTGTCATTTGCAAAGAGACACTAAGTAAGGTTGTGTGCAGTACTCCAGCTAATGGCAGACAGGTTACCATCATTTGTCACTCCTTCTATTCCATGAGCCAAGCAAGTGATGAGGACCATAAAGACCACTGATAGTCACTCAAGTGAGAGCCCCACACTCTTGGACATCTCCCTCAGTACTGATGTTGAGGATAAAGAATGTGTTTGTATCAGCCAAGGACTTCATTTTTCTCTTTTTTGATTATATTTATTTAAATAATGAAAGTGTTCATATAGTACAAAAACCAAATGGTACAAGGTGCTATAGAGTGAACTGTTGTTTTCTTCTTATTCCTATCTTTAGGCAACCCATTTCTCTTTTTTGGAGGCAACATATATTTTCAGTTTGTTATGTATCTTTCCACAAATATTCCATACATATGAAAATACATATGCACATAGAGAGATATTATACCCATCCCTCTTATGTAAGCAAATGTTTAGCCTAGGACATTTGCCAAAAATAAAATAAAAAGAAAGAAACATGCTTAGGATTCCTTATCAAACCCTACCAGAGCACAAGCCTTAAGGAAACCCTGTGCTGAGACTGGCTTGCCCTCAGAATACTCAAAGCACTTTTTCCGCTGCGTGTTATCAGTTTAAAAGATAGATAAACTCTTACAGATTACGTGAGGAAAAAAGGAGGACCTCTTTTGCTTTTAAGAAAAAACTGAGGACTGGAATCTGAATTGTCACAAATTCATAATTGATGGAGTTCAATTAATTTTATGTGTACTGTGCATTCATTTTATATAAATCAAGGTGTCCTATGTCAGGGATTATAAGCAGTGCTCAGTTAATAAACCAATGATCGACCACTAAGTTATAACTCAGCTGTTTAAAACTTAGAATTCATTTTGCCACAGGAGAAATGGTTAGGCCAAGTGGATAGTTGACTACAGAACTCATAACCCTGTGAATCCCAGTATCGATGGGAAAATGAGCTTCAAGTGCCAAAAAACAAAAACAAAAACAAACAAACAAACAAAACCCCCACAAAGATCAAAGATGCAAGGATTACATAACTTTCTGCCTCTATTGCAGAGAAGCACCCTCCCTTTCCCCACACCACCAACAGACTTGACCTTCTTTGTCAGGCTAATTCTAAGCACTTAGGAATGAAGAGTTAGCTTAGAAAAAGGCTTCTATTAACATATATCCTTTGGTTTGGTGCTTCTTCCATGTCAAGTGGAAGAAAAGAGAGATAAAAGGGACTGGTAGCTATGAGAATTATCTGTTTCCACTGCTGGTGCTAGGTGAATAGTATGACCCCCAGTAAGAGCAGAGATACTCTGAGGGGAAGGATTAGACATTGAAAGAGTATGAGTATTCTCCTGTGTCAGTCAACTAGATTTTGTATGAAGAAAGAAAAGGTTTTTTTCAGGACAAGGAGAAAGTATGGTGGGTGGTAGCGTATTATAAACAGAAGATGTTTATACATGATTGTTAGCTAATACCTATACTGCTAACCTCATACTACCAGAAGAACTTGCCTGGTGGTGCTTGGAGAAAACATATGCTTAACATACTGAAATCCAAAGTAATTAATATCAAAGTAGTAGGAATGTGGAATTTGTAGTAAATCAATCAAATCTGGAATTTGCCTCTACATTCACTATGAGAAAAGGATATATTAAAGTAAATCTGGATTGTAATCAGAATTATAGAATTGCCTAACCTACCTAATGAGAAAAAAATTACAAGCATATATGTGTATAAAAATCATATAATGTAATTAAAGGTTTTTTAAAAATCTTTATTAAATAAAGTCCATTTCTTGGCAACTTTTGTTAAACTAGGTTGACTTACTATGACAACTGAAAGTAAGACGCAGTTTTTTAAAAAGGCTGTATTTTAAAAATTCTCTAATTTAGGCTGTTTAGAAATTATTTCTAATCAATTAGACTGAATCTGTCTCAACAATTTCAAAATTACGAAGTTTGTTGCATTTATTTAAGATTTATTATTTACATCCAGGGAGTACTTCAAGTACAGCTCTTTAACCCAGCCCTTGGCCCAGAGGGAGTACTCTGTACTTGATATCTATAAGAACGGAAGAGTGATTAAATGCTCAGGCTTACTCAGAGGCTTACCTCACCATTTACAAAATAATAAAAGTATTTGAGGGTGCACCATCTACTTCCATTTCAATATTATGCTTTCTCAGAGTTCTTCCTCTTTTCAATTCTTGATAGAATCCTTCTGGTTTTTTGTCCTCTATGATCTTTTGTTTTCTAATAAATCCAACAGTCAATATACATTGGATAATGTATCTCATCCTAATGGTCACTCCCTTAAATCTATCCTGATATTAACTTCTCTGCTTTCTTTCCTCGGAAGTGTAGAGAAGGAAACAAATAAACGTGTGGCTGAAATTTACACAAGCTATTTTTCTGTAAACCACTATATACATTCTTCCAAGAGGGTTGGCAAAAATGAACATACTTTCAGGTTATTTGTGAGGCAAGTATGGCTGTTAGCCATGTGAAACAGCCATCATCACCCAAGTAAGATGATCTTAACTACTACTTTAAAATAACATACTGCCTTTCTAAAAGAGGCTGTAGAAGATTCTGGCGCTCTCCAGGGACAAATGTTGCAGGAAAAGCAAAAACGGGCTAACGTCTGAGTACCCTAAGAAGCATGAAAGGTTTATTCTTCTGTTTAGCTTTATAAGGTAATAGGCTCACATGAAATCCAGATGCAGCCTGGAATGTGCAACTAATTTAGCAACACTGCTTGCATTTTATGCTAAACATGTCTATAATATTAATATACTACTCCACATTTCTACAGTTGTAAGGTCTTAATCATAATAACACCATGCCTGTACCTTACTTTTCTAAGTGGAATTAACATTTCCATATGAACTAGGAATGCAGAATTGTTAATACTTCTCCTTAGGATCCCTGGTATGACATTTTCAATGATTTCATCATAATTTAGCAATATTCAAGTATCCTAGTTTATGCTTATAAACATAGCACTATCTTATGTGAGTTTTTTCTGGAATCTAGCCCTTCCAATACAGACACTTCATTGGCATGTGTGTCACTGCCTAAGAAAATCAGTCAGCTGCAAGTCAGTTACATATTGTCTAAATCTTTACTATAGACCCCCTCCCCCAGTGATGTAGAACACTCTTCCACATCCTGCACAATTAAAAAAATCACTCTTTAGTTTGCATTTAGTGCATGTCTTTGTGGTTTATTATTATCATATCAGTCTCTTGCTTCTAAGTAAGTATACTTTGGTCACTTGTTCTATTTTGGTAGGCATCGATGATTGGATCTGTCCCAGTTTTTGAAAGACCTTTGGGATTCTTAAACTGCTACCTGCATCCTCACTTCCTGCTCCTGCTCGTGATTATGCATAAACATATATGGGCTTACACTTATTGATACATTTGCACATCAGAAAAGCAATTTTCATGTGCCTTATTATTTCCCAGAAATACATACACCAGCCCTTGGACCTTTCTCTTTCTAGGTTGTCCCATGTACAAGGAGGTGGAAATAGTTAAAAAATGCTGCATCTGCATTGCTACTACTCTTTTCGATATACCCCCCAGATATGGGAAGAATATTGCAACATCTGGAAAGATGACAGTAATGGCATCTTCAGTATAGCAACATGTTAGTATAAGCAGGTAATCAGGAAACTCTACCCTCTATTTGTGGTTGTTGTAGTAACTTGAATTCCTACAATCAGAAAATAGACCAAGGAGAAGTGAGGAATAGTGGAGGTGGGTGTACAATTCCATATTCTGACATGCCTAGTAGGTTTGTAATTCATTCATTTGATCAATATGCTTTTATTGATACAGTAGTGAATCAAGACAGGCCAAGATTCTCTTCTATTGAACTTATATCCTAGATGCAGAAATGAACACTATACAAGTACATACATATTAAGATTATTTCAGAAAGTAAATGCTATTAAAGAAAAATGTGTGATACAGAGTACATGGCCTGGAGATGTGGTGATGCGAACATAAAGAAAAGTAGTCAACCAACACCTCTTTTTAGAGGTTGGTATTTTAACTAAATCCCAAAATCTAAGGAAGATTCCATGCAAATATCAGCACGAAGGCCTTTCCGGGTGAAAGAAATGGCATTCACAAAGGCCCTGAGGTAGAACTAAGTGTGTCATACACCAGGAACCAAAATAAGGACAATAAACCTGGGATGTAGTTTGTGTGTATGTTATGGGGGTAATTGGAAAAGACAAATAAAAATTAGAAAGTGAGGAGGGGTTATAATGAAAACATTCCATGTAAGAAATTTAGATTTTAGTCTAATGACCTGAATAAGCAAGGGATTGACATGATCTGATTTACATTAGAAAGATTGAAGAATGGACTGTAAAAGAGCAATGGCAGAAGCAAGCAAACAAGACAAAGAAAATCGTAGTCATCCAGTGGCTACTGGCTTAGACTATGGGGTAAAAATGAGATGGAGAGGAGATTGAGTTGGCTAGACTTGATCATAATGGGAAAATCTTCCCCAAAAGGCCGTGTGCTATCACAAGTGATCAATGTTTTCCATATGCCAGCATTTGTCCTCACTGTATTAATTCAACTCTAGTATACCCTTACAGAAAGCCACCACTCATCAAATCATCAAATAAGAATTGACGGAATGTCAACTAGGATGTTATGAATACCAGCTAGTCAAAAAAAGTGTTCCAGTTGCTGCTTTTAAGTATAAACTTTGCTTACCATTAATATGTTTATTGTATGTTAATTAAATATCAGTGTAATAAGTCAGTGTGTTAGAAATTAAGAAGTGCATAACAAGATCAACAGATGCTATATAATTATTAAACTTTACTAAGTATTTCCTTACGTATCTATATTTATCAGGTAATATCTATCCTGCTAAATCTTAAAAAAATGCCTAGTTAAATATCTTGAGGCTGTAAGACATGTAAATAACACTAATATGTTTTCTCCAAAGTTTACTGACAATATCGAGCTGCAGGGCAAGTTCAGTATTAGGTCATTTAGGTCAAAGCGTCCCAGAAGTCTATCTGCTTAAAAGTATCTTCCTGTCTTATCTTGTCCGTAATTCACATTCTCAGCCCTTTGTGCTTTTAATATTGAGTCTAGGAGCATTGCCTAGATGAGAGGAAGAGGATTCACAAACCCTGCCAAATCAGTTGTGTCGCCATGTATGAGAAAGTTCATTAAATTAATGAATAATTCTTGAGACCTATCATATAACAGGGACTGTGCTAACCTCTAAGGAAACAATGATGTACAAGACTGACCACCCTGCCCTTGTGCAAGTCTAATGAGGAAATGGCATTAGAAACTCCTTCCAGAGAGGAATTAAATATTGTCTTGTAAAATTATAAGGCAAACGTTTCAAACCTGCTCTTCAGTATAGAACAGAGGCAAACTAATCAACATATATGCCCAGTCTTCTCTTTGGTGGTGATTAGTACCGAAAATACTAAAATTCAGAGTCCTTATTTTCAGGAACCCAGAAACTCATGAGATAGAGCAATAAGATGAACACACATGAAGCACAGAATAAGATTCATCAGTGAGTAACTGAGGACTGAATTGTAAGGGAGCGGAATCAAAATGTTATGGGACTTCAGAAAAGGGAAGCCAGTAAGGAACTTTGTGGAGAAAATGGCATTTTAGGTCATCATTGAAAGGTGTGTAAGAAGATAATGGAGGAAGACAACTCTTTAAGCAAAGTATGGCCATGAGAATCAGTCTACAACAAGAATGGAGCTGCAGGAAGACTCACCCAACTAACAGAAGGAGAGGAGAGGACAGGTGGAAGAAGGTGGGTTACAGAAGCTACCTAATGAAGATTCCCAAATGCCTAAATGAAGAGTCACGCTTCATCTCATAGTTAGAAGGCTACTTTAGATTCTGGAGGAGGGAGGAGAGATACTGACATCTTAGGGAGCTTATTTTGGCAATGCAAAGTTAGAAAGTAGAACAAAGATGAAGTAGAATAACTAGTTAGAAGGCTAATAAAGTTGTAGATGAAATGATGAGAGGCAAACCTTATCAATCATATATACTGTTGCTTCCTAATAATGATGAGGAATGAAATCCTTCATTCAGAGACTTCACATTCATGGGGAAGGACATGTTGTAGGAAAGTGTATGAAGGTGGAGATGGCAAAAAGTTAAAATGGAAAGTTACTCTGCTTCTGTAAGCTGGGGCTAGTGGGGGTCTTGACAGGCATGTTAATGAGTTTGGCCTTTATTCTGTATACAATATGGAGCCATCAAAAACTTTGAGCAAGCAGTATTTTAAGAAGATAACTAACTGGAAATGGATTGGAAGATAGATTTGGAGAAGTCACAGTCAGGGAAGGCCAGTTATAAAGTTTCTGAAACAGCACAGGCAAGAGATGATAAAAGCAGACTACAGGGCAATGACAGTGAAAAGAGAAAAGAGGTGAAAACTTTTAGAGAAATTTCACAGGACTGATGGGACTTGTCAACTTACTGGATATGGAAGTTGAAGAAATAGGAAGGGTAAAAGATGCCTCTCGTTTTCTTTTCTTGAAGTCCAGGTTGATAAAATAGAAACGTTGGGTTAAAAAAAAAAAAAAAAAAAAAAAAAAGCTAGATTCAGAGGGAATTTGCAAATTCTACTTTTAGAATTCTGGATTGGTTCCTAAACTGGTACTCAAATAGCCTGCTCTTCCAGATGGACAGGCTCGGGACGTTGTCTTAGGAATATGACATTCTTCACAGGAGAGCTGTCTCTGCATTCTGTAATAAACTAAGTCCAGAAATTCAGATGCTTTCCCCCACATTTGTGTTTTTTTCTTTTTTTTCTATCATATGTTTCTGTTACTTCAATATATTTATATATACAGCATGTTGACAAGCGACCTATTTGCCAATAACGAATCTCATTTTGAATTTTAAAACCACATCCATATAACAATTAACTGATTCTGTTTCAAGAAAAAATATCATCTGAACTTGTCTCCCTCTGCTGGTTGCATATTGAGGTATCATAAATCTTTTAAAATCATAGTAACATTAGAAATAGACATATCCAATGATAATGTGTTTTGTTCAACTATAGAGCTTTGCAGTTTGCAAATGTATAGTGACACACATAATTTAATATGGTATCTTTCTGCAACTTTGTGAGATAAACTGTACAAGTATTATCACCCTACTTGTCAGAAAATTACTTTGAGACTTTAAGCCAGTAAATCTCATATGAAATTAGAGGAAAATCAGGAAGCATATGTAATTAGAAGAATTGCATACTGTTAAAGATAGAAAAGACCCAGAAAATCTTCTTGTTCAATCCTCTGATTTTATAGCTGAGACATGGAAACTTAGACTTTACACAGTTATTTAGGATGACTGAGATTAGTATTTAAAAAGCGCAACTCTCAAAACAGTGCCCTTTCTATTATACCATGCTGCCTGCCTAATAATATCAGGATATAAAGCTTTTATAGCATAGCTGAAGCATTTACAGAAGTAGGCTGGGTTGTAGATTAAAAATGTCTGTTTCTCTGAGGCCAAATCTACATTGCATCAGAACAACCCACAGCTATGTTAAACTTATAATAAAGTAAGGAACAACAAGAAAACACCACCAAAATAAATGGAATTTACATCAGTTGGACAAATAAGTAAGGCGATCCTCAATAACCTGTGTGAATAGACTACTTGTCTGTCCAGGCTGGGGCTGTATAACCATAGGCAAGGCTTGAGATGATTTTCAGGAACTCCAGAGTATTACAGACTGTGTTTGTAGAAGAGTTGCAGCGAAATTTTCTCACCCTCCCACTGCCTGGGGCACTGTTTCTTCCTCCCTGTATGTCCTACATAGACAGTCTACTATGGCTTTCTGGCTTTTCATCTGAATTACTACTCCTCAAAGTTACTCCCATTCTTAATGGATGTCACTATTCTGTCTTGGCAGGAAATAAAATTTGACTGAAATAATTTATACTTGTGTGTGAGTGACTGGTAAGTTCCAACATCTGAAGGGATAGAAATATCATAAAAGGAGGGCTTCCTAAACTCAATACATTTCTAGTAGATAAAATATTAGGAAAAATATTTTTGTATAGAAGAGTCTTTTAATATATCTTGCTTCTTTCCAGCAAGAGATAAAGACCTTTGTTTTTTAAAACTTTCAGGTCCACAACTCTAAATGTACCTTAAGAGACGCAAAATTAAAATTACAAACATAATCTATATGATCTTAATCCTTCAAGTCATGATAGCCACTCACACATGAGAAATCTTAGCTTAGATCATTGACTCAACACATTGTGTCTATTAAAATTTTTTTATATAGATACTAGGCATCAGTCAGGAATAGATAAATAAATTAATATTACTCGTGAAACTTTATATAATATGTGTATATAAATATAAACAAATAAGAACACTACAGACAATTCACAAATATACCTACTTTCCAATATACTTGGTAGATATTCCTGATGCCCATGTCCAGCAACAATTTATCAGTTAAAATTTTCACATGGCTTTTTTTCAGGAGCAAAATTAGTCTTCTTCTATGGTGTTCTTTTTGATTTCAAGAAAGCATGACAGAATATTGATCTTACGATAAAATCTGTCTGGTAAGTGGCTTTAGAAGCCATTTGTGACGTTTGGAAGTAATGGGAATGAGATGGTATAAGGAATATTGGCTGTTTCAATAGAATTGGGTTATAGGTAGAGCTTTGATCTAGGAAGTATCTAGCTTCGATATATGGACAAGACACTTTCAAGGGTAAGGAGGCTAGGTGAAAGGATAGACAGGGGAGACAATTTGGGTTGTGACAGCATTAAATGAAAAAGAGGAAATGTGAGCCAATATAGGTAGTGAAAGAGAAGGATATGAGGCAATGAAGGGAAACTTGTAATGTGGTCAATTATTTCTTGAGATAGAACGTTTTTATTCACAAGCTGATGTGAGACCTTCTAATGCTGGTGCCTGTTTTAATGCATATCGTAACTGGCAAAATGATTTTTCTTGGGACAAAAATGACCACCTTTCTATTAAGAAACAATACTGAGTAGTAGTTCACAACTTCTTTTCATTCCTACTAATCGGGGTTACATTATTTTTGGTTAGTGATAGTATTGGCAATAATACTTGGTTACTTAATCAAATAACAAAAATTTATTGATGATCACCTACTGTGTAAGTGGGTACTCTGAAAGATCTGTAGGAACTGTTCTCTATGATCCCTGTAATGGGATTCCTCTGTAATAAGATGATTTTAATATTGTTAGAAAAAGAAGATCAATACATAGAAAGAGTGATTTGAAAACAGTATGCAATTAAGTGTGAAATTGTTAGAAAAGAGCTCTAAATGCCCAGAAAGGTCACTTCAACCTACTAAGTGGCAGTTAGGATACTAAACACTGAAGTCACAAAGTACCACAGGATAAGATTCTTACACTCAAAGAGTGAACAGCCTAGAGATAGATGCAGATGAACAGAGAGTGAAAAGATAGTATTAGCTTTGCAAATACTCACATAGTACGCGTTCACATAAAGGAGGCCACCCAATCCCGACTGAAGGGCCCCAATCCTGACTGAAGGGCTCCAATCCAGACTGAAGGGAAAGTTTTCTGGAAAAGGTAGTAGCTGAGTTGTGTCCTAAATTAGGGATGAACTAAGGAGTTAGGTGTTGATGGTTAAAAAATAATGTGGGAGAAATTTCAAGAGGGTCAACAATAGAGATAAATGTTTGGAGTCAGGTGCCAACGCCGTAGAGCAAGGACATGGGGCAGGAAAGAAGGGGCCCTGACCAGAGAAGGATCACCATGGAGTAGCAGGAATCCCTAGATAGGGAGGATGGAGATGGATTATAAAGAACCTTAAAAGACAAAAAGAGGGAAATCTGAACGTAATGCATCAGTAAACAAGAAGGGCTTTAGTCTCTTGGGCAAGTTATTGAAAGTGGCACTTGTTCTATCAGCTGTCTGAAATTGAGGGCCCAACTAGGACATTTTCTCCATAATTCAAGCATAACAGGTAATGATCTGGCAGTCAAGAATAAAGAAGAAAGATAAATGTAACATATATTAAAACAGAAGACTCAAATGGAATTGTTGTCTAATTGGTTATATGAAATGGGTAAGAGGAAGGTATTCAAGATGAGTCCCATGAATCTCCACTTCCTCCCAATCCTGGTTTCTGAAGAATGGAATCATCATTGATAGGGACCAAGAAGTTGAGAAAGAATAATGAAGTATATCGGGGGTGGTGGAGTGAGGAACTAATTCTTCATAAACATCAGGTCTGCTATCTAGTTAACTACTTGTATGAGATGCAGTGTGCCTGTTACTGGTTTTGGCTCCATTAGCTCAACCAATATTAATTTCTCAGATGCGCACAATTAAGAAAGTAAAACTTGCAAAAAAAAGCCATATGATCCTTTCAATGTTGATGCTTATATTTGTTAGTATTAATAAATAAAACGACATTATTCTCTAATATCCATTCTAAAAATGTGATACACATAATACCTGGGCTTAAGTGGACTTTATCCACTAAAGTTTGAGTGTCATCAACTTATGTTTAATATAACCCAATAATCTATTTATTTTTATTAACTAGATCTCGTCTTCAAATTCTTAGGGAGTCCAAAATATTCTGGGATACGCTCACTGAATTTGATTGTTCATCATTATCCTCTGCCCTTGGGCATCTCATACCTTTCTTTATTCTAATCTATTTCTAACTAGAGCCAGACATTTAAAAAATATATTCTGTACATTTCAAAATGCATTTTGAATACCAAATAAAGTTATAAAACAGTTTTCCTCAATATTAATAAATAATAAGATTTATGTTGGGAAGGTTAGATTTAAGTTTACATATTAAAGAAGAAATTTACAAAATATAGTTATAAATATGGATCTGGGCTTTAAGAAAGTACCCCATAGTGGAATACAGATTTAGAAGTCACCAGGGTAAAGGTGAGAGGTAAGAGTCGCAATGCAGGGGTGTGTGTGTGTGTGTGTGTGTGTGTGTGTGAGAGAGAGAGAGAGAGAGAGACAGAGAGAGAGAGACTGACAGAAGAAAAATAAGAGTACAGTCTAATAACTGCATCTTGAATAGGGTTTGCCATGTTGGAGCAAGAAGTAAGAAGCAAGAAAAGTTGCTCCTCAAAAGCAGCAGGACCAGAGTATATCTCTTTTCGTCTGTACAGCACAAAATGCTTTCACATTCATTTGTCTTCACTTGACACCTTATAGCACTCCAGAGAGCTCTTTGGAAGAAAGATGTTTTAAGTGTCAGGTATTAAGATAATAAACATAAAAACAATAATAGATACACAAGACCTTTAAATAGAAGGAGGGTACTGCCTATATTCATCACTAAGTGGTTTGGATCAGTACCAAAGGCTGGTGGGAAGCCAGAGTAGGAAAAGTCTAGGGCATCCCTAAGTGTATAGTGAGGTGATAAACACACTGTGTAAGAGGGTGGTCTCCTCTCCAAATATGCCCTTTTGTCTCATCCAAAGTCTTATTAGTACTGACACTAATTCAATAGTTTATTGCTACATGTATAATGGGACTTTCATGTTCCCAAGAGAAATTCTTAGATCACAGACCATCATTATTATCATTGAAGTGGAAGATCATGGACTTTTATGAAGGGAATTGTTTAAATACATGTGGGATTTTTTTTTCTTGTAAACAACTGAAATGAAATCATTCCCCCCAAATATCATTTTATAATGGTTACTCTGATTTGCAAATACAATATGAGATTCTGATGTTATCCAAGCATTTCACAAATGAAATAATGTATTACCTCTGGAAACTGGCAACAAATTATCATTTATCCCAAGACATATTTTAAAAATTTGAAAAAATATAGAACATCACCAACACCCCCAACATACACAAAAATACATATGCAAACATATTCATTCAGTAACTCATCCTTAATTTAATTAAAGCCTTACTATAGAAGATTAGATTCCAAGGCTGGTTCTTCGTTGTGCTCATGTTGTTTCTGGATGAGGGAAATGCAGAACCAGAGAACTGAAGACTGAAACCTTGAGCTCCAAGTCATGTAGGATGTTTGCAGAAAGAAAGATATGTGTCTGGGGCTATCTTTGGTATTATGCATAGGTTCTGAGCTTGAGTTTTCATATTTGACAAATAAAAATCCTACAGATATTCAGATATAAGAAGAAGATTTGGTACATCCCCACTGTATTTCCAGCCATTCAATTGTGTCACCTGAAACTCGGTGCTGAATACTGCACTGATTCTTTATCATCTCCTCTTGCCTAGACAGAGCCAAAGTATTATAATGTACTCTGCGTCAATGTCCTCTCAGCAGTTTTTTTAATCTGAAATTTAGATGGAAAATGTTCTTAATTTATATAGAAAATGTCAAGTTTATATCCACAGATTTCTGTGTTATAAAACAGCAAAAACATTCAGAGTGAAGGCATATTTAATTTGCAGGGTTTTTTTTCTGTTGATCAAAATTTAAAATGTTTTCCCTTACAAGCAATAAAAAGGGTAGTTCTGATCACTTCTCAATATCTGTAATTATATCCCCTAAATTATAAACTGTAAACCACACAGTTTTTATTGTATCTTCCAATTTTTTCATTGGATGGGTTCATAGCTGTCATAAGATCCAGCTCTTTCATTTTACAATTGGAATAACTGAGACCCTAAGACTAAAGATCTTCCTCAAGGTCACATAATAGATTGTAGGAGAACCAGGATAAAAAAGCATTTCTTCTTATTCTCAGTTCAGAATTCTGACTTAAATACAATGACAGTCTGTCAAAGGAAGACATATATGACCATGTGCATATGTGTATGTGTTTGTGTTGGTGTGTGTGTACGTGTGTTGGTGTGTGTATTTCTTTGCTTAGTCTGTTTCGTGGATAGAGTTCTCCTACTTCCTTCCCCACTCCCTTCAACCTTTCTTTATGCAGCAAATTCTTGTTTTGTATATTATTTTTATTTGTGTTAGTGAACAGGTTATTCAGGTTAATCTGCTCATGTTAGTGAATAATCTGCTCACTAACACAAATAATAATATATAAAAACCAGAATTATTATCATTTTATCATTTTTAAATTTTAGTTTTAGGGGGTACATGTGCAGGTTTGTTATATGGGTAAATTGTGTGTCACTGAGGCTTGCTGTATGAATGATCCCATTACCAAGGTGCCCAACAGGTAGCCTTCCAATGCATGCCCACCTTCCCATCCTCCCCCCTCAAACAGTTCCATCTATTATTCCCTTACTTGCATCCACGTGTATTCAGTTCTTACCTCCCACTTATAAGTAAGAACATACAGTATTTGTTTTCTAGACAGAGCCGAAGTATTATAATGTACTATATGTTTGCTTAGGATTGCATTGGTTTCCTTAGGATTATGACCTCCAGCTGTATCCATGTTGCTGCAAAAGACATGATTTCACTTTTTATGGCTGCATAGTATTCCACAGTGTATTTGTATCACATGTTCTTTATTCTGTCTACCACTGATGGGCATCTTGGTTGATTCCATGTCTTTGCTATTGTGAATACCACTTATGCAGCAAATTCTTACTCCTTAATCAAGACCTGTTTAAATACCATCTCTTTCTGCTTTCTGCTCCCATCTTTGGTAGCGTCCCTTGCTTTACTCTCATAGAAAGCACGTGAATCATTTCAAGTACACAGTAGCAGAGCTGTCTGCACTTGAATCATTTTGGTAGCAGAGTTGTCAAACACATCAGAGTTCTTTGAAAATACATCTGCATACTACTTGAGAGTAGATCATAGACCATTTTCACTATTTTACAAACTCCTTAAGAATATGAATCAGGCCAGGTGCGGTGGCTCACACCTGTAATCCCAGCACTTTGGGAGGCTAAGGAGGGCAGATCACATGAGGTTAGGAGTTCGAGATCAGCCTGACCAATATGGAGAAATCCTGTCTCTACTAAAAATACAAAATTAGTCGGATGTGGTGGCTGTAATCCCAGCTACTCAGGAGGCTGAGGCAAGAGAATCACTTGAACCTGAGAGGCGGAATTTGCAGTGAGCCGAGATCGTGCCATTGCACTCCAGCCTGGGCAACAAGAGTGAAACTCTGTCTCAAAAAATAAGAGAATATGAATCATAAGCTACTTGCCTTTGAATGCACAGGGACTAGCACAGTGCTTGATTATGGTAACTATTTCATAGGGGTTTGTAGAAATGGTTCAATTTAATTTAGACAAATTTAGCAAAACCCTACTCTTCAGAGGATTTAGTTTAACGAAGAAGTATATCTTTACTGTAGACATCATATTATACTTCATTTTAATGTTTCTGAAATTTATAGAAAATATAAGGACCTGACTTTCATAAATACCAGTATTGGAATGTTAGGGGTGAACCAAGTGTCATTTTTCAGAAGCAATACTGGTAGCTACACTTCCCATTAAGTATTATTCTAAAGAAATAGTACCTATAACTTCTCATCACTTTTTGAAATCTTCACTTTTCTCCCTATGTGAAGATAATATTTTATATTCATTTATACATAGTTTGTTAAACTCGTCAGAGACCTGGAATTTCAGGACTAATCTTAATTGGGTGATGCTTCAGTTAATGGTCTATTGACTAACCCGAAGATTTGTTACTGGGGAATATCTGAATGGTTACATCTATTCCTATATGACTAAAAATACATTATTTAGAGAAGGCTACAATTTTAGAATGTGTGAATGAGACCGCTGAGAACAAGAGAGAGTAGGACCAATCATCTAGTTCAACGATTCTCCCATGACAGACAGTGGAAGGTCATTTAAGCTAAGCTGCATATCCAGGCCTCTCTGGGCTGAATTATGACCAAAGTTTGATGGGTGGGGAAATTAGGTTGGTTACTAATAATCTTTGCCCTTTTTAGCATGTGCTTCTCTGACTTTGCCCCAGTCACTGTCTGTCTCCACTTTGTTGCCTCTCCCTTTCCCTACACTTTTCACTCACATTCACTCTAATTTCTTGTCTGAAAATTTTCCTTCTCTGCACTCCTGTATCTTTTTTTTTTTGAACAATCTCTTTTTTTTTAATTTCTTTTTTTTATTATTATTATACTTAAGTTCTACGGTACATGTGCATAACGTGCAGGTTTGTTGCATATGTATACACGTGCCATGTTGGTGTGCTGCACCCATTAACTTGTCATTAACATTAGGTATATCTCCTAAAGCTATCCCTTCCGCCTCCCCCCTCCCCAAAATAGGCCCCAGTGTATGATGTTCCCCTTCCTGTGTCTAAGTGATCTCATTGAACAATCTCTTTCTTTCGTTTCTTCCTCCTCACTCGACACCCTATGCCCCACACCGGATTATTAAAAAACAGTTGAATATTTAAACATTATCTAATATTTGTACTGAAAACATTTTCTGGAATTTTTTGTTCTTAATTTTCCATTTGGTATTTAGTCACCAAGCATTCTTGATTAGGAGGGTTTCAAGATGAAAGCAGTAAATGAATCCTGAATTTTTACCTTTGACAAAAGGGAGAAAAAACAGAAGACAGAGACTGCGAAGTGCTAGGGGAAAATTTTGAAGAAAAGTCCTTGACCTCAAGAACATCCTACTGTAGCGGGTAAAGCACATGCACAAATTGCTTTTTGCTTATGTGTAATCTCAGATTGAATTTTTGTTTTGTAAGTCATTGGCTCCTGGAAATTCAAGGATATCTATTCTGCTTTATGATATATTTAAGTGAGACAAAGAGTGGAATCTTAAATAAGAATACTAAATGTGGGAATGTAAGGTAATCCTCCTAGTCCTTTATTAAAATTGGCGTAGACTTTGAAGGCTTGGGACTTTAGTGAGAAGGAGGAGATTTGGAAAGGTTCTAAAGCAAAGCCCCCAAAATGATTAAAGCAGTTAGGAAAATTAGCAGATGCCCATTAGTTTGGAGCCAAGCAGACATTTGCTGGATCACATTAGAATCTGTCCAGAGGCCTTAGGAAAATAGTTTTGTAAAGTAATGATTTTAAACCATGAACGTCAAATACAGCTTCATTTTCTTAACACTGCCTTAACCAGCCCCATGCAGCTTCCTTCTAGAAATCCTTTTCTAGCTCCCTTCTAGAAATTCAGGTTGGCCTCATTCCTAACACCAGCTCAGCCAAGGCAAGACGTGCAGCAGTCTTTATTGTCAGTCCTTCATATCTCCACTCCGTGGCCCTGCCATAAGTTCTGGCTTCCCAGAAGGTCCTCTCCCCTCCCTGCTATATCCTCCCAGCAGTGCCCTCAAAAGCCAGCCAATCCTAAAAAAAAAGCACATTGGAGGCAGAACCCAAATAATCATCAAGTAACTAGATGCTCTGATCCTTATATAAAATTGAGATTTGTCACAATACTGTATATGTAGTGACATTGGAATATGAGTATAATAATAAATACATGATTTATATATTACAGATGTATAAAGCTTCCATGTCCAGATGTTTGGTCAGATGATAGGAATATGAGAAGGAATCAGGTATACTCCTACTTTCAGTTTATACTTTCACAGAACAGGAAATATCATGCCAACTAACACATTAGCACACTAGAAATTTGAGATGCTGGGATACATATTTGCAAAAGGAAGACTGAAGGCACAAAGGTGAAACTGATTAAGTATTCTCAACGTTTCTGAATGGGGCAAATAATTTCAAGTAAATCTTCATTGTAAAAGTGATGATAAAGCAAAATATATTTTTTTATAAATTGAGAAGAAGGAGGAGTGAGAAGGAAACTATACATTGCTCTACTCATTTGGTAATGCAAGCTTTTTAGTATATCCAGAGTAAGGCTATCAGTAGGAGAAATCGTTGAGAGAGATACACAAGAGTGAAAAAACAGACGGCTTGCACTGAACTTTACTAGCAGCACAATAGTTGTGGAGACAACATGTATAATTATATGAGACACATTTTCTTTGTAGCTACACACAGACCTATCCCACACACTAAACACACACACACACACATACACACATACACACTCCTCAATCATTTTCTTTCTAAATTAATGAGGTATAGTATCAAGTATCCAAATTAAATAGTCATTTTAGGTGGGGCTCAGTCTGGGATATAGAAAAGGACTTGACATAATGAAAAATAAAATTAAAATTATTTCTTCTCTTTTCTCCTTAAAACTCAAAGCTAGCCAGGTGTGGTGGCTCATACCTATAATCCAAGCACTTTGGGAGTCCAAGACAGGAGGATCACTTGAGCCCAGGAGTTCAAGATCATCCTGGCAGCATAGCAAGATCCTTGTCTCTACAATTTTTTTTTTTTTTAATTAGTGAGGCATGGTGATGCACACCTGTAGTCCCAGCTACTTAGAAGGCTGAGGTAGGAGGATCGCTTGAGCCTGGGAGTTCAACATTGCAGTAAGCCACTGCACTCAGCCTGGGTGACAGACTCTGTCTCAAAAACAAAACAAAACAAACAAGCAAAACAAAACAAAACAAAACAAACAAAAAACCTCTAAGTCTAATCCTTACTCCTTTCTTTTTAATCTCTCCACACAACACACATACACACACACACACATAAGCATGCACAATAGAAGAACAACAACAAAAGGATGGAAAGACAGAAAAAAATGAAAGATAAATGGCTAGATGTGAGGTCTTCAATTGCTTGGATAAGAAGGAGCTAAAAATATTAGAATGCCACTTCCTCTTACTCATCCTTTGCCCCTTCAGATATTAACCATAACATAAGCTGACTTTCCAAGATCATCAGGCATGCCAAGGGAGATTTCAGCCACGTGTCTGATTTACAATCCTTAGTGAGTAGCATCTGATCTGAAAACCAACAAAAGTGGGTGTTATAGAAACTTGAAACATTTATATTAATAGACTTCTAAAAAATCAGAATATTTAAAATTCCTTTTGAGATAAAAAAAATTTCAATATCAAGCTTCACGAGCTTGTTACCGCATCAACGATATACAGACAAGAGCTGTCAGAAGACTATCAGAGAAATGTGTTTTCCCACCCAAAGCTGCATTTCTCCATTTCCTCTCTCAACTGTACAGCCCATCTGGCAGTGCATGTACAGACCGCTGGGAGAACTCAAACTTGGAAATTGAAATTTCAGGCTCAAAGAAAAGGTGAAAATATTACGAATTTCCCCAAAGCTTTAAAACTCCAAACAATAGTAATCTTATTCTGAAACTCAGGAAAGAGTTGTATGAGCTTTCTTGTAAAAGAATTGTGTGTGTGTGTGTGTAGCATTTTACAAAAACCTTTGGTAGAAACTGATGACTTCATTAGAACGCCAGGTGGATCTTGTCCCCCAAAACCCTCCTTTCTGTTTGTTTGCAAAAGATTGAATGAACCTTGTTAGAAGTCTGTTCACTTTCCTCTTTCAGGAGTGGGCCAATACATATGCTATATCTCTTTAGAAATTTCCCTGAATTACCCAAATGTCCATCAGTGACAGACTGGATTAAGAAAATGTGGCACATATACACCATGGAATATTATGCAGCCATAAAAAGGATGAGTTTGTGTCCTTTGTAGGGACATGGATGCAGCTGGAAACCATCATTCTCAGCAAACTATCGCAAGGACAGAAAACCAAACACCGCGTGTTCTCACTCATAGGTGGGAAGTGAACAATGAGATCACTTGGACTCGGGAAGGGGAACATCACACACCGGGGCCTATGATGGGGAGGGGGAGGGGGGAGGGATTGCATTGGGAGTTATACCTGATGTAAATGACGAGTTGATGGGTGCTGACGAGTTGATGGGTGCAGCACACCCACATTGCACAAGTATACATATGTAACAAACCTGCATGTTATGCACATGTACCCTAGAACTTAAAGTATAATAATAAGAAGAAGAAATTTCCCTGAATTATTGGGCAAAAGGGAAAGAATATAACAAAGTAAGCTGTGTGAACGAGAACTGGCGAAGTTTACATCCCTATGGATCCTCTACTTGGGTGTATTGGGATGTTTAGCTCATCTGAGTTGCAAACCTGATCAGCCTGCATTAGATGTCAGTGAATGTGGAGAGTAGAGGCTGCCAATGCAGGTTATTTTCATAGACTCTTTAATGGCTGCTCTACCTACTCTGCTTATACAAATGTTCTTAGAATAGTATTGATTTGAGAGACATTACTTGCCTATGGACTCTTCTCTCTTTCATGGTGACTATTGTTTCTAGATGTTCGTTTTTATGGACCAGCTCAGTCAACAAGAAGTTACTTTTTCCACCTGAGTCATTCTTTAGTTTCTATTTTAATTTCCTTCTTGAAGGAATTCAGATTTCACTAAGGGTGTTTGAATCTCAGAAGCAAGAATAGTACAGTTAGACCACTAGATGCCATCCAGTTGCCTGGTTTTCAAGCTATGAGTTTCCAAATTCTTGGATTTTTAAATAATGTGTCCCAAGACCACAATGTGAAGTGGGAGTAAAGAAAATGCTGAGAAAGCTTTCAACAAAAGAAACAAGATTTTAAGTGACTTTCATACACCCAGGTTTCATTTTCAATTTCTCATTTGATAAAAGATCTTTTTGTTAGAGGATGAGAACCTCCAGTTGCAGAGAGATTCAGCAGCTTGTTTTAGGCCACCCAGTGAGTGACAGAGCCAGGAGTTGTCTCCAGAGTTGTCAGCAAGCATCCTTCCTGCCCCTCTACACCCTCCTCTACTCATGCCTCTTTACATCCTGTTGGCATCTACTTTTTTCCTTTTTAAATGTTTCCACAGTTCTTTCTTTCAGCATTATATAGTAGTGTCTAGAGCAGTCTTCTTCTGGTTTCTCTGTGTATTTTATTCAATATCCATTATTAATCAATTCTGAGAGTATTAGTTCACTCTCAAAAGACAGGAGGAGTCATTATTGGCATGACTAATATTATCATCTTTTACACTGACAATGTTTTATTTGGAAACGTTCACCTTTTATAGATTTTACGCATTAATTATATAGTTATAAACATATACATCCTTATAAAGTACATAGAGGGGGAATATTAAAACTACGGTCTTAAAATGAGAAATGACTTGCCCAATGGTCCACACACATTTAGAAGCACAAGCAGTTTTAGAGTCCTGTTTCCAGTGTCCGCTCTTTCCACTTAAACACTCTAACTGAAGACAAGGTTTGGGTGGGGTGGGGGCAGTTAAATTTTCACCTGTGTAGGAGATAAGTCTGTCTGCTTTCCCTTGACATTTCAAATGACTTGATTCCTTATTAAATCAGTCATGCACACACTTACAAATTACGCATTCACCTTGCCAACCTCACCACCAACCTGCTGGAGCAAGACCAGAGGACCACAAGTTTCCCCATAAACCTTTCTGCACAATCCACAGGGTTGATTATCCTTTCGTTATCAATGTCAATACCTAGACATTCTTTGCAACCATTAAATTATGACAATGTTTTGAGCACAATTGATTCTCTCTTGACCTCTCATCAGTCCTATACCTTCTTTTCCACCAGATTTTTATTCACATAGTCAACTCTGCTCATGACAGAATATCTCATTTTGGGACCAATCTGTGTAATATGCTACTCAAGACCCCCACCTTATCTCTAAATCCTTATCTGAATATGTAGACTAACAAGCATAAGAGATTGGAAGGATGGATAGAAATCAAACATGAAGTAGACACTTTCCGTAGAAAAGAACAATGCCAGGGAAAGGACACATTCCCCAGCACTAGAATATGTATAGCTCTAAGGAAACATGTACATATATCCAGTTACGTATTATACAAAATCTTATGCAGCCTCTGAACACCCTTTCATTCCATAATGTAATGAATGCAGAAACCAGGAAACAGCCCAAGGTAGAGGGAACAATATACTCCAGCCACTAGCACAGTTTTCATCAAAACCTAAAATTTGCAAAGAGGCTCATTCATTTCCTCTATTCTCCAGCTCAATCAAAGCATGGAAATAGTAAGAATACTAATAAATCCTGAATTAGTTACTCTTGGTCTTAAACTAATGTTGTTTGCCCCACAGTTGACAGCTTGGAAGATTAAAGGTATCAATTTGAATACCCTCTGAAGGGAAAGGAAGATCTTTGTGGTATCAGCAATTCAATTTTCTATTGAAAACTAGTGTCTTTTAGAAAGCATGGAAAAGCCATTTCTGGGTGAGTCATGGCAAAACAATTACAATCACATTCCTTTGTTGCTTGGGTAGATCACTGTTCACTTATCCCTGCATCCATAAGCTTCTTTCGTGTCTGCCATCTCATACCAGATACCACTTGTGGTGAGCTTCCTTATAACTACTTTGGAAAACTAGTTGAAGGCAGAAGGTAGTTTTCTTTCTTTATTATATAATGAGAGCTTTGGGTCACTGGTGGTTGCTTTCTTACTGTGCTTTTAAAAGGAAGAAATGCCTTCAGTTTGCTGGGAGCAGAAATATGTTTTTTCATCTAAAACCATTCCTTGCATCTCACTAAATATTACTGAGCGAACCACAAGTAGCTTATGATCTTATCTATTTGGAACAGCAAACTGAATGTATTAGGAAAACCTCTTTAGAGCAGTGGAGCCCAGCAGCCCAGGAAGCTTTCAAGAATAAAATATCTGACGGCAGGTGGCCTGGGTAGTAGACCAGCTGTGTGGCTGTACATAGGAACTGCCACTTAACAAGTTAGGGCATCCTGTTCCCATTGCTCATGGGAAGTTGGACAGAATTCTATTCCCTTTAGACACTGTGGGCTGCAGGAGAAAAGGCAGCATTTCATTATGTCCTATGGTTTCTTTTTCATGTGATTTTAGGTTGTACTTGGACAGAACAGTTTCATGTGCAGAAGTAAAAACATCAGTCCCAGGAGATACTGGACCATTGGCCCAGAGTCCATATGTCAGTAGTCTCCTTCCCCTTTGGGACTTGGCTAGTTACCATGGTAACTGGCAGCCAAGGCTTATTAGTGCTTGTTAGTGTTTAAAAGGTGATTTATAAGCATATAAATAATTGGCAGCTCTTTAACAGGTGGGGCTCCTGAACTCAGCTGCCTTTGGCAATTATCTACGGGATTCAAGAGCTGTGCTCCTATCCTCTGCAGCTGCCTGCCTGCCTGTCTGGCTCAGACACCATCAACCTTGAAAACAAGGCAAAGAGGAAACAATCCATTAGTGGAGTGGGTGGAGTAGATTGTATGACCGATGGTGGTCATTCGCCTAGCCTAGTGCACAGGGACAGATGGGAGGGAGTGCAGGTTGCCCACTTTCAACTTTTCATTTAGAAAATATACATACTGCATCCCAAAAGCCCTTATTTCTTGGAAAATTCATTAGAAATAGAGCCAGACTTACATATATGTGGTTGTTTATACTGGAAGGGCCCCTTATCTAAAAATACCTCCTTGAATCAGCAACCACAGGACCTGAAAGTGCATCAGAATAGATGTACTGTATTGCATTATTTTCAGCTCCCTCTCTCTCTCTCTCTCTCTCTCTCTGGGTGTGTGTGTGTGTGTGTGTGTGTGTGTGAGAGAGAGAGAGAGAGAGAGAGAGAAAGAGAGAGAGAGAGAGACAGAGAAGAGTTGTTTGAGGGTATCAGGGAAGAAAGAAGCTGAGAGAAAAATGGAATAGTTCAATACTCCCAATGTTATTAAACACACAAACCTTGTTTTTTGCCACATGTTTAATAATTGAAGACACCCAGGAGAGCATGAGAAGACTGAGAAGACTGAGAAGACAGAGCTATGAATGCCAGGGATACAAGAGTTTGTGGACTAGAGCCACAATTTTGTCAGATCACAAATTTGACTGGCAAGACCCAACTCAAATAATTCTGGGTTTGTTGGTTTGTTTGTTTTAATTGATAAGATCTTTTCAATACCTTTTTTTTTTTACAGTTTTGCAGTCCTAGATTACTAAGAAATACATTTTTCAAAGAATGTCATGCATTCATCTCTCTAATACATAAGTGATACTGCATCAGTTATTATTATCATTTTCACTTTAAGTACATGAGAAAAAGAGAAAAACATGAGAGGATATTTGATAGGTATTACAATGGTAATAAGAAATAAGGGGTGAGACTTTGGAGAGGAAAGACTTTGAAGAGAAAGACTAAAAGGGGAAAAAACTGGAGGCTACAAAGTTGTTTCCTCTGGTTTTTGCAGCCTATTTCTTTCATTTGTAGAGAATCTCAGGAGCCTATAACCAGGCAAAGTCAGCCAGTGCTGCTTGAGGGATGGCATAAAAATGGTGAGTGTATCAGCTGTGCATTGTCCTGTAGGGCATTCCATCAACTCTAGGAGTTATACAGATCAGCAGTGATTATTTAGGCCTTCAAGCAAGAGGGGCTGATTAGCACTTTTATTTTAACTTATGTAACAGCACATTTTCTCCCCCATTCAACTAAGTGTCTAATTCCAGTGATGAAACACCTCACTCACCAACAACTTGAAAGTGTTATTCAGGTTGATTAAACACTACTCTATTTATGGAAATACTTTTTGTTTTAATAATTGGTAGTGGTTTTTAAGTCTACCCTCTACAAAGCAGGGGGTAATTACCTTGATCCTTTCTCTTCCTTGCTGAAGTTTTTGAATACAATATACGCTTTCTGAAGAAAAATCCTATTCGAAATAAAAATAGAAATAACAAACATTTTTACACAATTCTTACTATGCTCCAGGCATTAGTCTAAGTGCTTTACATATAGTAATTCATTTAATTCTCACAAAATGTATATAAATTAGGCATAATTATTATCCTCTTTTTACATTTCAGAAAACAGAAATGTTAAAAGAAACCTAGTCGTGGATATAGTAAGGAATACATTAGGAACAGACCTAGAATTTGAAAACATAGCACAATAGAGCCTGCCCCCCTGCTTCTTTCAATTTAGTCAACAAATGTGTATTTAGTGATAGTTTCCCCTTCCAGTTAAGAAATAGAAAGTTATAAGAAAGTGCAACTCTCATCATAACAAACAAAACAAATTCAGAGAGGTACAAAATCAGATTTTCTGAACCCACCAAAAAAGTGACAATGCAAAGAAACTTTAAATAAACTAAACTTCAGAGATGAACACTTTTGGGAGAGAAGACATACAGAGCTGCTCTCCTCCCTGGCTGCCGGGCAGAGAAAGTAAAATTCCCTTATGGACAGGGAAAAGGAAAAAGCAACCAAATCTTTAACAAAATTTTAAAGCCTATGTGTGGACTGCTAAGAAAAACTGGAATTCTGAGCCCCCTAACTACAGAGCAAATCTGCATTCACTTGCCAACTCTATTGCCTGAGTCTTTACCAAGTGTTCGGGGCAGCTTTCCAAAGGCTTGAAGGCAGGAGGGAAGAGCTAGGAGTGATCAGTTTCAACTCAGGATTTATCTTCCAAGGGCTGGGGGCAGATAAGAGTTCTAAGAGAGACTTATCTGAAACATTTTGGGAGGAAGGAGGCCTTCCTGGCATAGAAAGCCTCGGGGAGGACTGGAGGAAAGCAAAGAGAACTCCCCAGCAACCCACAGAGCTTGCAGCCAGGCTGCAAAAGCAGAGAGAGAGAGAGCTCCATGTTTTCAAAAGCCAACATTTGGACAGAAAACCATAGAGACATATGCATCTTAGTAGCCTTTAGACCCCAAGTCCACCAGAGGTAAATTCTAACTCCACTCACAAAACATTTAAAGATTATGGTTCAATTAAAGATGCAACATAGCCCAAACACATATCAGCCACAGATAAGGTTTATTTGGCGCTTAACTCTAGCTATTTTCTGGAAATAAATATGATTTACTTTCATTTCTACTGTTTTTCGAATGTAAAATATCTCTAGTACCATAAAAACTTACATGACATTCAAAGAAGCAAGTAAATAAAACTCATGGCCAAGAGAGAATATACAAGGAAAAGTAGAGCCAAAGATGGCCTAGATGTTAGAATTGTCAGACACATTCTTTAAAAATTTATAATTAGACATCTAAAAGATCTAGTATAAAAAATAGCCAACAAGAGTGAGGAGATGGAGAAATTTTTGCAGAGACAATGATACTATATTAAATAAAAATATCTGATGAAAATTCTAGAAAACAGTACATTATCAAAATGAAGTTTATTAGATTAACTTAACAGCAGACTGGAAGAAGAGAAGAATATAAAGTTATTCTCAAAGATAGGCCAATACAAAGCATTCATTTTGAAGCACAAAGAGAAAAAAAAAATAGACAAAAGTGCTTGCGATCTGTCGGACAATATCAAACCTACCATGAGTGTAGAAAGAGAAGAGAGAGAATATGATTTTTAAAAAAAGAATCTACATAAATTTTCATGGAATGATTCTAAAGGATTAAAAGACATTAACACACATATCCAAGACACTCTGTGATATGGTTTGGCTGTGTCCTCACCCAAACCTCATCTTGAATTGTAGCTCCCATAATTTCCATGTGTTGTGGTAGGGACCCAATGGAAGACAACTAAATCATGGGGGTGGTTTCCCCCATACTGTTCTCATGGTAGTAAATAAGTCTCACAAGATCTGATGATTTTATAAGGCGCTTCCCTATTTGCTTGATTGTCTCATCCTCTCTTGCCTGCTGCCATGACTGTAAGGCCTCCCCAGCCACATGGGACTGTGAGTCCATTAAACCTCTTTTTCTTTACAGATTACCCAGTTTTCAGTATGTCTTTATTAGCAGCATGAAAACAGACTAATACAGTAAACTGATAACAGTAGCATAGTGTGCTGCTATGAAGATACCCAAAAATGTGAAAGCAAATTTTGAACTGGGTAACAGGCAGAGGTTGGAAGTTTTGAGGGCTCAGAACATAATAGGAAAATGTGGGAAAGTTTGGAACTTCATAAAGACTTGTTGAATGGCTTTGTCCAAAATGCTGATAATGATATGGACAATGAAATTCAGGCTAAGGTGGTCTCAAATGGAGATAAGAAACTTGTTGGGAACTGGAGTAAATGTAACTCTTGATATGTTTTAGCAAAGTGACTGGTGACATTTTGTCTGTGCCCTAGAGATTTGTGGATCCTTGTACTTGAGGGAGATGATTTAGCATATCTGCAGGAAAAAATTTCTAAGTACCAAAGCATTCAAGATGTGATTTTGGTGCTCCTAAAAATATTCAATTTTAAAAGGAAAACAGAGCATAAAAGGTTTGAAAATTTGTAGCCTGACAATGTGATAGAGAAGAAAAAAAAGAAAAACCTATATTCTGAGGAGGAACTCAAGCTGGCTGCTGAAATTTGCATAAGTAACAAGGAGCCAAATGCTAATTGCCAAGACAATGGGGAAAGTGTCTCCAGGAAATGTCAAAGTCCTTTGCGGCAGTCCCATCACAGGCCTGGAGGCTGAGGAGTAATAAATGAATTCCTGGGCTGGGCCCGAGGGCCCCCTGCTGTGTGCAGCCAAGGGACTAGGTGCCCTGCGTCCTGGCTGCTCTAACCATGGCCAAAAGGGACCAAGATACAGCCCAGGCTGTGGCCTGGGTGCAAGTCCTCAGCTTTGCGAGGTTTCACGTGGTGTTGAGCCTGCAGATACACAGAAGTCAAGAATTGAGGTTTGGGAACCTATACCTGGATTTCAGAAGATGGATAGAAATGCCTGGATGTCCAGGAAGAAGTTTGCTGCAGGGACAGGGCCTTCATGGGGAATCTCTGCTTGGGCAGCATGGAAGGAAAATGTGCAGTTGAAGCCCCCACACAGAGTCCGCACTGGGGCGCTGCCTAGTGGAGCTATGAGAAAAGGGCCACCATCCTTCAGACCCCAGAATGGCAGATCCACTGACAGCTTGCACCGTGTGCCTGGAAAAGCTGCAGACACTCAACACCAGCTCATGTAAGCAGCCAGGAGGGAGGTTGTACCCTGCAAAGCTACAGGGGCAGAGCTGCCCAAGAACTTGGGAACTCACTTCTCACATCAGTGTGACCTGGATGTGAGACATGGAGTCAAAGGAGATCATATTAGAGCTTTAAGATTTGACTGTCCTCCTGGATTTCAAACTAGCATGGTGCCTTTCACCCCTTCTTTTTGGCCAATTTGTCCCATTTTCAATGGTTGTATTTATCCAATGCCTGTCCCCCCATTGTATCTAAGAAGTAACTAACTTGCTTTGGATTTTACAGGTTCATAGGCAGAAGGGACTTCCCTTGTCTCAGATGAGACTTTGGACTGTGGACATTTGAGTTAATGCTGAAATGAGTTAAGACTTTTGGGGACTGTTGGGAAGGTATGATTGGTTTTGAAATGTGAGAACATGAGATTTAGGAGGAGCTGGGGTGGAATGATATGGTTTGGCTGTGTCCCCACCCAATTCTCATATTGAATTGTAGCTCCTATAATTCCTCTGTGCTTTGGGCAGGACCCAGTGGGAAATAATTGAATTGTGGGGGCAGTTTCCCCATAATGTTATCATGGCAGTAAATAAGTCACTCAAGATCTGATGATTTTATAAGGGGTTTTTCTTTTTGTTTGGTTCTCTCATTCTCTGTTGCCTGCCACCACGTAAGATGTGCCTTTTTCCTTCTACCATGGTTGTGAAGCCTCCCCAGCCATGTGGAACTGTGAATCCATGAAATCTCTTTTTCTTTATAAATAACCCAGTATTGGGTATGTCTTTAGATGGAGGTTTGCTCTTGTTGCCCAGCCTGGAGAGCAATGGCATAATCTCAGCTCACTGCAACCTCTGTCTTTCCAGTTTCAAGTGATTATCCTGCCTCAGCCTCCTAAGTAGCTGGGACTACAGGCACTTACCACTATACCCAGCTAATTTTTGTATTTTCAGTAGAGACGGGGTTTCACCATGTTGGCCAGGCTGGTCTCGAACTCCTGACCTCATGATTCACCTGCCTTGGCCTCTCAAAGTGCTGGGATTACAGGTGAGAGCCACCACACCCAGCCTGGTACGTCTTAATCAGAAGCATGAAAACAGATTAATACACTCTGTGAACCCTATACAGATATTACAAAGCAAAATAATCCTGGGCACCTCATAGTCAAATTGCTAGAAACTAAAGACATTGAATGTGACTTAAAAGTAGCCATTAAACTAGACACATTATATGCCATGGACCAACAATATGCACACCAGTCAGAATAGCTATTATTAAAAAGTCAAGAAACAATAGATGCTGGTGAGGCTGCAGAGAAAAGGGAAAACTTAGACACTGTTGGTGGGAATGTAAGTTCAGCCACTGTGGAAAGCAGGTTGAAGATTTCTCAAAGACCTTAAAATAGAACTACCATTAGACGCAACAGTTGTTTTACTGGGTACACATATTCAAAAGAAAATAAATCATTCTACCAAAAACACATGCACTCATCACAGCACTATTCATAATAGCAAAGACGGAATAAACCTAGCTGTCCATCAACAGTGGATGTGATAAAGAAATGTTATATATTGAGTAATTATGGACATAAAGATGGCACCATAGACACCAAGGACTACTAGAGGGGGAAGGAAGGAGTGGGAAAAGGATTGAAAACCATTGGGTACTATGCTCCATACCTGAGTTAAGGTATCAATTATAATCCAAACCTCAGCATCACACAACATACACAGGTAACAAACCTGTACATGTGCCCCTTGAATATGAAATAAAAGTTGAAATTATTTAAAAAGTAAAAATCAATATAAATAAAATAGTTGACAACATATTATTGGGAAAAGTAACAATATATTTAAAATGCTAAAAGAAAAAACATCAACCTAAGTATGATCTATCTATATATCTGTTTATTTATTTATCTATCTGTATATCAGTTGCCTTTAAAAAGGAAGGTAGAGTAATTTTCAGAGGATATAAACTGAGGGAATTTGCTTCTCATGGCTTTGCACTATAAGACATGGTAAAATAAACTTTTAAGTCTAAAAAGAAATTATACCAAATGTAATTCCAGGTCTGCATAAATAAAAGAAAGACATGAAAGTGGGTAAATACAAAAGATCTCCAATCTGTATTTATTTTTAAATGTACATTTCTATATTTTTAAAGGACTACAGAAGATATATATATATGTGTATATATATATTCAGTATATATATATACTGAATATATTAAGAGGCTCTTAGCATATGTAGAATAAAGGTATGAGAAAAAGGTGCACAAAGCACAGGAAGAGAAGAAAATTATACTTTCCACAAAAATTCTACCACTAATATAATACTTAATTGTAATAAACTATAAGCTTCCTCACTAACATCCAGAACAAGGCAAAGATGCCCCTTTCACAACTATTCCATGCAGTAGTCGAAGTTCTAGCTAATACAATGAGACAAAAAAAGAAATAAAATATCTAAAGATTGGAAAGGAATAAATAAAACTATTTTTGTCCAGATATGATGTGATTTTCTGTGTAGTAAATCAAAAGAGTCAACAATAAGAACAACAAAAAAAAAACCTCCACAAACTAATAAATGATTATAGTAAGGTTGCAGGATAGAATGTTAATGTTCAAAAGTCAACCTCTTTCCTGTATACCAACAAAGTTCATGCAGAATTTGAAATTAAAAAGTCATTACTATATATGTTAGCACCCTAAAAATGAAATACTTGGACATTAATCTAATAAAATATGTACAAGGTCCAAATAAGGAAAACTAAAAAACTTCGATGAATGATATAAAAATAAAACTACACAAATAAATGGAGTTGTATTCTATGTTCATGGATAGGAATACTCACTATTGTCAAGATATCTGTTTTTCTTAACTTCTTCCATAGATTCAACACAATCCCAACTGAAATCCCAACAAGTTATTTTGTGGCTATTTACAAACTTATTCTAAAGTTTATATGGAGAGACAAAAGATCCCAGAAAGCCAAGTCAATATTAAAAGAGAAAAATAAAGTTGGAAGACTAAAACTACCTGACTTTAAGACTTACCATAAAGCTAACGTCAGCAAGACAATGTTGTATTACTAAAAGAATAGACAAATAGATCAATAGAACTGAATAAAGAGCCTGGAAATAGACCCACATAAATACAGTCAACTGATCTTTGATAAAGGAGTGAAAGCTGAATGAGGCAAAGACTCTTTTCAACATGGTACTGGAACAACTGGACGTCTACAGTCAAAAACAAAAAATCTTGACACAATGTACACCCTTCACAAAAATTAACTTAAAATGGATCATAGACCTACATGTAAAAAAAAAACTGTAAAACTTTTAGAAAAAAAAATTAGAGAAAATTGAGGTAACCTTGGGTTTTGGACGGCTTTTAATATATAACACCAAAGGCATAATCCTCAAAAGAAATAATTGATAAGTTGGAGTTCATTAAAATTAAAAACTTCTGCTCTGGAAAAGAAAATGTCAACAAAGTGACAAGACATCTGTAATCTGGGAGAAAATATTTGCAAAAGATTCATGTAATAATGGATCATTATGCAAAATACATAAAGAATTCTTAAAACTCAACTATATTAAAAGGAAGAACCCAATTTAAAAAATGAGACAAGTACCTTAATAGTCACCTCCCCAAAAAGAATATACAAATAGAAAGTAAACATATGAAAAGAGGATTAACATCAGATGCCACTAGGGAATTGCAAATTAAACCAGTGAGTTACCACTAAATCCCTATTAGAATGGTCAAAACCAAGAACACCGACAACTTCAAATGCTGATGAGGGTGTGGAGCAACAGAAGCTCTCCTTCATTGCTGATGAGAGTAAAATGGTACAGTAACTTTGGAAGATAGTTTGGCAGATTCGTAGAAATATAAAAATGCTCTTGCCATGGGATTCAGCCATTGTTCTCCTTTTCATTTACCCAAAGCAATTAAAACACTAATGTCAACACAAAAACCTACACACAGATGTGTATAGCAGCTTTATTCATAACTGCCAAAAGCTGTAAGCAACCAAGATATCCTTCAGTAGGTTAACTGATAATTAAACTGTGGTACATCCATACAAGGTAATGTTATTTAGCATTAAAGAGAAATGGGCTATCAAGCCATGAAAGGACATGGATGAACCTTAATTGCAACGAGAGAAACATAACAAATGGCATAAGTAAAAAGCAAATATAAAAACAGGAGATTTAAACCAAACTATGTAAATAATTTTCTTAAATGTTAATAAAATAAACGCTTCATGTAAAGGTCAGAGACCAAAAGATTATGTAAAAAAAAGAGAAAAATCTCTATGTCATTTATGAGAAATAAATTTTATGAATAAAGGCAGAAGTTGAGGCTGGGTGTGGTGGCTCATGTCTATAGTCCTAGTTGGAAGATCAAAACAAGAGAATTGCTTGAGGTTAGGAGCTCAAGACCAACCTGGGCAACCTAAGGAGACCCCATCTCTATGAAAAGGTAAAGTAAAAGGAGCCAATATGAAAAGGATACATACTGAATAATTCCAACTATAGAACATCCCGAAAAAGGTAAAACGATTGAGACAGTCAAAAAATCAGTGATTGTGAGGAGTTGTGGAGGAGGACAGATGAATAGGCAAAGACCAGCAGATTCCAAGAGCAGTTAAATTGTTTTGTATAACATAATAAAATGGTGAACACATGTCATTATACATTTGTCAAAACCCTCAGAAAGCACAACACCAAGAATCAAGTATAATATAAACTATGGACTCTGGGTGGCAATGATGTGCCAATGTAGGTTCATCAATTATAATAAATGTACCACTGACCACTGTGGTGTGAGATGTCAATAGTGGGCAGGGTGTGTGCTAGGGAGGTTGGACAGGGAGAGGAATTATATGGAAACTCTGTACTTTCCACTTAATTTTTCTGTGAATCTAAAACTGACCTAAAAATCAAATTCATTAATTAGATATATATGTTAATATATATTTAATGTGTATAAACCATTTATATGTACTGCCTGTGAAGTAGCACAGTATTATTTGAAGATGAGCAGTAATGAATCTAAGATTTGTATTGTAATATCAAAATTTGTACTGTCAATAGGATGGATACTTGCTATATGTTTGTATTTAAATTTAGATAAAAATTAATTAAAATTAGATAAAAATTAAATATTCAGTTCCTCAGTAACACTAGTTACATTTAAAGAACTAAAAGGGGCTATTATATTGGACTGAAGAGATGTAGAATATTTCCATCATAACAGAAATCTCACTTAGAGAGTACTTCTCTAGATAAACTCCTAAAATACAACATAAAGGCATATATATAAATATTAAAAATAGGAATTAATATGGAATTCAAATATCTGTGATTTACCTTGAAGAAGGCAGGAAAGAGAAACAAATAACAAATGGAATAAGTAAACAACAAATACAAACCCAGGAAACTCAAACCAAACTATGTCAATAATTACGTTAAATGTTAATGAACTAAACACTTCATTTAAAGGTCAGAGATCATATTATATTTTAAAAGAGAAACAATTCTATGTTACTTATAAGAAATACATTTTATGTATACAACCAGAGGCTAAGGCTGGGCACAGTGACTCACACCTGTAATTCCCACATTTTGGGAGGCCAACGTGGGGGGATTGATTGAGGCAAGAAGTTCGAGTCCAGCCTGGGCAACGTAGCAAGAACCTATCTCTACCAGAAATAAAAATAAAAATAGAAATAAAATATAAAACTATTAGCCATGTGTGGTTGCTCACACCTGTAGTTCTAGCTACTTGAGAAACTGAGTCAGGAGGATTGCTTGAACTCAGGAGTTTTAGGCTGAAGTGAGCTATGATCATGTCACTGCACTCCAAATAGAGTGAGACCATGTCTTGAAGAAAAAATAATGACAGGTTGAAAGCAAATGTATGAAAAATATGCCAGAGGCTGGTCAAGATGGCCGACTAGAAGCAGCTAGTGTGTGCCGCTCTCATGGAAAGAAATAGAAAGGGTGAGTAAATACAGCACTTTGATGGAAACATCCAGGTTCAAATGTTGGGATTCATCAAGAAAACAACTTGATACAGGAAGAATGAAGAAAAATAAGACAGGAGGACTGTCCACCTGAGAGTGACATGGAGCCAGGGGAGCCTCTCCTGCCCAGGGAACTGGTGAGTGAGTGAGCGACCCCAGGGACCCATGCCCCTCCCATGGATCTTTGCAACCCTTAGGTCGGGAGATACCCTCATGAACCCACTCCACCAGGGCCTGCAGTCTGACATGCAGAACTATGTGGAGTCTTGGCAGAGCAGTCACTCAAGTACATGCACAGCCCAGGGAGCTTTACACACCAGGGATTTCCAGCAAAGGTGGCCGCAACTCCAGCAAAGCAAGAGGTTAGACTCCCATACACACCCCTTGGAAAGGGGCTGATTCCAGGCAGCTGAGGAGCTGCGGTCTGCCGGCTCTGCTGAAGCAACCGCACCTCATAGGATAAGACTTGCTGACTGGGGACTCCAGTCAGCCAATGTTACACCTCCCTAGAGGAAGCTCCCAGAGGGAGGGGTGGGCTGTCATTTTTGCCATTTTGCAGCCTTAGCTATTGTTTCCTTCGGTCCAGCCACCCTACAGAAAGCAGCTAGACTGCTATTTTTATGCAGGTCCCTTACCCTGCTTCTCCTCACTAGGTGGGACCGCCTGACCAGGGTTACCAACCACCCTCACTGGTGTTTTCCAGCTGGTAGTGGTTCTGAGACTCCCTGGAACTGGGCACTATCTTTGCTGTTTCACAGCCTTACCTATTGTTGCCGGCAGGTTCCAGGAAGTCCAAGGTGACTAGGTCCTGGGGCAGTTCTTCAGCGCAGAGCAGCAGCTCTACAAAGAAGGGGCCAGACTGCTTTCTCACATGGGTCTTGGGTCCCGTTTCTCTTTCCTGGGAGAAATCTCCCAACTGAGTGAGGTCCACAGCCATCTTTGCCAGTGTTTTCCATCTGGCATCAGTTTCACACCTCCCTGGGATGGAACTCCTAGAGGGAGGGCCAGTCTCTCAGCCTTTGGCATTGTTGCCTTTGGGATTTGGAGAGTCCAAATTGACTGGTGGCTGGAGTGAACCCCTAGCACAGCACAACAGCTCCACAAAAAAAGTGACTGGATAGCTTTTTTGCATGGGTCCCCAATGCCATTCTTCTTCATTGGGTGGAACCACCCAACTGGGGTGTTCAGTCACCCCCACCAGTTCTTGCTGGCCAGCAGCAGTTTCAAACCTCCCTGGGACAGAGGTCCCAAAGGGAGGTGTGAGCTGCCATCTTTGTTATCTAGCAGCATTAGCTGTTGTTGCCTTCAGGCTTTAGAGAGTCCAAGGCAACCAGGGGCTGGAGCAGACCCCCAGGAAAGCACAGCTGCCCTACATATAAGCAGTCAGATATGGTTTTACATGGGTTCCTGATCCCATTCATCCTCAGTGGGCGAGATCTTCCAACAGGGGTCTCCAGCCACATTCTGCTGGTGTGTTCAGGCCAGTAACAGGTTCATATTGCCTGAGAAAGAGTTTCCACAGGGAAGGACAGGTCCCCATCTTTGCTGTTTTGCAGCCTTCACTGTTGTTATCTTCAGGGGCTGGAAAATGTGAGGTGACTAGAGACTGGAGTGGATCCCCAGCCTACTGCAACGGTCCTACAAAAAAGTGCCAGACTGTTTTGTTGGCAGGTCCTCCCAGCCTGGGTCTCCAGCCACCCCGTGCTGGGGCTATCAAGCCAGTACTTCCTCTGTAACTCCCTGAGGCAGTAGTTCCCCTGCAGCTCCCTGAGACAGAACTCCCAATGGGAGGTGCAATTTGTCATCTTTGTTGTCTCATAGCCCTTGCTATTACTATCTCTAAGCTCTGAAGTGTCCATGAGGACCAGAGGCTGGTCTAGACCCTCAACACACAGCACCCACCTCACAGAGAAGTGGCCAGACTGCTCTACACACAGGTCCCATCCTTACTTCTCCTCACTGGGCAGGGCTGCCTGACCTGAGACTCCAGTACAACCACTGTGCCTCCAGCTTGCCACTTCAATCAGAGGTAGCCCAACAATTAAAGGAACACCCAAATGAAGAGATGAGAAAGTGCCAGCACAAGAAGTCTAGCAACTCAAATGGCCAAAATGTCTTATATCCTCTAAATGACTGCACTACTTCTCCAACAAGGGTTTTGAGCCAGGCTGAGCTGGCAGAAGTAACAGAAATGGAAATCAGAATGTGGATAGGAACAAAGATCATCAAGATTCAGGAGGATAGCAAAACACAACCCAAGAAAAGTAAAAATCATAATACAATGATACAGGAGTTGACAAACAAAATAGCCAGTATAAAAAAGAACCCAACTGAACTGATATAGCTGAAAAACACAGTACAAGATTTTCACAATGCAATTGCAAATATTAACATTAGAATAGAAAAAGCTGAAAAAAAGAATCTTAGAACTCGAAGACCAGCTTTCTGGAATAAGACAGACAAAAATAAATAAAAAATAAATAAAAAGAAATGAATAAACCTTCCAAGAATTATGCAATTATGTAACGAGGCCAAATCTATGAATCACTGGCACCCCTAAAAGGGAGAGGGAAAAAGTAAACAACTTTGAAAACATATTTCAGGGTAATTTTCTCCAAAACTTCCCCAGTCTCACTAAAGAGGCCAACAGTGAAATTCAGAAAATACAGAAAATCCCTGCAAGATTCTACACAAGAAGATCATCCCCAAGACATATAATCATCAGATTTTCCAAGATTGAAATGAAACAAAGAATGTTAAAGGCAGCTAGAAAGAAAGAGCAGGTCTCCTACAAAAGGAACCTCATCAGGCTAACAGCAGACCTCTCAGAAGAAACAGTACAAGCCAGAAGACATTGGGGGTCTTTATTCAACATATTTAAAGAGAAAAAAAAATCTCCAACAAAGAATTTCATACTGAGCAAAAGTAAGATTTCTAAGCTAAAGAGAAATAAGATTCTTTTCAGATAAGCAAAAGCTGAGGGAGTTTGTTACCACCAGAAACACCTTACAAGAGATCTTGAAAGGAACGATAAACATGGAAAGACCATTGCTAGCCAACACAAAAACACAATTAAGTACATAGACCAGTGACACTATAAAGCAACCACACAAAAAGCCAACATAAACAGCTAACAACACAATGACAGGATTAAATCCACACATAAATATTAACATTGAATATAAATGAGCTAAGTGCCCCATTTAAAGGCACAGAGTGGCAAGCTGAATAAAAAAGCAAGACCCAAGGGTATGCTGTCTTCAGGAGACCCACTTCATGTGCAATGACACCCACAGGTTCAAAATAAAGGGAGGAAAATCTACTAAGCAAATAGAAATCAGGAAAAACACAGGGGTTGCAATTCTTATTTCAGACCAAACAGACTTTAGACCAAGAAAGATCAAAAAAGACAAATTACATTATATAATGGTAAAGGGTTCAATTCAACAAAAGACCTAATATATACACACACACACATATATATATATATGTCCAGCACAGGAGCACCCAGATTCATAAAGCACGTTCTCACAGAACTACAAAGAAACTTAGACTCCCACATAATAATAGTGGGAGACTTCAACACTCCAATGACAGTATTAGGCAGATCATCAAGGCAGAACATTAACAAAGATACTTAGGACCTGAACTCAATATTGAATCAAATGGATCTGATAGACCTCTACAGAACGCTGCACTCTAAAAAACAGAATATGCATTCTTCTCATTGCCACATGGTTTGAAATCAACCACAATCAGATATAAAACAATCCTCATCAAATGCAAAAGAACCAAAATCATACCAAACACATTCTCAGGCCACAGTACAATAAAAATAAAAATCAAGACTGAAACAAAATCACTCAAAACCATGCAATTACATGAAAATTAAACGAACTGCTCCTGAATGACTTTTGGGTAAACAGTAAAATTAAGGCAGAAATCAAGAAGTTTTTGAAACTAATGAGAACAAAGATACAACATACCAGAATCTGTGGGACACAGCTAAGGCAGTGGTAAAAGAGAAATGTATAGCACTAAATGCCCACATCAAAAAGCTAGGAATATTTTACATTAACAACCTAACATCACAATTAAAACAATAAGAGAATCAAAAGCGAACCAACCCCAAATCAAGTAGAAGACAAAAAATAATCAAAATCAGTGCTGAACTAAAAGAGATCAAGAGACAAAAAACAAACAAGCAACAACAACAACAAAAAACATTAAAAATATCAATGAGGCCCGGCACCTGTAATCCCAGCATTCTGGGAGGCCAACACGGTGGATTACCTGAGGTTAGGAGTTCAGGACCAGCCTGGCCAACCTGGTGAAACCCCATCTCTACTAAAACATGCAAAAATTAGCCGGGCATGGTGGCAGGCAACTGTAATCCCAGCCACTCAGGAAACTGAGACAGGAGAATTGCTTGAACCCGGGAGGCGGAGGTTGCAGTGAGCCGAGATCATGACATTGCACTCCAGCCTGGGCAACAAGAGTGAAACTCCGTCTCAAAATAAATAAATAAATAAATAAATAAATAAATAAATATTAAAAAATCAAATAATCCACATGTTGCTTTTTTGAAAAAATTAATAGGATATATAGGCCACTAGCTAGACTAATAAAGATGAAAAGAGAAGATCCCAATAAACACAATTTGAAATGACAAAGAGGATGTAACCACTGACTCCACAGAAACAAAAACAACCCTCAGAGCATGTTATGAACACCTGTATGCACACAAAGTAGAAAACCTAGAAGAGATGGATAAATTTCTGAACACATACACATTCCCAAGACTGAACCTGATTGAAGAAATTGATTTCCTGAACAAATAATGCAACCTAAAATCAAATCAGTAATGAATAGCCTACCAACCATAAAAAGCCCAAACCAGATGGTTTCACAGATGAATTCTACCAGATGTATAAATAATTGCTGAAACTATTCCTACTGAAACTATTCCAAAAACTCAAGGAGGAAGGACTCCTTCCCAACTATTCCATGAGGCCATAATCATTTTGATACCAAAACCTGGCAGAGACATAACAAAGAAGAAAACTTCAGCCCAATAATCTTGATGAACATAGATGCAAAAATCCTGAACACAATAGTTGCAAACTGAATCCAGCAGTACAGCACAAAGCTAATCTATTACGATCAAGTAGGCCTTTTCACTGGAATTCAAGGTTTGTTCAACATAAACAAGTTAATAAATGTGATTTATCACATCAACAGAAGTAAAGACAAAAACCACCTGATTACCTCATAGATGCAGAAAAGGCTTTTGATAAAATTCAACAGCATTTCACGTTAAAAACTCTCAATAAACTAGCCATTGAAGGAACACACGTCAAAATAATAAGACCATTTATGACAAATATACAGTCAACATCACACTGAATGGGCAAAGACTGGAAGGATTCCCACTGAGAACCAGCACAAGACAAGGATGCCCTCTCTCATCACTCCTATTCAACATAGCATTGAAAGTCCTGGCCAGAGCAATCAGGCAAGAGAAAGAAAGGACATCCAAATAGGAAGAAAATAAGTAAAATTATCTGTTTGTAGTTGACATCATTCTATGTCTAGAAAACCCCATATATCTACCCAAAAGCTGCTTGATCTGATAAACAACTTTATCAAAGTTTCAGGATACAAAATCAACATACCAAAAATCAGAAGAATTTCTAAACACCAAAAACATTCAAGCTGAGAGCCAAATCAGGAGCAGAATCCCATTCACAAATGCTGCAAAAAGAATAAAATACCTAAGAATAGCGCTAGCCAGAGGGGCAAAATATCTCTAAAATGAGAACTTACAAGAACACTGCTCAAAGAAATCATAGACAACACAAACGAATGGACAAACATTGTATGCTCATGGATAGGAGGAATCAATATCATTAAAATGGCCATATTGCCCAAAGCCATTTACAGATTTAATGCTATTCCTATCAAACTATCAATGACATGCTTCAAATAAGTAGATAAAAACTATTTTAAAATTCATGTGGAACCCAAAAAGAACCTGAATAGCAAGGTGATCCTAAGCAAATAAAACAAAGTTGGGGGCATCACGTTACACAACTTCAAACTACACTGCAGTGCTACAGTAAGAAAACAGCATGGTACTGGTACAAAAACAAACACATAGACCAGTGGAACAGAATAAAGAGCCCAGAAATTAAGCTCCACATCTACAACCATTTGATTTTAGACAAAAGCTGACAAAAACAAGCAATAGGGAAGATACTCTCTCTTCAATAAATGGTGCTGGGATAACTGGCTAGCTGTATGCAGAAGATTAAAACTGGACTCATTCTTTATACTGTATACAAAAATCAACTCAAAATCGATTAAAGACTTAAATGTAAAACACAAAACTATAAAAAGCATGGTAGACCAGCTAGGTAATATTATTCTTGACATAGGAATGGGCAAAAATTTCATGACGAAGATGCCAAAAACAATCACAGCAAAAGCAAAAATTGATAAGTTGGATCTAATTAAGCTTAAAATCTTCTGCCCTGCAACAGAATCCATTAATATTAATGGACAACCTATAGAATGGGAGAAAATTTTAGCAAAGTATGCATCTTACAAAGTTCTAACATGTAGCATCTATAAAGAACATAAACAAATTTGCAAGGAAGAACAAACATTATTAAATAGTGGGCAAAGGACATGAACAGACACTTTTCAAAAGAAGACACGCGTGTAGACAAGAAGCATATGAGAAAAAAGTTCAATATATTGATCATTAGAGAAATGCAAATCAAAACCACAATGAGATACCATCTCACACCAGTCAGAGTGGCTACTATTAAGAAGTCAAAAATTAACAGATGCTGATCAGGTTGTAGAGTAAAAGGAAAACTTATATACTGTTGGTGAGAGTGTAAATTAGTTCAACCACTGTGGAAAGCAGTGTGTTGATTCCTGAAAAAGATAAAAACAGAAATACCATTTGACTCAGCAATTATATTATTGGGTATATACCCAAAGAAATATAAATCATTCTATCATGAAGACACATGTACATGTATTTTCATTGTAGCACTATACACAATAGCAAAGACATGTAATCAGCCTAAATGCCTACCAGTAGCAGAACGGATAAAGAAAATGTGGTACATATACAATATGGAATACTATGCTGTCACAAAAAGAATGAGAAAATGTCTTTTGCAGGAACATAGATGGAGCTAGACACTATTATCCTTAGCAAACTAAGGTAGGAACAGAAAACCAAATACTGCATATTCTCACCTGTGGGAACTAAATGAGAACACATGAAAGCAAAGAGGGAAGCAGTACATATTGGGGCCTACTTGAGGTTGGAGGGTGGGAGGAAGGAGACGATCAGAAAAAAATAACTACTGGGTACCAGGCTTAGGACCTGGTTAATGAACTGATCTGTATTATAAACCCCTTGATATATGTTTAGCTACATAACAATCCTGCACATATACCCTGAACCTAAAATTAAAATTAAAGATTAATAAATACGTATAAAAGGAACAGAGAGAAAAAGGAATAAAGAAAAATGAACAACAACAACAAAAAAAAAACACTTAAACACTACGATAAAAAATCCTAATGTTCAGATCATGATTCATTGTGTTAAATATACCATCTACAGTAAGACTAAGAAATCTGGTGTGGCTATAGTAATATCAAACAAAATGGACTTCAAGACAAAGAACATCACTAGAGAAAAAGAAGAACATTTTATAATTATGAAAAGATTAATTCATCAGAAAATCATAACAATTCTAAGTGTATATGCACCCAAAATAGGATTTCAAAATATGTAGGGCAAAACCTGATAGACCAAATGGAGATGCAATCTACCTTTATAATCAGAGATTTCATATAACACATTACTAAACAACTGTGTGGGTGTAACATGACAGCAACAACTGTACATGGTCTTTGCATGTGCACATAAATTATTAACCATAATAGACTACATACCAGGCCATAAACATTTCTCAAAATATTAAAGGATTAAAATTATAAAGAATATATTCTCTGGACACAATTGTATCAAATTAGAAATATATATATATGTAGATAGATATAATCCTCAAATATTTAGAATTTAAAAATTTCTAAATAACCTATGAATCAATGAATAATTAATAAGCAAAATTAGAAAATACTATGAAATAATAAAAAGCTATTCATATTTGTGTAATTCAGTTAAAGGTAGGCTAGAGGGGAGTTTATAGTTTGAAATGCATATATTAGAAAATAAATGATCAAAGCTTCTACCTTAAGAATCTAGATAAAGCAGAATGAATAAATCCAAAGTACATGGAAAAAGGAAACAATGAAGACTAAAACCAAAATTAATAATATATAAAGCAAGCAACCCAAAACCAAAATGTCAAAAGTGGAATAATTAAAAAGATTAATAAACTTGACAAACTTCTAGCAAAGGTGATCAAGAGGAAAGAGAGAAAATAAAAATTGCCAACATCAAGAACAAGAAAGGGACATCACCAGAGATTCTACAGGAAATAAAAAAATAATAATAATAAACAATTTTATGCCAATACATTCCACAAGTTTGATGAAGTGAACCAAAAGTATAAACAGCACACTTGCCTAAAGTGACGTAAGTAGTAGGACAGCTAAATAACGCCATAACTACAAAAGTAATTGAGTTTATACTAAATAGTTTCCTACAAGTTACTCAAGGCTCAGATGGCTTTACTGAAATTTTATAAAATATTTAAGTAATAAATAATCCCAACTCTACACAAATTATTTCGAAAAGTGAAATACGAAGAAACACTACTCAATATTTTTTTGTATGAGCAGTGTAAGTCTGATGCTAAAACCCGGCAAAGATATTACGAGAAAAAATATAGACCAGTATATATTATCATCACAGATACAAATTCTTTAACAACATAGAGACAAATTGAGGGTATACACACACACACACACACACACACACACACACACACACACACACAGAGTGATGCATCCTGAACAGGTGGACTTTATCACAGGTATGCAAATATACTTGAACATTTTGAAAATGCAATTAAAGTAATTCACTGTATGTTAGAGTAAAGGAGAAAGGCCATATAATCATCTCAATTGATGTAGAAAATAACATCTGACAAAATGGAATATACATTCTGAATAAAAACTCAGCAAATTAAGAATAGAAGAAACTCTCTTCAACCTAATAAAAAACATCCTCAAAAACCCTATAGCTAACATTTTTAATTGTAAAATATTTTATACTTTCCTTTTTTCTCTCCTAAACAAAGCAAAAACATCTTGGTTCATCATTTATGTTTAATATTTTCCTGTAGTTTCCCTCTTGTGCAATAAAACAGGAAAAGTAGAACTGTGTTATTTGTAGGCAAAATTATTATATATGTAGAAAATTATTATATATGTGGATTCTTCAAAAGACAAGAACTACTAAGTACATTTTGTAAGATTTCAGGACTCAAAGTTATATCACAAAAGATCAAGAGCAATTTTAGATATAAACCAAAAATTAGAAAACAAAATCTAAAATATTTACAATGCTGTCAAAGAATATTAAATATATAGGCAATAATTTATTGAAAATATACAGTATTTTCACAGTGAAAACTACAAAACATTTCTGAGAAATTTAAATAACTCAAATAAATGGAGACCCATGCTTATGTTCATTGACAAAACATGTTTTAAAGTAGTCTGTTCTCCCCAAATTGACCTATATATTCAATATGGTATCTAACATGTTGCAAAGAGCCCATTTTGAAGTCATTGGCAAGCCAATTCTAAAATTCGGGAGGAAATATGAAGGATCTAGAATAGCCAAAAATCATATATCTATTTAAAGTTAGAGGACTTAACATTACCTAACTTCAAGACTTACTATAAGGCTATAGTAAGTAAGACAGTATAGGAATTAGCTTAAATATATAATCTATGGATCAGTGGAACAGAATAGAGTCCAGAAATAGACAATACATATAGTGTCAGCTAATCTTCAGACAAGGTATTGAGTTCATTTAAAGAAGGAAAGGAAAGTCTTTTTAATAAATGGTGCTGGAACAACTCAAACCTTATATTTTGATTTTAAAAATTAAATGAATCTTAGATTTAAATATAAAATCTAGCACCATGATGCATAGAAGAAAAATAATAATAATATCTTTGTAAATTTGGGGGCATGAAAAGAGTTTTCAAAAGGGTACAAGATCAGTAACCCTAAAAGAAAGAAATATGAAATTCATTAAAATTAAAATGTACTGCTCACTAAAAGAAATATTTTCAAGAAAATAAATAGGCAAAAAACATTAGGAGAAAGTTTTCATAGTACATATATTTGAAAAGAAATTATATCCAGAATATATAGAGAATTACTACAAATCAATAATAAAAATTCAGCCTGATTACAAAATGGGTAAAACAATTAGGCAACTACTTCACAAAGAAGAAATATAAATGGCTAATAAGTGGATGAAAATGTGTTCCAAATGTCCAAAAATTATTTTATAAAAGAATATTTTAGCAACCTTTACAGTCATAATTGTCCCCAAAAGTAAATAATACAAATATTCATCAATGGGAGAATGAAGAAGCAAAATGTCATAGTCACCCAATATAATGCTACTGCGTCATATAAAGAGAGAAATTACTGATAAAGGCAATAACATGAATAAATTTCAAAAACATTATGAGTAGTAAAAGAAACAGCAAAGAAAACTGTATTTGCTGATTTATTTTATTTATATAACTGCCAGGAGTAGACAAAATTAACTATGGTGAAAGAAGTCAAGTGGAAAGATGGACAACTAGAAGCAGCTAGTGTGTGTGGCTCTCATGGAGAGGAACGGAAAGGGCAAGTAAATACAGCACCTTCAGCTGAAGCATCCAGGTACTCATACTGGGACTAATCAAGAATATTTTTTAATTACCTCCCTTGGTGTTCTCCGGTTGACAGAATTTTTTTTTTTAATGTATTTTACTTTAAGTTCTAGGGTACATGTGCACAACGTGCAGGTTTGTTACATATGTCTACATGTGCCATGTTGGTATGCTGCACCCATTAACTCATCATAGGAGATTAGGTATATCTCCTAATGCTATCCCTCCCCTGTCTCCTCACCCCACCACAGGCCCCGGTGTGTGATGTTTCCCTTCCTGTGTCCAAGTGTTCTCATTGTTCAATTCCCACCTATGAGTGAGAATATGCGGTGTTTGCTTTTTTGTCCTTGTGATAGTTTGCTGAGAATGATGGTTTTCAGCATCACCCATATCCCTACAAAGGACATGAACTCATCTTTTTTCATGGCTGCATAGTATTCCGTGGTACATATGTGCCACATTTTCTTAATCCAGTCTATCATTGGTGGACATTTGAGTTGGTACCAAGTCTTTGCTATTGTGAATAGTGCTGCAATAAATATACATGTGCATGTGTCTTTGTAGTAGCATGATTTATAATCCTTTGGGTATATACCCAGTAATGGGATGGCTGGGTCAAATGGTATTTTTAGTTCTAGATCCTTGAGGAATCGCCACACTGTCTTCCACAATGGTTGAAGTAGTTTACGGTCCCACCAACAGTGTAAAAGTGTTTCTCCACATCCTCTCCAGTAACTGTTGTTTCCTGACTTTTTAATGATCGCCATTCTAACTGGTGTGAGATGGTATCTCATTGTGGTTTTGATTTGCATTTCTCTGATGGTCAGTGATGATGAGCATTTTTTCATGTTTCTGGCTGACAGAGATTTGTAACTTCCCTTGGATAGAGCTCCTAGAGGGAGGGGCATGCCACCATTTTTATTGTTTGGGGGACTTAGCTGCTCCAGCCTTCTGGCTTCAAAGTGTCTGAGGTGACTGGGGCTGAAGTGGACACAGCACAACTGCTCTTTTTTAAGTGGGTTTCCAACCATGTTCCTCCTTACTGGGCAGGACCTTCCAAGTGCGGTCTCCAACCACCTCCTACAGGTGCCTTTGGGCCAGCAACATGCCCATACCTCCCTGGAACAAAGCTCCCAGAAGGAGGGACGGGCTGCCATCTTTGCTGTTTTGCAGCCTTCACCAGTGATACCTCCAGATACTGGAAAATTTGAGGTGACTAGTGACTGGAGAAGGCCCCAAGCGTATGGCAGCAGCCATATGGAACACACCTATTGAATGGTGACCAGACTGTTATGCAAGTACCTATTCCCATATCTCCTCACTGGGCAGGTCTTCCAGGCCTGGGCCTCCCACCAGTCCTCACCAGAGTTATTGTGCCAGTAGCAACTTGACAGCTCCCTGGGCAGAGCCTCCAGGGGTAACTGAAAGCCTCTCTGCCACCACTCCCTCTGTAGTGGAACTGCTCTTGCCACCCTCGGGCTAATGAAGAAGCAAATATCCAAATTGCCTTATTCACACGTACAACAATCTGCAGTTGACCCAAGGAGAGGAGTCCAGTCCATCTCCTACAGGGTCCCAAACACTCTGAAGTGCTTGTCACCAGACAGGGAACCACTGGCTTAGGCCCACAGTACAGACCCTCCACCCTAGGCTGATTGCACTGAGTGAGTGCTGATATGCATCTCTCTGGAGTAGAGTCCCCAAGAGACAAGCAAACAACCCTTGGGCACTACCACTACTAAGATCCCTTCCTCTCTTGCCTCCAAGTTAGAGAAGGAACATAAACACTGAGATTGCCCCTGAGATTCAGTGGGCAGCCCAGAAGTGCCAAGTCACAGACTACAGACAGCACTCAACAAAGAGAGTAACCCTCACTTTCTGACCATTTAGAGAGAACATGGCTGTAACTGTGAGGAAACATAGGAGAGCCACACAACCGAGCAAGAGTCTACCAACTGACCAATAAGCCTAAGTGCCGTCTGCTGGATCACACCCCAAATCTTCAGCAGCAAAATACCTAACTAACACACTCCCCTCTGAAAGCAGAGACAAGAAGTCAGCTTCAAATAAATATACTCTACAAAGCCTTGGCCCAATAAAAAATATCTAGAAAAGAAGTCTATTGACTGTACTCAATCTACACTGCAGTTAAGGGAATACCCCACATGCAGAGATCAGAAAGTACTAACACAAGAACTCTGGTTATTTAAACAGCTTTAGTGTCATACGTCCTCCAAAAGACTGCACCAATTCTCCAACAAGAGTTTTGTTTTAACTAGGCTGAACTGGCTGGAATAACAGAAATAGAATTCAGAATATGGATAGAAAAAAACATCATCAAGATTCAGGAGGATGCAAAACCCAATCCAAAGAAAATAAGAATAACAATGAAGTGACACAAGCTGTAGGACAAAATAGCCAGTAAAAAAGAGAACATAATGAGTTTGACAGAGCTGAAAAACACAATACAAGAATTTCACAATGCAATCACATGTATTAACAGCAGAAGAGAAAAAACTGAAAAAAGAAACTCAGAACTTAAAGACTGGTTCTCTGAAATAAGACAATCAGACAAAAAGAAAGAAAAAAAAAGTAATAAATAAAACCTCCGAGAAATATGAGATTATGTAGAGGCCAAATCTATGAATGATTGGCATCTCTAAAAAAGGGAGTGGGAGAAAGCAAACAACTTGGAAAACATATTTCTGGATATCACTTATGAAATTTTCCCCCAACTTGCTAGAGAGGACAACAGTCAAATTCAGGAAGCACAAAGAACTCCTGCAAGATTCTACACAGGAAGATCATCCCTAAGTCAAATAACCATCAGATTTTCCACAAATGAAATGAGAGAAAGAATGTTAAAGGCAGCTAGGCAGAAAAGGCAGGTCATCTACAAATAGAATCCCATCAGCCTAACAGTAGACCTCTCAGCAGAAACCTACAAACCAGAAGAGATTGGGGCCCCTTATTCAACATTATTAAAGAATAAAAAAATCTTTCGTAGGGGCAGGGATGTGAGGGGGGTGGCTCATGCCTGTAATCCCAGCACATTGGAAGGCCCAGACATGCAGATCACCTGAGGTCAGTAGTTCCAGACGAGCCTGGCCTACATGGTGAAACCCTATCTCTACTAAAAATATAAAAATTTGCTGGGTGTAGTGGCATGTGCCTGTAATCCCAGCTAACTCAGGAGACTGAGGCAGAAGAATTGCTTGAATCCAAGAGGGAGAGGTTTCAGTGAACCAAGATCGCACCAGTGCACTCCAGCCTAGGCAACAGAATGACCCTCCTTCTCAAAAAAAGAAAAAAAAAAAAAGTCTTCAACCAAGAATTTCATATCCAGCTACATGAAGCTTCCTAAGTGAAGAAGAAATAAAATCCTGTTTGGATAAGCAAATCTTGAGAGTTTGTTACCACCAGACCTGCTTTACAAGAGATCTTGAAAGGAGCACTAAGCATAGAAAGGAAAGACCACTACCAGCTAGTACAAAAACATAAATACACAAGTCAAAGACACTATAAAGCAATCACATAAACAAGCCAGCATAATAGCCAGCTAACAACACAATGACAAGATCAAATCCACACATATAAATACAAACATTGAATATAAACAGGCTAAAAGTCTCACTTAAAAGGCATACAGTGGCAAATTGGATAAAAAAGCAAGAACAAATGGTATGTTGTCTTCAGGAGACCTGTCTCACACATAATGACACTCATAGGCTCAATGGACTGAAGAACATTTACCAAGTAAATGGAAAACAAAAAAGCAGTGGTGGCAATCCTGATTTCAGACAAAACAGATTTCAAACCATCAAAGCTCGCACACACATGAAAAAGATGAGCATTACATGATGGTAAAGGGTTCAATTCAACAAGAAGACCTAACTATCTTAAATAAATATGCATCTAGCACAGGAGTACCCAGATTCATAAAGCAGGATCTTATAGACCTACAAAGAAATTTAGACTCCCACACAATAATAGTGGGAGACTTTAACACTCCCCTGGCAGTATCAGACAGATCATTAAGGTAGGAAATTCACAAAGATATTTAGAACCTGAACTCAATATTGGACCAAATGAATCTGATAGACCTTTATAGAACTCTCCACTCCAAAACAACAGAATATACATTATTCTCATTGACATATGACACATACACTACAAATGACCTCATAATTGGACATAAAACAATCTCCATCAAATGTAAAATAATCAAAATCATACCAAACACACTCTGAGACCACAGTGCAATAAAAATAGAACTCAAGGCAATGAAAATTTCTCAAAGCCATGAAACTACATGGAAATTAAACAACACGCTTATGAATGATTTTTGGGTAAATAATGAAATTAAGGCAGAAATCAAGAAGTTCTTTGAAAATAATGAGAACAAAGATACCACAACTAGAATCTCTGGAGCACAGCTCAGGCAGCATTAAGAGAGAAATTCACAGCACAAAATGCCCACATCAAAAAGTTAGAAAGATCTCAAATTAACAACAACTTCACAACTGAAAAAATTAGAGAAGCAAGAACAAGTCAACTCCAAAGCTAGCAGAAGACAGGAAATAACAAAAATCAAGCAGAACTGAAGGAAACTGAGACACACACACACACACACACACACACACACACACACACACACAACATTCAAAAGATCAACAAGTTCAGGAATTGGTTTTCTGTAAAAAATAAATAAATAGAATAGATAGGCCACTACCTAGACTAATAAAGAAGAAAAGAGGAGACCAAAGTAAACACAATTAGAAATGACAAAAGGAATGTTACTACTGACCCCATAGAAATAAAAACAACCATCAGAACCTGCTACAAATACCTCTATGCACACAAACCTAAAATAAAACCTAGACAAAATGGATACATTTTTGTACAAATACACCCTCCCAAGACTGCGTCAGGAAGAAGTTGATTCCCTGAACAGACCAGTAACAAGCTCCTAAATTGAATCATTAATAAATAGCCTACCAACAAAAAACTTCTCGGGATCCAATGGCTTCACAGTCAAATTCTACCAGATACATAACAACAGCTGGTACCATTCCTACAGAAATTATTCCTCTCCTCAAATCATTATATGAGGCCAGCATCTTCTTGACACCAAAACCTGACAGAGATAGGACAAAAAACAAAACTTAGGTCCAATATCCCTGATGAACATCCATGCAAAAATCCTCAACAAAATACTTGCAAACTAATCCACCATGATCAAGTAGGCTTCATCCATGGACGCAAGGTTGGTTCAACATATGCAAATCAATAAATGTGATTCATCACTTAAACAAAACTAAAAACAAAAACCACATGATTATCTCAATAGATTGCTAAAAGGCTTTCAATAAATTTTAACACCTTTTTATGTTAAAAAAAATCAGTGAATTAGGTATTGAAGCAATATTCCTCAAAATTATCAAAGTCATCTATTAAAGACATACAGTCAACATTATATTGAATGGACAAAGGCTGGAAGCATTCTTTTTGAAAACTGACACAAGACAAGGATGCCCTCTCACCACTACTATTCATTATAGTATTGAAAGTCCTAGACAGAATAATAAGGAAGAGAAAAAAATAAAGGCATCTAAATGGGAAGAGAGGAAGTCAAGCTATCTCTTTTGGCAGACAACATGATTCTATATCCAGAAAACCCCACAGCCTGGACCCCAAAACTCTATGATCTGATAAACAACTTCAGGAAAGCCTGAGGATGCAAAATCAGCATACAAAAGTCCTTAGTATTTTTATACACCAACAACAGCCAAACTGAGAGCCAAATCAGAAAGGCAATCTTATTCACAAATGCCACAAAAATAATAAAATACCTAGGAATAGAGCTAGCCAGGGAGTTGAAAGATCTCTAAAATGAAAATCATAAACACTGCTCAAATAAACGAAGGAAGACACAAATAAATGGAAAAATATCCCAGGCTCATATATAGGAAGAATCAATATTATTAAAATGGCTATATTGCCCAAAACAATGTACAGATTCAATGCTATTTCTAACAAATTACCAAAGACATTATTCACAGAACTAGAAACATGATTTTAAAATTCATATGGAACCAAGAGCTTGAATAGCCAAGGCAATTCTAAACAAAAAGAACAAAGCTGGAGGCATCATATTACTTGACTTCAAACTATATTACAAAGCTATAGTAGTGAAAACAGCATGGCACTGGTACAAAAATAGTCACTTAAACCAATAGGATAGAATAAAGAGCCCAGAAATAAGGCCACACATCTATGACCATCTGATCTTTGACAAAACTGAAAAAACAAGCAATGGGGATAAGATTCCCTACTCAATAAATGGTACTAGGATACCATTTATCTAGGTATAATTAGATAAATGTACTAGGATAACTGGCTAGCCATACGTAGAAGATTGAAACTGGATCCCTTCCTTATGTATAAAAATCAACTCGAAAGGGATTAAATACTTAAATGTAAAACGCAAAATTGTAAGAACTGTGGAAGACAACCTAGGCAATACCATTCTGGACATAGGAGTGGGCAAAGATCTCATGACAAGACATCAAAAGCAAGCACAACACAAGCAAAAAATGACAAGTGTGATCTAATTAAACCGAAGAGCTTTTGCCAAGCAAAAGAAATTATCAACAGAGTTAACAGACGACCTACAGAATGAGAGAAAATTTTTGCAAGCAATGTACCTCATAAAGTTCTAATATCCAGCTCTATAAGGAACTTACACAAATTTACAAGAGAAAAACAAACCACCCCATTAAAAAATGGGCAAGGAACATGATCAGACAGTTCTCAAAATAAGATATACATGTGGCCAATAAGCATATGAAAAAAAGCTCAATGTCACGGATCATTAGAGAAATGCAAATCAAAACCACAATGTGATACCATCTCACACCAGTCAGAACGGCTGTTTAAAAGTCAAAAAATAGGCTGGGTGCAGTGGCTCACACCTGTAATCCCAGAACTTTGAGAGGCCGAGGTGGGTGGATCACGAGTTCAGGAGTTTGAGACCAGCCTGGCCAACACAGTGAAACCCTGTCTCTACCAAATATACAAAAATTAGCTGGGCGTGGTGGCGGGCACCTGTAATCTCAGCTACTTGGGAGGCTGAGGCAGGAGAATTGCTTGAGCCCAGAGGTGGAGGCTGAAGTGAGCCGAGATCATGACATTGCACTCCAGCCTGGGCAAAAGAGGTAGACTCTGTCTCAAAAAAAAAAAAAAAAAAAAAAAAAAGGCAAAAAATAACAGATGCTGGTGAAGTTGCCGAGAAACAGGAACACTTATACATTGCTGGTGGGAGTTTAAATTAGTTCAATAATTGTGGAAAGCAGTATGGCAATTCTTCAAAGACCTAAAAGTAGAACTACCATTCAATCCAGTAATCCCATTACTGGGTATATACTCGGACAAATATAAGTTATTTTACCATAAAGACATATGTATTCAAATGTTTGCTGCAGCCCTATTCACAATAGCAAAATCATGAAATCAACATAAATGTCCATCCAATTTCATTGGAGAAAGAAAATGTGGTACATATATACCATGGAATGCTATGCAACCATATAAAAGAACAAGATCATGTCTTTTGTTGGAACTTGGATGGAGATGGAGGCTATCATCCTTAGCAAACTATCGCAGGAACTGTAAACCAAATACTGCATGTTCTCATTTATAAGTGGGAACTAAATGACAACAACTTACGGACACAAAGAAGGAAACAACAGACACTGGTGTCTACTTGAAGGGGGAGGGTAGGAAGGTAGAGAGGACCAGGAAAGATAACTATTAGGTATTGTCCTTGATACCTGGTTGATGAAATAATATGTACAACAAATCCCTGTGATATGTGTTTACCTATGTAACAAACCTTCATATGTATTCCCAAACCAAAAATAAAAGTTAAGTAAAAAGAAAGAAAGAAATCAGAAAGTGGTCAACTCTGTAAGTGGGCAGAATGAAAGGAAAATTGACATAAAAGGGTCATGAAGAAATTTTCTGAGGTAGTGTAGATGACATCACTAAGAAAATAGGCATGCCACAGATTGGAAAAATTTTTCCTAACACAGATATCTGACAAAGGACTCATATGCTGATTATTTGTATTCTGTATATGGCTACATGCATACATAAAATTGCTAAAATTTATCAAACAGAATACTTAAAATCTGTGCATGTTATTTTATGTAAATTGTACCTCAATTAAAAATAAATATATATTAAGCACCTACCAAGTGCCAGATTCTGTGCAAACAACTGTAAATACAGTGATGAACCAGACTTTGCTTTCATAAAACTAGAATATCCAATAAATAGCCTTTTCTAGGCTATTGAAGGATTTAGACTTCTACCATATCCTTCTCTTTATCATCAACATAATCAACTATATTTTTAAAATGTACATCGTGGAGCAAAAAAGTGCTATGTAAGGAGTCAGGAGCCCTCAGTTTTCTGTCCCTTGAGCAGTTTCCTGAACCCCAGTTCTGTATTTCTCTTTAATGCCCTAATTTGCTAAACAAGGACATCAGTGCAGTATTTAATTTAAGCCCTATATCTTTACTTGTTTTTATTCTTATTGTATATAATAAGGATAATAATATCCATTTCTATAAAGCTATAAACATGGGGGAGAAATTGTTCATCATAGAAGGAGACAGCCCTATTTTCTTTGGCCCTAATATGATGCCTGCCATCATCAGATGTTCTATGGTGCCTCCACTGACTAATTTTTGGTGAGGTAAGCCAAGAGACTGACAGGTTTATTGGATTTTGAAGAAACTGAGGTGTAACTTGTCTTTATTTGAAATCTAATTGCCTTTGTAATGGCTTTTTCAATTATTTTAATTCTGAGACAGAGTAATCAACCCAGAACCCCTATCTTCAAATCAAAAAGCGCCAGCCATAGAAAGACCTTTTTAGTTTTCCAAGGGTAGAAACTTTTGTTTTTAAGATAATTAGTCAAGAGTCAGAGATGGGAAGGAAATCTAAAAAATCAATATGCCCATAAACCATTCTCTCTTATAAACATTTAGAGAACATGCAAGAGTAAATTGCTCTTTTATGAGATCTGCAGAGAAACATAATACATAACTTGCTTTTGTTGTAATTTTTTAAATTTCATTTTGCTCCCAAATTGCTTAAACATTTTTTCATTAGAGAAAATACACTCACATACAGTATTACCAAACCTTTACACAAATACCCCTTCCTGTCTCCCATGCTGTTCACTTTCTGTAAGAGTCTGTAATCCCTTCTTCTCATCCTTTCTTCATATCCATGCAATGTCTTTCCTTCCTTTCTATGCAATTTTTAATTTACTTCTATCAGTTATTTTCTCTATCAGCCTCTACCCATAACTAATTTTGCTTCATTCTTAACACCTCTTTTCAATATCATTAATTCAGTAATAGATTCATCAGCAAAATCTTTTTAAAGCACAAATAGTATTTGCAAGGTGTGGGCTCGGTGCCAAGGATAGAGTGGTGAAGAGTTTTCCTGCTGTCTTAAAGCTCATAGTATAGGACACATTAAAAAGAAATAATTGCAAGTGTGATCATTATTCTTTAATAAGTCCTTTTGCCACGTTTAAATTTGGTCTGTGAATGTGTGTTTAGATTTGTTTTTCAGTGGCCTTCCGATTCAAGGTATTAAAGTACACCAAGCTTCTCTCAAGGCTGCCAACTACCACTACCATCTTTTAACAGATACGGTGTTTCTTGCTTAGTAGTTTCTTAGCATTCTAAAAATACATCTTCCCAGGATCTCCCTATCTGACCAGCAAAAGGAAAACAACTGGTGAGAAAGGAATGACAGCTGTGGTCACTGCTCTGTTCCTTTTGTGGTTTTCAACATTTAATGTTTTGCCTTTCATTCTCCTATTCATGTATTCACTTATTGATTTACTTAATTATTTATTTATTTATTCATTCATTCATTCATTCATTCATTCATTCATAAATACATATGAGCCAGGGAATACGCAGGATGAGTAGTATCTAGTTCTTGTCTTGAGAAGGTCGAAATATAAAGTTCTATCTCAAAGTTATTTTGCCATTCAAAAAAGGTCAATCTCTCCACTTTGATTAAGCTATACATATATAATATATAGTTACATGTATAGATATAGAGAGCAAAACACATTTAAGTGTAAAAAATACTTTTTTAGTAGTGGAGTATTCTACTAGATAGTATTTGATGTACGTGTGTGTGAGAGAGAGAGTGTATGTTTATGTACATATATGTATCTTTACCTTACACTTCTATTAGTATCATACTCCTATAGGGGTGTTTTCAAACTAGCTTTGATATAAACCACATTCTAAAATAGCCTTTCAATTATGCAGAAAATAATGGTTATAAAATAATTTTAATAAGATATTGCATGAAATTTTTAAACCACAAATTTAAAGTATCTTCACAGCATTCCCCCAAAACATCAAAATACAAATGTGTGAGTGTGCCCACACACACACATACTCCCACTTTTATTCAATTCAGAATAAAGTGGCAATATTTTTGGCTAATTTAATTTATATAAGAAGTGATTATTTTATTATCAGAAATAATAGATATTTCTCAAGGACTTATTTTTCATGCTTGAAGTTTCTTTAAGGTAACAATTCATTTTTATATACACTACTCTAAGAGCTAGTTAGTATTATTATCTAGATTTCACAGATGAGAATAATAAAAGGAAATAGAGGTGAAAGAATTTGATTTATTGAGTTCTGAGCACAAAATATAAGATAATAAATAAGTTTTGATTAAAAAAAGAAAAAACCTGTCCAAAACAACCTTTAATAATTGGTAATAATTATTTTAAAATAGTGGATATTAGTTACAAAAAAGTTATGGAAAACTGTTGAAAGGGCATGACTTTTTTCCTGACTGAAAGATGCCAGTGGATAATATTTATCTCCTTGTATTCATCTCCCTCTTAGCATTTTACCAATTCAGAATTCCTCCTTATTTTCTTCCTTTTCTCTTGTGATTGAAAAGTTTTAAATGACTGCTGAAGAGTCCATCTGCATTCTAGAAGAAGATTCCAAATACAGAATTTTAAACAAGCCCCTTGCTGCTTAAGAGAAATATAGCACAATGTACTCATGTGGAAACAAAAAAGGGATCACTTATTTACTTTTCTGTAATTATACAGAACAATTATAGTCTTCTAGTCTTTTCATTATTAATTGAACATATAAAACATGTTTCAAACTTAGAGCAATAAAGCCCCTTCTTATCTCATTTTGCATTCCTCTGAGACTTCTCCCCTCTATTGCCCTATGGAAATTCCTTCTGTTCTTCGTCATTTTCCCATCATGGACTTCTCTACTTATGCTACACATTTGTTTCTCCTAATCCTGTTCATAGAACCATTATTTTCCAATATTATTAGCCTGGTTTCTTTTGACAAAAGCCTTAAAAGCCACTACCTTTTTCTGCCTGTATTGCCAACTTCTCATGTCCCTGTCATGGTAACACCTTAAATCCCTGACAGCAAATGACAAAATCTCCCGAACTGTATTGTAGACCAAATTCAAGTAAATTGAATAAAGAGTTGGGTAACTCTGAATAAAACAATTGATGTTTGTGGGATAAATGGTGTTGATGGAGTCTGAATCCAAGATATTGGTTATCTGAAAATATAGTGTTAGCTTTGTGTATTATGTTCACAAGTTAGTTCCTTCTTTATATTTTACCAATAATTTTAGTGACTGCCTACAGGTGAGTCAGGAATAGGCTTGAGTAAGCTATCCTGGAAGTTTAAGTATTTTCCACAGTTATATAGCCAATGATGGAGCCTGGATATAAAATAGAAAAGGTTAGAATTTTAAAAGTAGTTAAAGTATAGCTAGTCCTTGTTCTCTACCAATTACCTGCAAACTTTTGACTTCTTGCTTCTGATCTTGATATACTTATCTGCAGAAAAAGGTCTCATTCCCTTCTCTATTTTTCATTTCTTTTGCATTTTAAAAGGTTCTCCCTCCTTTGTAATTAATAGTAATATTGAAGGAATTTTTTCTTTTGGAAAAGGGATCACAGCAAATTTGTATAACTTAGTTAGAAGCCACAATACAATCTTTTAATATGTTTTCTAAGTCTTGTTGGGAAAATTAGTTTTTCTTTTCTTCACCTTTAAAAATGGTTTGAATGTAAAAGGACACAGTGATTCTTAAACACAGTCACAGTAACATCTGCCAAAACTAAAAATACCTCATTGATTTAACAAGCCAAATTTGTAGCCATGATAAAGCCATAATGTTATTGTGAATGCCCTGCAATGGGTTATGTGGGTAAAGTAATGTGTTTGTAGAATTGCATAGTTACTCAAAGAGACACTGATAAGCTATATTTTGCTCCTTTGTTCCAGATCCAGGAAGGAAACATTTATTCATCTGTTTTGACCCAAAATATTGTCTTAATGACATTTGGAAGGACTTAACACCATTTTTCTGGGTTTCAACTCCACTATTCAGCCATACTTCATTCTATATGATTAGGCTGGGCCTTTGTAGACATAGCCATAGTGTCCAATGCATCAAGTTCATAATCAAAAGGCAAACCAAAAAGGAGTCGAATTTTGCAAATTACTCCTTTCCAAATGATTGTGACTACAACTCTCTCTCTCTGCTCCCTGCTGGAACCTACTCCGTGATGCAATTACTTGTTGGGACTCTCAGACTTGACTTACCCTAGGATCTGTAATAACTGCTTTCATTTCCCAAATTCCTGCTATCATTCAGAGGTCAAAGGATACTACATAAAGTAACAAAGGTATAAGAATGTAGGATTCAGTGGTGGCTAAGGAAATCAGAGAGGGCCATAAATAGAGCACGGGGTAAATATTGGGGTAGTGTTATGGGTTAAAATATGTCCCTCCAAATTTGGTATCCAGAAGCCCTAATTTCCAGTACCTCAGATGTGAACTTTTTTGGGAGAAGGGGCAGCATTGTAGATGTGATTAATTAAATAAAGATGAGGTCATTAGGGTGAACTCTAGTCCAGTATAACTAATGTCCTTATAAAAAGGGGAAATTTGGACAAATTCACTTCATGCGAAGATGAAGGCAGTGATCAAGGTGATGCTTCTAAGAGCCCAGGAAGAGCAAAGATTGCTAGAAAACCACCAGAAATTAGGAGAGAGGAATAGAACAAATTCTTCTTCACAACGTTCAGAGGAAACTAACCCTGCTGACACCTAGATCTGACTTCTAACATCCAGAACTGGAAAACAATACATTTCTCTTGTTTAAGCCACTCAATTTGTGGTGCTTTTATATTTAGAGCAACCCTTACAGACAAATATAGGCAGTCAGCTTGGGAAAACAGCAGAAGCTGATAATTATAGACAACTGGTACAAGTACAGTATTCAGAGGAGAAAGACAACCAGGTATAGCCCAAGCAAATACCAAGTGCCATGGCAGAGACCCAGCCAGGATGACTGGCCTTTCTTACCTGTAGCAGGGAAGGGTTAGATTCTCATCACCCATAAACTAAGAAGTTCATGAAGTGGGAGACATTAAGGAGTTCTTAAGGTGGGAGAAAAGGCTAAGGTACTGGAAAGTATATGTTATGTGGATACATAACAAGAGGAAAAGAGAAAATCAGCTGGTTCCCATGAGAGTAGAAGCTGAGAGGGCAGCAAAGTATGGCCCAGACTCTAGAGTCTCAAATCCATCGCAGAGTTTTGTTTTATTATGTCAGCAATGGGGACCATTGGAACAAATCAGTAGGGATTTAAATTCTAATCAAAGAAGTATTTAAGGTTTCTCTGGCAGTTACATACAAAGTCCATAAAGTTTGGAGAGACTGGGGACCGAAATCGTGTGACCTCGGACTCGTTACTTAACTCTAGCCGCTTCATCTGTAACATGGAATCGAGCATATAATAATCTCACTAGATTTTTGTCAGACTTAAATGAGATAGTTTGTGTACACTGCCTGAGGTCATAGGCTGAATCAGATACGTACATGACTATAATTTGCCTATTTCTTCAACTTAAATGTAGACATTATTAGCACTTCTTCTTGCTCTTTCCTGACTGTAAGATGCTTGAAAGTAGTTCTTGGAACTCAAGTTTTAATGTATTCGAAGCAACACTTACCCAAGTATTATGAACAGTGAAGACATAGATATCTGAGGTATAGGAAAATTATTACCAAATAGAAGATGGAGGGTGCATTCAGATTTCCCTTTGCCCGTTTCTGTTATACTCGTAATCTAAATCTGAGTTCAAGGCTGAATGCATTGCAAGAGAGTCAAAACATGCTTGTAAATTTGGGCCTGAGTTGCTTTAACGAGGTCTTCCTTTCCTTGATTTCTAGGGGAAAATAAAGCACTTAATAACATGATCCAGAGGGCAGGTAACATCTCTTTAATATCTCTCCACATGCTGACCTATTTCAATGCACTGCTCTTCTCAGGGATGAGAAGCTATGCAAAGCCTGAGAGGCTGCCTCCTCCTGGGAATGTTTCAGCTTTTCAAGATTCTAGGTCATTTCTCTCCCTGATATTTGGAGTTCATTCCCACTGGAAAACCAATCTGTTCACACAGACTTTTTATTTTTGCAAGCAATTATTGTTTAACCAACTCGAATAGAAATCACATATAAAGATAAAGCCTTGGCCAGGCGCGGTGGCTCACGCCTGTAATCCCAGCATTTTGGGAGGTGGTGACAGCGGATCACCTGAGGTTGGGAGTTCGAGACAAACCTGACCAACACGGAGAAACCCCGTCTCTACTAAAAATACAAAATTAGCCAGGCGTGGTGCGTGCCTATAATCCCAGATACTCGGGAGGCTGAGGCGGGAGAATCGCTTGAACCCAGGAGACGGAGGTTGCAGTGAGCTAAGATCGCACCATTGCACTCCAGCCTGGGCAACAGAGTGAGACTCCATCTCAAAAAATAATAAAATTAATTAATTAATTAATAATAAATAATAAATTTTTTAAAGCGCTGTATGAAGTTTTTCTTTTTAAATTTCACCAAGAAGAGAGAATAAAGGGCATTCATTTAAGGTAATTTGATTAATTTTGAGTTAAAAAACTGAGCCACCTCCTGAGAAAGGCATTGTTTATCTGTCTACAAAAGACCAAATAAAGAAACCACAGGTTGGATAAAGTTGATTAGGGACAGGTGAGCTTGTTAGGAACTAAGAGGTGTCTCAGATGGTGGAGAAAATGATCAGGAAATATTTCTGTCCTCTGGTGGCTTTGTAGCTTCTTGTAACAAAGAATGTTGCTCCTTGAAATGACCAGGCAGGAACTTCATGAACTGCCTTCAGGCATTAACAAATTTCCTGTTGGTAAGCACATGAAGAAACAGATACAGGAAAATATGAACTGAGACTCATTGGGATCAGAAGCATGTTCCTTTTGTGAAAATGACAGACAGTGTGTCTTCACATGAGATGAAGAATTATCCACGGATAGAGTTTCTGGAGACCAGGAACTCTTTCTCTCAATTAGCTTGTCCTGCAGGCATTTCAAGTCATAATCTTAGGCACATCTTCATGGCTCTCAATCTTGCCATACTTCTGCAACAAATGCATACATTTCCTCGAAGGAGGGACTATGTTTTTCAGGATGTGGTCTTGATTAAAACCGCTATCCAGGAGGTCTCTGCACAATTTCAGAATGTTGGAAAAATAAAGCAGCTTCAGAATATGGCCTCAAGATTACACATACAGTGTCTTCCTCCACTTAGTTTTATTTCCTCCACTTGCTTTTTACTTGGAGTGTGTGACTATGTCTTGTGTCTTTGTATGCAGGTGTCCTCATATTCAGGTGTGTATGTGTTTGGTATGTACACAAGTTGTGAATACACCTATGTTTATGAATAATATTTTTGGATCTTTCCAGACAACATTTCCTGCTTTTCTTCCTAAAACCCAAAGTGGCCAAAGGCCAATACTGAGAGATGCCAGTTTCTGGCATTTTTGTACATTTTAAATATTTACCTTCTCACTTCTTGTTGCCCCATCACACAGATATCAAAGGGATCAATGTTAAAACTGAGATTAGTGATAACTCTACTTGTGACATTTTAAAAACACTTCAAGCAATTATTAGCATTCTGTCCATAAAGTTTTTGGAGGATGAGTTATTTTAAAAGAACAAAGATTTGACTTTAGTGTAGTTTACAAAACATAATCAGATGTGCAAATGCACAAAAGTATGAAAGCCACCTTCCAATTTGACAGTAGTTGCTGTGATCAGTGTATTTTCAGTGTCACATAGAGTGTTGGAAAAATAGTGAAGGTACAATCAATGTTCAAATGAATTCAAAGCTTTACAAATAAGTTTGCAGATTTTTCCATCACAGTAGAAAAGCTAACTGCCTAAAAAATCAAATGGCTGAAGGAAGAAGGAAAATGGCAGTTGCATCAAGCTGGAGAGCATGTTGCTTCACAGGACCCAGTATTGCTTATATTCACAAAGAGATCTTGACAAGAAAGAAATTGCCTGGAGGTGGATGAATGCTAAAGCATACCCACTGTGGCAGGGCTCTCAAGGGGCAAAAGAGGACAGGTATAGCACATTTACATTTAAGTGATATCAAGGGACTCTGGACAAGAAATGTCTTACAAACAAAGAATGAAAAACATTTTGAAAAGTGAGGGAAAATGACATGTGTTTGGAAGATACTCGATAGTAGCCAGAGAGGGTATAGAAGACCTATCCAGCGCATCTAGCGTCCAAAACCTGTTTAAGACATCTGGGTTCTAGGATGATATCTTTCCTGGTCTATTGGCTACTTGAAGGAGAACAAAAACTAAATTTAAAATTACAGACCACAGTCTAAATTAAAGCTTTTCCACAGTGTTACCCTGACTTCCCAGCCCCCACCATTTCCAACTATTTCTGGTGACTTCTCTAATTATCCTAAGAAGACAAGAAGAGAAAGGAAGAAAAGTAAGGTTAATATAGTTTTAAAAACTAGATTTTTAAGTACAAGAAAGTAGACACTATACTCATTTTAGTAAAGTATTTGCGTTGTATGTTTTTTAATTTTATTTGCCACATTACAGATGTCTTAAACACCACAGGTAATTGTACAATTACAGTGTTTGAGGAACAAAGTTTATCCTCAACCTCAGTTTGCTTAGTCAGAAAGTTGTGTGTGCATTTGTGTTTATGCCTCTTCTTTTTCCCAGAGAGATTGGAGAGGGGGTCGGGAAGATAAGAAAACTTTTAATTGGTGCACTCAGCCAAGCAGTTCAGCAACAGAACATTAATTTTTATTTTAATAATGTGATTTTAATTGAATACTTTGCTGGTGCTGCACTAAATTGGGTCTGTTATTTAAAATTAGACCAAGAAGGATTACCCCCCCCTCTACAACTAATGCCACCCACACTCCCAAATAACGTGTTTTGCATATGGGAAGAGGCAGAATTTAAATTACTATTCCTTGAGGGATTCTTTAGCAAATGATACTAGTCAATGTATCAATAGAATAGCAAGTTAGTGTTTTAGAATAAACAAACATACCATTGAAATAGTTTCTCTTTAATACACTGTGGCAGAGATCTCTCACAGTCCACTGCATCCTGTTATGCTTTCTCCTCCAGAAGTAGGTTTCTGGCTCAACACCTCCCCTTATAACTAATGAAGTGTGTCTGTATGACTATGTCCTGACAATGGGTATGAGCATATATGAGTGTATAGCTCCCAGACCAAGGTTACTCTAAAGTGAGGTATATATCATCCGTTATTGCTTTTTATTCTTTCTCTGGCTAGAGATTATTATCATATGGCTCTATAAGATGATGAAACAAGATAGAAGAAACTGGCATCGCTTAATGACCACTTGGGGTAGAATTTTTCTGCTGACCTGAGTACCTACTCAGGCATGAGTAAATGGCTATAACATTAAACTACTAAAAACTGGATGTCTGCTATTGTAGTCTAACATGCCTTCTCTATTACATACCCACCTCTAACTGGGTTATCTTTCTTAATAAGTGTAGGAAGTAGAAAATATCCATTGATGGCTTGTCTGTTTCTTCCAGTATTTCCAAGAAGGACCACCTTTAATATAGAAAATGTGTAGTAGGAGTCAAATGTTGTGGTAGTGATTGGAAGTCCCAAGACTTTGGGAATCAGAATCTTCTCATAAAGTGCCAAATATTTTCACTGAAAAAAGAAAATGCTAAAGAAAGCAGAATGTAATGCACTTCAATAAATGTCAAAATGAATGAATGAGTAAGTAAGAGAGTAGATGGATGGATGACAAAAGAAAGTAGGAAGATAGTCCAGGATCTAGATGAGGATATAGGAGGGTCAGCTCTTTTCTCAACTTGGAAGTACAAAGGATTCAATAATGGTCCATCTTTCCATGGAATAATCAAGAAGAATATGGAACATAACATCATGCAGACAAAAATTGGCATTAATTAAATAGGCATAACATGTCATGCACTGTGCTACATCTTTTCACATGCAAACTTGGATTTTCATAGATGTGGTTTCATAAAAACCCTGCAAGGGAAAAACCATGCTGTCAGCTTTTCACAGTGAGAGGCTGCTGAGACTCAGTTTCAATATTACTGGGTTGTATTGCAAGCATGTGGCTAAGCCAGAATTAGGTTTAAGTCTTTCTTATTTTAGGGTCTATGTTGTCCAAAGCATACTACTTATTCCTGGGAACTTAGAAGGCAATTCTCTAAACTTTATTTTGTCAGCTATAACATAAAAACAATAACTATTAAAGTTAACATAATCATACATGTTCATGTGTTTTATTAAAATTCCAAGTGATTATTGTTGCTGATACACTGAGTAAATTTTACTATAATTTAGAAACATCAGATGTCCTATGTTTCATAGGAGAATATTTTGAATAAGACAATAATATTTGGATTTCAGGAGACACAGAGGGAGTAGAAAATAGGAAGAAACATGTAAATCTGCACTCCGGGCACCCTGGTCTTGCTGGGCTTCCAGAATTTAATTGCTGTACTGCGCCCAAGTCCCGTTCTCACACACATGAATCCTCACTTCAAGTTCTGGACTTTCTATGTCCTTCAACTTCATCTTTTTTTCGGTCTATCTCTTCTGTTTTGTTGCGGTTATATATGAAATGGAGGTAAAATCAGCTAATTTAACAAATCAGACCGCACTAAGTGGGCGACGTTGTTTTCCTGTTAAATGTCATTCTAGCTAGAGTCAGTACCTCAATCCTAAAATTACTATGAAGAGGATATTTTAGGTAGTACAGAAGGGCTGTGAGGAGCATGTTTTTGGAATATGATGCTGGCTGTGATTAATAAGTATAGCTATGAGGTATTGAGCATATAGCAGCTACCAGGCCCTGTACTAAGTGTTTTCCAAGGACAGTCTCATTAAATGTAACCAATAAACCTGTGGATTGGTGCTACTAAGGATGGTACTGAATAGATCAGCCTACTTGACAGAGGTACAGATTTGACTGAAAATTCACTGTTGCTCTTTCTAAGATATGTGGCCAACATATGTATCTGTCCTCCAAAACTATGTTTTTAACAACCATCCATTATTGTATATTCTGTGGGTAAGCTAACTAAGATTTATTTTTTAGGCATTGGAACAAAAAATAGGCCTTTAAAACACATTGAACATAAAGAAACATTAGTTATGAGCAAGAAAAGGGAGGAGGGGACTTGGCTACAAAATCTTAAATCCAATTAACGAACCATGAATAGTACTAAAAAGTTGGTGCTAAAATATCTGCATGCTAAGACCTTCTGTGAAATTCAATATGATGTCCAAAAGGACTACAAGAGAAAATATTTGTGTTGTTTCCTTAATATTACTAAATAGTCACCAAATCTTCAAAATATAGGTGCCAAAATGTACGAGTAATACTGTACTCTGAAAGACTGCCACCTTGAGGTCACTTATTATTAAACAGAAAGAGATACTAGTGGCCTCTACCTCCTGAAAGAAGGAAGATGCCTGCTGGAGTCAGGATGCTGAGGTTAAAGAACAGTACTTTTCACACGTTTGCATGTGCTTACTATTTGAAGCAGGGAGCATGTGAGTCAACATTTGAAAATAAAAACAACCCAAACATTCTGTACATTTTTATATCATTTGCATAAAAGGTGTGTTGGCACCTTATGTTCTCTTAACACAGGTGTGGAATGGAAATGTAATATTGAGATTATAAGATAATATTTGATAGAAAATAAAAGTGACCCTTGAAAGAACAGAACAAATGACTATCAACCTCTGGGTCAGAAATGACAAATCAGAAATAAAACTTGTCATATTTCTAATTATTAATTAATTAATTATTTTACTTTAAGTTCTGGGATACATGTGCAGAACCTGCAGGTTTTTTTATATAGGTATACATGTGCCATGGTGGTTTGCTGCACCTATCAACCTGTCACCTAGGTTTTAAGCCCTGCATGCACTAGCTATCTGTACTGATGCTCCCCCTGCCCTCGCCTCCAACCCCCACCAACAGGCCCCGGTGTGTGTTGTTCCCTCCCTGTCTCCATGTGGTATCACTGTTCAGCTCTTACTTATGAGTGAGAACATGCAGTGTTTGGTTTTCTGTTCCTGTGTTAGTCTGCTAAGGATGATGGCTTCCAGCTTTCATCCATGTCCCTGCAAAGGACATGATCTCATTCCTTTTTGTGGCTGCATAGTTTTCCATGGTGTATATGTACCACATTTTCTTTATCCAGTCTATCATTGATGGACATTTGGGTTGTTTCCATGTCTTTGCTATTGTGAATAGTGCTGCAATAAACATACATATGCATGTATCTTTGTAACAGAATAATTTATATTCCTTTGGGTATATATCCGGTAATGGGATTGTTGGGTCAAATGGTATTTCTGGTTCTAGATCCTGGAGGAATCGCCACACTGTCTTCCACAATGGTTGAACTAATTCACATTCCCACCAACAATGTAAAAGCCTTCTTATTTCTCCACAATCTTGCCAGCATCTGCTGTTTCGTGACTTTTAAGAATTACCATTCTGACTAGCCTGAGATGGTATCTCATTATGGTTTTGATTTACATTTCTCTAATGATCAGTGATGATGAGCTTTTTTTCATGTTCGTTGGCTGCATAAATGTCTTCTTTTGAGAAGTGTCCATATCCTTTGCCCACTTTTCAATGGGGTTGTTTTTTCTTGTAAATTTAAGTTCCTTGTAAATTCTGTATATTAGACCTTTGTCAGGTGGGTAGATTGTGAAAATTTTCTTCCAGAAATAACACTACACATCTACAACCATCTGATCATCAACAAAAACAAGCAATTGGGAAAGGATTCCCTGTTTAATAAATGATGCTGGGAAAACTGGCTAGCCATATGTGGAAAGCTGAAACTGGACCCTTTTCTTAGCTTACATAAAAATTAACTCAAGATAGATTAAAGACTTAAATGTAAAACTCAAAACCATAAAAACCCTAGAAGAAAACATAGGCAATACCATTCAGGACAGAGGCATGGGCAAATATTTTATCATGAGATCACCAAAAGCAATTGCAACAAAAGCTAAAACTGACAAATGGGATCTAATTAAACTAAAGGGCACAGCAAAAGAAACTATCATCAGAGCAAACAGACAAACTCATATTTCTAAGGATGCTTTCATGGGCCATAAGTGAAAATTTGACTATTGTAGAAAGAGAACAATGTTCAAAAACTTTCAGGAATAACAAAGCCATTTTATGGGTTCAATCACATATTATGGCATTTTCCTTCTCCCTCTGCAAAAGTAGCCAATAGTTACTTTAACATATAAGCATATTAAAGTTTGAATGGTTATTCCATGAATCTCCTTTTCATGACCTTTCTCTTCTTTTCATAAAAACATTTGACTTTCATTATTTCTCTAGGACCTAGAGTCTGGGTTTAAAATAATTTTGATATTATACACCTATAGTGATAGGGTGCTGTGCCATCATACCACTGGAGATAATTAAGTGTAGATTCAGCAAAGAGAACCAGGAGAAGTAATCTAGGAATCAGAGCCAAGAAACACCTAATGACTAACTGCACACAAAAAAGTGTTAATCATTTGTGCTTTGCAAATAAACGAGGATATAGACACTGTTCTGATAGAACACAAAAGCATGGTGACCAGAAAAACCAGTGATGCAAATTTATAGTAACCCCTCCAATTAGGTATAAGCACCTTAAAGGCAGGCACCACACACTCGTTCTGCATCTTTCCTTTAGTAATCAGTTCTTAGGAGTAAATAAGTCAAATTCATATATTAAGTAGAAACTTAATAATGGAGAGGGTGCAAGAAATATAGAAAGATGATGTGAAGGGGCCTTGCCCCCAAGAAAGGAAGTTAATCCGCCAGGAAGTTCATAGGGCTTTTATGGACAAAGGGCCACCCCAGAGAGCAGGACTAGTCCCATCTGCAGGCTGGTATGCATTTTGGAAGGTAAATCAGATGGAAAAAAAGCACAATGAGATAGGAAATTAGGTCGAGTTTCCAAGTATAGAGAAGCACAGGGGAGCAGATATTTTGGTGTTCAAGAAATAAAGATCAAAAAGGTCAAGGCCAGGCAAACAGCACAAACTTCAACCTAACCTGGAATGAAAAGAATGACTCTGGGATCTCTGCCTCTAAATAAAAATACAAAATAGGTTATGAGAGAGCCTGAAGATCAAAATCTTTATTAAACCAATGAGGCTTTGGGTAGCTGTTTGAGTGTTTCAGTTAAGTGTGCATTCCTCTACATGGAATTGTCTTATATTTGAGGTGAGGGAAATTAGCAGCTTCCTGAACCAAGCCAAGGTAAGTCCAATTTTAGCTAATGAGTCAGTTCTGAAATCTTTGTTTTTTAAAATCCACTCACTGCTCTTATATTTTGTTTTTATTTAAACTTAAAATATCAAGTAAAGTTTAATCTTATTTTAGTTAAATGCTAGGAAAACTTTATTTTTCCACACACTGTTTAGGATATGTAGGGGGATCAATGAGCCCCTGAAGCCAGATATGGTAGCATGAACGGGAAGAAAGGGACATTGAATCAGGGCAGAGAGTGTCCATAATCAAGGAAGGAAGGTTTCTAAGCATTTCTAAAACCTCCTGTGATACAGTTTGGATGTTCCCTCCAAGTCTCATGTTAAGATGTAATTCCCAGCATTGGAGGTGGGGCCTGGTGGGAGGTGTTTGGATCATGGGGGCAGATCCTTCATGGCTTGGTGCTGTCCTCACCAGAGTGAGTGAGCTTTCACATTACCTGGTTGTTTAAAAGTATGTGGCACCTCCTCCCTGCTCCCCTCCCTTGCTTCTGTTTTGCCATGTGAAATGCCTGCTCTTGCTTCACCATAGGACATGAGAAAAAGCTTCCTAAGACCTCCCCAGAAGCAGATGCCAGTGCCATGCTTTCTGCATGGTCTGCAAAACTATGAGCCAATCAAACTTTTTTTCTTATAAATTACCCAGTCTTGGGTATTTCTTTATAGAAATTCAAGAACGGCCTAACACATACCAAAAACAACTAGGAGTCAACCAAAACAGGGGAAAGTGTCAAGTGCAGAAGGAAGCCATCACCTAGAGCAAGATCCCAGGGGGGGAAAAAAAAAAGGTCTATCTTAATTTCTGTGCAGTTAAAACCTGGGTACTCTAGGCTAACATTATTTCATGTGTTATGCATTAAAATATGCTGCAAATGGGCTGAGTATGGTGGCTCAGGTTCAGACCCAACTGGGCAATATAGTAAGACCTCATCTCTACTGAAAAAGAAAAAAATAGCTGGGCATGGTGACGTGGGGCTTGTAGTCCCAGCAACTCAGGAGGCTGAGTCAGAAGGACAGCTTGAGCCTCGGAGATCAAGGCTGCAGTGAGCTATGATCATACCACTGCATGCCAGCCTGGGCAACAGAGTGAGGCCCTAAAAAATATTTATATACTGTAAGTGAACTGATTGTGTTTAAGATAGGGCAAAGACGGATATGTCTCCAAAAAGAGATTCATTGGAACTGTAAAGTTGTAGAGAAAGTTCAACTAGAACAGCACCATTTTTATTGAAGAACTAACATATGGAAAACAATCAAGGCTGATTCAGAAGCTACTTAATGAAGCCTAACAATTTTGTAATAAACAAAAAGATCCATATATTTGCAATCATCACTTAAATTGATAATCAAATAACCACCATTATAATACAGAATGGACCTTAGACATTAGCTAACTAAATACATTTACAGAAAACAAATACTTTATTTTTCTCAAAACTCACTTAATAGAAAAACTGCAAATTTATTATCTCTAAAATTGCAACAACTTAAAAAAATTTAAGCATACATCCAAATTCATTAAGTTTAAAACTTTAAATACATAAAATTTTGTGTGTATATACATACACACACACGCGTACATACATACATATTTGGTGATATAAAATTAAACAAGTACTTCATAGAGTTCCAAAGATAATACCAAAAAGCATTTTAAAATTAGAAGAGTGAATTTATTTTTTTCCAAAATTTTTTTTCAAGTAATAAATTTCCTACTATAGTTGGATAATTATTTTTCTTATCTATGGGTTCTCCTGCCTCATTTTCCCTACCTTTCATCACACTTGCCACAAATTTAAATACATGTAACACAGATAAAATTGCAGCTCTTAGTCACTTGCTTCACCCAACTCCCTTTTCAGCATCTTTTTGTTGTCTTACAGTCTCTCCCCTCTACACCGTGAATTTATTTTTTATTATTATTAGGTCTTAACTAATATAGTTCAGGTGCCCTCTCCTCCCGGACTGCCTCAGATTCCTACAGCTATAGGTAATTTCTCTCTATTTCAGTTTTTTCGTTGTTGCTGAAATTTATTGATTGTAAAATTTGAACAGTATTTTTCACATACTACCTTTTACCACACTTCTTACTCAAATGCATTTGTCTTATTTCTTCTACTGGATTACAAGATATTTGAGAGTAGGGATTTTCATTTCTCACATTTAACGCTTGGAAATTACACAAGAGATACTTAAAAAACCTTTATTGAATAAATGAGTGAATCTTTGTAATCTCCAATTGTGCCTAAGACAGTATCTGACACAAAGTAGTCATTAAGTATTTGGTTGAGAGTTGTAGGTGAATTGAGTGGGAGACACTCCAAAGAACAAAAATCTGTGTCCATTCCTCTGTTGTAGAATTAAAAACTATGACAGCAGATACCTTAAAATGAATGCTTTCATGGGATGGTTAAAACTGTTACATACAAATACTCCATCTACTTCTCATATTGCCCAAGTGATTCTGACTGTAGATATCTGTGAAATGAATGTTATATGACTCATATGAGAGTGTAATGAAATATGTTATCTGACTGTGACCAAATGGAAATGTTTCTTTCTATTTTTGGGTACATCTTTATTAGGATTTCAAAAGTATTACATACACTCATTCTTCATGTTATATTTGTCTTGCTCCACATTGATTTTACCCGTAATGGTATACTCTTCTATAAGAAGATAAATTTAAGATTGTTCAATTTCTCTAAGTGTGTGTCATTAAAGATCAGAAAATCCAATGATGAATTTACTTTGTCTTACAATGAAACATGCAAGGTAACCACAGTGTTGGAAAAGAGGATGAGTGAGTAGTCAACAGCAGTGACAAAGGACTCAAAATAACACTTTTAACTTCTGTTATGCAGCTACTGAGAAAGACATAACTTCCTACAGGATGTCCACACCACATTAGTCAGCTTTTAGCACTTATTTCATTCTTGTTAAACAGTGAACTTTGTGGAGAATCCGAAAGAGTTTAAATATAAGCTTCTTGCCCTTAAAAAGCTTATAATCCTCTATTTGAGACATTTCTAAGTGTTTCTTTTTAATTACTGCTGTAGATTTTGCTACCTCATCTGCCATATATTAGATTTCTTAGGCTTATTGTTAGTGTCAGATTATTCAATGATAGATCGTGTTGGAACTGGCTTGATATTAACAGTGGTAAATATTATGGTGGTGGCCAATATTATACTTTGTTTTTAGGGCTCTTTTAAATAGAGAAAGTTTGTTAAAAACAGTTAATAAAAGTCAAAGTGTCAGAGACCAGTTAAGAGAAAAATGTCTCTGAAGTCTAAGAGAACTACAGGACGATTTGCTCACAGATCTGCATTGGTATGTTTTATCTCTTTTACTCAAGAGGAATTAAGTATGCAAAGGGAACACATCACTACACTGGGGAAGAACAAGTGTGGCATGGAAAAAGCAAGTGGCTGTGAATTGGAGAAAGGAGTGAAATGGAAGATGATAACACATAGTAATAGCAGTGAAATCTTGAATGATGTCCTATTAAAGTATCCTGCTATGGAATAAAAATAGAGATAGTTTCCAGGATAAGTGAAGAGGGCAATGCATGAAAAATTAATGAAGAAAAATGTTTTTTCATCTTATAGACTATACACACACACACACACACACACACACAAAACTTGTTTAAGTGCTATGACAAGAATGGAAGAGGGGAGGAAGAAATAAGCACAAATAAATAATATATCCTCATGGAAATGAGGACAAAATACACATTAATCATTTTTGTAGAAATGTACAAGCTGCCTTTGCATAATAATGTTGGCTTCAAGGAAAATACTTTTCTACATATGTCATGACATTTGAAAATTTGATTAGGATTTCAGATTCCTGTTTATGAAGTATCAAGAATAACATCTTCTGACCAGGATATGAGAGTAGAAAATAGTGGGAAATACACAAAGGTTACCTTCCCATTGAATCATAGCATAAGCCAGAGGCCAGGAACCTTTTTTATAAAGGTTCAGATACTAAATATTTTTAAATTTGTAGTAATGTTCCAACTACTCTACTCTCCTGTGGGAGTACACAAGTAGCCATGGATGATATGTACATGAATCAACATGGCTGTGTTCAAAAATAACTTTATTTACAAAATCAGGTGGCCAGACAGATTTGGCCCATAAGTTTTAATTTCCCTTTCCCTCTCATAAGCAAATAATAATAGTGGATAAGACATTCATAGTACTATTATACATTATTTAATTTTCTTCATAAAAAGGGACCAAGAAAAAGAATTCCCTAATTTTTAACATAATAAATAATTCAGATAGTTCAGATGCATTTATTTTATAAAAATAAATGTGTTATGGTATTTCACTGAACAGCTCATCTGAAAGAAAGCACTTTAAGTAATACATGGTCATGAAATTGTGGCTAACTCTGAAAAAGCCTTAACAAAAAAAAATCAAAAACACTATTTCCTAAATATATTTGAACTACTTGCTGTTTCTTAACCCTCAAGAATTAATGACACAATTAGTTCATAAAGTTCAACACACTTACTGCATTTCTGACATAGTATGTTTTCCTATTCATCAAATACTACATGAGGCCAAAGGCTAGTTACAAATAACAGTAGGTTGTTTTGTTAACTATTCATTAAAAAATAAACAAGAAAAGTAAATTTAAAACTTAAAATCTGGTAGACGGAAACTCTTGTATCCTTAATGGATGTACAGAATGAGCATTATCATAGAACTCCAGAGTTGGAAGTGTGCTTAGTAAAGGGAAACTAAGGCACCTTATCCAGAGGTCTCTCTGCATAGTTTCCTCAAATTTTATTTTCTTTTTATGAAAGATTAGATGCTCCACTTGTGCCACAAGTACCTCCCAGTAACCTGGAAGAATTGAAGCAGAATGTCTATGTGATGTTATATGAAAGACCTTGCTCCACTGCCCATAAGAAACCAGGGGCAAGCCCTATACCAGCACAATTTGTGAGCTAGGGAGGGAGCCTCTCATTTTATAGAAACCAGTCATTCCATAGTTATGACCAAAAGATCAGCTATATGTCATGTACTCTGTTGGGCACTTCTGAAGACATTTCAACCTTGGCTACAAGGCGACATTAGTCAATAACAAATTGGTTACAATTGTTTCTTAATCTAGGATCAGAAAACTTTCTGTTTGGTACAAGTTAATGAAAATACTATTTTTTTATTATTATTATACTTTAAGTTCTAGGGTACATGAGCATAACGTGCAGGTTTGTTACATATGTATACTTGTGAAATGTTGGTGTGCTGCACCCATCAACTCATCAGCACCCATCAAGTCGTCATTTACATCAGGTATAACTCCCAATGCAATCCCTCCCCCTCCCCCCTTCCCATGATAGGCCCCGATGTGTAATATTCCCCTTCCCGAGTCCAAGTGATCTCATTGTTCAGTTCCCACCTGTGAGTGAGAACATGCGGTGTTTGGTTTTCTGTTCTTGCGATAGTTTGCTGAGAATGATGGTTTCCAGCTGCATCCATGTCCCTACAAAGGACACAAACTCATCCTTTTTGATGGCTGCATAGTATTCCATGGTGTATATGTGCCACATTTTCTTAATCCAGTCTGTCACTGATGGACATTTGGTTTGATTCCAAGTCTTTGCTATTGTGAATAGTGCCACAATAAACATATGTGTGCATGTGTCTTTATAGCAGCATGATTTATAATCCTTTGGGTATATACCCACTACTGGGATGGCTGGGTCATATGGTACTTCTAGTCCTAGATCCTTGAGGAATCGCCATACTGTTTTCCATAATGGTTGAACTAGTTTACAATCCCACCAACAGTGTAAAAGTGTTCCTATTTCTCCACATCCTCTACAGCACCTGTTGTTTCCTGACTTTTTAATGATTGCCATTATAACTGGTGTGAGACCAAATCTATGTCTGACTGGGGTGCCTGAAAGTGAGGGTGAAAATGGAACCAAGTTGGAAAACACTCTTCAGGATATCATCCAGGAGAACTTCCCCAACCTAGTAGGGCAGGCCAACATTCAAATTCAGGAAATACAGAGAATGCCACAAAGATACTCCTCTAGAAGAGCAACTCCAAGATACATAATTGTCAGATTCACCAAAGTTGAAATGAAGGAAAAAATCTTAAGGGCAGCCAGAGAGAAAGGTCGGGTTACACACAAAGGGAAGCCCATCAGACTAACAGCAGATCTCTCGGCAGAAACTCTACAAGCCAGAAGAGAGTGTGGGCCAATATTCAATATTCTTAAAGAAAAGAATTTTAAACCCAGAATTTCATATCCAGCCAAACTAAGTTTCATAAGTGAAGGAGAAATAAAATCCTTTACAGATAAGCAAATGCTTAGAGATTTTGTCATCACCAGGCCTGCCTTACAAGAGACCCTGAAGGAAGCACTAAACATGGAAAGGAACAACCAGTACCAGCCATTGCAAAAACATGCTAAAATGTAAAGACCATCGAGGCTAGGAAGAAACTGCATCAACTAAAGAGCAAAATAACCAGTTAATATCATAATGGCAGGATCAAGTTCACACATAACAATATTAACCTTAAATGTAAATGGACTAAATGCTCCAATTAAAAGACACAGACTGGAGTCAAGACCCATCAGTTTGCTGTATTCAGGAGACCCATCTCACATGCAGAGACACACATAGGCTCAAAATAAAGGGATGGAGGAAGATCTACCAAGCAAATGGAGAACAAAAAAAAGCAGGGGTTGCAATCCTAGTCTCTGATAAAACAGACTTTAAACCATCAAAGATCAAAAGAGACAAAGAAGGCCATTACATAATGGTAAAGGGATCAATTCAACAGGAAGAGCTAACTATCCTAAATATATATGCACCCAATACAGGAGCACCCAGATTCATCAAGCAAGTCCTTAGAGACTTACAAAGAGACTTAGACTCCCATACAATAATAATGGGAGACTTCAACACCCCACTGTCAACATTAGACAGATCAACGAGACAGAAAGTTAACAAGGATATCCAGGAATTGAACTCATCTCTGCAGCAAGCAGACCTAATAGACATCTATAGAACTCTCCACCCCAAATCAACAGAATATACATTCTTCTCAGCACCACATCATACTTATTCCAAAATTGACCACATAATTGGAAGTAAAGCACTCCTCAGCAAATGTACAAGAACAGAATTTTTTTTTTTTTTTTTTTTTTTTTTTTTGAGACAGAGTCTCGCTCTGTCTCCCAGGCTGGAGTGCAGTGGTGCGATCTCGGCTCACTGCAAGCTCCGCCGCCTGGGTTCATGCCATTCTCCTGCCTCAGCCTCCCGAGTAGCTGGGACTACAGGTGCCTGCCAACACGCCCGGCTAATTTTTTGTATTTTTAGTAGAGACGGGGTTTCACCGTGTTAGCCAGGATGGTCTCGATCTCCTGACCTCATGATCCGCCCATCTCGGCCTCCCAAAGTGCTGGGATTACAGGCTTGAGCCACCGCGCCCGGCCAAGAACAGAAATTATAACAAACTGTCTCTCAGACCACAGTGCAATCAAACTAGAACTCAGGACTAAGAAACTCAATCAAAATCACTCAACTACATGGAAACTGAATAACCTGCTCCTGAATGACTACTGGGTACATAATGAAATGAAGGCAGAAATAAAGATGTTCTTTGAAACCAATGAGAATAAAGATACAACATACCAGAATCTCTGGGACACATTTAAAGCTGTGTGTAGAGGGAAATTTATAGCACTAAATGCCCACATGACAAAGCTGGAAAGATCTAAAATTGACACTCTAACATCACAATTAAAAGAACTAGAGAAGCAAGAGCAAACACATTCAAAAGCTAGCAGAAGGCAAGAAATAACTAAGATCAGAGCAGAACTGAAGGAGATAGAGACACAAAAAACCCTCCAAAAAAATCAATGAATCCAGGAGTTGGTTTTTTGAAAAGATCAACAAAATTGATAGACTGCTAGCAAGACAAATAAAGAAGAAAAGAGAGAAGAATCAAATAGACACAATAAAAAATGATAAAGGGGATATCACCACCAACCCCACAGAAATACAAACTACCATCAGAGAATACTATAAACACCTCTATGCAAATAAACTAGAAAATCTAGAAGAAATGGATAATTTCCTAGACACTTACACTCTCCCAAGACTAAACCAGGAAGAAGCTGAATTCCTGAATAGACCAATAGCAGGCTCTGAAATTGAGGCAATAATTAATAGCCTACCAATGAAAAAAAGTCCCGGACTAGATGGATTCATAGCTGAATTCTACCATAGGTACAAGGAGGAGCTGGTACCATTCCTTCTGAAACTATTCCAATCAAAAGAAAAAGAGGGAATCCTCCCTAACTCATTTTATGAGGCCAACATCATCCTGATACCAAAGCCTGGCAGAGACACAACAAAAAAAAGATAATTTTAGACCAATATCCCTGATGAACATCAATGGAAAAATCCTCAATAAAATACTATCAAACCGGATCCAGTAGCACATCAAAAATTATCCACCATGATCAAGTGGGCTGCATCCCTGGGATGCAAGGCTGGTTCAACATACACAAATCAGTAAACGTAATCCAGCATATAAACAGAACCAAAGACAAAAACCACATGATTATCTCAATAGATGCAGAAAAGGTCTTTGACAAAATTCAACAGCCCTTCATGCTAAAAACGCTCAATAAATTCAGTATTGATGGAATGTATCTCAAAATAATAAGAGCTATTTATGACAAACCCACAGCCAATATCATACTGAATGGGCAAAAACTGGAAAAATTCCCTTTGAAAACTGGCACAAGACAGGGATGCCCTCTCTCACCACTCCTATTCAACATAGTGTTGGAAGTTCTGGCTAGGGCAATCAGGCAACAGAAAGAAATCAAGGGTATTCAGTTAGGAAAAGAAGAAGTCAAATTGTCCCTGTTTGCAGATGACATGATTATATATTTAGAAAACCCCATTGTCTCAGCCCAAAATCTCCTTAAGCTGATAAGAAACTTCAGCAAAGTCTCACGATACAATATTAATGTACAAAAATCACAAGCATTCTTATACACCAGTAACAGACAAACAGAGAGCCAAATCATGAATGAACTTCCATTCACAATTGCTTCAAAGAGATGAAAATATCTAGGAATCCAACTTACAAGGGATGTAAAGGACCTCTTCAAGGAGAACTACAAACCACTGCTCAGTGAAATAAAAGAGGACACAAACAAATGGAAGAACATACCATGCTCGTGGATAGGAAGAATCAATATTGTGAAAATGGCCATACTGCCCAAGGTAATTTAGAGATTCCATGCCATCCCCATCAAGCTACCAATGAGTTTCTTCACAGAATTGGAAAAAACTGCTTTAAAGTTCATATGGAACCAAAAAAGAGCCTGCATCGCCAAGAGAATCCTAAGTCAAAAGAACAAAGCTGGAGGCATCACGCTACCTGACTTCAAACTATGCTACAAGGCTACAGTAACCAAAACAGCATGGTACTGGTACCAAAACAGACATATAGACAAATGGAACAGAACAGAGTCCTCAGAAATAATACCACACATCTACAGCCATCTGATCTTTGACAAACCTGACAAAAACAAGAAATGGGGAAAGGATTTCCTATTTAATAAATGGTGCTGGGAAAATTGGCTAGCCATAAGTAGAAAGCTGAAATTGGATACTTTCCTTACTCCTTATACGAAAATTAATTCAAGATGGATTAGAGACTTAAATGTTAGACCTAATACCATAAAAACCCTAGAAGAAAACCTAGGTAATACCATTCAGGACATAGGCATGGGCAAGGACTTCATGTCTAAAACACAAAAAGCAATGGCAACAAAAGCCAAAATTGACAAATGGGATCTCATTAAACTAAAGAGCTTTTGCACAGCAAAAGAAACTATCATCAGAGTGAACAGGCAACCTACAGAATGGAAGTAAATTTTTGCAATCTGTTCATCTGACAAAGGGCTACTATCCAGAACCTACAAAGAACTCAAACAAATTTACAAGAAAAATACAAACAACCCCATCAAAAAGTGGGCAAAGGATATGAACAGACATTTCTCAAAAGTAGACATTCATACAGCCAACAGACACATGAATAAATGCTCATCATCACTGGCCATCAGAGAAATGCAAATCAAAACCACAATGAAAATACTATTTTTAATACTAAAAAGTCATTTTGTCTTCCAGTGATTATTCTATGTCCTTCACATACTGATGGAAATCATAAAAATATAATATTACCCCATTAACCTTAGCTTATTACATGACTTTTTCAACTACCTTACAAAAAGAACTATCAAATTCTTTGCAAAATACTCTATTTTGATAGGCAGTGTATTCTATAACTCTTGATAAATACATTTCAATGTATTAATGATATAAAATTTGCTTTTTCATCTTGCTCTTGCACATAAGAGCTAAAATATTAAACATAGAAAAAATAAGCAAAACTTGATAACTTTTCAACTCTACTTATACTTGTCCTTCATTGTTCCCTTTTCTAAAAATGCTACTGCACTTTATAGTCATTTATATTTGATTTATGTTTCTCCTAATAGAGAAAGAACTTTTAGATTTAAGCTGGAGTAGAGGGAAAGGATTATGATTGATTGAAGATTGGGGAGGGGAGGTGAATATAGGATGCAAGCTCTGCTATTAATGGTAGTGTCAGTTATAAACCGTCCAAGCTCTTGATGACTTCCAAGAGACTTACACCACAGAGTTGTGTGAAATACTTTTGATATTGGAACTCTTGAACCTTGCATTGAGTAAAGATGCTGAAGAAAGGCTACGGGGTGTGTGTGTGTGTGTGTGTGTGTGTGTGTGTGTGTGTATGACACACGCACTCAAACGCATGGGATCCTAAGGTAGAATCTGCAGGAATTCAGTTGCCCTACCTCTACAGATCCTGCCCCAAAAGTCAGGCCAAATTTTCTGAGCTCTCAAACATATCTATATACGACACAGGATAGATAGATCATAGGTAGCTAGGTAGGTAAGTATATACAGATAGAGAAAGAGAGATGGTTGGATAGATAAAAAGATAGATAGTACATTGATAGGAAATCGAAAAGGTAGACAAAACTGTAGTGAAACATTTTCGTGATAAACTCTTTCTACCCACAATATTGAACAACTAGTAAGTCTCTCCATCGAGACTCTTGGATGACGCCAAGAGGCTCTGCTGCTTCCAATTGTGTAATTTAAAGATTATGAAATGGGGATAGATTGGGCTAGAAAGCCAATCTGTTACTAAGATTTTTAGTGGCTTTACTTTATGCCCAGAATATTTGGAGGAGATAAAGGTAGTTCTGTTGTGTCAGTTAATGTCAACGAGTCATCACAGGACAAGCCTATAATCCCTTGATACATTTTGCATATTCTGTGATGTTGGTCTTGACAATCCAAGAGTAGGATGACATACTATGTAAACTAAAATGAGAATGAGGTACCACAAACATGGTAAACCCTTATTATTTGTTCTTTGTAAGTAAGGGAATATGGATGAAGTAAGTAATGGAGAAGAAAAACTTTCTTAGAGATGCAAAAATGTAGAAAGAACCACAGGATTAAAATAGCTCTCGTTGTTTAACAAACGTAGCCATAAAGAACCAGGGTGAGGAGAAATGAAAATCTGCCTTAGTGTGTGTTTCTTTTGTAATAAAATCTCATGATTTTGAGGTGGACTCACAATATCTGAAATCCTGGTAGATAAGTCTTATGTAGTCATTGGCATTTGTCTCAAGTAATGAAATACTTTCTTCATAATACAGATTTTTGTTTGATTAGCTACACTTTTATGATTTAGATTCAAATAGAGCAACACTGTAATTTCATCACTGATGTATGGTAAAATATCCTACTACATTCTGTCTGCTTCTGAGCATGCTTCCAACATTTTAATCTGTAGCTTTTGCAGTTTGTACCCCAACTACCTTAGAAATTGTAACCTTAAAATTTTCCTTTTGCACTGTAACAGACAAAAAAATGACTAGAGCTGACTGTATCTAGATATAGAAGACAAGGGAGCAGGTAATTACCCACAGAGATCTGTATCCTCTCCACTTGCTATGATAAACAGATAGCTGTTTGATTTTCCTAACATGAAAGAAGATCTATTTGTTTAACTTGGTTTATTCTGTTGTTGTTGTTTTTTCCTTCTTATTCTTTACACAAGACCTATCTTTATTGTTTGCTCAGTCATCTGGAAAATACAATGAAAAAAGGAGAAATACTATGCCACATTGAAGGTAAATGAAGTTAGTCTGTCTAAGGAAACAAAAATTTTTAAAAATGTACTATATAAGAACTTTGAAGATATTAATTCAGAATGGTCACTACTCTTTAATCCAAATTACACCTACAACACTTCTAAACTGGAATTACTTGTGCTTTTGAAAGTCTAGTAGAAAAAAATGGAGCCCCACTACTTCTTCAATTGCTTAACATTTTTAGAAAATAACATATATAACATATTTCAGCATGGTATCAATTCTTACTGTCAAGACAGTCTTCCCTATGTTGAATTCAACTGCATTAGCTTATTTTTACATGTTCTTTCTTAGTAAAACCAGGAAATACTTAAAATCAATTATTTGGTCTATATGTGATTGTCACAATGTCTCCCTTTCTATAAGAACAAAAGAGAAAAGTCAGGGACTTATTTCTCCCTTTCAGACACTTAAAGGAATGCATTCACTACTTTAGGAGGAAGAAGATGCTATGAAGATGGGTTTCTTGACCCCACCAGCAATCAAGGTTCCACCTCATCAATTTTAGTATGAACAGCCAAGAGCCATATTTTTCAAACCATCAATGATAGGCTGCATGATAAAGGTCTATCTTATATCTGATTTTGGACTTAGTGGTATCCATGGTTGCACAATCTCAAGAAGAGGTGTGATTTTAGCTCATCTTAGCAATACTTGGGACTGAAATGCAGGGAAAAAACGTGAAAGGAACCTATATAGGTAGAAGTTTAAAGGAAGATTAATAGACTAATTGGCTGGGTGAGACCTTAAAAGATGGCAGCTAATTCCCATGCCTTACCTTTGAAGAAAAATATGTTACCAGATTGATTGTAACTTGGTGTTCAAAATACAAAGTCTATATTTCATTTATCTAGTGTTGTTTTGTTATAATTCTAATTGTTTCATATCAACTAAATTTTATCATTCTATTTGTGAATTTTATAACTCCATAATTTAGAGTCCAGTGTCATACCACTTCTCTCCTCTATCTGTACTTAATTCCCAGGTAATCTCTTCCAGTCTCTTAAATGCCACCTTTATGCTAATGAATTCTAAATTTGTATCTCCACACAACACCTCTTTCTTTATCCAGAATCCTATAGCTGCCTAATTAACATCTTTACATGAGAGTCCAACAGGCATTTCAAAAGTAACAGAGAATTCTGAATTTCAACACCTACCTCTGCTGAACCAGATTCTTCTCTGGCTTTTCCCATCTCAGTAAATGACATTTCCATTACGCTAGTTGCTCATGTGAAAAACCACAATGTGATTCTAGACTCATCTCTTTCTCTTATACCCTACGTGCAACCCATGCACACACCATGTTGTCTTTTCCCTCAAAATATGTAAAAAACTGATGAATTCTTACAACTAATATGCCTATAAACATGATCTAAGCCATTAGCTTATTTTGTCTGAACAATTGCAATGATCTCAACTAGACTTTATCCTTTCATCCTGAATTCTCTAGCAGAGAGTCTATTCTCCACTCAACAAATACATAATTCTTTAAATATATGTCAGGTCTTGCCACTCTGCTTAAAACTACCCACTGGCTTCCAATTTCAGACAAAGGCTTACATTATCTAGCTCATGCTACTCTTAGACCTAATCTATTAATTTTCTTTGACTTACTCTCTTTCAGACACACTAGCCTCTTTGGTACTCTTTGCCTTCTGCCTCAAAGCATTTTTACTCACTATTTTCTGTTCCTGAAAACTCTTCCTCCAGGTATCTTGAATGGCCTGCTTCTTCACTTGCTTCAGGTCTCCATTTAAATAACATCAAGAAGCCTTTCCCTGAACATCTTATTTTAGAGGTGCTACCTCTTCCCTTTCTATGTCTCTTATCCTACCTTATTTTTATTTGTAACAGCTTTTACTATTTGACTTTTATGTAAAACACCATAAACTCTTTAAGGGAAGAATCGTTTTGGTTTGTTTACTATAGTATCAACAGAACCTTGAACAATGTTTAAATATATGAATAGCAGTTTGTCACATATTCTCAGGTATTGCCTCTGGGAAGGGAATGGCTATTTTGTAGGCTGTAATAATGAGCAAGTATCCTCAAAATCACTGACTACTTTTCTCCACACCAAAAAATTCAAGTAACAAATAAATCTCATATTTCGAACTTGTAATTCTAAATCTAGGGAAGTTTAGAAAATAGTTATTAAAGGTGGCCAGGATTCTCTGTTGTACTCATTGACTAAATAATTCATTATTCATTCATTGCTCATTTGAAAAATATTTATTAATACCTTCATATAATACACTTGACCCTGGAAGATATAAAATTGATTCAAGATTGTCCTCAATGAGCTTTTTCAGCTAATGCAAACGTGGTGATTTACAACAATCTGGTTTCACTTCTCAGTAGCTACTCATCTTCTAGATACTCCTAATACAAATTCAGTGTTCTACAAATAATGAAAACCCAATACATCTTATTATAAAAATAGTAATAGCAATAAAGCTCTTAAACAGATTGGACTTCAAGAAAACGTGAGAGCTTAAATCTTAATATAGTCTACCTTGACCTATAGGATGATGAGTTTTTCAAATTGTTTAGTATTTTCATTTGTCATTTACTAATTAAAACCTAGGAACTGTATCAAATACAAAATAGAAAATAATATTATTGATTGTAATTTTTCTATATTATAACTTTATATAATTTGTTTCATTATTGGGAGGCATAATTCTCACAAAATGACTTTACCTAAGATGAACTTCCTAATCTAGCAATCATTAGTGCCATGTCTGCAATTTGTTTTTGCCCCATAGGACATCCATACCAAAATTATGTTACTCATTAATGATTTAATTGTAAAAATGTAGAAATGTATATTTAAAACTCAGGAAAAAAAAGAAGCTTAATTAAATCTCACAGAAGTGAGCAAAGGGAATTTGAGTGATAAAAATAAAATAAAGATGTAGAGATTACTGCAGAAATGGAAATCATATCAAATAAATATTGAAGTGAACTATTTAGAGAGATGAGACCACTGAAACACACTAAATGATGATTAAAACAAGATAAATATTTATTAAATGTGGCTGTGATTTATTAAGCTGTGCTGGACTAAATAAATGTAATTTGATATCTGAGTCATATCTTTCTGATACAGCCTTCATTAAATCTGAAGTCTCAGCTTTGAGGGAATATTATATGTTCCCTTCAGTTTTTAATCTCTTTGAAATATCATTTTGATTCTGGGGAAGGCTCTGAAAGTCACAGACTGAAGTCTCTTGCTTGTCAATGAGGTTGTTCTGTTCTGCCAGATAGAGAGGACAACCCATCAACCTCTGTGAGGGCAGGGGTTGCTGTCACTAGCAACGAGCTGGACTGCTGCCTGCCATGTGGTGCTCAATAAATAATATTTATTTATATTTACAAATGAATTACCTCTTTATTTCTTCTTCTCTAAAATGAAGTGATTTAACAATCCAAGTTTTTCCAAAAATCAGAACTAAGTTTCACCAATCAGATATTATTAGGCATTCTTTGAATGCCTAGCACAGAGAATGCCTAATAATATCTAAAAGATTTCATTTATCTGCCTCAAGTCTCTCATTTGTAAAAGCAGTGTAATTATGATTTTTACCACGGAATTATTGTGAGAATTAAACAAGAAATGGCATAAAGGGACTTAGGAAATAGTTTAGCACTAAATGCGTTTTCAGTGAATGTTTATTATTAATAAAATTCTCAGTAATAGTCCTACTCTCTGGTACTGCACTGACTTCACCACCAGGGACCTACATTCTTTGAATCTACTCTTCTAAGAACCAGAATAATAGTGCCTTACCTAAATTAGATAGAGGCAGTTGCTGGTTTTTTTCCATTAACATTTAGCTATAGTGTCTACCATATATAAACAAACTGACAGCTTTGGTTCCTACCAAAGATAGCATGTATTCAGATAGCACACATTTGAATAGTACATATTCGGATAGCTCATATTCAGACACATAAAAAGGAGGATTGCTGGGGAGAAGGGAGGAGAGAGGGTGGTAGTTTTTGAGAAAAGCTGAATTTTCCACACTGGTGGTTTGCACCGATTAGTCAACACTTAATTATTCAGCAAAATATTTTATCTTGAGTCTATAAACCCAAATTTTTGCTAAGTCTATATGACATGACTAATCTGCACCTTTATAGTTGATTTTTTTTAATCTTGCCATATTAGCAAGTGATAGCCAAACAATTAATCACAGATAGACTACTGTGTGCTGAACAAGCTGTCAAAGAAACTAAAATAACTAGACCAACTATGGTACAATCTGCTTATTTTCAGATGTCTAAGCATGGCCTGAATCTCTCACTTCATTTAATTCTTTGTTAACTCTCATTTTCCTGGAATGTTGCTTTTCTATTTTTATTGAATAATTAGGAAATGGCAAAGGAAACAGGAGTAGAAAAAAAGTGAAGCATAGGTACTTGACAGATTTGTATAGGAAATACTCAGGAGACAGTGACAAGTAGTGGTGTCCCAGGGCAGCAAAGACACATGGACGAGCACTGTCCATCAGACTCATGATCAAAAACTTCCAGCTATAGTAATGAAGTGTCTGGCTTAAGGATTCGATGTGTCGGCACATCATCCTTTCTTTTATCATTTCTTTTCTTCCCCAGGAGAAAACAAAGGAAAGCCTGCTCATCTCTACAGGAACCATGCATGACAATTTTATTTTAAAAGGTAAATTTATAAGAAAAATGTGTGACACCAAATGTGTGGAGAGAGTTGAAAAGTGAACAGCTTGTCAGCCAAAACTATAACAAAGTTGCTAACGAATAGCAGCCTTGTAATGAGTAAAGTGACAAAAGAAAGTCATGATTGGGTTGAAAATGCAATGATAGTCAAGTGACCAGTAATAGAATAATCTGAATCCTAATCTTTATTATAAAGACTCCAGAATAAAGAGATGTGAGCTTTGATTTCCACTTTCCGCAGCTGGACTAAATGTTCTTTTTCCTTCCTCAGGTTCTTTTAGGACTCGAAAGTCATTATGATCATAGGAGATGGAGACACTGCCTGATCAATGTCATCAAAGATGTTTTACAAACTATCCAGTGCCCCACTCTGTGTATCCATGAAAAAACTTTTTTTCAGAATAAATTTCTTCCTGCCAATATGATTTATTTTATACTTATTATATTTGGAATCTCGTTTTGATTTATATATCTATCTTAGTTTGGCTCTTCCGAGGAGCACATACTGAGACAAGGATTAAAGTAAAACTTGTTTATTTGGGAAGGGCCATGAACACTGGCAAAGAAGTGGAGAGGTGATGCAATCCATGAAAGATAGATGAAAAACACTACCAGTGTGAGCCATGAAGCCTCAATCCCACTGAGAAACTCTGGGAAATGATGGGAAACATGTGCCTTAGAATGGTCATTCCCAAGTGGTGGGGGAGTAGACAAGTCTTTGAATGAAGTTGCTCTGGGTGATAAGTTCTCAGTACTTCCATCTTCTTTCTTAAGTTCTTGAGGAAAGAATCCTAAGCACGGATGATCCCAAGTTAGCTGAGTGTTGTCAGGATCACATAGAAATATTAGGCAATATGGCAGGGCACTGATAACGTCAGCTACAGTTTTGTTGTTTCATTTTGTTATGGTATCTGGAAAACACGTAGTAAAAAAGGGGCCCATATTTAACAACTATACAAGACAGTATTTTATATATTTGTGTCTACTTATCCTTGCTCGAACTCTGTACCCATTTTCCCCTTTCCCTACTTAAACATACATTTATTTTCTACTGGTATCCAAGTGTGTAAGCTTCCCCATATCATTTTAAAAGGTGAGACTGGGTGTAAATCAACAAAAAGCCTTAATGAATAATTCAACAATTATGTATTAATTATCATTTTATAATTCATTCAAAAAATATGACAGTCTAGTTTTTTTTGTTGTTGCTTTGAGATGGAGTTTCACTCTTGTTGCCCAGGCTGGAGTGCAATGCCATGATCTCAGCCCACTGCAACCTCCACCTCCCAGGTACAAGTGATTCTCCCGTTTCAGCTCCCCAAGTAACTGGGGTTACAGGCATGCACCATCATACCCAGGTAATTTTTTTGCATTTAGTAGACATGGGGTTTTGCCATGTTAGTCAGGCTATTCGCAAACTCCTGACCTCAGTTGATCCATCCGCTTTGGCCTCCTAAAGTGGTAGGATTACAGGCATGTGCCACTGCTCCCGGCTGATAGCCTAATTTGTGTCAGGTATTAAGTTACATTCTGAGAATAGTGTCAAAGATGAACAATACATGCTTCCTACCTTCAAGGAGCTTGCAGACTAACTGGAAGAATAACAAGCAAAGACACACAAATAAGATCAGTGCCAGAGCTAGGATGTGTAGTAAAATCTTACGTGACCTACGTTGTTACATTGATAGCATCCAATATTACCTCTGTCAGCCCAAAATTTGGGGAGACAATATTTTTAAAGCAGAAATATTTATTGCCTTAACTGTGGTTGAACTGGGTTGGCCATGACTGTGTTTGAAATGAGATGGTTCTGTCAGAGTAATAATTGATAACCCTCTTTCAACATCTTTGTAGCTGGTACAGATATAACAACTGTCCCCACGTTGTTTGCACAAAAATAAATTTAAAACCCCAACATAAGCCTTGTAGCCTCATCACAAATTATTCTCCTCAGCAAGTCTCTGACATGGCACTTAGATGTAGAAAGTTTGCGTAAAGCTGTTTATTATACCTTCAGCCAAAACTACATTATAATCTTCATTTAGAAACTCTTAGTCAGGGTCCAAGACTGATAATCACAGAAACTCAAAACTATAGCACAGGATTTTAATGAGAAGGAGAGCTATTCTACCAATGTCACTTCTGAGTGTCTAGGAAGGGAACATGACCTTTCCATGAAAACAGGGTTTGCTGCATTTCAATAAGTTAAATATACAACTGATTCTGATACATTCCAAAATAGATAATGGGATCAATTTTTAGGCAAACTGTCAAAAATTATTCGGTTAATTATTATATATGCACATTGGTCAGAACACTTTCCCCTGAGTTTTCACATTTATTTAACATCTGGGGGCCTTGATAAGATTTAATAACAAGTTCTTAACAATTTTAAAGAACTGAAATGGAAATGCGGAAGTGGTTTCCTCCCTTTAACATCTCAAAATGAATACATAAACACTCATTTAAAAAAAAAAAAAAAAAAACCAAAGGAGTTTGAGTAGTATGTGGAGATGAAGTTCTAGATCTACTCTTCAGTTTGTGACTTTGGCCGAGACAAATGCTCTCTCTTCAAGGATTGTACTAAAGGGTTCCCGAGCTCTCTCCAACTCTAATATTTTATTTCTTGCTGATTTTCAGTACAAAGATATCAAAATCTAGATCAAGTATGTATATGTAAAAAAGAGCAGAAAGTTTTCCTCTAATACGGTAGAGGTCATACCAGACCTGACTTAGAAAAGTAAACCTCATTGGGAAGGAGTCTTAGCAATTCAGCTCTCTGAAGGACCTAATTAGGAATTCTAGTTTAACACAAGGAAAAAGCCTTTCACAGATCTGAAAATTATGGAGTAGAACAAGAGAATTGTGTGCCCAAAACTGAGGGGCACTGATAGACAGTATTTCATTAAATTTTAATAAATGGTGGATTTGTTATCCATGTTTTGTAAGTGATAAAATCAAGGCTTAGAGAAATTAGATAATTTACCCAATAACAAACTAGTGAGTGGCAGGACAGATTAAACCGTGGTGTTCAGGTTCCATTATAGTGGTATAATCCACCTACTATTCATCTGGAGCACTCATTACAACTAAAAACTTCTGATGAAACAATACAAAACCTCCAACTTCTGAGGACTCAAATATTAGTCAAAATCAGGTGGAATACGAATAAAAAATAAACCTTAGAGAGGTGATCTGGTTTGGCTGCATCTCCACTCAAATCTCATCTTTAATTATAGCTCCCATAATTCCCACATGTTGTGGGAGGGACCTGGTGGGAGATAATTGGATCATGGGGGCAGTTCCTACCATACTGTTCTCATAGTAGTGAATGAGTCTCACGTGATCTGATGGTTTTTTAAGGTTAAACCCCTTTCCCTTGATTCTCATTCTCTCTCTTGTCTACCTCCATGTAAGATGTGCCTTTTGCTTTCCACCATGATTTTGAGGCTTCCCCAGCCACATAGAACTGTGAGTCCATTAAACCTCTTTTTCTTTATAAATTACCCAGTCTTGGGTATGTCTTTATCAGCATTGTGAGAACGGACTAACACAAGAGGCATCCTGCATGGGCTGAATTTTCTTCTCTTTTATTCTCCCTCATAGCTCTGACTCAGGAAGAGGCCCCATTCCATAGGGAGCTGCATGGACACCTAATGCCCTAATAGAGAACCTGCTTGCCTTCTGCCCAGAGAAACCAGAGAAGAGAACCTGAGCAGTGGAGACTAGGGAGGAAATCACGGAAGGATCAGGACAGGAAGAGGGAACTCTAAAGTACTATATAGGAACACATACAAGTCTTAGCCTAGACCATGACCCACACATATGTGGACTGACATGAAACAACACAACCAAGTCTAAGATAACTAAGCTGAGGCATGAACACTGAAAATTAAGCCAAATTTATAATCTTAACGTGACAAGATTAATTCCTACAAAAACAAAAACCTCAACATTTTCCACAGGATTATAGCAAGACCCAGAACATATACATCACATTTAAAATTACTCAGCATACAGATAAAAAGAAAAATATGACCCAATCTCAAAATTGACAGTCAAAAAAACAAAGAGGTAGTGTATTTGAAAATAGAGCAATGGAAATTATCTACTATGAACAGAGAGAAAAAAATACTGAAAATTGGTGGGGCACTATCAAAATATTTTAACCCTTTTCCTGTCTTGGAAAAGAAGGTGCAGCTTGCTGCCAGGGCTCATTTAATTTTATGTAAAAAAGCTCTTTGAGGCTAAAGAAAATCTCACTGATTTTTGACATGAAAATAAAATGTAAAAAACTGTTCTTCAAGTGATTTCTAAAAAGAACTAACATCAAAATTATCTGAATCATCAGAATCATCTATTTCAGAAAAATCAGATTCATCAAATGAATCTTCAGTCAACAACTGCTCGGGAATGATGCTGCATTTTCTAGGATTTGACATTTTCAGTGATTGAGATTATACTGTATTTTGTAAATGAAGGCAACACTACTAAAAACAGAATGCTATAAATAGGAGGATGCTTTTTGTTTCCAAAGTCCGTATATGAGAGCAATGTGAAAAATATTAGGTTGGTGCAAAAGTAACTGCATTTTTTTTTAAATTTTTTGCCACTGAAAGTAATAATATAAACAGGATATTTTGTGCAAAATTGTCTTCAGGTAAATGTTGCAGCCATAAGCCCCGCCAGAGAGTATTTTGGGGATAAACAGGTAAAGGGTTAAAACTGTAATTGGAATCTCAGCATGAGAAAAAGACATAAGGGTAAAAAATATAATTTAATTAATAATTGTCCAAGTCTTCCCAATTTTGTAAAAGGCATAAATTTGTAGATTAGGTTAACCTCACATAACATAATTTTTTAAAAACAATGTGTAGGTACATTACAATCAAACTGATGAAAATGAAAACTAAATAATAATATCTTAAAAATTAGAGACAACTTACATGTTGTATAAGAGAATGATATTTTCAAAAAAAAAACCACATTGAATGGTTTTATTTGAGATATAATGGAGGCCAGAAGACAATGAAAGAACATGCTTAACATACTGAAAGAATTAAACAAATAAACAACAAAAAACCTGTCAAATTAAACCTCTTTTTTTCTGAAAATACCTTTTAGAAATGAAGGTAAAATAAACATATTTTATAAAAAAAGAAAAGCATGAAGACAATTTGATGAAAGCAGACTTTTCTATAATAAATGCTGAAGGGAGTTTTTCAAACTGGAGGAAAATTATGCAAAAACAACTGGAAACTTCAAAAACTAATGAAGAGCATCACAAATGGTAAATAAATATGGGAATAGATATAAAATACTATTTTCCTTTTATGTTCCTCAAAATACATATGACTACTTAAATCAAATAATATAAGATTGTCTGGTGATGTTTTAAATATGTATAGATATACATTATATATGTATATAGATGTACTTTATAAATGACAGCTATACAATAAAATATTGGAGGGGGGAATGGGATGTTTACCCTTTTTGATGCCAATATTTTCACATTTTACATGAAGTAATGTAATATTAACTCTATGTAAACACATATATAAACACATTATAGTGATGTATATACACATATGTGTACATATGCTTAAGAAATACATATGTGTATATATATGAAAAGGAACTGTCTGCCCCACCAGTGCTGTATTGAAAAATACACACACACACACACACACACACCACTAAAACAATAATACAAAGATATAACCAAAAGTCAACAGATAAATTACAGTGTAATATAAAAATACTCAAGTCATCCAAAGAAAGGTAGTAAAGTAGAAAAGGGAAAATAAAAATAGATGAAAATTCCAAATAGAAAACAGAGTTTAAAATGGCAGGGCTAAATCTAACAATATCAATAATTACATTAAATGTTAATATGTGAAATGCTTTAATTGAAAATCATAGATCATTGGAGTGAATAAAAGTTTAAGACTCAACTAGATGTTGCCTACAAGAGAGAAACTTCAAATACAAATTTAAAAATACGTTCAAAGAAATGGTGGAAAAATATATGCCATGCAAACAGCAAGTAAAATAAGACTAAAATGACAATATTTATATAAAAAATAAAATTATCAAGTGCATAAAACATATGAACAGCCCTATCAACTGTCTTTAACCAAGTCAAATTTATATAATAAATGTTCGCATAGGCTGGGCGCAGTGGTTCATGCCTGTAGTCCCAACGCTTTGGGAGGCCGAGATGGGTGGATCACAAGGTGAAGAGATCGAGACCATCCTGGCCAACATGGTGAAGACTCGCCTCTACTAAAAATACAAAAATTAGCTGGGCATGGTAGTGCATGCCTGTAGTCCCAGCTACTCAGCAGGCTGAGGCAGGAGAATTGCTTGAACCCAGGAGGCAGAGGTTGCAGTGAGCCAAGATTGTGCCATTGCACTCCGGTCTGGTGACAGAGCAAGACTCTGCCTCAAAGAAATAATAATAAAATAATAAATAAATAAATAAATAAATGTTCATATAACGACTTTGGAATACACATCTTTTTGCAAATTTACTTGGTATATTCATTAAGATAGACTTTGTGTTGGACTATAAAACAAATTTCAAGACGTTTAAAAGGTATATATAAATATATATATATATACACACACACACACACACACCATGAATATTCTCTGAACACATTGGAACATTGGAATTAAATAAAGTCGGTAAAACATCAAGGAGACTTCAATTACCTGCAAATTAATAATACCATAGATCAAATAAGAAATCATTGGATAAACTGGAAATACAGTCATGTACCACATATAACTACATTTCTGTCAACAATAAACCATATATATGATGATACTCCCATAGAATTTTAATACCATAGTTTTACTATACTTTTTCTATGTTTAGATACACAAATATTTGCAATTGTGTTGTAAGTACCTACAGTATTAAGTACAATAACAGGATGTACTGGTTTGTTGCTTGGGAGCAATAGGCTATACCACATAGCCTAAGTGTGTTGTAGGCTATACTATCTAGATCTGTTTAAGTACATTCTGTGATGTTTGCCCAAGGATAGAATCTCCTAATGATGCATTTCTCGAAATGTATCCCAATTGTTAAGTGATGCATGATTATACATTGAATTAAGTGGTAACAAAATTGCAACATATGAAAATTTGTGGAAGGCAGATAAAGCAGTACTTACAGGAAAATGTATAGCTTTAAATATATATATAAGAAACAAAAACCTAAAATGATCAAAAATAAATGACCTATATATCTGCATTGAGAAATCAAAAAAGAAGAGCAAATTAGCCCATGATGAGCAGAAAAAACAAAGAAAATTATTTTTAAAAATAAAAGTAGAAATCAGTGAAAGGCAAAACACTTTCTATATTAAAAGTCGGCTGTTTAAATTATCATAAAACTTGGTTTTATGTCTAGATAACATAAGAAAAAGAAAGAGAACCCATATCATCAACATCAGCAATAAAGAAGAAGTTACCAACAAAAATTCTATAATCATAAAAAAGATATTAACAACATAGTAATAACCAAGAACAACAAATTCATTATTTTGGATTAAATGGAAAAATATATTGAAAAATACATTTGAAAAATAGAAATTAACACAAGAAAAAAAAAGAAAACATGAATAGTTATCTAGCTATTAAGGAAATTTAGTTTAATCTCAAAATTAAAGAAATTTAACTTAACCTCAAAAATCTTTCCTAAAAAATGCAGATATAAGTAGTTTCACTAATGAATTGTATCAAAAATGTGAGGAAGAAAACATATAGGAAAATATAAGACTTTCACATACTTTAAAAAAAATAGAGATGGAATAAACACTGTCAAATTGTTTTCTAAGGCCAACATAAACCTAATACTAAAACCTGGCAAAGACATAATGAACAAGGAAACTTAGAGGTCGATATCACTCATAAATACAAAACTTTTATGGGAGTCAAGATGGCTGACCAGATACAGCCAAGAGAAACATCTCCAATGCAGAGGCTGGGACATCAGGAAGATGGGAACACTCCAAGCAGAACTTTAGAGGGAAGGCATTGAGAGTGGTTGGAGGCAGAAATCAGACACTAGGCTGAAGAGGCTGGGAACACTGCATGGGGCTGCCAAGCACTGGGACTCATTGTGGGCCTCAGGTGACTCCTGGGGGAGGAGTGAGTTGAACAGATGAGAAGTGGCCTGCCCTTACCACAGATGTCTGGAATTCTAGCACCAGGAGACTCCACAGCCCTCAAAGACACTTGACATGGCAGGGAAAGCTGCTTGGAGAGGTGGTAGGAACATGACTTCAGTCTGTGCAAAGCCTAGAGGGTTTGGTGTGGAATGGCAGGAGAGGGGCATGGCCAGGGATGCCCATTCCTCAAGGCTCACCATGCTCCTCTAGGAACTTTGACATTTGGGTGACTATAAGACCTTGACATAGCAGGCCTGGGGAACAGGGCCAGTCTGATTTTAACTACCCTCTCTCTTCTGGCCTCTCTGGCCATCCCTCCTTGAAGCACAGCCTCAAATGACTAGCCAGGGTGCTTAATGGGGGCACACATCAGAGCTCCTTCACCACCAAGTCAGGCATGACCATTGGAGAGCTCCAGCAGACCAGCCTTGGCCAACACACAAAAATCCATCTGCAGCCTGCCCCTACTGTAGCCTCCACCCATTACTTTGTCAGCATGAACTTGTCCATGACCTCCCCTGCCACTGCTTTGCCAGCACACAGGCATGGGCCGATCTTACCTCCCCTCCCAAGCCAGTGCACATGTGCATGCACATCCTGTCGCTCCAATGTTGCTGGTGTAAGTGCACCTCATAGCCCCACACCTGCTAACACATAGGCACCCCACCACCTCACTACTGCCAGTGCAAACACTGGTAACTCTCCCCTCATCAGCACCACAACCCCACTGCACCACCACCAACACTAGTGCAAGAACACACAGGAATGCCACCGCTGCACCCCCACAAATGACCTGCTCCAGCTGATGCATGGGCACCCCACCACATTGTGGCATTAGGTACATATGAGCAAGAATAGATCCCACTACCACCACCCCAATTAAGACCGTTGGCCTGCACCCCCCATCAGACTGTTGTGGCCAGTGAACTGGGAACACCTCAGCCCCTCTCACACAGCAGGTTTGTAACCTTAAGGGGCCAGAGAACAAAGCTTGGGGCTCTTTACCAGCCACCCAGAGTAACAGCACACAGCCCATGAGTTCCAAGTTCAACCTTGGTCCCCTAAAATCTTCCAGAAATGAAACCAGTCACCTGAACCCATCTTATGCAAAAATCAAAACCCTGAATGCATCAAAAAGATATCGCAAGAACAGAAAACCAAACAACGCATGTTCTCACTCATAGGTGGGAACTGAACAATGAGATCACTTGGACTCGGGAAGGGGAACATCACACACCGGGGCCTATCATGGTGGGGAGGGGGGAGGGATTGCACTGGGAGTTATACCTGATGTAAATGATGAGTTGATGGGTGCTGATGAGTTGATGGGTGCAGCATGCCAACATGGTACAAGTATACATATGTAACAAACCTGCACGTTATGTACATGTACCCTAGAACTTAAAGTATAATAATAATAATAAAGAGATAAAAAAAATTCCAAGGACAGCAACTTCAAAGATTAAAGGAACATCCACCCACAAAGATGAGAAAGAATCAATGAAAGAAGCCTGGAAACTCAAAAAACCACAATGTCTTCTTACCTACAAATGACTGCACTAGTTTCCCTGCAATGGTTTTTAACCAGGCTGAAATGGCTGGAATGACAGACATAGAATTCAGAATGTGGACAGGAATGAAGTTTATCAAGATTCAGGAGAAAGTCAAAACCCAACCAATAGAATCTAAGAAACAGAATAAAATAATACAGGGGCTTAAAGATGAAATGACTATTGTCAGAAAGAACCAAACTGATCTGATACAGCTGAAAAACTGACTATAAGAATTTCATAATACAATCTCAAGAACAGACCAAGCTGAGGAAAGACTCTCATAGCTAAAAAATGAATAAAAAAGACTGAACAAAACCTGAAAATTATGGAATTATGTAAAGAGACCAAATCTACAATTCATTGGCATCCCTGAAAGAGAGGGAGAGAAAGCAAGCAACTTGGAAAACATATTTGAGCATATTGTCCAGGAAAATTTCCCCAAACTCACTAGCGGGGCCAACATTCTAATGCAGGAAATGTGTTTAGATACTATACAATACAACCACTCCCAAGAGAGATAGTCATCAGATTGTCCAGAATCAAAATAAAAGAAAAAACATAAATGCAGGTAGTGAGAAGAGGCAGGTCAACTACAAAGGGAACCCCATCAGGCTAACAGCAGACCTCATAAGAAGGTCAGAAACCCTACAAGCCAGAAAAGATTGAGGACAATACTCAGCATTCTCAAAGAAAAGAAATTGCAACAAAGAATTTTTATATACAGCCAAGCTAGTCTTCATAAGCAAAGGAGAAATAAGATTCCTCTCAGACAAGCAAATGCTAAGGGAATTTATACCACCAGACCCCCCTTACAAGAAAGAGGTCCTTAAGTGAATGCTAACTATGGAAATGAAAGATCATTACTGGCCACCACAAAAAAAAAATTAAGTATACAGACCATTGACCCTATATAGGGACAATAAAATCATGTCTGAATCATAACCAGCTAACATGATGACAGGATCAAATCCATACATATCAATAATAACTTTGAATGTAAATGGGCTAAATGACTCAATTAAAAGGCACAGAGTGGCAAATTAGAAAAGAAAACAAGACCAAATTGTATTCTGTCTTCAAGAGACTCATGTGTCATGCAGTGACACCCATAGGCTCAAAGCAAAGAGATAGAGAAAAACCTACCAAGCAAATGCAAAATAGAAAATAGTAGGGTTGCTATTCTAATTTCAGATAAAGTGGACTTTAAACAAATAATGGTCAAAAAAGACAAAGTAGAGCATTATATAATGGTAAATGGTTTCTTCCAACAAGAAGATTTAACTATACAAAATATATGTTTACCCAACACATTAGCACCCTGTTTCATAAAACAAGATCTTAGACACCTATGAAGAGACTTGGATAACCACACAATAACAGTGGGAGACTTCAACACCTCACTGACAGCGTTAGAAAGATTATTGGGGTAGAAAACAAATATATTTGAGACCTTAATTCTGCACTTGACCAAATAGCCCTAACAGACATCTACAGAACTCTTCACTCCAAAACAACAGAATATACATTATTCTCATCTGCACACGGCATACATTCTAAAATTGAGCAGACAATTGGCAATAAAACAATTCTTGGCAAATTCAACAAAAACCTGAAATCATACCAACCACACTCTCTGAGCACAGCACAATAAAAATAGAAATCAATAATAAGAAGGTTGCTCAAAACCATACAATTCTGTGGAAATTAAGCTCTAGAATGATTTTTCAATAAACAAGGAAATTAATGTGTAGTCAAGAAATTATTTGAAACTAATGAGAAAACAGGTATAATATATCAGATTCTCTGGGACACAGATAAAGCAATGTTAAGGGAAAAAAAAGCTTATAGTGCTAAATGTCCACATCAAAAAGTTATAATGATCTCAAATTAACAACCTAACAATTAACAACTTAGAAGAACTATAAAACAATAGCAAAACAATCCCAAAGCTAGTAGGACAAGAAATAACTAAAATCAGAGTAGAACTGAGTGAAATTGATACATAGAAACCTTCCAAAGGATTAACAAATCCAGGTGCTGATTATTTAAAAGAACAAATAAGATCGACAGACCACTAGCTAGACAAATAAAGAAGAAAAGAGAAGATCTAAATAAACACAATAAGAAATGGCAAAGGGAACATAACCACTGATCCTACAGAAATACAAAAATCTCTTAGAGACTATTATGAACACCTCTATGCACACAAACTAGAAAACCTACCAGAGATGAATAAATTCTGGGAACTATACAACCTCCTGAGATTGAACCAGGGAGACACTGACTCCCTGAACAGACCAATAACAAGTTCCAAAATTGAATTAGTAATAAAAAGTTTACCAACCAAAAATTTAAAAAAGCCCAGGACCAGAGGGATTGACAGCCGAATTCTACCAAGTATATTAAGAAGTGCTGGCATCATTCCTACTGAAACGATTCCAAAATAAATTAAGGAGGGACTCCTCCCTAAGTCATTCTATTAGGTCCAAATCATGTTGACACCAAGAAATGGCAGAGAAACAACAGAAAATAAAACCTCAGGCCAATACCTTTGATTAACATAGATAGAATTATCCTCCACAAAACACCAGCAAACCAAATCCAGTAGGAGATCAGAAAACGAATCCACCAAGATCAAGTAGGCTTCATTTCTGGGATGCAAGGTTGGCTCAACATAAAAAAAGCAGTAAGAGTGATTCATCACATTAACAGAACTAGGAACAAAATTCACATGATCGTTTCAATACATGCAGAAAAGTCTTTTTATAACACTCAAGATCCCTTCATGTGAAAAATCCTCAACAAACTAGGCAGTGAAGAAACATACTTTAAAATACTAACAGCCATCTATGACAAACCTACAGCCTGCATTATGCTGAATGAGCGAAAGTTGGAAGCATTTCCCTTGAGAATCAGAACAAGACAAGGATGCTTACTCTTCCCACTCATACTGGACACATTACTGGAAACCCTAAACAGAATAATCAGGCAAGAGATAAAAATAAGTAAAAGCCATCCAAAGCAGAAGAGAGGAAGTCAAACCTATCTCTATTTGCAGAAAATAAGATTCTATACCTAGAAAACCCCATATTATCTGCCCAATAGCTCCTTCAGGTGATAAACAACTTCAGTAAAGTTTCAGGATACAAAATCAATGTACAAAAATGATTAGCATTTCTATATACCAACAGTGTCCAAACTGAGAGTCAAATCAAGATGCAATCTTATTCACAATAGCCACAGTAGAAGTAAAATACCCAGGAATACACTAACCAGGGAGGTGAAAAATCTCTACATCGAGAATGCCAAAACATTGCTAAAAGAAATAAGAACTGACACAAATAAATGAAAAAACATTCCATGTTCATGAATGGAAGAATAAATATTGTTACATTGGCCATACTGCCCAAAGCAATTTACTGATTTAATGCTATTCATATCAAACTACCAATGACATTCTTTATAGAATTAGAAAAAAAAAAACTATTTTAAAATTTATATGGAACTACAAAAGAGTTCAAATAGCCAAAGCAAACCTAAGCAAAATGAACAAAGCTGGAGGCATCACATTACCTGACTTCAAACTATACTGCAATGCTACAGTAACCAAAACAACACAGTACTGGTACAAAAATAGGCACATAGACCAATGGAACAGATTAAAGAGCCAGAAGTAAAGCCACACACCAACAACCATCTGATCTTCAACAAAGTCAACAAAAACAAGCAATGGGGAAAGCACTCTCTATTCAACAAATGGTGCTGAGATAACTGGCTAGACATATAAAGAAGATTAAAACTGGGCCCCTTCTTTACACCACATACAAAACAATTCAGGATGAATTAAAGACTTAAATGTAAAACCTAAGACAATAAAAAATCTGAAAGATAACCTAGGAAATACAATTCTGGACATTGGCCCTGGCAAAGATTCCGTGGCAAAGTCATCAAAAGCAATTGCAACAAAAACAAAAATTGACAAATGGAACCTCATTAAACTAAAGCGCTCTTGTATAACAAAAGAACCATAAACAGAGTAAACAGAAATCCTGCAGAACAGGAGAATGTTTTTGAAAATTGTGCATCTGACAAAATTCTAATATCCAAAATATATAAGATAACTTAAAGTAACAAGCACAAAACAAACAGCCCCATCAAAAAGTGGGCAAAGGACATGAACAGATACTTTTCAAGAGAAAACACACATGTGGACAACAAGAATATGAAAAAATGTTCAACATCACTAATCATTAGAGAAATGCAAATCAAAACCACAAAGAGATGCCATATTGCACCAGTCAGAATGGCTATTATTTTAAACAGTAAAAAAATAACAGATGCTGGCGAGTTTGTTGAGGAAAGGAAATTCTTATACACTGCTAGTAGGAATGTAAATTAGTTCAGCCATTGTGGAAAGCAGTTAGACAATTTCTCAAAGAACTTAATTATTTTCTGTTGTACTATCATTTGGTCCAGCAATCCCATTATTAGGTATATACCCAAAGAAATATGAATCATTTTACCATAAAGACACATGCACACATATGTTCACTGCAGCACTATTCACAACAGCAAAGACATAGAATCACTGTAAATGTCCAGCAGTGGTAAGCTGGATTAAAAAAATGTGGTGTATATGCAGCATGGAATACTACACAGCCACAAAAACAACAAGATCGGCCAGGCATGGTAGCTCACGCCTGTAATCCCAGCACTTTGGGAGGCCAACGTGGGCAGATTACCAGGTTAGGAGTTCGAGACCAGCTTGACCAACATGGAGAAACACCATCTCTACTAAAAATACAAAAAATTAGCCGTGCATGGTGGCGCATGCCAGTAATCCCAGCTACTCGGGGGGTTGAGGTAGGAGAATCTCTTGAACCCAGGAGGCGGAGGTTGAAGTGAGCTGAGATCACACCATTGCACTCTGGCCTGGGCAACAACCGAGATGGCAAAACTCCATCTCAAAAAATAATAAATAAATAAATAAATAAATAAATAAAATAACAAGATCATGTCCTTTGCAGCACAGAGATGCAGCTTGAAGTCATTATCCTTAGAGAACTAATGCAGGAACAGAAAATCAAAACTGCATGTTCTCACTTATAAGTGGGAGCTAAACATTAACCACACCTGGATACCAAGAAGAGAACAACAGACATCAGGGGCCTACTTGACAGCAGAGGGTAGGTACCATGCATATTACCTGGGTGACAAAAGTATCTGTACACCAAACCCCTGTGACATGCAATTTTACCTATATAACAAACTTGCACATGTACCCTTGAACCTAAAAGTTTAAATATATTCTTAAAAAATATTAGTAAATTTAATTTGACTATATATACAAACGATAACATATAATGAACAAGTGAAGTTTATCCTCAAATGCAAGGTTGGAGTAACATTTAAAAACTCAGTCAGTACAATCCACCATATTAACAATACAAAGGGGAAAAATGATTATTTTAGTTAGGTACAGATAAAGAATTTCACAAAATTCAACTTTTATTTATCTGAAAAAGCCTCAATTGCTTCAGCCCAGGAGGTTGAAAATGCAGTCAGCCATGAACACATCATTGATCTCCAGCCTGGGCAACAGAGCAAGACCCTGTCTCTAATTTTTTTTTTTTTTTTTAAAGAAGAAAAAAAAACACTGGGTTTTGTTTGTTTTGTTTTTGTAAGACATAATGATTGGAAGTAAAATAGTAACACTGTTCCTGTTTATAAAGATATAATGGTTTATGTGGAAAATCCCAAGGAAACTATAAATAAATTTCTAGAACAAACGAATTTAGCAACATCACGGGGTTCAAAATTAACATAAAAATCAATAGCATAATTACAAATTAGGGACAGACATTTGGGAAATAATTGACTTTAAAAAATACCATGTATAATAGTTCCCTTACACCCAAAAAATGTATACTAAGGATTAAATATATAAAAGATGTCTGGCTGGGCGTGGTAGCTCATGTCTGTAATCCCAGCACTTTGGAAGGCGTAGACGGGTGAATCACTTGAGGTCAGGAGTTTAAGACCAGCCTGACCAACATGGTGAAACTCCATCTCTACTAAAAATACAAAATCAGCCAGGTGTGGTGGTGCATGCCTATAATCTTAGCCACTTGGGAGGCTAAGGCAGAAGAATCGCTTGAACCTGGGAAGTGGAAGTTGCAGTGAGCTGATAAAGTGCCATTACACTCCAGACTGGGGGAGAGAGTGAGACTCTGTCTAAAAAAAAAAAAAAAAAAAAAAAGTCCAAACTTTTTTCTACATGGAAACTATAAAGCATTTCTTGGAGAAATTAAAGGAGATCCAAGTGATGAAGAGATATACTATGTTCACTAATTAAAAGGCTCAATATTTTTAAGATGGCTATTTTACTCAGATTTACCTTTGGAGTCAACACAATCCTAATCAAAATTCCAGCTGATTTGATTTTTTTTTAACAGAAACTGATGAGTCAATTTTAAAATTTATATGGAAATTTAATGGCTCTAGAAGAGTGAAAGCAATATTTGAAAAAGAAGAATCATGTTGAAGTATTTACCTGACCTAATATCAAAACTGATTATAAAGTTGACAGTAATCTGAAAGCACAGGTAATAAAAGCAAAAACAAATATAGGTGCCTACACCAAACTAAAAAGTTTTTCTGCAGCAAAGGAAATGACAATATGAAAAGGCAACCTGCTGGACGGAGAATGACTTTGACGAGATGAGAGAAGAAGGCTTCAGTCCATCAAACTTCTCAGAGCTAAAGGAGGAATTACGTACCCAGTGCAAAGAAACTAAAAATCTTGAAAAAAAAGTGGAAGAATTGATGGCTAGAGTAATTAATGCAGAGAAGGTCCTAAACGAAATGAAACAGATGAAAACCATGACACGAGAAATACGTGACAAATGCACAAGCTTCAGTAACCGACTCGATCAACTGGAAGAAAGAGTATCAGTGATTGAGGATCAAATGAATGAAATGAAGCAAGAAGAGAAACCAAAAGAAAAAAGAAGAAAAAGAAATGAACAAAGCCTGCAAGAAGTATGGGATTATGTAAAAAGACCAAATCTACATCTGATTGGGGTGCCTGAAACTGAGGGGGAAAATGGAACCAAGTTGGAAAACACTCTTCAGGATATCATCCAGGAGAACTTCCCCAACCTAGTAGGGCAGGCCAACATTCAAATCCAGGAAATACAGAGAACGCCACAAAGATACTGCTCGAGAAGAGCAACTCCAAGACACATAATTGCCAGATTCACCAAAGTTGAAATGAAGGAAAAAATCTTAAGGGCAGCCAGAGAGAAAGGTCGGGTTACCCACAAAGGGAAGCCCATCAGACTAACAGCAGATCTCTCGGCAGAAACTCTCCAAGCCAGAAGAGAGTGGGGGCCAATATTCAGCATTCTTAAAGAAAAGAATTTTAAACCCAGAATTTCATATCCAGCCAAACTAAGTTTCATAAGTGAAGGAGAAATAAAATCCTTTACAGATAAGCAAATGCTTAGAGATTTTGTGACCACTAGGCCTGCCTTACAAGAGACCCTGAAGGAAGCACTAAACATGGAAAGGAACAACCAGTACCAGCCATTGCAAAAACATGCCAAAATGTAAAGACCATCGAGGCTAGGAAGAAACTGCATCAACTAAAGAGCAAAATAACCAGTTAATATCATAATGGCAGGATCAAGTGCACACATAACAATATTAACCTTAAATGTAAATGGACTAAATGCTCCAATTAAAAGACACAGACTGGCAAACTGGATAAAGAGTCAAGACCCATCAGTCTGCTGTATTCAGGAGACCCATCTCACACGCAGAGACATACATAGGCTCAAAATAAAGGGATGGAGGAAGATTTACCAAGCAAATGGAGAACAAAAAAAAGCAGGGGTTGCAATCCTAGTCTCTGATAAAACAGACTTTAAACCATCAAAGATCAAAAGAGACAAAGAAGGCCATTACATAATGGTAAAGGGATCAATTCAACAGGAAGAGCTAACTACTCTAAATATATATGCACCCAATACAGGAGCAACCAGATTCATAAAGCAAGTCCTTAGAGACTTACAAAGAGACTTAGACTCCCATACAATAATAATGGGAGACTTCAACACTCCACTGTCAACATTAGACAGATCAACGAGACAGAAAGTTAACAAGGATATCCAGGAATTGAACTCATCTCTGCAGCAAGCAGACCTAATAGACATCTATAGAACTCTCCACCCCAAATCAACAGAATATACATTCTTCTCAGCACCACATCATACTTACTCCAAAATTGACCACGTAATTGGAAGTAAAGCACTCCTCAGCAAATATACAAGAACAGAAATTATAACAAACTGTCTCTCAGACCACAGTGCAATCAAACTAGAACTCAGGACTAAGAAACTCAATCAAAACCGCTCAACTACATGGAAACTGAACAACCTGCTCCTGAATGACTACTGGGTACATAACGAAATGAAGGCAGAAATAAAGATGTTCTTTGAAACCAATGAGAACAAAGATACAACATACCAGAATCTCTGGGACACATTTAAAGCAGTGTGTAGAGGGAAATTTATAGCACTAAATACCCACAAGAGAAAGCAGGAAAGATCTAAAATTGACACTCTAACATCGCAATTAAAAGAACTAGAGAAGCAAGAGCAAACACATTCGAAAGCTAGCAGAAGGCAAGAAATAACTAAGATCAGAGCAGAACTGAAGGAGATAGAGACACAAAAAACCCTCCAAAAAATCAATGAATCCAGGAGTTGGTTTTTTGAAAAGATCAACAAAATTGACAGACCACTAGCTAGACTAATAAAGAAGAAAAGAGAGAAGAATCAAATCGACGCAATTAAAAATGATAAAGGGGATATCACCACCGACCCCACAGAAATACAAACTACCATCAGAGAATATTATAAACACCTCTACACAAATAAACTGGAAAATCTAGAAGAAATGGATAATTTCCTGGACACTTACACTCTCCCAAGACTAAACCAGGAAGAAGTTGAATCCCTGAATAGACCAATAGCAGGCTCTGAAATTGAGGCAACAATTAATAGCCTACCAACCAAAAAAAGTCCAAGACCAGATGGATTCACAGCTGAATTCTACCAGAGGTACAAGGAGGAGTTGGTACCATTCCTTCTGAAACTATTCCAATCAAAAGAAAAAGAGGGAATCCTCCCTAACTCATTTTATGAGGCCAACATCATCCTGATACCAAAGCCTGGCAGAGACACAACAAAAAAAGAGAATTTTAGACCAATATCCCTGATGAACATCGATGCAAAAATCCTCAATAAAATACTGGCAAACCGGATTCAGCAACACATCAAAAAGCTTATCCACCATGATCAAGTGGGCTTCATCCCTGGGATGCAAGACTGGTTCAACATTCGCAAATCAATAAACATAATCCAGCATATAAACAGAACCAAAGACAAGAACCACATGATTATCTCAATTGATGCAGAAAAGGCTTTTGACAAAATTCAACAGCCCTTCATGCTAAAAACGCTCAATAAATTCGGTATCGATGGAACGTACCTCAAAATAATAAGAGCTATTTATGACAAACCCACAGCCAATATCATACTGAATGGGCAAAAACTGGAAAAATTCCCTCTGAAAACTGGCACAAGACAGGGATGCCCTCTCTCACCACTCCTATTCAACATAGTGTTGGAAGTTCTGGCTAGGGCAATCAGGCAACAGAAAGAAATCAAGGGTATTCAGGTAGGAAAAGAAGAAGTCAAATTGTCCCTGTTTGCAGATGACATGATTGTATATTTAGAAAACCCCATTGTCTCAGCCCAAAATCTCCTTAAGCTGATAAGCAACTTCAGCAAAGTCTCAGGATACAAAATTAATGTGCAAAAATCACAAGCATTCTTATACACCAGTAACAGACAAACAGAGAGCCAAATCATGAATGAACTTCCATTCACAATTGCTTCAAAGAGAATCAAATACCTAGGAATCCAACTTACAAAGGATGTAAAGGACCTCTTCAAGGAGAACTACAAACCACTGCTCAGTGAAATAAAAGAGGACACAAACAAATGGAAGAACATACCATGCTCGTGGATAGGAAGAATCAATATCGTGAAAATGGCCATACTGCCCAAGGTAATTTATAGATTCAATGCCATCCCCATCAAGCTACCAATGAGTTTCTTCACAGAATTGGAAAAAACTGCTTTAAAGTTCATATGGAACCAAAAAAGAGCCCGCATCTCCAAGACAATCCTAAGTCAAAAGAACAAAGCTGGAGGCATCACGCTACCTGACTTCAAACTATACTACAAGGCTACAGTAACCAAAACAGCATGGTACTGGTACCAAAACAGAGATATAGACCAATGGAACAGAACAGAGTCCTCAGAAATAATACCACACATCTACAGCCATTTGATCTTTGACAAACCTGAGAGAAACAAGAAATGGGGAAAGGATTCCCTATTTAATAAATGGTGCTGGGAAAATTGGCTAGCCATAAGTAGAAAGCTGAAACTGGATGCTTTCCTTACTCCTTATACGAAAATTAATTCAAGATGGATTAGAGACTTAAATGTTAGACCTAATACCATAAAAATCCTAGAGGAAAACCTAGGTAGTACCATTCAGGACATAGGCATGGGCAAAGACTTCATGTCTAAAACACCAAAAGCAATGGCAACAAAAGCCAAAACTGACAAATGGGATCTCATTAAACTAAAGAGCTTCTGCACAGAAAAAGAAACTACCATCAGAGTGAACAGGCAACCTACAGAATGGGAGAAAATTTTTGCAATCTACTCATCTGACAAAGGGCTAATATCCAGAACCTACAAAGAACTCAAACAAATTTACAAGAAAAAAACAAACAACCCCATCAAAAAGTGGGCAAAGGATATGAACAGACATTTCTCAAAAGAAGACATTCATACAGCCAACAGACACATGAAAAAATGCTCATCATCACTGGCCATCAGAGAAATGCAAATCAAAACCACAATGAGATACCATCTCACACCAGTTAGAATGGCAATCATTAAAAAGTCAGGAAACAACATGTGCTGGAGAGGATGTGGAGAAATAGGAACACTTTTACACTGTTGGTGGGATTGTAAACTAGTTCAACCATTATGGAAAACAGTATGGCGATTCCTCAAGGATCTAGAACTAGATGTACCATATGACCCAGCCATCCCATTACTGGGTATATACCCAAAGGATTATAAATTATGCTGCTATAAAGACACATGCACACGTATGTTTATTGCAGCACTATTCACAATAGCAAAGACTTGGAATCAACCCAAATGTCCATCAGTGACAGATTGGATTAAGAAAATGTGGCACATATACACCATGGAATACTATGCAGCCATAAAAAAGGATGAGTTTGAGTCCTTTGTAGGGACTTGGATGCAGCTGGAATCCATCATTCCTAGCAAACTATCACAAGAACAGAAAACCAAACACCGCATGTTCTCACTCATAGGTGGGAACTGAACAATGAGATCACTCGGACTCAGGAAGGGGAACATCACACACCGGGGCCTATCATGGGGAGGGGGGAGGGGGGAGGGATTGCATTGGGAGTTACACCTGATGTAAATGACGAGTTGATGGGTGCAGCACAGCAACATGGCACAAGTATACATATGTAACAAACCTGCACGTTATGCACATGTACCCTACAACTTAAAGTATAATAATAATAAATAAATTAAAAAAAAAAAAAAAGAAAAGGCAACCTTCAGAATCCTAAATGTAAAATCTAAAACCATTGAACTTTTATATTAAATCATATTTAATAAGCCATGTGATATCAGGATAGTTAAAAGTATCTCAGAACACAAAAAGTATGAAGCATAAAATGTATAATTGCTAGGTTGAATTTCATCAAAATTAGATACTTTTACTTTTCATAAGATTCATTAAGAGAAAGAAAATGCAAGCCCCACATTGAAAGAAAATATTTGAGACATATACATCAAAGAACTTAAAAAGTCTTAAAACTCAGTGAGAAGGTGAAAAATAGATTAAAAATAGACAAAAGATTTGAACAATTTTTTAAAAAAGATATACACATGACCATTACATGCATAAGAATTTGTTCCATATCATTATTCATCAGAGAGATGCAAATTAAAATTGCAATTAAATTTCACTGCATATTGGATTGCCCAGGATGTGGAGCAACTGAAATTCTCATATACTGCCACTGGAAATGTAAAATGCAACAATTATTTTGCAAACATGGTTTGACGGTTTCTTAAAAAGTAAAATATATATCACTCGTACAATCCAGCCTTTCTACCTTCAGACATTTTACGCAGGGAAATGAAAACATGCGTATACATAAAGCCTTGTACGTGAATGTTCATAACAGCTTTATCTATCATAGCATAGCTTAAAACTGGAAGCAACTGACATTTCCATCAATAGGTGAACAAATAAACGATTATAATATTCCCACACATGTACTACTACTCAGCAATAAAAAGGAGCAAGTTATCGATACATACAAAAACATGGATGAATTTCAAAATCATTATGTTGAGTGGCAAAAGCCAGGCAAAAATTAATACATGTAAGGTGAGTTCATTGATATACAATTATAAAAATATAAATCAGTCTATAAACAAAAATGAGATCCGTGGTTGCCTAAGGATGAAGGTGAAGTGAGGAAGACATTATGAAAGGGCATGAGGGGACCTTCATGGGTGATAGAAATAGGTATCTTGATTGCAGTGATGTCTTTGTGGGTATAGAAATATATCAAAACCTAACAAATTGACCACTTTAAATATGTATAATTTATTACAATCAATTATACGTCAGTAAAGTTGTTCATATGAATCTAGAAGCAATATTGTTGTTCCATATTTCATAATTTTTTTTGTTGAAGTTAAAATATGCTCTTACCATGTTCTGAATAAGTTCCACACACTCAAGTAATAATTTCTGCAGAAGCCCACCGAAATGTCTTAGCTTTATTTCCATTTTTAAAAATGAAATATGTAATTTATAAACTTTTAAAAATTCAAGTCAAATTTAAATTTCCAAGTATATAATTCTTTATAGCTAGACTTTTGAAGAAAATAATAATAATCTGTATCTCTGTCACTAATGTTTAAAACTTATTTTAACCACCTTGGCCACCCACCATCTCACAGCCATTGCTGAGTATATTTTTCATAATTTACCTAAAAATATAAAGTGGCATCAACCCTTACCCTCCCTCAACTTCTGGGCTACAGACCTCAAAACCTTAAATGGTTTTTCTGCTACTGTTGAGTGTTACTTTGTTCTTATAAGGGATCTTTTTCTGCTTATCCTCTGATCCATCAAGAGCCAAGTAAGAACACCAGCCAGCAAAAAACACAGAAAGGGGATAAAGAATTATGAAGACATTCAGAAATTTCTTTAGGGAGAGCTGGGAAATGTCAAAGAACACTAAATCCTAGGTATTTTTGACCTGTGCTTTTGAGGTGCTACGATGCTTTCTTTAGTACACACTGGAGACCCTGATAGTATTACACATATACATCTGCCACAACCAGTAACTTTAAAAGCTTCTCTAGGTCTCGATTGCTGCTCTTTTTTCCTTGTTTACTCTATGACTTTTCATAAATAAATATCGGTTTTTCTGATTATAAAGATATGTACATATATCTACATATAATGAAAAATAAGATGATACAGAAATGTACAATGCAGAATATTTAAAATCCCCTATAATTTCATGAATAATTATCTGTTATTTACCCCCTTTTTTTTCCTATGCAATTTTCTGTTTTTGGGAAACACACACCCTTCATCGTATTCAACATTTACAGAATGAAATAAGACTGCACCTCCTGCTCTTGGTTTGCTTCTTTTCGTTTAACCATATGTTTTGGAAATTTATCTGTATCTGGGCATAGACTTATCTTATTTCTTTTAACAGTTGTTTAGTAGTCTATTATAGCCATCTAATTTACTTCTTTTTTAACTTTTATTTTAGGTTCAGGCGTACATGTGCAGGTTTGTTATACAGGTAAATTTCATGTCATGGGGGTTTGATATACAGATTATTTCATCACCATGGTAATAAACAGAGTACCCCATAGATAGTTTCTCAGTCCTTACCCTCCTCTCACCTTCTACCCTCAGGTAGGCCCTGGTGTCTGTTGTTCCCTTCTTTGTGTCCATATGTACTTGAGGTTTAGCTCCCACTTTTAAGAGAGAACATATGGTATTTGATTTTCCTTCCTGTTTTAGCTTGCTCAGGATAATGGCCTTCAGCTCTGTTCAAGTTGCTGCAAAGCACATGATCTCATTTGTTTTTAAGGTTTTGTAGTATTCCATGGTGTATATGTAAAATGTTTTCTTTATCCAGTCTACCATTGATGGACATTTACAATGATTCCATGTCTTTGCTATTGTGAATAGTGCTGCAGTAAACATACACATGTATGTGTCTTTATGGTAGAATGATTTACATTCATTTGGGTATATACCCAATAATGGGATTGCTGTGTCGAATGGTAATTCAGTTTTAGGTTATTTCAGGAATGGCCAAACAGCTTTTCACAACGGCTGAACTAATTTACATTGCTTAATTTCTTATTAATTAAGTTTATACACAATTTTGGTCATTGTGATGAGTGCTGGAATGAATATGTTTATGTGTGTATGTGTGTATATATATATGTACAAGGACACAAAGATTATACCCATGTAAGTACATATTTTACAAAAATAGAGAATCACACATACGTATATATCTTTATGTGCTTTTATAAAAGACTATTACTGTGTGAATGTTATATAATACGACTTTCTAAATAAAACATGTTTTTTATTTTAATAAGTGTATTTTAATTGCTTACAAAATAATTGTACCAATTAATGTTTCTACCCACATTAAAAGAAGCACCCATTTCTCCACATCACTCTCTGATTGTTTAGATGCATGTTTAACAACTGAATAAAGCTAAGCCACTATATCTGTGGCTTTTACACAGAATTTAAAGTAAAGTAAGCTCTTCAGATAAAATGTCTGTTGCGTGGTGTACTTGAACTCTACAAAATCTACAGGTGGTTATGCTAATGTTCAAAGGATGTCACACACGGCCTGAGATGTAAGTGGGTCTCCCCTGTACAATCAGTTCTAGAACACCAAATTACCTTTACCTTCTTCTTGCCTCTTTTCTTAAAAGTCTATTTCATGTCCCAATTTTTAGAAGAACCACCAAATTCCATATTTCACATAAAATTACACGAGACCATTAAATCTTGCCTTAAACTTTCATCCTTCCACCTTCTGACACACATGCACAAAAGGATTCAAGTAATGTTATTTCATCAGCTTCCCTCCTGGACAAAGATGACTTTACTGATGGAGCAGAATCGCTTTGCCAGCCCATATTCCATTCTCTTCAGAAGCTATTCTGAATGGGAGCCACTGCCATTATGTGAATAAGTCATGCATGATCCCTGGGTATATTATCAGCCCCTTGTGGAACATTTTTACCAATGATGAAATGTTATTGTTGTCAGTATCAGACTTTCAGTCTTTATCAGTCTCCCTCATGACAGCCCTCATTATTCAGGCAGTCTTGGGACAACTTCAAGGTGAGAACTTTCAGCACAAGGTCAAGTGGATCAAATTTCTTTCCTATCCACCACTCAACCATTTCCTTTCCCTTTTATCATGGCTCACAGACCACCTCCTCAGGACTGCAGTGGAAGGAATGCAATGGCAACCTGATTCTGCTGGGACCCTAGACACATCTAAAGAATTGAAATTTATAGTTTCTTACTGTGTCTTCCTTAGAGACTTTAATTAGGTCCTTAAATACTGATACACATTTTTATCCACAGAATTCCTGTTGAGGCACTGCTATGTACTAAAAACACTCATGGGCTTTAGAATCAGAAATGGTTGTTTTTGTTTGTTTGTTTGTTTTGTTTTCTTTTGCTTTGTTTCAGATTTCAACTACGTGAATTTTGGTCAGCTACTTAACATCTCTGTGTCATAAGTGTCATCTCCAAAATGGATCAAATGCTACCTGCTCTGTGAAACTGTTCTGAGACTTAAATGTGATAATGTATATAAATACTTTGCTCATTATCTAGAACATTGTAAGAATTCAGCAAATGTTCACTTTTTGCTTCCACTATATTCTTATAATGCTTTCTGCCAAGTAATGTCTCAACATCTTTATGATTATTTTGACACAAAAATGGAAAAAGCATAATCTTTACCCAGTTGTATCTTGTAGTTTACTGAACACTGGAGCTTAAATTTCAGATCTAAGGCCAGGCATGGTGGTTCACACCTGTAAGCCCAGCACTTTGGGAAGCCAAGACGGGTGGATCACCTGACGTCAGGAGTTCGAGACCAATCTGGCCAACATGGTGAAACCCCATATCTAGTAAAAATACAAACAAACAAACAAATAAAAAAATTAGTCGGTCATGGTGGTGCATGCCTGTAATCCCAGCTACTCGGGAGGCAGAGGCAGGAGAAATGCTTGAACCCAGGAGGCAGAGGTTGCAGTGAGCCAGGACTGCACCATGGCACTGTAACTTGGGCAACAAAATGAAACTCTGTCTAAAAAGAAAAAAAATATTCAGAACTAAGAGCTTTGTAGAATTGCTTCTTTTCCCCATGTCCGCATTCCTTTTTGCACACCTAATTCTGATTTAAAGCACTTTATGGATTACTCAATAGCGGTGCTGAAATGTGCCACAGGGTTTAGAGGACTGACTGGAATACATGCATAAGCATGCCAGGATGGCAGCTCTCCACATTTAGACTGGCAGATTGGACACATATTATGTGCGATTATGCATGAATTAGAATGATGATGACAACTCTTCAGTCTCAGAGGAGCATGGCAGAATTGGTGTGTTCACAAAGACAGTGTGGAAGCGAATGGGGGCAGATCCTCCATGGCGATAGATCCTACATGGGAAAACTCGGGGCTCAGGAAAACATTTATTTTCTCTTACAGACAATGTGTTTCACCATTTTCTTTTACTCTTACTCATCAAAAATAAATACATCTATCCAAAACCTGATGGTCCCCAGAAATATACTCTCTGCAAGAAACTTCTGATCAATGATCTAATATATATATATATACACACACACACCAAAATAAGGCCATATCAGGGAAGATATTTAAGTTCAGTACTACATAAATTTAGTTAGTGGAAATATATTTAAGAGCATACTATGATGGAAAAGATTAAGTAATTGAGTCTGAAAACAGTCATTATTAATAATTTCTCAAGATCAGTCTATGTCATACTATATTAATGTCATGCCTGCTGTATATGGACAGTGTGTTTAGTGCTTCACATGTATTATGTGATTGTGTTCTTTTAGAGATCCTCTTAAATAGTAACTCTTACCATTTATGAAGAAAAGATAAAGGAACTTAGTTTGGTAGGAAAGGAGTGATTATCCAGTATCACCCAGCTAATAGCCATGAGATTTGAATCCATATCGTCTAGCTAATTGATAATTTTTAAAAAAAGTTTTCTAAAGTATATGTAAACTTATGATAAAATTAATGTTGCAACAGCTGTTGTGTTTTATGAGAAGCCAAAGTAGATGAATTTTCAAAACTGAATTTCACTGAGGTATGCAGGAAGTTATCTGTCATTCAGGCAACTCCTTCATTCTTAAAAAGCTTCCTTGGTACCTATTGTATACAAAACACCTTGATAGGAATCTCTAAATTAGGGTAAAAAAAATTCCAGATGCACAACTACAAACACACAAAAGAAGGCATAATGAAAATGTTCTTTATGTTTAGATATTTTTAGTTTTTCCATGTGTGGTCTAGTAAAAAATAGTAAAAAATGAACATCTGTTATGGAAAATATTATAACTAATACATTATGATAACTGCATTATAAATTGAGTCATTAAAATTTTGTCATATGGGAACATTTCTTTGGAACTTAACAGTCCAGGAACAAAAGTAAAAATAGTATTGACTCACTTCTTCTCTGGGAATAAAAAGTGAACTTTTGTCTCATTCAAAGACATCTGTGTAAACAGTATACTCTCAATTCCGCCACCATAAAAAAAAAAAAAAAAAAAAAAAGAGTTGAGAGCTATAGTCACCAAAATTTACATGCCAACCTCTGAAGCCCACTCTCTGGGTTGGAATCCAGACTCCACTATTAACTAGCTAAGAGACCATGGGCAAGTTATTCAACCTCTCTAGGCCTCACTGAGGCTGTTGAAAGGATTAAATGATATAATATATTTAAAGTACATTGGAAGCACTTTAAATTATTAACACAAAGAAAAAACGCAATAGAGGTTGGCTTTTATTATATTATTAGTAGTAGTATTTCTCTAAATTCTTTTTCTTGCTAGGGTCATACTACTACTCTTAATTCTTCTAGTTCTAATTAAAAAAGAGAGAGGAGAGGGAGGGAAGACGAGAGAGAGAGCGAGAGAGAGAGAGAGAGAGATCTTAAATGTAGTATCTATTGAAGAATTGAAGTGTAGGATTATTGAATAATTAAAACTTAATGAAGTCATGTGCTCATTAATTAGGTAGGGTTTTCAAAAAAAAAAGGTAAATAATATGACTCAGTAGCAGTTATGACTATAGATCTTTGTAAAAAGTCTCATGATAATTGCTAGTTAAAAAGTTGTTGACAACAATAACAAAATATGGACTAATAATGACAGGAGGCAAATATAAATGTAAATGGCATGTTCTGAGTGTCCCCCATAATTCATGTGTCAAAAGTGTATTACTGTTGTGGTGGCCTCAAGAAGTAGAGCCTTTTGAGAGATGATTGTCATGAGGCCTCAGCCCTCATGAAAGGATTAGTAACTTATCAAGGAGCTGGAGGGAACTAGCTTAGACCCCTTTTTGCTCTTCCACCATCTGAGGACACAGCATTTACTCCTTCCGACATGTCAGGACACAGCGAGTAGGGCCTTACTAGATACTGAATCTGCCAGCACCTGGATCTGGATTTCTCAGCATCCAGAACTGTGAGGAATACATGTTTATTGCTAATAGATTACTCAGCCCATGGTATTTTATTACAGCAGCACAAATGGACTAAGACAGTAGGTAAAGATAGAAATCAAACTGGTCAACACAGGTTGAACAACCCTTATTTTAAAGGTCCAAGTTTCAAAATACTCCAAAATCTACAGCTTTTGAGCACTGACATGATACCACAAGGTGAACATTCTATACATAAGTACTTAATGCAAACTTTGTTTTATGCACAAAATTCTTTAAAATACTGTATAAAATTACTATCAGATTATGTGTATATGGTATATAAGAAACAAATGCATTTCATATTTAGATTTAGGTCCCTTCCCCAAGAAATCTCATTATATATATATGCAAATATTCCAAAAATTTTACAGAAAGATCTGAATTCTGAAACACATCTGGTCCTAAGCATTGCAGATAAGAAATACTCAACCTGTATATATTTGGGTGAGAATGTTTGATGGGTTTACACATTTATGTTTGTTGTGTCCCATTTCAACTACTGTTTGTCCTAGAAAATGAGATGAACAATAAAATTTCAGATTTAGGTTTCATAAATTTGTCAATATACACTTAAATGCATGCACACGTGCAGACACACACACACACACACACACACACACACACACAGTAGCTAATAAATGGCTCCTACTTCACCATGTTCAAATTCCTTTACAAAAAATCTTCAGAAGTATGGTATGGGCCTTTCATTAAGGGTATACTTAAAGGGTACAATCTAGAAAGGATGTTAGACCCTGACCAGAATAATACTTGGGAAACCTGAACTAACATTTATTTTCTGTAGAATAAAAAGATAAAAAGAGGCTGGTCTTCATCTGGAAGGGGGTTATAAATAAAATTCATATCATCATTTTACTTATGACAAAGTCACAATTTTTTTCTCCTTTAAAATGGCATACTTTATTTTGTCATTTTTTTAAAGAAATAAATACAGACCTGGGTGGTTAAAATTGCCAAGGGAATGGAAGTGGGTAGTGATGTGCATGCAGTGTGATGGCAGACCAGAGCTGTAGGAGCTCTTCACACTGTTGCAACGAGGTTGCTGTGGGATATGAGCCCTAAACCAATAAATGTTATGGATGAGATAAAAGGGATCTTACCTACACAATTCCCATATAATAAAACAGAAGACACCCTCTGAGGCTTGAAGTAGCTTTAAAAATTGCTCTCTTACAAAGGTAATAGTAAACATTTCAGCTTGCTACTCTAGAAGACACAGATGGAGAAGAGTTTACGTAAAATTAAGAATGACAGATTCATAAAGTGTATTTAGGAGGGAGTTACAGGTATTTAGAATACATCCCTCACACTTTGAAACAATTATAATTGAAAACAATAATTATATTCTTCTAAGTGAACCTCTTTATCTCTTTTTAAAACTATAATACAAAATAATCACTGAGATAATAATTCATAGTTTTATCCTCTGTAGTTCTTATAGCATTCCTTGCTTGTTTAGTTATACACCAACTCATTTTTAAATACTTTCTATGCATAAGCTGCTATGCTGAATACAGAGATGGCAACATGAATTAGACAAATATCTGTCCTCTAGAACTATATATTTTAGTGAGGGTAAGAAACAGAAAAACAAGTTACAAAGTGACAAGTATCAAAACCAAAGGGATGTCAAATGCAGTATAGAAATAGAGAAAAAAAAACATATTTTGTTTATATTCATGAGTTTAGAAGTAGACTAGATGTCTACCAAGTAAATGTATGATCAAACTGTCATTAATGAGTCTGAAACATGGAAAGAAGCATTTAGGAGTGTCTTTGGGTAATAACAAGAGAATTGGAGGAGTGTTGGACCAAGACTTTGCCAGTATTATTTCTCAACATGAGAACAAGAATAAAGTAACTCAGAGTTACTTTAAAAGGATTCCATGGAGAACCTATTTTAAGGCTGTAATTTAATTCAGGTGTAAATTACTAGACTATATTTTAATTACAGGAGTAAATGTCATCCATATTCATGACCAATGAGCAGGGAGTAAATGAATGATATAGTACAACATTTGCATTCCATAAGTCTATGCTGTGACAATATCTCCCTATTTAAAAATCAACTGTAAACCAAGGGAACTATGAAAAACACAACACTCTGAAGAGACTTCACAGAATTTTTTCTTCAGCATTTTTGCTAATCTTTTTTTTTTAAGTATGGTGTTTTCTGCAATGTCTATTGTTCAAACATCCTTCCAAGTACGTGTAACCTTCTAATAAGCCTTTAAATCTCAAAATAGAGTGTGCTTGATACATCTGAGAACAGAAAAATAAAAAAATACTTTCTTCAAAATATTTTGATAACTTCTTTGACATAAGACACCCTAATTTATAAGACTAAATCCACGGCTCTCAAGAGGAATGAAGAGACTGAGGAAATTAGAGAAATCTTAAATTTTATTCAGGATATTTTACTATTAAAAAATAGCTTTGTAAACAATGTTTACCATATGTTGATAAATACTAATAGAAGCATGAGAAGTTATATATACATTGGTGCAGGGCTAATTTTTCAACAAGCACACCAATAAGTGCTAGAGGCTTTTAATATACAGTGAAACTTGTGTACAGGTGAGCAAATAACCACTGTCCTGAGGTTCTCAAATACCATATCCCTTAAGGACCACTGGAGCCTAGACTAGGAGCCCTAGGTATGCATCCCAGGGAATCACCCTGTGTTACTTCTTGACCTCTCACCCACCAGCCAGCCAGCTGTTGATGTTAGCAACAGCTCTCCTGGAGGTGGCTAATGAATGTCCTAGTGGACATGTGTTTGATACTCAGCTGGCCCACTTCTGAAATACCTGGGGTCTGGGATTAGGTGCTGTGGCTCACACTTGTAATTCCAGCACTTTGGGAGGCTGAGGCAGGCAGATTACTTGAGGTCAGGAGTTCAAGACCAGCCTGGCCAACAGGGGGAAACCCCATCTCTACTGAAATACAAAAATTAGCGGAATGTGGTAGTGCACATCTGTAATCCCAGCTACTCAGGAGGCTGAGGCAGGAGGATCACTTGAACCCAGGAAGCAGAGGTTGCAGTGAGCTGAGATTGCACCAGCCTGGGCGACATAGCAAGACTTCATCTCTACATGAATAAATAAATAAGAAATACCTGGCACCTGGAAAAGCCAAGGGAAAAAATAATAAAAATAAAAAGAAGAAGGAATAATGGGAGCTGCCACCAACACAAATCAGAGCCTACATTTTAGGCTCTGATGGAATGGACGACAATCTAAAGATAGGAAGAAGGCTAAAGGGGACAGATGGAACATTTGAGCATCTGTTCCACTAGAGACAAGTGGAAGCCTCATGTGGAAGTATCCATTTTCCTATCCTGTTGAATGTAATATCAATTTGATGGGACAGTTTACCTCTATTTAATAAGACCTTAAGATAAATCATCAAATGCTTGGTCACGGGCATTAACATTAATTTTATTTATAACCTTACAGTCAGTCTTATATAAAATACGCTTTATAGGTACCTGTTTTAAAATACATTCACTTGAGTACTATAAATTCAATCAATACTCCCGTATTTTGGGTAAGAAAACTGAGGCATAGAGAATTATTTAAAATTTAAGTAGCAGAGAAAGAATTTTAGTCCAAGAAGCCTAACAAAAGATCTGTTTTTATTGTCTTACCATACTACTTCTTGTTTGGAATAAAAACGCAGGCTCCATCAGTTCGAATATGTCTTTCCAAAAAAAGGTATTTGTGAAAGAGTCAGTAATCAAAGTATTTGCTATATTTTAAAAATGTCAGGAAATACATTAAGGGCTAGAATACTTTTATTGTCTTATCTAGTTGAGCACAAGCTGAAAACAGATTAAGTGCTATTGACAATATAATAGAAGTTAAGAGAAACCCTGTAATTGGGACTGAAATCATCCAATGACTATCACTTTAACAAGAACATTACTGGGAGAATTTGATAGGGTCTGCTATGTCAAATCATGAGGAAGATTGGAGCATCATTTCCTTGTTGGCAGAAGCATCAAATAAAAGGCCACATGTGAGAAAGCAGAGGATAGCAGTTATCTCTAAAAATCCACTTATTTGGAAATTATTAAGAATGAGTTAATGAAAAATTTATACCATGGTTTGTGTTGCTTGGTAAGCAGATTTGTAACACATATCATTGTATATATTTAGAAAATATGGTGGAATTTAAATTTTTGGGATTGATGTATTGATTTATATAGTAATTTATATTTCCATACTGATTGCTAAATAGTATTAATAGCATACTGCATATATGCATAGAAAAAAGTGAGAAACTGTGCACAAAAATGTTAAGATTGGTTATATCTGGGTGTTGAGATAGATATATATTTTATACATACATCAATGCACTTGTATTTAGTGTTAACAGAAAAAAATACATGCAAGTTATATTATAAAAATACGGTTTCTCTCTAGCCTATCCTTTTATTCCTTTAGTAACTGAAAACATAGATTAATGCTTTAAAGTTAATTGAAACTTATTCTTAAATAGTTCATAGGCCGAATGGTAATTTCTCTTGGGTTTTCTGCAGGTTCCTCAGCCCACTATTTTGACCACCTTCTTCAACCCAGTATTGACCCGAGAGGTCTTAGTCTCGCCTGGAATTCTAACACAAACATGGAACAATTGAGTTGACTTTTTCTAAACACTTTCATCGTGCTGTTTCCTCTTTTTCCCTAGAAATCCTTATTTTCCCCAAATCACCCTACACACGCACCAATCAAGTAAGCAAAGAAATAAAGAAAGAAGTGCTGTTTTAAGAATGCTTCTCACCTTAGTGAGCAGAATATTCTACAATGTGATAAGTCATGAAGGACAAAGTGGCCATTTTGGGAAGAGGCTCTTTTCAGAAAGTTACCACAAAAGGGGTGACCTTGGATTTTTGATTTTATAAGATATTCAAATGATCTGAATTGTCATTCCTACTTTCCCTAGAAAATTGTGAACTGGCCTGAGAAGATAGGAGTGGAGAGTCAAGGTAATGTATTATCTCTCCACTCCAGCTTAGCAGAGCCTTGCTCTTGGTTAAAGGTCTCTGCTTATTCCTCATGGAAAAAACTCTTGTTGCAGCCTCAATCAGCTCAGAACACAAGAGTGCTGGTAATTAAAACAGCTAACAGTTACATAGCATTCACTATGTGTCAGGCACTGCCTTAAGTACTATATAGTTATTCACTCATTTACTCTTCACAAGAAATCCATGACATGACGACTATCACTCTTCCCACTTAGGTAACTTGCCCGAGACCATACACTAGTATATTCATGGCATGACTGGGATTAAAACCTAAATAGTCTGGAACCAGTCTTTAACCACTATGCTGTACTGAAGTAGGCCTGGAGAGGGAGATCCAGTAGCTCCAACTTGAACTCCTTGGACAGTAAGTACTTTCATTGCTAAGTTGTTTCCAGAATCCTCTAGCTAAGAGAATTGCAGTAAATCACAGTATTAACTCTCAGTTAATTGCTGTTTTCTGTGAACTAAAGTCACATTCTCTCTTATCAATATAGAGAAACAAATTTATCAATATTGAGAAATTCCTTAAGAATTCGGCAACCAATCTTTCCCCCACCTTTTCAGCATCTCTAAAATGGGACTATTAAAAAAAAAAAAAACTTCTTAAGAATGCTATGAAATTCACTAAGATCTTGAATATATTAAAAACAAATAGCAGAATGGCTCCCATATAGTAGGCGTCCATAAATGGTTACGTGTCACACAAAAACACAACAGAATACAGATGATGGCACAAAGTTAAGCATTTAGGAACTAAAGAATATAAGTCTCACACATCTAAAGAAAGGGAGTAGAGAACTAGCCATTTGAAAGCTAGAGAAATAATTGTCAAATAGGATTATAACTATAGAGCAGCTATCTTGAAGTGAGGCTGCTAACCACACCCCTGTATTATCTGTCTCTTCTGTATTGTTTATAGCCAAGGATTACACCGTCCTATTGATCCTTTTTAGGTTACCATGACATAAAAATGCCATTTTCAATCTAGGTTTGAAAATGCCATTTTCAAACAAGGGTGAGCATCTCAACTTACATCTCTCATATTAGTCCAGAGCCATTTTCAGAGAGATTTCTTATGCTGAATCAACAAGCTGAATATTTTTAAATTATGCCTTATTCACACTTATACAGAACCACCCATAAAATTGTCCACATATAGTGATGATTATTACTACTAGCGATTGTATTTTACTTTGACAATTCTAAATGGTTTACATTTATATATTCATTCACTTTACATGTATCAGTGTTAATATATACAGATGGACATATTTTTCTACTTCTTAATTATTTTTATTGACTATTATTCTCAAATTTCTAATTTTTTTCTTCCCTTCAAATATCTTGCACATATATGACACTAGAATATTGAGCAAAATATATATCTGAACATGATTAATGATAAATAATTATCAGCACAAGCATACTCAAGTTTAGGAGGAAAGTATCTGTATCATGTGACTCTATAACACCTAAGGAATCTCCTAGAATATTAGGTGCCCATCTCTTTACTACCAGTAAAAATCTACTTGCTTCCTCTAAGGATCTCTTGGATTTTGTAGAATAGGGAGTTCCTACTCATTCCCCTTTGTGAAAGATGCTGGACTGATAGATTTCCATGATGAATTCTCCCACTTCTGAGTTTTGAGTGATTTCTAACACCATGATAAGGAAACGAAGAAAATAGTGAGGAGAAATTTTGAAAAAGGGTTATGGAAATAGCTAGGAGTCTTCCTGCTGAGCCATCCCAGAACTAGAGTTTTGAATAATGCATGTTCCATAAATCTAAATGTCCCACTATGCCACATTTTAGAACAGGGAGAGAAAATAATAGCTACTGTCCACACTTATCACCAATAATAAATTGCAGGGCTCCTGTGTGTGGCAGTGATTAATGCAAAATGCAACCCAAAACACATAACTAAATAAATAGATAGTTTGACTTTCTTGGGGGTTATCTCTCTTCCTCTTTCTTTCTCTTTCTCCTCTCTAAATAGAAAATACATTTTTTAAAAATCTCTCGAACACCTACCCTATTCTTTCTGAGACAGATAAATGGGCTTTTTTTCTCTGGCAAGAGCAGGTAAGTGTCTCTCTCTTGGGCTCTCTCTCGCTGTGTGTGTGTGTGTGTGTGTGTGTGTGTGTGTGTGTGTGTGTGTGTGTGAAGGAAAGACAAGTAGACAGATAAAGAGAGGGAGACACATACAAAGAGTATTCACTGGCAGGAAGTTGTACTGAAGAATTCACTTGAACTAGTAGGATATAAAGGAGAGTGGCAATTGGCAGGGTTACTCTACAGCTTTGGCAATCAAACACAGGAGTACAACAAGCAACTTTTTAGAGATTTAATTTGCAAAGAAACATCAGCCTTGATAGCTTTCTATTCAATTATGAAATATTTTACATAAAAGCAACCCCTAAGCCTTTCAGAAATTTAAAACATATTGAAATTTACATGAAAATTAAATATTGATCATGCATCAGACAATGAAAACACTTTTAGAAAATTAGAGAATTAAACTCCATCAATAATAACTGTTACCAGTTTTCACAGGGCCCTCTGAATGCTGCTGTGTTCCAGATGGAGCCGTCATTTATCAAGACTCCAATTTGCAGACATTCCATCATACAGTTCATGTATTAGCTTATTTAATCCTCTCACCAACCCTATGATAGATATTAATATTATTTTCATTCTTCAAGGGAGGAAATAGGCTCAGAGAGACTAAGTAATTTTTTTAAATGCACACATCTGCTAGGTAGCAAAGCTGGCATTGAAATTCATGTTCTGTTAAACACAAAGGCCTATGCTATTTCTACTTTGCCATGTACAGGCAGGACTGCCAAACAAAATACAGGGCATTCAGTTAAATTTGAATTTCAGATGAATACGAATTATTTTTATCATCAGTCATGGCCTAAATATTCCATGGGATATACTCATGTCCCCAAAGTACTACTATCTGAAATTGAAATTTAACTGGACATCCTTTGTTTTTATTTACTGACTCTGGCATCCTTCATTATATATCTTCTTTGGATCCAGGTTTCTATTTTTTTTTTCTTTTTTTTTTTAAATTTATTTATTATTATTATACTTTAAGTTGTAGGGTACATGTGCATAACGTGCAGGTTTGTTACATATGTATACTTGTGCCATGTTGGTGTACTGCACCCATCAACTCGTCTATACCCAAAGGATTATAAATCATGCTGCTATAAAGACACATGCACACGTATGTTTATTGCAGCACTATTCACAATAGCAAAGACTTGGAATCAACCCAAATGTCCATCAGTGACAGATTGGATTAAGAAAATGTGGCAGGTTTCTATTTTTGAGAGGAAGTAAAGCAGTGAAAGAGAGGATGAAATGAGGGACCTATCCCACTCAGTGTCAGCATGTTTCTGCAAGGTGTATTATGCTCTTGAGAAGATTATCAGAGTTTGTAAGATAATGCCTGACAAAAGATAAGGTGATCTATTCCATCAAGGATAGCAAAACATGTGGAGGTTACACCATACACTGTGGGGACAACTGAATTTACAGGGTAACCCCGGATCTCAAATATGAGACCCAGTGGAGGGAACTGGATGACCTCTAAGCTCTAACATTTTTGGACACTCTCTACATATAATCAGTCAAGGAAGACATTTGTACCCCAAGATTTGTTTCCTCCCCATCCTGCTCCTTCAGGATGTAGATGACTGTCCTAGCTCCCTACTCAAAGGAAGAAAACAATTTCTTTCTTTCTTTTTGAAATTATATTTCCAAGGTCAACACTCCTGGGCATTTGAGTACAACATTTGGTTACAAAACTAAGACTGCAGTAATGCCCTTGCCACTGCCCCTGACCCAGCGCCGTTGCCCATCTCAGCCTGTTGCAGCACCCCTGGAGAGGCCCTTTCCTCACTGTTTTCTTCTCCTCTTCTCTGAATTTTACCAGTCAGAACATATTTATCCTCTGCCTCACTTGCCTAGCCTTCGGCCGTTTGCTCTCTGCTAGGGAACTGATAAAACTAATGTGAGCTAATGTGTTGATGATCATCGAAGGGCTTATTCCTTCCAGATAACATCTTCTGCCTTAAATGGTATAACACCAAGGCCTAAGTAGGGTGGTAGTGGAAATATTTTACATCAGGTAGATGTTTTCTTATCAGCTCTATATTACATCAGATCAATAACGCCCACCCCACTCCACCACATGGAATTGATCAACCAAACTATTTATTTCCTCACTCCAGAACAGTGGCCAATTTATTTAAGCATGGCATGTTAAGAAAACAATGTTTTTCCTTATCCTTAATTGAAGTGTAGTTAATCGAATAGAAGAAGCCAAATCTATTGTATAGAAGCCTTGGTTAGTAAAATAAAAAATTATTAACAAAAATGTCTCTGCCCAAAATGTATATCCCCGACTCTTTCCTCTCTACCTGGCCCTCTTATTTATATATTTTTAAAGACCAAACTCAGTTTTACTTATCTTTATGATACTTTTACTTACTCATAACAACTTCCCTCATTTAAATTACCACATTTTTCCATCATGAAACTGTGGTTAAACTTACCTAGGTGAACATTCTCACTCTATCACTTAATAGTTGCGTGACTTTGAACAAGTTAATTTAATCTGTCTGTGTTTCTTATCTGTGAAATCAGATAATATTGTTGCCTCCTCATAGGGTCCCTCTGAGGATTAAATGAGAATATATAAGAACAGGACCTGGCACAGAGCAAACATGGCACACATACTTACTGTTGTTATTAACTTATACATGTGTTTGCACATCTATCTTTCAATTGTTTGAACTTTCAGAGCAACAAATTTATGCAATTCAAGGGAATATTTGGAGAATTAAGTGCCGTACGAACATTAGTCACTCAATCAATGCTTGTGGAAGAGATATACACCCATATATAGCTCTCTGAACAATATGAGAACAGGGTAGTGTCTTTGCTATAAGGTTAGAAATGCCAAATAACTGGCAACAGTTCTAAAACCATATTTTTTTTCTGTTAAAGTCTCAAGGTCTATTGAAGAACCACATTTTTCCTTCAGACTCCAAGTACAGAAGATGGTTGTTTAGTTGATTGATTTGAGTATTTATCTATGTTTATGTAGTATCTGGCCTGAAGTGGCTGATCTTGATTGTGTATCATTTTGTTTCTATATGAAAATTCCTTTTCTAATCAAGAATGGTTTCTCTTTGTATTATCATTCATTCTCAGACAAAACCTTACCTATTCAAAGAAAAAAATTTGAACCATTCATATGCATGTGGGTAGATATATTTATATAAATATAGAAACTTGAATCTTTTATTATAAAATGTTTAATAGTAAATATTAGGGATAAAATGACTCAAGGGAAGACTTACATGTATACGATCCCAAAACTAAGTACCAAGGATACCTTTTTGAGGTATAACTAAAAAGTAGGTCACATCTGTTTTGCCTGCTCCCTTGTAGCCAGGCTTTATATCCATGGGCATCCAAGGTCTCCATAGTTTTCTTCTTTTTCCCCAACCCCTTTTCTTGCCAGCTCCTTCAGCCTCCACTGCAATAGTCCAAGATCATTTTCTTTTTTGCTCCACTCTTTGAGGCTTTCTTTTTATCAGAAGTCTAATCCACTATTATGAGTTAACTCATGTTTATGTCTGGCACTAATTTAGTCTTCTAAGATAAGGAACACACTACAGTTTACATAACACCCAATCACATTTCCATCAAAAACTGTCAACAGAATCTCACCCTGAGTTCAGAGGAAAAGAAGAGTGAGAAAGGAGATAAAAGGCCTCTTAAATTTTCTTAAATTTCAGTAAATCACTTTAAATTCAACAAACATATTTGGCCTCTGCATGATGAGAATGCAAAGGTGGCTCCCAGCACTCCAGGAATTGTTTCCTATTAGATGTTGATGGCCCTGCTCTGGTGTATCCAGGAAGTGATTAGACTCAAACTGTCATCCATCCAGCTCAGGGTAGATGACATCATATAGGTGTCTACAGCCTAGGAAGTCATACTTATCCCTAAGCATTCTACTATACCCATTACTCTCAATATGGAGTGGGGCAGGGATGGCAGAGCCAAGGAGAAGTGTTGGGCAAGATGCTTACAATATAAAATCATGAGATATTTATTTTATGAATATGAAGTTAGATCCATATCAGTGTTTCCTAAGTTTAACTCTACATTCCAAGGTCAGAAAATGATATAAAATACACTTCAAGTACATATATAATGCCCTTAAAAAGCCACCCTATGAATTTATGATAAAGACCTAATTTGTATGACCAGTTTGGCAGTGCCATTCACTCCCATGTGAGACTGTCCTGAACATAGGACAACTTTCTTTGTAGGACAAAGTGATACATAGTTCCACGTTGTCACCATCACAGAAAAAGATTTGTTCTCTTGTAAAACACAGCTATACATTATACTGCCTTTTCTTCTACAGTGAATAGGAAGGAAGAATTAGTTTGCTCCATGGAATTTTTGTGGACTGAGGGTTTGGTAAAATAAAATGCAAGGGGTAATAAATTTCTCTTATTATAAAAGACTTGCAACAAATTATTTACTACTGAAAACAAACAAACAAACAAACAAACAAAAAAAACAGCAGTGGGTGAGCTAATGTGTACATTTATAAGACTGAACAGTGAGAAAAAGGATAAAAATAGAAAAAAATTAAAATAAAAGGAGAATCAAATCAAATCAAATATCTTTCAGCCTGTTGGCATATTTCTCAGTGAGCTGGCTATGGCTAGTTTATGCTGGGTCCTGATTATATGTTATACTCCTGATTCAATCTCAGTCTAGGCAAACTTTAACAGTTTTACGTATTATAATTAAAGAAACTCAGTGTTTTCTAATCTTTTGCTTGGGAAGCACAGGAGAAAAATTCCAACATTCCTTTTAATACCACGCCTTGTTGAGCAATTTTCAGGTAAGTGAGCAAACAACCCAAGAATTATCAATGAGATTTTCTTCTTTTCAGCAGGAGCCCATTCTTCTTTTCTGGTTCATGTACTCTAATCAAAGACACCACTCAATAGCGCACAGTGTGTGGAGAAGGAGACGGAAGATGGAAGGAGTATGAATGTGGGCACTTTTTAAAAAATTTCACCCAAGAGAAATATACAGTCATTTGTCAGACCAGTGATTTTACTGTCATATGCTATAACTGCCAAGAAACGCATACACACACAGGAAGTACTTCATAGTGAGGTATGTAAACATATCAGAAGGGGTATAATTGAGTGGCTATGGCTAATCACACACATTTGCCAGCATGCAGCATGGCATTTGAATTTTTTCTCGTGTATCAGCATTATGTTAAATATATCAAGAGTAAAGTAAGTCGTAGAATATTAGAGGAGAAACAAAGAGAGTGAGAGAAACAGAAAAAAAGAGACAGATTTGAAAATGTATGCCGTGCATGTATATATGTGTCTATGGTATTTTACAGTTTCTATTATAAACAGCACTTGTGAGCAGGGCAGTGCTTGGTGCCAAGTGCCCTGGGTATATATTTGCCCTTGTTTTTCATTGACAAGATGCAGGCCTATGTATACGCTATCAATGCTACTAGTCATATAAGATTATTACGCAATCTAAATAATATAGTTTGTCTATACTATTAAAAATGTTTGGTTTTTAGACTGAAAATGATAGAATTTTAAAAACGTTTATTCTGAAAGTCTCTTCTCTGGTGGCCTAATATTTTCACTCTAAATTGGGTAGGTGAAAGGAGGAAAGTCATGCCACTTGTGGGCTATATTCTACTATCGTCATTAGAAAATTCATTGGCCTTTACATTAACAATCCAATTTATTAAACAACAGTGGGAAATTAGCTAAGTTAATCAGAATCTAGAGCTCTTAAAAACTACTATTTGCAAATTCCTTTAATTTTTTTTTAAAAAGTGCCATAGAAAGAATTTCATTTGCTTTCACAGAAAGCCTCAGGTAATGGGAAGAGATGGCTTGTAACTGATGATAGGTGGTGTTTACATTTATAATTTCCTTATTTTTTATGTTTTGAAATTGATTCAGATGAAAGAATTATCAGACAACAGTTGCAGCCCTGGATATCATTTATGGCCATTTTCCTGGACATGTTAGACATACTTTTAGAACAATCATTCTGCACATTAGTGAAAATGAGATAATTCAGGGGTTGAATCCAGGAAGGCAGGAAAAATAATGCAAAGGTTTGGTCAATAGTCCCTGAAACTTGCCTACTCAGGGTCCTCATGTTCTTAAATAATGTGACTTCCTTTCTTGATCCTCAGATCATTTCCTAAAATAAAAGCTGTAAACCCTCTATGTAAAATTGGCTAACAGGACTTCATATAGAGGAATTAAAAACAATTTTTTAAACACAGTAAATTGGCTTTCAGCATTTATGGTATTTGTTTTAAGAGGTCTAATGAGGTTTTCTGGTTGGTTTGTTTTTTACCTAGGATGCTGCAATCTTCAGAGCCTTATGCATTCAGCACTCCTAAACATCTGTTCAGCCTCCAAATGATTAGGTTGTTTGACACTCAAATGCTGTCCCCTGGCAATAAAAATCTGACTATATCCAGTTGACCGTATAAGAAAGGAGGAGCTGCTGACTCATTTCCCACAAAATCTAAGGTAAATATACACACAGTTGGCACATGCTAATGCTATGGTATCTGCCTGGGACATTCTTCCAGACTTCCTGTCTTTCCCTTGACTTATAGTGAAATGATTTAGTTCTCTGAGAACTCTTGACTTCGTTAACATTAGCATGTTAAAGTTACTGTTAGTTAGCACTAACATTAGTGCTGCCCTGAACTGGATAGAAAACACAGCCCTTAACGCATTCCCCTCTTCAGGAAACAGCTCCTTTTCTTCCTTTCCAATGAGATTAGGATGTCAGGAGGAAGCACTGAAATTGGCTTGTTTTCATTTTACTCTTCCATTGTCTATGAATAAACCTCTCAGTGTAGATTATCATTTATCTAAACAGAAACAAATTATTCTAAGGTCAATTTATTAAACAGTTCATTTTCATACCATAGAATCCACCCATTTAAAATGTTAAATTCAATCATTTTAGTATACGCATGGATATGAGCAACAGTCACCATAGTGAATTTTAGAACATTTCATCACCACAAAGAAAGATTCTGTACCCTTTAGCTATCCTGTCTCCTATTCCCTGTCTCCAGCATTAAGCAAGCAGTCATCTACTTTCTGCTTCTCTTTATTTTCCTATTCTGTATATTTTATGTATATGCAACGTATGTGGTCTTTGGTGACTGGCTTCTTTCCCCTAGCTTTAACCATGTTATAGCATGTATGAATCAGTACTTTGCTCCTTTTTGTGGCTAAATAATATTCTATTATCTAGATATACCACATTTTGCTTATTCGTTCATCCATTTAAGGAAAGGTGGGTTGTTTTCATCTTGTGGATATCATGAATAATTATTCTATGCACATTTATGTACAAATTTTAATTTGAATACCTGTTTTAATTATTTTGGGCAAATATTTAGGAGTTGAATTATTAGGTCATATGTAATTCTATGTATAACTTTTAGAAGAAGTATTAAAGTTTTGCACATTGACTGTATCATTGTACATTTCCACTATAAGCTCCGTTATGAAACTAGAAAAGTGGTAGGTATAAAATGGTGACTTTTATTTTTCCTATACACATATTAGTAAAGAAGGAGTTTCATGAATCCTGGTGTCTTCTGTGGCAAAGACAATTTTTAGCTTTATATTTAAAGGTTAAGTTATAGGTTGGGGAACTAGTGAAAGGTTTAGGTGTTGCAGGCTATATAATGAAATGAAATGAAGCACAGGACTGGGGTAATCATGAATAGGGCATACAGCAATCAGACCAAAGTAACTTACCACCACGATAGCTTGAAATGGGAAATGGTTCCGAAATGGCATAAGGGAAAGAAATATTAGAAAACATTGACTAGAGGAATATTATAACGGGGAGCTTAAACAGAGTATCACAACTTGCTAAACAATATTAAAACAAGTAGAGAGCCCAGATATAAACCAGTATCCGTTTTGTTAACTTAAAGCCATGAAAAGCCAAAATGCCTACCCCTAGTACTGATTCATTGTTTTGAATGCTTAATACCTAAACAGCGAATACACTTATTTGGAATGTTTTGTATTAATGAAAATTAGAGTATCTCATTATCAAACATTTTCATCTATCAATGCATCTATGCTTATGCATCTAAGTATACATTTCTTCCACAACTCCAGCATTTTGCTGGATGATTTGAGAGTGCAAGATACATAGAAATGCTGGGAGATTTTAGTTTAGATAATAGTCAGGGAGAAATACTTACATAATAACCGAAGAGGTGAAATAGCTGAGAGAATGAATGATAAAGGCATTGGCTATGAGATTACCCTGTGAAGTCATTATAAGAGTAGGCCTCAAAAAAGACATAGATGAGGGATAGGAGTTTATGTTTAATGTTTATTGGTGAAGGGAGAGGGGCAGGGAATCCAGGCCTAGAGCATACCATGAGTTCAAAAAGGCAAGGAGTAAGGATGAAATGTTCAGTAGATCACCCATGGAAGATTCTACACAAAAGAATGAACACATGTGAATGATTAACACAATGAAAGATTAGTAAAACAGGTAGTTGTTACATAAATTTAGGTCTTAGAAGTCATGTTAAAATGTTTCACAAAAAAAGAGGAATCTCCTTAAACATTTTAAGAGAAAGCAAAGTATCATCAAAATAGTGTTCTTTAAATGCCATTTAACTCTGGAGAGCAGGAGAGATTTAAGGCCACATAGAAAACTGAGAGAAAAGTGTGTTGGGACATTGCAAAAATTCAGGATTCTGGTATGAGCACCTCCTTTATGGAGATAGAAGTGAAAATAATGGAGCAGGAAGAGAAATAGCAGTTGTTAGTGAATGGATTAAACATAACAGGTGGGAAAAGTGAAGTCAAAATAACTCAAGTTCAATAACAATCAATAGAAGCAGTTGTGTTGGTTAATACTGAGTGTCAACTTGATTGGACTGAAGGATACAAAGTATTGATCCTGGGTGTGTCTGTGAGGGTGTTGCCAAAGGAGATTAACATTTGAGTCAGTGGGCTTGGCAAGGCAGACCCGCCCTTTATCTGGTGGGCACGATCTAATCAGCTGCCAGCAGATATAAACAGGCAGAAAAATGTGAAAAGCTGAGACTGGCCTGGCCTCCCAGACTACATCTTTCTCCTATGCTGGATGCCTCCTGCCCTCAATCACTGGAGAGCAAGTTCTTCCGTTATGAAACTTGGACTGGGTCTCCTTGCTCCTCAAGCCTGTAGATAGCCTATTGTGGGACCTTGTGATTGTGTAAGTTAATACTTAGTAAATATATATATGTATATATATATATCCATACATATATGTACTCCATATATTTGTATCTCTGTACACATATATATGTATCTCCATACATACATATAGATACATATATGTCCTATTAGTTCTGTCCCTCTAGGGAATCCTAATATAGATTTTGGTACCAGGAGTGGTTCTAGAGGAAGCAAATATTAAGGATAGAGTCTTTCATTGGTTTTGGGGTTTCTGGTGTTGGCCGCTTAATATGATTCAACCCCAAAATGCTAAGGACTCCACATTTAATAGTATGAAGGACACTGATAGTCCTTGGCATGAACTGTTTAGAGAGTTATGCAAAATAAATGCTTTTGACAGTCCTGATTCGCCACTCAGGAGAGGCAAGGAGTTTAGTGATTCTACATGTAATGCCTTTGACCATATGTGGAGAACCAAAGAACATAATGAAGTAGGTTGGTTGCTCCTAAGTTCAGCAAACAAAGTGACGAAGGAAAGTGTTGAACTCAGGGATTATATCTCCTGGCTTCAGAGGCAGATACTGAGCATCAAATCTGTTAAGAGTGCCCTGAGTGAGAGTCTTATCCCCTGTAGAGAAAGAGTTGAAATTGTGGAAAAACAGACACAAACTCTTATCATGCAAATGGCTGACCTGCAATGAAAGGTGCATGCATGCACAACCTCGCCAGTTGACTACTGTTAAAGTGAGGGCATTGATTGGAAAATAATGGGACCTGCAACTTGGAATGAAGATGTGTGGGAGGACCCTGATGTAGCTGGGGACACTGAGTTTGTAAACTCTAAGGAACCTATCTTGCCAGAAGGAACAACTTCACCATCCCCAGTAGTGGCAACATCCTCTCCCCAACCCATGCTACCATCAGCCTTTCCACCTTTGTCTGAGGAGATAAACCCGGCACTGCCTGAGGCAACAGTGATGTCCTCCCCTGAGGCAAGTTGCCAGGCAAAATAATGTTGATTCTCATCAGGAGCCACCCCCAAGACCCCTGCTTGCTTCTAGACCTATAACCAGACTAAAGATCTGGTGGGACCCTAGAGGTGAGGTTGAGAGTGTGACCCAGGAGGAGGTGCATTACACTTGAAGGATGTTGTATTATGTTAGGTGTAATTATGACATTATTTTTGTCTTTATTTGAAGATTATGTATTACCTCAGGAGATGTGCATGGGCTCAGGTTGCCAAGTGGTAGACTTGTGCTGGTTAACACTGAATGTCAACTTAATTGGATTCAGAGATACAAATTATTGAACCTGGGTGTGTGTCTGTGAGGGTCTTGCCAAAGGAGATTATCATTTGAGTCAGTGTGCTGGGGAAGGCAGACCTGCCCTTACTCTGGTGAGCACAATCTAATCAACTGCCACAGAATATAAACAGGCAGAAAATTTTGAAAAGGCGAGAGTGGCCTAGCCTCCCAGCCTACATCTTTCTCCTGTGCTGGATGCTTCCTGTCCTCAAACACTGGACTCCAAGTTCTTCAGTTTTGAGACATGAACAACTGGCTCCCCTTGCTCCTCAAGCATGCAGTCAACCTATTGTGGGACCTTGCGATCATGTAAATTAATAGTATCTATCTATGAAGTATAATATATATATGTATACACTATTAGTTCTGTCCCTCTGGGGAACCCTGATTAATACAGCAGTATTTTGATTATTTTGAAGTTGTTGTAGACTAGCTGAAAAGCAATCACAAGTCACCAAAGAAATAACATACTACAAAAGTGTTTCATGAACTAATGGCATAAAAGAAGTTTTGAAAAGCATCTCTCTGTTATTTATGTCTGAAAGTATAAGCTCAAAAACTCAAAGGAAGAAGGATAGGGCACAGAATCATTCCAGATTACATTTTTATACAAAAAGTAGTTTTCCTTCTAAATTTTGCATTCATAACATGTACATTTCTCTAAGACATAAGGCAAATAATGAACTCAATGTCCTGAGATCCTCAAACAAGCCATATAACATTTACCTATAGTTCTATATAGAATAATGCCAATATTCACCAATAATTTTTTGGAGTTGGAATTTTTCCTTTTCAAATCATTTTTAGGATTATTCAGAAATATTAGGACATTTTTGGGAGATTGAGATTTTTCCAGAATGGTAAGAGAGTATCGGGGACCTTTCTTCTTTAAACATTGCCAGTGGCTTTAGTGATAAATAGAAGCCCTGTGTTCAAAACCACTCCAACTCTGAGGCTAAGGAAAGGACTGTGGTTAAGAAGGAAAAGTCAGCACTGAAAAAAACGCAAAGAAAAAAAAATGAAATAAATTTAAAAAAAAAAAGAGCTTAGTCAGTTTGGAGACATTTAATACCTTTCCTATGTCCCTATATAGATTATTCTTACACATTCCTCCACAGTAATTCTTTAATATGCCAAGAAAAAGGGTGGTAGGTAAGTTTCAAAGACAGAGAAAAACACAGTATTTAAATAACTGATTTGGAAATCCTCACAGTAGGAAACACAATTTAGTCAGTGCTCATTTAAAGATGAAGCAGGTACAATCTCAGCTTTATTGGAATACTCGACAGGTGGCAGAAGAATGTACTTTTCTCTTTAGCAGCCCCCTAGGAGAATATTTTATTTTCCCTTCCCATAAAGAACAGAACTGATTTAAATTGATGCATTAAACATTTCTGCCGCAGAATCCGTGGATCCTTACCACTGGTATAGCAGTGAGGATCACTTGAATACTTTAAATTAAGTTTCATAATCCAAGTGTCACTGAATATTCTGAGTGCAATTATAAAATAGCAAAGCTGTTTTTCTCTTTTTTGTTCTTAATTCGAACTAATAAACAGCATAAAATCTGCACAACTCAATTAGTAATGTTGTCAAATTTTCTAATTGATGTGCTTTGAATATTCAAGAAATCAGATAATGCTTATACTACCTTTCTTTTATTTTAAAATTTTTAAATAAATTTAGAAGCTAACACTGAATGGCATGTTCAACTGAACATCTGTTCTAAGTGCATGTCAAATTAACCTGCTAAATTAGCATCTATTGCAACTTTACTTTTTTCCCCTATTCTCTGTTAAACATCTCTAAACTAATTTGAAGACTTCACATTCTGTTACAAAACATGCAATTGCAAACATTTTTGTCAAACAGTGTTTAACTCTACTGTGGAAATCTAAAATTGCATGGTTTGTCTGTTTTTGCTTCAGGACCATGGACAGAGGTGCAAAGTGTCATTCCTGCCTGTTTAAGATGGTGATAATCACCAAAATATTCCTGTTCTGGTAAGGATTTGGCATTGTGTCAAAATGAAGCAAGCGGTGCTCCTGATTTTTCCTCAGTTCTAAAATTTCCATTACCTACTATATGAAAACAACTTCAAAGTGAACCAGGCCATTATAATAACTCTGATACCTGTTTTGGTCTAGCAACATTATGCAAACACAGAATAAGTATGAATTTAGAGGCAGTTATTAAGATTCATATTTACTTCCTGCTGGATGATCCTGGAGTGTAGTTCATGTTGACTCAAAAGGTCACCCAAGTCCTATATGGAAAGAGCTTCTCCATCTGTAACACTATCCATCCTGAAGGCAGTCTATCTTTATAGTGGCTGTTAGCATGGGGCATTTCTGGCAGATTAATTTTAGTTCAAAGATAACCATTACCTACAACACTTTTGGAGTTTTCAAGATTCCCCCCCAGATATTGGAGGAAATTGGAACCTTATCCTTAATAATTTCTTGTGGGAGAATTTCTTTATTACTTCCAAGAAATAGAAATTATCTCTGATGAGCTCTAAAGTGAGGTATCATCAATCTTAAGAAAAGCAGAATAGGAAACACAGGCATAAGTTCTATTTCAGAATCGCAACAGTGATTGTCATATATATTTAAGGTTACGCATAAAACAATCAGTGAGAAATCGTGTTTATTTCTTTTTTAAATCATTAAACTGCTATGTATTCTTTCAACATGAGCACTGTATTTGAAATAAAAGGTATTGCTGCATTATTACATTTTAAGGTGGTTTTAGTATTTTTATACCAGTGGGAAGTTTTAATTAGAAATCTTAGCTTATTCTATTCAAAAACGAATGAGATAGAAGTAAATGCAAGTGAAGCATTAATCTGCTAAAACTTTTTTTTTCTCTTCTTTATATATTTTGTTTTCTTTTTGTCTTCCGCCAAGTGAAAGAGCTCTGTGTATCAGTGCCAGGAGGAGCCCAGTAATGATTAATTTACTGAGCTGTCAAACTAGGACACTACGTGTATAAGCAGGTTAGTAGTGTGAGGGGTACAGGCTATCCCTCTTATGAGAGAAACTTTGTTTGAAAGCCATTTGTAATTAAGAAAGGGTAGGAGGTGGTAGATGAAAAAAGAGATGAGAAAAATGACGAAATGAATGTTCCGACTAAGAAATTCATTATTAAGGGAATTTTCAAGCCTTCAAATATGCCCTAATCCTTCTCTATGTTAGCATGTTTTCTGTATATTTTAAGAATTATATGTTAGCTAATTAATAGGAAACTTACAATGTTTCAATGGTCAATCTGACGTTGCCCATTAAGTCTTCTCTGGGTCTCAGTTCACCTTTCATTTTGGAAAATTTACTAAATTTGCTTTATTCTTATTTGTTTCTGAAAATGGAAGTAAAACATACCACAGAGAAATACTATAAAGAAACATACAATTAATAATCTGACATAAAATGCAGTCATACTAAGTACTGTTTAAGATTATATTCTCACATTGAGTGGAGGAGGATCTTCATAACAGATATAGACTATTTTCATCAATCAGGTTTCCAAATTTAGGCTTGGAGTTTCTCAATCCTGTTTTAATGGAATTAATACGATAGAAGATACAAGGATTTTGCTCTGTTTTTGTTGGGTTCCCAGTCGCTTGAACTTACTGATATAAGACTGCTCATGAAACCATATTACGATATTACATATTCTTTCCTAGAAAGTAGCCTTGTTGTTAAAGTTTGAAATGCCAATTCTATTTCTATTGGTATGATAAAACTCCTGAATTTTTCAAAAGCACCATTTTAACTTAATTTTAGGGGCTGTGTTGGGAAAAGAGGGGATACAAATAAACCTTGTGTCTAATACTTTCTAAATTTATGATTGTAACTCAGTAGTCTTAAGTTTAAGAGGGGCATTCAGTGCTAGATATCTTGAGAGATCATATCTTGAAACTAACTCTAGTTGCACGGTCTGTGTTTACACAGAAGTTAGTTCACCATGTTCATCCACTAGCAGTGAGAAGACTTACATTGCTTAAGTGTAACCTTTTCTTTTAAATATTGATGAGCTTTGAACCCAGAACCTAATCAAATACTTAATCATAGAAAACCTCAAAACAGAAGACATATACTTCATATAATTAATTCAGTTCCAAGGATAGTTCATCATTATTTCATTGTATCCTGAACTAACTGTACCAAAATTAACTTTTTCTGTAAAGAAGAAAGTGCCTTTTAAAACACAAATTATATGCAATAATAAATTGGTATACACTCAGAAAATAAAGTGGTTCCATAACTGTGTGAATATCAAATCATACATTTCTAGTAGCACCTCTATTTGGATATTACTTAACAAGGTTCTGTGGATCTTATTCTCAAGAATTTTGTGAAATTGTACTATTAAGATAATAGTTACATTATTACACTGCTTCCACTAATGAACCTATATCTTATCTGCTCTAATGATGATAATAATTAACATTTATTCAGCAGTTATTTATGCCAAGCATCTAAGCTTCATAGCCGCACTCAGAAGTAGGTTTTACTTTCCACATGAGGAAACTGAGATTAAGAAAAGATACTTTAACTTTCTGATCAGCGCAAGAGTTTTGACCTGCTCTGTTTCCGACCTGGGCCAGCTCATCCCTCCTTGGGCAACCTCGTGGTTTCCTGCTCCGGGGAGGTCACCATATTGATGCCAAACTTTGTGCAGACATCTGATCCTGCTAGAGAACTCCTAGGCTCAAGTGATCCTCCCGCCTCAGCCTCCCAAGTAGCTGGGACTACAGGCATGTGCAATACTTTAACTTTCTAAAGCCATATTAGTTTTTGAACTGGAATTAGAAACCAAATTCACCTAATCTTAAATCACATCCTATACCACCCACTACCACCAACTCCCCTCCACCCCTCAACCCAGGCCCTGGACACTTTTCCTATTCTGCTGTTTATGACTTCTGCTTTTAATCCTTTAGTTTTATGTGAGCAAACATAGTTGGATCTTTTTTGTGTGTGGTTTATGTCATTCCAACTTTTTACATAAGGATCCGACATAACTAAAGAGTTTTGCATGTATCTTCCAGAAGACATCCTTTATTTGTAAGATGTTTGTAAGTTCTCACTTTCTGTCCTAATTAATTGTTGGAATTTTTCTTATCAATACAGGATTCATGCTCTTGGTGCTTTGTATTTGATTCCCCATTCAACAAATGAGCAATATATTCATAAGACTTAAAAATCAATAAACAAAAACAAAACAAAAACGTTGGAATGAACAGGCAAAGTGTACCAGAAACTGGGCTGGAAACTCAGGATAGAGAACTTATTAAAGTCCAGTCCATAAAGTAACTAAGTCAAAAGAAGACAGGCATGTAAACAAATAAATTAGAATACAAGTAATAAATACAATGACAGGAACATGGGTATGTAATAGAAATAGTTTTGAAAAATGATTTATTTTTGGGGGGGTACAGGTAAAGGTGGAGAGACAAAGAATTTAAAAAAATGACACCTGAGTTGAGTTTTGAAATATGAATAAGATTTTGCCTGGTGGGTAGAGGCTTAAGATGGTTATGGGAGGAGAAAGGGATTCTGGGCTGATGGCAAATATATCATGCATGATCCAGCTAGTCAGGGCATAAGTTCAAAGTATAATTTCCCAAGGATAACTCTAAAAAGGTACTTCTCTGCAAAGCCATCATCCAGAAAATGTCAATGCCCCTTTTTACACATCCTTCTTGTCAAGAAGTCAGAATACTGCAGTGGCAATTTAAACACTAGTTACATTTATGCTTTGTAGATCCATGTTTCGTACATTCTCTGAAGATCTTATCTAATTGTACTATCTATTTTTCTTATTTTATTAACCAGATTCCTAGATCTGCTTATATTAACAGGACCAGATCAATCATTAATACCGTTCCACAGAAAAAAGGGCACAAGGCACTATTAATGGCTGTTACTTCTTTACAATATTTATTCATAGGGAAAAAATCCAAAGTGGAGTCTGATTATCCTAGCCATCAAAGATTAAAATAAAGTTTAGAACTACCCTACTGGATTACAGTGCTTGTGGAAGAGATATAGTAGCAAATACATTTTAGCAATTCTTATGCAACCATTTTTTTTTAAATAAGTGTTTTACATATAGTAACTCAATTTAATCTTTACAACAACCTTGAGAGGTGAGCATTATTGTGATTTCCATGTTACAAGTGTATACACTGAGGCACAGAAAGGTTTAGTTACTTGACCAAGTCACACAGTTTAAAGGGATAGAGTTCAAATTCAGACTTAGACAGTTTTGCTTCAGAGTCCATGCTTCTAAATGCTGACTGTGTTATGTTGTTGATGGGCAAAACAAAAGAGAGCCCTGTTTTATTAAGATAATTCAGCAAATTATTACTTAGAATCTACTACTTTTCCAGCTCAACTTTTTCAGTGTTCTGGGAAAAAAAAAAAAAATTCAAAGTTCTTTTGCTAAAGGAGCTTACAACTTTTCTTTAAAGATAATATTCCAAACAATTGGAAAGTACAGCAAGATCAATTGCAGAAGTAATAATGAAAAAGCAATAAGCCTTTTTTCTAATAGTGAAAACATGATAAAATCATAATTAGTTAACTTCGTTATTTTATTTTAGTATGTCAAGACAATTTTGATTACTTATTGGGTACAGAACCCTAAAAAAGCTAAAAAATATACAATTGAGGGTTTAAAAAATCTAACTGGAGATTTTTTCACACCTATATGAAAAGAAACAGCAATACAAGGAATATATCAATGAGGAAGTGAGAGAAGAATTTAGTTAAGAAACATTCATTTATATCTATTATGTATACAATTCTATACCAGGCATAGCAAAATGCAAAACATCTTGTAAGCAAGGTCAGTGATAAACATTAGTTTATAATTTAACAGGAAAAGGAAAGCACACACTCCTTGAGAAACACTGCCAGGTAACAGAGCAACAAATGAAATCTGGCTGCCAGCAATGTTGATACATAAAATAAAACTATGTAGAACACTCACAAAGGTATAAAAATCCCCAGAAACAATTCCAGGAAGGTGAGAAGTTTGAACCACTCATAAGGAAATGAAGCATGCATTGGCAGGGTACGACAGGACAATCTGTGCAAAGTGCTCCAAAACGCCATGAAGAAAACAAATTAATGGTAGGAGAGGGTGCAAGGCAACTGGACTTGGCAGAATAGAGATATGCAAAGGGTTAGTGTAACAAATGATGCTACTGATGCTGTGGGCAGTCAATAGAAAGTCTTGAATTATTGACTTGTAGCTGAAATGTGACTCATTAGGCATTTAGGAGCCACATTGATAACTTGGGATAGGAGAGGAAAGAAAAGATTGTCTGGAAACTTCATGAAGGATGAGTAAGAGTATGTGTGAAAGATTGATGGCAGGTCAACAACTCCAAGTGGTTGGTCACCAAAGCTAAGACAGAAGCTGTGAGATTTAGAAATAGAGCTGAGGTTGAGAGATTTAGCAAGGGAATTACCCAAGGGACAGACTAGAAGTTATTAAGGCAACCCTCAATTTTTCATTTGAAATAATTTATTACAGAAGAAATATTAAAGGATCAAGGAAATAGACTGCCATTAGAAAAGGAGTTGAAGGACTGTTTGGAAGAGGAGGAAGAGGGGGAGGAGGCCAGGAGAGGAAGAAGAAGGAAAAGAAAGAGGCAGAGAAGGAGGAGGGTTAAGTGGAAAAGAAAAAGGAGGAGTTGGGGTGTGTGTGTGTGTGTGTGTGTGTGTGCGTGCGCGCACGCATCCGTGTGTGCTGTCATTCATCTATAAGAATCATCATGGTCATGATAAGTACTGTCAGTTAATCAATTCTACAAAATTTCCTTTTATCTTTCAATTACCTCAGCAGTAGCTTAATATTTACTGTACACCCACATTATACTGGGTTCTGGTAGAAAAATCTGTGTGTTGTTGCTGGCAGTATCCCAGGAGGTATGGTGTTCAGGTAGAACCAGTAGGTGTTAATTGATAATTGGGCTTTATGGAACAAGATAATGTCTTTAGTGTGCATATTTGCCTCCACCATATCAAAAACATGACCATTTTTCATATAAATTGAGAGGGTTTTTTGAAATATATGTTGCCTGCACTTCGTATTTCTCATGAATATTTCTAATACTCATTCACAATGCATTCAGATGTTAACTACAGTCTAACAGATGCATAGGTGAATATGAACACACTGTTTGTAAATTGCAGCCTTTGTAGAATGCCTACATTGTTCAAGTCCCTGCAGCATTGAATGTGAAGCAGAGCCCACTCTGCTCTATCCATCTGTTGACAATGCATCCAAGGAAAATAGAAAATGATGGCCTCCCAAATCTGCACATTAGTGAACACAAACTGAGCCACACAGTGACATCTTTCTCCTTAAAAATAATGATGCAGGCTGTCTCCATTACTTAAGAAAGCCAGAGCTCACACTGAAAGGTGTCAAAAAACACTGTATTATCCCACTTTGCCCGGAGGTGCCTTGACAGCACCTTTCCTGCCATAAGAATGGATTACAGGCAGGGTGGTAATCAGCCAAGAAGTTAGTAAAAATAAGTTCTTTTAAGAGCAGAGTGTGAATCTGTGAACATAATAAAAGGAGTTTACCACCACACTGACTAAGGGAACACTTAGCTCCTTGCTGCCTTAAACGAACCAGGAAGAGTATGACCCCGTGATACAGGTTAATGAAGGGCAGCAGGGACTTAATTGTACTTTGATTAAAAAAAAAAAAAAAAAAAAAATACCTGATGAGTGCTCTGTGAAGCCCACTGAGTAACAACTATGTTGAGCTCCAAGGATCTCTGGTGAAAGGTGCCATAGCGAGGCATAGAGACAAACTGATATGGGGAAAAGTGAGAGACAAACAGATGGAAAAATGAAAGGGAGAGAGAGGCATGAGAGGAACTGGATGATGTTTTACACAGGCAACAGAAGGAGAAAACAAGAGTCAAAGACAGAATAGGACAGACACCGATCTAAATTCAAAGAGTTTAGTTCAACAGATTTAACACAGTCTAATTCAGCAGGATTCTCTGAGATGTCCACCCAATGTGCACAATTCTTTCCAGGATAACACTAAAGAAATCCCCTAGAGGCCCACAATAGCAAATGTTCTATTATTCCTCTAAGTTTTCCACCTGCTCACCTAATTATCTCAACAGACTCTAACTGGCTAATACTGACACCCTAATGAGAAGCAGGATACAAGGGAGACTTCAGATAAAGGAGAGCCAACATTATCACGCAAGTCAAGTTCATAGAAGGTGTTGTGAGAGAAAGAAAACCCGGGTGTGAAAAGAGCCACAATTTGAAATCTTTCTTCTTTTCCTTTTTGAATTAGATTTGTCCTGTCTGTAGGAGACCAGTTGATTTCCTTGGTTATCCATCTGGAAGCATGGCTGCTGCTACCATGTTGGTCGGCAGGTAATTATATTCTTCTTTATATACTTGTACCTTTATGATGATACCTACTTATTAAAAACTTACTACATGTCACTTGTGGTGCTGGATGCCAAAACTATGTGATTTCACTTAACTCTTGCAAAAATGCTATGAGAATGATATTATTAGCCTCATTTTTCAGAAGATCATGCTGAAAGTTCAAAGAAGTTAAGTAACTGCCCAAAGTCCAGGTAAACAGGAGGTTGCAGCCCTGCCATTCAAGCCCAGGCATGTGGACCCCACAGTTAAAATTTCTGTCACTCATTTAATATTACCTCTCACTTTTTGGTAATAAGAAGATGAAATTTTACTAAGTGACATATTATTTAAAGAAATTATGAAAAGAGACAAGTAGATAGATTTACCAAGCAGAGTTCATAAAGCATAATGTGGACTGGGATCATCAACTTGCTTGGAAAAAGATACTAGGTTCACAGATTTTCAGGGCTTTTTCCTCATCCAGTTTCAACTAGTTTAATTTTCTGCAGTACATTATCTGCTTAGGCACACAGGGCAGTCACTCTCCAAAGAAATTCTTGTTGTTAATCCATAGTTTAAAGCTAGCATCTATGCCCAGATGGGGAATCCCTCTGAGCTTCTCAATCAAAGGTCCTGGCCATTGACATCTTCTGATTTATAAATGTTATCCTTGCACTGGGACTTCTTCTTTCATTCGATTTTTTTTGTATCTAAAGAGTATCCTGAGGTCTCAGCTCAATTGCATAACCCATTTGACTGGTATTCCTAAAGAATAATACATCCTTTTGAAAATTGGTTATATGCAGATTCTCAAATTCACCAGTTACCTACCGTTTCTCATCAACTTCCCTGCTAGCTGCCAACCTACTAGTCAAAGTCACCATCATCTCTTGTGTGAATTGTTTCAATAGCTTCTTACCTTGTTATTCTGCTTTCACCACTTCTCCCCTATTGTCTGTTTTGCAGAGTGGAGAGTAGCCAGAGTGATTCCTTGAAATTCTAAATCAGATTGTGTCCCCATCGTGTAGTCAAGGCCTCCTCTGGCTTTCCTTGTCACTAAGAGTAAAATCTAAATTTCTGATCATGGTTTAGAAGGCCTTAAAGAGTCTGCCCCTTGTCCATTCCTTCCAGCTATACCAGCCCGCTTGCTGTTCCTCCAACGTAAGAATTCCAAGTATGTTTCCACCTCAGGCACTTTGCATCTCCTGGTCTCTCTGCTCAAAATGCACTTCCTCCAATAGTCATACATTTCTCACCATCCATTTTTCTTGGGTTCTCTACTTAAATTTCACTTTGCCAGTAAATCTTTCCTGGCAACCCATTCTTCTTCTTTAAGACTTTAAGATAATCTTTTTTTACTTTTTAACATCTCTGAGAATTGGACGCATCTAATGATTGATGATGTCTTACAATTATAATTGGAAGCTTTTCTTTTAAAATTGGTAGATAAATATAGTTACATATTTGCAACTGTTGATGTCTTTGCCTTAATGAAATACCACGATTTAGCACTACCTGCTTCTTTTTGCATCATCACCTTTTTTGCCCACTTTATTTTTTCTTCATGTCACCCAGATGTATGAGCAGTAACAGATTATGCCACTTGAAAATATACCTCTTGGACATATCAATTATTTTGAGCCAAACGTCAAGAAAAGCTCTAAAACAGGGCCCAAGATTTTCCTTTGTAAATAAAAGTTATATTTACTTTTTGAAATCCCATTTGTAGAGATGTCTCCTTCTTCTTTACCAGGGAAAGGAGGAATCTTAGCTTTTATCAGTGGAGGAATTTAAATTTGCACAATGAAACTTATTTAAAAACTCTTGTTTACCAGACTTTTTTTTTCAACTTTTATTTTAGGTTTGGGGATACATGTGCAGGTTTGTTACGTGGGTAAATTTCATGTGACTGAGGTTTGATGAATGAATAATCCCATCACCCAGGTAGTGAGCATATTATCCCATAGGTACCTTTTCAGTTGTCACACCCTCGTGCCCCGCCCTCTCTAGTAGTCCCCTGTGTCCATTGTCCCCATCTTTATGTCCATATATACTCAATCCTCCACACTTGTCTTGCTCACCTTCCTATAATTTGGTTACCCGCCTAGAATCGCCAATCTCCTTTTTGTTGGTTACAGCCTAAGATAATATGTACATACAAGTTCTAACCACTGCTTTGAGTTACACATCTCTGAGCACTCCCATTTGTAAGTACAATGCTCAAGTTAATAAAATTCTGCTTGTTTTTCTCTTATTAATATGTCTTTGGTCAAATTAATTTGCAGGGCCCCAGCTGGAGAACCTATGATGGATAGAAGAAGAGATTATTTCTTCTTCTTTACAGGTAGGTATGCTATATATTTATTAATTTAATTGTTTATTTTCATCTTCAACTAGAAAATCAGCCCCCTAAGAGGAGGAACTTCCTCTTTTGGATCATAGTTTTACTTCCATGTCCAAAATCGCGCTTGGCATATACTGGAAACTCCATAAAATACTTGTTGAATGAGTACATTAAAGATTCTCTTTGATGCGTCTCTCAGATGTGACTCCTGCTGTCCTACCTACTAACGTGATAGTTAACAGAGAGACATGAGACACTGTCCTGTAGACAGTATCGGGGGACTACAGTCTCTCCTGAAGCCATATGCAAAAAAGTTGGAAATAAACTGCTAAAAATCCAGTAAAACAGCATAGGCATCCTTTAAAAATAATAGTCTTAAAATACCTTTACAGCATAATGGAAAACAAACAAACAAACAAAAATCCTAATAACACTGATAGCTAGTAAACCTTGACAAGGGGCTGTGTCAGATCATGACAAACGTTTTTTAAATAACCATTTCTAAGGTAGTTCATTTGGGAATATGAAGAACAACTCAATTTTAATAACCGATTTCTATTTTCAATTGCTCCTGAAGACTTGCTGATTTTACTCAGAACAGTGACCACAAGAGACAACAACTCCTCCTCTGTGTGTGCAGCCACCAAGAAGGAGGAGTTGCTAAAACCCCTAGGCTGCCCAAGTACATCCATTAGCAGAGAATCAAGTCTATCCACAGATTTCCAAAAGGTGTGAACTATTTTACAGTATTTATATTTTACAGGATTTTAAGGCTTTTTGTAGTAAGCTTCTGTAAATAAATGATTTACTAGTATAGCCACTGACCCACGAGATTATTCCCTTTGTGTTTGGAACTCAGTGAAAGCGTTCAAATTCTCTGAGTTGGGGCCCCAGGGAGTAGCCTCCAATATGTTCAAACAAAGGAATCAACAGCAAATCCCATGAACTCATCTGCTAAACAGTCTCCAAAATTTGATATTCAGATGTTCTTCTATGGACATGGGCATTTCAGCATGTTATGGACAGCAGACTTTCTGTGGAAATGTAGTTGCTTTGATTGGCAGATGTCCCTGTGAATGTATCTCCCTCACTACGGTTGCATTTTCTGTCTTCTAACTTAATAGCCAGACCAATTTTAAGAAAAATTGGGTTGAGAGAAATATTCTGAGACTGAAGCTTTCTCTGTCAAATACTGCACCCTGGGGCCAATTTATACAGCTGGGGCAGAATGGGCACGGAATATGATGATTGACAGACCCTTGGGAACAAGAGTGTTTTCTAGTGTCACAATCATCTTTATATATTTTTGTCTTGGTTTCAGAGGCCCTTAAATAAAAACGACCCCCACTCAAAATAATATACTCATGACGATTCCAGAAGATACTATTCTCCTTTGAAAATAAAACAAAAACCATGCTCCTCTCTTTCAACTCTGGGTCCTAGCTCTCTGGCATTTGCACTTGAAAGTTTTCCAACACCTTTGAAGTGAGAGACTTGAGATTTTTCCGGCTGCTTAGAGCACATGGTTCAGTAGACCTCAATGTTCCTGGGACGGTTGATATTTTTTCTATCCTTTCAGTCACAGGAAAAGCTCCTATGTTACAACTCAGTACCGTGTCAGAGCGACACTGCTTCAATAACCCCTCTCCTCCTGCTCACTGCTCGTGAAACTCGTGAGACCTAGAGGAAGGCTTTCATTTCTTGTCTGTCATGTGCTATACAGGGGGAACATAAAACATTACAACTTTTAAAAATAAATATCTCTGCACATTCATTAAACTTTTATTCAGGGAAAATTAAAGTTATCTAAAACAAAATTGTAAGTGAATCAACCAGCCATCTCCCCAAAATGCAGCTAAATAGAACAGTTGGGTTTGCATTATCGGTTCGTTCCAAATAAGATGCTATGCAAGCCAACTCTAAATGCTATTTGACCTCAACTAGAAAGCAGCCTTTTAAATGAATGGATCATTTCTATACATTACACAACTCATCTACTCCATCATGCAAGATGCACACACACTTTTTCCTAGAATGCTTATCCTTGACAGTCAACAGTTTCTGAGCAAACTGGCCCTGACATCCCTCATGGAAAATACCTACTAATGTATTAAATGGTCTGTAAGAGATTATAGAGTGGGATCTATAATTAACTCTAGAGCAGTTGGCATTAAACTATAGTGTGTGTAAGATTCAGCTAAGGCTCTTGTTACAGTAACTGAATTAAATTCTCAAAGTGGGGCCTGAGAATCTAAACTTTGATCACACATACTGGATAAATTTGATGGAAATGTTGAAAGGCCAGACCCTAGAAAGCCCTGGCTCACGGAATTGACTTCTCCATGAAAAGTTTATGGAATAACTACACTAACTTAAAGATAAGTTCCTCCTTAGATTTATCATGTATCCAATACAAAATTATTTTTTATTGAGGTATTGGGAGGCTATCAGACACTATCTCTTAAAATGTGAGTATGTTCACCTGAAAAATAAATTTATTTGGTACATCAGGGACTACCAATATACTGAGCATAGAAAATATTTTGCTAGGTATCAACCAGGAATGGAACTCTAAGGAATTAGAATAAGCAAACATTAATGGAAGGGGGTCAGAAACATTTGGAAAGAGTTACTGCGGTAGGAGTTCAGACAAGCAAGGGAAGAGTAAGCAATCAATGAGGACGTATGAGGAACAGGACTTCTAGATATGACTCAATAATATATTAACCATACCTCCATATTACCTTCCAGTTTACAAAGTGCTTGCATGTACACTTTAAAAAGTTTTGTTTATGACTACCCTGTAAAGAAATGTGTAGTATCAGAAGTGTAATAATTAGCAAAATGTCTCAAGTCAAATTTTTCTGGGTTTAAATCCTTTATTAATCACTTCCTATCTTTGTGAGTTTAGACAAAAAAATTTAGCCTTTCTGGATTTCAGTGCCCTGTCTGTGTAGTAGGAACAATGATAATGCTTACCTCATGGGGCTATAACAAAACTCCATAAAATTAATGCAAAATATTTAGTCATCACAATGTCTGACACTTAACACAAGTTCAAATGTAAATTTTCTTATTTTTTACTTGACAGGGAAACAGACTCAGAAAATTATGTGACTGACTAATTACACCGTGATTATATTCGGGAAGACTGAACTCCAGTGTTTCTGACTCCTAAGTCACATTCCAGTTCTTTCCTCTATACTAGATTTCTTTAAAAGGACGAGTTAAAGATCAAGAAATGGATACCTCATCTAATTCATAATGACTTTAAATAGTACATTTATAATCTATACCTTGCTTATTGTGACAAAGGCCTCTGTGAAACTGTACTAGCATATTGTCTCAAATATCTTTCACAAATACAGATTGAGTATGTCTTATTCAAAATGTTTGGGCCTCAAAGTGTTTCAGATTTCAGATTTTGTCCGATTTTTGAATATTTGTATTATGTTGGCTCAGCTTCCCTACTCCAGAAATCTGAAACCCATAATGCTCCAGTGAGCATTTCCTTTGATTATCATGTTGGTGTTCAAAATATTTCAGAATTTGGAGGATGATTTTAGATTTTCAGATTAGGGATATTCAACCCATGCAATAAAACCAGAATAAATTCTGATTCATGGTTTGTAAAAATCCCAGATCTGTGGGACTATCCAATTGCGATTTTGTTTATTTATGTATATATTTATTTTAAATTTCCATTTTTATTTTAGATTCAGGGGGTATATATGCAGGTTTGTTACAAGGGTATATTATGTGATGCTGAGATTTCAGCTTCTATTGATCCCATCACTGAGACACTAAACATAGTTCTCAAAAGGAAGTTTTTCAGCCCTTGCTGCCCTCTCTCCCTTCTTTCCTCCTTTCAGAATCTCCAGTGTCTATTATTCTCATCTTTATGCCTGTGTGAACCCAAGATTTAGCTCCCACTTTTAAGTGAGAACATATAATATTTGATTTTCTGTTTCTGTGTTAATTAGCTCAGGATAATGTACTGCAACTGTATCCATGTTGCTACAAAGGACATGATTTCATCATTTTTAAGACTGAGTACTAGTCCATGATGTATATGTATCACATTTTCTTCATCCAGTTTACCATTGATGAGCACCTAGGTTGATTCCATGTCTTTGCTATTATAAATAGTGCTACACTGAACATACAAATGCAAGTATCTTTATGATAGAATTTATATTCCTTTGGGTATATATACAGTAATGGGATTGCTGGGTCAAATGGTAGTTATATTTTTAGTTCTTTGAGAAATTTCCAAACTGCTTTTGACAAAGGTTGAACTAATTTGCATTCCCACCAAAAAGCATATAAGTATTTCCTTTTCTCTGTATCCTCACCAACATCTGTTATCCTTTAACTTTTTAATATTAGCCATTTTGACTGGCGAGACAATATCTCATTGTGCTTTTGATCTGCATTTCTCTAATGATTAGTGATGTTAAACATTTTTCTATGTGTTTGTTGGCTGCTTTCTTCTGTTGAGATGTGTCTGTTCTTGTTCTTTGCCCACTTTTTAATGGGTCAACTGTTGATTTAAATGCAAGATTTCAAGTGAATCCTTGAATATTACTAGGCTCAATGAAGTCCTTGGAGATGTCCTGAAGAGGTCAAACTAGAATTTATTCTGAGCAGACACTGAGTTCTCCTCATCACTCTGGGGTTTAGATCTGTATTGCAACATCCCTGATGACACTGGAATCCCTGGCTTCCTGCTTCCTTGGAGCTGCCTTAGAGACAAGAGTCCCCTGGAGTACAAATGGGGACACCACAAGCATGACATTGCTCTGCCATTTGCACCACCGGCTTCCCTTTGGGAAAATCCAAGAAGAATAAAGTAGACAAAGATATCCTGATTCTTGGGGCCAATCAGGTGATGCTCTGAAAGATGAGACTGGCTGCAGGCAAAGGACTACATGATCTATAGACCCTTCATTGATCTTCCAGCTACTTGTACAGTGTTGAGTATATTACAGGTATCCAAAATAGCTTGCTAAATACTCTATCAAATCTTTTATTCCATACACACATAGAATATATGCATGTATATAAGAAAAAAAAAACAGTGGCCATATTGTCTGTTTTTGCCAAATAAGAATGTACAAACTCTATAGCAATTTGTGACCCAGAATACCATAGACCAGTATTCTCTCTTCCCCTCACCACCAGCCCCACAACAATCATATGGAGCATGAAACTTTTTAATACATTGGCCAATGACATCTACTTCTTTCCATGGGGAATATACTATAATAGAAACAAATCACCTCCAGTCATTCCCATGTAAGTAAAATGCACTGAAGGTGTGATCACCATAAAGCTTTTGATCTAAGTGTTAAACAGCAACAGTTATAAAGCATAATGTGAGATTTTCCTCCTCTCACTCTTCTAAGTATTGACTCAAATTACCCAGTTAAGACTTGGAGCATGTACTCTGAATTATATATGGAGGAGATATATTGACAGTAAGCGCACTTAACTAAGCCCATCCCGTGCTCTGAGGTTAAAACTAGAGAATGTCTGTAATCGATTCCCTCAAGGAGCTGTTACAAAGCCAATGTGTACAAGACTAGTCTCCAAATGAGCTCCCCAACATGCTTATTAAGTAAAAAACAATAACAACAACAACCACAAAGAACAACACTGGACTAATGCCTAAAAAGTAGCTAGGTGCAAAGAGAACTTGATCTGAAAAATATTTTAACCTCTGATCTGCAGTGTTCTTTTTTTTTTTTTTTTTTTTTTTGTCCTGTGGCTTTTTAGTTAAGAGCTTTGACAGAGAAGCACTGATAGTCATCTTTCTTCAAACTAGGTAGATGTGTTTTTCCTCAGGCTTTGTTTTGTAGTCACAATTCAGGATTCTCATTTATCTCATGCTATTTATACGTAAGTCTTTGCACCCCACACAGCTTATGGTGAAGTAGCAGAGGGTAGAGAAGCAGTGGTATAGGATTAAATTTTAGGCCCCAAGCAAAGCAAAACTCCATAAAAAAAGCCACTCTTCTCAACTGTATATTCTTAGCATAAACATAGGACCATTTCCTGCCTTGATCCAGGAAACACTGCAAAATTTTAGTGCAGCACATAAATTGTGAGCACAAACTCAGTCCCATTGAATTTTTTTCTGCAAAATACCTTCAGCTTTTAGTATTTGTTACAAAAGTAATTACAACCTCCAACTACAGATATAGCCCTGCTCACTCTCGCTGAGTATTTATTTCTCTGGTTAGTGTTACCATTGTGCCAGACCCTGAGTTCAAAATGCCATGAAGTGTTCTCCTGTCAGTTATCATAAAGCATGGTATTAATGAGGTCAGAGGCTGCTGCAGGTATGACATCATAACAGTGATGAGTTCATTTAAAGACTCAGGTGTGACACATTTAGCAGGTCTGGATTCCTTATGTCACTGACAATATAGCCAGGCCATATCCGAGCCAGTTTCTGGTTTGGCTTGCTATACGATGTTGTTTTGGTTGTGTTCTAAAAACCTTTTAAAAGATAAGTCAATGTTTGGAATTCATTGTGCTTTCAATTCTGTGTATTTGACAGTATACCTGTAATTTCAAATGAGAGAATCCCAACTCAAAATAGCTTAGAAAAAAAAAAAAATCTCGGCATTAAAAACCCAAAGATAGATTCAGGATCAACTACAGCTGATTGCAGTTTTTGAAATGATTCATAGTCCCTCATTTTCTTTCTTCTCCCACCCCACTACCCCATCTCTCAGCTTTGCTTTTATCTCCATTGGCTTCATTCTTAGGCTCATTATCCCTCCATGCAGAGGGAAAGATTGTTACATGCAGTTCCAGAAAGCATTTTCACCTCATAGCTTTCATAAATGTCCTGGTGAGGACTCTGAGACATCAGACATCAAGCTGGGTCACATGACCACACTTGAATCAATCACTGTGTTAGGGTAGGGCGTAAGTTATCCTAATTGACTAATTCTGAGTCAAATACCTACTCCTGGGTTTATACAGGTAAGCAGAGGTTATAAGATAATGGGACATAATGATTTCTCAAAGAAAGTGATGGTTGACAGGCAAAAAATCACATTTCACTTTACTGGCCACAATCAATCAGCTTATCACCATCCAAGTCTCAACCTAGTTTTATATCCCAAGCTATACTTTATACAGGTTTTCACTTATGTAGGTGAATGTACAGCCTCCTTGTTTTTCCGTTGTACATTGAGGTAGTCCGCATGTTTTCGTGTTCTGGTGTATAGACACTACTAAAGAAGCCTTTTGTCTACAGATATCCCCGGTGAAATGTCTCAAGGGTTTATAATGTTTACATTCTTCTTGAGCTCAAAAGATTTCCATTCACACAGGGAATGTGTTCTGGTGCTGTCCTTTAAGCCTCTTGTGGCTTGCAGTGTAGTGGTGTAAATACGAGCATACTAATATGTCTATTGCATCTGTGTTCCACTCTACCAACTATTGGGACAAGACAGGCCTGGCATCAATAGTGCTGGATGAAATGCCATCAAGTGGCCTTGGTGAGTTTTTTGGGGCAACTCAGCTTGTATTAGAACTGTAGTTTTCTAGATCTACTAAAGATTCCTGAAATTTAAGGCAAAATGATAGAGTTGATTTTAGTCCTTCTATTTCCCTGCAATTGGAGTTTATGGAATATCACATACTAAACTGTAGCCAATACCACTCTGTTATGCCATGGGTTTCTGATTGGTGATGGTCTATAGAAATCTACAAGGATGCTAACTAGAGTTTACCTAATAACCAGAATGGGACATGATCTCAATCAAATTAATGCACTCCACCAAGACAGTCAGACATTGCTTTGGTCTTGGTGGTTACAATAAAAAATGTAAAGTTGTTCTAATATTAAATGCCTTCAGCTTCCGGAAAAACTTGACAACTTTTTCCTATTTACGAATCCAGGTGCTAAGAGATAGTTCTATTTCCATGGAAACAAATACCTTAATGTTTTTTAAATTGACATTTAAATTGAGACAGGTAGGGTCATGCATGTCTATGCGCCTTACCAAAAAGTTTCAAAGTGCACATATGTAGTCTAATTTCTTTGTTATCCCATAGATCAAGCTACATCTCGTGTTACTCCTACCATTCTACACTTATGCCCAAGAAGACTGATGAGAAAAGAAACTATAGAAATACATCCTAGGCCTTTGCTAATATAGATAGATCTTTTTCTTCTTTTAAAGGTCTCTCTACACAGTACTTTTTCCTGCAGGCTGTTCTCTCCTTTGTATACTAGCTCTTCCTCAATCACCTTTTAAATCATGTAACTAGGGAAGAATTCTTGCCCTGAAAGTGCTATATACTAACGATATAGATGATGCTACTGCATTTGCCACTATGGATACAGATAGCAATTGTTAAGCTCATGGGTAAATACAATGAGATATAAAGGGTGTGACTCTATTACCATCATCAAATAAGAAGAAAGTCTTTATGCACACAAGTTAGCGTGTATCTTTCTCTTCAAACCTATAAGAAGCACAATACTGGTTCTAGTCATATTTACAGATACAACCAAGATTGGCTGCCTACGTGAGAGTCATAGTTGCTAATTGCAGTGCTTTGGCCATTTATAATTCATCTAGATACAACTACTAATTAGCTACTGTTGGTAAACTTAGATGTGAGCACAAGTCAATGCCTTGTTGGTCTGGTTCTTCTTATTTGCTGATTTTTACAGTTACAGACATATCAAAAAACAAAACAAAACAAAACAAAACATGATTTGGATGGTTTCTGTTCCAAGAAGCTAAATATTCCTCAGAGTATCTAACGAGAAAAATCAGTTTAACACCAAATGCAGTCATCCTATTTGGGAACTGGCATATTTGGGTAAATAGAAATGTTTTACACGCCTGTATCTCTGCCACCAGATATTGGTGACTGAAGTCTCAATATAACAAAAATGTTGGTGCCTGATTAGGGAAAATTACTCAATTTTAAATGATTTCATTGATACTTTAGTTTATGACAGATACTTTAAATCAACTGCCCAAATTCCCCCAACCCACTTTTTTTTTTTTTTTCCTAAAATCCCCAAATTAAAGTCAGAGCAATATTGTACTTAGGTAAAAACTTTATTTTTTCCACTTGCCTTTGCACCAACAGGTGGCCCCAGTACTTTGCTATAATCAATGGGTAGAAGTGAATATCTGCTGAAGTTTTCTGGGAAAACTTTTGATTTACTGATGAAAGAAGACAAATATCTCTGTATTTGATAGATTCGTTAGAAAAAGTGGCTGTCATACCCTTCACTTCCCCCCATTTTTTTTTTCTTTTTAGGGACAGGGTCTCTTTCTGTTGCTCAGACTGGCACATACCCCTGCACTTCTTTCCACCTTGAATAGAATCTGATACTGAGGGTTGAGGACACCATTTTACACTCGTAAAGGAAAGTCAAATAATACTGCAGATGTACTAGAACTGGCAGCAAGGAGATACAGGGGCCAGAACTACAGCCTCCTACATCTAGCCTTCCTGAATTATAATAAAAAAATAAAACCTTATTTTAAACAACACTACAAAATGAGTCTTCTGTTACTTGCAGTTGAACACATTAAACTGACACATGGACCTGAGTTTCCTTCATTCTGATCAAAAGCACAACTAAAGTCTCTAATCACCAGGTAAAAGAATACAACACCAGGCATGATGACCACAAAACAGCTTCTGAAGCTTGTTCCATTTAAACCCATTATAACTACATGACCACTCGAGTTATAGTTTTCAGCTGAGTTTTCTGATATACATTGCATAGTTGGGGATTACTTATTTAATACAAGCTCTAGTTAGCCTCTATTTCTAAGTAAACAAACTAAGGGTGAGAGAGGACAAGCATCATTTTATAGGACAGCAAATAAATGGTTAAATGAAACTCAAGCTCAAATTTTCTGGTTCCAACTAGTTTTTCTCTATAATACAGTGCACATGTGTCAAAAAGAAATAATAAAGAGAATGTATTCCAGACTTCAATACCACAGGTAGAAAATTTTGCCTCTCCAAACCTGTAAGTGTCATAAGGTCATGTCAAATTGTCAAAATAAGAGAGCTGGGTCTATGTAGTGGGGTGTGTGTGTGTGTGTATGTGTCTGAGTGGTGGGGACAGGCTTCTTAATTAGAGCTCTGGGATGTCTCTAAGAGTCTTGATGTTTTATGCTCTTTTCAGCAGTGTGACCTCTTCTACATGTGAATCCTCTGCTCATTGGAGATCTACTGAAAACACTATTGACTCTCCATTTCATTTATAACTTGAGCTAAAAATATTTTCGCATGTTCTCTATTTCATTTCCCTGTTTCTTTTTGTTTTGACTTGTTACTAGAAAGCTTAACTACATTATTGAATTCCAGGTAGGAGTTTGGAGAGCCAGATTATGTAAATGTAATAAATAAATAAAGCTGAACTACAGTAAATTATAATTTTCTAGCATTTGTAACCAAAACTATGGTTACTAAAAAGCATTTATTGTGAACAGCAGTCGGATACTGTAACGAGGTACCTCTGCTATGTGCAGACAGTTTTAAATGATGATTCCTAATTTATACTAAATGTGTTGTACCCCAGAGACAAACGATGCTTTCAGGACATGCAGTGTGATGTGTCAACCCAAAGGCTCTTCCAAAAAACAAATCATTAGATGTAAAGTCATTTATGGTCATTTCTTTACTGTGCTCATCTGACTCACAGACAGATTTGGTGACTCTCAGTGAGATATAATTTGGAGAATACACCCCCATTCTAAACTGGCCTTCCTTCTCAGATGCTATCATGTTAGAAATGTCACCATTAGCTATTTAGGTCACAAAAGTTCCTCTGGAGCAAGAACATGTCTTATAATTCTTTGTACTTCGGTATAACTTTCCCGACAGTGTCTGACACGGTATAGGTCTTATCAATAGGAGAAAGCCTAAACAAGAGAAATGGAAAACAGAAAGGTAGAAACCAAAGATCAACCTCAGACTTCCAGTATGTTACAGTTTTGCCTACGGTTAACTCAGGCTAGAAAGAAACATAAAGGCAGCTTACTGAGCCATTCCAGTCCTGTGTTTTGCCTGAGGGAGTGCAAAATATAGATTTTCCCTTTGTAAGTCGGTGACCTCTGTGTGTCTGGCATTGACCTGAAGGCATAACAAGGCTGTCAAGGATAGTGTCTCTTTTGTAGAGTCATATTCCCTGAATAAAAGATAGAAAATGCCTGGAGGTAGGGTGATGAGAGTGAAGACGACACAGCTGCAACACACAGGAAAATATTTCAGTGGCAGGTGTTCCCCTATCAATCTAGTTAGTGCCACTTCTGGTCTACTTGGCCCTATTTCTATCCTAAGAAGGAAAGCAGTGTGGCCAGAGGAGGAGCATTCTAGAGAATTAGCCAAATCCCAGTTTGAATGCCTAACCACTTACAGGGTGTCTTATGAGCACCACATGTTCGGCACAGAAGCACATTAAGGAAGCATTTCTATTGGTGATGTGACCCAAGATCTCCCTGCCATTTGAAGTGGATAGGAGATCTTCCATTCCTGTGTAAAGCATTTACATAGACTTGTATCCGCTGAAGAGTGGCCATGTTGCTTCCCAAAACTGGCTGCATGTCAGAGAACTAAGTCTAACATAGAATACACCAGATCATCTGCATCACTTAATGAGTGGTATGTGAATACAATTTGTAACACAATTTGGCTATGAATTTTTAACATGATTTCTCCAACACAGTGAAAGATATTACATTAATATTTTAATAAATGTACAAAATGGATTAACCATTTCATGATCCATGTATGAGACATGAGTTTGTAGATTATTTTTGTAAAACTAAAATCTTTGTTAACTTTCCTTAAGACTTAGTTGACTTCTAGGCCATTATTCATGCCGCCTTTGTCTCCTTTTTTCTAATAGATTTCTATTCTTTAGCTGTAGAAATTTATATCAAAATCAGCTTTGACTACATAAAAGTGCTTGGAGTTGTGTAAGTAATATATCCTTACAGAATTATTGTAAGCATCAAATGGCATAATGTATGTGAAAGTGTTTTGTAAAATTTAAATATTATGCAAATGTGAGTGGTTATTATTGTTGTTAACTTCTGTAACTGTGCACAGTGGTCATTAGGTAACAGGAATTGTACTAAGTGCCTTGCATATATTATCTTGTTTAATATATTTCTCTCAACAATACTATCAAGTGACTATTATTATCCTAGTTATGCAGAAGAGGAAAATAAGTCTTAGAGAGGTTAAGGAACTTGGCCAGTGTTATGCAGCTACTAAAGGATGAAGAGGTAAAACCTGATTCCAAATCAATATAATATCATATAATTAAGAACCAAATATAGATGAAATTTTGGATTAGTTGCTATTTGGGATTATCATTACCACTTTTCTCTTCCAAAAGCATGATGAATGGAATTTTATTTAAATAAATTCTTTTTACCATAAGAAAGCTTCAGGAAAAGTCATCCTGTGATGATTAAAAAAAGAATAATGGATATCCATCTACCATACACCCCTTGGGTGTGAGGGTAGGCTGGGCTGTTGGATCCCAGCCTGAGGGAGGGCCATCTAGAGCCCAAAATAGTGACATGACATCTTCAACTGCCTTCCACCCTTCTTAAAAAAAAAAAAAAAAATCAAAATTCCTCATGAAGTAGCTCTAGAGATTTCAGGTAAATGGCCTACCAAAAGCTTAGATTGCCCTAGGCTTATTAGCGCAGCTCTTCTCTTATATCAGTAACTCACCTTTTCTCATCCATTTTATTAAATTACCTCTTCTCTCCCAATGTATCTGCTACTTATAGATTCAAAATAAGCATGAAATCACAAATGATGAATTCCTCATCTTGGTCTACCACATCCAATATCCTTGTCTCCTTTTCAGACATCATCTCCTACCACTTTCCCTCCTGCTGTCTACCCTCTGTACCCTGGTCTTCGTTGTTGTTCTTCAAATGCACCAACCTCTTTCTAGCTTTAGGACCTTTGTGTCTACACTCACACTATCTCAATGGCAGCCCCATTAGTAACCAGGGCTCAATTCAGAAGATACTTTCTTCAAGAAGCGTTCCCTGAATACTAAATCTAACCACTGCCCCCACCCTACCCCACTATGTCACTTTCTTATGTATCCCCTTCTCTTGTTTTCTTCATAAAATTTATAACTCCCTAAAGCTACCCTATTGTCTGTTTGCCAGTGTATATTTTGTCCTTTTCTGTGGCACATAAGCTTCATGAGTAGTGTTTCGTTGACCACTACATCTCCCACATCTAGTTTCTACCTAAAACAATGCCTCATAATTTTAGTGCTCAGTAAATGTTTGTAAAATTTAGTAGCAAACTGGTTCAACATGTAGCACTGATAAAGCAACAGTTTTCCTGAATTACTACAGTCTGAGACTGGTTGTATGTAATGTTATGCTATGTAAAGAAAAGTTAAGTGGGAAATAGCACTAAATTCTGTTTCGCAGATATTTTTGCCCACAAAAATCCCAGAACCTCGGCTTCTGTATTCTCTTGGTAGCAGTGTACTGCATTATGGAGAGATTAGCTTTTGAACACCATCAATAAACATCTTATACTCATTCCTTTAACGAACCTCAATGGAAAAGTTTGAAGCCACAAAATAAGAAATAGAAATGCACAGCATAACCTACAGGGAAATGTTTAAAGACTGCCATCTTGAAGCCCTGTTAAAATAACTATGTTCAACAACTTTAGAAATGAAAGGCTTGAAGTTACTCCAAGATCACAGCGTTTTGTTATATCTTTCTTAACTAACAGTTCAGAAACTTAGGGTCAGATTCAAGGACTCAGGCTTAAATCAGAAAGAAGGAAAGGAGTTGGTTAGGATGATATATTCTCAAACAACCCTGAAAAGGTTTGAGAAGAAAAAATACATGGCAATTGAATCAGGCTGAAGAAAAAGTGAAAAAAGGAAGTAGAGTCAAAGAAAGCAGAAAGAAAAATCAATGCTCTTAATAAGTTTGATCAAAATGAAGAATAAGTAATTTGAGTAACAATGCTTGAGGTCCCCAATGAGATATATAGAAAAAAAAAAAACAAAGAAAGTTGTTAAGACTAAACATACTCATTTATATTGGTGATGACTTTCCTTTCCTCATTGCATTTTCATTGTCTCCTCAATCTCTAGAATAATAAATAGTGAAATCTTCATGGATTACTTTTTAAAGCATCCTGCTAGAATGGAATGTATCAGATGTGGCCGTGTCTCAGGTTCCTCTCAACTCTACAATTATGCAGCATTTGGAAACATCTAACCTCTGAGAAACCCAAAGCAAGAATTATATACATTTCACAATCACATCATCTTTCTCAAAGAGTAATCATGATAAAATCATTTCTGGGAAAATTATAACGTAAGTGTACACATGCTCATACACACACACACACAGTCACACCCTAGAAGTCATATGTACATATGAAAACTCCAGTAGGTGCTATGTGGTATTCTATTGATGGTGGCCTGAGATGGATGCATAATATTTCTAATGGCTTTTTAAAATTATTATCTTGTAACTTCAAAAAGGACTTTTCAGGGGAAAGCTCTGCCATCAAACAGATTGAAATGTCTCTTTTCAGAAAAGCCTTTGCCAGATTGGTAAACAGTGCAAATAATATATATCTGGGCACAAACTGATTCTCTTGAAGGAAGAAGCTTGTGGTACATGTCCCATATGTACCTTTCAAAGACCATGACAGAGTAAATAAAATGAAATCCCTAAAGTTATCTTAGCTGCTGGTGGCATCACAAATACGAGGCAATATATAATCTCTCTGGTCAGAATTGTTCATCCTCATCATCCATACAAGATGTAAAGTGAGTTCCCACCAGAGCAGAGGCCCTTTGGAGGTGCAGAGAGCCATCTGCTTCCTTAGGTTGAGTTAAAAAAAAAAAAAAAAAAAAAAAAAAAAAAAACGGATTTGGGGCTGAAGGGGCTGAAAGGGAAAAGAGCCACTGAAGACGAATGACCTGGGAATCTGCTCAAGCTATGAGGCATTTGCACACTTGTGTTCTTCTGGAGCCCTCCACTGGACTATAATAATTCAGGGTAAACAAATGGGGAAGCATGGGGGGCGCCCAAGATGGCCAAATAGGAACAGCTACAGCCTCCCACTCCCAGCATGAGTGACACAGAAGATTGGTGATTTCTGCATTTTCAACTGAGGTACTGGGTTCATCTCACTGGAGCATGTCAGACAGTCAGCACTGGTCAGTGGGTGCAGCCCGCCGAAGCAGGGGGAGGCATCACCTCACCTGGGAAGCACAAGGGGGAAGAGAATTCCTTTTCCTAGCTAAGGGAAACTGAGACACACAACACCTGGAAAATCCAATAATTCCCACCATAATACTGTGCTTTACCAAGGGTCTTAGCAAATGGCACACCAGAAGATTATATCCCACACTTGGCCCGGAGGGTCCCACACCCACAGAGCCTCCCTCATTGCTAGCACAGCAGTCTGAGATCTAACTGCAAGGTGGCAGTGATGCTGGGGGAGGGGCACCTGCCATTGCTGAGGCTTAAGTAGGTAAATAAAGCCACCAGGAAACTCAAATTGGGTGGAGCCCATCGCAGCTTAAGGAGGCCTGCCTGTCTCTGTAGACTCCACCTCTGGGGACAGGGCATAGCTAAACAAAAAGCAGCAGAAACCTCTGCAGATGTAAATGTCCCTGTCTGACAGCTTTGAAGAGAGCAGTGTTTCTCCCAGCACGGAGGTTGAGATCTGAGAACGGACAGACTGCCTGGTCAAGTGGGTCCCTGACCCCTGAGAAGCCTGACTGGGAGACATCCCCCACTACATGCAGACCGACACCTCACACCTCACAAGGCTAGGTATACCTCTGAGACGAAGCTTCCAGAGCAAGAATCAGACAGCAACACTCGCTGTTCAGCAATGTTCTATCTTCTGCAGCCTAAGCTGCTGATACCCAGGCAAACAGGGTCTGGAGTAGACCTCAAGCAATCTCCAACAGACCTACAGCTGAGGGTCCTGACTGTTAGAAGGAAAACTAACAAACAGAAAGGACACCCACACCAAAACCCAATCAGTACATAACCATCATCAAAGACCAAAGGCAGATAAAACCACAAATATGGGGAAAAAGCAGTACAGAGAAGCCGGAAATTCAAAAAATCAGAGTGCATCTCACCCTCCAAAGGAACGCGGCTCATCACCAGCAATGGAACAAAGCTGGTCAGAGAATGACTTTCACAACTTGAGAGAAGAAGGCTTCAGTCGATCAAACTTCTCAGAGCTAAAGGAGGAACTACATACCCAGCACAAAGAAACTAACCTTGAAAAAAGAATGGATGAATAGGTAACTAGAATAATCAATGCAAAGAAGACCTTAAAAGAATTGGTAGAGATGAAAACCATGACACGAGAACCACGTGACAAAAGCACAAGCTTCAGTAACTGACTTGACCAACTGGAAGAAAGAGTATCAGTGATTGAAGATAAAATGAATGAAATGAAGCTAGAAGAGAAGTGTAGAGAAAAAAGAGTAAAAAGAAATGAACCTCCAAGAAATATGGGATTTTGTGAAAACACCAAATCTACATCTGATTCGTATGCCTGAAAGTGAAGGGGAAAATGGAACCAAGATGGAAAACACTCTGCAGGATATCATCCAGGAGAACTTCCCAAACCCAGCAAGGCAGGCCAACATTCAAATTCAGGAAATACAGAGAATGCCACAAAGATATACTCAAGAAGAGCAACTCCAAGACACATCATTGTCAGATTCACCAAAGTTGAAATGAAGGAAAAAGTGTTAAGGGCAGCTAGAGAGAAAGGTCAGGTTACACACAAAGGGAAGCCCATCAGACTAACAGCAGATCTCTCAGCAGAAACTCTGCAAGTCGGAAGAGAGTAGGGGCCAATATTCAACATTCTTAAAGAAAAGAATATTCGGGCCAGGTGCGGTGGCTCAAGCCTGTAGTCCCAGCATTTTCGGAGGCCGAGACGGGCGGATCACGAGGTCAGGAGATCGAGACCATCCTGGCTAACACGGTGAAACCCTGTCTCTACTAAAAAAATATAAAAAAACTAGCAGGGCAAGGTGGCGAGCGCCTGTAGTCTCAGCTACTCGGGAGGCTGAGGCAGGAGAATGGCGTAAACCCGGGAGGCAGGGCTTGCAGTGAGCTGAGATCCGGCCATTGCACTCCAGCCCAGGTGACAGAGTGAGACTCCGTCTCAAAAAAAAAAAAAAGAAAAGAAAAGAATTTTCAACCCAGAATTTCATATCCACCCACACTAAGTTTCATAAGTGAAGGAGAAATAAAATCCTTTACAGACAAACAAATGCTTAGAGATTTTGTTACCACCAGGCCTGCCCTACAAGAGATCCTGAAGGACGCACTGAACATGGAAAGGAACAACCAGTACCAGCCATTGCAAAAACATGTCAAAATGCAAAGTCCATCGATGCAAGGAAGAAACTGCACCAACTAATGAGCAAAATAACCAGTTAATATCGTAATGAGAGGATCAAGTTCACACATAAGAATATTAACCTTAAATATAAATGGACTAAATGGTCCAATTAAAAGACACAGACTGGCAAATTGGATAAAGAGTCAAGACCCATCAGTTTGCTGTATTCAGGAGACCCATCTCACATGCAGAGACACACATAGCTCAAAATAAAGGGATGGAGGAAGATCTACCAAGCAAATGCAGAACAAAAAAAAAGGAGGGGTTGCAATCCTAGTCACTGATAAGACAGACTCTAAACCATCAAAGATCGAAAGAGACAAAGAGGGCCATTAAATAATGGTAAAGGGATCGATTCTTCAGGAAGAGCTAACTGTCATAAATATATATGCACCCAATACAGGAGCACCCAGATTCATAGAGTAAGTCCTTAGAGACTTACAAAGAGACATAGACTCCCATACAATAATAATGGGAGACTTTAACACTGACTGTCAACATGAGACAGATCAATAAGACAGAAAGTTAAGAAGGATATCCAGGAATTGAACTCAACTCTGCACCAAGCGGACCTAATAGACATCTACAGAACTCTCCACCCCAAATCAACAGAATATACATTCTTCTCAGCACCACATCACACTTATTCCAAAGTTGACCACATAGTTGGAAGTAAAGCACTCCTCAGCAAATGTACAAGAACAGAAATTATAACAAACTGTCTCTCAGACCACAGTGCAATCAAACTAGAACTCAGGACTAAGAAACTCAATCAAAACTGCTCAACTACATGGAAACTGAACAACCTGCTCCTGAATGACTACTGGGTACATAATGAAATGAAGGCAGAAATAAAGATGTTCTTTAAAACCAATGAGAATAAAGATACAACATACCAGAATCTCTGGTACACATTTAAAGCTGTGTGTAGAGGGAAATTTATAGCACTAAATGCCCAGAAGAGATAGCAGAAAAGATCTAAAATTGACACCCTAACATCACAATTCAAAGGATTAGAGAAGCGAGAGCAAACACATTCAAAAGATGGCAGAAGACAAGAAATAACTAAGATCAGAGCAGAACTGAAGGAGGGAGAGACACAAAAAGCCCTCCAAAAAAAATCAATGAATCCAGGAGCTGGTTTTTTGATAAGATCAAGAAAATTGATAGACCGCAAGCAAGACTAATAAAGAAGAAAAGAGAGAAGAATCAAATAGATGTAATAAAAAATGATAAAGGGGATATCACTACCAACCCCACAGAAATACAAACTGCCATCAGAGAATACTATAAACACCTCTATGCAAATAAACGAGAAAACCTAGAAGAAATGGATAATTTCCTGGACACTTACACTTTCCCAAGACTAAACCAGGAAAAAGTTGAATCCCTGAATAGACCAATAGCAGGCTCTGAAATTGAGGCAATAAGTAATAGCCTACCAACCAAAAAAAGTACAGGACCAGACGAATTCACAGCCGAATTCTACCAGAGGTACAAGGCGGAACTGGTACCATTCCTTCTGAAACTATTTCAATCAATAGAAAAGGAGGGAATCCTCCCTAACTCATTTTATGAGGCCAACATCATCCTGATATCAAAGCTTGGCAGAGTCACAACAAAAAAACAGAATTTTAGACCAATATCCCTGATGAACAATGATGCAAAAATCCTCAATAAAATATTGGCAAACTGAATCCAGTAGCACATCAAAAAGCTTATCCACCATGATCAAGTGGGCTTCATCCCTGAGATGCAAGGCTGGTTCAACATACACAAATCAATAAACGTTATCCAGCAAATAAACAGAACCAAAGACAAAAACCGCATGATTATCTTAACAGATGCAGAAAAGGCCTTTGACAAAATTCAACAGCCCTTCATGCTAAAAACTCTCAATAAATTTGGTATTGATGGACTGTATCTCAAAAAAATAAGAGCTATTTATGACAAACCCACAGCCAATATCATACTGAATGGGTAAAAACTGGAAGCATTCCCTTTGAAAACTGGCACAAGACAGGGATGCCCTCTCTCACCACTCCTATTCAACAGAGTGTCGGAAGTTCTGGCTAGGGCAATCAGGCAAGAGAAAGAAATAAAGGGTATTCAGCTGGGAAAGGAAGAAGTCAAATTGTCCCTGTTTGCAGATGACATGATTGATACTTAGAAAACCCCATCGTATCTGCCCAAAATCTCCTTAAGCTGATAAGAAACTTCAGCAAAGTCTCAGGATACAAAACTAATGTGCAAAAATCACAAGCATTCTTATACACCAGTAACAGACAAACAGAGAGCCAAATCAGGAATGAACTCCCATTCACAATAGCTCCAAAGAGAATAAAATACCTAGGAATCCAACTAACAAGGGATGTAAAGGACCTCTTCAAGGAGAACTACAAACCACTGCTCAGTGAAATAAAAGAGGACACAAACAAATGGAAGAACATACCATGCTCATGGATAGGAAGAATCAATATTGTGAAAATGGCCATACTGCCCAAGGTAATTTATAGATTCAATGCCATCCCCATTAAGCTACCAATGACTTTCTTCACAGAATTGGAAAACAAAATTGCTTTAAAGTTCATATGGAACCAAAAAAGAGCCCACATTGCCAAGACAATCCTAAGCCAAAAGAACAAATGTGGAGGCATCATGCTACATGACTTCAAAACATACTACAAGGCTACAGTAACCAAAACAGCATGGTACTGGTACCAAAACAGAGATATAGACCAATGGAACAGAACAGAGCCCTCACATATAATACCACACATCTACAGCCATCTGATCTTTGACAAACCTGACAAAAACGAGAAATGGGGAAAGGATTCCCTATTTAATAAATGGTGCTGGGAAAATTGGCTAGCCATAAGTAGAAAGCTGAAACTGGATCCCTTCCTTACTCCTTATACGAAAATTAATTCAAGATGGATTAGAGACTTAAATGTTAGACCTAAAACCACAAAAACCCTAGAAGAAAATCTAAGTTATACCATTCAGGACATAGGCATGGGCAAGGACTTCATGTCTAAAACACCAAAAGCAATGGCAACAAAAGCCAAAATTGACAAATGGGATCTCATTAAACTAAAGAGCTTCTGCACAGCAAAAGAAACTACCATCAGAGTGAACAGGCAACCTACAGAATGGGAGAAAAGTTTTGCAATCTACTCATCTTGCAAAGGGCTAATATTCAGAACCTACAAAGAATTCAAATAAATTTGCAAGAACAAAACAAACAACCCCATCAAAAAGTGGGCAAAGTATATAAACAGACACTTCTCAAAAGAAGACATTCATACAGCCACAGACACATGAAAAAATGCTCATCATCACTGGCCATCAGAGAAATGCAAATCAAAACCACAATGAGATACCATCTCACACCAGTTAGGATGACAATCATTAAAAAATCAGGAAACAACAGGTGCTGGAGAGGATGTGGAGAAATAGGAACACTTTTACACTGTTGGTGGGACTGTAAGCTAGTTCAACCATTGTGGAAAACATTGTGGAGATTCCTCAAGGATCAAGAACTAGAAATACCATTTGACCCAGCCATCCCATTACTGGGTATATACCCAGAGGGTTATAAATTATGCTGCTATAAAGACACAGGCACACGTATGTTTATTGCAGCACTGTTCACAATAGCAAAGACTTGGAATCAATCCAAATGTCCATCAGTGACAGACTGGATTAAGAAAATGAGGCACATATACACTGTGGAATACTATGCAGCCATGAAAAATGATGAGTTTGTTTCCTTTGTAGGGACATGGATGCAGCTGGAAACCATCATTCTCAGCAAACTATCGCAAGAACAGAAAACCAAACACCACATGTTCTCACTCATAGGTGGGAATTGAACAACGAGATCACTTGGACACAGGAAGGGGAACATCACACACCAGGGCCTATTATGGGGAGGGTGGAGGCAGGAGGGATAGCATTAGGAGATACACGTAATGTAAATGATGAGTTAATGGGTGCAGCAAACCAACATGGCACATGTATACATATGCAATAAACCTGCACATTGTGCACATGTACCCTGGAATGTAAAGTATAAAAAAAAAAAAATAAAAAAACAACAAATTGGGAAGCACACACATGCCCACAAATCACTGTGCTAAAAGGCAAAAAGGAATTGAGAGACAAGAAATACAAAGGGCAGCTGATCTCATGTTAAAATAAGAGATTTCAGAGGTTCATCCAAACAGGGATGTTTAAAGTAATGAAATAAGAAATCTCCATCTACCTTGCTGCAAGAAAAGAATTTAAGGACTCATTCCTTGGAAATTTTGCCCTTTCTTTATTTTCCTGGGGCATTCTCTTGTATAGTTAAGAACTCATAAAAGTCCATCATTTTTTAAATTCTAATTTTGAAATAATTTCAAACTTGTAATGGTTGCTCAATTAGTATAGAGGACTTCTGTATATCCTTTCCCAGTTTCACTAATTTGTATTATTTTGCTACCTTTGTTCTTTTTGTCATTAAATTATATAATTTAATATTAAAATACATATTATAATATTAAATATATATATACTTGTACATATGTACATTTCAAATTCAAGAAATTTAACCTTGATACAATGATTGTCTAATTTACATCTTATCTACCAATTTTGTCAAATGACCCAGGTCTGCCCTTCATAGCATTTTCTCCCTTCAGTATAAGATCCAGCAGTTCATGGTCATTCATTGCATTTAGTTGTCACATCTGATGTTTCCTTTTAATTCTATTCAGGTAATATATGCCCAGGTGGAATATGACATAAGTGATATGTTCTTTCTATAGTATCACATCTGAAGGCATCTTATTAATCTCCCTGTTATTAGTGATGTTAATTTGGATTCCCAGGTCAAAGTGTTGTCCAGTTTCTGCACTGTATAGTAACTACTTCCCTTCTTTGCAGCTAATAAGCAATCTGGGGGGAAACAGTTTAAATTATACAAATACACTGTTTCTCACCAAATTTTTCTTCCTAGACTTAGTATCTATGAGTGATTCTTGCCTACAGCAATTTCTTCTGTGATGATTGCAAAATGACGTTTTTCCAATTCCACTATTCTTTTCACATTTATCAGTTGGCAGTCTACTGTTAGGAAAAGCCTTCCCCTATTCCCCATTTATTTATTTGTTTATTGTTTATCAGTATGCACTCATGAACTCCTGTTACTCACTGTGTTTTAACCCATTATACTCCTTAAATTTTGATGCAGCTATTACCTAGATGAATGCAAGCTGGCTTCTGTGTCCTTTTAATACACCTCTTTGGGATTTTTGTTTGGGTTTTTTTTGTTTCTGTTTTTGTTTTCAGCACTTCCTGAAAAATAAGCTGTTCCAGACTCATACTTCTGATAGAAACAGGGGGCAGAGGAATTCTAGGTATAAAAAGACAGTGAGAGGTGAAGCCAGCTGGACTCCCTGGGTCGAGTGGAGACTTAGAGAACTTTTCTGACTTACAAGAGGTTTGTAAAATGCACCAATCATTACTCTGTAAAAATGCAACAATCAGTGCTCTGTAGCTAGCTATAGGTTTGTAAAATGCCCCAATCAGTTCTCTGTAAGAACAGACCAATCAGCACTCTGTAGCTAGCTAGAGGTTTGTAAAATGCACCAATCAGTGCTCTGTAAAAACGCACCAATCAGCACTCTATAGATAGCTAGAGGTTTATAAAATGGACCAATCAGCACTCTGTAAAATGGACCAATCAGCACTCTATAAAATAGAACAATCAGCATGACATGGGCGGGGGTAAATAAGGGAATAAAAAGCTGGCAACCCCAGCTAGCAGCGTTAACCCCCTCTGGTCCCCTTCCATGCTGCAGAAGCTTTGTTCTTTCACTTTTCACAATAAATCTTGCTGCTTCTCACTCTTTGGGTCCATGCCATCTTTAAGAGCTGTAACACCCATTGCAAAGGTCTGCGGCTCCATTCTTGAAGTCAGTGAGACCACAAACCCACCAGAAGGAACAAATTCCAGACACAACAGGACCCCAACAAAACCCCACCCTCAAGCCAAAAAGCCTGAAACTGGGTGCCAAAGTGAGAACTTACATTTCTGTTTTCTCACTCGAATGTTGTCTTCTCCTAAACCACCCCTGACCCCGCCCCACCCCCATTCTGTGCCTATAAATACCACAGACTCAGCCAGTAGGTAGGACTATAGCTAGACATTGGAGACAAACAGCAGCTTGAATTCAGAGGGACAGCTTTACAGTGTAACTTCGAAGAAGAATCCAGCTGGAGAAGGCTGGACTTCAGGGGAAGATTACCTACCTGCCCCATCCACTTTTCAGCTCCACTTCCCTCTGAGAGTCACTTTTATCCACAACAAAATCCCCCTCATTTACCATCCTTCAATTCGTTCACAAGGCCTCATTTTCCTTGGATGCCAGGCAAGAGCTTGGGAGCCACGAATGTGGATACAAAAGGCTGTTACACTGGCCCCTGGCCCTTTGCCCTCACTCGTGGAGGGCAGCTGTCTCACACAGAAAAGCAGAAGGCCCACTGAGCTGTTAACACTTAAGCCGTTCGCGGAAGGCAGCGCTAAAAGAGCACCATAACGTGCTCTCCGGGACCTCAGGAGTTGCAGGCACCTCTGCCTGGATGCTGCCACAGGGCTTGCACAAAGTTTGCTACTGCCGGTGACCAAAAGCAGCTGCTCCCTTTCCTGCACCCATTCATCTGCATGCTCCATCTCATGAGGGGAGGAAGGCAGCAGGCCCAAGTGAGTGGAGTTTGATCCCACCGGCATCAAAGCAGCTGGCTGATTCCAGTGCTCATTCATTCCCATTCCTGCACTCACTCACTCACCTGCACCTTCCCTGGAGGAGTTGAGAGCAGTGGGCTGAGTAAACAAGGCACCCCCATTACAAGTCTTAAGAAGGGGTCAGAGAAATATCCTGCTTCACCTCCTCTGCCCAAGTCCTGATATTAATCATATCTTCAATTATCTCTGGTTTCATTTAGTGAAGAAACCCAAATGTGATTGCACTAGAAGATGGGAGTTTCGAGATTAATTAGGTTTAGAAGAAGTCATGAGGGTGGAATCCTCATAATAGGATTAATGCCATCCTGGAAGAGCAGAGAATTTGTTCACAACCTTTCTCGATCCCTGCTATGTGAGGACACCGCAAGAAGATGGCCGCCTGCAAGCCAGGAAGGGGACCCTCACCAGGAACCAAATCAGCAGGCACCTTAATCTTAGATTTCAAAGACACCAAACCTGTGAGAAATCAGTATCTGTTGTTTTGGCCACCCAGTTTATGGAATTTTGTTATGACAGCTCACACTGACTAAACCAACACTTGTAGAAAATCTACCATTCACAAATCATGGTTCCCCAAACAACTCATTTTATTATCAAATGAATAAAAGTATGCTTATGGCAATCATATTTTCCAAGTCTAAACATAGAAAAAATAAACTTACCATTTAATAAACTATTTGAAACAATCACTGCCCTGAGAAATCTAGGACAAATAGTATTTTTTGATACACCACAAAAAATTTAAAGGCAAACTTTAACATGTCATTTTGTTGGTATGTCTTACAGAATGACTTGTTATTGCCACTTCGTTTCATCTATTTTCTATCTCCCTTACAAGTGTTGTACAAAGTAAATTCCACATGAACGAAATAAAACAAATAAGGGAAAATAATTTTATTATATGTAAATTACAACTTGATAATTATTTAATAATCTTAAAGCACTTACATTAATGCTTTGTTTTTTCTTCTAAATGTCCTTATGCCATGCATTTAAAAAAACAGTGGAAATTGTTTCTGTTTGTAGTTAGTCATTGGTTTTCTTCTTCCTATTCTTATTTAAGTTTTATTTTTGAATATGTAGAATATAAGTTTCCAAAAGTTAAAACTATACAAAAAATTATAGTCAAAGAAGTATCTCTTTCTCCTTTATCCCTTACATTGTGTTCCTCCTTCCAGTGCCTTATAAACAATGTGTTTGGTTGTTCACTTTATATCTACTATATCTCTTTTGTAAAAATAAGCAGATGTGTGCATGTTTTCTTATTTGCCCTTTTTTCTTACACAAAATATGGCATGAAATATATGTACTTTTACAGTAACCTACTAGGATGAAAGATAATCTACTTTGATGCAAGGATTTTTAAGATTACCCATTGCCTACATTAAATGAATAAAGACACAAGATGAAGAAACTTCTTATTGAACTATTCAAAATTCTGAAGTCTTCTATCCAGTTACTTAACTGATGTCATCTTCAATTATACTTGCTCAAAATCCTCTGAAGTTCATTACATCTTCTTTAATTTCCTGTACTACCCCGTTTTTAATCTTCCCCCAAATCCTGTGTTGTTCTTGAGTTCCCAAACCTACCTATCTTCTATTTCTTCACTCATCACCCCTGTCTCTTTACTAATAGATTTGTCTTGATTATTAGGCTTCCACTCAAATTTGGATGAGGTCATTGTATGCAAATTAAGTCTGACAGGTCTAAAATCAAGAATCATCCCATCATTGCCTTATAAATGTTGTATTTTTCGAGATATTTTCCTGTAACAGCTGACATGGAGTACATCTCACATCCTAGTTATAATTTTGGGCAGTAGGGACAAATAATTCTGGACAAGGAGCCAGGAGGTATTTCCCTGAGATCCAGTTCTTTCCTCCAACTTACTTGAATTCCTTAAAGCAAAGTAGCAATCTGGGCTTGCATGTATGTAGTAAGAAATTTGGCCTCATCTAAAATAGAAATCTATTCATTACCCTTGCTCTTAGGAGGCAGCCTCTAAACCCTTGTAATTTCCTGAAACATAGGTGTGTCTTTGTTATTGATGGTGGGCCCCTCAGTCATACCCAACAATTTATGCTAACATGGCAACTCACAGAGGAGCCCTAGAAACATTATACTAATGAGATGACTCAAGCTGAGATCCGACCATGTCAGAAAGACCAGTCACGTGATTAAAGGGTTGGCGTGGGAGGCTAGGGACTGAGTTCACCCACATAGGCAATAATTCAAATAATCATGCCTATGTAATAACCACCCCCTGCCCCCCAAAAATTCTGGAAACCAAAGCTCAGGTGAACGTCCCTGTTTGACAATATTCCTTGCACATTGTCACACATCAGTGCTGGGAAGAAAATACATTCCTGAGGACAATGTAAACTTTGCATTTTGAACCCTCCCAGATTCTGCCCTATGCATTTTGAACCCTCCCAGCATCTTTTCCTTTGGGTTGTTCTAAGTTACGTTATTTCAGTACAATAAAGCTGCAGTCATAAATATAGCACTTTCCTGAGTTCCATGAATTATTCTTGTTAAGTTACCAAACTTGATAATGGTCATCCGTAGACATCCCTGACCTTGTAGCCAGTTTGAAGTGATGGTGATGCTGAAGACAGATGGATTTGTGGCTGCTGTCTTCAGTTTTGGGAGTATTGTGGGGACTGTCCCTTCATATAGTACATTTTGCATAATACTTTGCAATGCATAAAAAGGAAATTAAAATGTGATCATTGAAACTTTTCCCAGCCCTAAAACATCAGCTCCATGACTCCATGCTATGTTTCATTTAGATTTCCATTTTCCCAATATTTTCATTCATTTGGAACCTGAAAAAAACATACACGTGAAATAACAACACATAATCCACAAAATGCTCATAAAGCATAGTATTGCTCCTGGAGATGGAAATGTACCTCCAACAATGGGACAAAGAGTTAGATAAGAGAGGTTTTCCTTCCAAACGACGTTGCCAGTTTATGAATGCCCTAGAGTGGTAAAATGTGTGCCTTTCGAGCAGGCAATTCCCTGCAAGTGTATGTCTGTTAAACAACATCACCATTGCTTCTCCAAGATTATGAACCTTTAATTATTCCGATTGTAAAAGCAAAGGTCCATTTTCTGTCTAGTTATTACCTTCCTCTGTTAAACACTGCCCAAGACCATACTCTGTTCTGCATAATTACCTCACAGTGAAAAGTTAGTAGATGAAAATAGTGAGATCTGCTTTTTCTCCAAGCAATTCAAAACCTGAAAATTAGATGTCAACATTCACTCAGACCCAGTTCTGTTTGCTGCAGTGCAGTAATTACTAAATGAAAAAAAATTAATCCAATATCTTTCTTTACTCATTTCCTCATGGCCTCTCTAAACTAGTCCATCATCCAGGCAGAGAAATGAAGCACAAAGTGAGAATATGTACTCGACTGTGGGTGGCAGCTATACAAAAGCAAACTTCGCTTTGTAATAATAACAGCCCCCATTCCAGTCCCTGCCCTAAAGCAAGCTTTGCTGAGATGCCTCCAGGTGGGTTCCATCAGGTTGGGCACATGTTAGGACTCGGAGGATGGCAGTTGCCTAGGGAAAAGAAGGTTAGTAGAAAAGAAAGTACTAGAATGTAGGAGAAACATTATTGAATTTTTCAGAAAGACTCCTCAAAACCATTTTCCTTAACAAGGCTATAATTATAGCAAGGTTCATGGAAATTAAATCTTATTACTAAGCCTTTTCAGGTTAATGGGCAGTTTCTAGAAATGAAGAATGAAAAAGAAAAATGACCAGTCTGCATATAACCAGTATTTTCCTGAAGTTCATTCATTCATATTTTTCACTTATTCTATGGTATTTATTAAATATTTGCGAAGTTCCAGGCCTGTTTTAGAAACAATGGATACAGAGTAGTTGGCTAGATGGACATATTACCTACAGATCATGTTAATAATTTATGGACTATTGAACACATAAGCACTCCACAAATGAACAAGCATGAGAGGGGAACTGCTCTCCCCACCCCCAGGAAAACAAACAAACAAACAAAAAACAGTTAGTTGACCTTCATGCTGGTAATTTTAACAATAGAAAACTTTTTTTGTTTGTTTGTTTTTTGAGACAAAATCTCACTCAGGCTGGTTGTACAATGGTGCAATCTTGGCTCACTGCAACCTTCACCTACTGGGTTCAAGTGATTCTCCTGCCTCAGCCTTCTGCGTAGCTGGGACTACAGGCACCTGCCACCACACCCAGCTAATTTTTATATTTTTAGTAGAGCCAGGGTTTCGCCACGTTGGCCAGGCTGGTCTCAAACTCTTGACCTCAGGTGATCTCCCCACCTCGCCTTCCCAAAGTGCTGGCATTACAGGCGTGAGCTAACAGAGAACTTTAGTTCAATTTCTAATCTTGAGGCTGGGCACAGGGGTTCATGCCTGTAATTAGTTTTCTTGCATGAGCTGTCCTTTCTATGTGAGGGCATAGGGAAAAAGCATGAGGAATATTTCTCTACCCTCTCACTTATTAAAAAAAAAACAAAGTATTCATAGGCTACCTACAAGAAACAATACAGGTAGAAAAGACAAATAATAGTCGTGTTAGACTGTTTTGAAAGCAGAGACTTGAAGGCAGAGATAAAGTCTATCTTATTCACTATTTTATGTCCAGTGCCAAATAAAGTGTCTGGAATGCATTAGGAGTTCAATGATCACTTGTGGAATGAAAGCATGAATGGGTAGAGGAGATTTAGAGTGTTTTAGAGGAAGGACATGACACAGACAATAGGGAGAAAAAAAAATCTGTCTCATCTAACATAAAGCTATTATGTGTCTCTTCCCATAGTAGTTACAGAAGCAGCTACTTCCCGTGAGCCACATTATATAATGAAGAATTTATAGGCACTAATAAATTCAAGGCATCTTATTACAGACCTTAGAAGAAAGATATGAGGACAGTCACTTGTAGAAGTGTATTTTATGTAGATTGACAAGGCTGATTGAGAGGTTTGTTATTTTCCCAGAGCATTTATCCAAAGGTGATGCTGTGCCTCCCAAGACTCATCAAACTGTCCATTTGTTACCCACTTCTGTTGATTCAAATGAGAAAAAATGTTTGAGCGAGAAAAAAAAATTCTAAAATGTATATTTAATGACTTGACCTTGGACAAATCATTTGCTATTTCCAGTCTTTATGTTTCTTATTTTCAAAATGGGAGCATTGATGGCAATGATAATTAGAGTCCATTAAAGAACTCCAATTTTTTTATTTTTTAAAAACCTGAGTAGAAATTATAAAAGTACAAATATAATTTTCATCTAAATTTAAAGATTATTGTTTTGGAAAAGATTTTTGAATGCAGATATTCAAAGTGAAGTTTATTGTGTGGGTGTTTAAAAATATGAAACAGCAACTTTTAATACCAAAAATATGGATTTTTGAAATAATACATCTCACAGAGTTGGGAAGAATGCCTGGCAGAAGTCCTCTGGATATGACTGAGTGAGCTTTACACTGAAATCTCATAAGGATGAAGAAGAATGTTTACAAAATATCAGAGAACCACAGAACTGACAGATAAAGGAGAAAAAAAGGATGGAAAGGAGACTTTTCATAAGATTCTCTAAAAATAAAAAGTGACAAACAACACTTATGACTTAAGATACTACAAATCAATGCACAAAGTGTGGAAAATAAAAAGTAACCTTTATATTTTTAAATACAAGGATTTAAATATGATCTTAAATTTCAGGGTGTAAGACCTGTGGCAAGAACATGGAAATAAAAATTTCTGATTTGGTATTAGAAACATGGGTGAAGAGAATTTTAGTGATAAAATTAAGATTATTAATCAAAGTGATATTACTACATGTGCATGTCACTATAGTGTATATTACATTGCATTGTAGTCACTGTTCAAATATCAATTTTCTCCACTAGATTGCAAATTTCATAAGGGCTGAAACCTATTTAACTATAGTAGTTAGAATGTAAACACTCAATCTTTGTGGAATTAGTGTGAGGTAAGTATTAGCTACTTATCAACTAGTTAAGTAATATCACAGAACATAGAAAAATACTGTATGATTCTACTTGCATGAGATATTTAAAGCAATCAAAGTCATAAAAACAGAAAGTAGCCAGGAGATATGGGCAGAAGGAAAAAGAGAGTTATTGCTTAATGGATATGAAGTTTCGGTCTTGTAAGATGAAGAAGTTCTGGATATTTGTTGCATAGTAATATGAATATACTTAACACTACTGAAGTATATGCTTAAAAATGGTTACAATGGTAAATTCTATGTTATGTGTTTTTTTATCATAATTAAACATTTAAAAATTATTTTACAAAACCATAAAACATAATCAATAATAAACTACTTGTCCAAAGAGATCAAAGTCTGTTATGAATCCAGATGGATCGCTGGTTTTAGAAGGTAAGGATTGAATTATTTACTCAGCATATCTATACATTTTCTTATTACAACCGCTAGGGGGAAATGTTTAAAGAATGAACAGTATTTGACTGGCTAGACTGTCAAAAACATCCTAGAAATGTAACTTCGTGCTCAAGGACTCCAGCCATCTGACCCTTCCTAAGGAGGCATGGACAATCTTTGTGAATAATGCTCTTCTCATCCTCCTCTTCAGTGGCCTCCAGAGCCATGAAGGGCAATGCATCTGTTTATAATTCCCTTGTGACAACTGGACTCCCATGTGTGAAATAAGCTGAAACTCAATTAAAGAGGCTGTGGCTCCTGCAATCTTTCATTAAGTCTTTTGGCAGCAAACACAGCTGTAGGCCTTTCTTCTTTTCTGCTCCCTGAGAAGCACCTCCTGAGTTTTAATTCTGAATGAAGAGAGACGTAGGGGCTTCCTTAGGATCCTGTCCTGAAAAATAACTTCTTGAGTTGAAATTAAGAGAATGTCAATAAACAACCTCATGCTCTTGTAGGAAGATGAAGAGGAATGGATCTGATTGCATTTCCTATAGATACCATAAAAGAGAAGGAGGGGCTGAAGGGAGGTGGTAAGTTTGACAGTAATAGTTTTCAGCAGCTCTGACAAGCCAAGAAACTTTATCTGTTCATCACACTTTTCCTTCTCTGCTGATTTTAAATGCAAGCCCCTTACTTCAAGCCTGACTGACTTCTCTCTTGATTCAGAGTAATTGGGATCCTCAGAGGCTTCCCAAAAGGAAACATTTTCTGGTTGTATCATCTCCGGATGTTAACACTAGATAGTGGTGTGGCTTACGTTCAGTATCTTTGGGAATCACATTAGGGACTGAGAGTGTTGGGCTGCTGAAACCCAAAAAGCCCACAATGGGGGGAAAAGTCACATAGCTAGCTTCTCCTCTCCTACCTAGATCATCACCCATTTCAATTACATTGTGTAATAGAAACAGGGATATAGTTTGAAATCTTACAGTTCAAAACGATCTTAAAGTATTTCCAATGTCTCCAAACCATGCCACATGCAAAAGCATTAAGTGCACATTGCAATCACATTGATTACTACTTGTCATCATTACAGATGGGGCTTAAAACATCTAGGGTTTTAATGAGCCAGCATGAATTTTACGTTGTACTTTTGGTCTGAGAGACTGTGTAGCTCCTTTCAGAGATCTATTCCAATGAACCTAAAAATTTCAGTTCAGCTTGTTTCCCTTTGGATGGAAGTCGTATTTTGTTAAAAGGACAAAGCACAAAAATCCAGATTATTAGGGTAAAGTATAGGGAAAAAATAATTTGCTATGAAATCTGATTTATTTGGTATTTAGCATGGACAATTCAGAGCTCTTTTGCCAACAGCTTTCAACATCTAGCCTGTGTCAGCTCTTTTCTTACATTTCCTATATAAAATATTAAAGGAAATATTACTTATAATATCCTCCAGTTTCCAGAACATATTTTCTTTGAACTTATCCAAATGCTTTTCTCTTCACCTATTTAATCACATTTTTCAACAGTAATATTCATATGGATGTTATATTGTGTATATATGATGAAAAAAATTATAGATGTGAGATATCATCAGTTTCATGTTTAGCTAGTAACACTAAAAGGCCAGACACTTTGCACTGCTGGACTGGTGTGATTGTATTCTCTCACCACTCCTTTCCTATTTGTTGTAAGTAGTTTAGTAGAATTAACTAATATGTCTTCTCTCTGACAATGTTTCTATAAGCCTGAATCTTAGAAATATTTCAGAATCAAGGAGGGAATCTGTTATAAGTAAAACTCCTAGGTTATGGATCATGTGAGCACATAGACACAGAATTGTGCATCTTTAATCAAAGAAATGCATGTGGAGAGGAGATGGTGTAAATTCTATGTTTTCAGGAGACTGGGGGAGTTTAACATTGACCCAAAATAGCTTTGACTAGGAGCCAGCTATCCCCAAGTCATTTGCATGACCATGGACCTACTTCCCTCTAACTTGGGAAAAGAGGGCTTTTCATTTGGGATGCAATTATCACAGCAATCAATCCATCAAAAAGTTTTTTTTTTTTTTTTTTTTTTTTTTTTTTTTTTCCTTTAGGAGAATGAAAAAAGGATACGGAAGCTTCTGAGTGAATGTAGGAGCAATTGAGACTTGAAAACCAAAAAACCTGTATCAGTTAGACTGGTCTTGTAGCTTTTGGCCAAAGCTTGCAAACCTTCATATTTTATTTCCTTTTGGCTTTCCCAGTCACCATGTGTTCTGATTTTTGCTTCTCTGGACAAGTCGATTTATCTTTCTCTCTCTTTTTATTTATTCTCTTATTAAAATGAAGTTTTACTTTTACTTTTTCCTCATTCCTCTCTCATTTTTAAAGCCCCATTTTAATTAAGGTAGAAATATACAGAAATATTGTGTCTCTTACAGAAACTATGGAAAGAACAGATGCAAAAAATACAGCCCTCAAGACCTTATCAATAAGGTTCGGAGACTGTCAGAAGAAAATGACTTAAGAAACAGACTGCACTTATTTCCTTCTCTACCTTCGCTTGAAAATAGGAGACAATGATTCCATTTAACAGTAGAAAATTTTCTCTCCCATCTAGCTTTTAGAATAGTTTGTAATAAAATCTTAGCCGAATAATTTGGGGAGAGGGGTGGTGAAAAGATAAGGGTAGATTTTATAGGGTTTATTTTATAGTCTCTAACCATGAATGGAAAGAGGGTGTGTGTGTATCTAAGACTGTGTGTGTGTGTGTGTGTGTGTGTGAGTGTGAGTGACGACATAGCATATATGTGCTTATATCAGACATAGTGAGAGATGGATAGAACTGACAGCTATAAAAACATCCCTGAGTTTTGACTTCCTACCATCAATATGTTTTTTTATTTCTGATTATAAAATTTGAAGTAGGCACCTCGTGAGAGAGGAGAAAGGAAGAAATTTGACAGGAAGGCAGTTAGGGTGGGTCCTTGGTCGAATTCTTTCAAACAAACAGCCTAAAATATTAGGCGGCAGGTACAGATAAGGGAAATTGCAGAGGGGCTTGCCTAAGACATAGCCACAGTCACACAGATAAAGTCTACACAGGTGATTTGCCCAGACATTCCTGAAATGGAAAATTTTGTTCCCTAACACATGCGCAGTAAGGGGAACAAAGCAACATGGAGTAACTCAAGCTAAGAGTCCGCATGCGCACTACGAGGATGGGGGTGGAGCTACCAGAAATTTGTGCCTTATGCAAATGAGACACCCAACCCTCACTGGTTTCTTCTACAAGCCTCTGCATTCATCTATAAAAATGGCAATCCATTCAGGCCCCCTCTGCTACAGAGACCTTTCTTCTTTCGCCTATTAAACTTTCACTCCAGCCTCACCCTCTGTGTCCATACTCCTTATTTCTCTTGGTTGTGAGATAAAGACCTTCAGGTGACACCTCACAAGCTGAGACTGCTACATTGTGGTGCATTGGCGAGACTGTAACACTCGCATTACTCCCATACCTCCGTAGGCATTTCCTTCTTTCCCACATTGCCCACAGAGCCACTTCAGCTGCTAACTCAGATCCAATCTATCCTGGCAATGCTAAGAACTCTTAAGTTCTGACACTTTGCATTAAAATTGGCCTTTCCATTCTTTCATGCATGAAGCTTGTCTGCTTTCTAAGACAAGCCTGCTCAATGAACTAAGCTGTGTTATAAAGTATAAAACATTGCAATGAAGTAAGATAGCTCTAGATGATATTGCTGAAATAGACAATGTAGTTTTTACCACCTGCCCATATCATCACCAGAATTTCAGTCGAGAGGCTCTAGAATCTGTACTCGACAACAGCAACCCTGATGGTAAGTCATGTTGAATACAGTGAATGTGCAAATAGGCCAAGAATGTGTCATGGCTTGCTTGGAAGTGCAATATTATAAATTTGCATATTTTGCAAGTTATCACTGAGATTTGATGATCTGTCCAAGTAAAGTAGTTAAAAACATAAAGTTTAATGGGTTCTTAGTCCATTGCATTTTCTGACGTTGCCTGTTGACACATCCTAGTATATTTTAATGCTTTTTCACACTTGACATGGCACTACGGTACAATAATTAAGTTCCCATAAATATATTCAGTAATGATTGCTATTTAAACTGATTAGCCATTGATATGCTCATATCAATTCAAAGACAACTCGGCTTCTCAAATTAAACAAACCAACAAAAATTTGACGTACTTAACTTATATCATTAATTTTAAGTAGAAAATAAGAACATACTAAGATAATATTCTTGGCATTGATCAGTATAAATTCATTTTAAATAATAGTTGAGTTTTATACAATATGGGTACTTAAGTTTTCTCACATTACCAGAATGAAAAATCAGAATTCATGTGAATAATACTCAATTTATAAAAATGTCCCAGGTAATCCAGAAACAAATTGCAAAATAAATCTGAAGGACATACAACACAGATTTACTTCATCTCAGGATATTTACCTTGGCTAAGCAGATCAGATAAGTTGATGCTATTTTACCTGTATATAACTCTTAAGATAAAAAAAAAAAAAAAAAACTGATTATTTTTCCCAAAAGCATCCCCTAACTGCTTCCCTTCAGGCTTCTAAATTCTCCTGAAGATGTTACTGTCTCTCAAGTTTCTATACAGCCTATTGATGATATCCAAGCTGAATATTCTGGCATTTGGGAGACCTATATATTTGGTTTCCCACCTTATCATCTACCTCTCCCCAACATGAGCTCTCTTTGAGGTGATCTCATCTACTTATACTCTCATCCAACTAAAACTTCTCAAAATCTCATTACAAGTCTCTTCAGTCACAGATTCCTTTGCCTTATCTTTCAAAATAAATATTTAGGAAAAATTACAATGCCAGTTTTTGTTTTTGTTTTTTTTTTTTCTTTCCATCTGTCTTTTCCCCACATTGGAGTATAAGTCATTCAGAATGATTCCCTTCCACCCTAAGCTGCTGCAAATGGTCACATATTTTATGCTGCACAACGGTAGGCAACCCTATTCACAATGACCACAATGCAACAAGGACATCCGTTTGTTTCCCCTAACTTTATAATTTATAATCAACAAATGGCAGAGCAAACACTGGACACATATCCAACACAGGAAATAAACTTGTGCATCATTTTTAAAAGCAGAAAGTGAGAAAAATTAATGAAGAAAATGTTGACTCTTCACATTATATCTGCCAAGGTCAGATAACTTTCTTAACTTCAATCTTCAAATGTCCAGTGCTTTATATCAAATGGTGCAATGGTGAGCCTGGCTGATAAGCCAAAACACAGAGGGTTTCGTGGTTCAATCTTCCCCTTGATGCAAGAAGAATCTGGCAACTGGGAGTTTGGCCTTAATTATCTTCTATTGCAATTATTACTGTCATTTTCCTCGTCTTTCTAGACTGCTCATTAGCATTGTTGACAACCTCATGCCAGCCTCTTTTGTTTGTTACTGTTGGTCCTGTGAAACAACACAATTTAACTTCTGCTTTCAAATACTCCCGATTAAAAAAAAAAAAAAAAAAAAAAAAAAAGAGACCCAGAAAATTGTTTTGAAATGGTTTCTTAATTTGTACTCTCTGATATTATATTATCTCCCCCAACTCCCAATTCTTTAATCACTCTTTTCTCTGCTCTTTATATTTTTCTGACTTCTTCACTCTTTTCATTCCCCTAATGATCATCCTTTAAGGTTCATGTCAAAAACTACCCTGTGTTTTTCTCTGTATATGCTGTCTCAGACAATTCATCCAATTATTACACTTTCTGATCACCTCTATCTGGAAGATGAACTGAATATATGTTTATTCATATATTCCTGGCCCTGTTGCAAGCTTTGCACCCACATATTCCATGTTGTACTGAACATGATTAATGGGATAAAGTGCCATCTACTTAAATTAATGTGTCCAAACAAAACTGTACCCCAGACTGGATTCTTCCTTCTCTACATCCATTAACACATTACTAGTCTTCTTCTCACCAAGAATTGAAACCTTAAAGTTATCATTTTTATTTCCTTTTACTTTTGCCCTTAACCCACAAATTCATCAATAATCAGAGTAACCCAATAATTTATTCTAAATTACTTATCACACCTGGCAGTTAAAAAAAAAATCATGCCATTAACACAGGTCATGTCCTTACTATCTTACATCTAGATTCAGATTAAGATATGAAAACGATTTGTCGGCTACCTCTTTCCAACATGAGCTCTCTTTCAGAGGATCTCATCTACTTACTCTCATTCAAAACAAACAAACCAACCAACCTCAAAATCTATTCACAACTTTCTCTACTCACTGATTCCCTTGACTTTCTTTTCTGTAAAATAAATATTTGGGATTTGCCAGTGATTGTGGGTGCCACTGTTAGCTACTTTCACAAACATGGAGTGTTTTCCTCTATTCTCTCTCTTCCAAGATATCCTCAACCCAACTTTTAAATTAACATTCATAAAATGCTAATTTAAACACCTCCTCTTTCCCTTGATAAAATCCCTCCAATAGCTCACTCAAGGACACCTGACCATATTTCTCCACTTGTTTTCAACATAAACTCTACCCCACCACAACTACATCTTTGCTCACTGCTTTATATATTCTGGTACATTGAAAAACATGGCCATGTATTTTTCCCATTCTCACATAAATGCCACTTTGCAAGGTGAATCTGGAGCTCCTCTAATCAAAGTATGGCATCTGTTTCTCCACTTTGTTTTGCAACTAGCCTTGGCTCATGGAATAATATCAAATATATCAAGCAGAGACTTGAAAAGTAGTTTTGCATTAGGACTTGCCCACTCTTGCTGCACTTGGAACCTTGAGAACACCAGGTGAATGAGCCCAAGCTGGTATACTGGAGGAGTCTTCCATCTGACTGCAGAAACTACTGGACATGTGAATGAGTCCATCCCGCATTACCAGTCACCAGCCAACCACCAGCTGCCCACGCATGCATGGGGGACCCTGTAGAAATCAGCAGTAGCAGTCTGGACTCAGCCATCCATCAACTCCTGAACTAATTAAATTAGTAGTTTTAAACCAGTAAGTTTTGGCATTTTTTTTTAATGTAGAAAAGTTAATCAAAACTTATTATTTAATGTCCCCCATTTGATGTCTTCCTTAAAAAATTTTAATTATTATGGATATATGACAGGTATACATATTTATGGGGTACAGGTGATGTTTTTATACAGGTATACAATGTCTAATGATCAAATCGGGGTCACTGGGGTCTCCATCATCTCAAACACTTATCATTTCTTTGTGTTAGGGAAATTCCAATTCCATTATTTCAATTATATGTAAACATACAATGAATTAAACTATAGTTGCCCTATTGTGCTGCCAAATACTAGATCTTATTCAGTCCATCTAACTGTGTTTTTGTACCCACTATCTCTTCTTTATCACCTCCCTCCCCACCACCTTGCTGGCCTCTGGTAATCATCATCCTATTCTCTACCTTCATAAATTATATATATATATATATTTAGCTCCCACATTTGAGTGACAATATGGAATCTTTTTCTCTCTGTGCTCAGATTATTTCACCTAATGTCCTCTAGTTCCATCCATGTTGTTGCAAATGACAGGATGCTATTAATTTTTGGCTGAATCATATTCCATTGTGTGTATGTACCACATTTTTTAATCCATTCATCCATTGATGGACACTTAGGTTGCTTCAATATCTTGGCTATTGTGAATAGTGCTGCAATAATTATAGGATTGCAAATATGTCTTCAATATTATGATTTTTTTCTTTTGGACACATACCCAGCAGTGGGATTACTGGATCATATCGTAGGTCTATTTTTTTTTTTTTTTTTTTTAAGGAATGTCTATACTGTTCTCCACAGTGGCTATATCAAATTTGCTTTGTCACCAGTAGTGTACCATACAAGTGTTTCCCTCTCACCACATCCTTACCAGCATTCGTTATTGCCTGTCTTTAGAATAGTAGCCATTTTACTTGGGGTGAGATGCCACTCATGGTAGTTTTGGTACACATTTATCTGATGATTAGTGATATTGAGCATTTTTTCACATACCGTTGTCCATTTATATGTCTTTGTTTGGGAAATGTCTATTCAGATCTTTTGCTCATTTTCAAATTGGATTATTTGTTTTTTTACCTATTGAGTTGATTGAGTTCTTTATATATTCTGGGCATTAATTCCTTGTCAGATGGGTAGTTTACAATTATTTTCTCCCTTTCTGTGGGTTATCTGTTGACTTCATTGTTTCCTTTGCTGTGTAGAAGCTTTATTAGATTGATGTGATCCCATTTCTCCATTTTGCTTTGGTTGCCCATGCTTTTGAGGTTTTACTCAACAAAGCTTTGCCCAGACCAATGTCCTGGATCAAGGGTGTCCAACCCTTTTGAAGGGAGGACTTTTTGCTTATTTGTGGTGGTGAATATCATAAAAATTATTCACTAACTTTTTTTTTTTAAGCTCATCAGCTATTGTATTAGTGTATTTTATGTGTGGACCAAGACATTTATTCTTCCAATGTGGCCCAGGGAAGCCAAAATGTTGTACACTCATGTTCTGGATTGTCTCTCCAAAGTTTTCTTCTAGCAGTTTTATACTTTCAGGTCTTAGATTTATATCATTAATCCATTTTGATTTGATTTTTGTATGCAGTGAAAGATAGGGGTGTAGTTTCACTCTTCTAGATATGGATAAGTTTTCCCAGCCAATTTATTGAAGGGACTGCCCTTTCCTCAGTGTATGTTCTTAACATCTTTGTTGAAAATGAGTTAAATATAAATGCATGCATTTATTTCTGTATTTTCTATTCTGTCCTATTGGTTTATGTGTCTGTTTTTATGCTAGTACCCTGCTGTTTGGGTTATTATAGCTCTATAGCGTAATTTGAAGTCAGGTAATGTGATTCCTCCAGCTTTGTTCCTTTTGCTCAGGATAGCTTTGAATATTTTTGGCCTTTTTTGGTTCCATATAAATTTTAGGATTTTAAAAAATTTATATGAGAAATGTCATTGGTAGTTTGATACGGATTGCCTTGAATCTACTCATTTGGGTAGTATAAGCATTGTAACATTTAACATTTTAACAGTTCTTTTCAGTTTGAATGTCCTATATGTCTTTTTCTTGTCTAATTGCTCTGACTAGGACTTCAAGTACTATGTTGAATAAAAGTGGTGAAAGTTTCAGCTTTTTGTTTCAGACTGTAAAGAAAGGGCTTTAAGTTTTTCCTCATTCAGTATGATACTAGCTGGGGTTGTATTGTATATGGCTTTTATAACATTGAGCTGTGTTCTCTGTGTTCCCTATTTTTGTTGAGAGTTTTTACCAGGAAGGGATGTTGAATTTTTGATCATACATTTTTTATCCTTCATTCCATTGCTATAACGTATCACATTGATTTATTTGCATATACTAATCACCCTGGGATGAATCCCACTTGGTCATGATGAATGATACCTTTAATGTATTGCTGAATGTGGTTTGCTAATATTTTCTTGAAGATTTTTACATGTATGTTTATCAGGGATATTGACAGGTTTTTTTGTTTGTTTGTTTGTCTTTGTTTGTTGTTGTTGTGTCTTTGTCTGGTTTTGGTATTGAGGCCATACTGGCTTCATAGGATGGATTTAGAAGTATCCCCTCCTCCTTCATTTTTTTTTTGAATAGTTTGAGTAGGATTGGTAATAGTTCTTCATTAAATGGTTGGTAGAATTCTGCACTGGAGCACCATCAGGTCCTGTACTTTTCTTTGATGGAAAACTTTCTACTACGGATTCAATCTTTTTACTTGTTACTGGTCTGTTCAAGTTTTGGATTTCTTCATTATTCAAACTTGGTAGGTTGTATGTGTCAGGAATTTATTCATTTCTTCTAGGTTTTTTTTTGCATTTATTTATGTATTGACTCATAATAGTCTCTAATAATCCTTTGAATTTCTGTGGTATCAGTTGTCTCCTTTTTCATCTCTGACTTTATTTATTTGGTTCTTTACTTTTTCTTCTTAGTCTGGCTAAAGGTTTATTGATTGTGTTTATCATTTCAAAAAACCAACTTTTCATTTTTTTGCCCTTTTGTATACTTTTTTAGTTTAAATTTTATTTATTTTTGCTCTGATCTTTATATTTCTTTGCTTCTACTAATTTTGAGTTTGGTTTGCTCTTGCTTTTATAGCTCTTTATGACACATTGTTATGTTGTCTATTAAAGTTTTTCTACTTTTTTATGTATGCATTCATTGTATAAGCTTCCCTGTTTTTGTTGTATCCCATAAGTTTTGGTATGTTGTGTTTCTATTTTCATTTGTTTCCAAAAATAATAAACTTCCTTTTTAATTTTTTCATTGACAGAGTGGCCATTCAGGAGCTTATTGTTTATTTCCCATGTGTTTGTATAGTTTCCAAAGTTCATCTTGTTATTGATTTCCAGTTTTATTTAATTGTAGTCAGAAAAGATACTTGATATGATTTCAATTTTTAAAAAATTGAAACTTTTTTTGTGTCCTAACACATGGTCTTCCCTTAAGAATATACCCTGAGCTGAGGAGAATGTATATTCTGTAGCTGTTGAATGAAAGGTTCTATAAATGGCTATTAAGTCCCTTTGGTTTATAATGCAGATTAAGTCTGATGTTTCTTCATTGCTTTTCTGTCTAAATGATCATCCCAGTGTGTTAGGGTGCTGGAAGTCCCCAGCTAGTATTGTATTTGGGTCTGTCTCTCTCTTTAGCTCTAATAATATTTACTTTATGTATCTGGTTGCCCCAGCATTGGATCCACACATATGTACAATTGTCTTATCTTCCTGCTACATTGACCCCTTTATCATTATATAATGACCTTTTTTGTATTTTATTATCGTTTTTGTCTTGAAATCTATTTTGTATAATATAATATGTCACTTTTGCTCTTTCTTTATCTTTCATTTGCATGGAATATCTTTTTCCACCTCCTTATTTTCAGTCTAAGTATGTCTTTATAGAAAAAATGAGTTTCTTGTAGGCACTACATCATTAGGTCTTTTTTATGTATTCACCACTCTGTTTTGACTGGAGAATTTAGCCCATTTGTATTTAATGCTAATATTCATAAAGACTTACTATTGACATTTTGTTATTCATTTTCTCATTGTTTTGTTGGTCCTCCCCTCCTCTCTTTCTCTCCTTGTCTTCCTTTGTGTAAAAGTGATTTTCTCTGGGAGCATGGTTTAATTTCTAACTTTTTATTTTTGCATATGTATTATAGGTTTTTGTTTTGTGGTCACCATGAGGCTTGCAAAGAACATCTTATAACCAATTATTTTAAACTAATGACAGCTCCACTCTGATTACAAAGAAAATACAAACAAGCAATGAGAAAGGTAAAAAAAACAAAAAAACAAAAAAACAAAAAAACAAAAAAAAAAACAACTAAATTTATGTATTTCTTTTCTTTTTTTTATTTTGAGACAGAGTTTAGCTCTTGTTGCCCAGGCTGGAGTGCAATGGCATGACCTCGGCTCACTGAAACCTCCTCTTCCCGGGTTCAAGCAATTCTCCTGCTTCAGCCTCCCGAGTAGCTAGGATCACAGGCATGCACGACCACACCCAGCTAATTTGTATTTTTAATAGAGACGGGGTTTATCCATGTTGGTCAGGCTGGTAGCGAACTCCCAACCTGAGGTGATCCACCCGTCTTGGCCTCCCAAAGTGTTGGGATTACAGGTGTGAGCCACTACACCAGGCAAAAAACACTAAATTTCTACTCCATTCCCCCTGCTTTTTGACTTTTTTGTTGTTTCTACTTATATCTTTTTATATTGTCTATTTCTTAAAATTTTGTTGAAGTTATTAGTTTTTGATTGGTTTTTTATACTTCTTACAAAATATATAAATGGTTTACATGCTGCATTTACAGTGCTACAGCATTCTGTATCTTTCTTACTTTCTTTCTTAATAGTGTACTTACTATTACCAGTAAATTTTGCACCTTCAGATGATATCTCACAGTTCATTAATGTCTTTTTCCTTCACATCAAGAATTCCCTTTAGCGTTTCTTGTAATACAGTCTAGTTGACAAAATCCCTCAGTTTTTGTTTGTCTGGGAAAGTCTTTAATTCTTCCTCATGCGTGAAACATAATTTTTCTGGATGTAATATGCTAGGTTGGAAAAACTTTTTTCTTTAGTACATTTAATATGTTATTCCAGTGTCCTCTGGCCTATAAGGTCTGCTGAGAAGTCTGCTGCCAGACCTACTTGAGCTCCTTTATATGGTTTTATATTTTTCCTCTTGCTGCTTTTAGGATCCTAATCTTTGTGCTCAGAGAGTTTGATTATTATGTGCCTTGAGAATTTGACTTTTATGGTGTCTTCTTATTTGGGTTGAAATTTTTTGGTATTGTATAACCTTCTTGTACCTTAATATTCATATCTTTCTCTTGGTTTAAAAAGTTCTCTGTTTTTATTTCTTTGATTAAACTTTCTATCCTGATCTATTTCTGCTTTAGGACCTGTAATTTTTAGATTTTTCCCTTTTAAGACTATTTTCTAGATCTTGTAAGTATGCTTTATTTATTTATTTATTTATTTGACTTTTTTCTCATATGACTGTGAATTTTTATATAGCCTGTCTTCAGGCTCACTAATACTTACTTCTGTCATTAATTCTGCTCTTGGGAGACTCCGGTGTTTTCCAGTTGGTTAACTGAATTTTTCAGCTCCAGAATATCTGTTGGATTTTTATTTTAATTCAATCTTTCTGTTAAATTTTCATGATAGAATTCTGAATTCCATTTCTGTGTTATCTTGAAGTTCTTTGAGCTTCCTCAAGATAGCTATTTTGAATTCCCAGTCTGAAAGGTGACATATCTTTAACACCCCAGGATTATTCACTGGTGCCTTATTTAGTCCATTTGGTAAGGTCATGTTTTCCTGGATGTTCTTGATGCTTATGAAAGTTGATCAACATCTAGACGTTGAAGAGTTAGGTGTTTATTCCAGTCTTTGCAGTCTGGACTTATTTGTACCTGTCATTCTTGAGAGGGCTTTCCACGTATTCAAACAGGATTGAGTGTTGTGATCTAAGCCTGTGGTCACTGCAGCCTTATTAGCACTAGGTGGGGGTACCCTAAACCCAGGAATGCTGTGACTTTGGCAGACTTCCTCGGTGGACTTTGGTGAAATAAGGGACAATTCTCTGGGTTATCAGGCAAAGTCTCTAGCTCTCTTGTCTCTCCTTCCCGTAATCATAAGGAGTCTCTCTCCATGCTGGGCTGCATGGAGTTGGGGCTGAGGTAACATGAGCACTCCCATGACCACCACAGCTGGCACTATGCTGGATCAAACTTGAAGCCAGCACAGTACTGGATCTCACCCAAGGCTCATGGTGACTACTGCCTGGCTACTGCCGATATTTATTCAAGGCCAAGGGCTCTTTATTCAGCAGGTGGTCAATCCCTTCAGGGCAGTAGATTCCCTTCTGGCCCAGGATGGGTCTAGAATTGCTGTCCAAGTGCTAAGGTCTGGAGATAGGGGTTTCAGAAACTGCTTTGTGCTTTATTTTACAGTGTCAGAGCTGGTACGCAGGTTGCAAGACAAAGTCTTCTGTTCCCTTCCCTCTCCTTTCCTCAAGTGGAAGGATACTCTCCTGAAGCTGCACTGCCTTGATGCAGGCACTTTCTTGACTGACACAGCTGGTATTGCACTGGGTTGTGCACATGCAAAGTCAGTGCACTGCCTCTGAGACCAATGTAGCACCAGGGCTTGTCCAAAGACTGCGGTCCCTGTGGACTGATTACCACTAAAAATTTTTTCTGGGTCCCAGGTCACTGTGTTAGAGCCAGCCTGTGGTAGCACCAGCCAGGACTCAGATTACTTTTGCTGGTGTTGAGAATTCTCTTATGGCCAAGGGCTGGTTTAAATGCTCTCTCCATGGGTACTGGCAGAATTCTGTCCTGTGTTGTGTTCTGCCAGGACAGAGCAATGCTGAGTCCTAATGCAAATTTAATATACTCACTTCACTCTCCCTCCCCCAAGCACACAGATTCTCTCTACATGCAGCCCTGCCTGGGGTTAGAGGAGGTTAGTGTAGGCAATGCAAGACGGTCTTTCCTATCTTCTTCAATCCCTTGTTCCTTGATATTATGTTGAAATAGGTACTTTGATTGCTCCCTTGTTTTGTTCTTATGAAGGTGCTTTCTGGCATGGATAGTTGTTCAATTTGGTATTCCTGTGGGGAGAAGATAGCTGGAGGGTTCTATTCAGTCATCTTGCTTCACTTCCTCTCTCTCTATTCTATTTGATGTCTTTCTTGAAATACTCTGGCTCCACAATGTGCATGCTCATTCTCTCTCTTTTTCTTTTATGAGTTCTTACGACATTCTGACTATACCAGCAATTTCAAGAGATTCTGCCATTTTCTCAAACAATGCCACCAGTGCCTCTTTCATAGGAACAAGTTCTATACCACTTATCAAGTACTTAATTGTATACTGTCTTGTTGTTAATGTCTTATAAATCTATTTTCCCCTATAGACAATTAATCTATTTTATCTTCTTAATCTGTTAGTATATCTTCAGAATTTATCAGCATTCTATTAGCAAAGTAGGCTTTCAAGAAATATTTATTTGGTCAGGCATGGTGCCTCACGCCTGCAATCCTAGCACTTTGGATGGCTGAGGCAAGTGGATCACTTGAGGTCAGGACTTTGAGACCATCCTGGCCAACATGTTGAAACCCCATCTCTACTAAAAATATGAAAAATAGCCAGGCGTAGTGGCACACACCTGTAATCCCAGCTACTCAGGAGGCTAAGGCAGGCGAATTGCTTGAGCCCAGGAGGCAGAGGTTGCAGTGAGCCGAGATCACACCACAGCACCAGCCTAGGCGACAGAGCAAGACTCCATCTCAAAAAAAAAAAAAATCAAATATTCATTGATTAAATGAAAGTTCCTTTTATAATGAAAAAATACAAAGCAATTTAAATTCAAAAACCAGGTAGATAAATTACATTACTGAAAAGATATATATTCAACTAAGTGGTATATTTGAGTTGAGTTCTCTTCTCTGCCCTCCTCCTGAGCTCATCTCAGAAATCCGACTTTAGAACTCCCTGCCCAGAAAGATACACAAGAACAAAACAGGGGAAAAAGTAAGACCCCAGCTTGCCCTGAATATATTTTTCTAATCCTTCATAATAAGTAGTAAGATGAAAGTGGCTTATCTTATTTATCTTTCAGCTTTATGTCAAATGTACATTGTGATATGCAAAGGATACACAATGAAACTGAGAATTTTCTTCTCCAGGACCATTAAGTTAGAAATTTCTGGCTTTTATTTTCTAGAGTGCCTACAGCATTTCACTTCAGTGCTGCATTAAAGTAATTTTTGCATTTAATATGGAATAAAGGCAAAGCTGTCTCACAATGCCCTAACCACAGGTACGTGGGCGAACAGTTGTCTACAGATTATGGCTTAGAAACAGATTCAAAGGAAAGCTAAGAAAGGCAAAACAACTCGATTTGGAATATGAATCAGTCTTGGAATTGGCATGCTTCAGTGAGAATGGCGTATTATTTTTTCCTGTTTCAGAGATGGTGTCCCAAAGCAATTTCTGTTTCCAAGATATAAGGGGTGTTGCATTCCAATTTGGAGAGATTTTGAGGGTCTCTGAGAACAGAATTAAAGAGAAACTAGACAGCATAACATACGCATTTTTCATCAATGTGCTATTAAAGGTAAATGTTTGTTATAATAATCATCTCCATGTATTTTACCTCCTATTCACCTGACAATTTTTACACCTTAAAATCCTCATCCATGAGAGTCCAAAAATAGGTAATATTAACTGTAGTATCCGAAGAAAAATGTAATAGTTTTAGTCCTTTTGTGATTATTCATGATGGCTGTATGTATGGCTTGTTTTTCCTTTTTATGTTTAATAGGCTTTATATATTTTTCAGGGTAAATAAAATGATCATGCAGCTTTCCTTGTTTTGGGGGATTTCTGATTCAATTCAGGCTACATGTAATAGTTCTGTGAAATTTCCTTTCTGCTGCAAAAGCTACAATCCTCTCTGATAAGTGGTAGAAATAAATTCATAGTTAAGTATGCATGGGTTGGGCAAAGAAGAAGCATCAGAGAAGCTGAGGTTGAAATAAATTAAAGAAGTTAGGTTCTTTCCTTTTTTTTTTTTTTAGTTTTAATCCTGAAGACACTGTTTTTCTCATTCAATACCACACTCCATTCTTTTATGGATCAAGACATAACTGTGCTAAAAAGGCAAAGCAGTGAGATGTTGTTTCAATGGTAAATAGACAGTAAAATTGTGGTATATTCACACAAGGGAATACCACTTAGTGATAAAAGAGAAATGAGTGATCAAGCTATGTGAAGACATGGATGAATCTTAAATGCACACTGCTAAGTGAAAGACATCTGTCTCAAAGACTACATATTATATAATTCCAGTTATATGACATTATGGAAAAGGCAAGCTATAAAGACTTTACAATGATTGCTGGTTGCTAGGGATTCAGGGAGATGTGAGTAGGTAAAGCATGAATGTTTTTAGGATAGTGAAACTATTCTGTATGATACTGTAATCCTGGATACCTGATATTATAAATTTGTTCAAATTCATAGAAATTTACAGCACAAAAAGTGAAACTTAATGTGTGCAAATTTTTAAAAAAATACTTATAAGACTGAGAATACCAGGATGGAACATAGAATTGAAAAACAAATCTAACTTTGTTATAGCCCCTCTGTGTGAAATTACCTCATTGATGAGGGTGGGAGGAAACATAATGATCTAGGTAACTTTGGAAGTTGATAGAGCTGCTTCCCAGGAGGGGACAGGTTAACAATTCTCAAACCACTATATATGTATAGTAGAGTTGAAAGGAAAAAGATGGAAGACAGATGGTAGAAGTCAGGTTTCTTACTGTTGGAGTGAGAGTCTACAGATAGCTAAGAACAAGAGACTAGGATGATCCATGTAGCAATATATTAGAATTAGAAGCATAAAGAAATATTTACAGGTTTGTATTTTGTATTAGCCAATTTTCATGCTGCTGGTAAAGACATACCTGAGACTGGGAAGCAAAAAAGGTTTAATGGACCACAGTTCCATGTGGCCAGGGAGGCCTCACAATCATGGTGGAAGGCAAGAAGGAGCAAGTCACATCTTATGTGGATGGCATCAGGCAAAGAGAGAGAGGTTGTCAAGGAAACTCCCCCTTATAAAACCATCAGATCTTGTGAGACTTATTCACTATTACAAGAACAGCATGGGAAAGACCTGCCCCCATGATTCAATTACCTCCCACTGGGTCTCTCCCACAATGTATGGGAATTCAATATGGGATTTGGGTGGGGACACAGCCAAACCCTATCATGTATATATGTTGGTTAGCTAATGAACACACATATATTTCTTTGTCTTGCGAGTTGAGACAGTTAGAAATAAGGTACTCTATAATAACAGGCACATGTGACACAGAAATCTTAGTTTCTAATACTATTTTGCAATAAAGGGAACCTCGGATTTTGGATAAATGGCTAATTCATTTATCCAGTACATATATAAAATAAGCCTGGAGCATCTTGTAGTGCTAAAGAATGAAGAAGTGCTAAATACACACACACACACACACACACACACACACGCACACACACACAGATGGGATTATGTTAAAGGGACACAGTAGCCAAGTGAAGGAGTTCAGAACTGGAACAATTTGAGCAGCAAAATCAACAAAGTAATGTTTCATTATAACCTGAAGTAAAAAATAAATAACTATGAGTTCACATTGATATAAAAAACATTTGCATACATAAATGAGAGAGAAGAGACTATAATGGTCAGTTGAATGCTTTAACTTGGTTTGGCTGTAGTGCCTACTTATTCAATTAAACACTAATCTAGGTGTTATTGTGAAGATATCGTAAAGATGTAGTTAATATCTGCAATCAGTTGATGATCAGTAAAGGAGTAATAACTACCTTTACTTGGGAGATTATCCTTGATAATCTGGATGGCCTCATTCAATGAGTTGAAGTATCTCAAAAGAAAAACGGAGGTTTCCTGGAACAAGGAGAAATTCTAATTTTGGACTCTCTGGGCTGTAGCATCAACTCTTGTATGAGAACTTCTAGCATGCCTGCCTGTCCTATACAAATCTGAGACTTGCCAGCCCCCATAATCACACAAGCCATGTCTGTCTGTCTATCTATGTATCTGGATAATCCTATTGGTTCTGCTTTTCTGGTAGAAGCTTAAAATCCCCCATGCAGAACAATTCCAAATAATATTTAGATACTTCACCCTCAAGGAGATAGAATATAACTCCCCATATTTAAAGTGTGGGCTGTAGATTGTGACATTAAAATGTGACAATAAAAATGGTAATTTTATAATGGAGAAACATGACAAATACTACCTTAGGTGAGGTCAACAATAACACTGATAAGTCACTGATAATATGTACCCTCAACATGATGATGAAAATCCCCTTTATTTCTGTGACCCTCCTCTCTGAAATACATAACCTCAGTCTAATCACAAGAAAAATCAGAAAAATTCCAGTTAAGGGACATTTCACAAAATACTGACCAATAATTTGTTTCTTTCTCAAAAGAAACAAAGTAATCAAAAAAGGGAATATCTGAAAAACTACCACAACCAAGAGGAGCCTGAAAAGATGTGATTAAATGTAATAAACAGTGGATGGGATTTTGGAAGAGAAAAAGAACATTAAGTAAAAACTAAGAAAATATGAATAAAGTATAAATTTAATAATGTGTCAATATTGGTTTGTAAATCGAAACAAATGTATCATACTAATGTAACATTAATTGTATGAAAATGTGGGAAGTAAGTGGGAACTATCTTAGCAATTTTTCTGTAAATCTAAAAGTGTTCTTTTAAAAACTTTATTTAAAGATATTGTGCACTGATTTTGTTATGTTTTGCCCTAGACTGAAAAAAAGAATCTAGAAGTTTATAATCTAGTGGAAAGGACACAGGTAGAATACTAAAGTTTACTGAGATTTTAACATATACCTGTCACTACACTAGGTACTTTACAAATAACATTTGATTCAATGTTGCACATTATTATGTCTCTTTTGCAGATGAGGAAAATGACTCTAAAATAAATCAGATAATTTTCTGAGGGATAAATAACCATCCTGAGATCCAAAATCGGTATGATTCAAAGGCCAAACCCCTTGTGCTGCAGAGTTCCCCTCATCTAATTAGATACGATAAGTACTCAGACCACAGAACTCAAGATAGCTGCATTATGTGCGTGGTACTGAACTGAAAACAACAGAGATATTGACATTTGGGGAGGGAGCAATGTACTATTTGAACAGGTGAGGCTTTACACCGAAAGGGCTTTTTAGACGGGATAGGTGAGTGTGCTTTTTTATTGTTGTTATTAAAGAAAAGAAAGTCATTTCATGAGAAGGAAGTAAATGCATACAGCTAAAACCCCATGAAATAGGGTCTGGGAATTACAGTAGGTTCAGTTTGGACAGAGGGTAGTGTATATCTATGAGAATACTGAGACAAAACTAGTGAAAGAAAGTTATTTTCCTTCACTCTCCCTCATCCCTCAAATTTAGACTGAGCCTTGGCAAACATAAAATAGAGATTCCTGGATCCCTCAGTGAACTTAGTCAGATCTTTTGTGAAAGACCTGGTAGAAGTGCTAAGAAAACACATGCACAAAACAAAACCTTAATACAACTGAGTTTTTTTCCCCATTAGGAGAAAAGTGAAAGTGGTTATTTATTGTATCTCATTATTGTCAGGCTTATGCCAGCTACTTTCAAATTGATCTGGCAAGTACTTATCTAAGCAAGCACTATTTTAGGCAATGAGAACCCAGTGACATAGTTTCTTCTCCTTCTCATTGCATTGTGATGATTTGTTTACATGTCTACCTTCCTGCTAGATTATGAATTCTTTAAGAACATTGAAAACATCACCAAGGGAGGCGGCTTCCTTCTCTGATACTTAAAATACCACCCCCTTCTATCAGTTAGACCCGAAAGAGGCTGAAAAAGTCATTAGTTTACAAAGAACTTTTTTTTCTCTCTCTTCTGCCTTAAAACACAGTTTTTCAGTCTTGGAGTAATTATCACTATAGACAAATTATTTCTGTGGCCAAGTTTTCTTGGCCTGGGAATGTAGAAAAACATTGAATTTGAAGAGAATTTTGGAAAAGTAGAGAGAGAATGTGTTAACCTTGCATTTTCTTCTCTTGAAAACCACAGAGATCTTGTATAATTTTTCATTTACTGAAAAAATATTCTAGTCCATCTACTGTGTATTAGGAACTATGCTTCATGCTATTGTCTCATTGATGAAAAGGCACTTGTTCTGGCTTTGGAAGAGTGAAGTCTAGTACAAAACAGACACATGAATAAACAAATATAATGGCAATCAATCATTTAATCAATCGGCTTTTAACTGAGCATATACTATTGTGCTAATCAGTAGCTGAGGCAATGAGAATGCCTTAGTTAACTAACTGACTCAATCTTCCCTTGCAGAGGTTAGAGTTTAGAGGGCAACTATATACATATAGAATTATATTAGACTCTGCACCAGGGCTTCACAACTTCAAAAGTATTGACATACTAAACTGAATAATTCTTTGTTGCATTTTAGGACATTTAGCAGCATTCGCGGTCTCCACCCTCCTAGAAGCAATACCCCTCCCTCCATCCCCTGCAGTGATAACAAAGATAGTTCAAACATTGCAAAGTGCCTCTGGAAGGAATACTGCCTTAACTTAAAAACTCTAGCTCTGTAACATGTAGTGTCAAAAGAACTTGGAACCAAGGAATTTAACCTCACCCCAGGGTCAGGGTCCACTTTCTCGAGGAAGAAGCATTTGAGTGAAGAGTTGAATGGGAGAGATTTAATTAGGCAAAGAAGTAGCAGGAGAGTCTACTCTTGTAACCTGGCTATCAGCAAGAACCTTCATCCCTTTGCTCTAAATATAAACCTTCCTCCCCGTACCGCTTTCCTCTTATCTAGGCCCTTTTCACATTGTCCTTGCTGTGAAATTCAGTCCTTCCTTGATGCTTCCTGAACTCTTCACCAACTCCTTCCAACACACCTGCCATGTACACAAGACAGCATGCAGCAATATTTCTTGAAGATGTCAGGAGGAGGCAGAGGAGAGGTTAAACATTTTGCAGGTCTGGCCAGGTGCAGTGGTTCACACCTGCAATCCCAGCACTTTGGGAGGCCCAGGTGGGTGGATCACCTGAGGTCAGGAGTTCACGACCAGCCTGGCTAACATGGTGAAACCCCATCTCCACTAACAACACAAAAATCAGCCAGGTGTGGTGGCACGCACCTGTAATCCTGCTACTCGGGAGGCTGAGGCAGGAGAATTGGCTTGAACGTGGGAGGCAGAGGTTGCAGTGAGCCGGGATTGTGCAACTGCACTCCAGCTTGGGTGACAGAGTGAGACCCCATCTCAAAACAAACACAACAAACAAACAAAACAAAAAAAGCAAAACAAACCAACAACAACAACAAAACACTTAGCAGGTCTGTACATAAATGTCCTTCAAACTCCTCTATACAAGTGTATCTTCACTGAGCCATCATCTGGAAACTCCTTAATCTCATACTCACTAACTTTTCCTCTCTTTCTTGTAGGATCCAGTTTAAAATAAAACCCCAGTTTCTCACATAGAAAACCTGTACTGACCCTTTGTTACTTGGGTTCCTACTGGCATCTAGACACTCAATGTTTCTACTTCTAATGAGAGTAGCTTACTAAGTTTATTATTTAATTAATTTATTTATTTGAATAAAGATTATGTGTGAACCAAACTCTGGTGCCAACTCTTAATAATTCTTTACCTTTCTATGCTGTGGTAGAGTCATTTGATGGACACGAAGAAAGAAAACATGAAAGAAAACATGAAGGAAAGCATGACTATGTTGGTTTGTTAGACAAAGAAAAAAAATTCACAAAGTCTTGAAAGAGAATCTTGAAAAAGAAACAATTGTTTGTCACCATGAGGAAGAAAGCTGGAGAGGCAAACAGGCATGTATCAGTACCTGAGTGGGAATTAACCACTGTAACTTGAGCATAATACTGGAGGAATCAATAGGAAATGAGATTGGAGGGGACAAAGCGAGGACTAGGAAGAAAGAAGGGTAGCAAGGTAATGTTATAAATGCCTCACTCTTAATAGGAACATTTATTGTGTAGGTAATGTGGGACTCATAACAAGATTTTAAACTAGTTGAAGAAATTAAACAAGTTCTCATTTTAGAGGAAAAATAAAATCACTAACAGAGTTTGCCACCTGGTATCAGGGAGGTCAGATAGGAAGTTTGTGCAATGAATAATACAAGTAATACAAGGGAGACGATGAACCTGAATTTAAAGGGGGAGTTGATGGTTTTATTAGAATAATAAAAACAAGAGACAAGAAAGAGCTAGCATCTATTGAGTACCCTGTGCCAAGCACTAAAGCACTTTATGCTTCCTAACCAGTTCAGTCTACCAACTAATTCTATGCTATCATTGCCAATGTTATCATCATTTTACAGAGCTATTTCCTAATTTGACTGAGATTGCATGGCTAAAAAAAGGCAGAACCATGATGCCAACCCAAGCTAGATTTTAACCCATGTTATCCAACATGTGCTGTATTAACTACCATAGAATGGAGCCAGATTTCATTAGGGACCAAAAATCTGGGGCTAGAGGTTAATAGGTATTTGTATGAATGTGGTCTCAAAAATTCTTAGGGAATACCTATAAAAGAGATATAAATGAAAGGTAAGTTTTTGTTATGTTTTTAATATATAGTTTGCTAGGGCTTGGCAAATAAAGAGACCTAGATATGACAGCAAGAGAGAGGGAAACATTTGGATTTACACCTCAGTTTTTCTTTGACTTGAAAGATTACCCTGCCATGAAAAGAATTGTGGAAAGAATATTGGGGGGACAATATACTGGGGGCAAGTTGTTAAGCTTAGTTTTAAAAAGGTGATCTTGAGGTGCCTGAGTGCATTGCAACTGGAAATACTTAGTAGACATTTGAATTTATGAATCTAGGTTTCCATAAAAATCTCCAAGTGAAGATTGGAGGAAATGTAAGTAAAATCACCTAATGAACAAATCACAAATGGCTTTAAAAAAAAAGAATGTAATGATTATTTCCCCACTTGGAGATGAAATATATGTGTATGTATGTGGGGATACATATATAATCTCCAAATTTTGCTCTTCAAATCTATTAATGCACAGTCTTCCTCATCTTAGTAAATAACAACCTCACCTCTTCAGCTTTCTCCAAGATATTCTAACCTGAAAATTTGGAGCCATTCTTGATGTCTCCTCTTCTCTCAAACCACATTCAATCTATTAGCACATCTCCTTACTTTACTTTAAAAATATATCTAAAATTAGACTTGCTGTCACTGTTGTCCAAGCCTATCATTTGGATTATTTTAATAGCCTTCTAATGGTCATCTCTGTTTCTTTCCTTGATGTGCCTACCACAATATACTGTCAACACAGAAACCAGTAATACTTGTAACATGTAAGGCATACATGGTCAATTAATGGTCAACCAAGTCACTTAGCCAACACAATAAGGAAAAAGAAAGTCTTTTTAACATATAGATATCTACACGGGATAAAAATCCTCAATCTTTTCCTAACTTAATATACAAAAATTAATTGTATATTATTAGTTTGGGCTGCTATAACAAAGTACTGTAGATTGAGTGGCTTACAAATAATAGAAATTTATTTCTCATAGTTCCAGAGGCTGTAAAGTCCAAGATCAATGTGCCAGCAAGTCATGTCTGATGAGGGTGGACTTCATGAGATAGATCACAAAGCGAAATATAAAAGCTAATACTATAAAACCTCTAGAAGAAAACGAGAAGAATAGCTTTAAAAGCTTGTGAAAATTAATTAAACAGGGCACATGTGCTACTGAACCGAACAGAATAAAAATGATAAATTTCATCAAAAGCAGAAATTTCAGCTCTTCAACAGACTCCTTTAAGAAAATGTAATAGGTAAAAACTATACACTGGGGAAAAGTACTTGTACTACATACACCTGAAAACAGTGCTTCCTATGAGAATATATAAAGAACTTCCACAAATCAACAGTACAAAGACTGGCTACCCATTTACAAAATGGACAAAATATTTGAATAGGTGCATCACAAAGGAAGACATGGCCAATAAGCACAGCAAAGGTGTGCATTAGCACTAGCTATCAGAGAAATGCAAATTAAAACAACAAAAACCATTTACATTTACACCCACCTGTATGGCCTGTGTGGCTAAGATTAAAAAAAAAGAAAAAAAGCACAGTAATACCAGTAGAGAACAACCACAACTTTTTACAATGCTGGTGACTGTTTAAAATGACACAACTACTTTGAAGAACTATTTAGCATTTTGCTATAAAGTTGAACATACATCTGTCCTATGATCCAGCATGACAGCTAGGTAAATACTCAAAATAATTAAAAACATATGTTCTCAAAAAGACATCATGGCAGCCTTATTTATAATGGCTTCAAACCCCAAACCACCCAAATATCCACCAACAGGAAAATGAATACATGAAAATATAAACAAATTAACATTAGAATACTACACAGCAATAAAAAGAAATGAACTGTTAATTTATGTAAAACAAGGATGAATTTCATAAACATATGTTGCACAAAAGATGCCAGACACAAAAGAGTACATACTACATCGTTCCATTTATGTAAAGCTTAAGAGCAGAAAAAGGGAGGAACTGAATGGAAAAGGCATAAGGAAATTTTCTGATGTGATGAAAATGTTCTATATCTTGTTCTGGATGGTCATTACATGGCATATAAAAACATACAATTGTCAAGAATTTTAGACTCAATCATTTAAGACCAGGATATTTTATTGTTCATAAATTATACTTCAAAAACTAAAAAGAAATAAAATAAAAATGCAAGCCAAATCATGTCAGTTCTGTAAGAAAATCAATATTTTTGCAAAGGCTTTCAAAGTCTAAACATTATCTTCCTTCCCTCCCCCCTAATCTGTTACTTTCAGACCTATCTCTGAGGGGAGTGCATACCCGCCAACTCCTTCCTTCCTTCTGTTCCAGCCAAACTGGCCTTCCTTCTGTTCCTTAAATATGCTAAATGAAGTCGCCCTTCATATCTTCTGTTCCCCTCCCCTGGAAAGTCCTCTAGAGTTTCATAATTTACTCAATTGCTTCCTTTTGTGTCTGTCAAAATGTCATCTTATGAAACCTCTCCTAAGAAATCTACTAAAACATCACCCCAAACACCCACATGCACACATGCATGCAAATCTACATGCCTACACACATGAATTGACACACATACACCACCACCATCATTCTATTCCCCTTAACCGATCTCTTTTTCTCTGCAGCACTTAACACCACACAACTTACTATAAAATAGACCTACTTATTCTGTACCACATATCTCCACTAAGTTGAATGAGTGCTTATTAGAACAGGGCTTTTGTAATTACACTATTTATTTCCCAGTACTTAGATCAGTGCTGTTTTGCTATGGAAAAAGTTTTTGTCCCTCCAAAATTCGTATGTTGAAATCCTTACTCCCAGTGTGATAGTAATAGAGGTGGGCCTTTGGGAGGTAACTAGATAATCAAGATGGAGCTCTCATGAATGGGATTAGAGGCCTTACAAAAAGACACAAGAGAGTCTGTAATCCCAGCATTTTGGGAGGTCAAGGCAGGCATATCACTTGAGGTCAGGAGTTTGAGATCAGCCTGACCAACGTGGTGAAACCCTGTCTTTACTAAAAATAAAAAAATTGGCTGGGCATGGTGGCGCGGACTGTAATCCCAGCTACTCAGAAGGCTGAGGCAGGCGAATCGCTTAAACCTGGGAAGTAGAGGTTGCAGTGAACTGAGATGACGCCACTGCACTCCAGCCTGGGCAACAGAGTAAGACTCTGTCTCAAAAAAAAAAAAAAAAAAAAAAAACAGAAGATAACTTGCTTTTTCTCTCTCTCTGTTCTTCATCATCTGGGAATATAATGAGAAGATGGCTATCTGTGGAACAGAAAGTCCACCTTCATCAGACATGACTTGCTGGCACCTTGATCTTAGACTTTACAGCCTCTTGGACTATGAGAAATAAATTTCTATCATTTATAGGCCACTCACTCTATAGTACTTTGTTATAGCAGCCCAAACTAAGACATGTATATATTAAGCTCTTGGTAACTATTTATTGAGCAAACATTATTTATAGAAATAATTCATCATGAAATCTGGAAACAATAAAATTTATGGCCAAGGAACAAAATGAGTATATAAAAATATAAGCAACTATGTAAATGTGAAATTAATAATAGGACAGTTAAAATTCTGCAAAAGTCTGTGACTCAGGTAGTCACAGCCTAAAGGTTTGAATAAATTAACTCATGCACATTTACAAGTATTCTAGTTGGAGAAACACATTACTCCATTGAAGCCTTGTATATGATTTTGTTCAATATTATTGAAAGGCCTGTTAACTGTATCCTAATGAGTGAAGAAGTAGTAAAGCATGCAGGACTACCGAGGGAAGGTGCTTTATTTTTTAATACATTCAAGTTTATTTCATGTTCATAAAATGATTATATAATAATTCTGATTTTAATGACATAAAACATTTTGTATCTGAAGAGAAAGTACATTTAAATCTATGTAGGGCTTTACTTTATAAATAATGATGTACTCGTTTAATTATCCAAATTAAATTATAATTGTTAAAGTATAGTTAATCCCTTTTTCTTTGAGAATTTAGCAAGAAGTGTATTCTCTTCACCTCAGTTGTACTTCAGAATGGGCAAAATAATTAGGCAAAGCAAAGATAGAGATTAAAAGAAAAGCTCTTTTGAAGATGATAGATATGAAACTGGAATTTGAGAAAGAAGGCAAAAGTTATTATAAAAACATTTTAAGGAAATGCTGTGAAACTACTAAACAAAAGTAATTCTTTCATATTCTTCTAGTTTATTCAACAACCAAAAATAAAAACTAGACGAAAAATTTTAAGGAGTGTATTAGAAATTTTGTAGATAGAGTAGGAGGCAAGAGGTAGTCACTGACACACTATTTTGAACAGTCTAAAGCTTACCTAAAAAAGAGGGGTAGGTGACCTGCCACGTATTACACTAACATAAGCTCTACCTGTGGCTGTCCTATATTCTATAGTCAAAAAGCATGGAGAAGAAAGGTCTATGTCTACTAGCTTCTGAAGTAAAAATTGTTACTGAAAATTATTGTGCATTCTAGGACCTGAATGCATGAGACTTACCATTCCCCATTACGCATTTCATAATGCAATCTAGGTTGCAAGGCGCCGATTCTTACTTTTAAATTTAAAATTCATAAAGTGACATTCTATGACATATACAGGTCACTACATGTCCTCAGATTTTAAAGAGAAATAATTATTATGTCTTACAAATATTCAGGTAGATTTTAAGTGCAAATATATATGCAGAGAGAGAGAGAGAGAGAGAGAGCGTACGCAAAGAACAGCCACAAATAAAAAAAGGAGGAAGGAGACTGACATTTAATGAGTGCCTTCTATGTGCCTGACACGACCTGTAGTTGCAGCATCTTATTTGATAAATATCATGATAAACCTACAGCTATTTCTGGGGTCTTGGCCACGGAACCTCCTTATAGGTAAGACCATCTTTCCTTAAGTTGCTATTGATGTTTTTATAACTAATCTACTTTAGCTAGGGCTATAGATTTGATCATCATTTTTGTTGTGAACTGTGATGAGGAAAAGTTCTAGGATGTGCTTTATAAACACCTCAAAAACAGCATGTGATGGCACCTTCTGATGTGGCATAATTCTTCCAAGAAGATCACATTCTTTATAAGTCTTTATCCCTAGGAAAAGTACTACTCTAAAAAAAATCTGACACAGAATTTGTCTTTTTTCCCGAAGTGAGAGAGTAGAACAAGTAAGTCATCTGGTGGGTAACTTTTGCTTTTCCTTACTTTCAAGCCAGAATCAATGAACTGACAAGTAACACTTGGCTTACAGATTTGGAAGAGAAGGTAGATTTAGGATTTAGAAAGCAGAGAAAGTCTTGTAAAATCCATTCCTGAGGAGAAGTTTAATTTAGAATAAATGAAAGAAGTACAGCCTAATCTGAAGAAAAAGGAATGGGAAAAGATTTGAAACAGAAACTCCCATCCTCATGGGTTTCGTAGTCTTGAGTTTGGATGTCATTAGTCAAAGGAAAGCGCCATGGGAAAATTGGCCGGGGAAGATATAATTAAGTACAAGGAGAAAACACGTGTTTTGGCATGAGGGAAAATAAAATAATACTGAGTGGAGGGTGGAGGGCTGGTTAAGAAGAGCGGAGTAGTCATGGAAAGTCAGGGCAATAATAGTCTGTTTGTGTTGAAAGCAGTGTGTATATTCAGGATCCTGAAAAAGGTAAGGAAACTCTTAGGGTATAAGTGAGATGTGATTGGAACCAAAAAGTGTAAACTACTTACACATAATAGTTGGTGCTAGAATTTTTAAAAATTTTCCTACTATTTTCTGAGTGATCAAGTCAGAGACATAATATCATTACATGAGCTGTCATTCATACTTTAAGGAAGAATTGCTTAATGGAGCTCTTCTTTTCTGTAGTTATACTATAATTAAGTACCATAAAATAAATAGACTATTATGCAGTCTTCACTTTTTGCCTATTTAAAGCTAGTAGATTATGAGATCTTGTGTTTTAGCCAATGCCTACATACACACTGGTGCTCAATAAATACCTAGACGTCAAATGATTTGACACCTAGGTAACGGCAAAAGTTTTACAATATAGTAAAATTATTACTAACATAATTTAAAATGCTTCATTTTCCAGGCTGATAGAACATATTAAGAAAAATAACTTGAGCTGAAAAAGAATGCAAAGTTTATTCTCAATAGAGAAAGTATTAAATATTAGCAAAGAACTTACAAATCTCAGAAGTCAGTTCTGCTCTATGTGACTCCACCATTGTAAAGAGTTCTATGTATATTCTTACAGACCAAAAGGAAAGATTATCTGTCATGTAGGAAACAAATCATGCTTCCTCAGGAATGCTGTCTTAACAGTAAATCAGTAGAAATTACTGCCTAGGAAAAGATATTATTCATTTCCAACAAGCTATCAATTGCAGGTAAGAACATATTTGTCTTATTAATATGTATAGTACAAGTGTAATTCCCTCATCAAAATATTTATGTCCTGCCCTAAACAAAAAGGGCATCCTTATCACATCCTTTCTGTTTAAAATACCATTTTTGGTTCCTTCTTTACTTCTCTGGTCACCAAACCCATCTATCCATCCCTTATACTAATCAACTCTGAGTTTACATTGCCAGGGTGTTAGGCCTACTTCTAAGTCTAACACCCTGGCCCATTTGTACCTAGATATATTACTCCTAATCTATTTTTTCACATGTCTACCCTCTGAAGTTTATGTCTCCTTTCTCCCTTGGTAAGAATGAAATCCCGGCCGGGCGCGGTGGCTCAAGCCTGTAATCCCAGCACTTTGGGAGGCCGAGACGGGCGGATCACGAGGTCAGGAGATCGAGACCATCCTGGCTAACACGGTGAAACCCCATCTCTACTAAAAAATACAAAACACTAGCCGGGCGAGGTGGCGGGCGCCTGTAGTCCCAGCTACTCGGGAGGCTGAGGCAGGAGAACGGGCGTGAACCCGGGAGGCGGAGCTTGCAGTGAGCTGAGATCTGGCCACTGCACTCCAGCCTGGGCGACAGAGCGGGACTCCGTCTCAAAAAAAAAAAAAAAAAAAAAAAAAAAGAATGAAATCCCAAGTTATGATGAATAGATCCAGGCTAAGCTATTAAGATCCGATAATAGGCCGGGCGCGGTGGCTCAAGCCTGTAATCCCAGCACTTTGGGAGGCCGAGGCGGGCGGATCACAAGGTCAGGAGATCGAGACCACAGTGAAACCCCGTCTCTACTAAAAATACAAAAAATTAGCCGGGCGCGGTGGCGGGCGCCTGTAGTCCCAGCTACTCAGGAGGCTGAGGCAGGAGAATGGCGGGAACCCGGGAGGCGGAGCTTGCAGTGAGCCGAGATCGCGCCACTGCACTCCAGCCTGGGCAACAGCGTGAGACTCCGTCTCAAAAAAAAAAATAAAATAAAATAAGATCCGATAATAGAAGCGAATGCCACCCCTCTTAATATTTCAATAGGGAACATTTCCTTAACTGAAAGATGGAATTATAGGTAACTTTGCAAGAAAGTGCAGAAAACTTTTTATTACAGAAATTTATGAAAGAATATGTTCTTTCTGATAGACGGTACCCAGGGAACTGGGGGTGTATCTCAAAGTGAAAGAGAGTCCAGTTATAAATTTAGGGCATAAAACATTTCTAACGAGTAGTGAAGACAATGGTAGTTGTGCTTCAATGTGACATATTCTGTATCAACTTTGAAAGTAAACTCAGTGATCATTCACAGTTTAACCATTTTGGGTCTGAAATACTGGGTTTCTTCCTATGTCTGTAAGCTAACTTATTAATGCATAAGTCAAAGTACTTTTGCAGTTTTCTCATAGAAATGTACCCCAACAAATGTTATTACTCTATAGTGTTAATAAAGGATATAGCAAGAGTAGATAATCTACTATAATTCTACTTTATCTTTTATCTGGCATCCCTGGCTATTACTTTTTACTCATTCCCTCATTTGTTTATTCAATGGGCACTGACATCTCATTACATATTTGACATAGAGTTTAGAGCTTTGTGCTGAATATAGAGTTTATTTTTTTTCCTACTATAGCTAATTTAAAGGCCAAAGTTCCAATAAAGGATGAATATGTACCTTGGGGACAGTCATATAGTCACATGGGAGAGGAGCTTGTAAATAATAGCAGAGAGATTTTTTGTAGGTCATAGCAACAGTACATATTTTTAAAAAGATATAAATACGATGCAGCAAGGAAATATCATTGAAAAAGAGATAGGATATGTGATGATTAATTTTATGTGTCAGCTTGACTAAGCTAAGGATGTACAGAGAGCTGGTAAAACATTATTTCTGGGTGTGTCTGTGAGAGTGTTTCCAGGAGAGATTAGCATTTGAATGGGTAGATGGAGTGAAACAAATCAGACTCACCAGGATCATCCAGTTCATTGAGAGCCCAGACAGAACAAAAAGATGAAGTAAAAGTGAATTATCTCTTCTTGCGCCCCTCCCCACTTCCTGTATTAGGACTTACATCATTGGCCTTGTGGTTATCAGGCCTTCAGGCTTGGACTGGAACTATACCACCAGCCTCCTGGGCCTCCAGAGCCTGAAGAGAGCAGACCATGGGACTTCTCAGCCTCTATAATTGCATGAGTCAGTCACTTATAATAAATCCCTCACAATAAATTTATATTTTTATATATATTATATATATTTATATATTTTTTATATTTTATATACATATGATATTATATACTATGTTTTCTGTTTCTCTGGAGAACCTTGATTAATATAGGGCAACATACCTTCCCTAAGATATTATCAAGGTTAGAGTTTTATCCCAAAATTCAGTATACACTTGTAGAAGAATGGATTATTGCCATGATGGATTAGGAAATTTCTAAACATTCTACCAACACAAACATCTTTAGGAAGATTCCAACAATATTTTACTCAATCTGGGCTGTCCCGAGAACCTTGTTTATGTTTTGCTTCATTTGAGGCATCCTGTTAAACACAATATCATATGTGTGTGCTATTCATTCTTATAGACAAATATAAAAATGTATATATTTATTTTGGCTTTAAGGAAGAGAATGAAAGAGAGCCTAAAGGTGGGTAACAGAAGAGTCAGCATAAATTGGCAGCCAGTCAGATGAATCCAGTGAATTCTAGAAGAAAAGACGATAAAGAGTGATTTCTCAAGTGTAAGTTAAGTCTCAACTGAAACTGAAGCAAGAAGACCAATAAGATGTATATGTAATGACAAGTGACAAGTGATCACTATAACGATTTTCCTGGAATGGAGTCTTGCTAATCTCTCTTCTAAGTCTAACACCAACTGTTCTGGCTCTTGTAATGCTCTTTGAAATGATATGTGTGTAAGCACAAGCAAGTGCATGTCAAGAAGGATTTTTTTTTTAAATGTTTCAAAAAAACCAAAACAACTACTGGTTAATCATGGTTGGTATTTAGAGACATGCTTATACTTTCATTGTCATTTTTATTTATGATTAAACAAATGTATTAGATATAGATAGCTGTTTTATGTGGTATGGGTTGGTGGGTGTGGTGCCTCCAAAATAAAACCACAAAGTACCCCTTTATCTCAGACTCAGAAAAATTTGCCTCTTGAGAGCAAAATCTGTTATATTACAGATTTTATAAATGCCTTAAAACAACAAAAATAGAATTGAACTCCATGTCCTCTTCTCACTCACTTTGAGGTCTTTTCTGGAGTCAAGAGAAAAACAGTAAAATAATACTTAAACAAATTATTCTGAACAAATGCTTCTCTTACAGTCTCAAGACACAGTTGCTGTTTTGCTCACCTCGCTCTTATTACCTGACAAGTTATAGCGGGTCAAATATGTTTGACTGTGATCACATTTCCTGGCTTTCTTTCGTTCCTTTTTCTTTATCATTAAGCAATCAGTTTTAGTCATTCAAGAGCCAGATCAAATAATACCTTCTATGTGAAGCCTTCTTTGACACTCCACTCCCTAGTCAGAATCAATTTTTCCCTACGAAGAATTATCATAATACTTTCTTTATATTTCTCATCTTTTCATCTCTGTTTTTTCACCTCTGACTCCTTCCCACTCCCAGCATCAGGAAGTCAGAGATCACAAATTATTCTATCCCAAAGAGCCTAGAAAATGGAGGGAGAACTAGAAGAAGTAACTGAGGGAAGGAGAAAGGGTGAAGAAGAAGCAAGTATTAGTAATAGCTGAGATGCACTGAATGCTCATGAAAGCCAAAATATTATAGTAAGTATTTTGCATATTCACCTCATTTAATCAATTACTAGCTATGTGCCAAGAATCTTACATATGCCACTGGGATCTTTTTGTTTGTTTGTTATTTGTTGCTTTATTATCTATCTGCTCACATTTTAATTTTCCTAGAGAAAATATGACATTTTCAGAATTTGCTGGTCAGCATCTTCTGCTTCAAGCTTGGTGAAGGATTTCCATTTCAGGGCATTTGTAACCTCTCCTTTCCCTAAATGCCACCTCTCTCAATGGATCTAGATTTATATACCCCTTCTTAGGGTCTCCGCCTGGTGCTGATTTATTAAATATAGACTTCTCTGTTCTGGTCTCCACTTAGTAAAATGTTTATTTAACATCTCCCCTTTAAAGTATTTTCTCATTCATAAATCTATGCATGCAAAATAGTCTTAATACCTCCTATGCGACTAGCAGTAAGAATAGCAGTGAAAAGATTAGAAAGAACTCTGAACTTGAAGTGAGATTATCTGGGTTTGAGTTCTGCTTCAGCAAGTCAAATTAGAATGAGAATGAGGCAGTTACCTAGTCTTTATGATACTTAATTTTCATTTGAAAATATGGAGATAATATAAATCTACCAGGTGAATATTTTCTGAAGACAAAATGAGATAAAAGATGTGAAAATCCATTGTACACTGCAAAATTGATTGCACATGGAACGTGGTACTTATTGATAATATTTTACATACAATCCAAAGAAGAGCTTCATTATTAATCAAATATTTATGGTTAAAACAAAATAACATATACCATTATTTTTTAATCCTCACAGCAACTCTTTACATTCAGTTATCAACATCGCCATTTTATGAACAATGAAAGAAAGACTCAAAGAGGTTAAATAACCACCCAAATTCATCCAATCAGCAAGTTAGAAAAGGGAGATGAAGCCAAGTCCGAATGATTTCAAAGCCCATGATCTAAACAGCCATGCAACACTATTCATTTGTGGAGATCTGAGGAATTTGGGAGATGTAATCTGACTGTTAACAGTACATGCTCTTAGGATAAATGATGATGGGAACAGGTAGGATAAACTGCCTAACCTGGAGACTGAAGAGATAAACTGCAGTGATGAGAAAAATTAGAGAAGATGATGCATAGGCTGTGACAAGATGGAGAGGTTACTCACGTGTGTGATAATAGATAATAACCCCGGGCTATGGAGTATGACTCAGAGTTTATTCTGGTACAAAGCTTAGTTCCAATCAAGATGTAATTTCACTTTTTAATTACACCAATCAGAACACTGGTTAACTCTAGGTATAAGCCTTCTCTCATGCTGATCGACAACTAGGCGGCAGTACCAGAATCTCCAGGGCCAGCCTGTGAGATTTCTTTCGGCTTTATCAAGCCAAAAGAAAAGCCTAAGGTCACTGAAATGTCTCCTTGTAGCTTTCTCTATGAATCCTGCTAATACCTGGCCAGACCAAAAACCCATCCTCCATAAAGAGTGCTTGTTCGTAGGTGAATAGAAGGTCTGACACAATGGCCCACAATCTAAATGGCTTTCAGCTCCTTCCCCAGAGACAGCATCAGAAATAGGGCTGTCAATCACAGAGGAGCACCCTGGGGTGAAAGATACCAGCCCTTAGTGAGGTAAAGCACTCTTGTTTGGGGAAGAGTTTCTTAGAATGACTTTTGGTGTACGATGTTCCAATCTAAGAGATTTTAATATGAAGACTCCTGTCTTCAAATCTTAGTTCATACTTTCCTAGGAAAGTAATTATGTCATATAACACCTACAACCAAAACAACACATGAAACAACATTAACAACAGCAGCCACAGCTAACACTTATTGAGCAATTAGCATGATCTAAGAACTCTTTTATGTGATTCATATCAATTAACTCATAATACAGATAACCACATACAGATGTGGGTATATAAACACAGATATAAATATTCTATCGCTCAAACTCACCTTAATCCTCATATATTATCTATGCCTAAATTATCCAGTTATCAGATAGAATTGAAGAAACCTGAATCTGGGAGCCTACAGGTTCCAGGTCTGGGGACATCTTTGTCTATAATTATGTGACAAAATCTAGTGTGGAATTGGAGCAAAACTTTCAGTCTTTCTAATGTTGGACTGTGGTAGGACCTGGTTCACTTTAGGGAATGTCACTTCACTTGGGTAATTTGAGATCATAAAATTCAAGATAAACCTTTAATCAAAAATAAGTTTTAAGGGAAATTATTGTTGGCTGAAACATAAGATTATACCCATAACTTTATGCTGGGGAATACCTGGGAAGATTTTAAAATAAAGAAGATAAATTCTAAATAAAAGGGATTGTAAATAGGAACAAAATTGCTACAATAATTCGACATGTACAAAGAGTTTCTGGTAGCTAAATAAAATACTTTACTCACTTCTCACCCATTCACCAACCAATATCACTTCTATATAACGTCCCTATTTCCAACTGAGTCATCTAAATACACTAATTCACATTCAGCTAGGAAAACATGTTCCTTTGATTCAGACACCAAGGGTTCAATATTTTAGGACAGAACTCAGGAGGAAATGATGCAACACTTGCTTGTTATATTGGCAAGGCCTCTTTGCAACCCCAATAAAAAGTCATTTGTGCCAATGTTAGTCTTTTAATTTCCCTATCAATACACAGCATAACATATGTTGTAAACTGTTACCCTCACTCTCCAAATGTCAGCTCTAATATTGCCTGATGTCATAGCTATTTACGTCATGCCTATGAAAGTTCTAATACACTTCTGACCATCTGTATTAGTCTGTGCTCACATTGCTGTAAGGAAATACCCAAGACTGGGTAATTTATAAAGGAAAGAGGTTTAATTAACTCACAGTTCCACATGGCTAGGAAGGCCTCAGGAAACTTATAATCATAGCAGAAAGCAAAGGGGAGGAAATGCACCTTCTTTACCGGGCAGCAGAAAGAAGTGCAAGCAGGGTAAATGCCAGACACCTAGAAAACCATCAGATCTCGTGAGACTCACTATCACGAGAACAGCACTGGGGAAACTGCCCCCATGATTCAATTACCTCCACCTGGTCCCACCCTTGATGCGTGGAGATTATGGGGATTATAATTCAAGATGAGACTTTGAATGAGGACACAGCCAAACCATATCACCATCTATTATTTATACTAAGATCAACTTCACTCATTAGACATACTTTCTAGTCTATGGATGCCTACTTGCAGGTTGGCCAATGAAGTACACCTCTAGCTCAATAGTTTTTTGTGGTGTTTTTTTTCTAGCTTAATAGTTTTTGAGAAGAAAATACAATAATACAGAAATGCAGTTAGACTATGAGCTCATGTGTGTAGATTTTGCTTCCTGCTGCTTCAACAAAACTCTACCTACAGACAAGCCGTTAGAGAAAAGAAGGTAATACTAGAAATACATTGATGGATATTTGCACGAAACACGAGAGACTTTCGTCTGTTTGGTCATTATATCAAGATCTTACATGGAAGTAATTTTTGTTTTATTCTGTGTGTGTCTCTATGTATGTGATCTATATAGGTATGTGCATGCATGTACATAAACATCTATGCATAAAATATATATGTGTATCTTTTTTAATATTTACAAAACTGAGTCTGGTTGATGGATAGCTAGAAATTGCAAAAAAGGGGAGAGATAATTTCACTTATTACAATCCTGGGTTTTAAAACATGACTTCTATAAGAAATAAAATATTTTAAATTTTGACCTGGGATGATGCCACTACACTACAGTAATACTTTCAGGTGTTATACATTATTTGGAGGAAAAGAGATCTTCAGTGTCTGAATTCACAATGACAAACTGTCTTTCTATATGTATAATAATTCAAGAAGTGTAGGATATCAAATGAGTTCAAGGACTAGGGAACTGGGTTGACAGCTGTCATTTCCAGTTGTTTCAACCAAAACCCTATTTAAATCCCCAAATGCAACTTAGCTTTTCCACATTCCATTTTTTAAATTTGTAAATTGGGATTTAAAGTGTTTAACCTTCTTGGAGCATATTAAACAATTTCCAGTGACATTAGACCACAGTAATTAGTATTTGTAAAGAGATTTGGGAATCTGGATGAAAGTAGTTATAAAAGTGTGGAATCCTAGAATTTCTGTGTACCAAGAATCAACTTTAAACAAAACAGAGATAGAATAACCTAAGAGGAATCAAAGAATCATAGCTACATAAACCCTTCAATTTAACAACAACAATATTTTTGTTGGTTTTAAAGCAGTATTTACTTTAGCAAATATTTTTTAAAATGTCAAATATATTAAGTCAACATTTTTGTAGAGAGATACACGTGGGCTTTTTCTTTTTCTTCCCTGAAAGATGGGATTAGGCTGAGCAGTGGTAGCTGTCAGAAGCTCAAACTCCCTGCCTCCCAGAATGGGTACTTGTAATTAAAAGCTTAGCTCACCTTATCCTTCCAGTTTCCCAGGCGAAAAGTCAAAGCCTGCATTTAATTGCATATATATGTGTGCATGTTTCTAAAACAAAATCTCCAAAGAGAGCCAGTGCTTGGGAGGAACAAGGGCAATACACAGACAAATATTTGACACAGAATCAAAAATGGAGGGGAACAGAAAAGGGGATAATGAAACAACAGAAATGTGGCACTTAGTTCCCTTTTGGTTTGTTACCACTTAGAATAGGAAGTACTTGTTTACCATTTCTACTTAGACAAGCAACAACAAAAACAACAACAACAAAACAAATATGCTATATTTGCTTGAAGATTTGCCATAAACATATTCTATTTTTTGGTTGGTGTATTTAATCAGTTCTGTCAGAACATGGATTGGAATGTGTTCTGTTGAGGGAAAGTCAGCATCAATTGTGTTCAGTGGAGCCAATCTGGGCTATAGAAGTGAGGTTAGGTGGATTATTAGAAAGGTGGTCATTCAGGAATCAAGATTTTGACCAGGGTACAGAGAAAACAGGATGCGGATCTCAGGAACTCAGGACCAAGGGCCAGACCAAAGTGTTTGTTTAAGCAGAGAAAGGACAGCAAGAAATAGAGCTTCTAGCAGCAACTAATAAGCAGGCGGAAAGAGGCAGGGGCATGGTAGTCATAATCATGGGAAACTGGAAATCACATACAGAAAAGTTCAGTGTCTGAGAGGATTGCACACAGAGCCTGTAATACTCACTGGGTAAGAAAAAGTCTTTTGATTGGATTCAGAGACCATATCATGAAAATCTTTAGCAAATTGTACCCATTGATGAGTCCTGCCCTGGGCTGGGACTGAGAAACAAAGCTGGAGGATTATAGTTCAAAAAGGGAGTTAAGAATTATCTAGGCTCACAGTGCCCCATGCAAAGTAGGTTTTTATGAAGCTACTACTTGATAAGGATAAATGAATCCTCTTTGTATACAAATGAAGCAACTGTGTCTCAAATAGGGGAAATGACCATCAAAGTTAAAATGTTAGAGCATAGTCACAGCTAGATTCCAGCTTTCTCCCAAGGTTAAAACTCTTAGGCCTTCTTTCAGTCACCTAACCCTGGAGAGCAGTATGAAGATTTCCTGGAGCTGAGGGCTAAGCAAGGCCTGGTTTTGAGGTCACCTGGGGGACAGCAAGCCAAGGCTTTTATGAACTATCACTGAACGTACACTAAAAAGACAAAGCAGTCACCCTTTGTACTCAGATGATGGTGAAAAATGCTTTGGTCATTATCAGTTGTATGGTGGTAGGGCTTTCTGTGGTACAGATTTGGAAAAGGTGTTGTTCAAGAAGCTAAACTGCTGAAAAAAGCATAAGGTTTTAAAAACACTAGTATCTAGGGGACACTGAGATGAAATGTGCCTGTGGAAACCAGAGCTACAGAACACTAATTCTTCCCTGGAATAAGTGAACAGCCCAAATTGGCCTCCCCAAATGGATATTTTAATTTCCTTTTTTGCTTCTAGAGTTCATGTAATCCTTAGAGATCTGGCCTGATTGACCTCTGGTAAAATTGCTGAAGTAAGTCACCTATTTCCCATCTCAAGGTCTCAACCCTTTCCCAAATATTCATCCTGCTCAGTCCCCTGCTCACACTGCAGCAATTAATTCCTCTGAGGTATGTATTGATACAACTGATTATCCTTCAACAGAGTGAGTCTTCCTTCCGTCTCTTCCTTCTTCCTTCCTTTGTTCCTTCATTCCTTCCTTCCTTCCTTCCTTCCTCTCTCTCCCTCTCCCTCCTTTATACCCTCCTTCCTTCCTTCCAAATAGTGTGCACTTCACATGTCACAGTCTTTCAATAGACAAGGTAAGAAATTAATAATTGAGAAAACTCAGTCATAGGCAGAATGAGTGACCAACAACAAAAAAGCAATGAGAAGTAGTATATATAGCCCTTTTATTGCTTCTCGAATCACACAATGAAGGTAAAGCCCTACTTTATCTTTGCCCTGGAATTACTGAGCACTAACAGGGGAACCTACAGGCCAAGCTCCACTAAATAGTTTTTTTAAGGCAGGCGGTGGTAAGTGGGGAGACGAGCAAATTTTCATTGGACTTGAATATGGGAAAATTAAGGATAACTGCTCTAGTAAATTACCAGTTGAGACAGAGGCATTTATTCTTTTACATCACTGCAATTTGGACTACCACAAAGCATCCTGATAAAATGTCCTAAACTGAAAACCGTATTTATCTCCTTATATTTTTTCACTTGTTTTGCAGAAAACCATTTCTCTCTTTCAATATCAACTCTCAAGTTCTGCATCAAATTCCAGTTTTTAATATCATCTCAGAATTTCTATTTTTCAGAAAATAATGTTTGTTATTCTGTTCTCGCTCATTCTTTCTTATCCTCTTCTAAAAACTAGAAGATCTTGTCTCAGAGTAGATTGCTCAGTTCTCTGTGGTATATTCTCTGCTGCAAAGGATACACTATACCTCTACTACCAGGGAACATTAGACCACAGGTTTATTGATTTCTAGTTGTTTAGCCAGTGTCTCCTAGCAACTGTTTTATGAAAAAGGGAAAAAGAGTTTTTCAAGTTATAGAATCTCTTAGACTACAAAATGGTATAGAACTTTCAACTCTTTCAGCAAACAAAAAGGAAACTTCATCGAACACTAGAAAAAGGTAGAAGGAAACAGAAAACAAGAGTAGAAATGGAAGGTCTTTCCCACCTAAGCTCTGTATGGGTTTATCACTTTTTATTGTATGTGTGCTATGATGGTCGTGTTGTAGAGACACATAGCTATTTTTCTGATGCTTTGTAGAACCGGGGCATTGGTTGATAGGTGAGGTCAGGAAGGAAACTCTAGATTGTTGGGAAAGGGACCTGCAGTTAGGTGATAATAAGGTTGGCGGCTGTATTGGTGTCTCAGTGTATAGGGATGTAGTACTGGTTACTGGCTACTAAGATGCAGAAAGATTCAAGAAGGACCCAATATTCTGAATAAATCAATAAGCTAAGAGAGTCAGATACAGTTTTTCAAATCAGATTTATCTCAGCAAAGAATTTCAGATTGATATTTCCAGTCCATATAGGGACTCCAGAGAGTTCATGAATTTTATTAACACATAAAATTTTTTGCATGAGTGTTTATGTGTAGTTTAATCATTAAGATAATCTATGATTTCCATTAGATTCACAAGTGCCTATACAGCACACAACAGAAAAATGACATGGATCCTCTGTTGATTTTTGTTAGTAGTGTGTTGGTTATATATTACAGACTTGTCTCAGTTATGCTATAGATATTAAATGAAAGACTAGGACAAATGTGTTAAGAGAAATCAAGCCTCATGGGCATTATTGAATTGGCACCATTATTAGTAAGGAAATCCATTGGGCAGGTAGGTCTCAGAGGCAGAGTGGCACTGTAGTTCTTCTTTCCCACTAATAAAGTATCTTATCAGTGCCAGCCTTAGTGATTTGGCGTTACTTTTACCCAAAAAGGTAGCTTTTTAAAATGAGAGGCTAAGAGGATTCCTGTACATAGTGAAATCCATGGAGCTAGATGAAAATTATATGCAAATTAAAAGCCAATTGGCACCAGCTATTTTCTTTTAGCAGAGACCATGAATTTTTAAAATATTGGATCTACACTATAAATATAACAAAATATTATCTTACCTCCATGCTATGGTTTGAATGTGTCAGAAATGTAATCCCCAAAGCAACAGTGTGGGAGGTGGGGCCTAATGAGAGGGGATTAGGCCATGAGGGCAGAGTTAATGGATTAATACTATGATTTTAGAAGAGGGTTTGTTATAAAAGAATCAGTTTGGCCCCCTTTTCCTCTCTTTCTCCCTCTCTCACTTGATCTTGATGATGCAGCAAGAAGGCTCCTTGATCTTGGACTTTCCAGCCTCCAGAACTGTAAGAAGTACATTTTTTTTTCTTAATAAGCTACCTTATCTCAGGTGTTTTGTTATAGCTTCACAAAACAGACTAAGGCACTCCATGAAGAGATGATAATGAAAGTATCCTGGAAGCAACAATCGTTAGACTATCAAGGAAGTGATCACGCTAGGTTGCCTTAGTTTAGTCAACTATAAAAACTGGATATTCTCTCCTCTACCTACTTCAAGTGATAGCTATAAAGGTCAAATGGTTCAATAAATGTGAAAGCACTTTATAAACACCAAAAGGTTTTTGGTTATTACCTAGCGCGCGTGTGTGTGTGTGTGTGTGTGTGTGTGTGTGTGTGTGTGTTTATTAGTGATTAGATCTATTGGGCATTCTCTTAGTGGAAAGGATAAATGGTTCAAACATTTGAAAGCACAATCTGGTAAAATACATCATAAATCTAAAAATATATTCTGTGAGATTCAACAAATCACTAAGAATGTAATTAAAAATTATGTATCAGAGTACAATGAGATTAACATCAAAGTTGTATTTTTAACAAAGTCCATAGGTGTGGTTTATAAGAACAAAAAACTGAAAACAACCACAATACTCTTTAGTAAGGAAATGGCTAAACAAGTAATGATAGTAATATCTACTATGGTCTGAATGTTTATGTCTCTTCAAACTTCGTATGTTGAAATTCAAACCCCAAAGGTAATATTAAGAGGTGAGGCATTTGGGAGATGATTAGGTCACGGGGAGGGAGCATTCATGAAAGGGATTATAGTCCTTATTAAAAAAAAAGGCAAGAGAGAGACCCCCTCATGCCTTCCTACCACCTCCCATGTGAGGACACAGCAAGAAGGTACTGTCTATGAACCAGAAAGCAAGCCCTCACCAGACACTGAATCTGCCAATGCCTTCATCTTGGACTTTCCAGGATTCAAAACTGTGAGAAATAAATTTCTACTGTTTATAAGCTACCCAGTTTATAAGATATTGTTATAGTAGCCTGAACAAAGAAAGACAACAGGCAATATAATTCTATGTAGCCATTACAAATGATCATGTAGATTTATCTTTATTGACATTAAAATCTCCCATAACCTATTTCTTACTGAAAAAGGAGAGTAAAATATGATACAACCTAGTTTTCTTCTACATTAGCAGAGGAAAATACTAAAAATATATATTCCAAAATGTTAAGAGTAGAGAAGGGTCTTATAAAAGATTATTATACTTTCTTTCCTGTATACCTAATCCCCATTGATATAGTATGTATGTAGATTGCTTTAATGACCAGAAAACAGTGAATAAAGTTATTTTCATTTTGAATAAGAAAGAGAGTTTTTTAAGCTTTTCAAAGGCCCAAACAGCTCCCACCAACCACTGTCAAGATTCAAAGTGTCAGCACAAGGACGCACAAAATCTACGGTTTTATGTGACCTGAGAAGCACCAGCCAAAAACATTTCATCAAAAGTTTGGCGTGTTCTCTACAAACAGTAACATTGAAACAGAAACTTAATTTGATTAAATCATAGTCTGTTTAAAACTTCCCTAGCAGAGATCAATTTATCAGATTAGGAAAGAAGAGTAGAGGCCTGAAGTATTGGATGGTATTTAATAAGGGTTTTCAAAGAAAATAGGAAAAAGAAAGGGCTAAGCAGGAAACCCCAGCAAGGTTACTGGAAGTAGCCTGCAGTTCCTTGGGGGAAGTCAAGGACCTGACCAATAAAGTCAGAGAACTGGTGGTTTGAAAGAGCCAGAGCAGTGCAGGGACAGACAGCTGCTTCTCAACTTTGTCTTGCATGGATATGTTTATCAGTGGTAGGAAAGCCAGCACCTTTCATGATTCATGGAATTTCCAAAGACCAAGTCAACATTTTTTTTCTTTGTTCTTCCCTCTTCCTTTTCTGACTATTGACATTTCCTGTTCCCAGGCAAATTCTCTTCATACTTTTACATAGAAAGAGAGAAAGACTGTTTACTGGAAAGATCAAAGAGCCATGCATAGCAAGTTTTTCTCACATAAGACTTGAATTCCAATCTGTATGATAGCGATGTAAAGGAGGGGAGTGGGAAAAGAAGTTCCATGTTTTAAGCCCTCAATATGTGCCATCTCTTCTAATATAAATTACTTTTATTTAAAGTTCACTATTACCATAAGAAATATGGGAGGTCTTCTTTCTTTCTTGATGCTAAAACCAATTACAATGAGGTTCGGTAACTTACTCAAGGTCAGCTGGATCACATATAGTATAAAAAAAGATTCTGATCTTAGTTGTGACTACAAAGCCAATGAGCTCTCATTCATTAATCCAATAATTCTCATCAAGTGACTACTGTATGCCAATCACTATGCTACGTGCAGGGACTAGATAGCCATGCTGTTTGTCTTCAAGAACCTCATAGAGCAGTTGAGGACAGTGTTATGAAATACTTGGAGCTATACATTAACCAGGTTCTGTATACAATTTCCTATAATTATACAGGAGTACTTGTACTGAGCGTTGTTATCAGAGCTCTATTTTACAAATACTTATACTGAGAAAGTCAAATAATTTCAGTGAGATCACAAATGGATTGGGAGGCCCTGAATTATGACCTTTTATCTTTAGCTCTCTTCCTGCGTAACATACCCCCCTTTCCATTTTTGTGGCATTTGTGGGTAATACACAAATTAGTAAATGCATGAAAACCCAGATTATTTTAACTTTATATTACATATGCAAAACATGTGCCAATTTGCTTTTTAATGTAAGTGTTGATAAATTTTATATTAATACTCACTTATATAAATTTGCAATTTAATCTAAAGAAGCTTAGATCAAGTTGTAGATTTGGATTGAAACACATGACACTTAAAAAAACCTTCAGTTAGGAAAAATTTGAAAATCTAAGGAACGTGTTTTAACTTAGCAAGTAAGCATATTAACTGGCATTTAAAAATATAGAAACAATTATCATGCAGAGTCATGTCAGTGTGGACTATGCTCACTACACTGAATTATAGAGTAGTCAGAATATGTCCCTATTGCAAATCTATAGCTTGGATTGCACAATGTTTAAAACATTATAGAAAAATGCTATATAATTAGGTGTGGCTTCCTTAAACAATAGAGTAAAATAGAGAATATCTGTGTCATATTTACCTACGGAATTAATTTCTTTCTTTCCTTCAGTCTTTTGGTGTGCTTTGATTTGTTTTAAATTATATGTCTGCTATCCGAGGAACCCTAAAAAGAAGATATGAGATTTTCAAACAAGAGGACATCCATTCCCATCTCTGTATAAATGAAGAACTAAACAGGGAAGAAGAATAAGAAAATAAAAGCCTAGATGTTCTTACTATTTTCCCTTTTGCAAGACCTAATGTACAGAGATGAAATATAAATGAAGGTAGGGACCTGGATAGCACCCTCCCCTCCTGAATTCGTAGCTGCCCCTCATATCTGCCTGTCATGTTGGTCAGGGGTCCCCACTGTGAAAGATCTGAACTGAATATTAATGGCACTCAAAACCCAACTCCATTTCCTTTCCTTTTACTTCTAAATTCTGAATTCATTAGTACCTCAGGCTCACTCAGTACCCAGCAGCACTGTATGATGTATCCAAGTTAAAAATGAAAACACAATAAAGGTGCCTTTGAATGGTAAGTCAACAATGTTGCCCACATCAATGGACTGTTAGAAATCACACCTAGGAAAAAAAAAAGAGAGATCACCTATAGAATCTTATTCACTATTTCATATACTCCTTTTCTGTAGTATCTGCTAGAATGAAAGCTGCTGACTTTTACTCAGACTTCTTAACATTCACCAAAGGTGGTGTAGAGCCTGACACAAGAATCAACACAGACCTGAAAAGCCCCAGAAAGGGCAGGAGAACTTTCCAGCTGCTATCAGATGAGCTACTTAGTTAGTAGCACTTCCTAAACCCAAACTGCTAGTGTGATGTGTCTAACTGCTTGGTGTCAGTACCTTGTCAAAGAGATGGCTACCACGTGATATGTTTTTAATTTGCAGCTTTCTAGTGCTATTTGGGAATTAGAAAGCCTTTTAAAATTATGTAGTAATTTTCCCTTACCAAACTAGTTTTAATTTCCTGCACGATGTGTGCAAAGTGTACACAGGGGGAATGTCAGTTTGGTGCTCAAAGGCTTGGGAGTAATATCACGCAGGATGGCAGTTTAATCACCACCATCCAGTTCAAGATTCCATCAGACTTGTGACTTCCCAAGTTCTAACCATCTATTAAGCTCCACAACTTTTACAAAGGCAGAAAGGAAAGAGGGGTACATGCTGGGGAACAATTTATTGGAATTGTAAAGCCAGGACAGCACAAAAACCCCATAAATATTCTTCTTAATACTTTATTTTATATGACAGCCTTCGAGTGATATACTGTCTGACAATTTTCAAGATGGCTATATAAACACATTTTTTTTTTCTGCAGTCTAATATATGACAAAGTCTCTGCAGGCAAATATATGGAACCAGGGTGTGTTCTAGTGTTCTAGTGTACACATTCCTGATAATAAAGATTTCTGTACCTAAATAGCTCTGTCTTTATACAGTAGGTTTCTTATTATCTTCAAAAAGCAAAAATATATGAAGGCCAAAAAAAAAAAAAAACCAGTCAATGATGCTATATGGCACTATATGGCATGGGTTTCCATTCTTACACAGCTAGCTTGAGTATCTGAGATTTTCTGCAGAAACAGAACTCAGAATATAAAAATCTCTTTTCTCATCTTTATGGGCCTCTACACCATAGCGAAAGTTTTGATAGTACCTTTTAAACTAGATGCTTAAAATTAGACAGATGTTTAATTTTTCTTGGTAAGGCAGCCATCAAAGATAATAAAAGTATAATAACCTTGCAGAAAGACTCCTAGGGATGACTGAAATGAGACACTATATTATAATACAAACAAGTGTTTCTTTTTCTGCTTCTGAAAAATTGCTAGAATCTGATACTTTGCATAACTCTAGCCTGAATTTTGCCCTGCAGCATAATAGTGGAAAGAAGGAAGCTATCTGGAAACAATAAAACAAAGACTAGAAAGAATAATCCTAGGGTAGATGTTATAACTCAAAGGGAAGAGGGTGTAAAGTTAAAATTGCTAGATCTAGTGTAACACAGTGAATCCTCCAGGCTAGATCTGGTTTCCCAAAGTTCTGCTTTAAAGGAAGAGAAGCAAGAAAGCTCAAACAGGGATTGGTTTAGTATCTAACATTAGGTGAGGGAACTGAGCTATGCTGTCAGGGAGTTCCACGGGGATTAAAGCAGAGCCACAGCCAGGAGCCGAGAATGCAAAGAGTAGGAACTAGACCCTGGAGGAAGAGACCTGCGGGAGCAAAAAGGAGGGAGAGCCCTAGAAAACTTACCTTGTGGTTGAGGTTTATTACAAGGGGCCCAGGAGGGCAGGCAACTCAGAAGAATGGAATAGAAATGCAGAGGGAAGAAGGGGGAGGGTGGTTAGAGAAAGAAAGCTTAGCTTGATGCTGATGTAGTCCTTGGGAGAAAAGAGACACGTGGCATAGGGCTACAGACTAATTTTCTTATTCCTGCTGGTGGAGAATTAGTTTCTAATATACCACTGGGCCTGAATCTTAATGATTCAGGCATTAGGCAAAGCTGAGCAATCTGCTGGGAGCTCTTCAGTAGCCACAGCTGGGAGTACAGTGGCAGGAACTGACAAAGAAGTCCATACATAGCGGGAATCTTTTTATTTTAGGAAATTTAAAAGAAATGGGAGAATCCATTTAATGGAACACATTTTATGCTTCAAGAATACATAAAACTTAACTATTTAGAGAAAGAGAATATGTGCAGTGATTTTGAATGTGTGTGTGTGAGAGAGAGAGGGAGAGACAGACTGTGCCGTGGAGCAATCACAGCTCACTATAGTCTCGACCTCCCTGGCTCAAGCAATCCTCCCTCCTCAGCCTCCTGAGTAGCAGGGATCACAGGTGTGCAACCAACACACCCAACTAACTTTTTGTTTTTTTTTTTAATGTGTAGACAGGGGTCTCACTATATTGCCTGGCTTGTCTCAAACTCCTGGGCTCAAGGGATCCTCAACTCTTGACCCAAGTGCTGAGATTACGGTAATTTTTAAAATTCAATTGCAAATATGTAAGCCACATGTGCAAGAATTATTCTGTAAGGTATAACATGAATTCATTCTGGTCGGACCACACTTTTAAATAAAATGTTTTCTAGGGAATATCTTATTCCAGGTCTCAATCAGCTTTTAATATCAAGAATAAATGTGATATTTTGACCATTTTCTCACTTATAAAATAAGAATTTGGGGAGAGGAGGGTGTAGAAGTGCTAAAAATATTATATCCAAGGCCCCTTCCAACTGTAATATTCTGTAACCCCATGACTCACTCATTCTTGTAACACATTGACCCTACCAAAGGATATACCTTTAAGCAAAAGTAGCCTATTTGTGAAAGGACTGTTGAAGCAGAAACTCTTTGATGTTTATCTTGTCCCCAGGTGTAGTTAGCCAATGATGAGGAACCTGAAACCCCTCCCAGATTTTTCAGATCATTCACTTGTCAGGAAGATGGTGGAGTTAACTTCAGAGAAGACAAATTCCTCTATTAACAAGTAAGATACATTTTACATTAATTTATATTAATCGAATCAGAATCTCTTCTGGAACGGCAGATGTTGGAAAGCCTAAGCTAGAACAACTGATTGATTTGGTCAGGATGCTTCCTAATCCCATCTAGGCTGCTCAAATTAACATAGCATCAGTTTTGTTTGTTAAAATGAGCTCAGTTTCCCAAATGTCTTTGAAGAAGGAAAAAAGATGACTTTTCTAGCACCAAAGTTGAAAAACACTATGTAGACATTGATGATTTGCATTAATTGGATCAATTAAATATACAGTCATGCATTGCTTAACAATGTGAATACATTCTGAGAAATGTGTTGTGAAGCAATTTTTTCATTGTGTGAACATCACAGAGTGTACTTACACAAAACTATATGGTAGAGCCTTCTATACATATAGGCTGTATGGTGTAGCCTATTGCTCCTAGCCTACAAACTTGTACAGCCTATTACTGTACTGAATACTGTAGGCAATTGTAACACAATGGTAAGTGTTTAAGTATCCAAACATAGAAAGAAAAAAAAAATCACCATAAAAATACAGCATAAAAAAATGGCATACCTGTATAGAGTCCTTACCATGAATGGAGCTTGCAGGACTGGAAATTGTGCTGGGTGTCAGTGAGTGGTGAGTGAATGTGAAGGCCGAGGACACTACTATTCACTACTGAAGACTTTCTAAACACTGGACACTTAGACTACATTACATTTTAAATTTTTTCTTTCTTCCTAATAAATTAACCTGAGATTACTGTAACTTTTTTTAACTTTATAAACTTTTAATTAAAAAAACTTTTAAACTCTTTTGTAATAGCACTTAGCTTAAAACACAAATATATTGTATAGCTGTCCAAAAATATTCTCTTTCTATCCTTATTCTATAAGCATTTTCTATTTAATTTTTCTTTTTAATCTTTTTTATTAAAAGTGAAGACACAAAACACACATTAGCCTAGGCCCACACAGGGTCAGGATCATCAATATCACTGTCTTCCACCTCCACGTCTAGTCCTGCTGGAGGTTTTCAGGGGCCATAACACACATGGAGCTGTCATCTATAATAAAATGCCACCTTCTGGAATACCTCCTGAAGGACGTGCCTGAGGCTGTTTTACAATTAACTTTTATGTAAGTAGAAGGAGTACACTCTAAAATAATATTTTAAAGTGTAGTAAATAAACCACTATCATAGTTGTTTATTATCATTATCTAGTATTATGTACTAAACAGAATTGTATGTGCTATAGTTTTTTTTTTTTTTTTTTTTTTTTTTTTTTTTTTTTAAATTTATTTATTATTATTATACTTTAAGTTGGAGGGTACATGTGCATAACGTGCAGGTTTGTTACATATGTATACTTGTGCCATGTTGCTGTGCTGCACCCATCAACTCGTCATTTACATCAGGTATAACTCCCAGTGCAATCCCTCCCCCCTCCCCCCTCCCCATGATAGGCCCCGGTGTGTGATGTTCCCCTTCCTGAGTCCGAGTGATCTCATTGTTCAGTTCCCACCTATGAGTGAGAACATGCGGTGTTTGGTTTTCTGTTCTTGTGATAGTTTTTTATGAGACAGGCAGCACAGTAGGTTTGCTTATACCAGCATCACTACAAACACATGAGTAGTGTGCTGTGCTGCCACATTATGATGGCTTTCGCATTACGAGGCCACAGACATTTTCAACTCCATTATAATCTTATGGGACCACTGTTGTGTATGTGGTCTGTCATTGACCAAAAGATTGTTAGGGGGCACATGAATAAGAATGTGTTAAAATTATAATATCTTGGATATGTTAGTTAAATAAAATATATTATTGAAATTAATTTTCTCTTTTTAAGTTTTTCTTAATGTGACCCTAGAAAATTTGAAATTACATATAGGGCTCACTTGAGTGAATTACATTAAAATTTTGTTGGACAGCACTGATCTATAGTCTGGTTGAGACAAAACAAGTAAACCGGAAACCCATGAGATAGTATAGTAAGTGCCGAAAGAAGTCACAAGTCAAATATAACGGCAATCAGGAAAGAGTGTAAGTCATCAGGCAGTGATTTTCCAACTCTCTGCCCAGCAAACCTGTACATTATGAGAAATCCACACCTAACTTTTGGAATCTCCTGTTGGCTACAAGTAAGTAACTAACCTCTTGCCTAAGAGTAATGGTTTGTTGTGCTTTGTTTTCTTTCCATAGACCTATTGAGTAAGAGTTTATCCCTCTCCTGTATTCCTAATCTTTCTTCTGTACCTTCCTCGACTATCCAAACATATTATTTCTTTCATAACATAAAACATCCTTTTCTCAACCCATATTTACCTTTGGCTACCAATGTCTTTCTTTTCACCCCTTCATGGCCAGTCTTCTTATAACAGTTCTCACTTGCAGTGTTACCATTTATTTCCCAGTCTCATCTCAACCCATGGCTCTCTGGTCTCACTAGTCAGTCCATTGAAGTGTTCTTATTTTTAGAGCTCCCACTGATTTTGTTTTGGCTAAATCCATTGGGCATATCTCATTTCTCATCTTACATAACTTCTTAGGAGCATTTAATTCTTGACTAGCCTGCCTTGTGTCTTGCCAGACCAGCCTTGTGTCTGGCTGATATGCTATCAGATTCTTCTGGTTTTTCTCCCAGTTCTATGGCCATTCTTTCAACTACCTCACCATTCCTTAATTACCAACGCATTCCTCAGGATTGTTTTAGGGTCTCATTTTTGCATACTCACCTTGAGTGATATCCACACTCTGTCATTAAATTAGTGACTAACAATATATGGAAGATTCTCAACTACAAATTTTTAAACTAAATCTCTCTTTTTTCTTGACCTGTAAATCCAATTTTCTATTGGATAAACTTTCCCACTATTGCTCAAAAGCAACTGAAATAATTTTCCTCCCAGCGTCAGCTTTCATGACTTCTTTCGTTCATTTTATGCTCGGATTATTTGGAAATTATGTGTATTCCTCAAATATGCTGTGGCTTTTCTCGCCTTTGGGCCTTAACACATGTTTTCCATCTGCATGGAGCCTTCCTCCCTCTTCCTTATTCCTTATCCTGGCAGGTGGTAAATTCTTATTCTAGCTTTGGCAAAAATATCACTTTTTCTTAGAATCCTTCTTTCATTGCTCAAGACTGGTCTAAGTTCCCTTTTTATGTGTCCCCATAGAACCTTATACTTCCTCCATTATTGCATTCTTTATAATTTGTAGTATTGCTCTGTTTCCTCTCCCTGGGCTTTGAAATTTCTGGAGGAAGGAGGCTCCTATTTCCAAATTAATCACCATTGAATTTCCAGCAACTAATGCTTATGGTGGTTTATCAATAAAAGTCTGTTGTCCATGGAAAGAAGAAAGGAAGGTCATAGGGACAGAATGAATGATTGTGTGGCAGAGATGGCATTTGAGTTAAATATTAAAGATGACAAAATTTTATCATTTGAGGAAATGTTATTTTAAAAAATGGAAATAACAAAAGCAATTTGTAAAACATTGACAGGAATATGAATATGTAAAAGACTTTATAGACCTGATTGGAAGCAGATCAAACATATATGGAAGCAATAATATACTAGAAAGAAATTTTGTCATGACAGACCTTGAATGCCAAGCTAAACTCGTACTTCATTTTTAAATTAATGGAGGACAATGGAAGATCATAACAAGTTTTTGAGGAAAAAAATGACATGATTGGTGATGTTCATTTTTTAAAAGTAAGTAGTCATATATAGGATAAATAGGAGTGGAAGATTTTGATGTCTTTATAATAGCAAAAGCTAAACTCTGTCACTATACTTTAAATATCTGGGATGACGGAAAGTAGAAGGAAAAAACAGAATGGGTAATGTGAAGAGAAACAAGAAGGCTTACTGCCTGTATGAGGGCAGGCTTGATTTTAAACAATTGAAATCAAGCCAAAATAGGCCTTGAATCTAAGCCACAATTATCTGCAAGCATAAATTATCACTGGGAACTTCGTAATCCTGATAATGTGTAAATACGGCCACATGTGTTTGTGAAAGCAAACAACAAAACTGGTTTATATGTGTCTCCTGCAGTTGAATCAGCAGAGAGAGCAATACTTTTTTCTTATTTGGGACAAGAGAGATAAGTCTACAAAGGGTAAGCTAAGTATGATTTTCATCTAGGCACTAGGACTGTAGAATTGATGAATTCTCAGAAAATGGAAAGTGTTGGTCTTTCTCCCTTGAAGGATGAAGGGAAAGAAGAAATAGCTTTGAACAGTCCATCACAAAAGACAAGCCATTTTCTATATATCCTCTTCAAAATCAAACCATCATGTAGGGTTGTATATAGAAGTTACTGGCTTGGATTAAGTACAGCAGATTACAGGAAGTGGCAAAAACTGTCAAGGGTCATTCAAAAATGTAACTCTTCTCAACAAAATGTTGGGGTGCCCTGTCCTCCTCAAACATGCATTATATATACTTCAAAATGCTTACCCTTAAGAAGTCATCTCTTCATTTCCATGAGGTAAGGAGCTTCAGGCTGCTGCATAGAAAAGGAAAGAGGAAGCAGGAAGATCCTACCCCATGTGGAACTGTAATTTCAAATTAGCTGTCTTAAAATGCATATTATAGAGACAACTTCAGGAGGGCATTTTGCTGCAAGCTAATGGTCAAAGAGACATGAGGATCGGAGAACACAGCAGGCAGCCATAGAGCCTGTGTTCTAGTATTGTTTCTATTTCTGCCACAAATGTTTTTGACCCAGGGTGAGCTGAGTAGAAAATCTGAGCCTTTGTTTTCTGGTTCGAAACAATAGCACTCTTATAGCTGCACAATGTTCAAGATTCATCTAGATTTCACATTATTGTCTACTTAAAAATCTGTCTGGTCTTTGTTCTGGGTTCCTGCCACAGAGCTTCAAAAACTCTTGGAATTTCCTGAATGATAGAAGTATCTCGGCTATTCACAAGTCCTTTGGCTCACACCTGAGTTTACATTGAGATTCATGGTAGCCCCCAACATAGCTTCAGTATGGGCCTGGTTATCAGAAACATAAACCATATGATGAAAGAGTTGGGACTTTGGACCAGCCTGACCTCCAGGCAGAGGAAGGAGGCTAGAGATTGAGTTTCATCCATTATGTCTACGTAATAAAGCCCCAATATAGACTCGGCACTGAGGCTCAGTGAAGCTTCCTGTTTGGTGAACACACTGTTGTTACAGAAAGGTGATGTATCCTAATTCCACAAGGAGAGGACATAGAGGCTTTGCATTTTAGACCCTCCTAAACATTGTCCAATGTGTCTCTCCATTTGTCTGGTCCTGATTTTTATCCTTAATAATAAAACTGTAATTATAAGCATAGTACCTTACTGAGTTGTGTGTGTTGTGATAGGGAATTATCAAACGTGAGGGGCCCAGGGGACCTCCAGATGTATAGCCATTCAGTCATACGTGCAAGTGGCTTGTGGACTCCCAGTGGAAATCTGTTCCTAAAGTCAAGGCAGTCATGTTGGGGACCATGGCCTTAAACCTCTGGAGTCTGACAATAATTCCCCGTGTTTAGTGTCAGAATTAAATCGCAGTACACCACTTGTCAGAATAAATATTATTTGCTTTTCCAAGGTGAGAGATAATTAATGCCAAAGAGGGGGGAATTCTTTCATTTAACTCTTAGCACATATGCTTGAAGGGAGGTATGACCAATACGAGACTGGCAAATTCTAACAAGTTTGGGTTAAAGGTATATCTACTTATGAATCTGGTGATTTTTCTGACCTGAAGTAAATTTTAAGAAAAGAGTATCACAAATTTTTAACTCTGTTGCCCTTAGAATCCTTAAAAATGATTACCCGTGAGTACAATCATTACAAGCATGTTGAGAAGATTCTGGATCAGTTTGTCCAGTGTGGCATCTCTTGTATCTCACAGAGAAGCTAAGACCTGTAATATGAAACTGCGCTTGTTATCTGATAACTACTACCATTTTCTTGCTTATATAGAACCTGCTGAATCATATTACAAATTTACAAGACCTCATTCTTATTCTTCCTATAGAGTTTGGGTGGGGGAAGGGAAAGGGGGGAAGGAGGCAGGAGTAGACATGCTATTAGGTTCCTGGTCTCATGCTACCTACCTCTCAAAAGGCTCAGAGATCAAACAGTAGTGAGTGATGAGAGACAAAAAAGCACCATCAGGTCTCTCTTTTGCTAAAGGAGTTTAGACTTTCAACATGATGAATTCTCTTTGATAAAAGAATAAAGAGATGTGTTGTCTCTAGAGGAAGCTGCTGGGGGTCCTGTAGTCTTCACAATAGGCAAAGTGCCAGCTATCTATATCTCCTGACTTCTTGTTTTGTCTTTTCTACATGGCTAAAATGAAAGACACAGATGCACAATTCTACTAAAATGTTCTCTTTTAAACTACAGAGATAGACTGCTACCTCTCTCCATTTGAAGGATTGGACATTTATGAGAAAGAAATCATAAAAAGACAGTTTCATCAGAAGCAGCGCATAATAGGGCCATGAGGCATGAATGGGACATGTGACCCTTTAAACATCATAAGAAGTATCTGTGCTATAGTTATTCAGCTATTAGTCCAAAGGGGCAAACTATACCATGTTCTTTTTTCTTTATTTCTGTAAAATTTTAATCAAATATTTACTCTTTAAATGATATCAGTAGCTTGAAAAAATTTAATCCTAGGTTAGTTAGTATTAAGTTTCCTAGTAAGAAAATAAGTTTTCTTACATGCATCTGTAATCCTGGATTCAGCTGGGACTGCATAAGACCCTAGTACTTTACAGGGATATTGCTTGTATCCTGGGGGTTAAACTGTTTTTGGAATCCCAGTTAGTGTCACTGTAAGACTAATTACATCCTAAAAATGGAAATTTGAAATTCAAGTAGTCAGTCTTCACTCAACAAAGATAGCTATTGTTTGGAAAATTTTATCCATTCCAGTTTTCCAGATCTTCCTTCAGCCTCTTTTTGTGCAGAGAAGCATCCTTTTAGATAGAAGCAGAGAAATTCACACATCATATCCAGCCAAGGTCTACAGTAAACTATATTCACACTCTACTCCCTTACCCATTAAGTTTCAAAACATTCACAGCATTTGTGAAGTCACAGTTACTAGATTCTTATTTATACCAGAAAACCCCAATTCCTGGTCTTCACACATATTAAAACTTCTGATTGCATCAGTTTATTGGGTAACACATTAAATTGACTGTGACTCTAAATATGTGAGAATACATGATGGAAAATTTAGAGTTCAGACTCAAATTCTATAGAGTGGCCACAGTGTTGCCATGCATGCTAGTTAAAAATTATCTGCATGTGATGCTGGAGAGGATGTGGAGAAATAGGAATGCTTTTACACAGTTGGTGGGAGTGTAAATTAGTTCAACCATTGTGGAAGACAGTGTGACAATTCCTTAAGGATCTAGAACTAGAAATACCATTTGATCCAGCAATCCCATTACTGGGTATATACCCAAAGGATTATGAATCATGCCGCTATAAAGACACATGCACACGTATGTTTACTGTGGCACTATTCACAATAGCAAAGACTTGGAACCAACCCAAATGTCCATCAATAATAGACTGAATAAAGTAAATGTGGCATATATACACCATGGAATACTATGCAGCCATAAAAAAGGATGAGTTCCTGTCCTTTGCAGAGACATGGATGAAACTAGAAACCATCATTCTCAGCAAAATATCACAAGGACAGAAAACCAAACACCGCATGTTCTAACTCATAAGAGAGAGTTGAACAATGAGAACACATGGACACAGAGAGGGGAATGTCACACACTGGGGCCTGTTGTGGGGTGGGAGCCTGGGGGAGGGATAGCATTAGGGGAAATACCTAATGTAAATGACAGGTTGATGGGTGGAACAAACCAACATGGTGCATGCATACCTATGTAACCAACTTGCACATTGTGCACACGTACCCTAGAACTTTAAGTATAACAATAAAAAAATTATCTGCATGCTACTTCCAGTCACTGCACAATATTCGTGCATCTTTTTCTGGATTGCATTCATGTTGATGATTCGGAGTTATTAAAAATAGACCTGAAAACTTTTTTGGTCTTCTGTTCTACTCATGAACAGAGATGTTGGCCACACTTCAGTGTCTACCCTGAGCATATCTACCACTTTTCTTGTTGGTGACAAATATATGTAATTTAGAATGAAACAATCCCAGGCCTGCATCTCTCACTTTCTAGTCAGTGATCTTGGATCCATTAGTGTTAGACATGTCCCATCATCACATTTAGGTTTTTGGGTTTTTACTCTTTGTTTTTTTCTAGACGGAATCTTGCTCTGTCACCCAGGTTGGAGTGTAATGGCATGATCTCAACTCACTGCAACCTCTGCCTCCTGGGTTCAAGTGATTCTCCTGCTTCAGCCTCCCATGTAGCTGCAATTTCAGGCATGCACCACCACACCTGGCTAATTTTTGTATTTGCCTAGAGATGGGGGTTTCACCATGTTTGTCAGGCTGGTCTTGAACTCATGATCTCGTGATCTGCCCTACCAAAGTGCTGGGATTACAAGCATGAGCCACCGGGCCTGGCCCACATTTAGGTTTTTATATATGTGAAAATGAGGATAAAAATGTTTACTTTGGGGGATGATTGTATGGATTAAATGAAAACATATTTAAAAGCCCAGCATAAAGATTCACCCATATCAAGTGCTCAAAACATGTAAGATTATTTTCAATCCAGAAAAGTCACATAAACCACATACATTATCTGAATAAAAGAGGGACAATTTAGAATATTTGAACCAAGGTCAGGAATGTTTTCTTTCTAAGTTGGTACTTGGTATGCAGGTATGAACTTTTCCTTAATCTTCAACTCATCCATAAAGTTAGAAGCTCCTCCTTAGATATACAAAAGAGAAAGTGTTAGGAAGAAAGGGAATCAATGTGCCCCTCCATCCTCTACTATACTGTCATTTTGATTTAAATATCATCATTTGCATATTTTTTATCTGAACTGAGAAAGGCCACCTTCTCACACCTAATCACCAGGAAGCAGCAGGCATCAGCCTTGGAAGCTTTTATCAATATGCCAATTTTTATTTTAGTTTATAATTTAAAAAGTGAGAGTGAAGTGACAGAGACGGTATCATTTCAAAGGTTTTTTTTTTTAACATATTAAAAAGCACTCTTTTTTTTGACACTGAGTAGGAGGAGGAAAAACATGGAAATGAAGTAGAAAAATAAAACACGAAGTAATCAGGATCCAGAGAAAGAAAAGGTGGCAATACCAGCCACCCCCACCTCCTTCTGCATGTACACAAACTATCAGAATGATTAAGGAACATAAGGTTAGACGAAGTAAAAATAAAGAAAAGGATGGGGGCAGAGATCTAGAAAGATAGAACAATATCCCCAGTTTCATTGCTTCAGTTAAAATCATTGTGTAAAATGTTTGTTAAAGTTGAATATTTGTAAAGTTAAACTGGATGTTAGACAATCTGACTCTTGGGGTAAAAGTTTCCAATGTGAATAATAATAATTTTTATTTAATTTAAAATGCAACACAGAGTTAATATTTATTTGAAAGCAAAGTTTGAAGTAGGCACCTGGAAATTTAATGAGATTGGATAGTAGTATGATAACATCTGTGAACCCTGTCACTTATGAATAACCAATATAACGGGCACATATAACCACAATGTCAATTTCCTCTAAAGGATCTCCATATGTATTCAAAGGGACAAGACACAATTTTATTTTCTCTTTATTTCCTTTTTTCCTCCCTCTTCACAGATGGTGAGGAAGGTGTGTTTATAAGACAGAGTCGAGTCAGACATTTTTTTGGCATAATAACTCATCAAAGTAGTGCTATGTGATCTGGTCAATATTAGCAAGAGAAAGATACATTTGTCCTACAGATGCATGGCTCTGAAGATTAGATCTTTCAGAAACGTCTATCAAAGATGCACAGTAAAGACTTGACACCCACTTTCAGAATGATCTCATTACATCAGGACCTTGGGGGGTACTTTTCTGGATGGAGCCAGCACCTATTGGCAGAACTGAAGATAAAAACAAATGACTAAGGAAAACATGAAAAGTGTCTAAAGAGAAGGTGATCCAAGAAGAGATTGTAGATGACCACTGACTCAAAGGAAAAAAATAAAAGAAAAAGAAGATTTTTCAGCATTCTTGCATCTCTACCAAATCCAACTGCACTCTGCATTCTTATCTGGCTTCATGGTTTACCATGAACTTCCCTTCTTCATGCCTCTACAGCATAACCCTTCTGGCCACCCTTCCTTAATCTTATATGCATGCTCTGCCTCCTGTACTTATCCTTTAAATATCAGTGTTTCTCAAAGCCTTGTCTTGGTTCTTCTGTTTTTCTCACTCTTAGAAACTTCATAGGACAGTGCTTTCTAGGCCCATGGCATCAACTACCAAATACATCAGATGACTAATACACACACATACACACACATACACACATACACACACACACACACACACACACACACACACACACACACACACACCCTCAGATGTTTCCTGAGCTCCAGGCATAAATATCCAACTGCCTGATTAAATGCATACACAAAGTCAATTCTGAAAATGAAGACGTTTAAAGCTAAAATTCTCTCCCTCAATAAATTTACACCTATTTATCAGCATCCTAATAATTGCTCAAGTCTGATATTTAATTGTCTTCGATTCCACTTACTTCGTCACCCCTGAAATCCAACTGGTAACTGAAGGTCATGGAATCTAGCTCACCAATCTCTCAAATCTTTCTACTTCTCTTCATTGTTACTATCACCAATGTCATCAAAGGCAACATCATTTTCTCGTAGAGTACTACAATACCTTCCCAATTGGTCCCCTTTCACTGATGTTGCTCTCCTCAAATCCATTTTCTACTTTGCAGTCAGAACAGTACTTCAAAATCACACAATTTTGTATGGCATTTGCCTTTATAAGTCTTCAACATTTTTTCATTTTATTTCTAATGCCGTCCAACCTCTTCAGCCACACACACACACCGATCACTTCTCCATCCCCATCTCTAGCCTCTCTGTCACTCATAATATATTTAAGCAATAATAAATGCACTTTATATCTTCAAAAATGCCATGTATTTGCTTTCTATGTTGCTTTAAATACTTTTCTTCTTTTAGCAACTGGATATGTGCCTAGCACTCAAAACAATGAAGTTTAGAGACAAGACGGGCTTTGCCACTTGCTAAGTGTTTTGTGACAGAGTTGTATATATGAAGTGACCCTCAAATGCAGAAGGAACCAAGAAACCAAAGAAGGAGGGAGATGGGTCCAGCTTGTCTTCATATGATGATTTTATTTGGGAACTGACAGATAGAAGTGTGGTCCTGAGCAGCCACGAGAGGCAGATCTCTGCATCATTAACCCCCAGACACAGAGGGTTGTATATTTAATAGAGCCAACACACTGAACATCATAGCTTAACCTGGACTACCTTAAAAGTGCTCAGAACATGTCAATGAGCCTATAGTTGCACATAATAATGTAACACAAGGCCTATTTTATAATAAAGTGTTGAATATATTATGTAAAGTATTAAATATTGTACAAAAGGTGAAAAATAGAATGCTTGTATGAGTATTTGAATGTACACTGCTTTTGTATGATCATAAAATTGAAAAATAATAAGTCATGATGATATGTCTAGGGCTGTCTGTGCATTGTACTGTTTTCACCTTGATTCATAAAAAGTTGTAATCATACGGAGAGACAGAGAGGAAATCACTTCATTAATTAACAATATAACAGAATACCTTTTAAAATTACTGAAGTATGTTTTGTTTATTGGTAAAAGCAATATTAATAAAAATTGCTTGTAAAAGTAACATACTATAGAAACATGGTCAAAGATCACAGGATAGAGAATGCTAGCTGCTCACCGCAGAGCCAAAGAAAAACTCTAAAACAAGAAGTGAAGAAAGAAAACAAATTTCTATGAAACAAATAGCCATAATTTCAACCCAAAACTTAGAAATAATGTTCCATAAAAGCATATTTGGGAACTGCTATGGTTTGAATATTTTTGTTCCCTCCAAAATATATGTGTAGAACTTTTTTTTTTTTTTTTGAGACGGAGTCTCACACTGTCGCCCAGGCTGGAGTGTAGTGGTGCCATCTTGGCTCACCGCAACCTCTGCTTCCTGGGTTCAAGCGATTCTCCTGCCTCAGCATCCCGAGTAGCTGAAATTACAGGCATGTGTCACTACGTGCAGATAATTTTGTTGTATTTTTAGTAGATACAGAGTCTTGCTATGTTGGTCAGGCTGGTCTTGAACTCCTGACCTCATGATCCGCCTGCCTCAGCCTCCCAAAGTGCTGGGATTACAGGCCTGAGCCACTGCGCCAGGCCATGTGTTGGACTTAATGGCCAATGTGATAGTATTAACAGATGGGGCCTTTAAGGGGTATTTAATTCATGAGGGGTTCTCCCTCCTAGATGGGATTAAGTGCCCTTTTATAAAGGGCTTGATGAAGGGAGTTAATTCCTTTTTTCTCTTCCACTGTCTGCTACCTGTAGACATGGCATTCCTTTCCACTGGGAGATGCCGTGTTGAAAGTGCCATTTGGAAGCAGAAAGGAGCCCTCAGCAGGTAACCAAACCTGATAGCACCTTGATCTTGGACTTCCTAGACTCCGGAACTATGAGAAAATAAACTACTATTCTTTTAAAATTACCCAGTCTGTGGTATTCTGTTATAGCAGCAAAAATGAACTCAGACAGAAATTGATACTAGGGAAGTAGAATGTTGTTATAACAAATACCTGTACCTGTGGAAACAGCTTGGAACCAGAAAATGGGTACATGTGGAAATGGTTGTGAAGTGATTACTGAAAAAAAGCCTATACTGCCATGAACAGAACACTAAGGATGATTCAAGTGAGGGCTCAAAAGAAGAGAAGAGCTGTAGGGAATGCCTCGGTTTTCTTAGGGATTAGTTAGGTGGTCATGACAGTAAAGACTATTCTGATGAAGTCTCAGATGGAAATGAAGAGCAAGGTATTAGAAGTTGGGGGAAAGGCCACCCTTGCTCTAAAAGGAAAAATAACTGGACTAAATTATGTCTATGTCCTAGTGATACGGACAGGAGGCGGAGAAATACTCGGCAGAAGAGGGCAGTCCCCGGCCAGGGTCACACCCTCAAGTCTGGGACCACGGCCCAGAGTGAGAACATACATTCCTGTTGTCCTGCTTGAATGTTGCTTTTTGGCCCACTCCACCCCCCATACTGTACCCATAAAAATCCCAGGCTCCACTGGCAGAGGAGCGACAGAGTAGCTGAGTGGCAGAGTGGAGCAGCAGAGGAGAGAAGCGAAGATGCAGCCGGATATTGGAGAGAAGCCACTTAACCTCAGAGGGATGGCTTGACAGTGAGACCTCAGAGAACTGTCTGGCTGGAGAGGGCTGAACTCCAGGGAAAGACCACCTTCCCGCTTCATCCCCCTTCCAGCTCTCCATCCTGCTGAGAGCCACTTTCATCGGCAATAAAATCCCCCATATGTACCATCTTCAATTCGTTCCTGTGACCTGATTCTTCCTGGATGCCAAACAAGAGCTCAGGATAAACACTGAGCTGAGCTGAGCTGAGCTGAGCTGAGCTGAGCTGAGTGAACACTTGAGCTGCTAAACAGCTTCAGCTGTCCACAGAGAACAAAGCTAAAAGAGCACACTGTAACACATGCCCTCGGGGGCTCCAGGGGCCGCAGGTACCCCGTAGACTCTGCCATAGGGCCTCACAGAACTCTGCTCCTGCTGCATCCCAGATGCACTCGTCTTGGCCCCTGCACCTGCTCACCTGTGTGCTCCCCGTCCCATGAGGGTTTGAGAGCTGCAGACTGAGTAAACAAGCCAACCCCTTCACATGTTCCGCGAATGGGTCAAGGGAGCTATCCCATTTCGCTAGTACTTTATGGAAGGAAAACTTAGGAGTGAGGAGCTAGGATATTTGGTGGAAGAAATCTCTAAGCAGCAAAGCATCCAGTGTGCTGTGTGGCTTAACTGGCTATAGTAAAATGTGAGAAGAGTCAAATGATATAAAGATGCAATTTGTAATTAAAAGAAAAGCAGAATGTAAAAATTTGGAATATTTTTAGCCTGATCATGTAAAGAATAAAAACAGCTAGTTCAGGAGAGAAAAACAAGGGCTTGGCCAAGCAATTGTTTAATAAGAGGATTAGTCTAGCTAGAGGAAAACCAGATGCTGTTCTTCAAAACAATGGGAGAATGATCCTGAAGGCACTTTGAAGATCTTTGGGCTACCAGAGTGCTAGAGCCTTGAGGGCAGAATGGGTTCAGGGGAGGGTCCCAGGGCACCTGTAAGAACTTGGGGCTCACTGCCAAGGGTTGCCTCATGTTTCTGCTCCCTATATTCGAGGGCAGCACTACTCAGCCAACCTAGCTGTGGCTCAAGAAGGCTTAGGTGCAACTCAAGCTGAAACTCCAAAGGGCACAAGCAGTGAGCCATGGCTATATTCACACAGTGTTAATTCTGCAGGTGTACAAAGTGCAAGAGCTGTGGAGGCAGGAGTACCTCCACCTAGATTTTAAAGGATGTCTTGAACAGCCTCATAGCCTAGACAGGTACTTGCTACAGGGTCAGGGTTGATTTGGAGAGCCTCCAGTAGGGTAATGCTTCATGGAGCCATGGAGCCAGGCTCACTCCCAGAACTGTAGAGCCACCAGTGTGCAGCATCAGCTTGGGAAAGCCACATGCATACAACTCTAATGTGAAGAGCTGAAGCATGGGCTACACCCAGCAAAGCCATGGGCAAGATTCCCTGGAGCTTTAAGATTAAATGTTTGCCTTGCTGGGTTTGGACTTATTTGGGACCTCTTGCCCCTTTCCTTTTCTCCTCTAGCTCCTTTTAGGAATGGGAATGTCTATCCTATCCTGTCCTGCCATTGTATTTTAGAAACACGTAACATGTTTTATTTCATAGGCTCACAGCTGGAAGGAAATTTGCTTCAGAATGAATCATACCTTGAGTATTACCCTTATGATGTTTAGTTGAGACTTTGGACTTAGAGTTCAGATTGATGCTGGAACAAGCTAAGACTTTCGGGGGCTATTGGGATAAAGCAAATATATTTAACATGTGAGAAGGACATGAATTTGGGGGGCCAGGGGCAGAATGCCACGGTTAGAATGTTTTTGTCCCCTCAAAACTTCATGTGTTGAAATTTAATGGCCAATGTGATAGTACTAACAGGTGGGGCCTTGAAGAGGTGATTAAGTCATGAGGGCTACTATCTCTTGTATGGAATTAGGTGCCTTGATAAAAGGACTTGATGGAGGCAATTTATTCCTTTTAGTCCTCTTGCCTTCTGCCATGTGAGGATATAGGATTTCTCCCCTCTAAAAAATGCAGCATTCAAGATGTCATCCTGGAAAAAGAGAGCAGCCTTCACCCATCAACCAAACCTGCCAGTGCCTTGATCTTGGACTTCCACGCTTCAGGACTATGAGAAAATGAATTTCTGCTCTTCATAAATTACTAAGTCTGTGGTATTCTGTTATAGCAACCCAAACAGACTAAGACAAAACCAAATTAAGAAAGATTTACTGAAGCTGATCCAGGTTTCTATAGATGCCTCATAGGACACAGAGTGCTTTGAAAGCAGATGACATGACCTGAATATCAAATAGCAATCTCTCACCTGGAATCCCTCCCATGTGGGCTGCAAGGCCATCTCATGGTCCTTTCTTTGAGAATAAGGAAAGCAAAAAGAACATACAGACCACTCAGGTAGTTTTTATATGCCATCTCTTCAGGAAGCAAGTCAGATGAATTTCAGGGTGGAAAGTGGGGATATGCATATCCTGTTGATCAAAAAGGTAGAATCTAAATGAATAAAGATGGGCCACATGGCAGAGAATTTGGTGAATTTGATGAGGAAAATGTTTTGAGACAATCTACCTGATTTGGAGATTTTGTTCCCTAACCCATAGCTAATTTATGAAATGATAATTATAAAAACATTATGTATCACATCTAAGGATATAAAGAAAGCTGTACTTGAAAAATTGTTTATACAATTAAATTCTCACATCTTTTAAAAAGAAAGAATAAAAATAAATGGATTAATTATTCAACTCAAGAAATCAGAGCAACAAAATACAATTAAGGGAAACAAAAAGAATGTATTAATAAAGATAAAACCCAAAATTAATACATTTGAAACTGCAAAACAAATCCAAAGACTGATGTTTTGGAGGAAAAACACTGATACAGTACTAGATAATTCAGAAGATAAAATGAAAGAAAAATGCAAAACTCAAAATTAGAAATAAAACTGTGGATCTATTCACGGATATATGGCACTGAAAAACGTACAAAAATAAGAAGAGATTTGTGCTCAAATTCATTGTTGCTTCCAAAACTTTGGTGAAATGCAAAACTGACCCAGAATAAAAGCAATAACATAAAGAAAAAAATGATATGTGATACCATCAAAAAGAGGGTAAAATAGCAATGCACAGACTGGGAAAAGATGTTTGTAACACATTTACAAAATGCTCAGAAATCAAAATCAAAATTTATAAAGAACTCCTAAAATTAGTACAAAAAAAATCCAATAGCACATTTGACCAAACGATTTAATAGAACTTCACAGAAAAGGCTATCCACATAACTAGTACTTATGTGAAGTGGTGTTCAATTCATTAATCATGTCAGAATTGCAAATAAAAACCACATTACATAGCAATATACTCAACAGAATGACTACAATTATAAAGATAGAAATTACCAAAGGTTGATAAAGAACTGGAGCAGTTAAAGCCCTCATACACTGCTGGTAGGAATATAAATTTATATGCCACTTGGAACTGTTTTGCAGCATCCGCTCTACCTGAATAAACACACACTTTGACTTGGCAATTCTACTTCTAAGTATTTACTCAACGGAAATACATTCCCAGTTTAAAGAAAAATGTACTAGAGTGTAAAAAACAAAACTATTCATAGCAGCCTCTTAATGGAAACTATCCAAAATGTTTATCAACAGCAGAATGGATAAATGTACTGTGGTATTTTCCCAATTCATGGAATACTATACAGCAATAAGAATAAATAAATACCCCAATATCAATTAATCTCTTAACTATAATGTTGAGTGAAAGAACTTAGATGCAAAGAGTACGAATGTGATGTATATTTCCGTTTGTATGAAGTAAAAAAAAAAAAAAAAAAGGCAGGCAAAACTAATGATGGTAATAGATGTAAGAATGGGGATTACCCTCAGTAATGGAGTAAAAATTGGTATGGCAACAAGGGCTTTGGAAGTACTGGAAAAATTTGTTTGCTCATCTGTATGCTGGTTACAAATTTATGTTCAATGAAAATTTATTGAGTGGTACCTTCATTTAAAAAAAATTGACCCCAGAAGAGATGGAGAACCCAGTAAGCTGTTTTGTATAGGAAAAACAGGAGAAAAAAAAGAAAACTTTGTTTAAAAAAAAATATATATATATATATATTTACTTCCTTTCTTGTGAGCCATCCCTAACTCCAGCCCAAAACAACAACAAAAATCATTTTCATCTTTGCCACTTAGGAAACATTTCTCTGATGCTGTTTAATTGCTTTTGAACACAGAGAAAAGAGCTTTCGATTTATCTTTACAAGGCCAGCAAAACATTGATAATAAAACTTGTCAAACTAGTGCCAAAAAAGATAGAAACCATAAGTAAATTTTATGGATACAAATGCAAAACTACTAAATAAAATATTATCCAATAACATGCAGCAGAACACGAACAAGGTTTCATAGCAGGATTGCAACGTTGGTCCAGATGAATACATCTATTAATACAATTTACCACAGTAAGAGGGAAAGTGTAAGAATATATTTTACAATGTTAAATATATATTTAAAAATTATGCTCAACTTTGTTATTAGGTAAAATATCTAACTAAAATATATAGATTATTTTATTCCTATTGGGATCATGTGTGCTTCCCGGCAATCTTTTTTTTTTTTTAATTGAGGTAAAATTCACATAACTTAGATTTCATCATCTTTCTATTCTTTCCAACTTTATTGAGGCACAACTGACAGAGTTTTATATATTTAAGGTGTATATCGTGATGATTTTTAAAATATACAGTTCAGTTACATTTGTACTTTAAAAATATTATACAGCCATTACTTCTCTCTAGTTCAAAAATATTCTTATCACCCCAAAAGTAAACACCTACCCATTAACCAGTCACTACCCATTTTTCCCTCCTGATTTCCGGCCACACTAATCTGCTTTCTGTCTCTGTGGAGTTGTCCATCTAGGATTTTGTATTTAAATGGAATCATATAATATGTGACATTTTCTGTCTAACTTCTTTCACTTAGCACAATGTTTTTGAGGTCATTCATGTTGTAGTAGGTGTCAGTACTTCATTTCTTTCTTTCTTTTTTTTTTTTTTTGAGACGGAGTCTCGCTCTGTCGCCCAGGCTGGAGTGCAGTGGCGTGATCTCGGCTCACTGCAAGCTCCGCCTCCCGGGTTCACGCCATTCTCCTGCCTCAGCCTCCCGAGTAGCTGGGACTACAGGCGCCCACAACCGCGCCCGGCTAATTTTTTGTATTTTTAGTAGAGACGGGGTTTCACCGTGGTCTCGATCTCCTGACCTTGTGATCCGCCCGCCTCGGCCTCCCAAAGTGCTGGGATTACAGGCGTGAGCCACCGCGCCCGGCCACTTCATTTCTTTTGATGACTGAATAATATTTCATTGTATGGAGATACAACATTTTATTTATCAATAGATAGACATCTGTGGTCTGTCTCAACTTTTGGCCTCAAAAACAAAAAGTTTCTACCTTTTGGCTATTGTAAGTGGTGTTGCTATGTACATTATGTATAAGTTTTTTTTAAATTAAGATCTATTTTAACCTGAGAAGGCTGCCATAACAACAACACCACACATTGAGTGGCTTAAATGGCAGAAATGTATTTTATCACAGTTCTGGACGCTGGAAGTACCAGATCAATGGGCCAGTAGGGCTGGCTCCTCCTGAGGTCTCTCTCCTTTGTTTATAGACTGCCACCTTCTTGTTATGTCTTCAAATGGCCTCTGCTCTATGGCCATGCATCCCTGGTATCCCTCTCCTCTTATAAGGACATCAGTCATATTGGATTATCACACACCCTTCTGATCTCATTTATCCTTAATTACATCTTTTTTTTGAGACAAAGTCTTGCTTTGTCACCCAGACTGGAGTGCAATGGTGCGATCTCTGCTCACTGCAACCCCCACCTCCCAGGTTCAAGTAATTCTCATGTATCAGCCTCCTGAGTAGCTAGGACTACAGGTGAGCACCACCATGCCCAGCTATTTATTTATTTATTTTTTATTTTATTTTTTTATTTTTTTATTTTTTTTGAGACAGAGTCTCGCTCTGTCACCCAAGCTGGAGTGCACTGGAGTAATCTCAGGTCATTGCAACCTCCACCTCCCAGGTTCAAGCGATTCTCCTGCCTCAGCCTCCTGCCAGCTAATTTTTTTTTTTTTTTTTTTTGTATTTTTAGTAGAGATGGGGGTTTCACTATGTTGCCCAGGCTGTTCTAGCACTCCTGAGCTCAAGCAATCCACCTGCCTTGGCTTCCCAAAGTGCTGGGATTACAGGCGTGAGCCACCACACCCAGTTACCTTAATTATAGCTTGAAAGGCCTATCTCTAAATACAGTAGCATTGAGGATTAGAACTTAACCATATTAATTTTGTAGGAACATAATCCAATCCATAACAAAATCTCTTTCCAATTACTTGAGGCATATACCTAGGTGTGTAATCACTGGGGATCTGGTAAGTCTGTGTTAAACTTTTTGAGGAATGGTCAAACTTTTTCTCAGTGGCTGCACCATTTTATATTCCCTTCTTGCAGGCAATGTATGAGGATTCTAATTCTCAAAATCCTCATCAATGTTTCTTATTTTCCATTTTTTTTGCTTTTTTTTTAAACTGTAGTAATCTTAGTGTGCATGAAGTACTATTTCATGGTGGTTTTGATTTGCACTTCCCTAATGACGAATTACTTTTTCATGTGTTTATTAGACATTCGTATATCTTCTTTGGAGAAATAGCTATTCACATCCTTTGCCCATTTTAAAATTGGGTGGCTTGCCTTTTTTTGTTAAGTTTTAAAGTTAGATACTTTTTACTATTGCATTTTATACATGTGCATATTTTACAAGCACATATATAATAAACACATGCATACATACAGAAATTATTTTCTATCAAACTGAAAGCCAGTATCATGTTTAGAGGTGAAATATCTAGATGTATTACCATTAAAGTTAGTATCAAGTAAAGGATGTACAGTACCACAACTATTATTTAACATTGTTCTGAAAGTAAAAATCACTGTGGAATAGACAAGATAAAGAAATAAGGTCTCGAACTAATAGTAAATTGGATGCAACATTGTTATCATTTAGAGATGCTATGTTTATGTTTCTAGAAAACTGGAGAAGAACAGAGGAGTCCTGAAAGTACAGAGGATTACACAAACATTTCTGGCATTAGCCTATGCAAGAACTGGACCACCTGTATCCTCTAGTACTAATTTCACTGAACAAACTCACATGAATTTGAAATTTTCTCCAAGTTTTCAGAAGTTTCTGACTCAAGAGGTATTTGGAACTCTGATTTGATTGCGTCATCAATTAATATATTGTTCTCTTTACAGATGGCTATACAGTTATCCAGAAGAACTAAAGGTAAGATTAACTTGCTATGGCAAGATTTAAAATAACTTAGAATTATGAAAGAAAGGAAATACATCATAGAAACAACCTAACAGTGTCGATTATTAGACATATAAAAAGGCGGCAAGAGTGTCAGAGGAAACAGCAAGGTTGCACAGTTATGAATTTTTAGGTTATGTTTGGTTGCACCACGTTTGAATGTTTGATTTAAGGCATTATCTTCTTCTAAGACATTCTCTTTTGCAAGGCTAATACTGTTTTTTGTTTTGTTTTGTTTTTTGTTTGTTTATTTTTTTGAGACAAAGTTTTGCTCTGTCACCCAGGCTAGAGTGCAGTGGTGTGATCTCGGCTCACTGCAACCTCTGCCTCCCGGGTTCAAGCAATTCTCTGCCTCAGCCTCCCGAGTAGCTGGGGCTACAGGCACCCACCACCATGCCCGGCTAATTTTTTGTATTTTTAGTAGAGACAGGTTTCACCATCTTGGCCAGGCTGATCTTGAACTCCTGACCTCGTGATCCACCCGCCTCGGCCTCCCAAAGTGCTGGGATTAGAGGTGTGAGCCACTGCGCCCAGCCGCTAATACTGTTAAATAGGAGGTAGATAGTGATAGTTACCTATCACTTAGTCACCTAGTGACTGTCACTTAGTCACTAGGACTTCTATGAATATACTTGTTTCTCACTTTTGACTAGAATCAGACAAGAATTTATTTTAAAATACCTGTGAACAGGCTCTACCCCCAGAGGGTCCTATTTAGTTGGATTAGGCCGTGGTCAAGTTATTGGTCTTTTTAAAAGTGTCACAGGTGGTTCTAATGTACATTCAAAAATTTGAGCCATGTAATCAAAGGACCTAAATGAACTACCCCCTCCACAGCTTCTCTATTTAACTTCTCTTCTCTGTCAAGTCTAATTTCTTCTGTCACTTAAAGCAAACTATGAAATACTGGACTTTTATACCATCTTTAAATCAAGTGTCTCAAATGTCTTTCATTTTGTATTTTTTCAAGATGCGAATTACTTAAGTTTCATAAATCTGTGAAGAGGAGCGTGAGTACTAATAAGGATCCATTCACTCATCCTCAGAGTGGCTCTAGCAGATGTCTAACAGCAGTGGCAGAACTAGCACTCAAATATAGACTATAGTACTGTATTCAAATACAATTGTTGGAGTAAATTTAGAAAAGCAAAAAAATAATTAAGTTGCATTTGGATTTGGCCAAGGGGCCGTGAGCTAATACCTGAAAATTGTATGCCTAAAATAAATCTTCAATATTGGCAAGTCATCTCGATCTTGACTTTGTGTGTCATCCAAAACTCATCACACGGTTAGTAGACAAAATACCCCTGTAAATGAAAGGAATATTCATTTATTCACTTATGGTTCAGCTTCAAGTGAACTACTTGTGCTAGATAAACAATAAAGATACAGATCCACGCACAGACTTGTTTAGTAATGACACTGATTGCTGGGAAATCAGATATTCTCCAGTCATCTTCCAGCCAACATCATAAGAATTTCAACTTCATGTAATCACAAACCATGACAAAGTCATCACATGAATACACACACACAAACACACACACACACACACACACACACACACCCCTACCTTTGTTTTTCTTCAAAAAAACAAACAAAACCAAAATTTGAAATTCACCTTAAGAAAATACTAATCATAGTAATCTTTTAAAAGAACTCTTCATGGACAAATTGTAACAAAAATAAAAGATAACCTTTCTCAAATAATTTTTACCTTTTTCTCCCCCAATTTACTCACTGCCTGGAGCTTGATCCTTTTCAAGGGTAAGGACTTAGGAGCCTTTAGTCACAAAACTGCATTAGCTGTTGCATTAAAATGGGGCACCTTTTAGTATGCTAGTGGGACCTTGCCTTCCACCTAGTAGTTAGAACATGAACCCCTATGTTTCTTTATCAACAAAGGCAGCCCTGCTCAGAATATTACGTCTTCAGTTAGCAATGCACCTCAGAACTTGCTGTCATTCCAAGGTCATTGAGATGTCGGCATGCAACAGAGCCAAAGACAGTTTTCAAGTTTCTGTCTTTGAGAAAGAACTCCATGTCTGTGTTATCTCTGACTGAGGGGTTCCCTCTGCCAGCTTTACTGAAATTATTGCCAATTTAGGGATGCCATGCTATAAGACAAGGACAGATTACGATGCTACTTCTAAGACCTATAACGCCTTATTTTATGAGACTGATTTTTGGCCTCAAAAGTCAATTTATTTCCTACTATTTAAGCAATTTTGCCATTTTTCCTCAAAGAAGTGGCTATGCTGAATACTGTCTCACTGAGATCCCATGGGAATCAAAATACTGGGAAGTTGTAGAGTAGACATTGTATTAGATTTTCTTGGTTGTAAACAACACAAACTTGCTTTGGTACAGTTCTGGGGGAAAAAGTATTTAGGAAACGTATATTGAGTGCTTTTTATATACATGGCCAAGGAAAGACAGGGACCCAGGTATCTCCCAGGATCTGGTTTGCAGAAAATTTAAGGTGATCTCATTATGGTCCTACCATACAAGCCATTGGCCTTCAGCCATTTTTTACCTCTGGATAAATCAGATTTCCCAGTAGACACCAGAATGCTACACCTCTAAGCAGTCTCATTTTAGTCTCTCCACAACCTTAGGTTACTACAGGTATTATGTCCTTCACACTTGATTGGAATTTTCCAGATCACCTGACAAACTGGGACCAGAACTATACTCCAAACTAAATATCCTTAATCTAGATTTTATGTTTTTCATCTTCCCATATTTTCTATGATAAAGAAAAAAAGATTGCTGGAAAGACACTCAAGTGAATCTTACAGTTCCATAATCTTCTCCCAGGGGTTTGCTGTGAACTACTGAGAACGCTATAGTAAGGGCAAGAAGAATGACAGGAAATCCATGACTTTCCCAAGAGCCAGTATTGGATGTTAAAAAGGATGGCTTTGGGAATTTTATAATCTCAAGTAGAATTCTGGCTTTTTCTCCTGTTACCTGCCTGACCTTGGGCACCTTTCTTGCATCTGTAATATAAGAATAGAAATACCTAATTACAGTCTCAAAAGAATTAAATACAATGACATAAGTAAATCTCCTAGCAGAGTGAACCTAAGTGTTATTAGTCCATTCTCACACTGCTATGAAGAAATACCCTAAGCTGGGTAATTTATAAATAAAAGAAGTTTAATTGACTCATAGTTCTGCATGGCTGGGGAGGCCTCATGAAACTTGCAGTCATGGCGGAAGGCACCTCTTCACAGGGCAGCAGGAGAGAGACATGTAGAGTGAAGGGAGGAAAAGCCCCTTATTAAACCATCAGATCACATGAGCACTCACTCACTATCACAAGAACACCATGGGGGAACCTACCCCATGATCTAATCACCTCCCTCAAGGTCCCTCCCCCACCATGTGGGGATTACAATTTGAATTACAATTTAAGATGAGATTTTGGCTGGGAACACAGCCAAACCATATCACTAAGTGGTTTTAATAAAATGGATGAAAGAGAGGTAGAAATTAATAGAAACTTGTAAAACAAATATAGAAATAGGGGGGAAAGATGGAAATAGAAGAACTCATCTAGGGAATAAGTCACAAAACCATAGGATTCTGAAGTAGGAAGATGATATAGAATAGGGATAATCAACAGGTCCAATGGGGTTTGACCATAATACCATCTTTTGACTGGCCTTCGAAGAAGTAGAGGATATATAACATAAAGTCCACTTCAAGAAGCAAAAAAGATAGCTGATGGGGGATTTGGCACTGTGATTATTCACCAAGGAGGAGATGAGATTCCATGCTATGCCAGAGATGGAAATATCACCTTAGCAAGCATGGACAGCCCCCAATGGACTATAAAATTCATTTGGTGGCTGTAATAATTCAAAAGAGCCAGGTGTTGTATCAGTCACAAGGGAAGATATAAATTTTAATTTATGAGGCTCATCAGTGTCCTGGTCAGAAACGGACAAACCCTCCACTCTCCGGCTCAGTAATCCCATCTAATGGGAAGAAAAAGCACTTTGAAATGATACTCATCAGTACCAGAGAACACTTTTAAAAAATTAGTTCATATAGGTGTGAGAGTATATGTGCATGTGTATATGCAATTGGAGGCCAAATTCTTGAAGGGGTAGTACAGGTGGGAAACAATCAGTAAATTCTTGAATTATATAGAAACTCACACTTCCTATCCTCAAGGCAATCGTTTCTCTATGACTCTATAAAGTCTGATGGCTTTATTACTGCCTTCAGTAAATGTAGGGCTGACTAGACTTTGTGGTCTGCAGGGAAAAGAAAACTTCCTTATGTAATACAAACATGGCTCTAAAATGAAAACACATTTTCCTTTACTAACACATTCTAAAAAGTAATTATATTTCTGAGAAGATACATAAAATGTGGCAGGCACAATTCATGAATTTGCTAAGTATTCTTTGCAACAGACACAGTCCATGCTGCTTCATATAAACCAGACCTTCCTATGTAAAACACATTGTGCACCTACACACATATCCTGTGTGTCTGAGTATCTAGCACATTGCCTGAATTAAGCATCTGCTCAATAAAGATTTAAACAGCGCCTGGATCCTGTTTAGTCTACTTTTTAAAACATGGCTTGTACCTTCTCTATAGTCTCCTATCTCTCACTCCTCATGTTTTAAATATGTAATATATATGAATATATTTGGCAATACAGTAAAGTATAAATATATATATATATACGCATATACTCTGTTATGTATATACACATATATATCTATATTCTCTCTATATGGAGCATATATATATATAGTATATACATTCATGCATGACTTAATGATGGAAATACATTCTGAAAAAATGCATCAGTAGGTGATTTTGCCATTGTGCAAACATCATAGAGCGCATTTACACAAACTTAGATGGTACAGCCTACTACATACCTATACCATAGAGCCGATTGCTCCTGGGCTACAAATCTATATAGCATGTCACTGTATTGAATACCATAGGCAATTGCAACACAATGGTAAGTATTTGTGTATCTTAAACATACCTGAATAGAAAAGATAATACATTGTACTACTTTACAATGACTGTGACATCACTAAGCGATAGGAACTATTCAGCTTCATTATAATCTTATGGTGCCACAGTGGTATATATGGTCCACTGTTGATGCAAATTTCATTATGTGGTGCTTGACTATATAGAATATCTGCTTTCTCTCTATTTACTTTTTTTTTTTTTTTTTTGAGACTGAGTCTGGCTCTGTCGCCCAGGCTGGAGTGCAGTGGCCGGATCTCAGCTCACTGCAAGCTCCGCCTCCCGGGTTTACGCCATTCTCCTGCCTCAGCCTCCGGAGTAGCTGGGACCACAGGCGCCCGCCACCTCGCCCGGCTAGTTTTTTGTATTTTTTAGTAGAGACGGGGTTTCACCGTGTTAGCCAGGATGGTCTCAATCTCCTGACCTTGTGATCCGCCCGTCTCAGCCTCCCAAAGTGCTGGGATTACAGGCTTGAGCCACTGTGCCCGGCTTCTCTCTATTTACTTATACTCTACTCCACTGCCACCACCTTATCATAGCCATTGCCATCTCTGCCCTAAACAGCTACAATGATATTCAACCCTCAGACCCTAGTCTTACCACCACTCAGACTTGCCCTCACACTTGCCTCTAGAGCTGTCTTTCTTAAGCACAAAACCACAAAAAATAATATTGCCATTTGTTTTACCACAGATTTATTTCTATGCCCTCATCCCATGTTCCATTTCCACCTACCTAGCTATATATTGCATCATAGCATTTGCCAGAAAATGGTAATGTACATTTGTTTGTCTGTTTTGGTTTCTTTTTATTTTTTTTTTCTGAGACAGAGTCTCCCTATGTTGCCCAGGCTGGTCTCGAACTCCTGGGCTCAAGGGTATCCTCCTGCCTTGGCCTCCCAAAGTGGTAGGATTACAGGTGTGAGCCAACGTGCCCAACCTGGTTTCTTGCTTACTGTTATTTTCCTCTTCATATAATGTAAGCTCAGTGGAAGCAGGAACTTAATATTTTTGCTTCTCTATCATGAGGGCTTAGAACAGGGCCCGGCACTAGTAGGGGTGCAATGCATATTTTTTTCCAGTAAAATATGAATATAACCTGGGTAGAGCATAGCGTCGTGGCACAGAACAAGCAACCAAAATGTCTTTGTTGAATAGACGAATGAACACATGAACATATTAAAACTGAAAATATGTTAAAGAGTTTTCAGATTTGTGAAGAAGTAAAAACTACTCTTTGCGTCCCTAAATCTCCTTCTCTCTGTATTCTCTCCTCCTCCTCTAATTCAGATTATGGCATTGTAGTTAATGATAATACAGTCTGCATGAATTTTCAGGTTAAGTAAGATGCAGTAGGGCCTCTTCTGCCCCTTGAGCTCATCCTGGTTACAACATGCCTTTACTCTTCACTCCCTTAAAAAACTGGCATGAAGCAGAAATTAATAAATTGATGTTATACTGCTGATATGTGTAATCAATTAACACTCTGCCTACTCATTCATTTCTGGGCTTCTTCCAAAAGCTCTAAATCTATCAGACAGTGGGGAACAACTGTGAGACTATTATCCAAATTATTAAAATGAAAATAAAAGGATTCCAGATACAAAAGCAGAACATTCACAAGACCTCCCTCTCTTTCTTAGGCCACTATATGTATATTTCCAGAGCGTACTTCACAAAAAATGTAAGTAAGAGTCCTGATGAAAAATTTTTCAAAATCAATTTTTCTAAAGTTAAAAATCATGAAAGTGTTACCTTATATGTATTCTGTTTGAATGAGATTTCTCCCTTTTTTAAAGAAATATCAGTAGAAATTCTCCAGGATCAATTACCTAAGATATTTCTCATCTTTGTTACCACAATAGCCCTTCTGTTTACAATGTTATGATTATACAGCATTTTTAGTAGTTTTCTCAGTGCATCAGAACTTATGAAAATAAAATTTTTAAAACGTTAAAAGAGGCAAATAGCTCTAAAACAATTGACCATTTATTAAGAAAATATTTATCGAGTGTGTATGTGTATCAGGCACTGTTCTAGAGGCTATGGGTATAGCAGTGAACAAAGAAGTCACACCTATACCTCATACATATGTGTATATAAGTGCATATATATATGGTGTGTGACACATCTATATGTATATACACATTTATACACACACTTATTTGGACATACATATATACACCTGTACAGTGTGTGGTGTGTGTGTGTGTGTGTGTACATACACGTAAAGACAGTATAAGTATAAACATTCTAGTTGGATGAAGGAGGATGTACATTAATGTAAAATCCTCTTTGAAAAAGTTAAACATAGATATGTTAAATGGATTTAAATGCTATAGAGCCAAAAAAAAAAAAAAAAAAAAAAAGCAGGGAATGGTGATAGGGAGTGTTGAATGTAGGAAGGGCCAATGTTAAATGAAGTGACCAGGAAAACCTTACTAAGAAGGTATTATCTAAGTACAGACTGTATAAAGGTAAGGGAGGAAGCCAAGTGGATATCTGAAGGAGAGACTCAGATGCCACACTCCATCCTTTATTCCATCAGTACACTTAAAAAGCACACCAGTACATGCTATGTTACTTATGGCAGGGAGTTTTGATGGAGAGCAAAATAATTTATTTAAAGAGCTAAAGATGTATTTTGAAAGTTTAACTTCTCTTCTCAAACTTATAGTCTCCTTCTTTTACTTCTGACCAATTCACTTTTCTTATTTTATCTATATTATTTCTTCTTTATCGCTATTTTTCATTTTTATATAATAAATAAATTAAAATATTTCTTTTTTTTTTTTTTTTTTTTTTTTGAGACGGAGTCTCGCTCTGTCGCCCAGGCTGGAGTGCAGTGGCCGGATCTCAGCTCACAGCAAGCTCCGCCTCCCGGGTTCACGCCATTCTCCTGCCTCAGTCTCCCGAGTAGCTGGGACTACAGGCGCCCGCCACCTCGCCCGGCTAGTTTTTTGTATTTTTTAGTAGAGATGGGGTTTCACCGTGTTAGCCAGGATGGTCTCGATCTCCTGATCTCGTGATCCGCCCGTCTCGGCCTCCCAAAGTGCTGGGATTACAGGCTTGAGCCACCGCGCCCGGCCAATTAAAATATTTCAATGGATCTGTCATAGGATTGGTTCCACTGTGCAATAACCAAGGCATTTATTGCATATTTGTTAGAAAATAATGATTTTCAGCACAATTAAAAGTGTTCAAATTGCTCAGGACCCAGAAATAGGTGGTATGTTTGAACATTAGCTGCTCTTTCTTCCCCGAAGCTAGCTCTGTTTCTTCTCTTAGTATTTGTAAAGGAAATATATAGGCATTATTTGAGGTTAGTTATTAGCTTTAGGCAGCCTGTTCAGACTTACATGCTCCCATGTGGAACCCTTGCAATAGTCAACATGAAACTGACCAAGGTATACCAAATCATTTGCAAAGAGAACGTCTGATGTGGTTTAGCTGCAAACAGACAAAAACAAACAAATAACAACAACAACAACAACAACAACAAAAACAAGACTCATGGAATGAGTTATTATTTGAGTTGGAAGGGACTGAAGGTAATCTCTAATGCTAAAATTTAGCCTTGTAGCACACACAGGTATAGTAGGGCAGGGCATGATAGGTGAGTGGCATGACAAAATTATAGCTGAGAGGAAAATAAAGGTATCGGCAAGGGAGGGGGAAAATGTGGAAGGGGTTGAAGAAAATGTGCTATTATCATAAAAGGAACAGAAGTTGATGATGTTAATGCAGTATAGTTAAAGTAGATTTCATTTAGAAAAAAGTGAAAAGAATGGCCTGCTGAGAAAAAAAAGACAATGCAGTTATGTACAAAACCTTATTATGTTATTACTCTGTGCCATCGTCCTAACCTCAGTAGCACTCCTCTGACCTTTTTATTCTCAAAGCATGACTTCTCTACTGTTCCCTCCCTGTGCAAACAAACACCCTTGCCCTCCAGCCAGCTGCCCAAGCAAGAAACAAGAGTTATCTTGGACTCCTTCTTTAACTTTGCATCCCACATTTCCATCAATCCTATGCTAGATGAAGCAGCCATCTCCTGGATTTTGAAACATATCTTTTGATCTTCCTCCTTCCATTTTTTCACTATTCCCTAACACCAATCTATGTTTCATAATGTTGGAAGAGTCCCTTTTCTAAAGCCCAAATCAGATCATGTTCTACTAATTCTTCAAACTGTCCAACAGCTACCTATGAATTTCACAATAGATCCCAAACGTCCAGTGTTAGGTTACACCCGGCTTTTCTTAAATGTCCTCTTGTTGTCTCCTAAAAATCAACTTTTGCCACTCCCATTACATACACTGAACAGTCCATTCCTGTTTAGTTTTCCACTTTCCAGAATGACCTGAGTCCTTGCTTTGACCACCTCCTGTACTCCCTTTTAAAGCTCAGCTCAAGAATCATCTCTTCGAGAAAGTCTTTTTTGTCATTCCCCAGGCTAGTAAAGTGACTGCTCTACACTGTCCCACATTTTCCACAGATCTGTCTTTATGAAAAGGAACTGTGGTATTTCTTTCTTCATCTCCATGCCCCAGAATAAGCCTGGTACATAGCAGGCAAAAATTAACTTTGTTGAATGAATGAATAAATGTATTCTAGACAATTGATTGGGCACCTGAATTAGAAAAATAAGATGGGGTAACTACTTTCAAAGAGCTCACAGCTCATCATACTTGGTTGTGAGTGTCTCTAGCAGTTTATACAATGATTTCAACTCCCTAGGTAAAGGTATTTTTGAGTTATGATTTGAACACCTCTAATACTACCTTTGTACTTAAATTTTACAAAGGTTGTTTATTTCTTAGTTGCACTTGAACGACATTTGATACTATATAACCAAATTTAAACCATCTGCCCCTCCTTTCAATTAAGTGAAAGGAGCAATGACTTACAGGAACTGTAAATGTATTAAAAATGTCAAAATTGCTTTATTTATAGAGCAACATAAAAATGTAATTCGAGTACTTAAAAAAAAAAAAAATGACACAGACTAAGCAGAGGAGATGAGCCAGAGGGGATTACTTAGTGATCTAAAACTCAGCTCTGCAATATCTCCAACCTCAGCTTCAAATCCAGCCTGGGTCAAGACAACCTGTCATTCTCTAGAGACTGAATACTGCCTATCTCATAGTTCACTGTGTGTGTGTTTTTGATATTTCTTGAGGACTCCATGTACTTAAAAAACCTCATGGAATTTTATCAAAAATGATAATGCTGTCCCTAATAAGCTTAGCCAAATTCAGAGAACTCCTTGATATATAACTGTCAGCTTTGGATAATGCCCTTGGGTTGTTAGCGATTCTATAAAAATCAAATTCAATCAATTCAGAACTTGAGTTTGCCAGAAAGTTACCTCATGCCACTTTCTTCCCCACACCCAGTGCTCCATAACAAAACCAGTGTCTAATTACTATTAACTGACTTTGCATGAGTAACAATCTGTTTCTTAAAACCAGTGAGGAGCAGGTGTTTGACTTTTGAAGTATACAGGGAAATGACCTGATAATATTCTCTCTTATAAACTTCTAACTTTTTTGCACCATCCACAAATGACAATACAAACAGAAGACACCTGCATAATTTTGAAAATTTGTGATTGATAAGGCATTATCTTGTCATTTGAAGACATTTGCATGACAAGTATTTATGATATAAGGAGGTTTCCAGTTCTAGAGAAATCAAGTTTGGTCTGATAAAAGACGTCAAGAGTTCTAGTACTATTCCCTTCAGGGCATGAGGATTAGTGCTGATATTTTTAGAACACTATCATATTATATTCTGAATCCAGTTATTAAGAGGGAAAAGAAATTTGGCTCTCAGTATACCAACACACACACACACACACACATATGCACACATTTACAGGAGTCTGAGGAAGCACAGAGAGAGGAGCTGATAAATATGGACAGGGAGGACCATCAGGTTTCAAGGGAACAGAAGCAGAAAAATTAACCAGTCGTTTGACTGACTCACAAGTGAAATGACAAGTGATGAAGGTGTGTGTTACTACCTTGAAGGAGCTTTTAGCTGCACACAAAGAAAACCATATTTAAAACTAAGCCAAACATGTGACCTTAGAGGAGAGATGGGAGAATCTTAAAGGTAGGCGGTATCAATGAGAAAATTGAATTTCAGGCCGTAAGAGTGCTTGGAATCCATCTGACAGTTTTCCTGAGGCTTTTTAAAGAAATACAAAGCAAGGAACTCTTTGGAAAATCACAACCATCTAAAACAAAAGATACTCACATTCTTTTCCTCAAGTACTCTAACTGATTTCTGAAGGTGATTTTGAATAATAGTAATCTGAGTGTCACTTCCGATGTTATGAAGACTGAAGAGACAGTGTAGAAATAGAAACTTTTACTCACTCTGGTCTTTATTTAGGTGGGAGACAGCTGAGTCAAATCACACTGCTGTACTTGGGCACATAACACATGAAATCAAGCTAATGCTCATCTTAGGTAGAAACTTTTGAGAAAAATCATAAGGGCAATGTGGAGTTCATGGAGCATGGTAGAAAACCTTGAATTGGAGGTGGATTGAGGAGGATTGTACTTATGAGTTCAGGTGTGTACACATGCTCCCTGGACAAATCCATCAGCCTGTATACTTGCCTGTGACCCCTGGGTTGTGGTTTTGTTTTACAAGAATTTTATTTAGTATCAGCCATCTTCTCCCTGCTCGTTTAGTTTTCATCTTCCTATCAATGCAATAATAGGCATGGTTGGTATTTGTAACATCCAAGAAATTGCTTGATGTGCATATAGTAGGCAGATGAATGGCCTGCCAGAAATATCCACATTCTAGTCCTTGGAATTTGTGAATACGTTACTTTACTTGACAACAGGGATCTTGCAGGTGTAATTAATTAAGGATGGGGAGGTTATTCTAGGTTATCTTGAATTACATTTGTGGGGCCAGTGTAACCACAAGCATCCTTAAATGATGGAAGAGAGAGGTAGAAGCGTCAGAAAAGGAGATGTGACAACAAAGGTAGAAGGTCAGAGTGACGTGGGGCTGAAACAGAAGAATTCCATGGCTCTCCTCGCAGGATGTGTGACGGGGTGTGGCTCACCTGTTGGGCATGCTCAAATCCCTTATGGGAAGGAGAGCACGCAGGCAGGCAGGTGCAGCAGCTTGGCAAGTGCCCCTGGGCTCTGGCCCCACGGCAGTGTCCAGGGGTGGACGTCTGCAACTACAAAGCCCTAGTGGACCTTGTGTTACACTACTCTTTTAGCCTTGCTGTCCTTGGACAGCCTAAGTGTTAACCAGCACAGTGCCCTCTTGGTACTCAGGTCCTTGTTCGGCATCTAGGAAGAATCAGATCACACACACACTTGAAGGATGGTGAATTCAGGGGTTTTACTGAGTGGTGGAGGTGGCTCTTAGCGGGATGGATGAGGATGAAGTGGGAAGATGATCTTCCCCTGGAGTGTGGCCGTGCAGTGGTTGACCTCCTCTCCAATCGTCCCCAGCCAAACTCCTCTGGGCATTCAGATGCTCCTACTCTTCTCTCTGCCACATCATTCTGCTGTTCTTTTGCTCTTCTGTTCATCTTCTCATCAGCCTTCTGGAGCCTGTGGTCTGAGGTTTACATGGGTACAGGATAGGGGTGTGTAGCAGGCCAAGAGGCAACTTTTAGGTGCAAAAACAGGAATGCCTGTTCCCAGTAGGTTGTGGATTTCCAGGCTTGAGGGTGGGGACTTTGCTGGGGAATCACCCTCTTCTACCCAGTATTTCCCAGTCTCCTGTCTATATCAGGACCGCAGACCAATGAAAGTAGGCAGCCGCTAGAAGCTGAAAAAGGCAAGGCAACAGATTCTCCTCCCTCCCCTCCATACAGAGGGTACTGCCAACCAGTTTCAGGCTTCTGGCCTAGCATGTAAAATTATAATTTTATACTGTTTGAAGCTACAGAGATTGTGGCAGTTTGTTACAGCAGCAATAGAAAACTAACACACTGGGTGAGCCTCTTCTCAGATATTCTTCCACAAGAGTATCACACTTTGACCATTCATTTTCTTAGCTCTCATTTGTTAATGCGTTCTCATTTTCCTTGTGTTGAGCACTGACTGTGTTCTACTCACTCTTCAAGAAGCTGAAGAGATGAATATTTGGATCCCCTCTTTGAGGAGCTTACAATTGAATGGGAGTAGATGTAATATTGTAGGTATAAGTATAGAAGTATGCCCAGTCTATGGAATGGGACTCAAGAGAGAGGACGTTCAATCATGCTTAGGAAGATGATTATAAGAAACTCTCTTAAATAAAAATTTGAAAGGTGCTTTGTTGGTTATCAAGTGGAGAAAATAAGAAAAAGAAGGGCATTATAGGGAAGGAATATGTGAAAAATTCCAGGTGCTGAAACAGCTGGATATATTCTGGTGGAATTATAGGATATAAGTATCTATGGGGATGTAGACAAAACTGGGGGCCCAGATCAAGAATACAGGGTCTGGACATTTTCTCGTGACTGATGGAGAAAAATAATAAGAACAGTGTAAGTTTTAGATCTCTGTTTTAAGAAACTGGTTTGGTGGAAAGTCATTCAGGAAGATGAGTCAAAATGTAAAAGGGTATTGCAATAGTCTAAGCCAAAGGTAATGCCAGCCAATCTAAAGCAGCAGCATAAGAGATAGAGAAAAATATTGAATCAAGAAATATTATGAAGATAGAATCCACTGGATTTGATGATTGACTGGATGTAATGGGAAGTGAAAGGGAGGATTTTAGGATGAAGTCTGAATTTAAGGCTTAGGTGCTGCTCTCTAGAAGAGAGGTAGAAGGAGGTGAACCAGCTTGGTGAAAACAGATAATGGTTTAATCCATATATGCTATTCTGTTTCATGTTTTCTTTGAGAATCTCTCTAACTGTATTATGAAACAATATATATGTTGTATAGAGAGGAAGAGCCATATGTTGTATAGCTTTAGCATTTCCCTTGCCTATGATAATGCTAAGCACATGAAAATTCTTGTTGAATTGAAAGAATGTTGTGCTCAGCAAGAAAGACATGTGTTTTGATTCCAATTCAGATGTGGTGCTCAGGCTTTAAAACTACCCTGAAGGTCAATCAACATAGCTCTAGGCAAAGGCATATCTCTTAGAAATGGATTAAAGAACGATTGATGTTAGAATTTTTCTTCTAGCATGATGCATTATCTCCAACATTAGGGAAAAGAAAGAGCCCCCTTGGTATTGTGTTTCTTTGATTGTAGGTATAACAGTTAAACAGGGTGGAATTTCAAAATCTTTACTGATAATCTCAGAAATAGAACAAGGATTTTTGAGCACCTACTGTGTTCATGGAATTTCTCTGCTTCAGAGATAGAAGTATGATTTTTTATTCTATTAAGAACGAATTCAAATTTCTACAAGGTTGATCAAATCCTCTGCTGTAGAATTAATGACTAAAAGTTACAAATACTGAATTAGGGACACCACAGCTAATTTAGTCACAGTGGTAGACATGACAGAATGAAAGAAGTTTTAATTCCCCCAGAGTTGAATCTACTCAGCCAAAATGAATTTTTGTTCTGATTTTAATCATACACTATCCCAATGCACCAGTTAATATACTTTATTTTGGCTCTGTAGTTACCCAAAGAAGAAAATACATACTGAGTTTTTCCTATTTTAATATCAAACTGGAGTAAGATCTTCAGAAACACGTCCCTGTAACTGCATACTACAAATAATGTACTAGAAAGAACTCCATACCACAGTGACTCCCTCAGAGGCCAAAGCAGGTTTGAGTCTCAATTATATGGTAATATGCAGAACAAACTTGGTACTATGGCACTTGAGGAGAACAGCTGATGAGTATTTTCAAGATGGTTTCATGGTGTTTTCTCAGCACAAAGCAATAACAAACAATAGGTCATTTAATGGGGGTTCATCATTAGCCCATAGGAATTGGCAAACAAAGTGATATTTCCTGGTGAAGAATGTATCAGCAAATATTATTTCAAAGGTTTAATCTTGTGACCAGAGTCAGTAACTGCTTCACTATTCCTTGGGCATGAAGAACTTAGAGTAAATGATTTATTTTTCTGACAACATAGAACACATTTTAGCATTTTGAAAAACATTGAGAGCTATTAATCCTAGCGTGAGCTACTCTTAAACCCAAGGAAATGAAGAAACATTGATCTAATTTCTGTCTTTCAAAGATAAAATTATATATTAACCACAGAGCGCCCAACAGTATGACCAACCAGCATCCCCAGAGATAGTTAGCCTGACATCAGAATTGTGTTTTGTTAGTAAAATACAGATTCCCTCTACAGTGTTATACAATTTATTACAAGCAGGCAGGCTTGATCCAGTAGCTGAGAAGTCAGCTGAGTCCTCCTTAAGAACCTGCTGAAATAAAGGGAAAAGGAAGGGCAAAGGGTCCAAAGACAGAAAAGGCAGAAACAGTCAGAAATAGAGTTAGAACCAATGTTTTTAGCAGCAGCTGAGAGAGACACAGGGGGACCTTGTCAAATGCGGATTCTGAATCAGTAGATGTGAGGTGGGGATAAAGGGTCTGAATTTCTGAAAAGCTCCCAGGAAATGCTGTTTATCCCAAAAAAAACAATAGTGTCAAGAACACTAAAAGTACCGAGAGTGACATTTTTCTTTGTTTAAAGATGCTTTTGCTCCCAAAAGGATACATTGTATATATGCTCTGGTTTTCTCTCATATTCTCTTTATAGGATGTAGTTTTGTTTCTCTCTAATGTTATTTCATTGGTACTGCTTTCAGGCCCCATAACATGTCTGCTACATTACATTCTGACCTGGTTTTTTGGAGAAATAATACACTCTCGGCCCTGAAAGCATCCCTTCCTTTATCACTACTTCCCACGTACACTGTGAAGTAGGCATTCCTTTTTTTTTTTTTTTTTTTGCCACCATCACTTTCCAAAGCCACCTTGCATGATAACCTGTAGTAAGGTTTCCTACTTATCCTTGAAAAAGAAAAAAGAAAACAACAGAATTTTGAAAAATTCAAGCCAGTGAAGAGAAAAACTCCCTAAATCTCCAGATTGCCAGTCTCTGAGGAAGAGAACTGTAATTCTTAAAAACAATTTAAAAACTTTTGAAAAACACCTTTCATCCTTCAGTTCTCTTTTGAAAGACTGCATGGAACCAGAAGGTCTGCTGTGGGTGGGGGATTCAAGTCTGTCACTGCTGCTGTCTAAATATTTCTTCGCTGAGGAAGAAACATTTCCTGTAAATCTCATGTATAAAAGCCAGACTCCCTTGCCAGTGAGGAAGATAGGGAAAAATTAGGGAGTAGGTTAAGGATAAAGAAGAGAAGTACTTTAACACCTGTTTCCTCCTTTAAGAGGTACTATTCCTACTGAAAAAAAAAAAAAAAAAAAAAAAAGCCAGCAGCCATCTCTTTACTTTTTCTTTAAACCATCTCTGCCAGGTTAAAAAAATAGAAGTTAAAAAAAGGAATTAAAAACATCATATTGCACAGAAGGCTAGAGTAGTATAACACAATGGCACTTAGCCTACCCAGATTTGTAAAACGGTATTCAAAACATTTGACTATAATTTCAAAAATCTTATTTACTCTTGGGTAAATATTGCTGTAGCTGACACGGGTAGTCCACATTGACAAAATAGAGAGTGTGGTATGCATTCCAAAGGGCATCAGTCATCATTCACTTTGACAAGGGCAACACTGGCAGAAGTGATTTGGTCACTGTCTGCTTCGTGGTTACATCTGTGAAATGGAAATGCTAGCAGGAGAATCACACATAGTTGTCATACAGGAATTAAGATGATAAGGTTTGTCTTAGATCCTTTTGTGCTGCTATAACAGACTATCAGAGACTGGATAATTTATAAAGAAGTGAGATGTATTTCTTACAGTTCTGGAGGCTGGGAAGTCCAAGATTAAGGGGTTTGCATCTGTCAAGTGCCTTTTTGCTGGGTCATCCCATGATGGAAGGCAGAAGGACAGGAGAGAAACAGGTAAAAGGGGGCTGAACTCATTCTTTTATAAAAAGCTCACCCGAAGATAATGACATTAATCCATTAATGAGGGCAGAGACCTCATAGACTAATTGACTCTCATTAGGTCCCTCCTCCCAACACTGCTATACTGGGGATTAAATTTCCAACACATGCATTTTAAGGGCACATTCAAACCATAGCAGGGTTTATGAACAACAAGAACTATCACCATCATCATTACAATTACCACCTAGCCATCTTTTTAGACACATAGGAAGATATGAAATTTTTTGAATAGAATAATTTTTAATTCAGTCAATCAATAAAAATACTTATTAAATATGTGTGGTTCAAACACTGAGTCAAGGCTAAAAGAGAAATATAAGCATTGGGTAAGATAGAATCTCCATCCCATTAGACTGAGTAAAGTAACTGTGTTAAACTGAATAAACCTAATATATATGAGATTATTTATAAAGTAATTTTAGAATAATTCTAGACAGTATATAATTAAATAATAAATTACACAGAGTTGGTATAAGTACTAAAATAAATCCGCAAAGGCAAAGATCAATATAGACAAGATAGAAAGACAGCACAGTTTTGCGTAAAGGGCATAATATCAGGAGTCATAACACCTAATAGTTCCATGTGATGTGGGGCCTGGGCTTGGTTTTCTCATCTGCAAATTGGGAATGACAGTAATGTGTGTCTTGTGGAGTTATTTCAAGAGTGAGATAAAACACACCAACATGGCACAAGTATACATATGTAACAAACCTGCACGTTGTGCACATGTACCCTGGAACTTAAAGTATAATAATAATAATAATAAAAAGAAAAATGAAAATCCTAGGACACATACTAAAACCAAAATTGACTTAACAAAGTTGTAGGATACAAGATTAATATACAAAAAGTATCTTCCTGTATACTACTAGAAACAATTATAAAATTAAAATTAAAACATTTTCATTAACAAGCACAAATATATAATAAATTTAAAGAAAAGATGAAAGATATTGTTGAGTACTTAAAGCATAATAAAAGTGTGAATATAAAAAAGGAAAAAAATGTGAAAATTTTTTAAAAAAAGTTACCCTGTAAAGCAATACACAATTTCTTTTTTATTATTATTATTCATTAGCAAAATAATATAAAAGAAGGGAGATTTATACTGATGGAAGTATTAAATAGAGAAGAAGGAGGCCAGTTATTTAGGAAAGAGAAACAGTATAAGAAAAAGCAGATGGGGAAATGAGCATTGGATACCAGAAAAACAAAGATCTGAGGTGGGGAAGGGCAATCAAACCAGAGATTGTTGCTATTTATTAAAGAAATAAACGTAATACATTTTATTTATGTGAAAGAATGCCAGTAGTATGCATGAATACAACAGCAGTCCTCTCAAAACTCACTGACCCCTTTGCTGTGTTTCTGCTTTCATGTTATTGGACGATCCCTTCACACATCCTTGATTCTCAGTCTTCCAGAAGCTGACAGAAAGCAAAACAAAATAAAACAAGGCAAGAGAAAAGAAAACTGGGAGAAAAAAAGTTTGCATGACTCTTAGTACTTTGATACAAAAGAAAACAGAGGAGGGGCACTGGGGAAGAAGAGATGAGAAAAGGTATTAAATCCTCACCTCGCCTCAGGTATGGAGTTTCTGCACATTGGTAGGCTTTCTCCCAAGGCAGAGAATATACTTTACCTCATGGCCACAAGTGAGGTGGGCTGGATATAAGGATATTGGGAAATAGCAATTCTATTGCCGATGTAAAAGGAACAAAGTCAAAAGAAGGAATGAGAGAACAAACAGGAATGAAGAATAAAATAAGGGAGTAGCAAAATCCAGGGAAAGATAAAAGAAAAGGCAACAGAAAATGGTTTATCTGTAGAACTAATACATTAGGTTGAATTATAAAACAGTGTTCCAGGTTTCAAGGACTTCATGGAGGTTTTGTTTGTTTGTTTGTTTTAATGAGATGGAGTCTCACTCTGTTGCCCAGGCTGGAGTGCAGTGGCGTGATCTCGGCTCACCTCAACCTCCGTCTCCTGGGTTCAAGCGATTCTCCTGTCTCAGCCTCCCAAGTAGCTGGGACTACGGGTGACCACCACCACAGGGTTTTGCCATGTTGGCCAGGCTGATCTCAAACTCCTGACCTCGAGTGACCCACCCGCCTCAGCCTCCCAAATTTCTGGGATTACAGGTGTGAGCCACTGCACCCAGCCGACTTCATGGAGGTTTTAAAGAAGAAGCTGTTTTCCAAGGATCTGAGTAAATTATAAAACATGCAAGGCTGGTTTGTGAAGTAAGAATAATAGGATGCAATTTGTTAAACTCCTACTATTTGCCAGACATTCTATTGGGGCTTTACATTCTTTAAATCTGTAAATGTTTGTTACTGTCACCTAGAAGATGTGGGCTTCTCCAAATGCTTGAATTCCCTGAAATTACCTCCTTCTTCTCCCCTACAAAAACTCACTTCTGCTACAAGCTGAAAACAATTGAAAGTTAATTGCTACTGTTACAATATAAAAATATAAAGTATAGTATCACGTTTTTTCAAAACTAATTTACCCTGGGTTAGCAAAAAGCTAGCTGAGAAGAGGTAAGATTACTGATGAAAGGGAGGGGAGGACACAGACAGAAGATGCTGGGGGAACAGGCAGCCTTCTATTAATTTAGGAACCAGTGTTCTGAAAAAAGAGATGCATAACCGCAGGCACCGTTTTCTGTTCCTGTTTTCTCTTCCATCATTTGCCTGGGGCAATGACAAGCATGTAGGGGGGTATTTTAGAATTAATAGCAAATATATTTCTCTCAGGAGGGGATAGAACCCTAATTTTGTGACAATTCAATATATTTCCAGTGTTATTATAAAAGAGTAGACAATCAGGTAGTTTCAAAAACTTATTTAAATACACACACACACACACATTTGAGGAACTGCCTTTGCTGAGCTACGTGGGTATTATAGATAGCCTAGTCTGACCTCATCCCATTTTACAGGTGAGGAAACAGAGGCCCAGAGAAATCAAGTGACTTGTTCAGCCCATGCCATGCAGCCAGTTATTAGCAGGTCTGAAATGGATGTATTTTTCATTAGTCCATGATCCTATAATAGGGATAAGTCACTATTTAAATAGCTGTACATAACACCAAAGAAAGTATACTTTGGATTGAAATGAAACAAAGCTCAGACAAACAGTGTCACACACATATGACAATGGCTAAGGGAATGTGATGAATGTCACTTATGATGCAGTGGAAAAACATGGGCTTCCTAATCAGAGGTAACATAAACATAATTCAAACCTATACTTAAATTGTGTGGGGTGTTTTTGGACAATGTTCTATTATTTATATTTCACATTATTGGATTATGTGTTGTAAGAATTAATGAAAACACCTATAAGAGGCCTAGTACAGTGTTTACTTTCACTCCTTACTTCAATTACCAACAGATCATTCCCTGTAGAGGAAAAAAAAAGCGATTCTCTTGTTAGCCTTCCTGAATGCTTTCAAGATCTCCTCACAGCAGACTAATTCTGTTTAATTTCTCCTTTCTCTTTCAGAGATGATGATCAAAAGAAGATATGAGAATTTTTTCTTGATTAATCACCCATGTCCACTCCCAATCCTAGTGTATAAAAACTTAGAGGAATGGGAATCTTACTCTGCCTTATAATTTTTTTGGCGGAAACAAAGACAAAGTAAAATGCCAATGAATTTGCTATAAGAGCCATAGAAAAATTCTGAAATACAAGTACTGCAGGAGTGGCTTCTACATTTGACAAAGAATAGATTGTGCATGTTTTCATGGGAAAGTGTATGATTGGAGGTGCTTGTGCACTTGTTCTTGTTTTACATAACCTACCTCTTTCACGCAGGGCACAAAGATCAAAAATTGGATCTTGGTTGGCTATTTAAAATTCACAGAGTTCTATTCTTAGCCATTTATATGCTTTATTTTCTCAATCTATACTGAAACTTAGGAGCAAAGATTCTCCTGATTTTAGGTTGTGGTTTTGGAAAAGAATCAGAGAGAAAATGAACAATGAACATTACTGAACATGCCCTGTGTGTAAGAAACCACTGCCGATGATTCTTTCAATCCTTACAACTACCTTGCCTTCTGTAAGGTACAGCATTTGTTTTCTGGCTCTCCACTAGCACCAAGAACAACGTCTAGCACATAGTAGGGGTTTAATATGCACTTCTTCAATGAAGAAGTGAATAGTCCGCAAGCTGAGTAGCATTATCTTCACTACACTGATAAGGAAGCTGAGGTTCAGAAAGATTAAATTTCCTGGTCATAGTCTTAAAATTAAATACTAGGTAGAGCCAGCTCATAAATCAGAGTTGTTGACCTTCACTACCAGGGCTGTGTTCTCTCTACTATGTTGGTAAAAAGAGCAGTGGCTAAACTTAGTTCATAAAGTCTCATGGTCTAATAGCTATAGAGGTGAAGCATTCTATAAAAATGAAAACTATATTGATTTGTTTCTCCCTATTCCATAGCAGGACCATCCTCCCTGCCCAGTGACTGCCTTAAGACTTATTGAAAAATAATAAAGGCACATCTTGCAGACTGCGAACATAAAAGATCAATGCCAATTCCATGTGTTGATTTATAATAATTTCTAATGATCAAAGGCAGCACTATCTGTAAACCTAAAATCCTGTTTTCTAGTCCTTGCAATAGATGAATTGTGTTACTATGGACAGTTTCAGTTTCTTCATTAGTAAACGTTGGGATGTGGGAGAAGTTAAATGTTAGCAAGAGTCATTCCATCTCTAATATTTTCTAATTCCTACTCCCCCAACCACAATTAGGAAACTTACATCTTAAGAATTGAGAAAACATAAAGTCTGTTTTGTTTTCTCTTTATTCAAGTAATCCAACATCATTTGTATAATTTATAATTTGTCCATGATTACTTATATGTAGAATCTACTCAAGGCATTCTGAATTGGAAAAAATGGAATATGCTTTGTTCTTGCTTTAGCACATGGCGGGTTAACTTTTTTTTTCAGTGATGGTCATCCATCCAATAAATATGTCTTTCTACATTTTTACCCCTTGTTAATAATAATAATTATTATTTTGATCAGGTGGATTTTTACAGTTTTATTCCTTCTTTATTATTTTCACTTTGTGGTCCAAAAATGCAGGTTTGTTATGGATGAAAATATAACAAATTTTAACTTGGTTACTGCCACTAAACAGGCTTAGCAAAAAATTAGAACATTGAACTGATTTTCCACAGCTCAGAATCATGGATTCTGAAAGCAGAAATGGATTTTTTTTTTCTTATGGATAAGAAAATCAACGCAGTGAAGACTAATAACTAGCATGGCTTCCATGTTGGGACAGTAACATACCATGGCTGAATGAAGACCATACACACTGCCTATAGAAGGCAGCCCCTACTCAGCTTAGCCATATTTTCTCAAGAATAATTATAGGTCTAGTGGATCTAGATCTTATTATATTTTTGAGAAAAGCTAGAAATGTGGATTTTTATATCAAATGCATCCATTTTTAGTGTTGGTGCAATTTCTAAAAATAAACAAAACTGTATGGGCCAAATAAAATATATATGCGAGCTGAATTTGGCTAGTGGATTACTAGTTTGTGAACTCTTATTTATAAAGATCTGCCTCTGAGAATTAGTGTTTCCTTCTTGAGCAGGCAGCATGTGGATCTGTGTGTATGTGCTTCTATGTATGTGATTTAGCAATTAACCCGTAAAAACGCCCCCTTCAAAAGACGCATATTGATGAAATCATTTGTGACCTCACAGGAATCACAAACGATGTTCCTATGACACCCTAGATTGTTCTGTTACACAAGGAATACCAAAGTCCACCCTGAGCTTTTCCCCTGGGAACAGATTCCAGATTATTCTAGACTTAGGACATGGAGATATATCTTGCTGGAGGTAGGAAGATGATAAGATCAGTTTCTGTAGGTAGAGAATAATGTGTCCTAAAATGTAGGTAGAGATAAGTTTGACAGTGGTTTAGACAAGAAGGGCCTCTGCTAATGGTGGAGAGATCAAGGAAGAAAAGAGCAATGTTAAAATTGCTATACCCACAGGTCATGCTCAAGCAAACTCGAACCATGAGCACATTTCTCTTAAACAAGGAACACTTAGAATACAAATAAAAATTTCCCACAAATTTCAAATTTTAAAATAGTTTCCCAAGATTTCAGTGGTATCGTATATATGCCCACATAAATTTTGGATTACAATTCCCACAAATGTAAGATGAAAGAGGACCTGCCCTCCATTCTGTCTACTCCCTCTCTGCAAAGGCCATTTTGAAGGTCTCAGTTGTACTGAAAGGGGTCTGCCACCCGTAACCTCCCTGGTGTACCAGCAACAAGTGTTCAGTGGACCATGGAAACACAAAGAATGATGGAGGAGAGAAAATGCCATGCAGAAGAGAGAGTCAAGATGAAGATGTGGGAGAGGAGCAGGTATAAACCCCTTCTTATACCAAATAGATTAGGGGGAAGTGACCAGAAAAGTGATGCTAACCATGCACTTAGGGTACAGCCATATAATGAGATAGAAGAGTCTCAGCTGGGACTAGAATAATTTTCTATCACTTATTTCTCTACTAAAATTTTAAAACTCTAAATTTATAAAACAGATATGAAAGAAAAGTATAAATGTAAGTACTACTTTTCATGCAATGCAAATTACTTTCCCATTCACTACTCTGAAACTTACAAGCAAAACTAATATGTTTGCAGAGTTGAATCTTTTCTGAGCTATTTTTTTTTTTTTTTTGGAGTAAACCTTAGAGTGAAGATGAAAGACATGTAAAGAGACATGATTACCTTTACCACAAAATGAAAAACAATAAGGAATTATTGTACCTTTCAGTACAGCACTTTCCTTACTATTACCCCTTAGATATTCCTGACTACCCTGGGAATTAGAAGTGTGTAGATAATTAGTCCATTAAGAAACTGCATTAACCAAGAGTGCTTCCCAAGGTCACATGGCTGGATAAGCTAAGACCCAAACTTTCATTCTTATGAATCCAATTACATAGCTTTGTTAATTGTGCCTATATTTCTGGATTTTACTTTCCCATTTTCAAAACCTGAATTTTAGGATAAAGGTATCAATGAGAAAATATGAATTTATAATTAAACTTTGTACTCTGACTAGGCCAATATCTAAGAATTACCATCAGTGTAAGTATTGGTAGTATGTAGACCAACAGAATCTCAGTAATGTTCTTGGAGTTCTAAGAAGTAAGGGCATGCATATTTATTTTCTCTGCAGCTTTAATGCTAGAAAACATACATGCATTGTAGTAACTATTTCTCTTCTCCTCCTTATAGCACAAAGTAATAGATGGGTTATCTTAACTAAAGATGTCAGCACTTTATTGACCAAGTTTCTGCTAGATTCTATAATAGCAATATGTGAATTGTGATTTCTCCTTTCAGGGACTAAGAGGGCATGATTATTATTCAGGAAACCTGATTTGTTTATTTTTTCATTTTCCTATTCAAGTGTTATATTCCATTTTTAAGATACTTGCAGTTTTCTCATTCTACATTGTAGTCCCATATAAGAAATATTTCCTTTCTGAATCATAATTCAATCCTCAGACTATTAGACCATACCACCTGCTAGAGGGTGACATGCATCTCATTAAAGATAGCTGCCATTATTAATGATCAAGCACAGTTCAATGAGTACAGTAAAACTTTAAACATAAGCATAAAGCAAAACACTAAAGATAAATTAGGGCTGTAACAAAACTCAGCTTCAATAAAGCATCTGGTGAAATATCTATATTCAGCTTCAGTCTAATACACTAGAAAATACTTGCTTCTGAGTATTAACTGTGAAAAGCCTACATAAAAAATATTCATACTTTAATCTGTCACTCATCCTGCAAGTAAACCTAAACCTAAATCTTGAAACATAACCTAAAAAACTTTGATGGAAACTATAAATAAAAATAAATTTACAGAATTTATCCTTTTTTTGTGAGGCACATTTTATGAATTGGTTATTATCTGCATTAGCATGGTACAAGAAATATATTAAATGTTTTAAATTATTTGATCCAAATTTCCTGTCTGCTTTCATACTGAATAAAATAACTAAAAGCATTTTCAAGATAATATTGTTCATAGTTTACAATTGTTTCTCCAAATGTGAGAAAGGGTCTGATTTACAGCATTATGCTCTTGTGTTTTCTTATCTTATTAAATGATGCAATTTTCTGCCTTTGTCACCAAAATAGCATCTGCTAGTCACAAAACTAGAAACACATCTTTTAATTAAATGCTTATTTTATTATCCCTAGGGACAATGAATTATAGAATTACTTTCTCAAGATTTACTGGTTCCTTTTCCTTTATCTCAGCCCCCAGTATAGATTCAGTGTGTCCTCTGAAGTAACAACCATCCCATCTGGCTGAGAAGTGATGGACACGGCTCCTTAGCCACACTGTACACTCCGTTCTTGGCACCTCTCTACCAGAAAGATATCGACAAATTGGATGGAATTCAGAGAACAGCAAGAAAAATGATTAAAGAGATGGAGGCAGTGACTTATGAGGAAAGATGAAAAGGACTAAATCTGTATAGCTTGGCAAAGCAACAACTGAGGTGGCGTATGAAAACTGTCTACAAGCATTTGAAAAATATAAATGCCAAAGGAAGAGAGGGAACTTTTTTTTTTTTTTTTTTTTTTTTTGAGACGGAGTCTCGCTCTGTCGCCCAGGCTGGAGTGCAGTGGCCGGATCTCAGCTCACTGCAAGCTCCGCCTCCCGGGTTCACGCCATTCTCCTGCCTCAGCCTCCCGAGTAGCTGGGACTACAGGCGCCCGCCACCTCGCCCGGCTAGTTTTTTGTATTTTTTAGTAGAGACGGAGTTTCACCGGGTTAGCCAGGATGGTCTTGATCTCCTGACCTCATGATCCGCCCGTCTCGGCCTCCCAAAGTGCTGGGATTACAGGCTTTAGCCACCGCGCCCGGCCGAGGGAACTTTTTAGAATGGTCTGGGAAATAAGCAGAGCAAGAGGACAGAATTGAAGAAAGGAGAGAGATACGCTAAGTTGGGTAAGGAGTGGGGGGGGGGCGTTTTCTCATCAATTGTAAATTTTGATAAATAACAAAAGAAGCCTAGAGAGAAAGAGTTGCATTTCATGCTTTTAGGTTACAATCAGGGTTGACCTGCATTGAGAGAATGGCGAGAGAATAAATAGTATCTGTTTGTATGTAGACATATAATATTTGAGCTGTCTTTTTCAGTTTACCAAGTGCTTCTACATGCATTACACCATCAAATTTTCAAAGTGACTGTGTTTCATTATGAGTTCATTTTGCATAAGAAAAAGCTAAAGATTACTTCTAAAACACACACAAAAATATCTCTAACCCTGAGTTCATAACCCCTTTCTTCTTATTCTGGATTTTAAAATTTTAATACAATGTAAACTGTAATCACTCACAGTATGGATAATGATTTTAAGGCTATGTTTTAATTAGCAGTCCACCTCATTGTACCTGTTACCTTGTTCTTTCCTGGAGCAGATTAGACACAAACTATAATCAGGGCAAAATTCTATAGATGACCCAATGAGAGAAATAATTCCTTCTTAAATTCTCTGGTTAAGTACTTTTTCTTGGGTGCTGTATTAACATCATGCTGCCACTCCCCACCTGTTAACAGCAGCCCTAAGGTCATTCACTAACGCAAGATGTTGATACCCACTTAACATAATATAACACCCCTTGCAAGATATTTATCATATAACCTGAAACAAATTCTTAAGATAATGGAGCTCAAGTCTGCTGAGAGATGTCATTTGTGTTTTGTTGCCAGGTTCCGGGCTCCTGATCCCTTCACCCACCTGTCATTATGCTAAGTATTTAATAGAGATCTACATGGATAATAAACTAGGTATGAACACTGTTGTTTCTAACTAGAGTTTTAAGCCTAAATCTGTAGAAGGTTTCTACTCATGATGAACTGTCCTGGAACACTTATGAGCTATAAAGATACCTTTGGCATAGCTAAGAAGCTAGACTACGCCAAGCATGGTGGCTCATGGCTGTAATCCCAGCACTTTGGGAGGCCGAGGTGGGCTCATCACCTGAGGTCAGGAGTTCAAGACCATTAATGTGTATATAAATCACTGGGGATCTTGTTAAAGTACAGTTTTACATACTAAACCTGGGTTAGAGCCTGAGAATCTGAACTTCTGAAACATTTCCAGATGATGTTGATGAAGCTGGTACATGGACTGCATTTCAAATAGCAAGACCTGTAGGGTATTTTTATTCCAACTATATGACATAGCAGTGAAAAATGGCTACATACTAGCCACATACTATTTTTTAAAGATTTAATTTTTAGGTTCACAGCAAAATTAAGAGGAAGATACACTGATTTCTTATATGGCCCCTCCCTCCACAAGGGCATAGTTCCCCCCTTATCAATGGGTCCCACTAGAATGGTACATCTGTTACAACTGATGAACCTGCATTGACATATAATCACACAAAGTCCATAGTTTGCATTAGGGTTGACTCTTGGTTTTGTGTATTCTATGGGTTTTGAAAAATGACATATATGACATGTATATACTACAGCATTGTACAGAGGATTTTCACTGCCCTATAAATCCTCTGTGTTCTGCATATTCATGCTTCTTCCCAAACCCTTGACAACCACTGATCTTTTTACTGTTTCCATAGTTTTGCCTTTTCCAGAATGTCAATAGTCAGAATGATACAGCATATAGCTTTTTTCACATTGGCTTCTTTCACTAGTAATATGCATTTAAGATTTCTCCATGCATTTTCATGGCTTGATAGCTCATTTCTTTTTAACATTGAATAATATTCCTTTGTATGTAACACAATTGATTTCTCCATTTACCAACTGAACATCTTGGTTGCTTCTAATGTTTGGCAATTATGAATGAAGCTGCTATAAACACTTGTGTAGATATGCTTTTGTTTTTTATTCCTTTGGGTATATAGCAAAGAGTATAACTGATGGATAACATGTAAGATTATGTTTAGTTTTGTAAGAAAATACCAAACTGTCTTCCAAAATGGCTATATCATTTGGCATTCCCACTAACAGTAAATGAAAGTTCCTATTGTTTCACGTCCTCGCCAATATTTGTTATTACCTGTGTTGAGGATTTTAGGAATTCTAGTATATATGTAGTGGTATCTCATTGTTATTTTAATGTGCATTTCCTTGATGACATACTATGTGGAAATTTTCATATGCTTATTTGCCATATGTATATTTTCCTTGGTAAGGTGTCAGTTATTTGGCCCAGTTTAAAATCGAGTTTGTTTTCTTATTGTTGAATTTTAAGTGTTCTTTGCATAATTTTGATATAGTCCTTTATCAGATGTATCTTTTGCAAATATTTTTTCTCAGTCTGTGCCTTATGTTCTTATTCTCTTGAGCCAGATACTTTCCAGGAAAAAATTTACATTTGATTTAAATTATCCATTTCATATGGCATTAACAAAATGCATTTTGGTAATAAAGCTGACATATGTATTTGTAGTTTTATTTACATTGAGATTTTATAATATTTTACTCCATTTAATTCAAGTTCAATTTTTATAAATGTGTTATTAAGTTCATGCCTTTACAATAATCCTATTTTGAAAAAAGTGCCCTGTAGAAGAAAGGCCAGAAGGGGCAATTTGCCATGACTCAAAAATGGCAAAGGCCTTACATGTAAACTATTAATGCTTTTACAAAGTGGGTTAATATAGAGTTTCTCTATTTATTTCTGATGAAAGCATTGATTTCTAAAATATAAACTTATATTAACATTTCTTTATTTTCTCATACAGAAGGCACCTCAAATAAAGGTGGGGGAAAAGATGAAAGAAAGGGCTTTGGCCTGTGCCTGTTTTGACCTCTGAGAGATACTTTTTGCAAGAAATTGTTACGTTTTGGCCCAAAGAGTGGTCGGTGTTTTATCCTTCTTTGTGGCGGCCAAAATGCAAACCAGGATGAAGAAACCATCAGTGGCAGTTTGGGGAGGAGCAGGAGGGACTATCTAGACTCAGTGAATCACCAAGGAAACATGAGGCCTATTTCTCTGTGAAGCTAAACTTCAAAAAACAAGCTAAGAGATACAAAGGGAAAAGTGTGACTGCTCTGACAGCAAAAACAAGCAAATATCTCCAGAGGGGATTAATCCTTCTGCTTCAAAGTAACTAAAACAAAGAAAGCTGAGCCAGCTTCACTGGAAACAACACCTGTCCATCAGACAAGGATGAGCTAATCAAAAGAAAACGCTGCCTATGTGCACGACTCATCAGCCTGGACAGCTAACACTAAGGAACACGTTTTCACTATAAAGATTCAGCTTTCGAAATCCAGTTCCCTCTTGTAGAGCCACAGGGTTAAAAGGGACCTTAGAGATCATCTGCATACAGGCCAAACCCTCAATGAATGCCAGTGTTTGCTTTATGTCCTTCTTGCCAGACTCTTTTCTGGCCTCTGTTCTGTCAGGATGTTTCCTGTTTCAGAAAACCGTTTTAATCCTTGAGTAGATTTAATTGCTGGAAAACAGTTCCTTAAATTTGGCCCAAATTTAAGTGTAATTTATGAAGAAAGTTTTGGCCTTTGGAGACAAGTTTAATTTTACTTCCATGTGGAAAACCTTCAAATAAAATGATGACTATTGTGTACTCACGAACTAGCTCTTCTTCTCCCAGCTTAATCAGGTCCTATGGTGGTGTACAAATGTTTCTACCACCTGATTACCATCTAGTTTTCAATGACTCTTTGAAAATATATTGGCTAACTCTAAATACAAGACTCCAGATGTAATCTAATCAGTACAGAGTACATTTAGATTTTTACCTCCGACCATCTGGAGGCTATATTTCTATTAACTCAAGTATAAGATCTCTTTGCTTTCTGTCATGAATTGTGCCAACGATCAATGCTTGTTTTTACATAAACTGCAATTAAGTTCCATTTCCCCCAACCTGTCTTGTGCAATGGATGTTTTCATCTAAGTGTGGGACTTCACATTTATTCCCATTGATTTTCAGCTTGTTACCTTTATCTCACTTTTTAAGCTGACAGTCTTGAATTTTTATTTTGTTATTCAGAGTATCTGATATCCCTCACAAATTAGACTTTTGAAAATTTGACAAGCAGGCCCTGTGCTTTGTTATCCAAGTCACCGCTAAAAATACCAAATAGAACAGAGCCCAAAACAGAAATACATGGCTTGAAAGAGACTTTCAGTATATGCCATCAGCTCAATACAGATAAGCTTAAATGATCCATCTTCTCTTTTTTTCATTCTTCCATTTACAGACTTTATGCAAGGCTCTTATATTTGGAAGAACATACCACCCCTACAAAAACCCTTGCTTTGACTATTGGTTTCTTATCTCTTCTTCCAGCTTTCTTCTTCCTAGTGATAAGATAAGACTCAAAACTCAAGATAATACTCAAATAAGTTAAAACTCAAGACTAAATGGGACTTGCTCTAAACCCCAAAGTCTTAAGGATGACACTGTACTGCTACTTAGCACATAGAAGATTCCACTGTACATGCAAGGTCAGATTAAAGTTAAGTGACTCACACTTTGACAATTTAAACAATAAGTCGAGACTAGCTACTGCAGAGAGAAACACTCTTTATGGATAAATTCATAGGTGTGTTCCTTAGCTAAAGTAAAAATAAAATAAAATAAAATTTAGAGAGTTGGTAACTTTACTTCAAGGGCCAATGTGATATCACAATAAGTCAGCAGTTTAGTCTTTCAGTCTGCCCACAGAGTTAGATTTTGTTGAAGGCAAAATGCTCAGCATGGTAACTAATCAGCACACTCTCTCCAAACATCCCCTGCCTTTATTTTCAGTTGCTTGTTACTTCAATTTACACCGATTTATCCTCCCTCACAACTCAACCCACAACTTTCTCATTGCCTGACCTGAGGCATGGATAGCAATTTTCAGTGTAATCAGCCAGAGGATGTAATCAGTGCAATTAACAGAAGGATTGGGAATACTACATGAAGCCTAAATTAAAATCCCACTAAAATTACTGTACTGTATCTGTAAATACTCACACTAAACAAATATTTCTTGGGATAAGTTTCTGGCAGTAGGATAAATAATTTCAATATAAAACTTCTGAAGGAGTTCAGATCCCATAACAACCCCCAATTCACTGCTTTAGTATACTTTATTGAGCACCTTCAGTATGCCTATTCTTAGGATGAAACAAAAGTGAAATAGGAGGTGATACCCTTTCCTCGAGGAAGTTTGCTGTGTTGAAGAAATAAGTCTTAAAATCATAAGAAGATTCCTAAAACAGTAAGAAAGAGTGCCAGACTAAAACTGCAAATAAAAAGAATATTCAAATGGGAAGAGGATAAGGTGAGTGTTATGTCTAGCTATGCTAGTCATCTGTCTTTACTTCCACAGGCCGTAATTATAATCACCCACAAATCCCTTCCTCTCTTCCCCTTCATTGTGCTTGCTTCACTATGCCCCCTACTCCCTTGCCTTGCCTATGTAGAAGTAGCTAAATAGTGCTGGGGGCAGGAGGAGGTGCACAGAAAAACATACAATCAGCATGACTGGTATCACTTCAATTCACAGTCATAAGCTCCTTTGGACCCTGATTAATGCCAGAATTGTACATCTTCCTTCCACAATTTTTCTTTCTCCCTCTCTGAATTTATTATTTATATCACTTTTCTCCAAACTCACATTACCACTTTTCTCATCCCTCCAAGTTGATACCTGCCTTATACTTTGTTCTAAGATTCCCCATTAGAGTGAATTCTTCTTTATTCTCAGTAGCAATTTGGAAAAAACAATTTGCATTTCTGGCCCTCGTAATTCAGTGTAGAAACTTGCCTCCTCCCAGAAAAGCCAAAACCTCTCTACCTGTGTACTGGGGCGTTTCATCCTAAAATGATTTCTCAGCAACTTTGCTCTTTTGTTTTTCCTCTCTCTACTGCATGATAAATCTTTCTTTCACCACTAGATTATTCACATTCCACGAAAACATTTAAACATATACATATTGAAACATACTTTGTATATCCCATCATTTAAGAAAAAGAAAAACAAGCATAAAGAAAATAAACAAAAACTCCGCTTATCTACCATCTCTTTCACTATTTTCTTGTTCTCCATCATAGCTCAGATTCCTCACCTTTTATTCACTGTTTTTCTCACTCCAATCTGGTTTCCAGCTTTACATTTTACCAAAATGGTTTTTTTACTAATGGTTTCCATGTTGCCTAATTCTATCACAGAAGGCATTCCACACCATACATTGTATTCTTCTTGAAACACTCTCTTTGCTCAACTTCCATGATAATGCATACCCCTCTGGTTTCTTCCCAGCCTACTATTCATTTCTTTTCAGACTTCCTTGCTGACATTTCCTCCACCAAATTTATACATATTGAAGTATTTCAATATTCCTTCCAAACCCATCTTTTCTATCAACTTCTTCCTGTTGATCTAATCCAGACTTATGTCTTTAAATGGCATCCCTGTGCTGAATATTCACAAATTATGTCTCCAGCCCAGATTTATCCTGTGAGCTCTGAACTGTCTATGTATATCTTTACTTGGATTTTTACCAAGAATTTCTCAGGCTTACTATGATTACACTACAATTCTTAATTCCTCACTCCTTTGCTGAAAATATTAGAGAGGTATAGAGAGAAATGGAGAAATTAAGGTACCGGTAGGTAAAATGAGACCAAAAATAATGTGCTAGGAGTGGGAGAACAAGAAACATGAAGGATTTCAATTGTGGATGTGGTTAGAATGTGAAATCTTGAGTTTAACGTAATAAACATTTTAAGAGTTGACAGAATTTACTCCATTACTAATATAGGTACTGATAACTAAAGTTCAATTGAAACTTATAGGTGTCAAAGAAACCAAAGTATTATAAGAACATTGTGCTGGTCAGTCCATGTGACCTGAAATTATGTAGAATGATGACAGGATTTAGGGTGGAACAGTGAAAAAGAAACTAGCTAGAAGGATAGAGAAAAAGAATGGCAGAAAATAGATGGATGACATGAGACTGGAGAAAAGACTTGTTTTGTATTGTTTGAGAGAGCAGAAGAACATTGATCTAGAATAAGCCATGGTGATGAGAGGTAGCCTTAATATACTGGGAAAATGATCATTGATCATTTTCCACTTCTTGAAGGGCTTCCTGAGTAAGCATTATCCTTGGGAGTTAATCAGCCTTCAATTTTGATAAACTATGGATAGAAGGAGTTGAGGATGCATGAGAATTAAATTATCATTGGTCAGACATTGCAGAATACATAGAGGAAAAAGTTGAGTGGGATAGTAAGATAGATTTGGTGACAAGAATTAGATCATCAGAATAGGAATGAAAGTAATGGAGAGAGCAGATGACATGAGGACTTGACCATCAGTGATTAAAGATGACAAGGATATGAAAGTGCATTAAATTCACAAAAAGTTTACACATAAAATTTAAGGTTATCACCTCTTATGATATGGGTACAAACCTTTCTAGGGTTATGAGACTGAGGTGTTCAGAAATCAGCAATAAAAATCATGTTGTTAATCTATTTTCTCATTTAACTTTATAAAACCTTTTAAATAATAAACACATGGTGTAGATAGATATGGCAGGTTTCACACTCAGCTTATTTTTCTTAGTGGAAAAGAGGTCTCCGGTGGTATCTGCAGGTATTTTATAGAATCATGAGGACTTTAGATGAAAAAGACACACATAGCAAGTGTGAAACTTGATCCATTATTTGTGATACGGAATATGATTCAAACTGATTTGTCAAATGTATGCCAATTTTCTGAGATATCTTCTCCTCTCCCCAAACTATTTCTCCTTAAATATTTAGTGTAAAAACACAATTGAGCATTGCTGAAAGCAGTTCATTTGGAACATATTTTAATAAAATGCCCTTTAAAAAAAGTAAAAGAAAATTAGCATTTATTCTTTTTTTTTTACTTTTCAACTTTTATTTTAAGTTCTGGGGTACATATGCAGGATGTGCAGTCCTAGAATGTAATTTTTTATGAAGATTAAATTGACTTAGTGCTTCCAGGTTTATCCAGTGAGGTTAATTCTCTCAAGAATGGGATGAAAGAGATGAAACATTTTTATACAAAGTAGAGGTAGTTTCTGAGATTTATTTTAATTCCTGGATGTTATAACTTACTTATAATTTCACCAATTCACAGTCTTAAACAACCAGATGACATAAGGACTAAATTCAGTTTGCTAGCATCCACCCCTTATCCGCCTGATTCCTCAGCCCTTCTTCCAGTGCTATATGACTCCAGGCTCCTCAAGATCATCACAAGATTGAGCTGATTTTTGGTGTTAGCTTCCTCTATAATGATTTGTAACACAAAAGCAAAATTTGTTTTGCTTTTTTCCTGAACATTGTATACATGAAATCCCATAGATTTTGTGCATATTACTGAGTACCTGGTTATAATTTTGCTGAGGAATTTCAATTTAGAAATGTGAGAATATTCTAGTCATGTTTTACTGGGGAAAATGCCCCGCAAAATGCCCCTCTCATTTTATTTTATTTTTTTTTGCCATGGTTACCTTTTTCAACTGAAAACTGATAGCAGTATGCCAGCAAGAGAAATATATCGTATTAGTCAGTATAGAAGTAAGGCTGATATAATAAAGAAGTTAAAAAATACAGTTACGTGAACAACACGAAATAGTATTTCTCCCTCATAGAAAAGTCCAGGTTGATGATTTCAGTATGGGATGGTGGTTTGGTGGCCCCGGATCTTGTTATTCTGTCATCCTCAACATGTGACTTCCCTGTCAGAGCCCAAATCCCTACCATATGAATACATTCTAGTTGGAGGAAAGAGGAGGAAGAAGGAAAGAATATGTCTCTTCTTCTTAAGAAACAGCCCAAAATTTGAACACGACTTTCCTGCCCACATTCTATTAGCCAGGACTTAGTCACTGGGTCATACATTTCTGCGAAGGGAAGTTTGAAAATGTATTTTTAAAAATCTGTGCAGTCATGTGTTATTACTAAGAAAGAAGGGGAGAATAGATATTGAACAAGAATAAGCAGTTAATGCCACACATATCCATTGTTTCCTCTAAAAAAGAATGGTTGGAGGTTTTCTGTAGCAGCTTAAAAATGTGTGTTATTGTGCAACTGATACAAATGGATACTTTGCACAATTCATATAATATAATTGATAATTATTTATCTTACATGTTGCTATACTTAATGTCAATCTCTTTCACTAGACTCTACACTCCAAGAAGGTAGGGCTCATGTCTGATTTAATAATAATTTTATAATCCCCTTTCTATTACAAATAGTTACTTGTTGAATAAATGAGTACAAGAAGGACTCTGCATCAAATTGACCCTCAGCTGCTTCACCAAAATCCATGAACCCTCCCAAAAAATTGGTGGTTATTAAAAATAACGAAAACAGTGAAGTTAGTATATAAGAAAGTATTTAACCCTTCAAGGTCTACAGATAACAAAAATTTCCAAGCCCAAATTTCACTCAGAAGAAAACTTGTTTTAGTCAGGTCAGAAGGATCTTGTAACTTTGTGTGTCCCCTTGTGTGTGAAACTTAGTTCCTCTGTCATGTTTCTATCGCACTTATTTCTTCCTAATTCAGATCCTTGTTCAATGCAATGTGCCCATTTGCCTATGTATCCACCCCAATAGTGGAAACATCTCTGTGCATCCATGTGGAAACTGCAATGTTGTATGAGTATGATTTCTTCTTCCAAGCAGAAAATAAGTCAACAGTTTTATGCACATTCATGTTCTTAAAACAAATACCTGTTTAGAATAAGTAATACATGTAGAGTTATCTTTTGTAATTATCCTCTCATAATTTTCCAGAAAATACATCAAGTATCCACTGCCTGGATAAAGAAAACCATGTAAGAATGCTACCTAGTATTTTTGCTTCCTTCACTTCTAATCACAAGATACTCTGGCTGTGCTTAGAAATCATTCTTGGGTGCCATTCAGGAGAGAGAGAGAGAGAATGAGGAAGAACTGGCTTGCTACCTGCAATTGGCCAGAGTCAGACCAAGCCCATCTAGTCAGGAGAGCCCATTACTTGTTCATCAACTACTTCAGTGCTATGGGACATGGAAAGGTGAAGCAGCAGGACTCTACAGAGCCACAGGGGCCAGTGTTTCAGCCACTATTTCATTGGCCTAGATACTTCCCTATTCCTCTTCAATGACTGTGAAACTGAGTGTACTTTCCAGTTCCTAGCATCCACTCGTTCCCTTTTCTGAGAGTCCAGGTAAGATGGTAGCATCACTGCACATACACAGCCACAGCTGGCAGCTTGGTTTCTGGACCCATAATCATGCCAATCAGCACTTCCTACACAAAACCTTTTCAACAACCCTAGAACCAAAGGCCCCACTTGATGCCACCAGATTTCTCTCTCAATTCAAGTCTTACAATTAGGCAGCTTTGTGTTTTTTTTTTTCACACTTATGCATTATGATAGTTATTTAGGCTGTGCACAATAGTCTCCAAGAATATGCTTCCCAATCCAGGCCTTCCTCCTACTCAGCAATGTTGCTAAAAAATGCAAAGACATTCAGTGAAGGTCATAAGTAATGCTGGTAGTTAAGGCAACAGGCAACAATTTCTTTTCCTCTAGCTCACCACTTCAAGAAAACATGATGTAGAAACTTCCATGGAGCCTCACACCCTGCTCTCCCTTTGCATCCTGGCACTCTCATCCTGATACACTAAAAAACTCAGCATTTTACTCACGTAACTGTGCATTATTAGGAATTGGGTGATCGAACCCACACATTATGAGACACATGCCCCACTCACCTTAATATGGTTTTTTAAAAAGTCTGAGTAAAAGGAAGTGGCCATTTCTGTTGCAACTGTGAAAATAGAAATTTTATTATAGCATCTGACATCTATACAATAAATGGGTAAGAACATTTTAGAAATAACTGAAAGCTGTGATCATCTTTTTTTCCCCATACAAAGCTGTTCTCAAAAAGCATCAAATACCCAGTAGCTAAAGTGAAAATAAAACTCAAAATTGAGCATAAAATGATAAATCACTAACCTTTGTTGGAGGAACGGCACTTAAAGATTTAACACAGGAAGCATCATGGCATTCACACTTCTATTCTATGGGGTGGATCAGAGGGGACAATGGTAGGATTTGTATATATTTTGCGCTCTAATTAAGAAATGAAGGTTTTTTTGTTGTTGTTGTTCTGCTTTTGTTCTTGCAGCAAGGTAGAAATATAGAAAGTCAAGACAAAGATTGCTAGCGATCTTTAGGGAAAAGCTAACAAAAATCAGGCATTCTTAGGAATATTAAGTAATGCAATCAACATTTTGCAAAATATTGGAGGGTGAAAGTGTCCATAAAAATCAATAGAAGACATTTCTACTAAAAGTGAGCTTTGAGCATATGAAGGCACAATGGTAAAGAGTTTTCTTTAGGTCATTAAAAAGAACCCCCATATATGGAATCAATCCATCCCAATACACAAAGACAGAGGTCAACAACAAGGTGGGGAATACAGAAGAGTATCAGGGATGTCCACATAAGTTCAGAAAAGATTATTTTCTTCAACATCCAAATTAAAAGTCCTCCTGCTTACTTTGGTAAACCACTGCCTAATTTTCATGGAGTATTGTTCTATTTATAACACAGTATTGAATTTGCAATCTAAATAAGATTGGCTCAGAAACCATCCTATCATGTGTGGAAAGTTCCACTGATGTTTTCCAAGATTCCTGTGAATACACGGACCTTGTATTCTCATGTTTGGACCATTCTCACTCTTATTTTCCGCTCTCTCAGTCTCAGGCTTATTTTACTTCCTTCGACTTTTTTTTTTTCCCTCTATCCCACATAGACTTAAACATGGAAACTTATTTTTTTCATTATAACCCAGACATCATTTTCACAATATAGTAAGGCACTATATCCATGGATAGCAATTGAGGTGGGAGAATATGTCACTTTACTGCATGTTATAGCATATAACTTAAGTCTTCCTAAAATGCTTCTTACTAATAAGTACCATATTTAATTTCTCACTGGCTGATTTTTATTGTGGTCATTTGAGCCTACTATTAAGGCTGAACTCCTAAGCTCACTTCTCATATTCCCCTTCTGGATTCCCATTTCATGTCTAGAAAAAAAGTAAAATAGAAAAGCAGAAATGATTATATAATGTTGCTTGTATCCATATGGGTGGCCACATGGTGCTAGCACAGTCCCCTGGTTTTCATTGTCAGCTACACCTGCTGAAGACTGGGAGATTTGATAGACATGGAGATGGAAATCTTCTCTGTCAGGTGCCCAGCAACACTGGTGAAACAAGTGGTCTTTCTGCATCCTCGATCTGTTCTGTCTTGAAATTTGGCACTGAGACTTCAGAGTAACTACGACCTTTTAAAGTAACTCTTGCTCTTTCTTCTGGAGTAGGTTAAAAAAAGAAAAACCTCAATTCTGGCTATGCTGGTAAGCAATATTATGGATTCAAAAGTTAAATAAATTATCTTTAAAAATCATTCTGACACCATTGATCTTCACAAAAGTTTAGTGGGTAGGTAGAGATAATGTCAAGTGCCTCTAAAGAATATGGAAAATAGTTTATCCACTAAGAGTGAAATAAGCAAGGAGAAACACAGACAGCAAGATACTAGTCATCTGCTGAAGTGCCAGAGAGATTTTGTAAAACATGAAGCTAAGCGGATTTGGAAATACCCAGGTTTAAGTAAAATGGCGTGAGCAAAAGCCTACAGAAGGAGGAAGACTAGAAGATGCAACTTGATCTCAATCATTTTATTTTACTCAGTTTGAAGAAAGAGGAAAATCACTGGCATGGGTTTATAAAGGGAGCCAAGGGGTAAGGAAAAGATGTCAGTGTAGCTTCAGCATAACCCAGACTAGAGTGTTCTTTGATGGGCAACCTTGGATCTCCAGTTGGCACATTTATGTCTATTGATGGAATGGATTGTAGATTATCCCGTTATGTCTTGATTTACTCCATGATCAAGAAAATCTACTTAAATTATATCCCTCTTGCTCCATGTTCATCTGGCAATTTCTTAATCAAAATTACTGGATCCCCATGTAAATTTTCTACCAGTGGTGAGAATGCAATGGTAAGCTGACATAAATTTTTGGTCCGCCTGGGACTTCCACTAAGTTTTCTATGCCTTAGTATCCGCATTTTTCTTTTTATTATATTCAGTGGTTAGTTATTAGAAGTTTCCACATCTGTAGAGTTAATAACAGTGTGCATGAGAATTAATTAATTAACATGTGTAAAGTATTTAGAGCAGTACTAGAAATACACTTCAATTCTAATTACATGTTAAAATCTTCTCAGTGTTATTGTAGATCATCTTATTGGCAAGAAGTTGAGTTAGATATGAGCTAGTTCTCCAGCTTGATCATCTTTGAGTACAGTGAAAAAGCCAAGGACATAGGAAGTTGCGGACCTGAGATAATGATCTTTGCAAGTTACTTCTACTTTGTGAAACCTGAGCCAACCAGTCTCCATTCTCTTTCTTATACCTGCTTGTCATCTACATGTTTCTAAAAGAGTTTGGAATTTGGAATTTGGAGGATGCCATTTTATTTTATTTTAAAAAGGAAGGGGGTTTCATTCTTTCTACAGATAGACTTGATATACAACGTACACATGACACTTATAATTTTGCATTTCAAATGAGATAAAAATGAATTGAAGGGGACGGTCGAGACCTACAGAGCAGGAATCAGCAAGGAGTTTCTGTAAAGAGCCAGATACTAAATATTTTCAGCTTTTTGAGCCATACAATCTTCATCACAACTTCTCAACACCAAGGTGGAGCATGACAGCAACCACAGCTAACATGTAAACTAATGAGCTTGCACATGTTTCAATAAAACTTTATTACATAAGCAGGTTGCAATATGTATTTGATTCACTGGCTATAGTGTGTTGGCCTGTGCTATTGATTAAAGTATACTGATTCCTTCTAAACCCATGACATAATTTAAATTTATAATAATAAAAAAAGATAAAGTACAATCAGGAGATATTGTTAACCAATCACAACAGAACTTGAGATTATTGAGAATTTGGCTCAGACAGAAAACACCCTGTAATATCTATATCCATATCTACCTACCTACCTACCTATTTATGAATTAGGGAGATGTGAATACTGACTGAATATTTGATATTAAAGAATTGTTGATCATTTTTGGAGGACAATGGTATTTTGGTTATGTTTTAAAACACCCCGTCTTTCAGAGAAATGTTCTGAAATATTTTCAGATGAAATGATTCAATGTCTGATATTTATTTCAAAAGTATTGAAGGAGAAATGGAGTTGGAATATAGATAAAACAAAATGACTCATGAATTGAACATTGCTGAGATTAGGTGATGAATACATGGAATTCATAATACCATTCTATCTACTTCTGTATATGTTTAAAATTTTCTATATATTTTTTTGAAATATAAAAATACACAATGCAGAATCTTTCTCTCTTTCTTGCTCACACACTCTTTCTCTCTCTCACTCACTCTCTCTCACTCACACACACACACACACACACAGACATAGAAACTCAAATGCAGGCAGATAGCTCAAAGAATGGAGGCAAAGCAAACTTCAGGACTGAGCTAAAAAGATGGAGTACATAACATAGGATGTTTTGTGTTTACTTTACAATTATTGTCTTAAATAACATAAAATTTAGTTTAATGAGAGGTACAATGGAATATAATTCTGCTAACAGATGAAGATTCTAATTATAGACCTATTAGATGGAGTGCTACTTTCTAATTTAGGGCAAAAGAAATCAGTACAAGATAGGAGTAACAGACACAATTTCTTTTCACAGACCTTCAATGTTGGGATCTATCCCATGAAAAGACAACCAACAACACGAGTTGAGTGTGGGTTGTGGGATCTGCATGTAATTACAGTTTACAAAACAAAACTCCAAGTCTTTCCTCACAATTTTCCTTTGCCTGCCAAACATCCCCTCATCAATTTAACCCATGTTCTGATGTCAACTCCAGGCAGAGTTTATACTCTCACTATGCTTTGACCACTTTTATCAGAAATGCCTGCTTGGATCGTAAATCACCCATTTACTAGTCTATTATTCCAACCCAGCTATGCTCAAAACCCTTTAAAGCAGACAGCATCTTCTTCTTGGTGTCCTGAGAAGCCTATGCAGGGCCCGATTCAGTATACATCATCAGAAAATGTCTTAAATGATTACATGTTCATTAACAGAAAAGAAGCAGCAATAGGCACTGTTGATCCTGTATATATTCACAGATTACAACTCATCTTCAGCAGGTTGCATCAGACTTTTCTTTTCTCCCTATAAACTTATACATGCTTAGACCCCATTTAAAATTACCTCTACCATTAATTACTTACCAATGATCTTTTACCTCTCCCTCTGCAATAATCCATTGGCATTTGCACGAGCATATGTGTGTGTGTGTGTGTGTGTGTGTGTGTGTGTGTGTGTGTATGTGTTGATTCTAATATAACAATTTTAGGACACTGCCAGGTAAAGATAAGCCTTTTGCCCTTACTGAACTCTGATCTTTGGAAGGAAGGGGCTGGGCCTGGCGTCATATCTTATGTAGTATTAATTCTCAGTAACTTTGTTCATGTGAATAAATGAATGAATTTGTATTGCTATATCTATACACCTCAAACTTCTAAGTGATTTCAAGAGCTTCTCAGCAAATCTTTTGAGAAATTTGTCGTCTATTTTCTAGGCCCTGTCTGACCTGAAAGAAGCTTCCCTCTGCTTTTAGATATTTTTAATCTACTTGCCTGTTGGCAGTTAATTTCTTCCTTTCTTGCTATCTCAATAATAACAAAATAACTCCAATGTCTCTTTTCAAATTTCCCATGCTTCCCAATTCTCCACTTTTCAAATAAATAAATTCCTTTCAAAATTGCTTATTCCTCTGCTTTAATGAGCATACCTCTGTACTAGCCACCCCTGCCTTAAATAAAGCTAGTCTACTGTGACTCAATAAATATGTTTACGTTTCTAAAATCAAACATGCTTTATTAATACACTTGCCAAAAGCGGACCTGTAAGAGCAAATTCATTTGGAAAAAGAATATTTTCATTTACCTAGTGTTAATGAATGTCTTTATTTTTTAAACTTTTCTATCTAGCGCCTCCACCCTCACAATTTACCTCTCCTTTCAGTCTTAGTAAAATAGTTTGTTACTTTCCAGTTCAGGATTTATACCTCTTGAAGTCTGGGGAATAAAATTCCTAATACCTGGAGTTCATCTGTCTAGTTTTTACCAAGCATAAGGCCAATGGCGTTATTTTTTTTTCCAATCATTAAAAAAAAAAAAAAAAAAAAAGCAAGAGGAAAAAGAAGGAAAAGAAGAACAAGACAAAAAGAACAAACAATTGATAGAGGCAAATGTAGAAAGTTACACTGCCAGTAAATTACCTGAGAGCCTAGACAGTAAATTACCAATGAGTTGTGCTACCAGTGCTTTATTCCCTGATCTGCACTATCACAGCATACAACAGTGCAAGTCATGTTCAAATCACTATGTAATAAAATTTGAGAGCTTGTAGACACTCTTCGTTGCACAAATGAGAGATGTGCAAAAGCTTTGGTGGGAAGAATATGACTTCTGAGATTAAATGTAGTTAAGATTCAATGTACTATTAAAATTAGTAGTATAACTTCAACCACCACTCACTTTAGACTCTAATGGGTGGCTTCTGTAGCATGGTGTTTAGAAGCACAAACTTGGAAGCCAGACTACCTTGATTGAGAAGCCAGCTCTCCCACCAGTAGCCATGAGACAGTGACTTTAAAGCTCTATGCTCAGTTTCCTCATCTATGAAATGGGGTAATGATAATTAGGTATCTCATCGGGTTATTGTGAAAATCAACTGAGTTGATATAAGTAAAACACTTAGAATAGGTCTTGCCTCATAATACATGTTCGGTAAATGTTTCTGTGTAATATAAACATCTGCAGATACAAATATTTAGAACATGTGCAGAGGAGATCAGGTAGCTTATTGCCTAAGTTGGCTTCCGTATGAGATGCTGAGAGGGGCCTGCTGCAATCGTTAATAATTGTTACCTGCAGGTTTTGTGATCAAATTATTCCTTCTAAGGCAAGGCTCTGTAGAATTTACTATAAGTCAGTTGCATGATGTTCTCTCCCTAGCCAACTATTGTTCTCAAATTATTCTCATATTGGTTTAGAATAATCCGATTTGACCCTTATTTACTGTTGCCAGGAAGATTAATCTAAAGCCTTTGGCAGCCAAAAATGTAAGAGCTCAGACCAGTAGTCCTGGACAAATCCTTGTCATTCGCAGCCTTAGGAAAGATCTGTACTTTGCCCAAGGAACACCTTGGTAGGCACTTGGCCCAATTCCTTGAATGTTCCGTGACTATGCTGTTAAAGGTCTCGCTCAGAAGGACAGAAGCTGAATGTGCCACTGAAGCTTCTCTCCAAACAAATCCTTGGCGAGATTAGGTTATTGTCGGTTTAACCCCTTGAAGTGTGTGCATGTTAGAGTTCTGAAAATTGTAGCTATTAAAACATGACTTTTTAATCATTAAAACCTGGATGTAATATTCCTAAATTTCTTCAAAGCAAACACAAAGCCATGGTAGTTAAAGAAAAATGTGGAGTTATAGGAGTTTTTTTGTAAAATCTGGGGAAAATGAAATGACAGCAACTTTGCAGTTTGATATTTTAGGGCAAGCATTTGAAAAACATGCACACCTGTGAACTCTGAAGCATTCCATACCACACATAATGTTTGATTAATCACCAAAATGATTATGCTAAGTGGCATCCACAGTAATTTAAACAGATATATAAATGGTTTGTAATTACAGGATATTGGGCTCTGTAATTCATTGCTTAGCAAAGAGGTATTTGTTGTATAATTACTGTATCTTTGTGAGATATTTGTTGTGCATTTATGGTGTAGTTAATACTGAGCTTGCAGGCTACTGTCTTTGGTTCCCTCTTGTCTAAAGTCAAGCAGTCTTCAATAAAGGGTAGAACTACAATTACCTTGGCAAATAAATACTCTGTAGTATTTGGGAAGATCATGAATGTGGAGTGATTTACGATAACAATATTCAAAAGCAAATATAGTTAACACTTGATTTTTCCACACCACCGAAAGGTAGCACTGGTGTGGCTAATAATATAGCTTAAGAACTATGTGCAGTGTAACTCAAGTCATGTCCCACATTGGACTCGTTTCGTGGATTCCAGGAGCGTACTTCTAATATAGCCTGATAGCAAGATACTATGCCCAATGTGCACTGGAAAAATACAGATATAACTCCCACACAGATAATAATCCAGAGTTCAGCTGCGGGGAAAAGCTAAAAGGGAAGAATGAAAAAGTTATTTTTAAAATCTTTTTCCTATACTCCAGAAATACAATGAATAGATTTAGTCATGCCTGCAAAGCTGGCTGCTACGTAATTGTGTCCAATTGTCCATTTGCACTAAGTAGAGAGCAAAAAATAAGTTCTATGTGAAAGAGAGAAAAAGAGAGGGGAGGAGGGAGAGATATAACAAAAGAGAATTTATAGCAAACGTAAGGACAACTTCAAATAAGTATTTGAGAGTTTTGTTTTGTCTTGAAATCATGAACGACAATAACTGAGATACACAAATAATCCACCAAAGTAAAAGATTTACATCTGCCTGAATAGACAATTTGAGATTTCTGGACTTCCATAATAATGGCAGTCCTATAGATGAAGAGCATAAATGAGTAGAAAAGTGCTGAGCTTTAGCTAACACAGTTGGCATGAACCAATTTGGGACTATCTGGCACTGTCTGTGGAGGTAATAAAGACAATGAGCAGCTAATATCTTCAATTTATGAGAATGAATGAGACATTCAAAATCATGCACATAGTCAACTGCTGTGCATTGATAACAAGTACCTAAAGGAAATTAGGACACCAAATTAAAAAGTAAATATCTAGATGTTCATAAGAGAAGAATGCAGTTAAAAGGAGTGAATAACATATAATGAATGCTTTAAGACAAGAAATACAAAGATACCTGGACAAACTTCTCTTACATTGAGAAATTCAGTTTGTCTGTTTATGACAGGATATATTTGGACATATTAAAATAATGCCTTACTAAGCATTCAGAGTCTTATTGTTCTAGTTAGGTACATGAAAAATAAAAGATAAATAAATAGAAAAATGTTACTGCTTTCTTCAAGCTCTATGGAAATTATTCACAAATAACCAAAATTTGATTTTTTTTGTTACCAGAAAGAAAATATTAAACAGTGTCTGCAGAAATGTTAGTAAATTAAAAAATCTGTAATGAATGAAGTTCTTGAAAAATAAGCACAAAGAAACCATTAAGGTGTTGGAAATAGTACGCTTTACAAGTTTCTAGGCATTTCTTTTATGATCTTTTCATCTCAGCTCTTATAATATCCAAAGTCCAACTTGAGCATGAGGAAAGGTTATTGTAGAGTTTTTTTTAAGATTGAGAGTATGAATTTAAAGAGATTATCTATAGTTACTTAAGGACATATACAGACATAAAGATATATATTTAGATATACAGATAGCAACTGCATGCTCAAATGATTTCTTAAAACACCTCAACTTTGAATATACTTTCTCATTACTTAAATGCCTATATTTCTGATAATTTACATTATTTCAGCTGTTAATCTATATTTTATACTTAAAGTATTAAAATGTTTTCCAGTCGACATTTTAAATTTATAATATAATCAACTATATTTTATAACTACATTAAAATTTTTTGAACCCATTTTTAAATTCAAAAAAGATTTGAAAACTGACATTATCATTATTTTTCTCCTCGTTCCTATTTTCAACTTCGCCTTCCCCATGGCTATAGCAGCTAATGTCGCTCACTTTGCCTTTGCATAAATACCACCCTCTCAGGAGGCCCTCCTTGACCACTCTTTTAATAATTGCAAACCTTTCCTTGATTATTACCCCTGTACTCTGTGTGCCTGTTTCCATGCCTACTTATCACCAGCTGATTATTTTATACATTTTACCCGTTTGTTTATTATCTACCTCCTCCCTGCAAAAATGCAAGTTCCAGAAGTGGTTAGAAGTGTTTTGTATTTTATTCACCTCTAAATCCTCAGCATTTAGGAGATTCCATGGTCTATAATCAGTTTCCAGTAAGTATTTGTTGAATAAATGGGTCCACTCTCATAATTTCAACTGCCATTTCTGTATTATTTCCAATTTTTTTTTCACTAGCCCTAAAGGTCTCTTTCCCAGGTTTAAAATCCATATATTCCATTGCCTGCTTGAATCACCCTCAAACATCTCAAACTCAGTGAACTCAAGACTGAATTCATTATCTTGCCTTCTAACATCTTCACATCACCTAGTTTACCTCCTATAATCTCATATAATCTCCTCTGTGATGAATATCAAGCATCCATCCATACACCAAGTGAAACATTTTGAAGTTATGCCACAAATTCTTGTTAGAAGATCTTTACCTACTCTTGCATCAGTCCTCTCCCTTCTCTAATGTGCCTTAGTGCCCTTGTTGAGAGAACCTTGTTCAGAGGAGTACAGTAGCCTCTCTTTTTTTGTGACAGTTTTGCTCTGTTGCCCAGGCTAGAGTGCAGTGGCATAATCTCGGCTCACTGCAACTTCCACCTCCTGGGTTCAAGAGATTCTCCTGTCTCATCCTCCCAAGTAACTGGGATTACAGGTGCCCACTACCACACCTGGCTAATTTTTGTATTTGCAGTAGAGATGGAGTTTCACCATGTTGGCCAGGCTGGTCTCGAACTCCCAAAGTCAGGTGATCCACCCGCCTCAGTCTCCCAAATTGCTGGGATTACAGGCATGAGCCACCGTGCCAGGCCCTACAATAGCTTCTTAATTGGTGTCCCTGTGATATTGTTTGGCTGTGTCCTCACCCAAATCTCATCTTGAATTGTAGTTCCATAATCCCCACGTGTTGTGACAGGGACCCAGTGGGAGGTAATTGAATCACGGGGGCAGTTACCTCTATGCTGCTCTCATGAGAGTGAGTGAGTTCTCAGGAGACTGGATGGTTTTATCAGGGGTTTTCCACTCCCACCCCTTTGCTGTGCACGTAGAATTCCTGCTGTCATGTAAAGACATGTTTACTTCCCTTTCTGACATGATTATAAATTCCTGTGCCCTCCGCAGGCATGCAGAATGGTGAGTCAATTAAACCTCTTTCCCTTATAAATTACCCAGTTTCAGGTAGCCCATATAGCAGCATCAGAATGGAATAATACAGTAAATTGGTACCATAGAGAGTAGCTGCGATACCTGAAAATGTGAAAGTCACTTTGGAACTGGGTGACAGATAGAGGTTGGAACAGCCTGGAGGGCTCATAAGAAGACAGGAAAATTTAAGAAAGTTTAGAACTTCCTAGACATTTGTTGAATTGCTTTGACCAAAACGTTGATAGCGACATGGACAATGAAGCCCGGGCTGAGGTGGTCTCAGATAGAGATGGAGAACTTGTTGGAAACTGCAGTAAAGATCACTTTTGCTATGCAGAGACTGGCAGCATTTTCCTTTGCCCCAGAGATTTGTGGAATTTTGAACTTGAGAGACCTGATTTAGGGTACCTGGCAGAAGAAATTTCTAAGCAGCAAAGCATTCAAGAGGAAACAAAGCATAAATGTTTGAAAAATTTGCAGCCTGATGATGTGATAGAAAAGAAAACCCCATTTTCTGGGGAGAAATTCAAGCTGCCTGAATCAATCTGCATAGGTATCAACAAGCTGAAGATTAATCACCAAGACAACGGGGAAAATGTCTCCAGGACATGTCAGAGATCCTTACTGTAGTCCCTCCTATCACAGACTCAGAGGCCTAGGAGGGAAAAATGGTTTTTTCCCCTCCTGCTACGTGCAGTCTTAAGACTTGGCTAAACGAGGCCAACATACAGCTCAGTCCATTGCTCCCAGGCCTTGGCAGTTTCCATGTGGTGGGCCTGCGAGTACACAGATGTCAAGAATTGAGGTTTGGGGACCTCTGCATAGATTTCAGAGGATGTATGGAAACACCTGGAGGTCCAGGCAGAAGTTTGCTGCAGGGGCAGAGCCCTCATGGAGAACCTCTGCTAGGGCAATGCAGAACAGAAATGTGGGGTTGGGGCACCTACACAGAGTCCCCACTAGGGCACTGTCTAGTGGAGCTGTGAAAAGAGGACCACCATCCTCCAGACCCCAGAATGGTAGCTCCACTGACAGCTTGCACCATGCACATGGAAAAGCTGACACTCAATACCAGCTGTGAAGGCAGCTGGGAGGGAAGGTATACCCTGAAAAGCCACAGAGGTGTAGCTGCTGAAGGCCATGGGAGCCCACCTCTTGCATCAGCGTGACCCGGATTTGAGGCATGGAGTCAGAGGAGATCATTTTTGAACTTTAAAGTATAATTACAGTTTTATTGGATTTCTGACTTGCATGGAACCTGTTGCCCCTTTGTTTTGGTCAATTTCTCCCATTTGGAACAGGTGTATTTACCCAAAGAGTGTATACCATTATATCTCGAAGTATCTAACTTCCTTTTGATTTTACAGGCTCACAGGCAAAGGGACTTGCCTTGTCTCAGATGAGACTTTAGACTTGGACTTTTGTATTAATGCTGGAATGAGTTAAGACTTTGGGAGACTGTTGAGAAGTCATGATTGTGTTTTGAAATGTGAGGACATGATATTTGGGAGGGACCAAGGGTGAAATTATAGGTTTGGCTGGGTCCCACCCAAATCTCATTTTGAATTGTAGTTCCCATAATCCCCATGTATCATAGAAGGGACCTGGTGGGAGGTAATTAAATCATGGGGATGGTTACTTCCATTCTGTTCTCATGATAGTGAGTGAGTTCTCACAAGATCTGATGGTTTTGTAAGGTGCTTTTCCCTCACTTTGCTCTGCACTTCTTCCTGCTGTCATTTGAAGAAGGACGTGTTTGCTTCCCCTTCTGTCATGATTGTAAATTTCCTGAGGCCTCCCCAGCCATGTGGAACTGTGAATCAATTAAACCTCTTTCCTTTATAAATTACCCAGTCTCAGGTAGTCCTTTATAGCAGTGTGAGAATGGATTAACACATCCTGTCTATATTCCATACTGCCAAAAGTCCAAATCTGGTCATGTCTCTTTGTCTCTTAGAACCATTCAGTAAAGGTCATGACTACAAACATTTAATAGGTGTGATAAAGAGACCTTGCTATGATTCAGCCTCTATACATTTCCACAGCCTAATTTTTCTGTTATTTTGAGCTCAATCTCAATGTCAACTTCTTTTCCAAATCACAAGTTTATTTATTAATGCTCTTACTATGTTCATCTTTAACAAAGAAAACCATTCTTCAAGTTGCAAACTCCAACTCATCTTTTAAGACCAAGTCCAAGATCTGCCTCTTCTAATAGTTATATTGTTATTTTCTCAGATGGAATTCACAGTGCTCATTTCTACTACTTCCTATACATACTCAGTCTCAGCACTATACATTTATTGTAGTCATTTTTACATATTTCTACCCTGTGTTGAGTCATGAGCTCTTAGACAGCAGGGAATATATATATAATTTGTCTTGCAAATTGAAAGCCCCTCAATAGTGGGGAACACGAACACCTAACTGAATGAATGAAGAACTATGAGTTTGAATAGAAATATAAAACAGTGAGACTCTAGAAGGACCTTAACTGTTTAAAATGTATAAAAAAGAGAATATAGAGTTAATTTAAGTTATGAACAAGGAAGTGACAGAATAAAATTAATTTTTAAGAACTTTTGAATCAAATATCAACATTAAGATGCTTGAAAAGGAGAAGAGGAAAGGTCTATAAATTAGGAAGCCACTGAAGGAGTAAGATAGAAAAAACAAAACACCTATTCCAAGGCAAAAGTCTGAATTAGTTGCCTCATTGTATTTATTCATGTCATTGTACTTATAATGCTTGAAGACCTCCTTTTCTCTTCTCCAACTCTCCCAGCAGACTGTAACCTTCCAAGGCAGGACTGGATATTATTTGTCAGCATGATGCAAATATTTGCCACAGTCTCTGACAAATGACAGATACACAAAAAATTTGCATGAATGAGTTAAGAACGAATACAACAGCTCAGGTTAGGGTAATGGCAGTGGGAAGAAAAGAAAGAAAGACAGTGTAAAATTTCGATGGAAGATTTCCTGCCGTGGTGGCTCAGTCTTGCTTCTTGGTGTTCTAAGCATGGGCTTAACGCTTATTCATTAGACACTATCTCTTCATTCTATCAGGCTGTCTTCCTTTTTCTTGCTCTTGATTGCTAAATATCTTCTTCAGTGCTTGGCTGGCTTTTTGGTAAATAAGCATTCAATAAATTCTGACTGAACTATATTCTAAGGCTACGCTTTTGACAGCCACTCTTCCTACTAATCAATCCAAAACACGTCCTTAAAATCTATACTAACTTCCCATCCTATCCATGTTTCTTTAAAATGATTTCCCCTGCTCATTTCTAACTCATGACATTTGCTTTGATAGCAGTACCCACCACTGCATCTTCCCAACCTCATATGCTCCCAGTGCCCTTTAACTCAAACTGTGAGTAAATACCCAGCACTTCCAGTTCCTTCTCTATTCGGCCTCTTCTAAAACTGTCACTTATCTTGAAAATCTGGGCCTTAACTCTATGATCCCAGAATCCCCACCTAAGTGAGGACACTTTAGGTAAAATTATATTTTTTACTTGACACTAACATATTCTCATGACCTGGTCGGAAAGCAAAGCCTCAACTGTTGAATTGTGTGAGCTTTGACCATGTCAGAGTCTGTGGTTGCAGTGTGTTTGCTCTAGTACAACGAGAGCTATCACATTGCCGTATATATCTACGCATACATATTTATGTCTTTATGTAAACATATACAGTTTTAAAGTGTTTTAATGTATTTTTTGATAATTAAAGTTATATATAATTATTGAAACAAATTCAAACTCTACAGATAAATTATAATAAAAAAATAAATATTATCTGAAATTCCAGCATTCAGAGATAATAATTGTCAACATTATGGACACCTTTCCTGACCATTTTTTCATGTTCTATACATATAAACATACATATATACATATGCATATACATATATATATATAAAAATCACATACATATCCATATTCCCAAATTAGATCACAGTGCTTATTCAGGCTTTGAAATTTGTATTTTTTAAAACAATTTAACAATGTATTATGAAACATTTCTCATGATAAATTATAAATATATACCTAAATCATAATTGTTAAGTGCTGCTTAGCGTGGTGTTATATCAGTATTTCATCAATCAGTGCTAACACCTCAATATTTTGTAATTTTTCTCTCTTTTCTTTTTAATATTACAGTCTAGCTATGATGCTTATTTCTGCACATACATCTTGGTGCTCTTGTCTGATTAGATGGTTTGGACAAATTCCATGAAGCAAAATTTTTAATCCAATGATCCATAAGATTTTAAAATTGTAAATGCCTGGCTATTTTTGCAACTTCCTTTCCCTCCAGGCCCCTTGACAGCAAAAGACTAAGGCCAGGCATCTCTGTAGGTTGCTATCTAGTACCAAATAGCTGATCTGAAATAACACCTTTAAAAACTAGAATTTGATTTTTATAATGACTAATACTGCTTATTATAGATCTCTTTTTTTTTTTATGTTTTAACTACACGAACTGAAGAAAGTTTAGAAGGATTGAAAAGTATATACTTAAGAAATTTAATAACAAAAGGGCTAGTTGTATTTTTCTTTCTTAATCAAATAAGTACATTTGGATAGGTCATGGGTTGCACACATTAATAATAGCAAATTTTATGGAGAGTCATTCTAAATACTGCTTTCAAACAAAAACTGTTACCTGTGGTGCCAAATGTAGTCAGTCTTGCTTGATGGTTTTTAGGGCCAAGTAGGAAGCTGCAAACTGAGGGACCTGAGCACTGAGCGCAATCTTCAATTAAAGAGCACAGAATTGGGTCTTGCACGTAGTACGTTGCCAAATCATGCGCAGATAGAATTAATTACTGTTACGTTTCTGACACATTTATCAAATCATATGCAGAAAATCAAAGTTGAAGATAGTGACAATATTTTCAGTATATCAAAATAGGATCTTAAACAATGAATATAAAGTAAAATACAAATAAGAAGAAGAAAAGAAAAGCACCACTAAAACTTAAATTCTCGAGTACACAGATATCAGAAATTTTACATTTCTGCCACCTATGGTGACTGTAATTTGGCCCCATTGTGCATATATAATAATTTAGGAGTAAGTACATATTTGATATTAGAAAATGTTACATATGCTCAAGGGGAGAGGAGTTACGGTTGCTGTGGGAAACGGAACTCTGAATTTCCTGATTTTTTTGTTGTGAAATCTCAGCCATCAGGTTACATTAGCATCATTTTCTACATTTAATAATAGATTGCTCCATTGTTGCTTTCATGAGAAAAAGGCTTTTTCCTCTTCTCCTAATATATTTAAAGTGATGGAATTCATTTTAAATTGAATTAACCAGGAAACACAGGTTCTTTATCAGATATAAATGACAAGCAATAAGCCCATATTCTGCCTCCAATTAAACAATTTAATCGAAATAGTAGCTAAAGAGTTCTTAATTTTTAAATGTGAAATATATATTAAGTGGGTTGACAGAAATAACACCTATAAATTATCTTATTTGAAAGATGTTATAAGCATGTTATTTTTAAAATCTTTCAGATAAAACTCTTTCCCCTAATGGTTACCCATTAGTACCAGATTCTGCAGTGATAAGCATGCATTGTCTGATTCTTTATATAAAGGAGTCTACTATGGTTGTGACTGCATTTCTAATTATCACCAACTTCTTCCTTAGCCTCAAAATAGTTTTTCTAAGTTGAGAAAACTGGGGCTCAAAAAGGTTAAGTGAATCACTCACAGTCAAAGAAAAAGCTGACATTGAACCCAGCCAGGTCCGTTGGACCCCAATATCCAAGCACTTTCTAGTACACCTCATCATCATCTGGCCTGCCTTCTTGTGCTTGGCCTAACTCATGTGTCTATACCACTAAGGAGAGATAATTGTAATAATGATCACCATCATCACACTCTATAGTCTTAGTGCTACTGATACTGATGAGTAAGCAGAAACACACCTACACAAGAAGGTAGAAACTTTTGGGGTCTAATACCCGCATCACAAATGAGTTAGGTTGAGGAAGAATTTACCTATTTTGTACTATGACAATAACAGAGGATTTACTATGTGCCAGGTGACACTCCCACAAAGCTGCAATATTAACACATCTCATTCTTATTACGACACTGTGATACAATTATTATAATTATCCTAATTTTACAGACTAGAACTTTAAAGCTCAGAGAGGTTAGGCAACATGGTGAAGTCCTCACAGCTATAAAGCAGTAGAACCAGGATATGACCCTGGATTGCTTGGCTTCAAAGTTAATGCTCTTAACCACCATGAAAGAAGACAAACATGTTGTGGAGCACAAAGAGAGAACTGCACGTGGACAAGCGTATGCCTTTTCTCTGTTTTTCCCTGCCCACTCATATAAATATCTCCACAGAGAAATTCTGTGCTTCCTGAAGATAACGTAAGATCTTAGGGGGAAAAAAAAAAAAAAAAGGTACCAGCTAATTTTGACCACTTGCACCTATAAAATATACTTTTTAAAATATCACTTTTTCAGTCCTTCCGTTGCTAGTGATTCCATAAGCTGCTCCCAAACCATTTTTATATTCCACTTGTTTTCATAGTTTTTAATTGCCCACCCGTTTCTCTTGCAGTATACTTTACTATATACTGTCCTATTCTGCTTTTTTAAAAAGTGTGACCATCTTGTCACCATCATCTTAGAATACCCTATTATGCCTTAATTGGAATACTTAATTGTATCTCAGCCTTTTCTTCTGTAACTTTAAGTTTTCCGTGGATGTCTAGCTTCCTCAAAGAGGCTTATTTTGCAGAAATTTTCCCAGGTATTAGAAAACAATAATGGTAAATCAAGCAATATACTCTAATTCACATTATTATAATCTTAATACTAAGGAATAAATTACTTTCTTCCTTAAATATTAAAACTTATTAAGTCCTAAAAAGGAAAAAGGGAGAAATAATCCTTAATTTTTACAAAATGTTAATGATTCTAAAGACCCTGGGAAGCAGCCCCTATTCCCTTCCTCCTACCCTTCCCAATTTTCCAATTCATCAGTTGAATTAACCTCCTAAGCACTAAAGCCATCAGATAGCTGAGACATTATCTGGTCCATCAGTGGAGGCCAGCCACTCTGTCCAGGCAACACCAAGCAGTGAGCTCGGGGCCTCAGCTGTGTGAGCTTTGATAAGCTGAGCGGGAGCCTCACACATACACTGTAAGCAATTAAATTGCAAAAGGGCTTCTCTCTCCCCATTCCTCTTTCTTGTTCCTCCAAAGTTGAATAAAAATGATTTGATAAATTATTCTTTTCAGAGCTAGATACTCAAGGAAAAAAAAAAATAGAAGGAAAGGAGAAAAAAAAAAGGAAAAGTCGCTCTTGAGAACTCATTATTAGCATGAATTCCCAGCACTCCAGCAATCATTACGCATCCACAGAAGAGGGAAGGCAATGGAGTAAAAGAAGAGAAAGGAGTTTTATCTCAATGCATGCAGGAAAGAGGGCAATGTTCTTTATAGCTTTAGAGACTTGTAGGCATTAGAAGCCCTGTTAGGACTTGTTCTTTGAAAGGCAAACCTTCAACCCTAAAATATAACTCAAACCTTGGATGGAAGGAATAAGCCTCTGCATTCATCACTAAGGCAACTAGTGTGCCCCAAAGCCTGGCCAGGGTAATAACTTCTGAGCAAGTTAGAGCTGAGGATATAAAGTTAAATAACCAAGACTTCACTGTGAGAAGAGAAAAACAAAAAAAGAGAGAGAGAGAGAGAGAGAGACAGATCTGTAGTTTACCAGGGACTCTGAGGACAGCTGCAGACTGTCAGACAAGAATTAAAAAAATAATAATAAAAAGGCAAGGCAGGGAAAAAGTAGTAAGAACTTATGCAATAAGTCAAAGCATACATTTAGCAGTTTCTCAATAAGTCAATGTTGCATAAATTAATAATTTTATTGTAAAATCTGTATATAGAAAAGTTAGATTTATGCAGTCTCTACTGTGTGAGGATAATGATATGCTTTAGATCCCCAAACTACTGAAGATAGCATAACCACCTTTAAAACCATCAGCCAAATTTGAAGAGCTAAAATACTACGACTTACAATTCCATTGCCTCTGGAAGAAAATATGGAGGAAAATCCTTGGATGCTAATCTTAACTCTGTGAAGGATAACTGATGGATTATTAATAATTGGAGGCACTTAACCAGAAATTTTGATTAATTAAATATCTGATATAAAAGCAAGTGACAATTATCATTTGGCAATTATGACAGGATGTTATGATATTATGCCATATCGGGAATTTTTTCCCCCAAACATTTCTTCTCCTCTGTCTTCAACAAAATGTCACCTAACCAATCCTATCAATCCTCTGGACTTAAGGCAAATAACATTAGAATTATGTTGCTTTCTCTGACCCAATGGAATTGTGACACTTCATGAAATAGTGATAAAAAGCAAACCTCAACTATCCAAGTTTGAAGTGTGAAGGCAGCATGTTCTGCAAAAGGAAGAATAAAGTAAGAGAACGTGGACAAAGAACAAGAGAAAAAAACAAGAAATGTGAATGATAGAATGCACGTGGAGGGTCAAGTGCAGAGAGAAATGGAAACACATAACCAAGATATTTTTCTTTACAATGGAAAAAGATTTACTCTTGATATCCTCTTGAAGGGTGTCATTCTCCACAGCTCCTTGCCACATGTATTTAACCAATCATAATGCTCCCAGGCCCTCTGCCACCTGAATATTTGCACTACCAAAGTCAATAAAAGAAGCAGTTCAGTTTAGTATGGACTAAGTGCCAAGTACCTTGGTAGGTATTAAAGTTACAGGTATGGATACAACACAGTAGCTTTCTTGAGGAACTTCTAGCCTCAAGGGTGTCATTGAATTGAGACATTGGAGGATTTTACTCAACCTGAATAATTTTAGCCTAACTGAAAAACTAGATATATAAATAAGAAATATCAATATATCTGGTAAGGGGGGAGCTCACAGGGTAGTATTCCACCCAGACCAGAGCAAATGTAAACGAAGAAGACAAAAAAAAATAATAATAATAAAATAAAAAAAACTTTAGAGGAAATAAAGCTCTAAAAGTAGAAGAAGAAGGAGACAAAGAGTATTTTATATCAGTTGAGCAAAAAGAGTAAAAGTTGATAAGCATAGAGTAGCAAGGAAACAACACAACACAACTCACTTGATATTATTAAAGTGTGAAATTTCAGGAAGGGCAAGATATAAGAATAGAGAAGGAAGCTAGGGGCAGATTACAGAGCAATATCTCTGTACTCGGAATGACCTTGACTTATACACACCATTTCCATTTATCATCCCACTGCCTTGAGTTTGGTCAAAGGGGCAGATCTAGCTTCAAGGCAGGCTACAAAATATACTTTGAAGATAAGTAACTAATAGTACAGGAACAAAGAAAAGACAGCTATTGGGAGAAAAACTGAAAGTCTACCATTTATTTCATTTTACTGATAATATATAGCTATTGGAATATCTGAAACAGTAATGCTTTAACTATATTAGACATCCAGTAAAACTATTTTTGTAGAAATATAGAGAATATATTATTCAGTATAAGGTAATCAGGAAAATGAGCCAGCAGAATGACTGAGATACTGATAGAATTCTGACCAACCTGGCAGGATGGTGGCCTGGAGCTGAGATGAAGATCATTTAACAAAGAATCTTGTTGCCTAGGATTCACCCTTGTCATGCATGTCTACAACATTCTCTCCTGAGGCAAAGTTTTTTTTTTTTTTTTTTTTTTGCTAAACCAGACTCAATTGGCATCACCAGTGTGAGTTCCGTGAACAGTTTGTGCAAAGACCTCGACAGAAACCAAGGAAGAATCACTATCAACAACTGATGACCATTCATGGAGGTAGAGAGCAGAATAGTGGTTACCAGGGGCAGGAAGGGAAGTGGGAAGGAGGGTAAAGAGAAGTTTGTTCAGCGGTACAAAAATACAGTTGTGTAAAAGGAATAAGTTCCAATACTTGACAGGACAACAGTGAAATTATACTTAACAATAATTTATTGCATATATCAAAATAGCTAAAATAGGAGAATTATAATATTCCCAACATAAAGATGTGTGAGGTGATGCATAGCCTAATTACCTATTTGATCATTATGCATTGTATACATGTATGAAAGTTTCACAAGTACCTTTAAAATATGTATAACTATTACATATCAATAAAAAATAAACAAGCAAAAAAGAATAAAGAAGAAAAACAATACAATAGGGAGAAAAAGACTTATTATGAAAAGGAAATGTAAAACAATTGTCTTCAACCATATTCCAGAGATATTGTGTCAACAAAACAGAAATACGCTGCTATGAAAAAAGAATAATCAGAGATCCAAAAGATTTCTCAGAATTTAACACTGTGATTAGAAAAGTAAAATATTTTAAAACCGTAAAATATCTCCTGACAATCTTAGAGCCTGTTGTAGTGGGGCAATGGTGAGAAAGGACACAGGGGAGGAAGGCAGGGTGCAGAGGAATGGTCGCAGCCTCCCTTAGGGTGTGCTCAGGACTTTGGGCTGTGTTAGGTAATGCACAACCATTGCAGCAGGGTAAATGGGGAAGTTGCGCCATCAACATTTTTGTTGTTGAAAGATCACTGGGAGGTAGGATAGAAATTGGATTGAAGGTGAGAAGGACAAAACTGGAAGCAGGACACAACTAGTTAGGAGGCTACCACAGTAATCCAAGGATGAGATGATGATGACTGAAATTAGGGGCCACAAGATACAATTATCTAATAGATGTCCACAAGCTGAAAAATGGGCAGACTCATAGTTCCTGTAAATAATTTACAGCCAAAATAGGAAGGCAGACAAAAGTTTACTGAAGAAAGCAGATGTCCTACACTGACTCAGGAGCCAGCAGAAGGAAGATTATCAGAATGCCACATAACTGGAGTAGTTAAGAAGGGGTGAGCCAAGGGTACTCTTTTAAACAGACTCAGAAGGCCCATCCTTCAAAAGTAGCTCAGTCTTTCAGTCCAATTGCTAACAGGTGATGAAACCTGATCCATAAAACATTCCCAGAGTATCATTGAATTGAGGCATTGGAGGATTTTACTTACCCTGAATAAGAAATCACTTCCAGTGCTTGAATTTTAACAGATTATCTTCTCCCACCTGTCTACGACACACATGTATGTGCATGCACACACACACACACACACACACACACACACACACACACCCCTTTTAAGGTGCATAGCTGTGTTAATTATAGACAAGGCAGAAAAGGCAAAACACCATTCATAGCATATTTGCTGCTGTTATGGCAGATTGATTCATTCAGTAATTCATTTTTTGTATTCATAGTACACATTTAAGATGTTTTAGATAATATGGTCAAAACAAAAGCTAAAAGAGATACAGAATCTCTTTTCGATGATCATTAAACTTGAAATCATAAAGTTCCAAATTTTGGAAGGGACCTTAGAGTTATCACATTTGACTTTTTAAATGATTCATGATATTCTACCACAATATTCAGTTACGTAATGGGTCAGACTCTGAAGAACTCCTATAACAATAAATTTTCTGCCACCAGGGAGCTTATTAGTGGTTATATAATTATTGGATCACAATCTAGTTTCTAAACTTTTTCAGATAAACTTTTTTTGGTCATATAGAAGCAAATAATAATAATAATAATTCAATCTCTCGTTCTACAGAGCTTCAAAAACTTGAAGATTTTCTATCCCCAACCCTACCCCCAATTCTAATTTTTAGGTCCAATATCAACAGTGATTTTAATATTTCCTCATATGTCATGAATTTCAGATATCCCACCACCCTGTTTACTTTTAATAGTATACATCTTACATTTGTTAATGTCTGTTTCAAACTATATACACGACTAAATGTGATACTTCAGGTGTGGTCAGAGTACCTAGAATACAGCTGCTCTTTTGCCTTCATTGCTCAAGAAATTAACTTCTAAGAATTCTTCCATTTGGACAGTCTGGAAAACCAGACACGTGGATAGACCTGCTGACTATAATACAACTACATTCCAGATAAAATTATAAGGAAATTCTTTAAAAATGTGAGCTAACTCCTCTTCAAAAATGTACGAAAACAACATCAGAATAAACTCAAAGAGAATAGTAAGAAAACATATTTTAAAATACAGTAGAATAAATTAACAAAGGAAGAATTAAGATAAAATAAAAACAGGCCGGGTGCGGTGGCTCGTGCCTGTAATCCCAGCACTTTGGGAGGCCGAGGCAGGCGGATCACGGGGTCAGGAGATCGAGACCATCCTGGCTAACATGGTGAAACTCTGCTTCTACTAAAAATACAAAAAAAAAATTAGCCCGGTATGGTGGCGGGCACCTGTAGTCCCAGCTACTCGGGAGACTGAGGCAGGAGAATGGAGTGAACCCGGGAGGCGGAGTCTGCAGTGAACCGAGATTGTGCCACTGCACTCCAGCCTGGGCGACAGAGCAAGACTCCGTCTCAAAACAAAAACAAAAACAAAACAAAACAAACAAACAAAAACCAATAAAGGTAGCATATTATTGCGAAAGGGCTAACAAATAGAAACTTGTCAGAACCAAAAAAAATAGATAAAATTGGCTGGGTGCAGTGGCTCGTACCTGTAATCCCAGCACTTTGGGAACTGAGGCAGGTGGGTTACTTCTGATCAGGAGTTTGAGACCAGTCTGGCCAACATGTTGAAACCCTATTTCTATGAAAAATACAAAAGTTTGCCAGGCGTGGTGGAGTGTGACTATAATCCCAGCTACTCAGGAGACTGAGGTATAAGAATCACTGAACCCAGGAAGTGGAGGTTGCAGTGGGCCAAGATTGTGCCACTGCACTCCAGCCTGTGCAACAGAGGTAGACCTTGCCAAAAAAGAGAGAGAGAGAAAAAAAGATAAAGTAGACATAAAGGGATTACAATTATAACAAAAGTATATAAACAAGTTTATGTTCAGTAAATTTGAAAATTTAAGAAAAATGGACACATCCTTTGCAACACAACATGTCAAAACTGATTTAAGAAGAACTACAGGAGTATGATACTTTTATTATCAATCATTAAAAATTAGACTCAGCAGTGAAAAATATTTCTATAAAGAAAAGATTTAGCTTAGACAATTCCATAGAAGGTTCTATCAAACTTTTAAGAAGTCATTCTAACATTATGAAAAGTATTTTCAGTGAGTAGAAATAGAGAAAACTTGCCTGATTTTATAAGACTAGAATAACACAGAAACCAAAACCAAGCACATTAGAAAGGAAACGTCTAAAACAATCTCAGTAATAAATGTAGAGACACAAAATCCTATAAACAAGACACTAATAAAAAAAGGCATAAATGTGTGAAAAACATAATGCACCAGCACCTAGCTGACTTTATATCAGGTATCAAGGGGTAATACATTATCAGAAAAATCTGCAATTTAATTTACTTCGTACAGACAAAAGGACAAAAAGACAAGTATGTGATTACCTCAATAAACATAGTAACAGCATTATGATCAAATTGAACATTCCATTATAAAAAATAATATAGCAAGTCAGGAATAGAAATACACTTCTGAAACTTGGTCAAAGGTGTCTACAAATAAATGAAGAAGAAGAAGGAGCAAAAGGGGGAGAAGAAGAATGAATTGTGTAGTGGGCAGCTGGACAGCTGGATGTGAAGGACTGGAGACTGCATGAGAGAACAAAGCTGGAGATATTTATTTAAGTCATCTGGGCAAGAGTAATTTTTGACTACACAAGAGAAATTATTTTGGGTTTTTTTGAAAAAAATATTTTTTATTTTTCTATAAAGCTTTTCAAGCATTAATTTCATCTATATTAAAAACCTAAAACCATCATACCTACTCCTAAATTCACACCAACCTCTACATAAATTAAAAGCACTGCATGTTATACATATCTCCTACTTTTTAGCTTTTTTCCCCTAAGTTGTTTATTCCAAACTTCTCTGGCTTTTAGAAAACAAAAGCCAGGGAAAAGCGTACTTTGAGGGCAACTTCTGATTGTCTCACAGCCAAAGACCTCCCCTGAAACAAAGCAGGTACGTAGCCAGATTACTCGCTTCAAAGAAGAAATTAAAAAGTTTAAAAAAAATACTGGGAGAAAAACCAAAAATGATATATCAGAAAGTGGACCACATTAAGAATTGGAGTCATGTACTTTATGCAATAAGGAGGAACTAAAAGTTGTTTGATATTTTTTAACAAAAGTCATATTATCAAAGTCTGATTTTTAGGAAATTTAACTTAAAGGAACAGAGGGGGTGGAAACCAGAGGCCAATTGACTAGTATATTACAATAAACAGGTGAATGGGTACATTCCGATTCACCTGTACCTGAAAAAATGTACCTCAGGAACATTTTTATCTCCAGCCACTTGCACTTTTACAGCTTTTGTCAAATTACTAAAAACAATGGATGAAGTCAGTTTCTCCCAATATCCTGGTCAATCCCATGGAAATGCAGGTGATATTAACAAGAAAAGCATAGGCATTGCTTGGAATAAGAATGTGAGAGTTTCAGGGCAGCCATGAGAAAGGAATTTAAGAAAAAAAAAGTCTACAAATTAAAATTTAGCAAGACATCTAGAAAGGTAGGTCTTAGTTTCTGGTCTTTTTTCCATAAAGTTTTTCAAGTATTAATTTCATCTATATTAAAAACCTCCTCACACACAACAAAGTCCAGATAAATATTTCATCCTTTAACGATTTTTTTTAAATCAACAATTGGTCTTGTTGAAAGGTAAACTTAGGCACATTAAAAGTTTAGTGAGTTTATTTGAACATTCAGCAATTCATGAATTGAGCATCATCCGACTGCACGTCGTTCAGCACTTCACTGGGGGAGGAGGAAGAGGGAGAAAACTTGTAGGTGTTTGTAGAAGCAAGCCAAAGAAAATAATTTGATTGGCTAGAATGGAAAGTCTCCGGGTGGCGGTTTGTTGGTGGTTTCTGAGTGGGCCAGCTTTAGGTATTTTTTATTGTTTCTATCGGGCTTCAGTTTTCTTGTGTAGGAACTCAAGATGCTGGAGCCATCTCAGCCTAATGACCTCCCAATTATAAAATAAATAAAAGTCTTCTTATGGGAAATAAAATGAAAACAAACAGAGTAGGAGTGATAACTTGTGTAATTGCCTACATTCATTACAGTCCTTCTATTTTGTGTATGTCAGCCTTAGAATGAGGTCCCATAGATAAGATAATTTTTTAACTTCCCCATGTCTGGTGTTGTCACATACATGTCCCAGATCTACCAGACTGAAAATCCTGTACTTACTTGAACTACTTTCTCTCATATGTGCACCTCATTGAGTCAACAAAACCTTTTTTCTCATTCCTCTTGTTTCCCTGATTTCCCATTCTTTTTCATTACTACTGCCCTCCCACATTTCGTAATTTAAATCTGGAATTCTGCAACCACTTCCTGGTTTGTTCTCACTGGAGTCTCTCTCCTTGTTACACACGGCTGACAAATGGCCAACCAGAATATACTGTTTAGTCTACTTTTCCAAAAACCAATCTATGTGCTTTCCTCTGGACTGAGATCCAAAGCCTTCTAGAAAATGATTCCTTCTTATCTAGTCAACTTTACCCATCATTTCTCAAAAGGGGGATTCCATTCCAGAAAAGAAAATCTAATCTGTTTCATGCTCTTGACTTAATCAGTTTTCACATCTGTGCCTTCTCCATTCACAGTAACACGTTCTTTACTTTCTGCCAATGTATTTTTATCTTTCTTCGTAACTCATCTCAAGGGAGACGTTTAAGCCTCACTTTATGTCAACTAAACACTCTTCACTCTACATTCTCTTTGTGTATGTAACTGTATGTGTAAGTATATGTACATAGGTACTACTATTCACATGCTGCCTTCTAATTTCCTTCTAGTTGCTTCATTCAGATCTCCATGAATATTTTTATTATCTTTTGTTAAGATTTTTATTAGCACTTTTAGTCAATGAAAACTTGAATCTTAGTTGCATAGTTGGTATAATAGATGGAAGACTCATGATTAAATATAATTTCAACAGGATAAATAAAAATTGCAAGATATTTAAGAAATGAAATTAATGAGAATAAATGAAAGTACGGCAAGTGCTGCATATGAGAAGCAGCGAAAAGAGCAACAATGTTGTCATCCCAAGGCAGGTAACCTTGGGATGTCTATTTACTAACTGGATCTCAATTTTCCTAACCTAGAAAATAGATTGGACAAGGTGGTCCCTAATATTTCTTTCAGCTCTGGTCTTCCACGGCAGATGTGTCTTCAGTAATGTTTTTAGTAGGAAAAATTATGACCCCCCAATCATATTCCACCACATTCTGCTCTTCAGGATTGTGACTGCATTACTTCGTATGGCAAAAGGGACTCTGAAACTGTATTAGGTTGGTGCAAAAGTAATTGCAGTCTTTGCCATTACTTTTAATGGCAATGTTTTAATAATTAACATTACTAATAAATTGATCTTAAAATAAGGAGATTATCCTGGATTACCCAGTTAGGGCTAATGTAAGCAAATGAATCTTTAAGAGCAGAAAAGGACGTCAGAGAGATTGGAAGCATGAGATGAACTCTACATAAAAAGCGTCACATGGAAAGCCTGAGAAGAAAACAATGATTCCACCCAGTGAGATTGAAAGAGGCTCGCAAGCCCCAGATGAGAACCACAGCCCAGCAGATATGTTGATTATAGTTAGCTAAGACTCCGAGCAGAGAATCTGACCATGCTGTGTTGACTTTCTTACCTGCAAAACTGTGAGCTAATATAATTATGATGTCTTAATCTGCTAAATTTGTAATAGTGGCACTGGAAAAAATAACACACTTTCAAAGAATCGGGTAATGCATCTTTTGTTTTTCTACACCACGTTCTAAACAACACAGAGTAATCTTGAAATGTCCACAGGGCAGCTGGATATGAAAAACTGCAGCTTATAAAAGAGAAGAAAGCCAAAGATACTGACTTTAACTCATGTGCACAAAAGTGACTGTTGACTCCACAGGAATGGATGTATTTACTACATACATCTGAGAAAAGTTAGAAGACTGGAAGCACATATGACTGAGTCTTTAGGAGTGTCCACAAGACAAAGGAGAAAGAGAAGAAATGGTCAAAGATTAAGATGAGAATAGGAAAACATATATGTTTGGCAACAAAAGTGGCAAAGCTTTGTAAAGAGGAGGCGGTCACACTAGATGGCTTCTATTGTTTCAGTGAAGTGGGAATTAAGATTAATTAAAATTGCTTATTGGGACACTGAGAAGGAAGTTCTGCAGTAGTCTTTGCAGCTAGAGTTCTAGAGCATCTATTACTGATAAAGTAAGGGTGCTCTGTGGAAGTGGGGCTAGACAGATTTTGTATGAGCCAGGGGTATAATAGCATCTGCGTCTTCCTCCAGGGTATAATATGAGCCAGGCCAGGAGAGTGGTATGTGACAGGCGATTTTGCTCCAAGCTTGGGTACTAGTACATTGCATACAGCAAAAAATCAATGAAGGAACAATAAACTAAACAATGGCTAGAACAAAGACTATATTTTTTGGAAAGTTTTTATTACAGAAAGGAGCAAGGTGAATGCCTGGTTGAAGTTAGGAGAGTTAAATCAATTCAGACCCCAGCAAGAGGGGCAAAAAGACTTTATGGTGCTAGGAAAATAGAAGAGGTGACAAACAGCCTTTCTGACTGCAGTACTCTTCCACATAGATCATCATATTCAGTCTCAGCAACTTTAAAGCAGAAACTACTTATGCTCATTTTCCAAATAATTTCTATTCCAGAAACAGAAATTCAAAAGTTTATATGACTTATCCAAGATCACACAGCAGGTCAGAAGCATAACTTGGGTTTAAAAGCTTTGCATCTTCCTCTAAGTTCTGCCGAGGTTAAATGTCTGGAAAGTGATGTAAAAGAGACAAGAATCTCAGATTACAAAGCCTATGCCCTCCCTACCTCAGTACAGCATTTTCCAAAACTACATTCTTAGTCATATTTAAGTTCTTTAATATGCATCTTTCTATTCATTGCTCATTTTATTCTCATGCCAAACATGTGGATGTGAAAATTTTTATTCCCATTATATAGACAAGGAAAATTAGGTTTGGAGAATTGTAAATGATCTAACCCAAGCAGTGCAATCAGTTAAAGAGTTAGCACTCTTATGCCAGCTTTAACCTTACCACTAGCATTGCTTTTCCCCAGTAACAACCAGACCTATATTCTTATCCTCGTTTCCCCTTAATTGTTCTACTCTCTCTTCCTGTCCTGCTCATGCACTTAAAATCCCAGCATCAAAGTGTCTGTTTCCCACTTAGTATTATGAGTTTTCCAACTTCGTAAGATAATTGTCACAGCCATCATTTGGTCTCCCACCAGAGCCCAGAAGCCTTTGGATCCAGCTACTTCTCCCTCTTAGACAGAGATCACCTTCTTTAGAATGAGAAGTGGGGTTTGGGTATTGTATGTCCTCCTCACACTGTTTCAAATCATATGGAACTGATGCAGTATAATGGGGATACTTTCAGAAGCCTGGCAGCTTGTGTAAAAAAGCTGACTAAGTTAATCTGTGTGTGAAATGGGAGAATGCCTTGGGGAACATGACACAGTTTTTAAAAGAGAAAAAATAATAGATACTATAGAGGAGAAGAGAAAAGAAAATGAAAGAGAGGAAAATGTGGAAGAGAGAAATGGAGAGAAAATTTCCTAAAAATCAGAGGAAAAACTGGGAGCTCGCTATATGGAAATAGATTTTATGAGAATAACTTTAAAAACAAATATAGATAATAATAAATTATCTTTATGTATTTAAAGGCAGACTAAAAAATGCATTCTTTCTCCATTTCCCTCTCCCCCTCCTTCAGTTATCAGAAAATTTGTTAGATAAAATACATCTAAAAAATAATAAACAAAGGTTTACTTTTTCTACATGACTTTGAAATACCTCTTTATTCCCAAGTTTCCATGGAAGAGGATGTAATTACATAACTGTGAATATCTACTATTTCTTTTATATCTTTTCTTGATGTATTCCACCCTCTCCTTCAAAACTAATGAAATGAGAATAGGTAGGAGTCGACCCATGGAAGGTGAGTAGGTACCATCAGCCACTATATGTATGAGGCCAGGAGATGCCACAGCACAGCCTGGGGAGAAAATGCCTCAATAATGGCCAAGACAATATTGATCATTTCTAGCCTTTGAAAAATACAATGAATCAGAGGCAACATCTGATACTCCACTGGATTTCAGTGACTTTAGGAAATGAGCAAATAATATGCAATTTTCTTTGTATATAGGTAGTGAGCTTTTTTGAAATCAGAGCAATTCTCCCTCCAAAATACTCTTGAAGATAATCTGTTTTCCCGGATCTCTCAGGGCTCCCTTCAAAAACAGGATTTTGAACCTGCTGTGGCCTGACTCTCAATTGTGATATGTAGGCTCCCTCTACTGGACATAGGGTTAGTTGCAGCCAGTGTGCGTTTTTAATAAACTTTGAGTTGCTATAGCCTTGTGACTTATGTATGATTATGGTTAATGAAGTGAGTACCAAGGATAATGCTTAACTCACTCTCTCTCTCTCTCTCTCTCTCTCTCTCTCTCTCTCTCTCACACACACACACACACACACACACACACACACTCATTCTTCTCTGAAAGTCTAGAATGTAGTTGTCTAGTATGAGTAATTTAGCACCATTCTCTATTTTCATTGTGCTTGCTCACTGTCGATCTGTAGGACTTTTTTTCTCATTTCACTAACTAGAATAAAATTTATGGGTTGGGGATTCAGAATTTATTTTTTTCATTAATTTACTTTTAAATTTTTGTAGGTACATAGTAGGTATGTATTTATGGGGTACATGAGGTATTTTGATACAGGCATGCAATGTGAAATAAGCACATGATACTGACCCAAGTTTCAATGACAAGTCTCCACTTATTGGATTGAAAGCATGTGTTTTCCACTTATTATTTGTATTACTTTGAGTCAGTTAATTTCTCAGAGCCTTGGATTCCTGATCTTGGGAAATAAAACAATAGATGTTCCTAAGGTTGTTGTGATAATTAAAAGACAAACCATATGTCAATGATACACACATTTTTCTGGCACAGTAGAATATGATTCTCTAAGCAGTTAACAAATGCTAATTTCCTTTTCATTTGCTGACCTCTCTGTGTGGCCAGGTCAATGGATTTAACTAGAAATATGTGACTCGCATTAGCAAAAACAGTTAGACTTGAAATTATTTCAATTTTAATAAACTCTACCCAAATGAAGAAGGCATATATTTTCAGCATCCTCTCTGACCAGGCAATAGGCTAGGAGCACAGACTGTAAGAAGAACTCAGATATCGTCGCTGGACTCCTCTCATTCTCTCCAGGAATACATGGGGAGGGGAAAATATGTTTCTTGCTTCTGTATCAGCTTCTGCCCTATGGCATCCCTGGTACTTCTCATTGTAATTGCTCAATCGATGTTTATTAAAATAATCTTCAGTCATCTGTCTTGCTCTCCACCTTCTCCTATGTAAAGCATAAAATGTATGTCTTTCAAATCCCGGACATCCTGCCATTAAACACATACTTATTTTTCCACTCCACATCTCTCTTTTCCCATTCCCTTCTCTCAACCCTTTGAATACACTTTAATGATGTTGCCTTCTCACATTTTACCTTGCATGCTGGGAGCTCCAGATGAAAGATGGAGCAAATATCTTGCTCCATTAGATCTATACACTGTATTGTCAATATTTCTCCCTTTTGAATTATGTTATCCCACAGCAAAGACCATCATATACCAACATAGAGAAATAAACATGTGAGCTTAAGACTCACTCGAACCTAGAGAACACAGCACATTGTCTTAACATGCCTTGAACAAATAGCACCAAATACAGCTATAACCAGGACAAAGAAATCAGAAATCTCTGGATTAGTGATTTACAAACTCCTGGACTCAGGAGTTTGTAAATATCTGGAGGAATCAAAGCATGTTGTCAAAGTCTAATGCACAGTTCATTCCTTACAACTTTATTAAAATTATAGCATAAACTTCACCATAGAAATGTACTCTGTAGGCTGGTTGCGGTGGCTCACATCTGTAACCCCAGCACTTTGGGAGGTTGAGGAGGGGAGACCACTTGAGCCCAGGAGTTTGAGACCAGCCTGGGGAACATAGCAAAACCTCATCTCTATCAAAAGAAAAAAAAATGTGCCAGGCAACGTTGTGCACACCTGTAGTCCCAGCCACTCACAAGGCTGAGGTGGGAGGATTGCTTGAGCTTGGGAGGTTGAGACTGCAGTGAGCCTTGATCACATCACTGCACTCCAGCCTGAGCAACAGAGCAAGATCCTGTCTTTAAAAAAAAAAAAAAAAAAAAAAAGGAAAAGAAAAGAAAGAAATACACTCTGTGTTGATTTGCAGTAAAAACAAAACAAGACAACAAAATTAAATGAAATGCATATTCCGTCACACATCAAAATAGCTCTTTATCCTCAAAACCCTTTATCAAATCAAATAGTTGTTGTTTCCTCTTTAGAGCTTCCAAAATGATAATCTAAACCATGACTCTCCAAGAGAGGGTAAGGAATATAATAGTCACTAACAAATCCTAGAACTATTTTTTGTTAGTTTGTTTGTTTGTTTCGCTCTTTTCACCCAGGCTGAAGTGCAATGGCGCAATCTTGGCCCACTGCAACCTCTGCCTCCTGGGTTCAAGCAATTCTCCTGCCTCAGCCTCCCCCCGAGTAGCTGGGATTACAGAAGCCCGCAACCACACCAGGCTAGTTTTTGTATTTTTAGTAGAGATGGGTTCCACCATGTTGGCCAGGCTGGTCTCAAACTCCTGACCTCAGATGACCCACCCGCCTTGGCCTCCCAAAGTGTTGGGATTACGGACATGAGCCACTGTGACCAGCCGAGCCATTTTTGTGTCACTGTTCATCTGACTTGCATTTTCCTTTTTGTTAAGTCTCTCTAAAAATCACATCTTAAATCGTCTTAAATTGATGGACTGTGAGCTTCATCAATGCAGGGATGGTATTGGTCTTGACCTCCAAGGCTTCCCTAGTACTTATTGCAATGCAGCAGGCACACAATCCCAGTACTTATTGCAATGCAGCAGGCACATAATCCACAATTTATAAATTCAGTTGAACTAAACAGCATCTTTTCTGAAGATATTTTTAATTTGGATATTATCATGTGATCATGGTAATAGCATGATTCAAAATAAATCAGTAGAAGACCCTAGGGCCTTCAGATCATTTCAAACTATAACCACCACCAAAGTTAAGTTTGAAAATGGTGGCTGCGACAAGGGCTGGGAGTGGAATCCACTACTGTAATGATTTTTTGCCATTCCCTAATGTCTTCCTGCCTCCCTGCAGCTCTTTGAGTTTTTACACTTGTTTCTCTTAGTCACACATACTAACAAAAAGAGAACAATCGAGTCAGACATCCTCTGCCACAGTTAGAATTTCAGTGCAGACGTGCTTTATATATGGATCCCCATGAAGAGGAAAACGATTCAAGCCCACAGTCACTCTTAATATCCATCTAAGTCTTCATCTGGCTGCACTTCTCTAGATTGACTATGTGTCTTTTCTGATGTATCTACCTGGTAACCTTGCTTGGCTGGAAACTATTATATTTTCTGGCATCTCAGCACTACAGAGAAGTCACAAAGTATGTTTCTGACTTCCTCTTCACACCAACAAAGATAACATTTGGGACTCTGAGAATCAGAGAAGGGACCAGGCACCCCACAAGAATATCAGCCATGAGAAACTGAACAAATTAAGAGATCTGGACAAAATGAGGGACATCGCTGGCATAAAAAAGTCAGAAGTCTAAAGCCGGTCTAACAGACACGCCAAGACCCAAGGTGAGTTATAACAAGGCAGGATACAACAACATCCACATAGCAATGAATTTGGAGCCACCTGTTCTTAGGCCAAGGAGCACAAGCTAGAGAGCAAAATTAAGGAAATGACATCTCATATTTATTTTTGACTCACACTGATATTTTGTTTTTCCATGGATATGCTACCTTTCCTTCTCTGGATTTCTACTTTCCAACTTCATACAATTTCTATTATGCTTGTCTTTCTCTCCTGTTCTCTCTCTCTCTCTCTCTCTCTCTCTCTTTCTGGATGGGGGTGGGGGTGATGTTTGCAATGTGTTCTGCATCTGTGTCCCTGTGTTTTGTCAGGGAGATATTTGTTCTCAACTTTCCCAATATGTTCTCCAAACGCAAAAGATATAAACATGATGAGAAGCTCCATTATTGCTTGATCCATTAATTACTTTTAATATTCATTAGAATCCTAGCTGAAAATTATGAGAAGCAGGAAGGAAAATGATAGAACTGCACTAAGAAGAAAAATGTTCTTTGTTTTCTATCAAAGCCATTGTTATTTACTCTCAGGATTGCACACTGCTTTTAGCTCTCTTCCTGCATGGAAATCTTCAATGGTCCAAATAGTCTTAACATTGAAACTCAGGTAGTTTCTGTGGTTAGTGATGGAGGTAGATATTAAAGGGATTATATCTGTAATGCACAGGATCCAAGTGGATATGTCACATAAACAACTGGAAATAGGAATCTGGAGCTCAGAAAAAAAGCTGAAGAGGAAAATGCAATGTCTTGCGTTATAGATGGTCTATAAAACCAGAGAATTGGGTGAGATAAGCTTAATAAGGCAATAGAACATGAAACGGAACGAGGACCCTGAAATGAGGCTTGGAGAAACGTAGAGGACTACGTGCTCACAAACAGGGTGTTCCCCATAAGTCCTGCTCTCGCAAACGAAGCAGGGCGTTCCCCATAATTTTCCCGTGGGTCCCCCTTTTTTTATTTACCTGCCCGGGGTGTTCCCCCTCCGCTTCCTTGCTCTCGTGGAGCCACAGACCCTGCTCTCTGCGCCAGATGTTGGGGTCCGCGTGTTTCCTAAACAAAGGCATGAACACACAAGACAACACAACAAGACAAGACAAACATGGCAGCTGCCTCGAATGGCGCGCTCTGCTTTATTTTATAAAGTCGTTTGTGGAATGTTGCCAAGTCACAAGACACATTGTTGTTTTTTTGACCTTTCCCTGACTTTCTGGATTTTCAAAATGTTTACACATAAACAAGCCCCCAACGCCCTGCTTCGTTTGCAAGAGCAGGACTTATGGGGAACGCCCTGCTTCGTTTGCAAGAGCAGGACTTATGGGGAACGCCCTGCTTCGTTTGCGAGAGCAGGACTTATGGGGAACACACTTTGCGAGCACGTAGTCCTCTACAGAGAAATTCACACATTTACAAATCAGGAGGCAATAAAAAGAAACTGAGGAGCAGACAGAAAGAGGAATACCATCATGCAAAAGTGGTGTCACGAAAGATAGTGAGGAAACTACTGCAAGAAGAAAGGCAAAAGCAACTGCACTGAAAGCTTCTTAGAGGTAAAAAAAAAAATGAGTGAATTTGGCAATATGCTGATCACTGGCAAATTTAGCCAGAAACATGCCAATGGAATGATGCTGTATATAAGCCAGCTTAGAGAGGGACAAGTTGTGAAGTGGAGAAAATCTTTTCTAATTCAAATTTAAAATAATGTAATGAAAGATCATTTAGAAGGGTCAGGCCCAGTGGCTCACTCCTGTAATCCCAGCACTTTGGGAAGCCAAGGCAGGCAGATTGCTTGAGCCCAGGAGTTCGAGACCAGCCTGGGCAACATGGTAAAACCCTATGTCTACAACAAATACAAAAATTAGCTAGGCATGGCAGTGCACACATGTAGTCTCAGTTACTTGGGAGGCTGAGGTGGGAGGATCACCTGAGCCCAGGTGGCAGAGGCTGTAGTGAGCATTGACAATGCCACTGCACTCCAGCCTGCATAACAGAATGAGACTACGTCCGCCCCCAAAATACATAGAAAGATAAAAGAACATTTGTAATAATTAGTAGGATGTGAGATCATTGTGGATAGCATGGTCTTTTTGTGAAGGGCAGAGAAAAGATATGAGTATAGCTTGATGGTACTGCAGTATCAAGGGTGTGTGTTTGCTTGCTTTGTTAGTTGATGTAAATGCTGATGACAAAGACACAGTACAATAGATTGTGCATATATTTCTGTGTAATAACAGATGGAACCATGTCTCCCAAAAAGAGGAGGTAATGGGTAGGCAGACAAAGAAACCTGTCCCATTTGCTAGCTTGTATTTTCTTTAAGGATAAAGTTGCCTATAATAGCGCTACATTTTCCCGTGAAAGCATATACCAATACCACCAATACATGTTACAATGCCCTACGAATAAACAAAATTAACTTGTTGAAAATTTTAAGTGACCAGGCTGTATGTAATTTCAGATTGATAGTTTTAGCATGGTCTCAAAAAATATAACACTAGAGAAGGAGATACAATAAATGTAAGGAAATATTTCACAGCTACATTGCAGGACAGTTTTCTGAGATTTTTAAAATATTTATTTTGGGACTCAGTCTAGCCCCTGAACAGCTTCACAGCACTGTTAGTGTCTCTTCCGGTGGTATTGTCAAATACTATTATAGTAGATGCCAATTAACCATACTGCCATCGGTTTAAACAAAATATTAGCATACTGTGTGTGTGCATGAGTATGTATGCAAGCTTTAAACATGGCTGATGTGCCAGAAAGCAACATTTCAGTGCCTGAAAAATGCAACCATGATATAATTATGTCTGCTCATGAGCATATTCTTGGATGGAAAAATATCTATCATCTTTTTCAGGTTCAATTTTTAAAATTTGTGATCACCATCAATTTACTCAAAAATAACAGCCCTGCTATTGCTTTTAACAATGGTAGTGTGGATGCAGAGTTATTCATTGATAATATTTTCACATTGTTACATTTGACATTATCTGCCTAAATATTTCTGAGAACCAAAGTATTCTTCAAAATATTCTGTAATTTTATAAACACTATTTCATAATGCAAGAGTTGTGATGTCATTGAAGATTCAACTTTGAGTGTTGCTTAGTATCTAGAATTTGGTTTAAAGTTAAATAGTGGCCGGGCGCGGTGGCTCAAGCCTGTAATCCCAGCACTTTGGGAGGCCGAGGCGGGCGGATCACAAGGTCAGGAGATCGAGACCACAGTGAAACCCCGTCTCTACTAAAAATACAAAAAATTAGCCGGGCGCGGTGGCGGGCGCCTGTAGTCCCAGCTACTCAGGAGGCTGAGGCAGGAGAATGGCGGGAACCCGGGAGGCGGAGCTTGCAGTGAGCCGAGATCGCGCCACTGCACTCCAGCCTGGGCAACAGCGTGAGACTCCGTCTCAAAAAAAAAATAATAATAATAAATAAATAAATAAATAAATAAAGTTAAATAGTAAGGATCAGTTCAGGAATTTAAAAAGTGCTCAGGTCCCATGTTGCAGATAATTCTCACAAGGGTAGTAATCATGTACTGAATACGCTATGGCTAGAGATAATAAATATATGTATATGTACGTGTGTACTTATATAAATGTGTGTAAATATATATGAGTGTGTTTTTATACATATGTTATAAGCCTGGTGTAAACACTTTTTCCAAAATACTCTCATAAAAATGACCACTGTACTGAAGGGCATTGCTCTTTCACATCCAATCCACAATCTCCAAGCAAACAAGACAAAGGAGGGAGCCAAAGCCCCTCCCTATGCACTGGGGATTTATAGATAATAAAAATATGTTAATGCTGCTGCTTAAAAAAAAAAAAAAAAGTATTGCGGGCCCAACCAATGAAGAAGAAGAATTTTTTTTATAGATCCAAAAACATTTCTTGAAAAAAAGATGCCTTGACCTGTGATGTAATACATCTTTCTCTAGGAAGGCTGTCCTATGCACCACCCAGGATGCATGGCAACTGGATGATATATATTATAGATATAGATATAGATATAGATATAGGATATAGACATAGGTATAGATATAGATGTAGATGGATGGATAGATAGATTCAGAGGCAAGACACTGTCATTTGTAGTGCAGATTGCTTGAGCCCAGGAGTTTGAGACCAGCCTGGGCAACATTATGAAACCCCATCTCTACAAAAATGAAAAAATTAGCTGGGCATGGCAACACACACCTGCAGTCCCAGCTACTTGGGAAAATGAGATATATAAGTTATCTGCAAAAATTCAATGAAGAGATTTTCATAACATTTATTTTGGAAAGAGTAAAATTCCACAAAGGAATGGATGAATAGATTGCAGAATAGTCACCAAATGGAATATTATACACTGATGAGAAATAAACAATACTGAGTGAAAAAGAGAAAGTCCCAGAAAACTGCATATATTTAATACCATTTTATAAAGCTTTAAAATAAGTGAAACACAGGAAATTATTATTAGGATACATATGACATAGGTATTTTATTAAAAACCAAGTGAATATTAAATAGAAAATTTAGAATAATGGTTACCTCTGAAGAGAGAAAAGGGGATGAGATAAGAAAGGAATATATAGGTAGATGTAAATTAGGGCAATATTCTAGTCTTTAGGTTGAATATTCATGATAAAATTTTGCTTTGTAATCTATATGACATACTATATATGTGTGTGCAAATATACATATGTATATATAAATAATTATTTAAATGAAAATAAAGTAGAATAAAAGTAAAGTCTTAGCACTAATAGGTTTTATTTCCCTAATATATTGAAAACAAGATATATTTAAAACAGTACAGAGTCTTGGCACTGAGAATTTATTGTATAGGAAGCAATCTATAAGCCTATAACATCTGGAAGATAACATTTATGCCCTACTCTGTGTTTTGTATCACTGATTTTTTCTCTAAATTTCTGCAATATGCAGGATGCAACACTTAGTGCTACATACCAATACCAAAGAAATGAACATTGAATTGTCTTTTCATAACTAAGGATCAGGTAACTTAGAGGTTGACGATTTTATTATATTATAAACTGGTGTATGCAGGAATATTACACAGTCCAGATTAAGCCATGACACTGTTTTGTAACTGTTGACTTTCTTTGCTCTTTTCTAAAAAAACATAGCATTCTTGTTCCTCACAAGTAAGAAGTCATAGAAATGTAGAATACAGCCCAATAATTGAAATGAAAAGCTAGGCTAAGTAGGAATCTGTTACTATGTTATGTCTCCGAAATTCCAGCAACTCCTGATTATATCAAGGGGCGCCAACCAAATGTGCATTTTTCAACACTTATTCACCTCTATCATCAAAAGACTCTGTCTCTAAAATTTTATTAATTACTGCTCAAATTCTTCCAGGAGACTTATGATAATTACTACTGCTTCAGCCGAGTTACAAATCTACTACATCAATTTTAGCCAAAAGATACATGTCTCAAAAAAAAACAATTTTTCTTCTATGTAAAAGGCTTGATTCAATTATCTGGGAAAGCTGGTTTTCCTAGGTGGGAATAGGCATTGGGTAAACTGCCTCAACTCCTTCAGCCTTTTAGTACAGTAGTTGTTTAAAATGTGGACGTCTCGTTCCTTTGAGAATATGATAGCTATCTCTCTCATCAGAAATACAAATAGTCATATGTAGCAGATGTGTTTCACTTTTTGGGCTTAGGTATCCCTGAAGCTCACTCATGGGCTAAGGATCTGTGGACTTGCATTGCTGTGATTCATCGGGCTGATGCTCACACTTTCTTTGGAAGAACATGAATAATGAGGGTGAGATTTAGACTGAGTGTTTATGATCTCTTGTTTCAGTTACTACAGCCATATGCTATCTATCTGGTTTCTGTACCTGCAGTCTTATCAACCTCTGTCCTCTGCACTGCTACAGTAGTGATATCTCTAAAGAAAGTGTAATCATTTCACACACACATCTACCCCTCGACTCCCTACTGAAAAATGTCTAAAGTTCTTTATCAATATTCCATTGCAAAGCATCCAAGCCCCTTGATGATCTAGCCTCTCCTGCTTCCTGGGCCTCACCTTTCACTCTGCCCTCCTAGGGCCTACCCAAGTTGCTAGGCAATCTCCTACTCCAAGCCTTTGCACATTTGTTCCCTCTATCTGGAATATCACCCTACGTCTTTATTATCATGGGAATTATTATGATTTGTCTGCATTTCTTGAAGATCCAGAGTGGGTTTCACCTCTTTCAGGAAGCCCTATGTAGCCTTTCCACTGTAGAAAAGAAAAAACAATGTATGTGTGGAATGAATTAATGAAAAAACTAGCTGTCAGGAATGATGTAGTTTAGAAAAAGAAAAACTGAACTTATTGTCTGAAGATGTTTTTCTGGCCTAGAATCAGTTACTAATTCACTACAAATCCTTGAGAAGGTAATTTTCTTTCAGAGTTTTATTTTATGGAAAAATGAGGTGATTGGACTAAAGCTTCTCAAAGATCCCCTTTGACTCTAAATTTCACCTTTTATAAAGCTTCGTTCTTAGCATCTTTCCCTCTATGGGATGTACTTTTCTGATGTGTTGTGTGATTAGAAGAGAGAGAGAAGGAGGAGGAAAGTTGTACGTACACGGTACATGTATTCAACGTGAAGATACCCAGTAATATCTGTGGGTAACATCGATGACAAGCTTTTATTTCAATTACATTTTCCTGCTGTGAAGCATAAGTAAAAAATTTCATTACACTCTTTTCTGTCATTTTATAAGTAAGAAAGAAGTAAGCAAAGGAGAGAAACGTTGCTTATCAACTTACATTCCTCAATTCATTTTCAAAACAATTATCATGGTTCCTAAAATGGTTTTTCTGACAGAAAATGGACTAGAAAAAAATATATTCCTACCCATAATACTTAAAAACGAGAACAAAGACCTCGTCTGTTTTGTTACAGTTTCCTCTATGCCAGATATGTATTGGTTGCTCAGTGAGTATTTGTTGAATGAAGTATCCGATCGCCATTCTATTCACAGGTATCAAGAAGATCACAGCTCAGGGTGGATATGAGATGCAGAAGAATTTCACTAATTTGATCTTCAATATTTCAAAATATGTATTTTGGTATGGGCTGGACGGAGTATTTATAACTAAAGGTTTTATTAAGTTTAGCTGCTCTTAAAATTCCCGAAGGCAAGTTTAAGAACAATCCAGGAAAAAATTCAAATTTTCTTTTTAAAAGTAACTATTTACTTATAAGTGATCAATGTGTTAATTACATTTGTTTTAAACCTATTCACTGAGGTAATCACCGTAAAGAATTGTCTTATGGCACTCTTTGAAACCTGTGTCTGTATGAGATGCTAATGTATTCTTCTTTCAGCAAGGTGTTCAGTTGAAACTCCTGATTTGAATATAAGATATTAAAGTATGCATATTTTCTGTATAAATGCATTTTCTCCTAAAATATGTTTTCAGATCACCGACAGAAATAGCTATGTTACATATACAGAATGCTAGATGTTTAAGTGTTTGATTGACCATAAGGATTAATGAGTCACTGTATCTGGTTTCAATCTAGTAAAATTAATAAGAGATACAGTGAAGGATAAAATATACCATATGTATGTCACGGCAAATATTACTCTTTTCATGTATAGAAGGCTGGATGAGAGAAGCATGGGATCTCTTTCCTAGCATGGTAATCAGAGAAGTTGTCACAAAAAACGATAGGATATAACCTTGCCCTTAAAAGATGGATATAGTTGTAATAAGCGAAAAGGAAGAGGAAGACATTTCTGGTAGTGAGAATTGCCTGAGAAGAGCAGAGAATCTGGTTGGCACAGAGCACGTATGAGGAACAAGGACATGTATTTAGTGGGAGCATAAAGTTGGAGCTTCAGCAGCAAAGGCCAGAGCCAGATTCTGGAACACTCTGAAAGCCAGATTCAGAGTATGGACTTTCATTCTGTACTCAGTGAGCATCCAGTGAAAATGGACTATTGAATGGAGAGACCAGAAGCAGGACTTTGAGTTACAATGTTGTATGACTCAGTTATGACTTGTGACAAAATCATGGTGATGGTAGTCTAAATAGAAGAATGACGAAGGAAGACACTTCGAAAAGAATCACTGTAGTTTAGAAACCATTCTTTCTGGAAAATAATGCAAAAAAAAAAAAAAAAAAAAAAAGGGAGTGAAAAACAAACCCAAGTTACTGAGAAAATGATGATGACAGAAAAGACAGGTCAGGAGGGGAAGTGGATTCACCATGAAGATGATAAAGCTGTTTTGTTGTTTTGTTTTTGGGGGTGTTTTTCACCCAAGCTTTGGTTTAATAATTCCAAATTCCTCTGTACCAAACTTTATACTTCAGATTCACTGCAGCTGCATGTAAATTTCACATGCATTGTGTCTTAAAAATTGACACATATATATATATATATTTTTATATATACACACACACACACAGACACACACATAGTTATACATATTTTGGGGTACATGTTATATTTTGATACATATATACAATGTGTAATGATCAAATGAGGGCAGTTATCATATTTATTACCTAAAACATTTATCTCTTTTTTGTGCTGGGAACTTTATAATTCTTATCTTCTAGCTATTTTGAAATATATAATATATTATTATTAACTATAATTTCCATACTATAATATTGAATACTAGAACTTATTCTTTCTATGGAAGTATATTTTTGTGTATTTTTTAAATATTTATTCCCAATATGCTGAAATTCAGATAAATAACAGAGGGTCAAAAAAATTATGGCCAAGTAGAGGTTGAGCTCGAGTTCAAAGTTCAGGAATAGGTTTCCAGCTGGTTATGCTGATTCTTTGTGATTTCTGATGATGTGCTCATTACCACAGTCTCAGGACCAGTTACACAATGCATGTGAGTATTTATCTTGCTAGAGAAATATCTCTAATTGGGAACCTAATCCACCCACCCCTTACATCTACCACTACCGTGTTCTCTTGGGTCACCAGGTTTTGCCTAATTTAGTTGAAAATACTGTAAACCCAAATTAATGCATCATAATTCAGGAGTTTAAATTAAGGTATAATTGCAATATTTGAAAAGTAAACTTGTAATTAATATACTAATTGATGTAAGAGTAATCTAGGACCCTGAATGTCTACCTGTGTCTAATGGCAGACCAGTTACACCCAGTTGACCCATAAAACAAAAATGCCATGATTCCTTTTTCAAAGAATTTAGAAGCTACAGCAGAGATTTACTTTCTGTCACTGTTATTTCAGCCCCTTAGCTCTACTGGAAATAGTACTTCTCTTTTTAGTGGAAGAGGCTGATTTAGTTGTCTGGGGTCCTCAGGCTGCAGGGAGCATTCTTGCCCTCTGTATTGACCATTAATGTGCTCAAGATCCTTCCTAGGTAGTGAGAAATTATTTCCTTTCTTCCCACGAAGCCTGGGATGTCATGAGGAAGCATCAAACCACTTATTTTCATCTTCAGATTTAGAAAGTACTAAATCAGTTTAATGCTGATTTCCTCCTAAAAAGCAGACAGGTGAATTAGAGAGACGAATGAAAAACTGTTATGACTCATTCACGTATCCTTTTCAGAGATTTTTATCACAGGCCTCCGAAATGTTTATTAAGAATGTAAACCTTTGTTGACTCCATTTAGCCAGCAGTCTGGAAAATGTCAGTGATAAGTAGTATTCCTTGAGGAGCTCAGCATATATTCTTCTTCTCTTCCTTGATAATTCCAGAAATACCATGGAAGGGGTAATAATATCTACAGTAATGAGTGTGCCTTGGGAAATCACTAAACTATAAAATTCACAAGAAAGCACATTTCATCTCTTTAAATACATTCCATTGCCTCTCTACTATGTTCAAACTCAGAGAATTTCAAAATGCAATCATTGTTCTGGCCAGTTGAGGGCGGAATTGCCTTTCTTTTTGCACATACATCATGCCTAATGCTTTTGGGAAACAGGAACCATCAAACCATCTGCCGAAAGGGGGCACTCGGCTAAGGAAGGAAAACGAGAATGGTCAGGCAAGTTGAAAAGCTTCAGCACAAAGCAAGCCCAGTTTCGTGAAGTATGGAAAAAAAAATGACATTTCATGCATCAAACTCAAGAGCTGTATCTGATGGAAGAATATATTATGCTTACAGAACAAACAGGTGACTCTCTGATTTTGTCAATTTGTGTGGGTGGGTTTAATTAACCTTTTCTTTGGTAATTTTTAATACTTAGCTAATTTCCGCAAATCCATGTCAATTAAAAAAAGAAACCGTAGAAGGCTGATTTAGAGTTTCTCAGCCTAATAGTACATTGATAGGGACTGCAGTGGATTTGGTAATTAATTTCTCATCACAGTTTAGGTATGAAATAATGTGAAAGAAAACTGATAGTGTATTCTGGGACTGTTACGTATTTTCTACCCTAATCATTAATAATTCAACACCAGCAACTTTGCAGATCTCACCAAATAACTTTGTAATGTAAAACACCTAAAATATTTATTTGCCGGACTCCTTTTTCATGGAAGAGTCGAAGGTTACTTGGAGGATGTCAATATTTACCTGGTACACCCATGACTTCCTCCATTTTCAAATTCAACTACACACTGCAATCTGGAGCAAGCTGGGCTTGATAAGAATCACCTCTGCTACTGGAAACTATGCATTTCTATAGTGCTGCTTCCTCTTGATTTTTTTCTTTCACTGCTTTTTGAAAGTTCATGATATGGCCATTGAATCATAAAGTCAACATATAACTGGATCACAGTCTTTATCCCAAGAGATTTATATGCTTAATTTATTTGGTAACCCTCTAGATAAGTAAGTCCTTTCACTAAAGTGGCCATGGATCTTAGGGCCCTCTCTTATTGAAGGAAGCAACAGTGCCCAAGAAATTCTTGCGCATCTCAAAGTGCAGGAGGGGAAATGCCCATAAAGAGACCAATTCATCAACATTATAGACGTGAGACCAGAAGTGAGATTACAGACAACTCAATTTATACTCTATCACCAGACTAATCTTGTTAAAGCGTAGATTGATTCAAGGAGCTATCCTCCCCTTTATATATAGACTCAAGCCCATCTTCTTTGGCCTGATATTGACAGCCCTCTTTGAATTCACACCAGCCAGCTCTCTCACCCTTCTTCCTGCTGCCCTTGAGCTCCAGTCAAACTGAGCCAAGGAAGTTCAAGATTTACATTTAAATCCCTTCACCCTGACCAGGGCCCTCTCTCTAGAATTCAACTGGCATGAAGAGTGACCAGATTTAGTAAAAGCAGTTTAGCTCCCTAATTCCACATGTCTATGTGCATTCTTGCTGCCTCAACCTAAATAGAGCTCTGTCATAAAGTCTTCCTCAATGTCGTTCAGGTGCTCCATACCCTTTCTCAGAAGGCATTGCATCTAGCCTCTCTTATGACATTTTTCTACCTCAAAATGTAGTTATTTATAGACATATATTTTCTACCAGCCATAAGATGATTGAAAGTAGAATCCATATCTGATACATCTTTTTATCCCAAAAAATATTTAGTGCAATATCCAGCACACATATGCACTCAATAAATATTTACTAATTGAATTATCTAATAAATGAATGAATGAATTTAAAGTTGATGCTAAACCAAAGTTATCCTCGAAGATGTCTAATACACCTAATGATATTCAAGTAATTTTCCTTTACAAAAAGTTAACTATAAGTCAACCTCTAAACTCAGAAGAGTTATCACCTTGTTGAAGAGCAGTTGCTTGGTCCACTGGGTAATAGCTTGTGTGGCTGTTTTGAAAGGAGAGAGTATAAAAAGTTATGAAAAGCCTAAGTCCCTTTACAGGAAATCGTCATTCTTTTTGAAAAAAAAAAAAATATGGAAAACATATTTGAAATACCATGTGGTTCCCAGAAATCTGAACACAACTGCAGTTACCAACCATAAAAATAGCAATAGTTATCTACCTGAAATTGTCATACTCAGTCCCTGTGCTTGATTTTGACAGATTCCTCTGCATAGAATTCATGGATTTCTAGTGAAGTGTAGAGCTAGAACCCCAAGGAAGCAAGTTGAGATTCTATAACATTTAAGCCATGTCTATATTTTACACTGGTATTACACAACTATTACACACAATATATGTTTATATTAAATATTTATTATGAAGATGAGTTTCAGTTTTGCAGTAGGATTTGAGATTTGAAATATTGCAACTTTGCAATAAGAAACAAGTAAAAAAAAAAAACAGAAACAAGGAAAAGGCAGATTTTAATTTGGCAATAGTGTTGAGGAATAATAAATTGTTTTTTAAGCATCCTTTAGTACTTTATGAAGAATTTAATATGTATTTACTCTCACCATCTACCCTTTTGTTAGCCAAATATGTATTTTTTTAAGTTTCTCTATAATCTTCAAAGCAGATGCATATTTAAGCACCTTAAAAGCAAATAATCCATCTTGATCATGCAATAGTTGTTTTGGGCATTGTGAGAGGTTGAATGGATATGCAAGATATCATATTAGCCTTCTCCAACTAGATGGAAAGACAATTTCACCACAGAGACAAATTAGTAAATGTTTATGCCAATATATCATTAAAAATTAAATAAACGGCATAGATCAATGTGTACTCAGGATAGGAAGAACCAGTGATGACATCAAAGTTTTTAAAAAATTGATTGGCATTTCACCTGAGTCAAGACAGATCTGAGTAAGCTAGGATAGGATAAACATGGAATATTTATAAAATAAGGGCAATTAGGCAATGTTAAGATTGAGAGTGTCATATTTATTGGATGGTAGAAAAACTGTTACATGTTTAGCATTTATTGAGCATTTACAATGTGCCAGGCATCAAACTATATATCTACTTAAAGTGATCCTATGAATATTAATAATAGTGACTCTTAAAGTATATTCCCCGAGCAAGCTTGGAAACTTACTAAAAATATAATACAAATTATTAGATCCCACACCAGACTTACTAAATCAGCAATTCTTGGAATGTGGCCAAGGAATCTGTATTTTACAAGCCTACCAGGTAATTCGGATGCTCACTAAGCTTTTAGCACTGCTGTATTAAAGGGAAGAAGGAAATAACCCTGATCAGGGGATGCAAGACCTAGACTTTCAACCAGTAGAATTACATTAGATGGATTAGAAGCAGGAAGTTACAGACATATTTTAATGAACCAGTGGCATCAAGAAAGTGATGTTTGTTTATTTCTGGTTGCTCAGAAGAAATATTACCAGAGGCTAAATGTCTGAAAAGAATTATTTATGAAGATGTCCAAAATCTTTATGAAAGTTCCCTTAAGCCATACAGCCTCTGGAAAATAGGCAAAAAGGTATAATGAAACAATTCCATCTTTTGAGAAAAATAACTCAGACTTCTCAAAGAAGATTTAATAAGAGACCTTTCTAATTTCTCCTCTCTGACTGTGTGCTCTTTGCTTTCTCTAGAGCCTAATTCATCAGAGTGAAGAACCCTGCACTTTCCTACAAATATTTGGTAGACTTTCAAGCCCTGTTTTTTGTGTGCTTATTTTTTTTATAACCCCTTGAGCTACTAATGTGAGGAGAAAGAACCTAAATTACACTGTCTTGATTTTACATATTTTTATTTTAAAATTGAATATTAAAATGAATAAAAATATGACAGCTATATCTCATTAGATATATTATATATAGGCTTAAAAAGTGTTTTGCACTTTGAAATTCTCTGAGGAAAGATGAAGCTCTATCCTTTACCTAGGTGCCAGCAGTACTGGGATTAGCAAGGAAACCCCGTTAAAAAGCCCCAAAAGGATGGGTGGTTATTGGTTACTTGAGGTTGGAAGAAAAGGCAGGATTAAAAGCTGAATGTTGCATGAACCTCGTTAAATCAAAGGCAACCATAGATGGATAGTTACAAGTACACAATTGTCTGCAGTACCTGACAAACTTTGTTAGCCCAGAGCTATCTGAAGAAGCCTCTGCCTCTTAGCCTTTTCCAGAAGATAAAAGAGATTTGCCAGATCATGAAGGTCTATGGGGTGGGAATTGTTTATTCTCTAGAAGCCTGTATTGTCTGATATTTCCGTCTAAATTACAAATTATAGGCAATTCTAATTATTTGTGAATCCCATTCTTTGCATACTCTCCTACTTGCTAAAATGTATTCGTTCTTTGCAAAACTTGGGATCATCGATAGATGTACTTCCCAGCTTGGGAAGTGTTTGTACTTCCCAAAACTTGCCATGTTTTCGTGGTCATTGTGGACACACTCGGATTGTTAAAAAATGTGAGTTGCCTGAGCACATGAGCATTCCCACCTGAGCTACCTCTTTGATCCAGTTCTTAAACTGAAAATAAGTATCCCTTTGTGGTCTGTTTAGTGCCTTTTTTTTCACTTTTGTGTGGGTGTGTGTGCATGTGTGTGTGTGTGTACTGAGTGTTTTCTGGTGGTGATTTTATTGTTTACAATGGCCCCCAAGTACCCTGAAGTGCTGTCTAGTGTTCCTAAGCCTAGGAAGACTGTTCTGTGCCTTATGGAGAAAGTATGTGTGTCAGATAAGCTTCCAACAGGCATGACTTACAGCACTGTTGGTGGGAGTTCAATGTTAATGAATCAACAGTATATAGTCAATAACGTGCCTTTAAACAGAAAAACACATAACACATGGTTATGTATCAATCAGTTGACAAAACTATTGTGACCAGAGGCTTCCGGGAACCTAGCCCGGCATTTACCCTAGGAGCAATGGCTCAGTATTCACTAATTCAGTGTGTGTGACATTATGGAACCTAAGCATTAAAAATTGGCATTTTGGTATTATTAGGATAGTCATGGAAGCTCAAATTGTGATTTCAAATATACGTTTCAGTATATAATTAACATCTTATTACCACAACTAAATATTACTAGGGAGGAACCCCTCGGGGTTTTCTGATTAGAAAAGAAACAAAGCTTTAATATATCACTGCCTAGAAGGTAAAATAGGCTTTATTATTTTAAGGAATTATCACTCATAGGTCAGTTGAGACCCTTGGCATCACAGTAAATATCAGAGGTGTACCTTAAATATTTTTTGACATGGAGCAAACAGCATACTTTAGCTCGTTTTGTATGTAAGAAATTTGGAGAAATCTAAGTAAACTTCCAAGTGAGCAAGTGCCATAGCCAGAGACAAATTCAGTATAATTCTGCATCAAACATACATAAAGTCCCTCTTAGTTGCATCATGATCAGCATTTGAGGAAAATCGAGCGTGGCAGGCATGAAGAGAAAGGGAACAGGCCCATACCCCACAACCGACACACTACCTACAATTCTAAGGCTTCTCAAAGCTGAGTAAAGGAAGTGGATTGAAAAGCTTGAGGGCCACGAGGAAAAGGCCAATAAACAAAAGCAAAAGAAAATGGTGAACTTGTGTCTGTGCTATAGATCAATCTCTCATTCATGACAAGTAAGAAATTTTAAAAGGCCATGTAATCCTTCTTCCTGCCTTACTTTCTTTAAATATGTGAGAGTATTAAAATCTAAATCATTTCCCAGTAACATCTCTGTCTCCATACTGTAGCCTTTATAAAAGTCTGGGGAACTGGAAATCAGTGAGACAGGTCTCTGTGTGTAGAGTGTGCATGCATGCATCTCTCCCCTTCTGCCATGTGTGCGCACACACACACACACACACACACAAACATACACACACTGCAGATCATCTTTGCCATCAGAACTGCAGACTAGCATGATGACATTAAGAATCTGGCTCAGTTAATACTGTGATCTCCAGCATATGCATAGAATGCTGTTGCCTTTTCTGCTTTACTAATGAAAAGAAACTGGTAGAATAAATTAAGTCATAAAATCAGAGGGCTCCCTCACATTAGGAGAGTAAAGGATGGTGGTGAGAGGGGAAAGCAGGGTTAATGATGTTCTTCCCCCTGTTCCCCCATTCAGCATTAAGGAGGCTGAGCAAAAGGACCTTGGGGCTCATTCCATCTATTGATGATCCAGTGTCAGGGGGATTAGAAGAGTGGAATAGATAAGTATACAAGGCTTTAGGCATCTATTTAGCCTTCCAGGTCATTTTGTGTTGGGCTGAAATGCTTTGAATAAAAACAGACTTTTTGAAATAATTAAAGAGAGTAATTTCCTAATAAAAATGTGTCTTCTCACTACATTGCTAGACTGTGTTATCTACCCTATTCACATCCAGTGAGTCACTAGAATTTTACAGTCCGGAAAGTTAACCAACCAGTGAGTAATAAGACACTAGGAGGAATTCCTGAGAGGTAGTGACACCCAGTGTGAATTCCAGTGTCTAAGGAACAGCTCCTGCTCTCTAAGCCACAGTAAGGGAGCCCTACAAATGGACAGAACACTGCAGCTCCGAGAGTAATTTGGCTCTACAGGAGGTGGAAGTACCACCCTCATTGGAAAAAAATGATAGCAAAAAAGGCAGTCCCCACACAGTGGCCCAGGGAGAGCGAGGCCTTTGAGGCGTCCCAGATAAAGGGAAGAGTCAGCTCATTAGATGGAGTGTGGGGAGAAACAAAGCCCCACTGGAATGCTGCAGAAGCCATTGGACCCCTGGAGAGAAAGACAGACGGCCTCTTGGGGCCACCCTGGATTATTAATAGGAATGTGCCCCATCAAAAAACTTGGCCTTCTCAGACTGTTTCAGAACTTAGGCCTGTGTTTTCCAAGCAACAGCAACAGATCAGAATTTGGAGAAAGTTGAGTGGTGAAAAGTGTCCTTGAGATAAGATTTTAAACCAATATCTTGAAGTTTTCAACAATGGCAAAGGAACAAAGAAAATGACAGAAGCGGGGTTTCCTTCTACTCCACAAACTTCCTCTCCTATTTCAGGAAATTATCACTCTGTAGAGGGCATGTCTTTTGAGAATACATTACTGATATTTCCAAAATTAGAGGTATTCTTGCCTGACAGGAAAAGCCATACAACAGAAAAGAACTAAGAAGCTAATACTGGAGATTAATTTTTAAATTATATATTACATTCAGAGCATCTCTAATTTCATACCGGGGGTCTCTTCACTTTTATAGATTTTTTTTTTTTTTTTTTTTTTTTTTTTTTTTTTGAGACGGAGTCTCGCTGTGTCTCCCAGGCTGGAGTGCAGTGGCGTGATCTCGGCTCACTGCAAGCTCCGCCTCCCGGGTTCACGCCATTCTCCTGCCTCAGCCTCCCGAGTAGCTGGGACTACAGGCGCCCACAACCGCGCCCGGCTAGTTTTTTGTATTTTTAGTAGAGACGGGGTTTCACCATGTTAGCCAGGATGGTCTCTGTCTCCTGACCTCGTGATCCACCCGCCTCGGCCTCCCAAAGTGCTGGGATTACAGGCTTGAGCCACCGCGCCCGGCCTTTTATAGTTTAAATATGAGTTCTTATAAATACAAAAAGCTTACAAATGCACATAGGTGGTTTCCTTTACATTTTATGCAGTAGTTAAAAGAGATATAAATTTAGTCCTCAAGGAGCTTGTAGATGCTCATTACTATAATTTACATAATAAATGATGTTTTATAAAAGTAAATCTGTATATATATGTATATATATGTGTGTATATGTATATATATGTGTGTATATATGTATATATATGTATATATGTGTGTGTATATATGTATATATGTATATATATGTGTGTATATATGTATATATATGTGTGTGTATATATGTATATATATGTGTGTATATATGTATATATATGTGTGTGTATATATGTATATATATGTGTATATATGTATATATATGTGTGTATATATATACACACATATATATACACACACAGAGAGAGACATGAGGTCTATCATGACAGCTGTTTTGGCCTATAAGTAAAACAAAAATAAAATAATAAACATTGTTCTTTAGTCATATAGAGTTCATTTCATGGATAATGCCTAATGTATAAAGTGCTTTTCAAGATAAATTCAAAAGCAAAGAATTTGCAGGTCTAGGGGAGCAAGTAATAAATAAAGGAGATACAAGTGAGTGAATATCAAAGGGCATGTGATGAGTAGGCAGAGAAGAGGATGAACAGGATGCAATGGTTGGATGGACGGTGCAGTCTCCTGTGAGGGGTTTTGAAGGTAAGGACAAGGAAATTGCTCTTAATACATTAGAAACTGGAAACTCATCGCTACTTTTTAAAAGTGCAAACATAGTTGCAGTACTCTATGAACAAAGTGGCGAATAAAAAGGAAATGTTGACTACAGTGTTCAAAACAGCAGAAGGTTTAGAATGTAAATTGTAATACATGGATATAAACCAAGATATTTTTGTAGAGTTATAAGGGACTTTTTCCTCATCTAGTCTAGAGGATTTCTGTTACAGATTAAGATACGGGGCCCAGAGGAGTAATTGTCTACTGTAGGGTCAGAAATGTAGCTACAGGCAGAGGCAAGACTAGAACCCAAATTTCCTGTAGACTTCAGCTTGTTCCTATATAAAATACTGTAAGATACTACAAAATATTTTAGAATCATATAACTTTTTCTATTTTAAAAAAAATGCCTACACAGCAATCCAAGGCGTCATACAGATGACACCTTGCTTTGGTTAAGGGGAGAGGTGAATATGAAGGGGAAGTCTCTTTCAGGAGCCCTCAGAGGGCTTCAAAGTCTCCAAGACAATTGAAAATCCCTGACTAAAAGGCTTTAACTCTGTCTTCTGTCCAAGTGAAAAATAAACCAGAATACATAAAATAATGACAGCTTCTAAAAAGTATGCAGCCTTTGAGAAAATAAAATTGTGTGAACAATAAACACTGTATCTTCTTAAGAAAAAAAGTAATGTGCAAACGTCATCTTTTTCCTTGTTTGAATTTTCAATTAGTTGGTTGTATTCAATCATTCACTTATTCTGCTGACTCGACGAACATATATTTAGTACGTATTATGTGCCTGACCTTGGACCAGGTACTTGAAAATCAAAGTCAAATAAGAGGCAGTCTTGCCATCAAGAGTGTTTCAGTGAAACACGACTATAATGCAGGGTGTTCGGGAATGGGCTAGAGGGCAGGAGGGTGTTATGTTAACACAGAGGAAAGGAATTCAAGTCTGGGAAAGCTTTCTGGAGAAAGTGATGCTTACATAGGAAGTTGTTAAAGCATATACGGTAAAATTAGTAGATTAAGAAAGGAAGGGGCACATTCCAGAGAATTAGGACAGCAAGTACCAAGATGTGGAGGTTGGGGCCCAGTGCATTTGGGGAGCTTGTGCATGTTGGGAAGTTTGGAGACCATGTGGTGACCTGGAATATAATAGGTAGGCATTGAAACTTCAGTGAATAAATTGATTAATGATATGTAGCTATAAAGTAAAGTTTGAGGGTGTAGCTATAGGGTTAATTTGAGAGTATCTCAACTCAGTTTCCTTCCTACAAAAAGAGAGATAATAATTGCACCTATATACCAAATGTTCTGAGAGAACTTTGGCCAGATTCACCTTTTATATAACCTCCCTCTAGTAATGATAAATGCAAACTAAAACTACAAGGTGATGCTATTTTTCATTTATCAGATTGGCAAAAATCAAGACTTTTATGTGAACAAAGAGGTGAGTACATTACTGGTATCAAGATAAATTGTACAGCCTCTATGGAAGGTAACCTGACAATATTTTTCTGATATTTAAAACCATATAAATCCTCGGACAGAGCAATTCCTCTTAAGAATTTATCCATAGACACACTCAGATATGTAACCAATGACATATGTCTCAGCCTGTTACATTGGTAATATCTTGGTATTGTTTAATATTGTTTTGGATTGAAACTAAGAAGATACTGGGACACCATTTGATTCTGTCTATTGATTGATGTTCTGAACCTTACAAATCATTCCTTTTGCTAAAACATGAAAATTAGTTCTAGCACCTGAAACGAGGGAATGCTGAAGATTCAGTAAGGGAATCTACATAAAAGCACCTGGCATGGTATCTGCCACATAGGTCGGGTCCAATAAAGGATATTGTTGTTAGCTATTAGATATTTGCTAAAGCTATTAGGAGCCACTTAGTGATTTTAAGCTGACAGTGATTTAACAAGCTTTGGGTTTTAGAAGAATCACTTGGGCAGCGTTGGAAGGACAAGGTGGAGAGAGGCAGGCAGGTGTTAGGGAAATTAGTTGGAAGGCTATTAAAATTGTCTAGATAAGAAACTAAAGGACTCAAACTAAAGCACTGGGGACTGACAGAAGGCAATAGATTGGAAGATATTAGAGATAAAAATTCTTCGATATGTGGACCTGACTGATTAGAAGAGAAATTAATATGAAATACATTTCTATGTTCCACAAAAACTTTATGAGTAACTTTAACATTAAGGCAAAACATGGGAAATGTTGAATACGATTGAATCAAGTCAGTGCAGGGACAATTTTCATCAGCCCTTTTTTCACTGGATAGGATTTTTAGTGAGACTTCTATTCTCTCCAGCAGCTATAAAACACACAGGTACCTTGCACGCACATGCACTAGGCCACACCCACACATGCATGCACACACACGCACACATACACTCATTAGCTCACTCATGGGACGTCTTCTCTCCTCAGAGTTAGAAAGACTCTAGCATCAAAGCAACTCAGACTCAGAATCTTTGCCAAGAAGTGTCATCTCTTCTCCACTCATATCAGCAGTGGCAGGGAGCTTTCTGCCTCCAAGGAGCAATGCACTTATGAAGCTCATCCATCAGTCTTAAATCCATAAACCAGTGATTTGGGAAGGTGTGCCCTACTAATATCACCATGAACTCTTAAGTAATCATTTTTTTGTTTTAAGCCGACTCTGTAATAGTGTACTTCCAACAACAGGCTTCAGCTATCTCTATTCACAGTGAGACAAATTCTGTAACATCTGAGAAATATAAAAGATGTGACTTTTAATATAGTAATCCAACTCACTCACCCCCAAAACATTCCAGATACTCAAGAAATTATATTGATGATTTGATGAGAAAAAAATAGATGGATTCTTATTTATTTCTGTTCTCAATCATGGTTTTAACGCTAGTCTCGTAAAAATGTTGCTTTGGTTGTGTTCTACCTCTTAAATTTCCACATGCCCCCTGAAGCAATTTTTCCAGTCTTTAACTGGCTCCAGAGAGAGTATGTGTGACAAGAAGGCAAGGCTGGTCTCCTACCCAAGCTGCCCTGGGCTCACTTCAATAAGCTTTAACCCATAAACATTTGCATTCAAGATAAAAATCATCCCTGAGCTAAGTCACGTCAGAAAAAGTATGGTTCATAGAAACGTAGAAGCTGCCACCAGACCAGACCCCAAGAGGATGATGCACCCTAGGGTTTAATAGATACATACATACAAGTTTAATAGATACTTGTAAGTTGACTGACTGCTGGCCAGTTTCCAGTGCTGGGGGGCTGCTGTCACCTCTGTGCACATAAACAAGAGGAGAACACATACCGTCTAGAACTCTGAGCAGCAGGGCTGGCCTCCCAAGCATGTGGAACAGCCATTCAGCTCTGCAATCTGATTAGAGAAGGGCTGCTCAAAAAACGACTGCTTCCAAATAACATGCCCACGAGCCTGTCTCTGAGACATTTCCCGCCTAGAAACTTTGATTTGTCAGTTTGAGAATCTGGACTCTAGAAGTCTTGTCATAATGCAAAAGCCCTGCAGGAGTCACATTGTAGGCTACAAATACTCCATACTACTTCCTTATCAGGTTGCTTTTCGAATGTGGCTGCCGCTCAGCTGCAGTGAGACACGAAAGGCATAAACTTAATGTTGGAGTGGGGTAAAAAAGGAAGGCTGGGCTACAATCTGTCATCTGAAAAGTGCAAACCAGTTTGAGACCCCAGAAGAAGCAGGGAACATACTGTCCTAAGAATTGTCATTTTCATAATTGTGTAAACACATCTAGCATACCAATATTCATTTAAGCAGGAGACTTAATCCCTCTGTTGTTTTTCCTAACTCAATAGGGCAGCAATTTATGTTCTAGATTATGGTGTGTGGTAGGGGAAATTAAGTACTTCGTGTTTTTTGTTTTTAGTCATCTAACCTCATATAATTTAGGAGTAGTGTTTATAAAGAAAAAAGCCACAGGGACAATTTCTAGTCTCTTCTCCAACGCTATTCCTGATACTGATAAACAAGTGTTTTTCAGGAATAAATCACCAAAACTGCCATTAACGAAAAGTCACAAAAGAGTCCATGCAGCCAGAGAGAATCAGGTGACAGGCAGCTAATTTTGTCCTAGTGAACTTGGGGTCTACTCAATTATAAGGCCATGGAGTGATTACAGTGGTCCTAGATATTTTCTTTCTCCCTCATCAGGTATAGCTGTCAGGAATGTCCTCCTCATAGCATTAATCAAAGATCAGTCCTTGAGTTATCAATCCCATTTGCCTTGGTTACGATAATAGTCTAGTCAACCAATGTTCTGTGTCTGGACACTGTCATAGACTCTCTGCTGATACGCAGGTTGCCTCCTTCTCCCCTTCATTCAGTCAAAGTGATCTTCTCAATTTGTAAATCAGACCTTGCCTTTCTCTGGTTTAAAACCCCTTAAAGTTCCCCCCAGGTCTTAGAATGAGTCCCCGTCTCTCTATTGTAGCATCAGTGGCCTACCGGGGTTGGCCTTCCTGGAATATCTGCATTCCAGTAAGAATCTCTGGTCACTCTCTCCTTGTCCCCAGCACTCCAGACAGTTTGATCTTCTTCCATTCCTTAAATATGCTAAGCCCATTTATTCTTCTGAGCCCACATATTCCTTCAGGCTGCAAGCCCATCTTCCTCCTTTTCTCATGGCCAAGTTCTCATCCACAATTAAGACTCATCTCAGTATTAGAAACAAATACTGACTCGCAAGTGGCTGTCCCCACCCTCATTCTCTATCAAGGCACCCTGTTTTTTTCCCAAATAATCATCAAAATTATAAGTAGATATTCACCTACTTGTTTCTTATTTAATTTATATTATTTTGACCAAGGCTGTAGCTCTTGGAGGGCAGGGATTCTTAACTAAGTACTTTGCTTCTGCTTAGCCAGTGTCTAGTACAAGCCTGATACATCTTAGCTGTTTATTCATTACTTAGCAAATGAATAGATCAGTTCTGATTTTCTAAACAGCTATTGTCTGTGTTGTCTGGTCAGGTCACAAACAGTTAAGACAACCAAGCCTAGTATGCTGCTTCCCTCAGACTGAGCAATAATCAGAGATACTTAGGATTATGTTTCCCAAGTTTTGCATGTTATAGGCAATTTAAGACAGATCCTTATTAGTTTAGATCCCACAGCCAAGCACAGGAATATGCATTCTGTTCCTTTATTCTGAGTTTTCATCTGTGACAGTTTTAGATATAGGAAAAAGAAATTAAGAAAACAGAAGAGACTTGGTGAGAAAGTACAAAATTATCTCTCCTTACCAGTCAACAGTCCATGGATGTCTTTAAAATGTATTGTTTTATAAAGTTTCTGATTTAATAAGTAAAAAAACACAAATTATTTTCTAAATAAATCTGAATAAATCTGTAATATATAAATCAGTAATTTTTAAATATGCACATATACCCCAATTATTTTGGGTTTTGATGGTAATGTTTTTATGCATAAAAATGCATTTTGATGTATCAGATGTGTATAAAATAAAGAATAATTGCAGCTAAGATCAAAGTAAGACCTAGCATTTATTGAAGCATATTTGACTTTCTTTACCACTTGACAGATGTGTGGTCTTAAGTTGGTGAATTTTGAATATCTGTGTTGAGCTTCAGGTTCTTGGGCTGTAAAAGGTGAAAGTTTCTATCTGCCTTATGGAGGTATCATGAAGCTTAGATATATGATAATTTTAAAACATTCAGACCACTATCTGCTATATAGTGTGTGCTTAATAAAGGCTAATTCAATTTGAATCAAAATATCTTCCCACTTTTCAGGAGTTTTTAATTGGTCCCTCTGCTAAAAATCACCTTTGTCTCTCAATAAATCCAGTCATGTATTTGGATTCATTTGAGCCTCTACATTCTTAATTGGATAGGTCAGCCCATGGTTTATTATAAAAGCCTAGATTCCACAATTAAATTACAGATCAATCAACAATTACAAAAAAATAATGGCTGGCAATGATTTTGATTATATCACTGCAGCCTTGCTTGTTTTGCTTGTCTTGACATCAGATTTTCCCATCTGAAATGTCTGTAAGTGCTCAGAATGCTCTGAATCGTTCCCATTCTTTACTAAATCGACCCATGGATCCACTGTGGATGTTCACCAAGAAGATTCTTTCATAAGGTATTTAAACTAGTTGATGAATGGGAGGGGAAGATGAACTCTGTTATCCCTGTTGGGTATTGTTAAATAAAAGGAGAGCTTCAACGATGTGTTTGTTGTGTCACTTGAGAGCATACATTCTCAACAGGGGCAATATCACTGCCCACCCCCACCACCGCAGTGTTGAAAAAAATCTTAGATGTTACAATGATTTGCGGTCCCCTAAAGGTCCACGGTACAGAAAAAAAAAAAAAAAAATAGTGTATTATTGCATTACAATTTCATGGTGGAGAGCAATTAGAAATAAAAACTGTTTAAAAATGTGCTTGGGGTATGATAATATTAATATTTTTCAAAAGTTGAGAAACCCTGCCTAAGGAAAACCCTATTCTTCTGTCAGCATTCTCTTTTCCCTGGAGAGTATGCATGTAGAGTATAGCTATTTACAAAGAGTGGAAAGATACCAAAGACCTATGGGTGGGCTTCACTCTTCTTTTGACTATTGGCAAGAGTAGAGTCACTGGAGTCAGACTGATATACATTTGAGTCCTGGGCCAACCAATGCCTAACTGTATGACCTTGGATGAGCTAATTCAATGTCTCTGTTAAAAGAGTATAATCACATTGACTTTGCAGGGCTAAGGGAGCGATTAGAGGTAACAGTGCCTGATGCCTGGCACATGTTAGGCATTCAGTTAATTGTTATCATTGTTATTTCCATGGTTGCGTGGCAGGGGTGACGGGATTGCCAGGAGCCAGCAGCTCCGAATTCTGTAGGGGGAGCAGTCTTGGGCAATGCTACCTGGGAAAAGGTTCTTGCAGCCTGGGCCTGCCTTGCGTCCTTGATCTTTTCCCTTGTGATTTAGTCTTAGCATAATTATACAGCTTTAAGGCTATGGAATTACTTTGTTACTCACAAACAATTATGTTTTACCATTCTTTCCTCTGGGCCTATAACCTTGTGACTGTGCTAGCTTTATAACGGTGGTGTTGCTTTATATTGCATGAAGAAATTATTTGAAGAGCTTGTTCCTACTCAAGGCTGTAGCAAAATAGTATTTCAGCCAGAGGAAAGCCATCACAGTAAATGAGGGGGGTTGCTGCTAGCACTTCCCAAGTAGTCCCCTGAGAATCGGAGCAGCACAGATCTCCCAGACTTCTTCCACAGAATGATTTATAGACAGCGCACATAGCATAGCAAAGACGTATAGTTCATGCTTAAAAGGTTAATTCTTGAGTTGATTTGTTTTAGAAGTTATGGAGATTCGCTGGACAGGAAAAACAAAGAGATGAAATGACAAGGCCCATGCTCTTCAAAGAGAAGAATGGGGAGAGAGAAAGAAACACGTGCAAAGAATCTGTTTCATTTTCTCATAATCTTCCTCCAGTGCTGCTTCACTTTTGCATGTCTTTCCTGCTTAGGCATGGGATCATTTCTTTCCATTTTAATTTCTCTCAAAATGTATACATTTTCACAAGTATATCATATAGAGAGGTGAAAGTAGACAGAGAGAGGAATGGGAAGGTCAGGCAAAGTCAATTTTTTAAAATACGTAGCAAAAAGGAGAAACTTCACAATTATAGCCCCCCAAAATTCCAATGTTTTCAGTTTCTTTTAAAGTTTCTGAGCACACATTTTCTGCAGAAAGACTATACAGATGCCTTTGGTGATTTCAGGATATGTTGTTCAAGCTACTTAAAAATGATAAGACTTAAAAAAAAAAAAAAAAAGAACATGTTGTTACAATCTCCACTAATATTTTATTTATGTGTTTACTTCCTTGTGTTGGGAGTAATGGCACCACTGGATATTTTAACTGTAGAAAGAATGTTTTTTTTTCCTCTTAAAAGGCCAGAGGTTGGGCTATGGATTTTCACAGAAATGTGGCAGTAACCTCACATCTCTACAGAATCTTTCAACCCTCAGTTGTCAAATTTATTTCTCAACAAGTGCACTTATGCCTCCATGAGTCAAAGTAAAGACAGTAGGGAATGCATTCACACTTGTTTAAAGTGAGGATGGGAGAAGAATTTCTTACCTAATTGAAATTGTTGCAGGGATTCATTTTGGAAGCCTAATAGAATTTCCCGGCTTGGATTTAAACCAAGATATTGGAGCACCTTACTTCCCTAATGATTAAGTCTTACAAAAAGGACCACTGGATGGAAGAAGACAGGGGGGTGTTTCACATCATACTGCAAGGCTTATTGTATTATTTATTTCAGCTATTATTTCAGATTCAGGAGGTACTTATGGAGGTTTGTTATAAGGGTATGTTGCATGATGCTGAGGTTTGGGGTATGATTGAATCAGTCACCCAGGTAGTGAACATAATACCCAATAGGTAGTTTTTCAGCCCTTGCTCCTCCCCCTGCCTCCCCCTTCTTATAGTCCTCAATGTCTTTCGTTCACATCTTTTTGTCAATGTGTACTGAATATTTAGCTCTCACTTATAAGTGAGAACATGCAGTCTTTGGCTTTCTGTTTCTGCATTAATTTACTTAGGATAACAGCCTTCAGCTGCATCCATGTTGTTGCAAAGGACATGATTCCATACTTTGATATCACTTCAACACACTTTAAAAGAAAGGGGTCTTTTAAAAACTTACTTTCCACTAATAAAGGGCATATATGGCAGCAGAAGAACTTCCACTAGTGAGAAAAGCTAATGCAGCAGTCTATAGCCAGCTTTTTCATCTGACTATCAGGATGTCTGTGGGACCTGTGGAACAGGCTTGAGGTCACTGTTAGGTACAACTCCAGTGAGCAAAGACAGCTTAGAAGACTCTACAGAATCATCTGAGCTTTTTACTTATGTACTGTTTCAAGGGTGGTTCTATCCTCCAAACTCTCAATGCATATTCCCTTATAACCTGTGTTGAAATTCACGCCAGTCAGACGGTGGTTTTTGAAGACTTGATAGACGAAAAGACTTTTTATTCTCTCTCTCTCTCTCTCTCGCACGTGTGCTCTCTCTCACTCTCATTCCGTCTATCGAATTCTCATTGCAAATACTCTCACTGGCCTAATAAACTTAGAATTCTTAAAAAAACAATTAGCCTTTTTGTTTGGGAGCTTCGTGATGCTCTATGAAGCTGACATATGGCACCGACAGATGCTCTATGGGCTATTATCAATATACCAGCCAGCATCACACACCTACATCCCTCCTTTTTTTTTTTTTTTTTTAACCAAGCCTGGATCTGAATCCTACTTATACTACTTGCCAATGTGAGACCCTGGGCAACCATTGTCCCTTACTAGCGCTTATTTTTTTTTTCTTTTATAAAACGGCTATCATGAGACTACCTCTTTCTTAGGGTTGTGAGAATTAAATCAGAAAATGTACATAATGTGTTTAACACCGGCCTAGTGCATAGTATATTTCATCATGATTATTATATTATTAGTAATACTTATTTATAATTTTTTTTATTTTTAACATAAACTTATCAACTCCTTTGCTCTTATTCCCACAATGTTGTCTAATATATAATTCTGAGTAACTATAGGTCACTGGGAGTTAGCTAGGGCCCATTTAACAATATTAATGAAGGAGCAGTCATTTAAAACATACCTGAACGCTGCTTTAGAAACATCAAGAATAATTAGATGCTTTGACTATGTATGAGCCACCAACTTAAGTTGAACATGGGATCCTAAGCTGTGTCCCCTCCACCATAGATCTTCCACATACCTACTCCCTTTGCAGAGTGGAAAATGTTATCTTTTCTCTCATATCCCAGTTGCAGTTCTCTGAATAATCATCCACTCATTTGCCATGACTCAGGAAGGTTCACTGGGCCATTGTCAAGATCCTGTCACTTCTCTTTCCACATAGGTTCCTTTCAGTCTTTCCCTTATCCTACTGTGATGGCCTTAGTTCAGCTCATAAGAGGAAGTCTTTAAAGATTACAGAGGCTTCTGTATACCTTGCACATCGAGTCAATTCCTTCCACAGAGATGGAAATGAATTGTATCTATCCCCCAGTTAGGTCCCTGGAAATAGAGTGTCTTGAACTCAGCTTAAACAGGGAACAAGCAGGAGAAGAAAGCATTTACCAGCTGCTAATCACACCCATCAGATGCTACAGCATTATGGCTTTTGAAATTGCCTCAAGCTAAAAACTTATCCACATCACCTCTCATCAACACTGAATTACAAACTCCTTCACAAGACACAGGTTACCCCTCTATGGCTCTCTTACTACAATGTTTTGCAACTGCCGCATATTGCTTCAGTCACATCAAACTATTTGCCTTGGACACAGCATGCTCAATCACTCCCCCATGAATTTATATATCTTGTTGTCTAAAAAGACTGCTCTTCCTAAATCTATCTTATGAGTTCATACTTTGATACTATATCTGAGTGTCTCTACCTCTGGGGAAGCCTTTTAGCGTTCCCTAGACATACTGAAGATCTTTTCTTCTTTGCCTTTGAAACAGTTGACTTCTCATCTATTATTACACACAGTCTACTGTCATATTGCTTATATGTCTCCCAAGAAAAGCTAAGAGTCACTAGAAGGATTGAAAGTTTAGTAATTTTTCTTTATGTGTATAATATATTGTTTATTGTTTGTTAAATAAAATAATGAAAGATGTTATGGGACAAGTAATGAAACTTTGCTTTCAGGATTCCCTGATTCTACTCTCCTGGTTAGTGTTGCCTTCTCCACAAATCATCAAGATTTGAAATACATTTGTGACTTGCCCAAACACATATAAACCAAGTTAATGAGTTCCTAAAACAAGTAGTCTATCTGCCTTACTGCTTAACAGGAAGGAAAGACAGTGGGTCAGTATGAATAGCTGAAACACAGGACTGAGAAGGACATTCAGATGGAATAAATTCATAAATTCAACCTTCTAATTCCCATAAGGATATTCAAACTGAAAGAAACTATCAGCATCTCTCAGCATATACATAGCACTCATGTCTACATAAAGACATTTATTTTACTACCGTGGGAAAGTGTGAAGAAGGGCAAATCCAATTTCTCCATTAGCTGATAGTGTTTACTCCATTTTTTAAAGAAAGCAGATAAAGTATTTGTTGCACTAAGTGGAAAAATACAATATGAATCAAGCTTCAAAAATGAAAAAATTGGCTAAACTGATCCAAACTGAAAGGCAACTGATATCTCTCCTTGTGATATGCGTCCAGAACTTTGAAAAAAATGAAGGTCTGCAAGCACTCTGATTGGCTTGTAAACACTTGCAGTATTTTTCTCTGTCCTCTTATTATGGCAGTAAATTATAGTAAGGTTGGAGCCTATTCTCACCATTGCAGAATTGGCTTTCTGCTACTATCCCAATCACAGCCACCCCAATTAGTCACCGGCTGAATGGCTATGCAACCACAGATTTAGATTAAAATGCAGTTTCATCTCAAGCGTAATTTATAGCAAGAAATGTTTCTTCCCTCACCCATGACCTTTTTGAATGCCATTGGTGCAAAGAGAATAACAAAAGATGATACTTGCTTTGGCATTTTTCTTATTCTGGGTACCCGAGCAATATTTGAAAGAGGGGGTGGTTAGAAGTGGAGTGGCAATGTTCTTTCCAATTTTACACCTCACTTTAGGTCTTCAACCAGTACATATGGGCATTGTAATACTGCATTTTGTGGATGTAGCAGGAATTGAGTAGATGTGGACAGAACAGAAGAGGAATGCTGAGAAAGGGGGTGGGTCTTCAAACATGTTCTTTAAATGGCACCCCTCACAAGAACAGAAACATGGATGACTCCACATGATGCAATATTCAAGGTGACGGTGGCAGAAAAACAGGATATAAATTTCAACTTTCTAACTTTCTAACTACATGACATTAAGAAAGTCACTTAACTTCTCTGACGCTTACTATTTTCCCATCTACAAAATGAAGACAATTATACCAATCCTGTCTTCCTCATAGGGCTACTTATCATTAAACTATAAAAAGCTGTTCAAACATCAAAAATTTTCATGATCCTTTAATACAATGCCTCACCACCTATGACTGCTTGGATTTTCAGAATTGGGGGAGACTTCAAAACCATCCAGCCGTCACACATATCTGAGGCCTGGTCCCTCCTCTAACATAGATGAACAATGGATATTAGCCTCTACAAAGGCTGCCAGTGATACGTAATTCACCAGCAGATGAAACCGCACTTCCAATATTAGACATCTTTGACTATTGGAAGATGGCTCAATGAAATTCACTTTATTTTTTTATTTTTATTTATTTATTTATTATTATTATACTTTGAGTTCTAGGGTACATGTGCATAATGTGCGGGTTTGTTACATATGTATACTTGTGTCATGTTGCTGTGCTGCATCCATCAACTCGTCAGCACCCATTAACTCGTCATTTACATCAGGTATAACTCCCAATGCAATCCCTCCCCCCTCCCCCCTCCCCATGATAGGCCCCGGTGTGTGATGTTCCCCTTCCCGAGTCCAAATGATCTCATTGTTCAGTTCCCACCTATGAGTGAGAACATGCGGTGTTTGGTTTTCTGTTCTTGCGATAGTTTGCTGAGAATGATGGTTTCCAGCTGCATCCATGTCCCTACAAAGGACACAAACTCATCCTTTTTGATGGCTGCATAGTATTCCATGGTGTATATGTGCCACATTTTCTTAATCCAGTCTGTCACTGATGGACATTTGGGTTGATTCCAAGTCTTTGCTATTGTGAATAGTGCCGCAATAAACATACGTGTGCATGTGTCTTTATAGCAGCATGATTTATAATCCTTTGGGTATATACCCAGTAATGGGATGGCTGGGTCATATGGTACATCTAGTTCTAGATCCTTGAGGAATCGCCATACTAATATCTAGAACCTACAAAGAACTCAAACAAATTTACAAGAAAAAACCAAACAACCCCATCAAAAAGTGGGCAAAGGATATGAACAGACATTTCTCAAAAGAAGACATTCAGACAGCCAACAGACACATGAAAAAATGCTCATCATCACTGGCCATCAGAGAAATGCAAATCAAAACTACAATGAGATACCATCTCACACCAGTTAGAATGGCGATCATTAAAAAGTCAGGAAACAACAGGTGCTGGAGAGGATGTGGAGAAATAGGAACACTTTTACACTGTTGGTGGGATTGTAAACTAGTTCAACCATTATGGAAATTCACTTTATTAATAAATGCTTCCATTTTCTTATACTTACTATGTACCAGAAAAAAAGGCTCTACTAAGCAGTTAACCAATTAGATCTATTAAGGTTCTTTAAGCAATCCTAATAGAATATGTATCATTTACCCCTTTTTACACATGAAGAAACTTCAGTTTATAGATGTGAAATCATTCATCCAAGATTGTATATTAGTGAATGTTGAAATATGATCTGGGGTAAGCTTTTTAGATTGTGGAAAACTCAAAAGTAGAAGTAACGCTGTTTCTCTAATGAGATGTTAGAAGGGCTATGTGACTGTTCCTTTCTTCTCCCTGTCTTACTCTTTGCAGTGTGAACTTAGGAAAATGTGCCATTGTTTCTCCTCTTCTCCTTATAAACTGAGAAAAATATAGTTTTTAGGAGCCAAAGAGGGATGCCTGTGCAAATTAATGAGTTAATGTTTGTAAAGAGCAGTGTGACTCTTTAATAAAAGTATGTCCTACCTGAGAACTAAGTATTCCATCACCTGAGTGGGAGAGTAGATAGCTCAATAGTAACAATATAGCCTGGTTTTAAGTTTGGTTTTAATAATAGCATTGTATTAGGTTGGCAGAGAATACAGTACCCACAGGAACGAAATCAAAGCAATTAGTTAGCATAGATCTTAGAAAAACTGAAATAATAGAACCACAGGATACTCTCTGTGATTTGTGTTGCTCCACTGATGCCTAAACCATAGACAGCTTTTCAGATTTGTCAGTATCTCCGGTTGTATACTGTGGAGTCAGTAGAGGAGCACACATAGACACATGTGTCATTTGGCCTTACAGTGACAGAGTAGACCAAATGTTTCTATCCTGCTTTGGCTCTCCAGCTTCTTGCTGGCCTTTGAAGATGTCATGAGGCCAGCCCATTATGGCCTAGCAGTAAGCTAAAAAAAGTATAGATAACTAGGACATGATCTGTATTCAAAAGTGGGCTTACATCTCCTTTCAAACTGAGATTTGACTGTCTTACAGCTTTTAACATCCCCAGGTGACAAAAAGTTATTATATCGTGTCCTTTCTCATATCCTTAAAAATCAGAATACTTGTCTTTCAACAGTGACAGAAAATATGTTAAGGGGGATTGTCCCATACCTATTTCACCCTAGTTCCTGACTTTTTTCAATCATTCATAAAATTAAGTATAGAAAATTCATTCTAAGGTTGTATCTTCCTTGCTTCAGAAAAACTTAGAATTAAGGAATAATCTGTTGTGATAAGAGCATAATTCAGGTTCCATATCTAAGTCTGACTCTCATATTCTAGTTTCTCCTAGAATTCCTTGAAATAGTTAAACCATGACAAGCATAGCATTCATAATATAAAAAATAAACTAAGGGTTGTATAAGGAGTAATTCTAATAATAAGGTTTGGGGAAAAAGGAAAGAGAGGTATTTAAATTAGAATATATAAAATGTGGAAAACACCTTTTCTTCCTGTGACTATTTAATTTTATGCCCCCTTCTCAGTATTATTTAGAATCATGTATATTAATAATGAAGTGGAAAATAAAATAGAGCAAAATCAAAACTGCCAAAATTTGTCTATAGCACTAGAAAATAACATGTTTTTTTAAAGTTAGAATCAAGAAGCATGTTAAGCACCTATTGTGTGTTCAGCAAATAATATAAACCCTAAAAATGTAGACTTATAGAAACAAGCATGAGGCTACAAATAAATTTTTAAAATATGGAATAGAAAAAGAATACTAATTTATGTTTTATTTATAAAAGCAATTAGAAGTAAATATAACAACGTTAACATGTATTAATTCTGCATGGTGATGGGAATTTGTGATATAAACTTGGAAATAGCTCATACATAACTGGAAGTACAGAATTGGGGTTAAACAGGAAATTAGGATGAGATACTAACTTTAGAGATATTAGTCTATTCCCTATTATCCTAATTTCTCTACCAAAGCAGTACTAGCTCATATATAATTCCTTAGGTTTTCAAGCTAATGAGATGGCTCTTTCTAATTACAAGTCATAAATTTTGCCTACCCTTGAATTTCCTCAAAACCCATATATGATTATCATCTAATTCTAATGCTTTATTTATCTAAATCTAATGCTAATGATCTTTCTGAGAACTTAATATAGCTCTATCTAGTATCTCTGACCTATGTTTTCTAGTGAGCCATTTTGAAGAGGGCAAATCTTTCTCAGTAATCCCCGCAACAGAGTACCATTAGGTTTGTCAGTCTCCTCCTTTTCATCCATGTTTATATCATCGTTGTTTGCTTGTCTGTTTTGCCATGTCATCTTCAAAGTTTCCATATAACAGAGTTTAACAAGGTATGGTTCAACAAAGTTTGGGGCCAATAAAAAAGTAGATTGAGCAATCCTATAAAAATATTTCTGTACTTGAAACAAATAAAACAGAATTCTATTCCTAATTCATTCACTACTTCGCTGGATGACTGTGGACAAGTCATTTCATCTATTTAGGTATAGTTTTATCATCTATCGTAGTGAGGATGTCGGAATAAAGGCTTGCTAGAATTTTTGCAAGTGTGATGTTATTTCATTTCCATAATATTCAAACTATACTTATGTGAACAAAGAACAAGTCTAATTTCCAAAACAAGTCATAGCTTCAGAAAACCTTGTATTCAAGGGCTTCATCTGACTTTACAAACCAAACAATTGACTTATTAAACTTAACCATCTTACCAATTGTTTTTAGGTCAAACATTATGTTCTATTAATTTTCTACCTCCCCCAACAGACACTTGCCCAGATTTTGCAAATAGAAGGTACTCATTATTTTAAATAATAAACCTTAATATTAATATATCCCTCTAAAGTTTGTAAAACATTTTCATCTATAATATTGTATTTGATCCTTCAGTAATCCTATAAGTAGACAATACTGTACATATTTTACAATTGATAAAATGTAGGCTCCCAAAAGTCATGACCTGCTTGAATTCCTATAGCTGATTAATGACTCCACTAAGATTTGAGTCAGACTTTTACTTTTGATGGATGGATGGACGGATGGATGGATGGATGGATGGATGGATGGATGGATGGATGGATAAAACAAGATTTTTTATTAGGAATAAAGTTTTTGTTTTACTACTCAATGGTGACTTTATTTTATATGAAAGAAGGAAGACACAAAAGGCTCAGATCATTTCTAACATCTATCACTTGAAGAGTCTAGCCTTAAAACTATTAGCTTTAAGACTAAGCTAAAGGAGCCAAAAGAAGTAATAGAGATCATCAAATTCATAAACATGATATTTTTATTATTGTTTTTCTTGTAATGGCTTAACATACTTCAGCAAGAACACTGGCATCTAAAATTAAATAATTTGATACAGATGATTCTTAAATTAGCCCTTCGCTTGGCCTCTAAGATGCATTGTGCATTTTTAAGAGTAATGAATTATTAGTTCTAACATTATCTTGTTAGCCTTTCTAACCATTAGTCTGTACATTAATGCAATTTGAAAAGAAAACATATTGAGTCTATTATTACTTGTGTTAAATTTGAATGTCTCCTGTATTATTTTCTCAAAGCACTCAGAAGCGTCAGGTCCATCCAAATTTTTCCAAACTTGACTAAATGCTTTCAGAATACATCCACCAGTGTGCAGTCTATAATCAGACACACCAAGGAGACATAGCATTTATAGGAAAAAATATTTTTAAAGCAAAATCAGACCACAAATGGTTATTTATTGAAAACAATAACCCCTAACATAGGCTATGCAGTATCTATGTTGATGTCTTGGTAATGGTAAATGATGTTTTTCATCCAAAAGGACTATAAGTATTGGATATTTTATGTCAAAAATCTGAAAAAAAAAAAAAAGCTATTGGTTCAACTTTTAATCAATTACCATATGCCAACGAACCTGTTACAAGCTATATATTTTCCAAAACCTCTAGTAGGTCCTATGGTGGGTATAAGAGCATAAGATATTCTAAAATATTTCCAAGAATGAGTTTATAGAGGAAAAGACACTCTACTTGCCCCAACAGAGGTTAATTTTGACCATCCTCGCTTGGTCTTCCATTGTGTCAATTCTGTTTTTCATCAGCTAATGATCACCTAACTCCTCCAGCAGTAAATCACAAAGTTCCTCCTTATTCCAACAACTTCCAATTATTCTGTTGCAGCCATTTTCCTTTCATGTGATCTGCTCTACTTTATCATAACAAAATTGGAGGCCAGACATTTTTAATGTTCTTGCTCCTGGTTTTCGTTCATTATTTCTGTAAGCTCTCCACACTCACAGTTTGTTCTAATCAAACTCAGCCCTTTACAGCGACCTGTGTTTATAATGACGTCTCTTTTTTCCTACCCAGCAGGCCATTTCCCATACATAGCCCACCAATCCTTCCGGTGTAATTGAGAGGCTTACCATTCACTATATATATATATATATATATATTTTAAAAATCATGTCAACTACCCCCCACCCCCACAACCCTGTTTTTCCTACAATCCTTTCCCTCATTTTTAAACTCTTATTGGGATTTAAGTCAATGACACATTGTTTGGAATATTTTTATTTAATTGATTAAAGCGTTAGCATTAGCGATTTGTTTCTTCAATCAGGTTGGCATTTGTGATGCAGAGTTAGAGTGTTACTGAGTGTGCTTGAAAAGTGGCAAGGCTCATGTGGAAGTAACAGAGCTGAAGTTATGCCTTGTGATAGAAAAGTCTAGGAAAATTTGGGTCATTATGCTGGCACCTGTCTGATGATCTGTTTATGTGACATATGGAATGGCTATGAATGAAACTTATATAATGAGACTCCAAATTCTAAATTCTACATATACTATCAGGATTAGTTGTGAAAACAGAATTTATGCCAGGTAGTTTTTTGGAGGAAATTTAATCCAAGGAAGATGTTACAATAATGTTAGAAAGGCTGAAAAGTAAATAGAGGATGATGGCATAAACTGGGGATTGGCAGTAGCAGAAAGATACTGCCATCTTTGGAATCAAGGGAGGAGATGTTGTTACCATAGCATGGAAGCCAGACCATGCAAAGGGAACTGCAATCATAGCAGAGGATGCCCTGTGGAGAGCTGGACCCTGGAAGAGATGCAGAAGCACAGAGAAAGATGGAGAGAAATAGTCCAGCTTATTTGCTCCCACTGCCAGTCTCCCACCAGTGACTCTCATTGACTGAACCTTTCAGTTAGCAAGGAAACAGGAAAATTTAGTTTGTAGCATCAACCACCTGTGATACACAGCCGAGCATGTGAAACATAGGAAACAATTTGAGACCAAACAAGCAATTGGCTTTTGTATCTATTCCTATATTTGTTTATCTACCTATCAATTATCTATAAAAAAATAAATATATACACACACAACCCATATATTTTGATTTACAGTCAGGGCATAGTTTGCAAAGGGCTATAACACATAATAAATTGAAAAATTTTGGTGAATGTTATTACTATATTCAAATAATTTTCATGTGTGTATACATAATTATTTATAACCCAGGAAGGCTTTTTACAGCATTTTCCTTGAGAAGACAAATTCCAAGTTTAAAGTATCTTCATCAGACTCTACTTTTACACATTACTTAAGAACTCTATCAAAAAAGTTTAATTCTATGTTTGTTATTCGCTCTGCTATCTCCCACCCTCTGTGGCCACCTCCTACATACTGACAAAAAACACTCTTCTATGCTAAGCTTTATTCTTATTGTATTTTGTTATTTTACTTCTCACTTTTCCTTCAAGCAAAAGTGTTCTTCTGCTTCAAGAATATGTTTTCCTCACTCTTCAAAGTAAAGGTAAAGGCAACTAAATTTCCTTAAGTGCCACCACTCTGTGTACTTTACCTTGGGTTCAGTATTGGTGTTTGTATACCGTAAACTATAAGCGAAAGTGGTTGCATCATTTTTTACATATTCAAAGTTTTCTGGCATTCAATTCAAAGACTAATAATGCAATTTAGAAAAGTAACAGCACTTCTGATAAAATTGCTCATAAAATATACGAACCTTTACTGAACTGTATTATTCAATACTTTCCTGGCTATTATATTGGAACATGGAGACAATATTGAAAACATTCTCATTAGAGTCCTTGTTTCTTCAGGAAAAGCTTGTTCTAAAGGAAAATCTCACACCTCCATGTTCCCTTTTTGAGTCACTGCTTGCTGATCAGCTTTCCCTTTTCATTCAAGTGTTGCCTCTCACACAGCTCATCTAAAAGCACTGTCAAGGTTTGGGTCATTAAACCGCAATAGATGACGATAAAAACAGCACTTGAGACAAATGAAAACAGCAATACCTGTTATTACCAAATACACTTTTCAGTTATCATTACGGAATGAAATGATAAAAAAGCTGTGACAAAGGACTGTGTGTTAACAACAGCATCATAAGTATAAACCAGAGGCATCATAGAGAATTAAAGATGACAAGTCTGACTTCTTTAGTAAAATCTCTGATCAGAAGAACAAATAAGCAGCACATAACTAAGAATAAAACACTGAGCTATAGGAAAAAACATGCTGCATAAGGTACAGCATCTAAACTTTCTTCAGCTTTAGTTTTCTTCTTTAAAAACTACATCAGCACAATTCCACACAAAACAAACAAACAAATATATATATATATATATACACACACACACACACACACACACACACACTCTTAGTGACTCCTAATATGTACTATGACTTTAACTTATTTATTAGTTCTGAGGAATCATTATAATAAGTTTTTAATTATACTTAATGAAAGACTATTATCTTTTAAAAAAAACCTGCTTTTCAAACAGTTAACGATGAAAATAGCAAGCACTTATATAGTAAGCTAGGTATGTTTCTATTTGACTATATTAACTCACTCTATCTTCAAAATAACTGAATTTTTCATCCCTGTTTTATAGATATGGAAACAGAACACAAGGATATTAAGAAACTTCTTCAAATTTTTACTGCTGGATAGTACTGAAATGGATTCAACCATAGGCAGACACATTTCTGAATTTCCGCTCTCAACCACCACCCCTTGGGTTAGGTATTTATAAGGTTCAGGTGTTTTGTTGTAGGACACACGGTCAAACAATTTACAGGGACAAGGAAGAATGGGTCATGTGTGGCTTGGTGGAATAAGAAATCAAGGTACTGGAGAAGTCTTAAGACAATGAAACATTTATTTAAGGCAAACTGTTACAAAGAACTTAGCTAGGAACTGGATATACTGATGCGAATAAACTTTTCATTGATTTTACAGTCCCCTTTTCCATAAATTTGCAAACTAGTGGAGGAACTTACTCTCTATTGGGTACAGTTAACTTATTGTCAAATGGGTATTACTAAACTTCTATGAAGGGTGCACTATTCAGTTGAAAAGAGGAGAATCCCATGAAATCAAGTTTTTACAATCTTCTTAAGATCATACAATCAAAAATGACCTAATTAATCCTATAGAATTAAGAATTATTTAATCTAATATTATGGTTTCATAGATAATTACATCTTTTAACAATCTCTTTTTATAACTTATTGGGTTCCCCCAAAATGCCTTTTCCTCTTTTGAGTATTCCTCATGAAGTTTTCTATCTAGCATGCTTCTAAATCACCTTCCTTCAAATTTCTATCCATCCTCCATTCCTGGTTCATAACTAATGATTTCATAAAGTTTTCTCTTATTTCTCAGTTTGAAATATTTTTCTCATACACTCACACCACTCCGCTCGTGCTTTGTTTATAGGTGTTTATGTATTCTACGTTATATGGCATTCGTATACAGACCTTGCTCATCTCCACCCCTGTATTAAGGGCTACTTGGGAACAACATTTACTTTGTTCATCTATCTGTCCCCAACAGTATTTGGCATAGTTCCCAATAATAAATAGATGCTTATTAAATAATTATTGAATTGGATATTCCTGATAAAAAATGGCCTACAGCAAAGTTTATTTATTTTAATGCAAAATCTCAACAACACTATGTAAAGAGAATAATGGTATTTGTTTGCTTAAAGCAACTTGAAATAGTGTTAACTATTGACAGTTTTATTATTGTATCTTCTATGCATATATATATATGAATATGTTTATATATATAGATGACAATTCTATTCTATTCTTACCTCAAGACATCTTATTGTTAGGAATTACCTAACTTTCATGGTTTTAAATTTGCCACTCAAGACTGCATTATTACAGAGTTTTGCATTTGTTTATAAAATTAGATGCAAAAATATGCTAATGTATCATTAAGACTGAGATTATAATTACACAGGAGTCAGAAAACTCTCTGTTAAAGTTCCCTAAGCAACTATAATTCTTTTCTTGAAAATATCAATGAAAAAACATATTTTTAAAATCTGTTTTCCTGTGGCGTTAAAAGCCTAAACGCAAAGGAAACTTGAGGTAATATTTGAGAACCAGGAAATAAAGTGAAAAATCTAAACATGGAGAAATTACATTATCTTAAATATTTTTTTTTAACGAAAACAAATTACTTCTTTGATAAAAAGTCAATTTGAATATAAAATATTTTTAAGCTTCAATAATGTAAGGTGTTAGTTAATAAGTGAGAAAATATTTTCTAAGATTCATAATTTGGGTCTTGCCTGAGACCCTCTAGCTATAGAAATGCTGTAGTAATGCTAGTAAATTAAATTAATGTTTGTAATTACACTAAAGTTTTAACACCATAAATCCCACTACAGCTATTTATTTTCAAACTATTAAGGATCTGTGGTTATTTTCAGGACAGTGTGATGTACATTTGTATTTCCTCTATTTCAGGTCTACCATTTTGGCAATGTAAACATTGTCTAATTAGCTCCATTTATAGTTCTGATTTGGTTGTATCCAGTCATAATAAAAACACACACACACACACACACACACACACACTGCTAACCAAATGTGTTTGATGGTTCTATATTTAGAAAAACTGCAATAAATGTTTTGGTTTGTTTAGGGTATGACATATCAAAATACTGACTTATTGAAAATCTCCACTGGGTGAAATAAACACTATAAATTATGAAGCTCCATCCTTTATTATTTAGAGTTTTCTATGGTACTTCACAAATAGCCACAGTTTTATTCCTTGATAGTTATTCAAGTAAATATGTTATCTATCAATCAACCATCGACTCTTATGTTTATGAAAGCAGAATGAAATAATAAACATGAGCCTACCAGAAAAGAAAATTTAACTAAAGAATTGCAAAGAAAAAAGAAAGACATTTTTAAAGTGTGTCACTCACATGGTACGCGACCACAGGAATGCAAAAAATTCCTCATCAATCATCATGAATTAAATAATTAATCTTGTGGATGAAAATCACAATGACAAAATAACTGTGTAACTTTGGTGTGGAGAACTGGACTATGTTGCTCTGCTGTAAAATCTGAATTCCACCATTTTGCATGCCTCAATGATAGAAACAGTGTCCTTAGGTTTTCGAAACCTCATCATGATCTGTCAGTCAATTCACAGTGAGAAACTCACAAGAAACTTGATGGCAAACATAAATATGCAAATAAATGTTGTAGCCTTTGTAACAATCTCCAAATGACCACTAAGCTCACGTAAGGATATCATCAGACCTATACACTTTTAATTAAGTGAAATCTGTAAACTCTGTGCCATTATATTTTTAGATAATCTAAGATAAAATACACAAAGAGAAGTAGTACCCAAAGATGGAGAATTGAGAAGCCATAACAGAGTAGATACTTGCCTCATATTCATGACTTTTTCTCGGACAACAGTTTTTTTAAAAACAGGAATAGCAACTTACCTAAAAAGAGAATGAGAAAAAAAAAATCTGGTTACTGTAAGAGAATTGTAAAGACATTTTAAAGAAATATGACATATACTAACAGAATCTGGTCTAAACATAGAGCAGTCATGCAATTCCACCAAGTGCTTCTATTAGAATTTTCTGTGCCCTATACCAACTTCCTTGTTTTCTTATCCCCTGCCTGCTTCCTCCGATGCACCTTCACTTCACCCCAATCTTTGCAGGCATTTTATTCTTAGGCTGGTTTTCCTTTGTTAACACTCAACTGTTATCTCAAAAAATGTGTTATTTCATTCCTAGTTAAAAATCAAGAAATTCAGATGAGAGTCCAGATTTTACCTCTTACGAGTGTGCTACCTTGATCAAGAAAATCTGTGAATGGAAGGCAATTTAATAATTGAACTTAAATCTGCTTTTAGCTTCAGAATCCTAAATTGTTGACAGAAGGCAACTGGAGTGATCAAGTGAAAAAAATCTACAATAAAAACTTCTGATTGACTGACTCAACTGGGATAAACCTGGGTAGACAGGCCCATCCCATGCCACTTGCTATTTTATTCCCTAGGATTAATTATTCTGTGTATAGGCAAGGCTTATTTAGCAGCCAATGTTCTGGACTTATAAAAAGCTTATAGAATGCTGTAACATGGGATTTATATGATTGTAATATCATCTGTGAATTATAGCAGAGTGAGATTGAAGGTAAAAGATGGGATTGTGGGAATGAACTGGGATGCTTTTGTAAAATAGACCCAGTTGCCCTGGGATAATTTCAAAACTTCTAGGTTCAAAGGCAAATACTGCTCAGTGCACTTGTACCAATCAGAACATAAAGAAAGTTGTGTTCCAAGAAGAATGCATGAGCAACAGACTATGTCATGGGAAGCAGGGAAAGGACTGGCTCTCCCAGGCAGGTGCGGTAGTGTTTGCAAATCACCTAGTGCAACCTCCATTTTCCTGGAAAGCAGCTTGGAAAATCCCCTAGGTGCACGACCTTTATGTTTCTCCTGCTGCAAGCTGAAGTGTTCATTTTATGCATTGACTAATTTATGAGTTTAGTGAGAAATTCTTTGTAAAATACATTCTAGAAAAGAGAGAACCTGAAAACGAATTCCCTCTGCACAACATGTGTGTATGGTCCCATTAGCAGTTGCACAGTGGGCAATCGATTAGGGAGGAAAAAATGGCTTTTTTTATGGTAATGGATTTTGAGCCTCCTGGTGATAATTTATTTACTAGAAATTTTGCAGAGCTGGCTAGCAAACTGATGAAAATCCTCTGAACATGTTCATTTAAAAAGCGGAAAAAACCAGTTAGGCTTATTTTTGAGAAATATTGTTATTAAATCATTGAAAACATATTGATAAAATATGCCTGAAAGCTACAGACCTGTAATTTATAATAGAAATTACGTTGCTATTGACAAATGGCAATTTAATCTTGCAATTAACTTTAACAATTTGAGTTTCTCTGTTGCAATTTTTTGTGTTTTTAGAAAAACCTTGACAGACATGAGTAATGTTGTGCTAGGCTAGTCAGCAGTGCTGGCTTTTTTTAAAAGCAGTCCATCTCTTTTTTATTTTTATTTTTATGCAGAGTTACGCTATCCTGCAAACCAAGATGTAAAACAAGAGATCTTTTATCTTGACTTGCAACACCTATGGTATCTTGAGATAAAGGGAATTTCTCTACTTCAACTTTCTTGGACATGCAAAGATAGAATAGCACTTTGGCCTAGTTCAAAGAATGTAAACATCAGAATTAGCATGGCCTATATTTTTACTTTGCTTCCATCATGCATTGGCTCTGTGACATAGGTAAATGCAGCTCATTTACGGAACCTCAATTTCTCTTATTTGTAAGATGGAGAAAACGTCTACCTTGGAAAGAACGTGGAAGGAAGGAGGCAATATACATATGCCATGTGCCTACACTTATGTCATGTCCATTAAGCCCATGTCCTGCTTTCCCCTTCAAAAAATGAGAATTTTAGGTACTGGCATCTTTTTAAACTTTCCATTACGTGGGGCCTCTCTTTTCCACTTTACTCAGAATGTGAGAGTAAGGTATTCATTAACAGGGGCAATCTAACACCCCTTTCTTTCTACCCATATGCATAAGCTACTCCCTGATTTGGGAATCACATGAATACTGGACAGTAGGAAAAAAGACATTAGAAATAGTTATTCATAAAGGTTCTTTTCTGGTTGGTCTTTTTAATATCTAATTATGAAACTCTTCTAGCAATGGAGCTGAGGATGGGCAAAAGGATAATAAAGAATCCTGACTTTCAAGATTTAGGGATTTCATGCAAATAAATCCATGAGCCAATCAAAAGTATCATAAGAAACAAAATAAATATTATATGTTATATATAAAAGAGATGAAACAAGCATGAACATACATGCACCTGACCATAGAGCCTCAAAATATTTAAACCAACAGCTGACTGAACTAAGAAAAGAAATATATAAATCAACTATTTGGAGATTTAAAACCAGAAAACAAAAAGCTAAGCAGATACAAAGAAGACGAGAAATATATAATATTTTAAAACATATTTGAGTAACTTAGATTAATAGACAAAAACTTCCTATAACCAATGAATACATATTATAGAGTCTTTACAAGCACATAGGGAGCATTCATAAAAATTAATTATAAACTGATGCATAAAAAAGTCATAAATTCCAAAGATTCATTATTATTCAGATTATATTATCTGACAAAAATACAATAAAATTAGAAATCATTCGTAAAAGAAGAGTCAAAATACCACAATCACCTGGAAATGACCCCAAAATATCTGTTTCTAAACAACTCTTTGACTAAAGAGAAAAATCTTAAGGGAATTAAACAAACAAACAAAAAAATAAGTAGCATTTAAAATAGTGTATTTAAAAATGTGTAGGGGCACAGATAAATTGTTACATAAAAATTATAGGTTTAAATGCTCTTATCTGAAAACAAAAAAAAATTGGAAAACAAATGAGTTTAAACATTTTAACTCAATAATTCAGTAAATCAAATATAAAAATGAAGGAAACAATGATAAGATAAAAAAATATTTAAATGTAAAAATACATAATTAATAAAAATAAAAGGCTCATTTTCTGAGAAACATCATAGAGGCAAAACTAAAATAAAGTAAAGCAAACAAACCTAAAGAAAATTGTATCAATACAAAGTGAGAAAGAGACACAGGAAAGAATGAAAGAAATGACAAAATACTTATAAAGAATTATGATACTCGGTTTCCAAATATAAACAAAAGTATAAATATTAAAAAAAATAGGAAATGTCTAAATGGGAGCAAGAAGAATGAGAAAACTTAAATAGATAACTGTATAAAATAATAATCAAATATTTCCTTTCCTAAAATATGCTCTAGGTTTAGGCAATTTTACAGATACTTTTTACTAAAATTTTATTAAATTAATAGTTCTTAAATTTTAAAAATTATTGAAAAATGGAAAAACATTAACTTGGTTCATTCAAATTCAAAAAATTAAATAAAAACAATATAAGAAATGGAAATTACAGGTTCATTTTAATTTTCAGCAACATAAAAAATCTGAATGAACTACTAATAAGCTTATCAAATCCATAAGTATTCCTTAAAAATGTTAATTATGAACAGAAAGCATGTATCCCCGAAATTGAGGATGATTGTTTTAAAAAAAAGAAAAGGTAGTAATGTAACACAACACATTAATGGACAAAGAAAAGAAATCACATAATTATCTCAATAGATGAAGAAAATTATTTGCAAATACTAAACATCTACTTGCAATTAAATTTAGAAAATTGGAACTAGAGAAGAGCAGCATCCTTAGTGTGAAGAAAATTTGTATTTAAAAAATTTACTGAAATTTACACTGAATACAGAAAACTTATAACCATACTAAGATCATAAGACCTTTATAGAGTTAATATGAAAACTCTCTTAAAGAATATAAAATAATATTTGAATACATAAATATATCAAGCTCAAAAATAGCATGAACTAATATTGTAAAGGCATGACACTTCCCCAATTTTGCTTTATAAATTAAATAAAATCCTAATGAAAATTCCAACAGGATATTTTGTACAATTTACCAAATATTCTCTTTCTCTTTCCCTCTCCCCCCTCCACATACACACACAGAGTAAAACATAAATAAAATACATAAGGACAATTTTCAACAAAGTAAAGCAAAGAAGAATAATCTTCCATTCCAAGCACTAAAAGACAGTGCTATACTAATGGAGAAACAGAGAAAGTTCCTAAGTATGAGAATATTGATATGTTATAAAGGTGGACTACATACCAATGAGAAAATGACTTATTTTCTGTAGATAGTATTGAGAAAATTGCTTCACAATTATGCAGAAAAATAAGTCCAGATCCCCCACCTCCACCAATACTATGTTGAAAAATAGGTACAAATGAATTAACATCCCAAATATAAAAGGTAAATATATAAAGCTCAAAGAAGAAAAGGTAAGGGAATATTTCCATTTTATAAGGATGGAGAAAGCCCTCTTAAATAACACCTGAAGAGCAAAACATTGAGGTAAAATATGAATGGGTTTCAGTGCAACAAAACAAGAAAATAAAAGACTTCCATTTAACAAAAAGTACCATTGGCACAATTAACAGATGAGATCAGAAGAGATAGCTATTTTATATAAAACTAATATATAATAACACTCAAGGAACTTTTTAAAATCAACAAGAGGGAAAACAGGGATACAATAAGAAAAATGGATATGACATATAGACAGTTAATAGAAATGAACCCGAAATAGTGAAACAGTATATGAAAGCACATTCCAACTGTATCATAATAATTTAAAAAACCCTGAAATTTTGAACAATCAATTATTACCCATGAGGTTAGCAAAATGCAAATTTGGATAATTCTAAGTGTTGAACAGGAAGTGGGAATTAGGAAATCTCAGCATCTCTGGTGAGAGTATAAATTATTAAAATGTAGTGGAGAGCAACTTGGCAGTACTTAGTGCAATTAATTAAAAATACAGCCTCTGATACAGGAAATGCTGGACACATACCTGGAGAAACTCTCCCACATATCTGAGAGGGAATGTTTCTCTCAGTAGTATTTATGTTACTGCAAAGTATAAGGCAATCTCTGTGTCCATTATTATGGAAATAGATAAGTAAAATATGTGTTAGAGTCATCTTGTAGAACATTGTGCAATTATTAGAAAAACTAGATACACACGCACTAGAATGAATAGATCCTGAAAACTGTACTCAGGGTAAAAATAAGAAACAGACTTTCTAGCACAGTCTCATTTATGTAATAAGCATTATTTATTATTCAAAGACACCTATTTAAGAATATATAGCTAACATATTAGCATGGGTTATTATATCTGGGTAGGAATAAAGGAAAGGAATGAGGAAAAAATTTAGAAAATGAGAGGCCATGCACAGAGTAAGGTTGAAGGTGAGTCATGACATGAGAAATATGATTAACTCAACATTCTGTTCCCACGGTTAAGGAAGAAAAAAAATGATAGAAGGAAAGGAGGGAGAAAAGGAGAAAGGGAATGAGAAAGAAAGATTGAAGATAAAGAAATACTTGGTAGTTATATAAAAAGAACTCAAGTACAATTAGACAAGTGTAAGTATTTTGTATATGTTGTGCTCATTAAAGATAAGGCTGAAACTTGGCTCAACAAACCTAAGATTTCTAACTAGTGCTACCCTGGTCAGGTGAGATGGTCCTTGAGTTTCTGGAATCAAGGTTAGCCTACCTCTGACTCCCTGGGAACTCTGAGTGTGATTTAGATTATATCTCTGTGTATTGGGGCCACAGAGCCACTCTCAGGTTTGGTGAATCCCTTGAGCCATAGCCAAGTCTCTTCACTGCTCCATGGGAAGTAGGTATCAAGAAGGATTCTGAAACTACTAAGTCCGAAAGTCCTTCTAAATTTATTTATTTTAGGGATTCCAATCCTGTCTCTGCCTCAGAATTATCTGAGGAGAGATTTAAAACTATGCGTGTGAAAACCGTACATCAGCTGTATTGCTAGAGAATCTCCACGGATACAGACAATGAATCTATATTTTGGCAAGTTCTACAGGTGATTCCAGCATAGCCAGACTGGTATCAGGAGAACTGACTTTTGAGAGCCACCCATGTATTTCACCTCCCACTCAGTGTACAGTGTTCTCCCAGTAGCTGTTCAGCACTTTCTAGAGTGATTTCAGAAACAATGGAAGAAAAAGAAGTTCACAAATTGAGAGGATCATGCAATCTGACATTCTCTCTGCTAAATAAGGCTTCCCCAACCCCTTCCACGATTAGGTTGCCAGTAACAGAAGTTTACTGACTTTCGGTTCTCTATATAATTGAGGTTGTCTGAGGTCAGAGAGATACAGTTGTGCAAGGTCATCGCTAAGCTTCAACCATTAGTGTGTTGATTACAAGTATAACAAAAGGCCATTAGGATAAGAAGTAAATAGTGATTTGGGGGCATTTGGATATGAATAAATAGGTGGTAGTAGGTTTGCTCCTTTTTTTCCTTAGCCTGCTACTGATGTTTTTTCTAGTATGTGTATCAGGTTCCTTTAAAAGGCATCAATAATAGACTTTGAATATTTAAAATGCACATAAAAAATGAAACTATTTTAACAGATTTACTCAAATTGTATGCAAATGTAATGCATATTTAATGCAAATATACATGTGGTTTTCTTAACTATTTCTTATGCTTCACTGTGCCCCTCAGTAAAATGCTAATGGCTCATCTGTGCCTCTTTATTCTGTTCAGCGATTAATTGTTAATATGACTTGTGGGTATTACAGTATGGCTAGGATAAAATAAAACAAAGAAAAGGTCTCTGACCTTGAGAATACTACAATCTAGTTAGAGAAAGAATATATACCTCCAAACCACTCAAATGTTCAGATTCCTAAATTACCTGTTTTACCCTTAACCCATGCTCTCGTCTGCTACCTGAATGATCTTACTAAAACTCATAGGTGACACATACTTACAATGCTTCAATGGTTTTCCAAATAATACCCCAAATCCTTTGCATATAATCTAAGCCATCCATAATCTGTTCCCTAAGTAGCTCTTTGTTTTTTTTTTTTGTTTTTTAACTTGCATTCTGTTTTCAAGCTGTAAGCAAAGATTTGCCATCCTTTTTTGCACTAACAAAACTGTACTCAGGCTAATTCTTCTACCTGTAATGGCTTTCTCTATGCTCCTCAACCTTCCTCTATTTATTTATTTATTTATTTTTTGAGACAGGGTCTCATTCTGTCACCCAGGCTGGAGTGCAGTGGCACAGCCTCAGCTCACTGCAGCCTCTACCTCCCAGGTTCGAGCAATTCTCCTGCTTCAGCCTCCTGAGTAGCTAGGAAAACAGGCACCCACCCCTACACCTGGCTAATTTTTGTATTTTTAGTAGAGATGGGGTTTTGCCACATTGGCCACGCTGGTCTCGAACTCCTGACCACAGGTGATCCACCCACTTTGGCCTCCCAAAGTGCTGAGATTACAGGTGTGAGCCACCACGCCTGGCTTCTACCTTCCTCTTGCCTACTAGGTGGGTTTCTATCCATTCTTCAGGAGTCAGGTAAAATGATCACCCTTTCAATATCCAATCATACTAATTCCCCAAACTGAGATAGTGATATGGACAGGAGACAGGGAAATACTGGGTAGAAAAGGGCAATTCCACAACAAAGACCCCACCTTCAAGCCTGGAAACCTGCAGCCCTAAGTGGGAATAGGCATTCCTGTTTTTGTGCCAAAAATTCAAAAATTTGCCTTTTGGCCCACAACACCCCATTATCTTGTACCCATATAAACCCCAATTCCCAGATTCCAAAAGCAAACAAGCAGATGAGCAGGCAAACAGAAGAGCAGAGGACCAGAAGAGTGGCACAGCAGAGAAGGAGAGAAGAGAAAGAGCATCTGAACATTGAGAGAAGTTTGGCTGGGGATGTTTGGGGAGGAGATTGGTCATGGGACAGACAAACTCCAGAGGAAGATCATCTTCCCATTCCATCCCCTTTCCAGCTTCCCATTCATCCCACCAAGAGCCACCTCCACCACCCAATAAAATCCTCATATTCTCCATCCTTTAAGTCCATATGTGACCTTATTGTTCCTGGATGCTGGACAAGAACCCGGGTACCAAAAGAGCACTGAGCTGGTTAACAGCTAAGCCATCTGCAGATGACAGAGCTGAAAGAACATGGTAGAATGCCCACTGGGGCTTCAAGAGTCACAAGCACACACCCCTAGATGCCACCATGGAGCTACAGCCTAACAGCACTCATGCTGGCTCCTGCACCTGTCCATCTGCATGCTCTCCCTCCTGTAAGAGGTTTGAGCAGTGGCAGCAGCTGAACAGACAAGACACACTCCTGTCACATGTACTGGAGCGGGGCGGGGGGGGTCATAGAACTCTCCCATTTCAACAGGTGTCATTTCTATATGTTTCCAAAGATTTCTATGAATATCTCATATCATTTTAATTTTGTTACAATGGGATAAAATGTCACAAGGGAATAACATGTAACCCTAATAATATGTCCCTTTGTATGTGTGACTCTCCTTTGAGTAACAAATCTCATCCAACTTTCACATCTATCTAGAAAATAACATGGGAAGCTAGCTTAAGCCACACATGTACCCCAAAGTTCCAAAGTAATGAGTTCTTACTAACTCCCCTATTATTCTATAATTTCAGCTATTCAGGACTATGGGTAAAGAGAAAATACAGTTTTCAGTTTCATTGCTAAGTCTCAAACTGTATTAGTCCATTTTCACACTGCTAATAAAGACATACCCAAGACTGGGCAATTTACAAAAGAAAGAGCTTTAATGGACTTACAGTTCCACATGGCTGGGGAAGTCTCAGAATCATGGCAGAAGGCAAGGAGGAGCAAGTCACATCTTACATGGAAGGCAGCAGGCAAAGAGAGAGGGCTTGTGCAGGGCAACTGCCCCTTAAAAAACCTTGTAAGATCTTCTAAGACTTATTTACTATCTCAAGAACACATGGGAAAGACCTGCCTCCATGGTTCAATTACTTCCCACCAGGTCCCTCCCACAACACATGAGAATTCAAGATGAGACTTGGGTGGGTACACAGCCAAACCATATAATTCCACCCCTAGATCCTCCCAAATCTCATGTCCTCACATTTCAAAACCAATCATGCCTTCCCAACAGTTCCCCAATGTCTTAACTCATTTCAGCATTAACTCAAAAGTCCACAGTCTAAAGTCTTATCCAAGACAAGGCAAGTCCCTTTTACCTAGGAGCCTGCAAAATCAAGAGCAAGATAGCTACTTCCTAGATATAATGGGGGTACAGGCATGGGGTAAATACAGTTATTCCAAATGGGAAAAATTGGACAAAACAAAGGGGCTACAGGCCCCATGCAAGTCCAAATTCCAGAAGAGCAGTCAAATCTTAAAGTTCCAAAATGATCTATTTTGACTACATGTCTCATCCAGGTCACAGTGATGCAAGAGTTGGGTTCCCATGGTCTTGGACAGCTCCATCCCTGTGGCTTCGTTGGGTATAGCCTCCCACCCAGCTGCTTTCATGGACTGGCATGGAGTGTCTGCAGCTTTTCCAGGCACATGGTGCAAGCTGTCAGTGGATCTACCATTCTGGGGTCTGGAGGACTGTAGCCCTCTTCTCACTGCTCCCCTAGGTGGTGCCCCAGTAGGGACTCTGTGTGAGGGCTCCAACCCTACATTTCCCTTCCACACTGCTCTAGCCGAGGTTCTCCATGAGGGCCTTGCCCCTGCAGCAAACTCCTGCCTTGACATTCAAGCATTACCATACATCCTCTGAAACCTAGTCAGAGGTTCCCAAACCTCATTTCTTGACTTCTGTGCACTGGCAGGCTCAACACCATGTGGAAGCTGCCAAGGTTTAAGGTTCACACCCTCTGAAGCCACGACCCAAGCTCTGCATTGGCTCCTTTCAGCCACAGTTGGAGCAGCTATAATGTGGGACACCAAGTACCTATGCTGCACACAGCACGGGTACCCTGGGCCCAGCCCATGAAACCACTTTTTCCTCCTAGGTCTCTGGGCCTTTGATTGGAGGGGCTGCGACAAAAGTCTCCCACATTCTCTGAAGACATTTTCCCCATTGTCTTGGCAATTAACATTCAGCTCCTCAATACTTATGCAAATTTCTGTAGCCGGCCTGAATTTCTCTTCAGAAAATGGGATTTTCTTTTCTGCCATATTGTCAGGCTGCAAATTTTTTGAATTTTTATGCTCTGTTTCCCTTATAAAATTGAATTCCTTTAACAGCACCCAAGTCACCTCTTGAATGTTTTGCTGCTTAGAAATTTCTTCCTCCAGATACCCAAAATCCTCTCTCTCAAGTTCAAATTTCCGCAAATCTCTAGGGTGGGGTAAAATGCCACCAGTCTCTTTGCTAAAACATAACACGAGTCACCTTTGCTCCAATTCCCAACAAGTTTCTCATTTCCGTCTGAGACCACTTCAGCCTAGACTTTATTGCCCATATCACTATCAGCATTTTGGGCAAAGCCATTCAATAAGTCTCTAGGAAGTTCCAAACTTTCTCACGTTTTCCTGTCTTCTTCTGAGAACTCCATACTGTTCCAACATCTGATGTCACCCAGTTCCAAAGCTGCTTCCCATTTTTGGGTATTTTTACAGTAGCACCCCACTCCCAGTAACAATTTACTGTATTTGTCCACTTTCACACTGCTAATAAAGACATACCTGAGACTGGACAATTTACAAAAGAAAGAGTTTTAATGGACTTACAGTTCCTCTTGGCTGTGGAAGCCTCACAATCATGGTGGAAGGCAACAAGGAGCAAGTTACATCTTACATGGATGGCAGCAGGTAAAGAGAAAGGTCCTGTGCAGGGCACCTCCCCCTTATAAAACCATCAAATCTCGAGGGGGTGGAGCAAGATGGCCGAATAGGAACAGCTCCAGTCTCCAACTCCCAGCGCGAGCGACACAGAAGACCAGTGATTTCTGCATTTTCAACTGAGGTACTGGGTTCATCTCACTGGGGAGTGCCGGACGATCGGTGCTGGTCAGCTGCTGCAGCCCGAGCAGCAAGAGCTGAAGCAGGGCGAGGCATCGCCTCACCTGGGAAGCGCAAGGGGGAAGGGAATCCCTTTTCCTAGCCAGGGGAACTGAGACACACAACACCTGGAAAATTGGGTAACTCCCACCCCAATACAGCACTTTAAGCAAACAGGCACACCAGGAGATCATATCCCACACCTGGCCGGGAGGGTCCCACACCCACGGAGCCTCCCTCATTGCTAGCACAGCAGTCTGCAATATCGCGGCAAGGCAGCAACGAGGCTGGGGGAGGGGCGCCCGCCATTGCTGAGGCTTAAGTAGGTAAACAAAGCTGCTGGGAAGCTCGAACTGGGTGGAGCTCACAGCAGCTCAAGGAAACCTGCCTGTCTCTGTAGACTCCACCTCTGGGGACAGGGCACAGTAAAAATAACAAAAACAGCAGAAACCTCTGCAGACGCAAACGACTCTGTCTGACAGCTTTGAAGAGAGCAGTGGATCTCCCAACATGGAGGTTGAGATCTGTGAAGGGACAGACTCCCTGCTCAAGTGGGTCCCTGACCCCTGAGTAGCCTAACTGGGAGACATCCCCCACTAGGGGCAATCTGACACCCCACACCTCACAGGGTGGAGTACACCCCTGAGAGGAAGCTTCCAAAGCAAGAATCAGACAGGTACACTCGCTGTTCAGAAATATTCTATCTTCTGCAGCCTCTGCTTCTGATACCCAGGCAAACAGGGTCTGGAGTGGACCTCAAGCAATCTCCAACAGACCTACAGCTGAGGGTCCTGACTGTTAGAAGGAAAACTATCAAACAGGAAGGACACCTACACCAAAACCCCATCAGTACATCACCATCATCAAAGACCAGAGGCAGATAAAACCACAAAGATAGGGAAAAAGCAGGGCAGAAAAGCTGGAAATTCAAAAAATAAGAGCGCATCTCCCCCGGCAAAGGAGCGCAGCTCATCGCCAGCAACGGATCAAAGCTTGACGGAGAATGACTTTGACAAGATGAGAGAAGAAGGCTTCAGTCCATCAAATTTCTCAGAGCTAAAGGAGGAATTACGTACCTAGCGCAAAGAAACCAAAAATCTTAAAAAAAAGTGGAAGAATTGATGGCTAGAGTAATTAATGCAGAGAAGGTCCTAAACGAAATGAAAGAGATAAAAACCATGACATGAGAAATATGTGACAGATGCACAAGGTTCAGTAACCGACTCGATCAACTGGAAGAAAGAGTATCAGCGATTGAGGATCAAATGAATGAAATGAAGCGAGAAGAGAAACCAAAAGAAAAAAGAAGAAAAAGAAATGAACAAAGCCTGCAAGAAGTATGGGATTATGTAAAAAGACCAAATCTACGTCTGATTGGGGTGCCTGAAAGTGAGGGGGAAGATGGAACCAAGTTGGAAAACACTCTTCAGGATATCATCCAGGAGAACTTCCCCAACCTAGTAGGGCAGGCCAACATTCAAATCCAGGAAATACAGAGAACGCCACAAAGATACTCCTCGAGAAGAGCAACTCCAAGACACATAATTGCCAGATTCACCAAAGTTGAAATGAAGGAAAAAATCTTAAGGGCAGCCAGAGAGAAAGGTCGGGTTACCCACAAAGGGAAGCCCATCAGACTAACAGCAGATCTCTCGGCAGAAACTCTACAAGCCAGAAGAGAGTGGGGGCCAATATTCAACATTCTTAAAGAAAAGAATTTTAAACCCAGAATTTCATATCCAGCCAAACTAAGTTTCGTAAGTGAAGGAGAAATAAAATCCTTTACAGATAAGCAAATGCTTAGAGATTTTGTCACCACTAGGCCTGCCTTACAAGAGACCCTGAAGGAAGCACTAAACATGGAAAGGAACAACCGGTACCAGCCATTGCAAAAACATGTCAAAATGTAAAGACCATTGAGGCTAGGAAGAAACTGCATCAACTAACGAGCAAAATAACCAGTTAATATCATAATGGCAGGATCAAGTTCACACATAACAATATTAACCTTAAATGTAAATGGACTAAATGCTCCAATTAAAAGACATAGACTGGCAAACTGGATAAAGAGTCAAGACCCATCAGTCTGCTGTATTCAGGAGACCCATCTCACACACAGAGACATACATAGGCTCAAAATAAAGGGATGGAGGAAGATTTACCAAGCAAATGGAGAACAAAAAAAAGCAGGGGTTGCAATACTAGTCTCTGATAAAACAGACTTTAAACCGTCAAAGATCAAAAGAGACAAAGAAGGCCATTACATAATGGTAAAGGGATCTATTCAACAGGAAGAGCTAACTATCCTAAATATATATGCACCCAATACAGGAGCACCCAGATTCATAAAGCAAGTCCTTAGAGACTTACAAAGAGACTTAGACTCCCATACAATAATAATGGGAGACTTCAACACTCCACTGTCAACATTAGACAGATCAACGAGACAGAAAGTTAACAAGGATATCCAGGAATTGAACTCATCTCTGCAGCAAGCAGACCTAATAGACATCTATAGAACTCTCCACCCCAAATCAACAGAATATACATTCTTCTCAGCACCACATCGTACTTACTCCAAAATTGACCACGTAATTGGAAGTAAATCACTCCTCAGCAAATGTACAAGAACAGAAATTATAACAAACTGTCTCTCAGACCACAGTGCAATCAAACTAGAACTCAGGACTAAGAAACTCAATCAAAACCGCTCAACTACATGGAAACTGAACAACCTGCTCCTGAATGACTACTGGGTACATAACGAAATGAAGGCAGAAATAAAGATGTTCTTTGAAACCAATGAGAACAAAGATACAACATACCAGAATCTCTGGGACACATTTAAAGCAGTGTGTAGAGGGAAATTTATAGCACTAAATGCCCACAAGAGAAAGCAGGAAAGATCTAAAATTGACACTCTAACATCACAATTAAAAGAACTAGAGAAGCAAGAGCAAACACATTCGAAAGCTAGCAGAAGGCAAGAAATAACTAAGATCAGAGCAGAACTGAAGGAGAGAGAGACACAAAAAACCATCCAAAAAACCAATGAATCCAGGAGCTGGATTTTGAAAAGATCAACAAAATTGATAGACTGCTAGTGAAGACTAATAAAGAAGAAAAGAGAGAAGAATCATATAGTTGCAATAAAAAATGACAAAGGGGATATCACCACCAATCCCACAGAAATACAAACTACCATCAGAGAATTCTATAAACACCTCTATGAAAATAAACTAGAAAACCTAGAAGGAATGGATAATTTCCTGGACATTTACGCTCTCCCAAGACTAAACCAGGAAGAAATTGAATCCCTGAATAGAACAATAGCAGGCTCTGAAATTGAGGCAATAATTAATAGCCTACCAACCAAAAAAAGTCCAGGACCAGATGGATTCACAGCTGAATTCTACCAGAGGTACAAGGAGGAGTTGGTACCATTCCTTCTGAAACTATTCCAATCAATAGAAAAAGAGGGAATCCTCCCTAACTCATTTTATGAGGCCAACATCATCCTGATACCAAAGCCTGGCAGAGACACAACAAAAAAAGAGAATTTTAGACCAATATCCCTGATGAACATCAATGCAAAAATCCTCAATAAAATACTGGCAAACCGGATTCAGCAACACATCAAAAAGCTTATCCACCATGATCAAGTGGGCTTCATCCCTGGGATGCAAGGCTGGTTCAACATTCGCAAATCAATAAACATAATCCAGCATATAAACAGAACCAAAGACAAGAACCACATGATTATCTCAATAGATGCAGAAAAGGCTTTTGACAAAATTCAACAGCCCTTCATGCTAAAAACGCTCAATAAATTCGGTATTGATGGAACGTACCTCAAAATAATAAGAGCTATTTATGACAAACCCACAGCCAATATCATACTGAATGGGCAAAAACTGGAAAAATTCCCTTTGAAAACTGGCACAAGACAGGGATGCCCTCTCTCACCACTCCTATTCAACATAGTGTTGGAAGTTCTAGCTAGGGCAATTAGGCAAGAGAAAGAAATCAAGGGTATCAGTTAGGAAAAGAAGAAGTCAAATTGTCCCTGTTTGCAGATGACATGATTGTATATTTAGAAAACCCCATTGTCTCAGCCCAAAATCTCCTTAAGCTGATAAGCAGCTTCAGTAAAGTCTCAGGATACAAAATTAATGTGCAAAAATCACAAGCATTCTTATACACCAGTAACAGACAAACAGAGAGCCAAATCATGAATGAACTTCCATTCACAATTGCTTCAAAGAGAATAAAATACCTAGGAATCCAACTTCCAAGGGATGTAAAGGACCTCTTCAAGGAGAACTACAAACCACTGCTCAGTGAAATCAAAGAGGACACAAACAAATGGAAGAACATATCATGCTCATGGATAGGAGGAATCAATATCGTGAAAATGGCCATACTGCCCAAGGTAATTTATAGATTCAATGCCATCCCCATCAAGCTACCAATGAGTTTCTTCACAGAATTGGAAAAAACTGCTTTAAAGTTCATATGGAACCAAAAAAGAGCCCGCATCTCCAAGACAATCCTAAGTCAAAAGAACAAAGCTGGAGGCATCACGCTACCTGACTTCAAACTATACTACAAGGCTATAGTAACCAAAACAGCATGGTACTGGTACCAAAACAGAGATATAGACCAATGGAACAGAACAGAGTCCTCAGAAATAATACCACACATCTACAGCCATCTGATCTTTGACAAACCTGAGAGAAACAAGAAATAGGGAAAGGATTCCCTATTTAATAAATGGTGCTGGGAAAATTGGCTAGCCATAAGTAGAAAGCTGAAACTGGATCCTTTCCTTACTCCTTATACGAAAATTAATTCAAGATGGATTAGAGACTTAAATGTTAGACCTAATACCATAAAAATCCTAGAGGAAAACCTAGGTAGTACCATTCAGGACATAGGCATGGGCAAAGACTTCATGTCTAAAACACCAAAAGCAACGGCAGCAAAAGCCAAAATTGACAAATGGGATCTCATTAAACTAAAGAGCTTCTGCACAGCAAAAGAAACTACCATCAGAGTGAACAGGCAACCTACAGAATGGGAGAAAATTTTTGCAATCTACTCATCTGACAAAGGGCTAATATCCAGAACCTACAAAGAACTCAAACAAATTTACAAGAAAAAAACAAACAACCCCATCAAAAAGTGGGCAAAGGACATGAACAGACATTTCTCAAAAGAAGACATTCATACAGCCAACAGACACATGAAAAAATGCTCATCATCACTGGCCATCAGAGAAATGCAAATCAAAACCACAATGAGATACCATCTCACACCAGTTAGAATGGCGATCATTAAAAAGTCAGGAAACAACAGGTGCTGGAGAGGATGTGGAGAAATAGGAACACTTTTACACTGTTGGTGGGATTGTAAACTAGTTCAACCATTATGGAAAACAGTATGGCGATTCCTCAAGGATCTAGAACTAGATGTACCATACGACCCAGCCATCCCATTACTGGGTATATACCCAAAGGATTATAAATCGTGCTGCTATAAAGACACATGCACACGTATGTTTATTGCGGCACTATTCACAATAGCAAAGACTTGGAATCAACCCAAATGTCCATCAGTGACAGACTGGATTAAGAAAATGTGGCACATATACACCATGGAATACTATGCAGCCATAAAAAAGGATGAGTTTGTGTCCTTTGTAGGGACATGGATGCAGCTGGAAACCATCATTCTTAGCAAACTATCACAAGAACAGAAAACCAAACACCGCATGTTCTCACTCATAGGTGGGAACTGAACAATGAGATCACTTGGACTCGGGAAGGGGAACATCACACACTGGGGCCTATCATGGGGAGGGGGGAGGGGGGAGGGATTGCATTGGGAGTTATATCTGATGTAAATGACGAGTTGATGGGTGCTGACGAGTTGATGGGTGCAGCACACCAACATGGCACAAGTATACATATGTAACAAACCTGCACGTTATGCACATGTACCCTAGAACTTAAAGTATAATAATAATAAATAAATTTAAAAAAAAAAACCATCAAATCTCATGAGACTTATACACTACCACAAGAACAGCATGGGAAAGACTTGCCCTCATGATTCGATTTCTTCCCACCAGGTCTCTCCCACAACACATGGGAATTCAAGATGTGATTTGGGTAGGGACACAGCCAAACCATATCACAATCCTCGAAGCAAAACTCAAAATAACACCAATGTCATCACCATATCACCACTACCACCAGCACTACCACCAATATCATCATTCCTGAAGATCTTTGCTTCAGAGGGTCAATGTTACTGACGGAATTATGTTCTATCCCTTGGGTGAATTGGGGGCTGAGATAGGGCATTCCTAGAACCTACCAGACAGCCTGGCACATACTAGTCATGAGTGGGTATTTGGTGGATGAATGAATGAATGGGAGTGAATAAAATACAAAGAAACTAGAGAGTAGTTCCAAAGCTCCGTGTGTAAAATAGTTTTTTTTCCCTAGGCTGCTGGGGTCAGACTGCTGGGAGGATTCACTACAGCAGAAGGATCACGGTGGCATAAGATTACTAAGGAAACGTTTCTCAGAATTGGTGAGATTCTGAACCAGATCTTACCAAAAAATATAGAATAGGCAGAGAAAATTAAAGAAAGCATTTCAGGCTAAATATACACATGGGGACAGTGTTTGAATTGTGACAGGCTGACTGCACAGAATCAAGGGAAACTATTAGTATCTTGGCTTCTGGGTTGACCCAATATTTACCATCAGGGGAGAATGAACTACACTGAATCTATTATACAGCAGGGAGCTATGCCTGCATTCATCAAAATTGACATACCATCAAATATCACAAGGTTCTGAAAAGCACTGTTTGAATTCTACATAGTAGACTCCCTTTATCAGTAACTGGGCACATTATAATTTTTAACTGACAACAAGAGCAAAGCTGTATAACAAGAAAGAGTAGAAATTGAACATTGTCTAACAAATCAAATTCATAAGAAAACATATAGAGTTGAAATACAATTTTCCAAAGGGAATTGGTAATCACTTAACAGTTCAAAGTCAAATATTATGGAATCTTATGTGACCACAAATGATTACCTTGATTTTATATTTCATTTGAAGGAAAATGATCTTGAACTATCCTTCAACGCTGTATCTAAGCCCTGGTTCAAAAGCAATTCATGAAAAGATCATTGTTTATTAAATTACTTCAACATTTAATAGAAAAGTAATTGTTTTGTTAAAATGATGGCATTCTAAAGTACGAATATCAAACAAGATGGAAATTGAAATACAATTGATAACAGGAATTATGCTTTAATTTGCTTGTATCATTGCTTCACAGCACTTGTCAAGGGTAGTGTGAATGTTTGCTGAATAAATGAATAAATTGGTTGTAAGAGGACCACTGGGATTCCAACAGACCAATGGAGAAACGTAAAACTTTCTGACTGACCTATTAACCATCAGTTTGAATGTAAAAATAAATGAAATAAACCCAGCCAGAAAATAGAGTCTCTTCAAATGCAAATTCCCTACAATTGCAAAGAATATTGACTGACCTGTTAGCCAATAGTCCAAATATTTAAAAATTGAAATAAACCTATGTATGAAATATGAAGCCTCCTTAAGTTCAATTATCTATTGTTATAAATAATAAGTCAAACAGTTTAGAATGAACACAGATAAAAAAAAGAGAAATTTTTCCTGCAATTCAAACATTGATAAATTTGAAGATCATGACATTTCAAATAAAGGCAGGCTACATTTGGGATTTTTCTACTTTATATCAGAGAGACCTGCTAACTGCCCATGACAAACATCCACTGCATATCCATTTCCATCTTGCAATTTAGACCAAGTCTTTTTAGAAAATGAAAGCAACATAAAATATTCAGAGAACATCCATATCCCTTTAGGCTCAGGATGAGTTGAGCATCTCTGAAAATATTATGCAAATACAAGAATGTTTTCCATTCATCTGGGACTTTCAACACCTGGAGATCTTGGAGAAAGTTAATGGATGAATAGTTGAATCAGATTTATTTTCACTGTGTGCCAAGTGAGGGTATAATATTACCGAAGACATTTTATCCTGTCCCTCCCCATTGGCTGTTCAGATGTTCCATTTTATTATAAAATTATACTACTAGGAATGTTTACATTATTGTGGACATTATATTAGAACTGCACTGAAGAGCACTTTGGGCTGAGATATAGCTAATTCATTAACTTAAGTTGTCTCCACAATCAGTTCTGGTCACTACAGTCCAATCCATCACTTTATGAAACATATTGATTGGTAAGCTTAGGTAGATATCATTCATTTTTGTAAAAATTGGGGGAGCCACAGGCTCCCTATTGGTCTATGCAAACTATAAATATAACAATCTCCTCAGAGAAAGTGTTTTTTGGATTTATTTTACCAGACTGTCAGTGGGGCTCACTAAGGTATACACAAACCTCATTCTGCCAGCTAACCATAATCTTGCAGAGGATATTTAAATCTCTTTTAAAGGCAAATTAAAATGTTTCCCATCTTACTGTCCTCTTCGGTGTAAGAAAATAAGTACCAGTGCTCTCTGCCACTCAGTGAGCTAGTGATTTGTTTTTCTTACATCCTTTATTAATGGGAGCAGGGGGAAGAAAATCACAACACTGAGTGCCCCAAATTTTGCAGTCTACTGCATCTTCTGTGGTTGTTTACAGTGTACCCATGGTTGCAATACAGTTAGGAGGCCTGTAAGAACTAATTAGTAGCTCTGAACTGGGGCATAACTGTACAAAATAAGATTCCCAAATATGAAGAATTACAGATTGTTTTGTATTATGCCAGGAAGAACTGTTTTATGATAGTGGTGGCATATGCCTTTATTTGTCCCTTATGTAAAACTGTTCTCAAATCAGAATTAATATCAGTTCCCAAATTACCTTTATCAGGAGTATCTTTGTTTATGAGATCCATAAGTATATGGCTTCACTGTGAGAAACTTAACCTGACTTCATTAGTATTTAACAGCTTTCCTTATCCACTTCCTTTATACAGTTAAAATACACTAATGCTCTTCTTGAAAGGCAAATAATAATCAAGTACTATTCTCTGCCTAAATAAAATTCCTCCTAGGAAGACACATTTATTACAAATTACAATTACTTTATCATGTTGTTTTAGGTTTTTTTTTTTTTAAATGACTTACCCTAAATTGCATTTAGTAAAGACTACTTAATACAATTAATCATTTGTCTCCAAGAATTATTTACTTAAAACTAGAATTTGCTGAAAAGCATCACATCATTTTTTACTTGTGCCACAGAAGGTAATTGTGTAATTAGTAACTGGTTTACAGAGGCATGTTTTTCACAGAATGCTGATAACCCAGGTCTAAATTGCCCTTTCCATCTAGGATCCCAAGGCACTTTATAAATCATCTTATTTAAGTCGCTATTCACACCTGCTCACGCCTACACGTAAACTGCAAATAGGGTATATTTAAAGAAGCCATTTAATACTAGGCTAACTACTGCAAAGAATTCTCTACTGGAGTGAAATGCAGCAGCTTTAACAGATGCTCAAGAACAATAGATAGCAGTTGAGGTAAAGAAATAAAGAATGTCATTTCCAATTAAAACTACAGGAAAGATTTAGAAGAAAAGAATGTAATTATTCATTTGGACTTTGGCCAGGATACCAGAGCTAATACTCTTCACATTGGGGAAACTTTCAAAAGCTTTAAGAACTTATCCATGTTAGAATTGCACCTTAATATCTCAGCTAAAGCAGAGTTTTCAGAGAATAAAAGACAAATAGAAATGGTCCTCATCACCACATCACTTCTAATTACGGTGTGATCTATGTCTCAATAAAAAAACACTCACATGCTTCCAGAGGTTAAAAATGGGAGGAATGAGAAAGACTAGGCTATTAGTGGTGAATCAGAAGATGGAACAAGAAATGTTGCCGAGAATTAATGGATTGACCCACAGGATGGAGGTTACAGGGAAATGGTCAAACTTGAATGAAACTAGTCAAATATCCTTTTGTTTTTGAGTCCTGCATTTCAACCCTCATTTCAACCATTATTGTAAAGACAGTTTGCTAACAATTTCACTACTAAAATAATAATGGCATACCTGAAAAGGACCTTAGGAATTACTCCTGGTTTACTGAAGAGGAAACTAAGGCCAGGAGAATGGAGGCAAGCACCCAAGGTCACACAGCTGTAGATAATTTTATGTTGTACTCAGACATTGCTATTTTGAAAATTACAAGATATGACCAAGGTCCTCGCATACTTCAGATGATTCTAACCTTTGTCAAATGTCCACATTTGTTTAGCCCTGTGGAGGCACAAGCCAAGGCGATTCATGTGCATGTGTTTATGTGGTTTCAGAATTGTTACCTTTCTGCTTTATTATTTGTAGAATCAAAAACCACTCTCATACCCTCAACTAGCAGATTGTGGGGAGAACATGAAAGTGCAAAGTGACACGAGGAATAAATTGGAGAGAAACATTCATAATAACTATGATTAGAAGAATTGAGCATAGTCTGTAGGAAAATGCATGCCTGCCAAATCCAATTCCACATTTACTTCCACCTCCCCTTCTACCTCCCTGACTATAACACCCAAGGTCCTTAAACACTGACTTGGAATTAAAATGGATTGTTTGCAGCTGCTCACATGCAGGCTTATTCTGCAGGTCCTGCCTAGTGTTTACATCTGGCTTCCCTTCCCAGCCTCAGTTCTTGCCAGGGAAGGCCATTTGAGAAACAACAGGACTGCAAACTGAACAGAATGCATGTTATGAGTCAGCTTGATCCTTATCCATGGACTGAGAGTTCTTAGCGTTAAGCCATCAGCCCCATTGCCTGGTTTTAAAAGGAACTCACTATTTTTGCTTATACCTGTCACTGCAGGATTCAGGCCTTTGTGCTTTGATTTACTTTCTGTCAAGTTCTCTTTTTCTCCTGTCCATCTTCTATAAATTCTGTGATGGTTGAGTAGAATTTTATAGCTGAATATGGATAAAGTACTGTATTACATCTGATTGTAGCAGCTACTAGTACTTTTCAAAATCCTGTTTTTAAGCACGTAGGAATGCACTTTCATGTGGCCAAGTGCGGCCAATGAGAGAGTCAATGAGGTTAGGTCAGAATACGGCAAGCACAAGGGCATTGAGGTGCCTCAACAGATGCTGACCTAAACCGGGAAAAAGTGCATGTCTAAATGTGAAGGAGGCTCCATTTCTCCTAAGAATAAGATCCCCATCAGTCTAACTGACACTTTGCTGAGCACAATTCTACCAGCAGGTGAGAGCATAGTTAATATATCTCTGGTTGAAAGTTAAAAATCACTTTGCATCCAGTTGGACAAAAACAAGCATTAATTAAATAAATTTTATGCCTAGTTTTACAGATGCTTACTGCAAAATGAGATGTGCACAAGAATACTGACATTGTTACAAATACAGGGAGCATAATAAATGCTCTGCTTATAAAATTTTTTTCTAGAATTGGGTCGACATTTCCCTAAACTTGCTCTGTTACACAGCAGAAAAACATGCCAAGGTTTTTATTATTTTCTAGTTCTAAATTGTGGAGCTAATAGCCACATATTTGCATACTAATAAAGTCCTTCTTATTTGATAACCGTTACTGTGCTCATTCTTTCAAGAACAGCAATCAATCTCTTTTGGAATCAACTATAGTACTTGGTAGAGCTGGACAAATAGCAGTGTTTTGTTTCTCCCCTTCTGAGTTTGCAGGTCTTGTCATTCATTCTTTCACTGAATGGGATTCTAATTTTAATGACTTGATCAGGCTGTACTGTAACCTAATCATGCTGTTTCAGGGCTTTACAGAATTTTCCAGCAAGATCTGAGCCACTAGATGTAAGAAAATACATCGTGAATTCTCCAACATTAGGATTTTTGAATTTTTCAAAGAGAGGCAATCACCTTAAGGTAAATCGGTGAAAAGTCCATCACTAAATCTGTGAGTATTATCCAAACATATGTTATATGAAAGCACAGTACTAGGCATGAAAGGGCATACCATGAACCAAAAAAATAAAATTCAGTGTCATCTTGCAGAAGTTAGGCTTCACCCACCTCTGTTTCCATGGTCTCTTCTGTGTGCTTCTTACATAGGCATAGCCCTGATCACATTGCACAGTCATTGTCTTTGTTTCCTCCTGGAATCATACTTCTTGATATGACCTTGATCTCTTTCATCTCTGTATCTGTAGAATTTACATTGTATTTGTCATATTGCCAGGTGGGGGTGGTGGGGAGGCATACCTTAATTAAAGTGTGTTGATACCTTAATTAAAGTGTGTTGGGTGGAAGTTAATAGCAAGGATCTCAGGACTTCCTCTAACATCAGACATTCTGTGAAGTAACAATTATGTATAATAGTGAGGCTTCTTTTCTGAAGAGGATTGTGAGGAGGATAATTCTCTGGTATAGGGGATACAGTGTAGACAAAGTTTATTCAAAAGATTTACTAAGTTTATTCTATCCCCAGGCATGAGGCCAGGTGCAGGGAAATGTAGGGCTGTACAAGGTAGACTTAAATACTGCCCTTGGCATTTTACACTCTAATAAAGAAGACATACAATAATGGCCAAATCTGCCTCCACCAAGAAAAAATTAGGGTTACAGTAGTGGTGTTCTTGAATATCCTCTTACCTGAAATGGCTACTGGAAGCCATTTGCTATAAATATTCAGGTACTTTTCAGTATGGTTGTTAAACTATTAGTTACTTGAAATTGACCATGGCAAGAGTAAAATAAGCAAACACTACCAATCTGGGACTTTTTTTTTTTTTTAAGGAGATTACTAGCCAGATTACTAGCCCACCATGGTTGCAGTAATTTTTACCGAACGCTACATCTTTTCACCTCCCCTTCTCATCTGTGTCTGACTTTATCCTTTAGTAGGTGATGATATAAAACTGAAGCATATTTATATGATACTTCATTTTAAAAATTTCATATTTTAAATTTAAAAAGTTCATGAACTTTTTATAGTTTTATAAAATAAAGCAAAATGCTTTATTCTTTCCTTTTACATGTTCCTTACACTAATACAGATAAAATTAAAACTAATTGTGTTTAGCCAATGCATAATGCTGTATATACATATACGGCATATACTGTATATGTCTATACATATACATATATATGGTATTCTGTAAATATATATTTACTTGAATCACATATAATTGGCATAAATAAAATTGAATTGAATTGAAATGAAGACTGGAGTAACTTAGAATCTTCAATTATGCAAGATACCTTTACTTTTTATACTGAATTAAAACTAACTTTAATACTAAAAATATAGCAACTTATTGTGTAAAAAAAGTAATTTATATTTATTGTTTATAAAGCTATGTAGGTCTGTTGTCAACTATATACTTTTTTCATGAACTGACAATATTTTGATAATCTGTGCCAATTTATATCTTTGAAACTTTACTAGCAAGCAATACAACTAGAATTCTAAATTATTTTTCAATCTAGACTTTATGCTTACTTGAGGCTTCCCTTGTATTAATTTGCTGAAATTTATCTGCAATTCTTGATTTGTATGCATTACCAAGGTTTCTAATTCTTTCATATTTTGAAGTCATTTTTACTGCATGTTATTATCTTCAGTGCATGGAGGATCCCGTGAAATTTCCCACTATAGCGTGGTAGATAAGAGCAGAGACCACTATATCTAAAAGTCTTGGGCTTGAATTATAAGAAATAGAGTTTGGTCAAATTATTAATCTATGCAAAGCTATACATTTTTTTATCAGTTAAGTGAGTATAAGGTAGTACCTACATCACAGAGATGTGTGCTGATGACAGGAGATGGTGGATGTAGAGACATTAATACAGTGGCGTGTACATATGCAGAAAAAGTTCTCTAAAGGTTAGTTACTAAAACGTATGGACAAGAAATAAAAGAGAAATCTGAAGTCCAAAAACCTTCAAGATCTGCAAGGTATCTACTGAAAGAGCAAAACAATGAAATGAGATTAGTGGATGTACTAGGAAAACTTAGAACTAGGAGAGAAAAAAAAAAGTGATGTAGTATTTCTAAGTATAGTCCAGGGGAAAAAATAATAGTAACTAATATTTGTTGAATATCTACCATGTGCCAGATGTTTTTCTAGTGTTTTACATACACTAACGCATTTACTCTTCAAAATAACCCTCCAATGCAGATGCTTTCGCAAATATTCTCATTTAGAAATGTGAAAACGAGGCTAGACAAAAGGTTGTCTCCAATAACGAAACTGACAGAGCAAATATTTAAATCTTGAGCCCAGGGAATACCTTTAGAATACAAACACATGCACACACTCTAGGGTTTTGAATGTATATATATACACACACACACACACACACACAGACACACACACACACAGACCTTAGAGTACATTATTTCTATATGTATATGCACACAAATATATATATATACATACATAAAAATATACATATATACATACATATATGCATATACAAACAGTTGACCCTTAAACAACGCGAGGGTTAGGAGCACTGGTCCCCTGCCACCCATAGTAAATAATTTGCATATAACTTTTGTCTCCCCCGGAACTTAACTACTAATAGCCTACTGTTGATCAGAAGCCTTACTGATTACATAACAGTCAATTAACACATATTTTTTACCTTATATGTATTATATGCTCTATTCTTACAATAATGTAGAGAAAAGAAAATGTTATAAGAAAATAATTAGCAAGAGAAAATTTAATTACTATTCACTGAGTGGAAGTGAATCACCATCAGGGTCTTTATTCTGTTTGTTTTCACAATGAATAGCCTGAGGAGGAGGATGAAGAGAAGGAGTTGGTCTTGCTGTCTCAGGGGTGGCACAGGGAGAAGAAAATGTATACATAAGTGGACTTACTACAGTTCAAATCTGTGTTGTTCAAGGGGTTACTGTATTATACAGAGTATGTATATATTGTATGTATATATATTAAATACAAGGTGTTTACTTACAGCCCCTATTCTAGTCTTTTTCAGAAAAATATAAATTCACTTAATATTTATAATAATTCTATGATATAGGCACTATCATTATTCTTAGTTTATAAATGCAATAGCTGTAATTGAGGCACAGATAGGTTAAATAACTTGTCTAAGGTCTCACAGCTAGTAAATGACAGAGTTGTGCTCAAACCTAGGCAGTCTGAATCAGCTTCAGAATCCGCTAGCTACATGGCAGCTGTAAGCTTCAGTTAAAAGGAATTGTAACAGCTCATTTCCATCAGCAAGCACATATCAATTGTGGAAATAACAATGAAGCTTACTAAACAAACTTCCAGAAGATTCTTTCCAGAAATAATGATTTCACTATATAGAAAACTATCTGTACTTGCTATAACCCAGTTATGATTTGTTTTTCCACAGTGCTCTCTATACAGAGAGATATGTTTGAGTATTTGAATTTTTGAATTCTTAGAACACAGCTATATTTCTCAAAGAAAATTAGTAAACTGGCAGTTTACTGGCAGTAGAGTTCTCCCTTGGTAAAATTGAAAAATTGGTTTCAGGACTACCCTCCCCACACCAAAATCTGGGGATATTCAGCCTGTATATAAAATAGTTTAGGATTGGCCTATAACCTATGCACATTCTCCCATATATTTTAAATCATCTCTAGATTACTTATATATAATACAACATAAATAGTGTATAAATAGCTGTTTTACTGTATAGTTTTATATTTATATTTTTACTGTTGTATTGGTTTTTAAAATTTTTTTAAAAATATTTTTGATCCACGGTTGGTTGAATCCACAAATGCCAAATGGTGGATACACAGGGCTGACTGCGATACCAACTATGAGGCCTTTATGAAGCGTCCAATATCCTATCTCGTGTTTCATTGCTCCTCTATATCTCCATTAGCTATAAAAATGCAAATCCTTTTCTTATTTGTATTGTTACTGCTAGGAGAAGATTTAAAGAGAAAGTTTAATGAAGATTTTTTTTTTTTTTAAAAGCTAACCTTCAGCTTGTAGGTTTCATTAATTCTTGGTGCATAAGCTAAAACATTGGTCAGAACATGTTTCTTGGATGGTTGACTGCTTTTAATTGTGTACATTATCTCTGCGTCTAGGCATAGAGGCTTAATTTTTCTAGTTCTAAGGATTTGTTTTGAAGCAAAACAACCTTTCACTAAACTCTAGAATAATCCTCTCTCTGAAGTCTGCTCTCCATCTGTGTCCCCAAGTTTAAAATTCTCCCCCTCCATCTGCTAAATTCTATAATGACTTTAGCACCAAGCAGCAGGTAGAACCAATATGCTGGCTCAAAACGGAATCCTGAAAATGAATCTCGCATCCCTGCTGCAGAGTCATCTGTGTTTGCTGTTCTGCCCCCATTAATCTCCAGGGAATAAGAGTGAGACACATTGCAAGGGATAAAGCAGGGAGGGAGGGTTTTTATAATTAATTGAAAACAATAATAGCATAAAAGTCATCAGCCCTTTACCGGCATTAAGGACAGCTTTGCAAAACAACAACAACAAAAATGAAGATGCCACAGCTACAGCTCTCGTCCTAACACAAGCTAGATGGGAGGGTGTGTAAATGCACTCATACACACCCACCCTTAAGACACATCTTTTAAAATTTTAACAGTAATTTATCTTAAAGGACAAAAATCCCACCTGCCAGATTACTGATTATAATGTATCAAAGTACGGGGTGCAATCATAAGCACATAGAAAGTCAAGAAATCATTTAATTGTTGTAGTACAGAATTTTCATGTTTCCATCAAAAATAATTTCTCTTAGAATGACAATTTGAAATATCATCTTCTATTCTAAAATACCTGGATCGTTCATTAATTAAAAACTCAGATGTGTCAGCACATTCACACTGTCTCTTCCAGCTGTTTGTCTTTTTAAAGTCATAAATTGTTCTTCTAGTCTTGCAGTTTATTTTTTTAAAAATAGCTTCTAAATACCCTCAGGGGCACAAATAAAGCATATATATTCTCTTCCCTCCTTTTTGAATGTAGCACATTTTCACATACCATGTATGTTTTCAAAAAGAAACTTTTTGATACAAGTTCTTCAAGTGAAAGATTGGTAGATTGAAGACAAAACAGGAAATAACCTGTGGAGAAAGGTAAATTCTTCTGCTCTTTCCTATACAACTTTTCTTGAATTTAGTCATTATTCAGAAAATCACAGGATTAAGTACTATTCACTGGTCATGAAAATTTTAGAAATTTTTTTTTTTTTTGCAATTTTTTGCCATTTTCTGCCTCATAACTCCGGTATCCCCTTCCAAACTTATACATCACTCCCACTTACCATCTCATTTATTTACAATTTTTTCCTCCTCATTCCCCATCCTCCTGCAGGTAGGAAATGACTTGAGTTGCCCTGGACTCATTTTAAGCTAACTTACCTCATTTATTTTCCTGCAAATGTATTCAGCTTCTTCCCTTTTCTTACTTCCAAACTCTATTTCTATGATATTAATGTGTTTTCTCATGTCCATCCATTTTATTCCTCTTACCACATTTCTTCCTTTGTCTGCTTTTTTTTTAATGCCACTAATGGCACTTCTTTATATACTAGTAGGTAATAGTATCCTTTAGATTTACTTGTGAATTACATTTAAACCACTGCCTATGGAAAATGTATAAATATTTAATATATGTTATTTGACTTATAAACTTCAAGAATGAAAGTGATAGAACCAGCATAATTACTTCATATAACTGAAAGCACAATATCCGTGTTTTTAAAACCACGTCCTTTGCAGCAACATGGATGGAGCTGGAGGCCGAAATCCTAAGCGAGTCAAACAGGAAAAGAAAACCAAATACTGTATTATCTCACTTATCAGTGGGAGCTAAGCACTGAGCACACATGGATATGAATATGAGAACAATAGACACTGCAGACTGTGAGAGAGTGAAGGGAGGGGAGGTGGGTTAAAACCTACCTATTGGGTACTATGCTTACTACCAGAGTGATGGGATTCGTACTCCAGACTTCAGCATCGTGCAATATTTCCAAGTAACAAAGCTGCACATGTTCCCCCTGTATCTACAAAGAAGTTGAAAATCAAACAATAATAAAAGTAAAAGTAACTATGAGAATGGACAAAGCAAAATGGAGTGTGGAGACCGTGGATGATGTTGACTCAATGAAGATTGGGACTCTGCTCCCCCAAATCTCTGCCTTTCACTTTTCAATTCTTTTTTTTAACCTCCTTATTTTTTCTTTCCTTCTTTTTCTGTTGTATGTATAATTCTTTTCTTTCTTTAACTTCTGCCCTTGTGTTTCTGACTTACTTCTACACTCTCTCTTCTTATGCATCTTCATTTCTGTTTCAGTAAAGTGCAGGGTGTAGTTGCCATGCCATTTGGTGGCAGAGCAATGGCATTTAAAAATATGGGTTTCTTTTATATAACCATGCTTGAATCTCTTCTTTTTAAAAATTAAATAACTAAATTGATAATCCTTTTGGTAAATAGTTTAGAGCACAGTATTGCAAAGTAATAAGAAGATGCACATGTGCTTCTTTGTCAGTAAAAACATTTTAAACACTGCTTATATTATTAACATTCACAACTCACCCTAAGTGGTAAGTTGTTGATAAATTACCATCTGATAAGTTTATCCTCAGCCCTGATTTTATATTTGATAACTTCAGTGATTGGAAAAGCAGAGAATAAAAAGAAAGAAAAATATAAAGTAGATAAGTTAGTAGATCTTTCCAGGATTGCTTTCTGCTATATGAATTGGTTTCATACTGAACTGCATTTGGGATTTTCCTTTTTCTTTTTTCAATTTAGATATGGTATACACATTTACTCCAAAGAGTAAAAGTTCTGAAAACAGATAAGTCTAAGGAAAAATTCCTACTCTGCCACTTAATAGCTCTACTACTTTGGGCAAGAAATTATAGCAGCTATACTTTAGTTACTTTACCTATATTTAGGAATAACCACATATATTTCAATGGTTGCTAGGATGACTAAATCAGGATAACACAAATTAAATCTCTGACATTTATAATTGCCCACTTAATATTAGTTCTTATTTCTATTTGAAGGTGGTTCATTAGCCTATATGTTACAATAATATTTTTATGTGAGTCACAATAGGCACATAGCTATATTTTAACAGTCAGATATATTATTACACCATGTGGTTATAGCCCACAAATGGAAAGAAAGTATTGTCAACTTCAAAAAAATGTCCTCTAATTACCCCATTTTCCATAGAGAGTCTAACATAATTTGCATACAATGACTAAAGTCGTTGCCGGGGTACCACTTTGCCAATTTTTAGCAGCAAGATTAGAAATTGTATTTTAACTGTTTTCTAGAAAGGTTAATGTTGTATATTACAGAAATGTAGAAAAACAATTGTAGCTGTATTTCTGATGTAATATACTATTTTTCTAAAGCTATTTTGTATTTATCCATTCAATTGACAAACTTGATCTAATTGACATTTAGGACACTGTACTAAACAATCGTAAAATATACATTATTTTCATGTGTATAAGGAATATTAACCACAACTGGCCATATCAAATGGAGTAAAAAAATCAAATTATTGAAATCATGCAGAGTATTGCCTTCAACAATAAATTAAGTTAGAAATGATCAAGATGATAACTAGAAAATCTCCACATATTAGGATGTTAATCAATGCATTTCTAGATAACCCATCAATCAAAAAACTGCAATGCAATTTAGAGAATATTTCAAAGCAAATAATAATGAAAGTATGATATATTCAAACTTGTTAAATACAGCAAAAGACTGATTAGAGCCAAAGTGCATAAAGTTAATCCCAGTCATTAGAAACAGAAAAGCTAAATACTAATGATCTACCCATCCATTTCAAAAAGACATTTAAAGAGAATAGCAATGTAAACTTAAAAAAGAAAAAAAGAAACAAAATTTTTTAAAACTTTGGTGAAACTTCATCTCTACTAAAACTACACACAAAGAAATTAGCCAGGCATGGTGATGCGTGCCTGTAATCCCAGCTACTCAGGAGGCTGAGGCAGGAGAATTGCTTGAACCCAGGAGGCAGAGGTTGCAGTGAGCCAAGATCATGCCACTGCACTCCAGCCTGAGTGACATAGCAAGACTCCATCTCAAAAAACAAAAACAAAACAAAACAACAAAAAAGCCAGTATATTTTAAAATACTATTTTATATATAAAATATATATGTATATATGATATATATGTATATATCACATATCTACACATCACATATATATGATATATACACACATATATCACATATATGATATATACACACATATATATCACATATATATATATATATCACATATATATATATATGATAAAAGGGTCCAATGAAGCCAAAAGCTATTTCTTTGAAAAGACTACTACTACTTACAAACCCTTAGCAAAGATATTCCAGGAGAAAAGAAATACAAAAATAACCAATGTCAAATGTTAAAGGTAATATCACCACAGATCACACAGACTTTAAAAAGACAATATAAACATATTACAAACCACTTTATTCCAACAGTTTGGTTTTACATGACCAAAATGTAAAATTACCACGAAAACATAACATCAAAAATTATATAAGAGGGCATATCTACTGACCATATCTTGTTTTCTAATACCAATTCTTTAATAAAATAAACCAAGTTTCCTTGGAGAAATAGCTGATTTTAGGACTGGGGCAGAAAATATACAAAATGAACCTGAAACATGTGGTGTGAGAAAATAAGAAAGTATTTAGAACACAAACAAATAAACAACAACAAAAAAATCTCACAATAATGTTTGTATGTTAAAGGGATACAGTATCCAACTGAAAGAGCTCCCAATTGTCCAACTGGCACAATTTGAACAACAGTGACAAAAAGTATTATAACCCTCTAATTATAAATGTGTAAAAGAAATATCTATGAATACATACTGATATAAATAAATAATTGAATAAATGGGAGAAAATAGACACATTTCTTGTGCAAAAGAATTTCAATATACGTAAATACCCTAAACTTAAGGAATATAATTCCATGCTGTTTAATTATGGGCTACACATAATGACTTTTTCAAAATGTACTGTTTGCGAAGGGAGGAGATACAAAAGTAACTTTGCCATGAAGAGAAATGAGAAACACTGGCTCACCTCAGGTGATGAAAGTGAACATCGACAGTAATGAGTCATATTTATAGTGGGTATCTTTCATGTGATGTAATAAAAATGGCACTTTATTTCTGTGGTCTTCTCTCATTTACACACATTGAAACACATTACCCCAATCTAGTCATGGGGAAACCATCAGGCAAATCTCAGTTCAGGAATATTCTACAAAATACCTAGCCCTCAAAACTGTCAAAGTCATCCAAAACAAGGAAAGTCTGAGAGACTGTCACATGACATTCAGGAGACATGATCACTAAATGTCATGTGGTAACCTGGATGGAATCCTGAAACAGAAAATGGCCATTAGGAAAAAGCTGAAGAAATCTGAATAAAATATGGATTTTGGTTAATAAAAAAAACAAATGAACAAACAAAAAACAGTTTCCTGGAGAAAAGGAAAGGGGAAAAAAGACAACTGTAGAAAACAATGATAGAATAATAAAGTAAATCATTGAATAAGAAATCAAAAACAAATATGCTGTTTTGTGGAAGAACATAAAGCATCTCTATCTTTATATCTCACTTATTATGGAGAAAATCTCAGCTACGAATAGCCTTGCGCAGGAAACATGTGGGGAGAATCTTAGACAAGTTAAACACATTTTGTTGCTCTGGATAAATATTAAATATCACATCTAGAGGGGAAAACTGGTTTGTAAAACAGAATATAGACCTTTATCCTGTATTCTGTATGGATTATGAACTTTCCTTTCTTTCATTTCTGGACCTTTATAGAGATTAAGAAAGTAAAATTAAAAAATGCACATAAAAATGGAAAACTGAATATTCCTATACATTGGAAGTACACATGCTAAAAAACTTTGCATACACTTATATTTTATTCTATACAGAAATAAACAGACAACTTTCCTACAAAGAAGCTCTAGACCCAAATGTTTTCATTTACATGAAATTAAAAAATAATTCCAATTAGTTGGGAAAAGATGGCACAGCTCAGATTCATTGTTCCCTATACAAATACATATATAAAGTTGTGTATAAAAGTTTATATATAGTTATTATATAAAAAAGTTTCTCATTTATGTATACATATAAAACTAGTGGAGATAATATCTGACAGGGCTATTTCAAGAAAGAAAAATTAGAGGTCAATTTCTCTCATAAATATAGATCCAAATAAAAAATAGCAAAAGAATCCAGCAACATATAAAAATTATATCACAACTAAATTGCATCATTATGGTGGTGTGTCATTGGTTTAACATTTGAGAACTGATTATTATAATTCACTCCATTAATAAAAGGAGAAAGAGCACATAATCATGTCAATAGAAAGAAAAAAGCATGTGCTAAAATTCTACCTCATTCATTATTTAAAATATATATATATATATATATATTTTATATATATATATATATATTTTATATATTTATTTATATATATATATATATATATATATATATTTATATATATTTATATATATAAATATATATATATATATTTATATATATATATATAATATATATATATATTATATATAATATATAATATATATATATATTTATATATATATATATAAATATATATATAATATATATATATATATATTTATATATATAAATATATATATATATATTTATATATAACAATTCCCAAACTGGAGGATAAAGGGAAGTTACCTAGGATACACTTATGATAATGTATATCTTTAAAAATTCAGAATGATTATCTTACTTTATAATGAAATATTGACCCCTTTATCCCAAGTATGGGAATAAAAAAAGATACTGGCTATCACCATTTCCATTAAATATTGCAACAAATGTCCTAGCCAGTACCCAAAATTAATAAACTTAAAATTTTTTTAATTTAGAATTTTATGATTATAAAATAGTTGTAAATATTTATGGGGTACAGGTGATATTTTTACATCAGCATACAATATGTAATGATCAAATCTGTGTAATTGAGATATTCATCACCTTGAACATGTATTATTTCTTTGTGTTTGTAACATTCCAAATCTACCCTTCAGTTATTTTGAAATATACGATGAAGTATTGTTAACAATAGTCACCATATTGTGCTACCAAACTTTAAAAAAAAAAAAGAAAAAAACTACAAAGGAAAAAATAAAAGTGTCATGATTTTCAAACAATGTAGTTGTGAATAAAGAACAAAAGCACACTGAAGTAAATATTACTTTGAATTTAGCAAGGTCACTGTGTACAAAGTCAACACATAAATGTGCACACACATACATAAACACAACACAAAAATACAGTATAAAAAAATAAATGGAAAGTATATTACCCTTTAAAAAACAAAAGTTTTTAAAAGTAAATTATGAAATATCAAGAAATACCTCTACAAAATATATGCAACACTTCTTATAGAAAGCCCTACAACATTATTGAGAGAAACTTATACCCAAGTGGAGAAATAAACCTTGTTTATAGATTGGAACATCTAATATTGTAATAATGTAAATGTTCCCAAAATTGATCCATATGTCCAATGTCTAATTGTAGTAAAAATTGTAGCAGGTGTATGTCTGTATATTTGTGCATGCCTGTGTAAATTGAAAAGCTGTTTTAAAATTTCACATAGAAATGAAAAGGTCCCAAAACAGGGACTCTACTTTCTTGAAGAAAGACATTCAAAGAACTTGTGCAATCACATATAAAGACTTATAAAGATACAGTAACTAAGATTTGGAATCGCTCAAGGAAAGATAATAGATCAGTAGAACAAAATAGATAATCCAGAAATAGACCCAATCACAAATGAAGAAAAAGATCAGCTTTTCAATAAAGGGTATTTGGTCAATTGGATATCCATAAGCAAAAAGAAATGAATATTGGCTTTTACATCATATATAGAAAATTAGTGCCTATTAAGTTATAGATTAAAAGATAAAAGTAATACGATACCACTTGTAAAAATTAATACAGGAAAATATATTCTTGGCCTTGGAGTAGGAAAGCATTTATCAAACAGAACCACTAAAAAGATTAATCATGAAGAATAAGACTGAAAACTGGACTTCTCTTCATCAAAAGCCACGATAAAGAAAATAAAAATACAAGCTACAGAGTGGGATAATTTATGTAACTGACAAAGAACACTACCCAGTTGATATGGCTGTGTAACAGATTATTTCATTATTGAATCACAATTTAAAAAAAAAAAAAAACTGTTTTAAGATACTCTTGCATTTGGTTGGTCAGAAATTTAGAAATGACATAATGGGGATGTCTTGATCCCCAGTGTCTGGGACCTCAGCTGAGAAGACTCAAAGGCAGAGAGTGATTAGATATCTGGCAGCTGCAATCATCTAGAGATCTGCTCCCTCTGGTGCCTGGACTAGCAGGTGATGCCTAGCTGCTGAACATGCAGATGTACAGATGTCCTCTACAACATGTAGATCTTCTAGGTAGGGTGTGGTGGTTCACACCTGGAATCCCAGCACTTCGGGAGGCCAAGGCGGGCAGATCACTTGAAGTCAGGAGTTCGAGACCAGCCTGGCCAACAATGTGAAACCCCACCTCTACTAAAAATACAAAAATTAGCAGGGCAAGGTGGTGCATGCTTGTAATCCCAGCTGGTTGGGAGGCTGAGGTACAAGAATCACTTGCACCCAGAAGGCGGAGGTTGCTGTGACCTGAGATCATGCCACTGCACTCCAGTCTGGGCAATAGAGCGAGACTCTGTCTCAAAAAAAACAAAACAAAACAGGGTGGAACTTCTTACATGGTGGCTCAGGGCTTCAGCACAAATATTCCAGCAAACAAAGTGGAGACTATACTGTCATTTATAAGTTAGCCTCAGAAATCACATAGTATTGCTTTTGCCATACTGTATCGGTCACAGCAATTACAAGCCATCCCACCATCAAGGGAAAAGACAAAGACCTCACCTCAAGATAAAAGGAATGTCAATAAATTGTGTGGTCATTTCTTTAACCACCACAGACATACAGAATCTATATAATGCTTTATATCATTTTGATTAAGACAGAATTCAATAGAAAGAAAATAGTCCCAAGTCTTGAAATTATGGAAGTAGATTAGTGTTATAATTTGTATGAACTCTATTAACCTACTTCTATATTCAGAGATTATGATGTTGGACAATAAATGATTTTAAAAAATGCTAGAGGAGATTGTTAAGTGAGCTGGTTCTTAGGATAGAATTTGAAGAAGTTGAAAAAAGGACAATAAATTAATGTGTAGCCTTTCCTCTCAGTTAAGAGGCGGCTTTTGCAACTGTGACCTATGTTTGGGAGTTCAGGTTGAGCCAGTGCTAATAACAACAGAGACATTTACTAGGTCATCTCCTCAGCCCTCCTGATTCCCTGACTCTGGAAAACGCTCTATTTTCTGGGTAACGTCTCATATATATTGTTAGAGCAGAAGCAGTTATGTTCATATAACATGATCCTCTGTTACTATAAATGGTAGGTTAAAATGGGCCCAGTAGTTAGTCTGGAACAATCATCTCTTCTAGTTGGACCAACTGGATATTTTGAACTGGGCTTGAATGTCATCTTTTTCTTTGTCTGGTTGACCAGACTGGGAATCAGAAATTCACAAGCTATTGTCAACCATGTTTTTCACTCTGTAGACTCAAAAGTAGATACTCAGCCTGCAGGGATGAAGAATACTGAAGTAAGATGCACATAATGCAGCAAAAGTGAAAAACATGGAAAGAAAATTTCTGGATTAATCTTTTCCTTTAGCACAGGATATTTCCCTGCTTTATGAAACATCATTGTATCCTCATCTAGTCATTTTGATTTAACTAGGTTTTTGAACCTACAAATCGAATACATTTAACTAATGCAATAATAATAATAAAAACCTGAATATTTAGTCTTAGGAAATGAGAGGCTCAACAGGAAAGTGATAGTCTGAAGCATATCGATAGTTTGTACTTATTGATGATTTACTTTATCCCAATGATCATATGGTTAACTGATAACACATTTTATAGATGAGAAATATGAAGCTTAAGTAATGTACTCAACTTCACACCAGACAAGAAAAGAGCTGTACTTTGAACCCAGGTTAGGCTAGGTTAGCTAAAGCCTTTGCTTTTGGCCAGTATGCTCTATGAACTTCATCAAATTCAAGAAGATAAATGTTGAGAAAAATCCAGATTTGAAATGAAAGTCAGAGCAAGATGTAGCTTGGAGACACCCTTGCATCCAAACATCAACTTTGTAACAGAGCTGTGAACAAGCTGTGGGGCAAGAGAAGCTATTAAACAAACCAGACATTATTAGATATTTTAGACCAATGCCTTAAAAATTATTTTTAGGCAAAACAAAGGATCTGCTCAGCCTGTTACCACTTTTGTGAGATAAAATAATGACATACCAATGTACAAATTTTTATGCACTTGACTTAGAATTAGAGGTATTGAGAATTCATATTTTGACTGCAGCTCATATATTTCTAAAGTCTAGTAATTAGATAATTTTAAGCCAACATTTTTTATGACACCAAAACGCATCACTACACATTGTGGGGTTCATGAATCGACTCACAACAAGCTAGATTAAGCATGATAGAGCTGAATTAACTTTTATTTAGAAAGAAAACCAAAAATCTATACAAATGAAAAAGGCTGTGAAAAAAATAACACTGATATTATACCTGTAACAACTACCATTAAATCCTTCTGTAATATTCTGAGCATTCCACCCCTCTGCTTTATATGGACTAGGAGCTCTACAATGTTGCAAAGGAGGTAACACTCTTAATAGAATAATATACAAGTGTCCCTATCAAACTATAGTTATGTTCTAGTTTTTGTTTAGGAATATAAACTATAGTAATTCTAAATATCACAACAATTTTGTGGTGACTTTTAGTAAGCTGACAATCAAAAACTAAAGTGTCTCTGGAACTGAGCATCATTGACATGAAAGAAACAAAGAAAGGAATTAAATTTTGAAGAAAATTCACAAGTTATGAGATACTTACAAGAAAACCTTGGTCTGAATTTGAAGAATTGATGTTTCAGATACAAAATTCCTCATGGGTTAGGGATAAGGAGGAAATAAAGATGAAATGGCCTAACTTAAGCAGACACCATATGGTAGAAAGAATGGAAATAAAATTGTTTAGGTGGAAGAGGATGGATTTTGAAAGACTGAGCTATAAGCAGAGAAGCTTTAACATATTGGGTTTTAAGAATTATGGAGAGTTCTCAATTGGAAAAATAATGGGTTATATGTTAAGGAAATTTGTGGATGCATCAGAGTGCAGGTTAGATTGAAGCTGGACACAGCGAAGGCACAGGACCACACAGAAAGCTTCCACAGCAATTATACACTGCATGAAATGCTCTGAGCATATGGGGCCTGGAGATGAATGATCTGGTCTGAAGAGCTTGATAGAAATAAATGAGGGAAAAGGAAAATGCAAGAATCAAAACCTAGCAGAGTGGGAGTGTGGTGGTTCTAATCATGTAAATGAAGTAGAAAAATGACTGCTAATGAAATCCTGCTCCAAGCAAAAATCTCAAATTTGTAGTAGCTATGGAAATTTAAATAAATATACATTTTGAGCTAGTTGAATAAGTAGCTGAGTTAGGACCAGGATAAGAGGTCAAGGCTGGAGATGTAGATAAGAGAATTAGATAATGAAAGCAATGTTAATTGAATCCCTAAAGAGTAGCAAAATACATGTGTAGATTTAATATACAGAAGAAAGAAAAGGTTTGAGCACATAGATTTAGAAAACCTTATTGTTAGTAGGCAAAAGAAAAGAAGAGATCCTTGAAAAAGAGAACAAGAATGAAGGGCCAGAGCGGGGAAGGGTAAAGAGAAATAATACAAGTACAGAAGACAAAAGAATAAAGCATTTCAAGAAAAGCGAATGGCCTATGATGCAAAATGTTAGACTTCAAAGGAAAATAAAGCCTGGGGGAAAACCGATGCAGAGTCAGGAAGGACATTTCAGTATCTAGCAAGTGAAAATATTTGAGCAAAATGTAGAAACAGAAGATTGATTATAGGGCTTCAGAAAATAAGTAGGTAGGAAATGGAGGCAGAGGTACAGACGGAAGGTTCAAGGGGTTGGCAGTAAAAAGGGACACAGTCTAAATAGGAGTTAGAAAGATGCATGAGCAATACCAAGCAAGGATTGTATTAAGAGAGGTTACCCTCTAAACACAAAAGGTGCTTAAGTAGATGAAAGTTCTTTATTAATTATGCTGTGGAATGTCCTATTTTGTCAGGAAGAGTTTTAATAAAACAATTGATGAGCAGCATCTTGACATTTTAGAGTTTGTAAACTAATGTTTTCTTTTTAAGCCTAAGTAAAAATATTAACTGCTGGAGGAGATATTCCTCTATGACATACTTAGTAAAATGTTATCTTATTAACAGCTTCATTAATCCATGCATTCAACCATCATACAGAGTCTGTCTCAGTTTTTGTCATTCTGAATGAGGGCATCTGTTAATTTCTGCCATCACTGAGCCATTTTACATTTGTTCTAAATGGATTTCATCTTATTGGTTTGAACCAATTTCTCAGATTTAATCAGGGTATAATGTGTGCTGATCCAAACCCACATCATGTTGCAGTGCCATTATACTTGTTACATCTTTAAATTATGCTTTTCATATTCTTTTACTTGTTTCTATTAGTTGTTAATGACAGTATTCATTAATATTATATTTAGAGGTGTGTTATTAAAGACTCAGTACAACATGTCTTTCCAGATTGATAGTAGCCTATCAATGCTTCCTAGAAGACTGGTGTTCAATTATTTTTCAGTCGTTCAATCTATATGGTTGTCACTTCTTTCCAATCAACATTGTTACTTTCCTTCTGTTAATTCTGTTAGACCTGCATCTCATTAATTCATTAGTTTTCCATTATTGCACTGGGAAAAAAAAATGAACTTATTTGGCCTGATTTGTTTGCCTAAAACATATTTGGCTTCACTGTGATATCAGATGGGTATAAAAATATATGCATGTATACGCTTTGCCTCACTTCTTGGCAAGTGAATTAGTCCACAACATTTTCTGTAGCCCATCTCACATTTAATGTCACAGAAGGGATTCATCTCTTGGCAATGAACATTAGTAGCCTGAAGAAAGGGGGTCATAAATCCCATTTTCATATTTTATTAAAATCATACTATGTCAGGGTGTAATTTTCTTTTTGTGATATGGTGTAATTTATTCACTGACCTTGGACCATGTTCCTCTGCTAATCTGAAAGGCTGAATCAGTGTACTAACGATTTCTGCAACTTGACACAGTTTCTTCTAATATAAAGCCTTCAAAAGCTCAGCTTTTAGCTGAATATTCAACAATGAAAGGAATAATAGTGGTGAATTTTAATCAGAAAAGGAAAAGCCAGTGCAAATTTTTTGAAAATGAAAAAAAAATCTGTGAGTCACACAGAAAATTTTTTTAATTTAAAATATATTTTATATGTATATAAACCTTTTATACACCTACTATCTACAGACTGAAATATCAATCTGACCAACCTCATTTACCATCTTTAGCCTGTTAGATTTCAGTCTATCGATTATCTTGCTGTCTGTAATCCCTAAACAAATATGAAAAAGAAATAAAGGGACTCTTTGAATAAATAAAATGGCTAAACCTAAGTTTCCTATAATAATTTCAGTTTTCTTTTTAAATGAAAGTTTAGTCATTACTAACAACTTTAAAAAAAACGCATCTATTTATTGGCACTCTGATGTAAAAGTTTGAAAAGGTAAAGAACAGGCGGTCATTCTGGAAGCTGAGAGTGATGGCTGAGAGTAATGGCTCCAGACTGGCCAATGTAGTCTGTCTTCTAGTACAGGCTTGCTACCTGTAACATTTTGTACCACATGCAGCCCTGATTCAATTCAAAGTTGAACCACCAGCTGTCAATGTCCTGCCTTGTTTTAGGTCGATCTCATCTATTTGGCAAAACCCCAAACCCAGATTAATTTTTCAGCCTTCTTTCCCTTCTAATCGAAAGCAACCAATTGCTGGTGAAAATCATAATGTTACACTATATATTCATGGTCTTATTATAAATAACAAGCCAACAACTCAGAATTAGATATATGTGTAGCTAGGTATATGTGTATCAAAAGCATGAGCAATGTATTTTAAACTATAGGTGAAACCATTATTGAAGTAAGTTATAAAATTAGTAGTAGGGACATGCATTTTTTTTTCTGCAAAATATGAGAGTAGACAATAAAAATCAGACTGCCTTGCTTGTAGTAAACCAAACATATTGTTTCTTAAAACGTATTTTCGTTATGAATGTGCATCATGGGTTATACTGTAAAATGAAATTTTTGCTGTGGTTTATGGTCAAAATAGTTTCCTGGTCTATAACTATACAGGATATTGGTGAGGATGTGGAACAATTGGAATGCTTAGGCACCGCTGGTGGAGATGTAAAATAGATTAATCACTACTTTAGAAAAAAACTACAGTTTCTCATAAGTATCTCTCATAAAGATATACTTACCATAACAACTCCACTTCTAAGTATTTGCACAAGATAAAAAAATATATATGACCAAAAATATTTCGTTCATAAGTACTTTATTCATGAGAGCCAAATAACCAAATAACACTGGAAATAACCCAAATATCCACCAACTGATGAATTGATAAACAATTTGTAGTACATCCATACGATGGATTACTTTTCAGCTATTAAATGTTCTAACTATTTATATATGCAATGAAAATAAATAAAATATTATGCTGTATGCAAGAAGATAGCCAAAAATATAATATGTTGTATTTTTACTTTTATATAAGCTTAGAAAAGTCAAAAAACCATAGTGACAGAAAGGTCAGTAGTTGCCAGAAAGTAGGAATGAGGGAAGGGTTATGATTACGAAGGGTCATAAGGCAACTCTTGAGTAAACGGAAATGTTCTATATCATCATTGTGGTTGAGAATACACAGCTGTATACATTGCTCATCATTCATCAAAATATACAGCAAAAATTGGTAAATATGAGTGTGTGTAAATTATCTATTAATAAAGCTGAATTTTAAAACACTAAGAAAAAAAACAGGTTTTTATATATCTTTTCATATGCTGGAAATGATAAATCTATTCTACAGTAACTATAATATTGCTAGATTTTTTAAAATTGTAAATATAAGTAATGCATAGAAACTTTTTACTACACTTTATAATTTTCCTCTATTTCATCTAAATTCATCTTCCATTTATGTAAATATAAGCATACTGCATTAGATTCAACTTTAACTATATCTGAATGTGGTAGATGAGGATTTAATTTTCCTCATAAGTTATATGTCATTTTGTGAAACCAAGAGAAGCATTGTTTTCCCTTTTATTGGAGTGAGGCTTTGTGCACTTCTTTTTTCTTGTGTCAAAAAGTTGGACTAGACAATATGAGCCAATTTATAGTCTTCTGGTTATGAAATAGATTTTCTATGACAATGAGTTCAAAGGTTAATTTCCTGGTTATTGATCTTTTTCAGAAAGGATTTCTTTGTAATTATTCTCTCCTTTGCCCTCTGAAAATTTCTTCAACTTAGTCTTTGAAGAGTATTTTTGAGTCTATCCATCTTCCACCCACTCTTTTCCCATAACAACTGATTCCACTAAAATCTGAATAGTTGACTAAGCAATAACTGTCTTTTAACAGCGGAGACTCTCTAGGGGAAGATCAGATTGTACTGTGAACTGCACATTCAAATAAGTAGGCAAAACTGAGCAGCATTGCTCCCCTTGAATAAGAAAATTTCTATGAAAACCAATCAACTAAGACTCATAACTACAGATTGCTTGGCAAAAAAATATGGTCATAATAAAATTAAATACCCTATATAATGATTTTTGTTTTCAAATTAATTATAAAATATATGTGTACATTTTAGTTTTCCTTTATTTGATCTTCAGTGTGGAACCCCTTAGGCACAAACTGTGATGTTGACTGTAATTGTATGAAAGTTCATACACTACGGTGGTTCATCTGTCAGTCATGATAAAGATACCATACAACACTTTATAGAGTTTGGATTGTTTTAATATGTAGCTTATTTTCTCAATTGATGCCATTGCAAAAAATTTTCAACAAATCTATAAAAACACATGTTTCCACAAAAATAGAGTTTTTTTTCTTATAATTGTTTATATAAGCCTTAAAACACCCAATGGCCTAAAGTTATTGTGATATGATACTGCTAACAAATGGTTCTGTTGGGATATGAATGTTCCCTAATGATAGATAGGTCATACTGGCTTATGGTCGCTGATACACATGCCTGAATCTGTCTAGATCCAAACTCTTTGTATACAATAGGATCACCTCTTTTGTGGGAATTAAGTTCTAAAGGAGGCAGCTGAATTCTCTTAAACTTGAAATTAATCCATCCATAAGTATATCCATTGTTGGGGGAATACAACCTCATATCGTCTTTCTTATTAAAGGAAAAAATAAAATTCTAGGCATTTATACTATTTGTGTCAGTAAGATTGCATCACAGCCCTAGGAGTAGAGAGTAGAGAGGCACCTGAAGGTTTTACTGCATCTTCTTTAAAGAGTATCCTTCATAACTACAATACATTTTAATAAATATGTTTGTTGCTCTAAGGAATAAGTGAAATACCAAGTGCCACTTTATAAAAAATTAGATTCTAAAGTCTGGGCAAGTTGAAAAAAATGTACAAATGGTTTTGCTCCATTGTTTTTTCTCATTTTTCAGCATTAAGGTATAACTGGAAAATAAAAATTTTACGTATTTACAGTATATAACATGATGTTTTGATACATTGTAAAATGATTAAACCAAGCCAATTAACATATCCGTCACCTCACATACTCATTTTGTTGTGGTGAGATCATTTAAGATGTACTCTTTTAGCAATTTTCAAGTATACAATGCATTTCTTTTGAATTATATGGAAGTTAAAGTAGTTTGCATAAGAATAAGAACATCGAAGGATGTATATCTTACGCAGTCAGTCATAAATGCAGTCTTGATCACTCTAATCCAAAGATTAATAAGTGCAATACACAAGGATTTTTCCTACACCATCAAGACTCTAATATAGAATCAAAATATTTCAAAGACTTATTCAAAAGTACAATCTGGAATTAAGAATTTATCGATAATTATAGTCAAAATAATCACAAACTACCTCTGGAATGGTATGCTCTATTGTAGGGTAGTAAATATAAAAAACCTATTTGAATGATGATAGATTTTTGCAATCTTGTTCAGGTTTTTTTTTTTTTTTTTTTTTTTTTTTTTTTTTTAATTCATTTATGGGATGTAAGAAAGTAGATCCAAACACTGCAGGAAAGTGTGACCAAGTAAAGACAACAGATGGCAATAGACAGAGTGATCAAAGCAGGGGGAAGAAATGCCAGAGCAGTGGGCATATCACTTACCTGTTTCATCTACCTGTTGTTGGACCTCCTTTGTTCAAGAAGTGCTTACTCTTGCATACACACATGGTCAATCCATTCAATCATGGTGGCTTTAAGCTTTAGCCAAAGCACTTAACATTTAAAACTGGCCCCATTTTAGCTTCGTAGGATATGGCTTTGAGACCTTTCTCTGCTCCCAAAGGTTTATCTGAACATGCTGTGAGAGCAGCACTGACAGGCAGACTTAGAGAAGCAAGCTATTCCAACATCCATTTCCCAATTCCTATTATTCTCCTGCTTCCTTCCTGTGTATTACCTAAAGGCTTTGTAAAATATCTCAATATCAATAATATTTAGAAATTTTTTTTAAAGTACATGGCTTACATTCTTAGACATGTTCATATACCCTGAGTATTTTTTTTTAATAGCACCAGAAGTTATTGTTTGTGTGTGAATACCTGAACATAAGTTATCAACACCTCGAGCCATGTCTTCAACACATTTTGAACATGGAACATGTTCACCTGGCTAAATTCTTATATATAAAAAGTGATATTCTGTAAAGTCACATTCCCACACCTGTCACTCATCCAACCTCTTCTCTGTCCCTGTGATAGGTAAGCACTATTATTAGTTTCTTGGGTATCCTGCCAGAGTTTACCTAGGGAGATATGAGCACATTAGAATTTATTTTCATCCCTTCATTTAACACAAATGTAAAACAACATTCTCTTCCTTTCTATTTCCATTGTACTGTGCATCTTGCTTTTTAAAACAAACAAACAAACAAAAACAAACAAGAGATCCTTCTGTATCAGTATATAAAGAGCATAATAATTTTTGTCCATCTGTATAACATTATATAGTTGTCTGTAATTACACATGCTATTACATCATTTCATATGTGTGCACCTAAATATTTAGAATATATTTTCAAAAATGGAACTGTTGAGTTAACAAATATATAAATTTTTAATATTGATAAATATTGCCAAATTCCTTTTATAGAGGTTATGCCAATTTATACTTCCTCCAGCCACAGATAAGAGAATTTTGCCTTTGCTTAACCACTGCCATCCTATTATAACATGGTATAGTAGAAAGAGTACTAGGTTTAGCTTTTAACCAACTCTGCCATTTGTAAGCTGTGTATTGGGCAAGTCGTTTTTCTAAATCTTAGTATTTTCATCTGTAAAATAAAGATGTGACCAGTCACTTTACAATGTTATCATGAGTAGAGTTAGAGTAGTTCTACAAACATTTTTCATCCATGAGAGTGCAAGTTATGTCTTCCACTCTTGCAATGTTCCTTCAAGATCTTAAAATTCTATGAGACTGTTGTTGGTATTATAAACATTCAGAGAGGTTTTAGTAAAAATTGAAGAAACGAAAATCCATGTTCATATTTTTTATGTGCTTCAGGAAACCTACTAATCACCTTACACAGCAAGTGGTCACAAAACTGAACTGAATCAGAGGACTAGAAGAACTAAATGGCTCCATAATGTCTACCCTGTTGGAATTTGATGCTATTCATACTTAATTCGTTATTCCATGCATCTGAGAGAAGGTGAGAAGAGAGGGTTGATGACATGGTAATAAATGTATACAGTCTATTCTTTACATTTTGTTCTGATAGGTATCATTGCCAAGTAATCTAATCCACTCACTTTGATATTATTGGTTTCATTTTTAAAATTAAATCTTTTGCTTCCTTGCTTATTTTGTTATCGGTGATGAGGTCTGAGGTTTGGGGATTTTCACAGAGAAAGAAACAGTTCCCACGAGGGCAATCTAGTTCAAGTACAGTAAGAGAGATGAAGTCCATCTGTCCACAGCACAGCGTTCAGTGTTAAGCTCACTTCCCCAGCTGTTAACAGCAAATCAGCCACAGGGACAGGTATAGGCAATGCAACAGCAATTACTCTGACTTGCTGTGATTTGCCATGGGATATTAATATGTTGAACAAATATTGATCCCTTGTGGTATACATCATAGCAGCATCCAGAGATATGCATGATAATCCCCTGTTCACTTCACATGTGAGAAAGAGAATAAAATATAAATTGACCAAGTTTTATAACAATCCAAGAGAAAAGTTGAGAAGAGGTCTAGAAGAGCTCCTGGTCACAAACGTAACATCACATCATGTGCATGCACTCAAGTCATTCATTAGTTACATCTGTTAAAATTGCTTTCAATACACAGTATCTGGCATGAGATGGAAGAGAAAAAAAAGGCAACCAGCAGGAAATAGAAAGCCTTCCGATTTAATGACATTTTCCTTAAAAATAAAAAAGAGTTACAAAAGGCAAACTTGAAAAAAATTATATGAACACAAAAAGCCATTTTCTTAGCTACTTATTTTCAGCCTCATCCCTCTTATTTTAGTACTGAGTTGGAAAACGGCTTCTTTCTTTACTCACTACATTTGTTTTGAACTAGATACTAAAGTCAAGGTGTATTGATGTAGAGGAGAGGAGAACCTATTTTTATACAAAACAGCATATGGCCCTAAATACCTACTTTTTGATCACCAGGTTAAAAACAAGCTGAGAATGGAGTCCTATCTTTAAGACAATCTAGTCCTAGGGCTTCAATTTATAGGTGGTGAAATTGAGGTCTGGAAAAATTATGTGATTTGCTCATTAGTGTGCAAGGTAGATGAATACTGTACATCACATACATATCCCAAGCTATTGGAAATCAAACTAAAGAATTATTCAAAGACATATATCTGCAAAGGATGCAGGAACACAAAAAGACATCATTTAGCCCTGTTCTGCCTCTGATAGAGGCACAAAAGATACTTTCTCTAAATCTTGGTAGTCCTAACAGCCAGTAAACTCAGAGAGCTATGTGCATTTCTTAAGCAACTACAGATAAATCAGCATATTTGGGACCTAATTAAATTTTTGACTTCTCCAACTATTGTTACAATCAAGTGTTTATAATTGGTTTTCTAAAACTAGAAGTTAGGTAAACAAAAGTGAGTAATTTATCCTGGAGGAATTCCTCCTGCTATCTGAAAGACAGACTGTTATAATCCAGTGAACTCTGGGAGTTGAAAAGAAAGCAGCCACATAACCTAAAGAGAGGGAGCAGATTCGCAAAGCTGCAGAACAGTCTTTTCCTTGTCTTAAATTTACCTTCTATGAACTTCAAGAAACCGGCTCTAATATTACATAGTTTGAACCTGCTTATGCTCTCCCTAGATAAAGCCCTCATTATTTACTAACATAAAATCATTTATTTTTATTGAATTTTCCTATTCTTTTGCATCAGTTCTCACACATCTGAGGATGGTGATTCTAGGGAGGCAGAACTTTCCTCTTAGAATGCTTGTCTGTTCTGTGATTGGGTCTTGGAGAGGTAAGGATAGGTTAAATCTCTCCCTATAAGAAAGAGCTGCATCCCTTTACAAGAGGAATGACAGAAATATCTTTCCCTCACAAGCTTTCAGAGACCCTTAATCACACCCTTAATACATTGAAGGATTTTTAAAAAAAAGATATTGATGATGAAGCTAAGATGTATATGTAAGACATATAATTACATACAAATTTGACTATATTTTAATGAGTCTTTTGAGTACCTGTTTGTCTTCTTTCACTGTACCCTCAGATTAAACCTCACAGTGAGGACAATGACACAACACAGATTCCAAACATAGGTCCAGTATCTTAGATGCGCTCTACAGAAGAAGGGTAAAGAGCAAATGAAAAGTTTCACACATGATTCTTTCAGATATTTAAATATTGAATGCAATATGATTGACATTCCATCTAATCTAGACTTTCAGTCTTCAATTCCAGTGCCTTTTACCAAAAGGAATCAATTCAAAACTTGTTCAATGAGTTCTCAGAATGCCTGGAACTCTATCACAAAGCTCCATCTGCAGAAAGGTCACTACTATAGGCATCATGCAAAAATCTGCCTTTTGTTACTGGATTCAGTTTGAATTTTTAAAAACATCTCTTTTATAGAAATAAGTGAAACTCCCCGCTGATTGAGATTTCTTTCATCCAGAATGACCTCAATGTTGCAGAGTGTTATTCCTGAGAATATTCTTTCATTGGCTTTTCTTTGGAAAAATATTACTGGCAGGTCAGTTGTGGCCTTTGTGTGTATATGAATGCATGAGAGTTAAATGTACAAAGCACTTTATATGCTTTTTCCTCATTTAATCCTCTAGGGAATATTATGAGATAATGTGTTATTATCTCTACTTTACAGGTGAGGAAACCAGAGCTTAGGGAAGAGTAAGCAACTTGTGCTAAGTCAGATATTCAATGGCGAAGGAATAAGTTAAAGTAAGCAATCTGATTTCAAAGACAGTGCCTGTAATTTCTTCTGGCAATCATGAAAATAAGGTAAAAAGCACTCCCTTTCCTCTAAATATTGTCATGAATGTATGATCATGAATGATCAAAGGAAACTAGAAATCATGTTAACCAATGTCTTTATTCCACAGGTGACAAATGTGGAAACTCCTTTTAAATGTTTCTCTTTATTTCTACTGACATAACATAAATTATAAGAATCTGTGTAAGCTGGGTGTGTTGGCTCATACCTGTAATCCCAACACTTTGGGAGGCCAAGGCAGGTGGAACACTTGAGCCCAGGAGTTCGAGACCAGCATGGACAAAATGCTGAAAACCCATCTCTACCCAAAAATATAAAAATTAGCCAGGTGTGGTGGCACACGCCAGTAGTCCCAGCTACTCGGGAGGCTGAGGTGAGAGGACTACCTGAGCCCAGGAGGCAGAGGTTGCAGTGAGCTGTGATCAGACCACTGGGTGTGATTAGCCTGAGTGACAGAGTGAGACTCTGTATCAAAAAATAATAATAAAATAAAAGAGAGAATCTATGTGACTTGGAAGTATACAGTTTATTTCAATAAATATTGTTTAAATATTCTTTCTTTAAGAACAAATTTAAATATGGAAAAAAATAATAGCTATGAAAACATTCATTTTATATTGCTTTATGGCCACTTCCAAGGTTTATGTATAACAAATAATGTACACAGTAGAGGTGATCATATCATCATAGTGTGTAATACCTTTCTCAAAGTATAGACTTTTCCATGTATCTTGACAGTCTGTGTATTCATCATTTCAATGGCTATGTAATATTCCATCAAACTGATGTACCATAAAACTAATTCACCCTCTTAATAAAACGTCTGACTTTATTCACTAAATGCAAACTAAGTTTGTGTGCACATGTATTACAAATTGCTAGACATATTTTCAATGAAAAAATCATTCTAGAAATAGGCAGATTATTATCTATGTTCGACAAACCAGATTTGAGAGCAATGCCTTAATTAAATGCATGTAGCCTTATTTATTCTGATTTGAAATTTTGAGGTCTACAATAGCAATTCTATATCTGTCATCTGTAGTACAGATTATTGTTATTATGATTATATATCAAGCATTGTGGGTGCACCCTGTACTTTATGAATATATCATAAAGTAGGTCTCTGCCCCCCAACATTTATGAACTCAAAGAAAAAAATGTGTAAAGATAATTGTGCACATTTAACACAGATGCATTTTAGTAGATGAAGACCTCATAGAAAATGTAAGATTTCGAGAATAATTTTAAGTGGGGGAAGAAAAGATCCTAGATAAAGAATAAATTTATAGTGATGTCATGTCTAGGTTTAAGTGATGGACTTGATTGAGTGTTTCTCTCAAACACATGATTTAACTTCTGCAATTCTCTATTATCCGAGAGGAGCTTATCTGCCTGCTGTGAGCAATTTAACTCTTAAAAGAGTAGCTTTTCTATTTACTTATCCACAGCTGACTTGATTCTACTGTCCCTGAGATATTAGCACCTGTGATACCAAAGACAACGTTTGTTTAATGTATATATAGAAGGAGTTAGTAATCCTCCACAAAGGAGGTTCCAATTTTCACTTGCTAAGACTTAAAAGGTCAAGAGAATGAGTGGGAAGAGGATAACAATGTAGCCCCTGAGATGGAATAATAAGGAAGAGTTTCATAAAGAAAGTAATGCTGGATCTGAGTACTGAAGGATATCAAAAAGATAGAAGAGAGGATAGAACACCTCACACAGGGAAGCATGGAGCCAGGAAACATCATGGGTATTATATAAGGATCCATAATTTTTAGAAACATAGATGAATATAAATATAAATTTTTATAAATGGATTATTGATATTACATTAAAATACATGGCATGTTTAAAATATCACATGGTATCTTCAATGTGATACCTTTTATTAATGTTGCATAGTTCAATGGGCTGTACAAAATTGCAATGAATGCAGTGCATTGATGAACCATTTCCATCAATCCTTGCACAAACATCTGTGATGTATTGCTTTAGAGGAACTGTACTTCTTATTTTCATTTAACATCCCCCATAAGAAATAAGCTAGGGTCTTCAAAATAAACATAAATAATAAAATACCATTATCTCTGTTTCCACACTTTATGGTAATATTACAGAATGCATGGAAGTTCAGTTTGACTAGAGGGAAGAATACACATTGAGGAGAGAAGGAAGAAATGAAGAAAGGAAGGAAGGGAGGGAGGGAGAGGCAAAGGAGGGAGGATGTAAGGACAATATCACTAAGGGTCTTGCCTGCCATCAAGAGCTATCTGGGCTTCTTCCTTTTAGTGATGAAGAATTGCTAAAAGCTCATAAGCAATATGAGTTATATAATACAAGTAACAATATAGAAAGGCCATTCCAGTATTCCAGTGGAAGAAGAGCTGGAGTGGTTGTGGGGAAAAGCAAAGGTAGGGAGATGAAGGGATTTGAAATAGTGTAGGTAAGAGATGATGAGAAGTTAAGTGTGAAGGTTTGGAGTGTGATGGGGTGGAGAAGAAGGAATAGATTTGAGAATTATTTTGAAGCTCGGAAATCTGCTTGTTGATGTGGAGGAGGGGAGGGGCTGAGTGAAGACTGGACTATGATTCCTTTGCTTTAAACAGTGATATCATTCACTGAGACAGGAATATTGGTAATGGAGATTTAGACGAGCAGGTGATATGGTAGATCGATTGCAGAATTGCAGAAGTTGCCACAATACCTTACCCCTCCCTATAGTCATACATTTTGCAATATGACTTTGACAGACTACCATTTCCCTGCCTCTTGAATCTGGGCTGCCTTTGTGATTTACTTTGGCCAGCAGAATTTAGCAGAAGTGACACTGTGCCAGGTCCTAGCCTAGGCTTTTGGAATCCTTGTGACTTTTTGTATTCTCTATCTTCTCACACCCCAACCTCCCTTGTCTGTCTTTCTGTGTCAGAACCCTTCCAATGTTAGGTGAACAATCTCAGACTACTGGTATGCTGGAGGGATGTAAAGATAGGTATTTGGAAAGATACCTCAGTCATTCCAGCCATTACAGCTGTATTGGTGTCTTTTTCCTGCTATAACAAATTACCACAAATATAAGTGGCTTAAAAATTTATTCTCTTACAATTTTGAAGGTCAGAAACCCAAAATCAAATTCACTAAGCTAAAAATCAAAGATTCAGCAGGTATTGTTCTTCCTGCACAGTCTAAGGGAAGAATTAATTTTCTTTTCTTTTCTTTTTTTTTTGAGACAGAATTTCCCTCTTGTTGCCCAGGCTGGAGTGCAGTGGCATGATCTTGGCTCATTGCAACTTCTGCCTCCTAGGTTCAAGAGATTCTACTGCATCAGCCTCCCAAGTAGTTGAGGCTACAGGTGCATGGCACCACACCCCTTTAATTTTTGTATTTTTGGTAGAGATAGGATTTCACCATGTTGACCAGACTGGTCTTGAACTCCTGACCTCAGGTGATCCACCCACCTTGACCTCCCAAAGTGCTGGGATTACAGCCATGAGCCACCACACCCAGCTGAGAAATCATTTTCTTGCCTTTTTCAGCTCCTAGAGTCTGCCTGTAGTCCTTAGCTTGTGGCCACTTAACTCCATCTAGAAAGTTCATCACTCCAGTCTTTGCTTCTGTTATCACAATAGCCGTCTCTTCTGTAGTACATTCTTCTCTGCCACCGTCTTGAGAGGACAGCTGTGATTACACCATTGGACCCACCTAGGTAATCCAGGATAATCTTTCCATCTCTTCACCTTTGCTTTAATTATATCTGCAAAATCCCTTTTGCAACATAAGATCAGACATTCACAGGTTCCAGGGACTAGGTTGTAGACATCTTCAGAGGTGGAGAAGGATATTATTCAGTCAAGCACACCAGCCAAGGTCATTCTAAACCAATCAGTTAATTGCCAAGTGACTTCAGTTACAAGAGTGAGGTCAGTTGAGCCCAGTTTAGATTATTACTGCTCAATTAAACCCAGGCTAAATTACCAAGTGGCAAAATATAGAGCTAAAATATGATTGCACTTTTAAGCTACTAAGTTTTGGAATTGTTTGTTATGCAGCAAAAGCTAACTGCTACAGGTAAAAAAAAAAAAAAAAAAAAAAAAAAATCAGTTTTCTGAATTTCTATTTGAGAAAAATGTTGGGTTAACCAGGTGGCCACATTGGCAGGTAAAATGAGATTTTGGCTAGAGCTAGAGATTTAAGGTGAAATAAATGAACCTTGAACTAATAAGCAAAAAGCTTGAATTTGATTCCTTAAATACGAGTTCACATTAGTAGCCCTATACTTACCACCACAGGAGAAGTCAAGAACATGGGACTTTGAGATTCTCCTATTCCTCAGCATTTAATAAAACTTTTTTTTTTTTTTTTTTTTTTTTGAGATGGAGTCTCACTCTGTCACTCAGGCTGGAGTGCAGTGGCGCAACCTCGGCTCACTGCAAACTCCACCTCCTGGGTTCACCCCATTCTCCTGCCTCAGCCTCCCCAGTAGCTGGGACTACAGGCACCCGCCACCATGCCCAGCTAATTTTTTTTTTGTATTTTTAGTAGAGACGGGTTTTCACTGTGTTAGCCAGGATGGTCTCGTTCTCCTGACCTCCTGATACGCTTGCCTCGGCCTCCCAAAGCGCTGGGATTACAGGCGTGAGCCACTGCGCCCGGCCTAATAATACTTTCTGTATCATAGAAGGGTGAGGCTGATACATTCAGAAGAATGCATTTCTTTAAGATAGAGATTCTAGTTGCAGCCAGTCTCTTCCAACTCAGAGCCTTACCTGTAGGAGTTGTGAGGATACAGTGAGAAACAGCATATGAAGAATTTATAATAGAGCCAGGCACAGAGTAAAGCCCTCAGTGAGTGTTAACTGTTGCTGTTATTATTTCTTCACAGGGCTTGTACACAGTTGAAGTCTCATCATTACCCAAGAATCCACAGGCTACTACTGCATAAGCCTTTGGAGTATCAGGTGTACATGCCCATGATAGCACTACCTTCTTTGACTTTTTAAAACTAACAGTCTCTTTGTTTCATATTTGCTGTAGGAGCTTCCTTATATTGTGCTCATTCCGCAAAGAATGAGAAAGTTGGAAAAGAAATGAACTAGGCTTGTAATCTTAGATGTGCTGAAAATGAGCTTTGTAATGTTACACAAGTCAACCTCACTGTGTCTCTTTCTATGGATGCTCATGTTTGTGTGTTCTGCTTCACAGAGTAACTGTAAGGATCAAATGAATCAGTTAACCAATCAAGCAGAATAAATTCAGCACTAACGATGGCTTTAGCAGTGTGCTGGTTATTCTCAAAACTTAGATGTAAGCTGTTGCCAGACCCATCCTCAGAAGCTATACCTTTGCTTGTGCACACATTAATTAACCTGTAGTTGTCATGATGTTCTTGAGCTAGTAATAATGCTCTAGGAAAAATAAAATGTACTTTCTGCATTCTGTGGGCATAATCCAAAGTAGCCTGCCACAAACACAGGCTACTTAAACACTTTTTTTTAAGATTTGCATGTAATATTCAAAATTCATGCAGAAGCATGATAAACAGAACACACATTTATAACTTTTCCTTCTTAAAATTTACAAAAATTAGGGTAAAGAAGTTAAAAGAAAAAAAAGTCCTTCAATGCCTAAAGACAAAGAGAACTAAAAACCAAAAATAAAATTCTGAGTCCCCTCAATCATTTAAATGGACCCCTCCTCTCAGTCTAGGGCATTCCAGAGTTAACCTGAAAAACGAATACAGGCCATAATGGAAGAGGGGGTCAGACATGCCTCATTGTATCCTCCTCCCTTTTGAATTCAGGAAAAGATAATCACTATTAACATCAACACAGAACTCAAGTGTGATAAGAAACATTTACATTCTTTTCTCTCGGAAGCCTGCTACTTAGAGGCTTCACCTGCACGATAAAACCTTGGTCTCCACAACCCCTTATTCTAACCCAGGCATTCCTTTCTATTTATAGTAGCTCTTTCAACCAATTACCAATCAGAACATCTTTGAATCTAGCTATGATTTGGAATGCCCATCTCCACCTCACCCCCACTTCCAGCTGTCTCGCCCTTCCAGATTGAACCAATGTAAATCTTACCTACATTGCTTGATGTATTATGTCTCCTTAAAACGTATGAAGGCAAGGTGTACCTTAACCACCTTGGGCACATGTCAAAACCTCCTGAGGCTGTCATGGGCGTGTCCTTAACCTTGGCAAAGTAAACTTTCTAAATTGATTGAGACCTGTGTCAGATACTTTTCGGTCTGCAGAAAAAACAAGAGGAAATAACTGCAGTTAAGATGCATCAAGAATATTTTGGAAGCTGGAAGCAGACAATTCTTAACTGAGTTTAAAGAGAAAAGAAGAGTAACATTATTCATTATAGAAGTGAAGAAACCAGTTGATTTCCACTGCAGAATTCAAGAAAGCTTCTGGACTTATAGACAACAGATGTATCTAAAGATTCAATGGTGATAAAGATGTAAAGATTGGTTGAAAGCTGGTATGCGGTTAGAGTCCTGCATCAACTCCTGCTTAGAATGATAATTGCACTCCTCTTCTGGTCTCCCTCATACACAAATAGACACAGGCCAGAAGATGACAAGCCTCTTATTCAACCTCTCCGAGGTTTAGAACAGTGGGTCTCAACCATGTTCAGTTTTGCTTCCCAAGGGATCTTTGGCAATATGCCATGAAGACATTTTTGGTTGTTCCAACTTGTGGTGGGGTGTTTCTGGCATCTAGTGGTTAGAAGTCAAAGAGGGATTCTTCTAACATCCTACAATGCAAACAACAGCCCCCACCACAAACAATTATCTGACCCCAAATATCAGTAGTCCAAACGATGAGAAACCATGCTGTAGAACACCAGAAAAAGCTGAGGATGGGAATGAAATACTAAAATCAGAAGAATAAGGTGAATACTACACACTGAACTGTGAGATCTACATCTTGAATTATGAGGTCTTCCCCTCCCCTTTATTCCCCTAGCTGTATCTCTGAGAAACCTGATAATTTGCCTTATATATTCCAGGCAATAGATCTGAGGCTTCCTTTTTGGGGGAAATCACTGTTTAAAAGAAAAGACCTGTGGATGCCAAGAGCAGGCAGGTATCTCTCCAGCTGACCACTCTACAGTGAAACCTGCCATGCTAAGCCATCTCCAGTCAGAGTTGTAGAATTGTGATAACTTGTTCCTAAATATAAATGGATAGCAAAGGATTAGCAGATATTGAGGAAGGATTATAAGATGAAAGATATACCCCTGATATGGTTTGAGGTTCTGTACCTGCCCAAATCTCATGTGAAATTGTAATCTCCAGTGTTGGAGGAGGGGGTCCAGTAGGAGGTACTGGATCATGGGGCAGTTTCTAATGGTTTAGCACCATTGTCCTAGAGGTGTCTGGTGATAGAGTTCACCGGAGACCTGCTTGTTAAAACATCTCTAGCACCTCCCCGCTATCTTCTTCCTCCCGCTAGCCACGTAAGATGTGCTTGCTTCCCCTTTGCCTTCCGCGGTGATGGTGAGTTTCCTGAGGCTTTCCCAGAAGCAGAAGTTTGTACAGCCTGTAGAACCATGAGCCAATTAAACCTCTTTTCTTTATAAATTACCCAGTCTCAGGTATGTCTTTATAGAAGTGTGAGAACAGACTAATACAAAATCCAAATAGAGAAACCCCCCCCAAAAAAAAGAGGAGACAGAAACTCAAAATAACCGTAGATAATATAAATGAAATTTCTTAGGAAGATTAACTAAAACATCCTGAGGTTTTTAATAACTGCCATAAGTATTCACCAGGGCTTACTCTTGTAGCTACATTTTTCTTGTTAATTCCTATATAAATATTGTTTATATTATATTCATTTATATCTCATTCTACAAAGAATTTCATGAAAATAATTCATCCAAGTATTTTGTACAAGTAAATAGAGACATATGTATGCAATGTAGACAGGTACAAAAGGAAAATCGGTACAAAAAGAAAATAAAAATACCATGTTAACCAAGTCAACAGAGAAGTTATAATTTAACATCAAATTGACTTCAGACATTCTATAATTTCTTCAATAATTTGTTAGAAATGAATGAAAAAGGGAGGTTCTGAATACTTGTAACATGGAATTTCTCCTCTATCCTTTCTCATTACATTAGCTTTCAAAAAACAAATAAAAAACAAAACAAAACAAAAAAACAGAAATCCAAATTTTTATAGCTTTTTTTGGTGTAGGACTGAGTAACAAAATTTCCTAGGTTATTTAAAATGTGATTGATTTTACACTATTCCACTTTCATGCAACTTTTCAGTGCAACTCTGACATACAACAAGCCACCCCTGTACCAAGGCATTTTCTTTAAGCTGGTGATAGATACGCTTCTTACAAAGCTCTCATCAAGGGGTTAGGACACATACATATCTTGATTTGTCTGATTCTTTTATTAGATGAAGGCCATTTACTACTAACCTTAGGCATTCTCAAGGAGCCAATCTTTTCAGAGAAGACTGTGCTATGAAGGATTAGTTTTATTAATAATGAACTTGAGCTTTGTACTGTACTTCAATAATACTTTCATCTAAGGGTACTGAAATGCTTTGCAATTTAAATGAATTAAGCCCCATAACACCCTCTGAGCTAGAGAATACTTGTTTTTGAAATAGAAAATCCAAGGAAGAGAGATACAAAGTAAGTTTTAAGTTTAAAAAGTGAAACTAAAACCCTCCTGCTCTCCACTTTCCCTCCTTTTCTATATTGTATCCCACTTCACTCTCTACATTACTTATTTCCCTTGCTCTCCTTTCTTCTAAGATATTCTTCTCTAAGATAGTCTTCTTTTCCTATCCATCAATATTCTCTTTTTTCTAGACCTCCACCCATACATGACAGGAGTCTTTCTGTAAATCAGGATAAATAAATGAATCAATGTGGGATGAAAATAAGGCAAGGGACTCTCTTTTTCTTACGACTTTTGAGAAGGTTAAATTTTAATCATTTTCTTCTGCTAACCTCCCTCCTTCACCCACAGCTCCATTTGATGAAGAAGAGCCATCTCCCTTATGGTTTCAAATTTCCCCACACTGTCTCTGGTAAGGGATCATTGAGAATAGGAACTTTTCAACCCTTCATATCCCCAGTCTGGGGATAACAAAACCCAGTATCAGATCCCTCTATTCACCCTGTTCTGGTCCTTAAGCCTTAGGATTTGGTGTAGTAGAACTCAATGACTAGTTAATATTAAGTTGGGATCAGCATACCATTGATTTTCGGAAAAGGGATCTCCACCTACACTTCAGTTGAAGCAAAAACAATTCTGCCTGCTGCTTAGGGATGGGCAAACTATAGCAGGTCAAATCTGGTTAAGACTTTGCGATGGTTAATTCTATGTGTCAATTTAGAAGGTGTTTTGGAAGAGATTTAAATTTAAATCAGTGGGCTGTCAGTAAAGCAGATTGCTTTCCATAACATGGTTGAGCCTCATGTATTGTTCTGAATAGGACAACAGGCTAGCCTCTCTCAGGCAAAGGAAAATTCTGTAGCAGACAACCTTCAGGCTTGAACTGCAGCATCGGCTCCTCCCTGGGTGTCCAGTCGGCTGTTCCCTGCTGCAGATTTCAGACTTTCCAGCCTCCATAATCACATGAGCCAAGCCAATTCCTTAAATTTCTCCCTTTCTTTTTCTCTGTCTCTCGCTCTCTGCCCTGCTACACACACACACACACACACACACACACACACACACACACACACTCTATTGGTTCTGTTTCTCTGGAGAATACTGACAGGCCTATTTCTGTAGAGTTTTAGAGGAATATAGCCATGTCTATTTGTATGTGTATGGTCTACTACTGCTTTCTCACTTTGATGGCAGAGTTGAGAAGCTGCAACACAGATGATGAAGGACACAAAGCAGAAAATATTTACTATCTGGCCATTTACAGGAAAAGGTTGACAACTTCTGCTATGGCTTGTTCCCTATCTCTCTTCCCACTGAGAAGATACTGGATGATTGGAAGCCTCCTCTGCCACCCTCGGCTGCTAACACTCCCTTATTCATCTTACCTCAGTACCCTGAGCATGTCTTCTTCTATTTGAGCTTTTAAGATATAAGTATATTCATCCCTGTCTTTTGTTCATGAAAATGAGCTTTTTGAGGTCAAGGACTGTCTTACTGTCTTCTTTTTGTTGGAATTGTATTCATGTATGGAATTCAAAAAATATCTTTTGATGAAATGAATTACTGAAATAATAGCCCCTCACCTTTATGGATTGAGCACTTTGGATGTGTCTGCCTCTGTGTTAGGCTATTTACATATATTAAAATGTAATTACATATTACACACATCATTAAATTCAGACAACAGCTCTATAATTATCCCCATTTTGCACATGTAGAAACTGAGACTGAGGGAGGGTTGTGATTTACCAATTGTTACACAGCCAGTATAATGAAGAGATGAGATTTCAGCCCAGAAACTTTGACTCCTCAGCCCACTCTCTGACTTTGCCCCTCCTTCCTAAAATGAAGACACCTGTAGCTGAGAAAGAATGGGTCCACCTTAAACCTTATATCACATTGTTTCTATAACAATCAAAAGCTATTATTTAAGCAAAATCAGCATAAAAATATTTTTATTTATTTCTTTTCATTTGTTCCTTTTTAGAGACAGGGTTTTGCTCTGTCATCCAGGCTAGAGTCTAGTGGTACAATCATGGCTCACTATAGCCTTAACCTCCTCTGCTCAAGTGATCCTCCTGCTTCAGCCCCCAAGTAGCTAGAACTACAGGCATGCACCACTGCACCCAGGGATATAGTTTGGATGTTTGTTCCCTCCAAATCTCATGTCAAAATGTGATCCTCAATGTGAGAGGTGGGGTGTAGTGGACAGTGTTTGGGTCATGGTGGCAGATCTCTAATGAATGGGTTGGTGCCCTCCTTGTGATAATGAGTGAGTGTTTACCCTATTAGTTCATGAAAGATCTGGTTGTATAAAACAGTCTGGCATGTCCTGCCTTTCTCTCTTGCTCCTTTTTGCAATGTGATATGCCAGCTCCCTCTTTGCCTTCAACCACGACTGTAAGCTTCCTGAGGTCTCACCAAGAACAGATGTTAGCACCATGTTTCGAGTACAGCCTGCAGAACTGTGAGCCAAAATAAACCTCTTTTCTTTATAAATTGCCCAGTCTCAAATACTTATTGCAATGCAAACAGATTAACACACCCAGCTACTTTTTAAAACGTATTTTGTAGACGGGCTGGTTCCAAATTGCAGGCCTCAAGTGATCCTCCCACCTTGCATTTCCAAAGTGCTGGGATTACAGGCATGAGCCGCCACACTTGGACATAAAATATATTTTCAAAAGTTAGGGTACCTGATCCGTCATATTAATATTTTATTGAAAAGAGCCAACCTTTTAGCTTTCATCCTTACAAAAACTATAGTAAAAACATTTTTTAAAGGAAACCAGAAACACATCTGCTTTGGTGTTGTTGCTAGGATCTCCTTATTATCATGCAGTGTAGCTTCTGTGCCCTGTGCTCTGAGGACTGCCTGTGTCTCTCAGGCATAGCTGATGATCACAGGTACCTCATGAATGGAAAAGACCCAGCACAATAAAAATTATCACAAGCCTCATTTCTTTTCTTTCTGCTTTATGACACCACAGTGTTACAAACAAAGCACAGGAAGAATTATTTACTTTTCAGTTCAGGGAGTTCCAAGTTGTATTCATTTGATTTCAGCACATCAGAAAAATCTTCTGATCACCTGAGTCATCAAACATAACAAAAAGCATTTACCAAATCATTTGAGCCTACATAGTCCTGAAATTTCTAGGAATGCTTTTATGGTAATAAGGAATTACTGGATCACATAAAAGCACTTATACCCTTACATGTAAGGATTATAAAATAGCATGGTTTCCTTTATGTGGTCCTTGGTCTGCTACTGTTTTTGTGGCAGGAGAAGGTGTCATGTGGAGAAACACTGGATGGACCATGGGGAAATATACACTCAAGCCCCTTAAAGTCTATGTCATGTGATCTCTAATGTCAATTCCCAATCATTTTTAGGGCTGGCTTTTAAAAGATGACAGCAGCAACAGGATGATTTATACGACCTACAGCAGAAATAGCAGTAGTAACTACATCCTGCTGGGAACTCTAGGAAGTACAGATGAGAGTCTCTAAACATACACTACCTCTCATCTAAGAGGATGAGAATACTTCTTTCTAAAAATTATATCATCCATTATGCAAATGAGAAATTTAGGTGCAATGATTGAATGATTTCTTTTCTGAAGCCACACAGTTAATAAACAAAGGAAATGGGATATTAATTCATCCTGTCTATTTTCTAAAGCTTGTACTCATTTTACCTATATAATACACCAGAAAGGACAGAATTGTCAAGCTCTGTTTCCCAGAAACATAAGACACTATAACACTGATAAATAACTATGTTTGATGTCTTAAGATGATCTCTTCTCCATGCTTATGGTCTTTGAAATAATAAAAAATATGTCTACTCCTCTGTAAACCCAAAATATTCCAAGAAGCAAAAGATTGCTACATGAACAGAGAATAAAGGACTTATCTTCTATGTTTTTCTTGTGGTGATAGTCTATAGCTCAGACAAGGAGAAACTGTTTTTTGCCTAGACAGTGTAAAGGAAGAACTGAAGGTGTCCAATTTAGTGGTATAATTGTGAACATCCACAGAGGAAACAAAAAAATTTTGAATTGTCACCAGAAAAGCCCATAGTCCTATTTCCTTTGCTTACTGTGAGCCTCTGGAAACTCTAAACTCTCTGAACTTTCATATTGTAAAATGAAAATGCAAATAATAATAATACTGGCTCACAAGATAGTTAATAAATGAGATGCAATAGTAAAACTCAATAGCTATAAAGTGCAGTACAAAGGTTAGTTATTGCTATTTTAATTTCAATACCATTCTTACTATATTATTATTACATCCATCTTATGACTAGGCGTGAAAGTGTCAAAGAAACCATAGAAAGTGGGAGTTGATGGAGAAAACATTGCTAGAAAGGAATATAAAATTTAAACTGATTTTAATATAAACTTAAATAATACAACTAATTTGCTTTTCCATAAAACAAATTGACATAGCAAATTTAGAATTTCACCACAAAAATATCACTAAATGTCTGGGTCTGATACCGTGCCATAATTGTTTAGCATTGCTGTGGTCTCTTGAGAAAGTATATTATTTATGGAATGCTCTTTAAGCAGAGAAGAGTATCATTAATGTTTTTATACCTAAGTTCCCTGCCCCTTTCAAAAGAGATGTGTATTCTTTAAAATACATGTCAAGAAAATACCTCCAATGTAACTATAATTTTAGGTTTGTTTCTTTTCAACACACCTTTCTAGTGTTCTCTCTCGAAAAGTTCTAAAAAGATGAGATGATCCTTTCAAGTTGAAAAAGATATTTCCTGAGAAAGCAAAGCTTTGTCTAGTAAAAGCTTTGGTTTTACACTTGGAAAACTGTTGCTTTTCTAGGTATGTTTTAGAAAGAGCTAAAGGGCACATTCATTTGGGGACTTAACATATTTTTCAATATTTGAGGTCTTTGTCTCAGAATGTACTTTTGTATTGGCCTTTATCTACTAATTCTTAGATTCAGAGTATCTCAGAATTTTAGAGTCTACTGCTCAAGAGATTTGGAGGCCACATTTTTCTTTCTCTCGTCTGATATTTAAGTTCCCTTTACAGTATCTGACCTGTGGTTGGCAGATCTCTGCTCGAGCTCATCCACAAATAGAGCATTGGTCCATGCCTGTATGCATTCATTCATGTCAGAGTCATCATTTGCCGTGAACTAACATTAACTCGAGACCATAGGGAGTACAAATAGAGGACAGGACACAGTCTTTGACTATCATTGGATGAAAGGGAACAAGGTCCAGTTTGCTGCTTCCAGTTCCATGCGGTTAATTCAAAACCACTCAATCAAAAAAAAAATACTCTTTCAACTTCCTGTGATTTGAAGTTCACACCAATCCATGATCCTATTATTTGCTTTTGATTCAGCATACACTTAAACTTAATTGCCTGCTACTGGCCCCAAACTATGCTTTAAGATCTCCTTTTGCATTATCTCAATTAAGTGTACCTTTCATATGGACTTATTTTATCTGAATAACCACAAAGTCTTCTGTATCTTCTCTACTGTATTTCCAGAAAATTTTAATGCTTATGTGGTTGATCACGTAATAATGTTATCTCATGGCTTCTCCTGCTTTCACTTATTTCTGCTGGTCTCACTCATCAAGGCATTAGCACATCATTATCATAAACATCTAGGGTCTTCAATCTGCTTCCTTATTTACCTGCTACATCTCTCACTGATTTCTCATTCAGTGTTCTGAGGTCTTCAAATCCTTCCAAGCCAGAAAATGTTCCCTTGTTTCCTTCTACTTCATGGTTTGTGATGCTTATTCTCTCCTTTATACCATCCTGAAAGTTCTTGCCTTCCTACACTTATATGAAACTCTGATATCCATTCTCAAAATAGTCTCTCCCAATGTCGTCATCTTCACTGGTAATGCGGAAGACCAGTTGCATCTCAAGGAATGAGTCCCAGGTTGATCCCAGGGGGAGGCCCTTTAGTTATTTTGTCAGTGATATATTTCACATCAATTAAATCAGACTTCAGACATATTATCATTAACATCTTCAATCTCTCCTTTAAGTTGCCTATTTTTCCTTTTGTTAACACATACTAGCCTCTTATTTTCTGAAAAAGTCTTCCCTTGGACTGGCCCCAGCCCTTTCTAAGATTTATTCAATTATCTCTTTTTTACATGCTTGATTTTTGCTATCATGGTGCAGTAGTTCTCCAGTATAACCTTATAGACAAATAGGGTGGTTATGTCTCAATGCTTATCTTTGTTTTCTTCTGATATGCATTTTAAACAGTTTATTACCCTTTCTTCTTAAAGATCTCTATTTGATTTCCAAAAGTCATATTTTCTGTTTTTCATTTTACTTTCACTTTCATATTTTCTGTCGCTTAAATAACAAACAGAAATAATAATGTGATCACAATAATAACCATAGTGTATTCAGCTCTTTCAATTTGCATTGTATTTTGCAGATAGACATTATTTCATTTAATCTACATACAACTTCAAGAATATGTAATATTATTCTCATTTACAGATGATAACATTAAGTTTCAAAGAACTTAAGTAATTTGCCTAACATCTACTTCAAGGATTGGATGTATATTCTCTCTTCTATCTCTACACCTTTTTCCCTGTAGTTTCCACATGTTAAGTATAATTAATATGTTGATATACAACGTATTATTAACTCTAGTCCATACCTCAACATTGAAAACAATGCTGTATACCATCTGTCCGCTTGACATTTTTATTTAATGTCTCAAGGAATCTCAACTGTATAATACTAAATTTTTGGTTTTTCTTTTTTGCCTCATCTCGACTTCTTTCGCACACAAGAATATAACTTGTTTCTTCTTCCATTTTCTCTGTTTTAGCTAATCGTCCCACTACATATCCATCTGTCTGCTCAAGCCAACAACGTAGAAGTCATTTTGAGTTTCTTTCTTCATTCTGTATCCTCAGTTATTAGCAAGTTCTATTAGTGCTTCTTTCAAACTAAATCTCCAAATTATCTATTGTGCTTCATTTCCCATGCCTTTGCCTTTGGCATATGTTCCCTGTATTTATCATGTGACCCCCGGGGTGGATTTTTCACTGATCTACCCGTGTCCCCTCTAGTCTTCACCCTTCACCATTCACAAAAGACAGAGTGAGGTTTCTCCATGTATCACTCCTTTGTTTAAAGTCCTTAAATGGATACCAACATGAACTGGTCTCTGTGTACTTTTTCTTGACCTCTTGCCCTTCTTCTCTGACTCACTAGGATAAAAATATTTTGTTTTTATTGTTCCTAGCATACTCGAAGCTGTCATTCTTTTCTTGGTTCACATAGGCTACTACTCCCTCTTCAACCTCCCAACACTCAACTTCTTTGCATGAAAGACTCTTTCAGGTCTCAGCTTCTAGGTTTGCATCCTGAGAAAAGTGTTTCCTGATCTTCTTATCTACAGTAATCACTGGTCCTTATCACCAATTTTCTCTTGTAGCATATTCTTTATTTTCCTGACACACTAAAATAAATAGTTTGATTTTATTTGTTTATTTATTGGTTTATAATCTAATGCTAGATTGTATATTACTTGAGAGCAGCCATTATGTCCGTATTGCCCAGGCCAGAGTACAGGGGTGTGATCTTGGCTCACTGCAACCTCCGCCTTCCAGTTTCAAGCGATTCTCTTGCCTCAGCCTCACAAGCATCTGGGATTACAGGTGCCCGACACCATGCCTGGCTAATTTGTGTACTTCTAGTAGAGATGGGGTTTCCGTATGCTGACCAGGCTGGTCTTGAACTCCTGACCTCAGGTGATTCACCCGCCTCAGTCTCCCAAAGTCCTGGGATTACAGGTGTGAGCTGCCGTGCCTGGCCTGTATCTTGTTCACTTCGATTTGCCTAGCTTTTAGCATGGTGCACAGCACATGTTTTGGGTTTCCAGGGCTGCTGTAACCTGGGTGGCTTAAACAACCTAAATTTATTTTCATATAGCTCTGGAAGTTATACGTGAGAGATCAAGGCTTTGGCAGCATTGGTTGCTTCTGAGAATTATCAAGAAAAATCTATTCTGTGCCTCACATCTAGATTCTGGTGGTGGTGGTGGTGGTGGTGGTGGTGGTGGTGGTGGTGTTTTAACCAATCTGGCATTCCTGGGCTTATTGAAGCATCATCTTGACCCCTGTCTTCATCTTCCCATGGCACTCCCCACATGTGCATCTCTGTGTCCAAATTTCCTCTTTTCATATGGACATCCAGGCATATTGCATTAAGGCTTATCCTAATAACCTCGTCTTACTTAGCTAATTACATCCTCAATGACCCCGCTTTCTAATAAGATCACCTTCTGAGGTACTGGGAGTTAAGACTTCAACAGTTGAATTAATTTTTGAGTGGGGGGGATACAATTCAACTCATAAACACCACCTGACAGCCAGGAAATGATGAAAGCAATACTGAGCCCATATCTATAAACATCAAGGACTGTAGCTATAGAAACCTGGAGCTAGGACCAAGGGAAAATACGAGCTGCTGTTTATCAAGACTTGTAAAGGGTCCGAGATTTTCCCCTACTTGTCAGTTAACAAATTAGTCTACCTCCGTTTCCTGGATGCTTGCAAAATACATGAGATTTGTGGGCAAGTGAAAAAACAACTTTATTATGACAGCAGTAGCACTAACCAGAGTATCTGCATTTGTGTGGTTCCCTAAGCCCCGATTTCCACTTGATGACTTGAAGAAAGCCAGGATACACTTGAGTACATAGTAGGTTGCATTTTATAAGGATAACTCAAAGCCTAGGAAATTTAAATATTCTATAATGGACAATAAGCCTGCCTGACCTTTGCCCTGGAAAGGGACATTATCTTTATTATAGCAGATACTACACAAACCTTCCATTTGCTCTGGAAGGTGATACTATCACTGTGTCTCAAACAAAGGCAGTCAGTACCTCTGTATACCAACTTGCAGAAATGTGAGATACCCATGAACAATAGACTTCCAATAGTGCCCCAGCCAGGAAGCAAGGAAAATGTGTTCCTGAACTAGTGGTTTATGAACTGAGTCTGGAACATCTTCCTATTTTCAGAAATTTGCCTTTTGAAAATGTCATGGCAAAGGAATAAACATGTAAAAAAATTTTTGTTTTACATTCAGTTTTCTTTGCCTTTCCCTAAATAATTGTATGTTGTTTAATACATTTTCTGGACTTTCAATACTCAATGTGACTATGAGAGTATCTTGCTTAGTTACTGTGTTTTTTCAGTCCAATTTTTCTATTAGTGTATTTAGGTAATCAGAGGTATAGAAATTCTGAGATAAATACTACCTTCATTCTATAGCTCTGGAGATTATGCCATCTGCATTTAAAAAGTGCTACATGTACATATGTTATAGAGCATAAGGTTGATGTGAAGAACATAACTAAACTGCAAAAAAGAACATAAATATCTATAATTTCATTTGTAACTAAGGATTTAAAGCACCCTCATTCCATTTCATCGATTAGGATAACGAAGCCCCAAAGCATTAAGAGGCTTAAATGAAGAAACAACCCACTATTAACCCCTGATGTCTAAATTATACATAATTTCATGTTTTATGTATATAGTTGCCCTCTTTAGGAGAGTATAACAAATAAATAAGAAAAAAAGATACCCTAAAATAAACAGTATAAGTTCATGTTATTATAATGTTTCAGAATAAACCCTGATGTCTGCTTGAGGTTGGGGGAAAAATTAACCCCTGGTTTTAGTATTATGCACAAAATACTCTTTGAAGCCTCTCTCTGTGAATTTCGTATTGTCTCCAAGTGTTGATCATTCTAAATGGTACATCAGAGTCATTTAATATGAAAAGCTCTATGTCTTAGTGTGATTTGCACCGCTGTCTCTTCCTGTTGGTGTCTGTTGTAAATTTTCAGCCCCCACCCAGCAATTTCTTTTCATAACGAACACATGTTTCATGAGTCTACTGCAGCTATAAACATTTTATTATCTGAGCATTTCATAGGCACTGAAACATATGGTGTTTAGAATTCCAAGAATACTGGGGATGAAGGGTAAGAAAGAGAAAATTGTGTTTTTCCCCCTGAAATTCAAAATGTTGAATATCTCTTTAAATATCTGGCACTGTAATTTAAGTCAGTGGATTTTCCCCCCAAAAAAGTTTTTAAAATCTGCTTCTGAAGTTAATCTATAAATCACCAAATTCAATCAGTACCCAAAAGAGTCCAAGTGATTTAATAAAGGGTTAAATCTGCATAGTGCTGTGCAGAAAGCAACTTGCCTTGATGCCAGAATGAAATCCTAGAGTACATGTCTTTGAATGAGGTATAAATTATAAAAGCACAGAATTGCCATGCAAAAAGGTAGAGACCCCTGACACATATCTTAACCTGTGTCATCATGTCAGTACCTTCCTAAATCCTCAAACTTGTGGTTGCCTTGGAAATGTGGCAATTCATAACCTTTCCACCCAGCCTTCTCCTGGCTGCCAATGGAAAGAAAGAAGATGAATGATTTTAATTCTTTCTGCTGCTCTGCCCAGTGCAGCTCTGCTGGCAGCTGATCTTGCTGCAGCCCTGGTTATAAGAGGTTGGGTTCATGTGAAATTTTTACATGGAGTTTACAGAAATAGAAGGAAGGACACTGTGGAGAAAGGGTTGCTTCTCAGGGAGTAACATTAAGGTAGCATAGTAAGGCAATAACCATGGGGGCATATAGTTGTACTTCTGAGTGTTCTACCACAAGAGGATGAGTGGGTTTATCCTTGCCCAAAACAGAAGCCTGATTAGATGCTACTTTTGAATAAGTCAACAAATACACAGCAGTCCATTAAAAGAAGAAAATAATGTGTTGGCAAAGTGTGGAATGGCCTGATGGAAAGGATTATGCCGAACTTAATTTTTTTATAAGGCTTTCTGGAGCTTTAGGAGGAGCAAGTGCTGAGCTAGCTTGGTGAGAAACTACAAAAACAGTATCCCTGGGGACAGGTGACAGAACCAAGGACAGTCATAGCAGGAGAAGAAGAAGACAGGTCGGGGTAGGTAACAGCAACAGCCAAGCGACTAGAGTTACCTGAATTTTGTTCCTGGCTCTGCTCTTATAATTTGTCAGGCCTGGGATTTTGTCAGAACTTTGCAATGGAACTACTGAATCCTTCATAGTTGCCTGGAACAAACACAGACACACACTGACAAATACATACAATACGAGAAGCAGAGATATGGAAGTTAGAGGATTGGAATTTCAGTTTGTTTACACTGGAGGAAGTGAAGAAAGGAGGAAAGCAAGACAAGAAAAAAGACAGCAACCCAGGAAAGAAAAGTCAGACAGTAATCAATTGTGAATATGGTGTGGGGTTGTTTCTGGTAAGGAAACACCATGGGAATCGGGACCTGGGCACTTTCTTTCAGATGTATACACATTTCCCTAAAGCAAACTGTTAAAGACTTTTAAACATAAAACTGTCACAGCAGAGGGCATCAGGGAGAAATAATGGTGTTCTCACACCCAGCTCAAAGTACGGTATAAGATTTGCTTTTTGACATCTTTGCAAGACACCTAGAGGCACAAGTGCGCATATTTCTGTGACCTTTGTAAAATCCTGAACACAGGTACATGCAGCTTAGAGTTCAGAACCCCAAAGTTCCTTTAGACAAGTTTCATAATAACTGAACCTAAATACCTGTCTTTGATTCATGTACTATACAAATGAAAACTAATGAAGCACTAATGAACACTGTGTTCAAACCCAAGAAATGCAAAATAAAAAATAAAATAAAATAAAATAAACAATAACAAACACTTAAGTCTTGACCAAGAAATGCTGGTTCTAATCAGTATGCATTCAGCCAAAAGAGAGGAGAAAAGGAAAAAGAAAAAGATCCTGAAGAGGTTTTTTTTTTTTTTTTTTTTTTTTTGCTTTCAATGAGTCACATATTTACATTTCTGTGTCATCTATCTGCCTATACCATTTCCCCTCCTTCCCTTTCCTTCCATGTTTCTATGTGTTTCGAAATCCCTTCTGCCCCCATCACTTCGCTCTTGCCAACTCTTCCATTCTATGGTGATTTGTTGCTGACTCCCCTGCAGGTCCAGCCACGTGGTTTTCATTGTTCTGTTGGTTGCCTCCCTCCTTGCCTTTTTTCCTCTCCATCTCTGAAGTGAAACATACGTGCATGCTCAGCAGACACACAAACATGCTGCTGTCCTAACTTCTCTCTGCCACTTTCCAGTGATGGACACTCCGAATGTTTAGCACAGCACGCTGAAATGTTGATGTAACAATGAGAAGCTCTTCACCTGCAACACTAATTAATCGTAAACACGTTCCTTTCAAGGTAGGAGTTCTGGCCCTGATGCCTGGAGGAGAAATTAGAATTCTCCTTAGAAGGCAAAAGAAAATCCCCTTCAGATGCTAGGTGGCAGTGTTAACTCACAAACAGGCACACACCTAAGACTTGCCAAGTCACACAGGTAATTTGGTTTAAGTGAGACGCACATAAAAGTGGAAAACTCATAGAGATGAGTTGAAGCCAAAAAATAAGTTGCCGTGACTGTCCATGAAGGAGTTCATAAACATGCAAAGTTGAGCGTTATTCTTTAAAAGGATTCCTCGCCAAAGACAGCTGATATTTTAAGAGTCTGCCTTGTAATTTCAGCATCAAAATTTCCAAGCAATATTGTTTTTTAAAAATATGACATTGGTACAGAAATACCCCAGGTGTTTAATATTTTTCCTACTCCACCTGAATTTCCCATCTAAATAAATGTGATCAGTATTCATAGCAACTAGAAAAGAATCTGAACACCAAGCATTGCTCTTATTATAACGGGATCTCAGGGGCAGGCTGTCTTTCTCTTTTTCCACGTGATCACTGCCACACCTTTCTTTCATTCCTAAATTGCCCAAAATAGGATCCTCAGGGGCACCTTTTACTCTTTCTTCTCCTTTACATGCCTGTCAATCACCTTGACTTGTGGATTCACTCATTGCTCAAAGCCACAGTCACCTTGTAGGTCCATTGTTCGTGGTGTATTTCAATTCCTTGTTTTCCTTCCTTAGAAGACTGTGGTAGGCTATGAGGTGAACATCCTTCATTTCATATCTTTCCCCACCATATATTACCCACGAACATGAAGAGTGGTCTTCTTGATCATGCATCTGAGCATATAATTCTTCTCCCTAAAAACTGGGATGGATATGACTTATATACAGGATAAAGTGCACATACACATACACATACACGTATCTTAATGAGACTTATAAGGTCCCTTTATAACCCTTTATCTCTCCTTTTTCTTTTCTCAGGCTTCCTCCTTACACATTGTACAATCCAGCCACATATATTCCTGAGAGATTCTCTTTATAGGTCAAAATATATCACACTTCCAAGCCTTTCACATGCTGTTCTCTCTGCCACAAATAATCTTCCTTCCTTTTCTCACCAGGTAAACACCTTATTCAATCATGTATTTATTGTGCAAAACCCCAGGGCAAATGCCACCTCTCTGAACATGTCTTCTCAGCTACCTAAGTGAGGTTAACTGTCGTATGTGCTTATACTTATAGATATACAGATAGATAGAACTATAGACACACATCTTTATGTAAAGGGTCTCTCAGCTTATTGTGACTCTCTTTTTATAAAATTCTCTTTCCATAAACTATGAACTCCTAAAAAGCAAAGTCGCTGATGTAGTCATGTATGTAGCTCCAAAGATTACTTCAGAAGAACTGTACTGTATCAGTGTTTCACTAAAGGATTAGAGAATGAATGGAAGATGGACTGTTTTTCAATATGTTTGTGTTCAAAGAAGCATCTTATTATTAGGTTGCCAAAAGAATTTTACTGAGTAAAGTGTAATGAGTGATACTTCTGAGCATCAGCATAGTGCATACTGGAGAATCAACTACTTTAATTCCTAAAAATTTGCAGTTTTAAAGACTATTTCCCCAGACTACATTGATCCTGGTCCACCAATATAAAAATCTAGCTATTTTAAATAAATGATTTTTGTCATCTTGAAAATCCACTTCTTTACACAACCATACATTTTCTTTTTATGTTTTTCAATTATTCAAACAAATCTTTCCTTTGTAAGACACAGAAAGTCATTTCAAACAAACTTAAGCAGGAAGATAATTTATTAGCTCATATTAATGGGAAAAATATTGGGATACTTCACAGAATCTATGCATTCATTCACTTAATGAATATTTCTGAGAATTTATTGTATTGTATGTATTGTATATTGGTCTTGTAATAATCAACAATACAGGTAGAAAGCCCCTTTTCTTGTTACATTAACGTGGGTTTAGACCAGTGATCGTCAACTGGGCATGACTTTTCTCCCCAGGGACATTTGTCCATGAGTAGAGACATTTTCTGTTATCAAAACTGGTTCTATAGGCGTCTAGTGAGCAGAGCAAGAGACATGTGAATATCTCTTGATGCACAGGAAGGCCACCATGTCACATTCCAGTCCAGAATGTGCATAGGGCATAGACTGAGAATCTTGTGAAGAAGTAGACTGTGTCATACGATAAGAACAGTAAATACCAAGGCTGTGACAGGAACAGGTTTGGCATGTTTGAGAAAAAGGACATAGTCCTTTATGGTTGGATCTGAGGAAATGAAGGCAAGAGTAAAGGAGATAAAGTCAGATACAGAGATGGAATAAGATCACAAAGGGCATCCTAAGTTGTATTAAGGGTTTAAAATTCTACTCTGAGCAAGATGGAAAGCTGTCAACAGGTTTTGCTCAGAGATACAATATGATGTAACTTAATTTTAAAAAAATCAATCTGTCTGCTGCATGGAGAAAAAAACCATGGAGAATGGCGAAGGAGAAAAATAGAAATTTGGTCATTGTAATAGTCCAGGAGAGAGAAGATGGTGATTTGTACCAGGATGGTAACAATAGCACAATAAAGAGTTTAGAATCTGGATATATTTTGTGGTAGAGAAAATAGGATTTGCTGGTGGTTTGAATGGGGGTGTGAAAGAAAGAGGTTTCGGATGTTTTGGTCTAAGCAACTGACACAATAAAGTTAGCATGTACTGCAATGGAAAGACTGTGGAAGAATGAGGAGATAGGGAGATCAGAAAGTCCAAGAAAGGCACAGAATTGTCTACTGGATAAACACACCTGGAATTTAGGGAAGAGTATTTCAACTATGTATTTCGAAGTATCAACTCTATAGTTAAGGCCTAGATGAGGTCACTTAGGAAGCGAGTTTAGATAAACCAGAAGTGCCCAAGCCCTAGGGATCTCCAACGGTTACAGAGGTTAGAGGAAAAAAAAAAGAACATCCTGCCAAAGGGACTGAGAAGGATCATTGAATAAGGTAGGTAGAAACCCAGATGAGGCTAAGTACAGAGTGGTTCCCCAGAGACCAAGAAAGATGCTCAAAGGAAAAGCAATAACAAGACATGTCCAGTGCTCTGAATAGGTCAAGATAATGATGTCTGAGAATTCACGATTGGATTTCGAAATGTGAAGATGGCTTGGTGATCAGAACAAGTGCAGTATTGGTGAAGATGGAGAAAGCCCCAGTGGAGTCGCTCAACGGAGGTAGTACGTCATTTATGGAAAAATTTGTATGTGGTAAAACTCTTAATAATTAAAAGGAAAGAAAATATATACTTAGAATGTAAGATAGCCATTACCTTTTCTCTAAGGAAAGCAATGGAATATATATAGAAAGGAACACAGAGGAAGGTGAAATAGAATTGGTAATATTATAACTTTTAAGTTGTGTTATTATGCTTCACAATGTAAAATGTGTTACATTTATTTTTCTGCGTGAACAAAAGATAACATAACTGAAACCTACAAAGAGGAAAGGGATGTGCAGAATTGGAGTCAGTGATTGTAAGACTGACTACTCTATTGAGAAGTTTGTAGAGAAATGAGCAAATGATTAGAGATGCTATAGAATTATTTTTTGCCTTGGTTTTAAGATGAACGATATTAACATTTGTGCTAGTGGGAATGTCTCTATGATAGTGGGAATGTAGATGTGGGGAAATGATGAAGCGGGACCCAGAAAGCTGGTAGAATAAGGGCTTCAGGTACCGGAAACCTGATACTGTGTTGTCAAGACTCACACTGCCTGTCTTTCATCTCTGTCTTTATTGAGCTTTATGCTGTTGTAGAAGGCCTTCTTTAGAGATGGCAACTATCAGCTACAGGTTCACGTCCTTCCAATGTAGTGAACACAGTATATAGAGAGGGAAACTCCTTCTCTCAACATCTGTGTATCAATTCCAGAAGAAATTCTGACTGATCCTTCTTAAATAGTAGTCATTGACTGGTAAAGCCTAAGTTGCACATTTACACCCGGGCCTAGGCAATTTGCACCTATTAACAGAACCTATCATGTGCAGCACAGCCAAACATAATAAATTAACTCAGTCCACTACAGTCATGAATGATTTCTAACAACAAGAAAAAAAACAAAACAAAACATGATTTATAACAATATTACGTTAGGGCTGGGCACAGTGGCTCATGACTGCAACCCCAGCACATTGGGAGGCCGAGGAGGACAGATCACCTGAGGTCAGCAGTTCAATTTTGGTCTGGCCAACATGGTAAAACCCTGTCTCTATTAATATACAAAAGTTAGCTAGGCATGGTGGTGGGCGCCTGTTATCCCAGCTACTCAGGAGCCTGGGGCATGAGTATCGCTTGAACCCAGGAGGCAGAGGTTGCAGTGGGCCAAGATGGTGCCACTGCATTCCAGCCTGGGTGACAGAGTGAGACGGTCTAAAAAAAAAATGACATATGTTGGAATAAAAGGTATAGTTGGAAAAAGTAAGAAACGAATTAGTCTGTTCTTGATGATACATGGCATCTGCCACCTTTCAAAATATGTCTTTTGTTTTCTTTCTTTCCCCTCTAAGAGGAAAAGTCTTAATGTTCAGATTCTTTTTTGATTAGAAAGTTTGGTTAATTTAAGAACGTGTCACAGATTAAATCATGCTTTTCAAAGCACTATAGAGCAATTGGAGAGATATTTTGGAATCTGAATATTGGTGAAAATGGCAAAGATGTTTTGAGAGAATCCAGAGCATTATTTTAGGCAAAGGAGAGAGAAGCAAAGTGATTTCAATAGTTATGGGAGGCAGTCTCTCAGAAAGATAACTTAATTGAGAAAGGAAAAGTTGTATGTATGTATGTGTGTACGTGTGTGTATGTGTGTGTGTATGTGTAAGTAATGAGAAAAGCATTTCATCTAGTATTATTTCTGATTTGAGATTTCTTAATACTATTTAAATTCTGATTCATTATTGGCAGAAGAGCATAAAACATGTTCCTTTTGAAACAGTTCAGATGTAAGCATATCAGAAAGTTCTCAGATTGTAGACCAACGTGGTTTGAGACTAACATAGATTTATAAAGTTGGCACAGAAAATGTGATTGATTCCCCTTTGTAGCCTTACCTTCAGGTCTTTGATTCAACTTCCCAAATGTGAATGGAGTCTTGTTTTAATTATCTGGGTAGTCACAGAAACACCCACAATGCTTACCTCCTATCTTTACAATTTGCCAGTTTTGCAATAGCTAGAGACTGCCTGAAGATAACTTTGGGCTGTTCCTCTTTTCCCCCTCTCCTCTGGTACCCACTCTTTATCCCCTCTTTTTCTGCTTTCTCCTACCCCTTTTCCTCCAAACTTTACTTTCTCCATAAGTTCATACCCAGTAACAAGTCATAACTCGTTCAAACTTGAGGAAGTTAATACCATCAGCAAGGGGCACTAAAATAGTGTGAGTGGAAACAAGCCTGCACCCATGGAAATTAAAATGGTTTCATATTGAAACCATAACCAAGTTTGGCCTCAAGAATGTGATATCCCACACAAATCCTAATTTTGAATTGCAAATAGAAATCACTAGGTTTATTCCAAGATCTATGAATTGGACAAATGACATTAATGATATAAACAGAAAACGGAGACAACATTAAGATAAAATAATCAAATGCTTTATATTCCTGAAACATCTTGAAGCCTGGTACACACGTATTACAGATACTCTGAAAGTAAGCCGATGGCCCCGCAGCTTGCTTTGTAAACAATTATTAGAAAGTTGTATTTTACTTTTCCTCAACCCTCCATGTGGTTTTCTCTGTGAATACCTTCACTAAATGCCATAGGCTTTAAATTAATATATCTTCTTCCCATCTATGGCAAAATGCTTCTGTTTATTTTTCCAATGGCATAGCTTTCAAAATAATACAATACTATGAAATGTTGGGTGAGGGGGAGGAGAAGTGAAATAAGAAAGAGAAAGGTCACAAATTTTGAGTCATGTGGGGTTTTATTGTTATTTTTGAAGTGTGTTTAGCACAGAGACAAATTGTACACTTACCACAAGTCACCAGGACCTAACGAGCTCCTAATGTGTCCCATACTTCAAGGTTTTTCAGAACAGACCAGTAACTTAGCAACCACAGCTAAACCTTGACAGGAATAATCATTATTTGTGTTGCAGCTTCAGGCTTCCCCACTGTATGTTTCTTTTTTCCTGTTTGCCTTCCTGTTGTTTTTTTAAAATGACCCAAGAACAAGAAAGAACAGCTAAGTCTGAGAAGGGAGAATTTCCCTCCTGTTGCTTTAGGTCATAAATGGCATGACTGGAGCATAGACATGAAGTGAAGAGTTACTTTCCCCCGAGACACTAAGAAAAGTAATAGGGAAAGTCCAGCTGTGGTAATTTCAGGCGAATGCTAGGCAGGATATGTTTGGTAGCTGCTCAAAATCAATAAATTCTTGCATTTATGAATATCTGCAGTTTTGGCAATTCACAAACCGATATGAAATTCTTTGATGTATAAAATGTTTTAATATTGCTGTGATACAAATTTGTGATGTACATTGATCAATAGTAGCAAGTTGCCTGGTTAGTGAATGAACCTAGCTGACTGCCCAGAATCTCTGTATTGCAGTCTACCTTCATTGTTTTTTTTTTTTTAGTTCTGGGATACATGTGAAGAATGTGTAGGTTTGTTACATAGACAAATATGTGCCATGGTGGTTTGTTGCACCCATCAACCTGTCATCTACATTAGGTATTTCTCTTAATGTTATTCCTCCCCTAGCACCCCATCCCCTGACAGGCCCCAGTGTGTGATGTTCCCTTCCCTGTAGCCATGTGTTCTCATTGTTCAACTCCCACGTATGAGAACATGCGGTTCACCTTAGTTTTCCACTGAGGTATTAAAAAATCAATCACTTTATTATGAAAGGATTGTTTCCCCTTCTCCAGTGCCTCAGAAAACAAAACTGAGTCAGGCCCACTGGTGCACCATTGTAGTCCCAACTACTCAAGAGGCTAAGGCGGGAGGATCACTTGAGCACAGGAGTTCAAGGCCAGCCTGGGCTCGATAGCAAGACCCTATCTCTGGGAAAAAAAAAAAAAAAAAAAAAAAAGGAAAGAAACAAAAACTTCTCATGAAGCTGATGAATGGAAAGGTAACATATTTAAGATAGTATTAACATCCAACCAGAAAATAAAGTTTTTATTGGATAAACCATAACAAGTATGGAGATTCAGAAAATATTCTTCAGGTGTTGCTCATGAACTTCAAGAATCTACCAGCGTTTTCATGGTTTCTATAGAACTGAAGAACTTACGTCACCAATAGGAAGCTTTAATAAATCATTATTATCAAAAAGATTATAACAATGATGAGAAAATTTACTAAGTAGACCTATTCTAATTCCATAGGTTGATTCATGGGCCACACAAGTGCCAGTGAATAAAGCTCTTCAATCAGAAGAGAAAATATATTATCACAATTCTCTATTTAATTGAATTGTCAGGCCAAGAAATTGAAAGGAATATTTCTTAGTTTGAATGTATTTTGTTAAGGTAAATAATACAATATTGTGGGAATTCAGAATCACTGAACTCTAGACCTCACTCTGCTGTGTGAATATGGGTTATGGTTAACCACCCTAGACAAAGGAATTTCCCTTAATTTTTGCAGTTCCAAATATTTCCTTTAGTGTTAATACTCTGTGATCTTCTTGAAAAGGCACAGTAAAGGGCAGGATAATGCAAAAAACTATGAATAGTTCTGAATGAACCACTACAAAGATAAACGATAGTTACTTTTTTCTCTTTTTTTTCTGAAAAGAGAATGAAAAGAGAATAATCGTTTTCAGCACAAGCAGGCGCTCATGGGAACTTACTAGCTGACATATCCTAAGTTCTCTATTAATCATTTAAAAAATAGATGCTTTGTAAGTTTGATTGATAAAAATTGCTCCTGCAGATTCTTATGAAAAATAAGCTTTGGTGAATGCTAGCATCTGATTTTCACATGTGTATATATTTGGAGTATTCATTTTACTATCATGTAATTATTTATATGAGCAACGGTTAATAGCTGATAAGAAATACCTTTCTCTCTTTCTAGGCAAAATATGCATTTGTATGTGGTGAGAATAATGGATGGAAAGTGAGCTCAGACAAGTCAGTAAAAGGCATTGGAGAGTTAGAGAACAACGTGGAGTCTAGAAGAAGCTTAGAACTAGCTACAAGGGGAAGATATACAACTTGGATGAAGCAGGAGAGAGAAGTCGGATGCAGTGAGAAAATGTAGACCTTCTAAGATATCTGGTGAAAGGGATCTAGATCTATGCAAAACCTAGAAATTAGACACTGGTACATAGACTGACGGATCTCTGCCAGAACTGTCCTGTCATCTGGGAAAAGCTTTAGTGTATCTTCCACACCCCACTTAATTGGTTGAGAACATACTTTTATATCCCTGCAAAAATGTCCTTTCGTACAATTATGCAGAGTGGTCATTGTCACTGAAATCCCTGTAAATGTCTATGCACTGCCTGACTCTGCAAGTGCCATTGACATAGACTATGATTTGGCTTGTGATTTCTGGAATGTTTAATATGAAGGAATAATAGACTCACTCTTTAGGCAAATATTTCTGTCTCAGTATATAAATGGACTATTGCCACTATTTACTATGAGAAAGAGTTGGAGAGTTGGGTGTGCATTTCTGATGGGGGGTGTGAGTGGGAAGACTCATAGTCTTAAACCCATGGACAATAGATTGAGCTACTAGCTGTCTGTCAATGACAGTAAGAATGATGCTTTGTTACCACATAGAAAGGAGGAAAGTAACTAAGAGGGTAGAGGAGAGTCTGATGGAAGGAAAAAGACACTGGAAACTTTAAAACGGAGTTGCATAATGAACCTGGCATGATTGTTTCTATACTCCAAACTACAATTTGGAAACAGAATTAGTAGCAATATATGGTGCCAGTGGTGAAAAAGAGAGAGGCAATTGGAAGGAAGTCTTAAAATATTTGAATTTATTTTAATATACCCAGTTTTAGCCCACAGAAATATTGTGTACTGTTCCATAGCTGCGATAATTAATGTTCTCCAATTTGGAATATTGTGGCCTGGTGGCATAAGAAAACACAGAAAAAGAGGGTATAGAATAAACTTTCATCTGTCTTCCTTTCTTTTCCTTTGTACAGGGCAAGTTCTAAAAAAAATAGAAATATACTTTCTTGCTTTTTGTATTTACTGAGTAATATAACAAAAATGCCTTGAAAAAAATGCTATAAATTTCTATGAGGTGAAATAAATATATGTATCCTTGGGTTCAAGAGTTTTTCTTTGGGGGAGACCCCTAAATTATTGGGGGAGAAGGGGATTAATTTTAAATGTGATCCTTTAAGAACACTGCTCAAATTATATTTATTTAAGAATTTAAAAATATCTAAATGTTGTGTACATGTGGTTTGTTTATGTGGAGACTCTATTTTATATTAATATTTTGGTAGTCATTAGTTTTAGAGTAGGTATGTTTAAGAAAATCAGGTGGTAATTCAAAATACGGTTAAGATAATTCTGTGTTTCCATTTACTGCAAAGGAAAATTTAAAATATTTATTTAAAAAAAGATGAACCGCAATTGAAGGTAAAGAAGAGTTTAATATGATGACTTGACCAGGGATATCCTTTATGGTACTGTACTAGCAACACATCGCTGGGTCTTTGGAAACTTGTCATTTGTCTTTCACCATAATAACCTCAGGTGAATCAATTTACTTCAATTCAATTTTTTAAGTGTGTGTGGAGCACTTCAAGGTGAAATGGGAAGAGTACTGAACTTGGTCTCAAAATTTCTGAATTTTGTCCTGGTTCTGCTATTTACTTGCTATTTGACTTATACTAAATAAATTTACCTCTTTGGATCACAGTTTTATAATGTGTAAAATGAAAGTCTAAATGAGTAATGAGGCCATTTCAGGTATGAAGACACGAATTCAAGCATAACACTTTACTGGGATTCAAGATAACTCAAAATAGATATAGGATCTGAGAGTTCCTATCACTTAGATGGCAAGATGACACAGTCTGCTGTGGCCATTTACTTATTTGCTCTTAGATCTATTAGTCGCTCTTTCTCTGCCCTGTTCCCCACATATTTCCTGAGCCCCTTGCTTTCTGGATTTCTGGAAGTTTGGCTAATGAGGGGGCTGGAGGGCAGGAGGAGGAGACAAGCCAGATTAATTCTTCATATCTCTCTCTGCTTTGGATGGTGTCCATGACGGCAGTTCTAGCTCCTGTTAGACAACCTCTTTGACATTGGTCCAACTGCCATAGAACAGAGAGGGAGAACTTCCAGCTTCCACCAGGAGTTCCAGTTCTGTGTTCCTGTGATACTGTCTCTCATCCAGCTCAAGAGTAGTAGCCATGTCTTCCTATGTTACTTGCTAGGCAGCTTCATCATCTTCTGTTAAACTTTTCAGCTCTTCTATTTCCAGAATAATCAGTACTCTGCATTTGGGATACCAGAGTGGTTCCTATTTTCTGACCCTGAATGTTATATGATGGACAGGCCATGGCTTTGTAGAAAGGAAAATAAAAAAGACTAGTTTGAATTCCAAATTTGCCCCTTAACTAGCTAAGATTGTGGGAACGAGTTATTTTACCTTTTTAACTAAAATTATTGGAATAATAATATTTACATTGCAAGATGTTTCTGAAGATTAAATGAGAAAACACATGTGAAATGGTGGCTGACACATGTTAAGTGTCCAATAAACATATTTTCTTTCCTTTTATTTTCATGAACTACTGAGGATTAAAAAAACAAGCTACTTCTACAAAAATTATAAAACTATAAATAATATACAAGGATACAAGGAGATACTATGCAGAACATAATCACCTACTATAAGTATCTCATGGCTCTAACTCAAATCGTAGAATCTTTTCTCTGCTGTGAAACTTCCCATATTAGTCTGCTAGGGCTGTTATAACAAATACCACAGACTGGGTGACTTAAAAAATTTCAGTTTATTTCTTACAGTTCAGGAAGCTAGAAGTCCCTGATCAAGGTGCCAGCTGATTCACTTTCTGAGGAGGGTCCTCTTTGTGGCTTTTAGATGGCCACCTTTTTGATGTTTTCACATGGTCTTTCTTCGGCATGTGAATGCATACAGAAATAAAGAAAGAAAGCTCTCTGGTGTCTCTTCTTATAAGGACACTAATCCTATTAGATCAGGACCCCACCCACATGAACTCATTCAACCTTAATTACTTTCTCTAAGACCCCATCTCCAAATATAAACACAGTGGGGTTAGGGATTCAAGATATGAATATGGAAGAAACACGACTATTCAGCCTATAATACTTCCTCTGTACACATTTATGGTATAAGGACAGAGGCATCATTCCCTATTTAAAACAATAACTAGATGTAGTTGGTAATATTTATTTGCCAATATTCTTCAATCTAAATTTTTCACTATTTCAAATTGTCAAATTTCATAAAACCAATGTGTTCTAATTTATAAATCTTGAAGGTTCAAATCTATATCTACTAGTTTAACTTCTCTCTAGTCTCTGGACTCATTTTGTGTCAGTGCTACATTTGAGTTTGGAAAAGTAGACATAAAATGTAATTTGGTAATAGTTAAGATAGTTACTGAAACAGAGAAATTCAGGGATAAATGAACAGACCTAAAAATCAGCTACATAAACAAAATGCTGAGATCTGGCAAAAATTAGTGCATTTAGAGCAAGTCATTCATTCATGTAAAGCTAATATCCATATACTAAGAAGTGAAGGGATATAAAACAAGGTATATCATATTATCATGATTTTTAAATTTGTAAAATACTTTCAAAATCTATTGTCTTTATAATAAAATATAAATATCTGACATTTGTGTTAACCTAACTCCTTACTTAATTTCTAATCTATGAAATAACTAGGAAAATACCTGCTATTTTCCAAGCTCAAGGTTCCTATGAGTGTCAAAAAGAACATTGGGCAATGTTGACACAATTATTGTTTATATTAATCCACAGACTGTAAAATTCTTGGTCAAATTTTTAATGGATACCTAAAGAAAAACCATATTTCTTATATCTGACTATCTAAGAGATGATATCAGTGGTTGCCCAGGAATGATAGGTTTCTCAGATGCTTGTTTAAAGTCTCATATTGGATTTCCACATGTAATCTTCTTGGCAAAAACACGAGGAGCCTGGTCATTGAATCTAACTTCAAAAAGTCAGTGGGAAATAACTTTCTTATGCTGAGTAGCATTGGAAGGCTTCACAGGACTCATTAACCTGGGCCGCTTCTAATGCTGTATTCATTGCCACTATTCCATTTTTCAGTAGGAAAAAAAAAACAAAAAACAAAAAAACAGTGCTCACAAACCGCATCTTATAAAATGTATCAATGCCATAGAAAGTGCTATCAACTTTGATAAAATAAATCCACTTCCACAAATCCAACCAAAGGACCTACACATTATAATTCATATGTAAAGATGCTAATCACTCCATTATCTATAATGATAAAAAAAAATTAGAGGTCCATAAATATCCTACAGAAGGAAAATTATTTAATTAGGGTATATCCATTTGTCTTAGCCCATTTGGGCAGCCAGAACAAAGTACTGTTGACTGGGTGGGTTATAAAAAACAGAAATTATGGCTTAGAGTTCTGGGTGCTGGGAATCTGAGATCTGGGTACCAGCAATGGTCAGGTTCTGGTAAAGGCCCTCTCCCTTGGTTGCAAATTGCCATCTTCTCTTTCTATCCTCAAATGGCAGAAGAGTTGAAGGACCCCTGTAGGCCCCTTTTAAAGGCACTGATGGATTCATGAGAACTTCACAATTACGATCTAATTTCCTACCAACTGCCCCACCTCCTAATATCATCACATTGGGAGTTGGGATTTCAACATGTAAATTTTGAGGGACATAAGCATGCAGTCCATTGCACCATTCAGTGGCAATTAAATCTATATTTAAAATAAAAATGGAGTGATTACAATTATATTTTATAAAAACGACAGAGAAGCAGATGTTCTCACTTTATAAGAAGCATCTACTTTTCTTTCATTTTCTCTCATTTTATGACCTTTTCAACTGTGGCTGCGAGGTTACGCTGATGCAATTTACTGATATCATGAAATAACAACTTCATATTCATTCCTATTTGCCACATGATGATTGCATGCCTCATAAGGAAATGGATAGAAACACACTTCCCTGTAGACTGTAAGGAGGTATCAGTATACTTCCAGTCTGTCCTTCTTCCAATGCTCCCATTTTCCTCACAAATGCTGAGGTGGCACCTACACTTTTAGATTGTGACATTTAAGGAAGGTTAAAACTGTCTGGGCGTGGTGGCTCATGCCTGTAATTCCAGCACTTTGGAAGGCTGAGGCAGGTGGATCACCTGAGTTTAGGAGGTCGAGACCAGCCTGGCCAACATGGCAAAACCCCGTCTCTACTAAAAATACAAAAAATTAGCTGGGTGTGGTGGTGGGCACCTGTAATCCCAGCTAGTTGTGAGGCTGAAGCAGGAGAATTGCTCGAATCTGGGAGGCACAGTATGCAGTGAGCCGAGATCACACCATTGCACTCTAGCCTGGGCAACAGTGTGAAACCATCTCAAAAAAAAAAAAAAAAAAAAAAAAAAAAGGTTAAAAACCCTAGCTTAACTTAGGCTTCTTGTTCTCACAACTTTAAGATCAGAAAGCGCCTTCTCCAGATTAGGACTCACGGTTCACTACAACAAAAGCTAGGGTGTAGAAAGCGGTTAAGTACATGAAACCCAGCTTTAGATGGTGTGGTTCGGCCCTTAACTCTGTCATCTACTTGCCAGGAAAGACTTTTAACCTCTCTCTGCTCTGTTTCCTGTTCTGTTAACTGGGTTTACTGTGATGATTAAATGAATATGTATGTCACTTAGAGCAGTATCTGGCATATAACACTCAATAAATGTTTACCATTACTATAATTATTATCTGAAAGAGTGTCAGGTCCTGTATTTACAGGAATTGAGTAATATTGTGGTAGTGTTTTGTGTATTGAGGATTAATATTTTATTGCACTTTTGGTAAGCAAAATAATGATTAATGAATCAAGGAACATTATTTCATGAGTAGAAGAGAATTTGGAAAACACGTAACACAACTGCTATTTTTGAAACGGTGTTCAGAGATTTAAAATTGAACAAGCTATACAGTCAGTTTTTAGCCATAACAATCAGGAATCCGGGCATCTCATGACTTCCTTGTTCCCCAAGGAGACACTAGACCCTCATGATGGCAATACAGCCCCAGAAAAGGCTCTAAATTGCACTGAAGAGGAAGTCTAGGGAAGCATTATGTGTTTTCCTAGTAGATGAGGCAAAACTGGGTAAAGATTCTTAGTATATCACTCCAAAATTTGAGGTAAATGATACAATCTCCCTTTTAATGTAAAACTGTCATCAGCTTCAACAAATGGAGCTGCTAGTCTAAGTGCAATGGGCACCTGTTTCTCATCGAGAAAATATTTTAAACATCAGATGTAAATTTAAATGTTTCACATATTTCAAATATGATGTAATTCATAAACTGTTTACATGTTGCAATAAAGTACAATCTTAGCTTGGCATTCTTGTTTTGTTATTTAACAAACATCTCTGGGTAAATCTGGCTTGGAGGTGTAGCTCTACTCTTTTTCTCTAATTATCCCTACTCTTGGCTTTACACTGGAATGAGCTGAGTTTTTGCTTTGTGTCTGGTCATCAGAATTCTTTTCTAGCAGTGTGTAGATAGTAATTTATACAATATTAGGGTCTGAGGTTTTAGTGTAAAATAAAAATTCTAAACCTTAAATCATGAGGACCCTATGTGTTTGATTATTCTTAATGTTTGTGAAGCCCTGAAATAGTTTAGGGAATTTTAGTATGCATTTCAAACTGCATGTTTAATATTTCCATCCATGAAATTGTAATAGAGAGTTTATTCCCAAACCTACAACTAAAACCCAGGAAGGTTCAGCGAGGGTAGCACTCTGGAGGATGTTATTTGAATTCAAATGACATTGTTAAATTGGAAAGGTACTCAGAAATCAACAAAATGAAGCTTTCCAGGGACCAGTGGAAGTCATTATCAGTAAAACAAAAAAAAAAAAAAAAAAAAAAAAAAAAAAAAAAAAAAAAAAGGTGGCACAACTGCAGATATGGGAATTCTACAGGAAAATGCCCTGCATTCCACAATATAAGTATAAATTAGAGCAAATACTAATGAGGCCTACTTTTTTCTACTCTTTATTTTATTTTATTTCATTCCTGAAATATACTATCAGAATGCAGGAATCATTGCCTATCAGGCTAACTTGGTGCTCTTTTTCTTTCACATCTTTTCTTCCTTAGCTTCCAGGTCCTCCTTCTTCTACCTTTGTTTTCTTCAACTTTTTTAGGTCTTTCTGTTGCCTATGGTGGTCACTTCATTGGCTCTGATTCTCGTAGCAAAAGTGATAAAGGACGAGAGTCACCTTGAACTACAGCCAGAAATCAGCTGGGTGTAAGTCTATCTCAAGTGTGAGAATTGTTACGGTTCTCAGATCCTCGAGTGGGTACAAGCTGAGCATATTTTAGCATGGTTCTCTAGGTAGGTACTAACGTCCCTTTCTCCATAATCTTCACAGAGACCCCAGGAATGTACAAAAAGAGAGGTACATTAATCAGCTTCTGGTAATAAAGATACAGCCAGGTTTATCTGTGGCCCTGAAAAGACCCAGGGTTGCCTGGGTAATAATGCAAGAGATAAGAATTAAAATTATTGGCTAGGATAGAAGTATACTTCACTTTACAAGAAACAGCCAAACAGTTCTCAAAAATGGTTGTGCCATTTTTCACTCTCCCAGCACGTATAAGATTAAAGTTACCATACATCCTCAACATCATTTTATGTTGTCTTTTATTTTCCTTAATTGTTCTAGTAGGTGTGAAATGGTGTCTCATAGTTGTTTCCATTTAGATTCTTCACTGGGTTTTCAACTTGTATTTTCAGGATGACTAATGATGTTAAGCACCCATTCATATACTTACTGGTTGGTCATATAACTTCCTTTGTAAATAGTCTGTTCAATACTTTTGCTCATTTTTAATTAGATTGTTTATCTGTTTATTATTGATTTTTAGAAGTTCTTTCTATATTCTTGATACAATTTAATAGTCAGATATGTATTTTTAATATTTTCTTCCGGATTATGGCTTGCCTATTTATTTTCTAATGTCTTTTGATGAGCAGATGTTTTCAATTTCTACAATCTCCCATTTATTAGATTTTGATTTCCTATCATGGCTAGTCTTCTAAAGGTTCAGTCTAAGATATCTTCATCTTCCACAAAATAAAAAAAAATATTCTCTTGTATTTTCTTCATGAGCAGTTCTAGGTTTCATGTTTAAATGTGTGATCATTTTAATTTTAAAGTATGAAATACGATAGAAATGGAAATCATTTTTCCCTATGTGCATATACAATTGTTCCAGAATCTTTGGTTAAAAACAATCAAAACAAATCTCTCTCTCACTTAAAAAAATGCAGTGGCTTTGTCAAAAATTAATTGATCTGAGTCAATATTAATATGACAGTTCTTCCCATACTGGTATATTGAGTCAACATAATCCCAATCACAATTTCAGCAGGATTTTTTAGTAATAATTGGCAAGTTGATTTTGAAATCTATATGGAAATGCAAAGGATCAAGAATAACCAAAGCAGTTTCAAAAAGGAAAAACTAAGATTTACTCTTCTTGATACCAAGACTTACTAGAAAATCACAGTAATCAAAATAGTTTGGGTGTTTGAAACAAGATAGAGATAGATCAAAAGAACATAAAAGAGAGTCCAAAAATAGGCAAAACATCTATAAATTGATTTCTGACAAAGATGTCAAGGGAATTTACTAAGAAAGGAGAGACTTTTCAACAGATGATTAAATATATGGAAAATGTGAACATCTACCCTTACCTTATACCATACACAAAAATGCATTTAAATTGGATTAAATGTAAATTTGATAAATTATAAAATTGAGAACTAGAAAACTCCTAGGAGAAACTCCTAGGATTGTGTGGTAAGCAAATATCCTTAGAAGACAATATTGTGAGTCATGTAAGAAAAAACTGATAAATTAGACTTCTTCAAAATTAAAAGCTACTGCTCTCCAAAGACACCATTAAGTTAATAAGGCAAACACAGACTGCTAAAATATATTCACAACACATACATCAAAGAACTTGTATGCAGAATATATAAAGAACTTTTAGAATTTAATTACAAGAAGGCAAACAACCCAATAAGAAGTTAGATAAAATATTTAATAATATATAAATGACCTATATGCACATAAAATTAGCCATTGGGGAAATGAAATTTTAAAACAAGAATATACAATGGTAGCCTTATTAGGATGCCTACAATTAAAAACAACCACCACCATCCAAACTCCTGGTCATTCTAAGTATTGGCAGAGGTGTGAACCAACAGTAAGTCTCATATGATTTTACTAAGACTGCTACAACCATTTTGGAGAAAAAATTTGGAAATTTTTGATGAAAGTTTATTAGTATCATAGAAACTTCAAAATGTGCCTACCTTATAAGCCCAGTCATTTTACAACTAGGTATTTACCCAAAAATAAGAAATTGAATGTCCATACAAAGACTTTTCTATAAATATTCATTGCAGCTTTATTCATAATAGCCAAAAACTGGAAAAATAACCCTCATATATTTATCAACAGGCAAATAGATAAGCAAATGGTGGTTCACCATACAATGGAATACTACTCATCAATAAAAATAAATGACTTACTAATACACACAACGACACGGACCATTCTCAAATTCATTATGCTAAGTGAAAGAGGCAAGGCAAATTTGTAATTCCATTTATCTAAAACTCTAGAGAATGCAAACTAATTCATACTGTCAGGAAGCGTAACAGTGGTTCTTAGGGATGAGGCATTGAGGTGTAACTGGATTAAGATTGTTACAGAATTATTCTGGGAAGTAATGGATATGTTTATCTTAATTGTAGTTATGGTTTCAAACTGATCAAATTATGTACTTTAAGTATGTGAATTTTAGTATAATTTAGTTATACCTCTATAAAGGTGAAAGATTAATTCTTTGTAGGTCTAGAAGCTTCATTCTTAAGGATGAGCCCAAGAAAAATTAAAATATATGTCCATGTAATACATTTTTAAAAGAATGTTCGTAGCAACCTTCCTCATTATGGTCAAGAGCCCTAAGTAATCTAAATATCCATCAACTGAAGAGTTTATAAACAAATTGTGGTATGTTCATAAAATGGAATAATATTCAGCAATAAGAACGAGCTACTGATACACATGGTAACATGGATGACTCTGCAATATGTTGTGTTAAGCAAAAGTAGCCATATATCTACCTCCCACTGCTAAAAAATAAAAAAAAAAAACAACCCATATTGTATGATCTAATTCATATAAAGTCCAAAAAGAGGAAAAACTAATCTATGAAGATACAAATCATAAATCTGAAAGTTATTACCTCTTAGAGAAGAGTGGAATTGACTAAAAAGCACCAGAAAACTCTCTGTGGTGATGTAAATGCCCTATATCATGTTTTAGATGAAAGTTACATGTGTACCTATAACTGTTAACATTTGTCAAGCTGCACACTTTAGAACTGTGAACTTTATTGCATGTAAGGAAAGAAGAAGAAAGTCAACCCAAACAAAGGCTTCTCTGTAGAGCCTTTTTGGGTCCTCAGTCAGAGGCAGCATCCTAAAATAGACAGACAGACAGAGAAACAAATAGACTACAATTCTGTCTATATTGCACAGTTCAATTGGCTTTTTAAAATTCCATAAGTGAGAGTTTAAAATAGTTCAGTGCAATTCAGGGTAGCCAAATAGTTGATTGCGACTGTTTTAATGAAAGAATTCTAGGTGGAAAATGGAATAATGTAATTTAAAATTACTATTTTATAACCCCTAACAAAATAATATTTATAGGCAATTCTTATCAGTATTGCCTATAGTACGGTATAGGCAATACTTATCAATACTTATCAGGCAATAACATATATATATAGAGAGAGAGAGATACACACATACATATATTTTCATATAGTAAATATATATAACTATATATACTATATATGTAAAACTATATGTAGTATATAAAACTATATATACTATATATAAACTATATATACTATATATAAAAAACTATATATATACTATATAAAAAACTATATATACTATATAAAAAACTATATATATACTATATATAAAACTATATATATATACACACACTATATATATAAAACTATATATATATAGATATACAGATAGTTTTCGAGTCTCTGGGGCTTGCATTTTATTTCTTCATGTCAAAATGTGGCTTCCTGCTTCTATTGAAAGAAGCACAGAGAGGCTTATAAAGGCAGCCTCCAAGGGCTTCTTGGACCTCAGATTGCTCCTTCAAAACATGGTCTGATGAGTTCAGTGCAAATGCATTGGAGGCATGTGGGATCCACTTACCTTAAAATACACTTGGGCCTAAAAATTAAGGGGAAAACAGCCCAGGACAAAGTGTGTGCTGCAAGGCCAAGCCCAAAACATTTGGGAAACATTCTAGAGGCTTCCAGAACCCCAAAAGCTACTTGCTTCACCCAACCCTTGTGAATCATCAAATGTTATTTTGTACAAGACTGAGGATGAGCCTGCTCTCTGATCCAAGTCCTGTGCTCTGCTGTGCATTATTTTTTTCTTCTAAATAAAAACAGGATACATGTGCAGAATGTGCAGGTTTGTTACACAGGTAGACGTGTGCCATGGTGGTTTGCTGCACCTATTGACCCATCCTCTAAGTTCCCTCCTCTCACCCCGACCCCGCAACAGGCCCTGGTATGTGCTGTTCCCCACTCTGTATCCATGTGTTATCAATGTTCAACTCCCACTTATGAGTGAGAACATGTGGTGATTACTAGGTAGAATGTTAATGGGAAAGTTTATAATAGATGAGACCAGGTTAACAGTACCTGAATCCATTGATCAATCTTAGCATCAGTAAAAGTCAGATAAGCAGATATTTGGTGCCTCTCTTTGAACATGTGTTGTAGATGTAACAAGCATTGCTTATAAAATATTCTTGAAAAAAAAACAACTGATTCTGAATCTAATCAAGCTCCAACTAGGAGAAGTCGTCGACTAAAGGAACAATTTAAACAACAGCAAAAAGAAACAATCAGACAAATCCAGAATATGGGATGTTTCACGAGACAGATGGCCCAATTTCACAACAAATAAAAAGTTTAGAGGAGGAAGGCCATAATATAATGAGACTAAAGAGAGATTACAACCAAATTCAATGTTGGTTGGTTTTTCAGATACCAATCTGAACAAATCAACTACAAAAAGACATGCCTAAAATAATTAGGGAATTTGAATGAAGTCTGGTTATTAAATGTTATGAAAAAATGTCTAATTTTGTAATATGTGAAAATGATTTTGTAGTAATACTTTTTCAAGTATGCCCTATCTGTTAATGATCGATACTAAAGTATTTATGGGTGAAATAATGTGATAGCTGGGATTTGCTTTACAGTATTCGAAAGAAATTGGAGGAGTGAGGGTTAGGTGAAACAACATAGGAAAAACTTTCACAGTTGTCGAAATTGGTGATGGGAACGTAAAGGTTCATTACATCATTTTTAATAGTATTATGTATGTTTTAAAATTTCCATAATTGAAGCCTTAACTGACTACTAAAATTCCACATTTGATGTTTCTTTGTTGTCCTAATTTTTAAGTTAGCATTTAATGGTATTTATGAATCTTAACTCCACCTCCTTTTCTGATGTTGTGAAATGCATTTATTTTCACCTCGTAACAACATTTTTTTGACAACTAAGCCTGTGTTAAAACATATTTAAATTTTCAGAGACATACTCATGTCCTCAGAGTCTACTTTCCCATTATTAAAACCCTCTTCATTGGCCTATTATTTCCTTTACTATGAAAGAAAAAGCACAAATACATGCAAAACTCAGTCTTCTGCCTGAATACTTCTTGTTTGTAAAGCCAGAGTATGTTCACATGTTTGCCTGTATGGGCTGCTGACCACTGCTTAGTGTCAGTGGCCTAATGAGACCCCAGCACACCCGGGAAGTCAAATGAAACAATGTGCTGGAATCCATTCTGAAACTCTAATCGTATTTTAGCCTTTCTTCCTCTTTCAGTACTAAAGGAAATACCTTCTTAAAGGACAGAGGTAAATACACTACTTTTATTTTGTGCATCAAATCCTGGTACAAATATATTATTCTCCACTTGCTGTCTATACTTCAGACATAATAAATGTATTGCTGTTTCCCAAACCTCCCAAACTCATTCTTACATTAGGACTGTTGCACTGGTACCTTTATACGCCTTCAGGCTCAGCTCAAATACCATCTCCTGTGAGAGACCTTTCTGACCACCCGATCTAAAATAACTCTCATCTCTCCATCACTTTCTTTCCCAGTTACCCTATTTGTCATTTTCTAAGCACTTTCTTTTCACTTCCTTTTAATCTATGTTTATATGCAACACCATCCTCAACTAGAATACAAGTGCAATAAGTTCAGGGATCTTGTCTAATTTATTGTTATATCCACAGTGATTCAAATAATAATTGATACACATTAGGAATTCAATAGATATTTATGTCTTGAATTTTTTTTATGTTGATAGAAATGTATTATGTTATGAGTTCATATTATAATATAATAGCAACACCACTACAAATGATACTATTCTGAGATTATTTTTCAAAACATTCTGTATTGACATACATGACTGAAATTTGAGATGGCAGTGTGCTAGAGACAGTCAGGATTCCAAAATCGAGCAAAAATGGTAATATACATATAACATTAATAATACTCATGTACTATATTCCTATGTGAATTATTAACACTCTTTGGATCTACACCTTCTTGTTATACAAAGGAGCTCTAAGAGGAAGAAGCTGAACAAAGGTATTAAATACTTTCAACAAAACCATTTAGCATTTCTATGACAACATTCAAGCTTCCTAACCAAAACTCAATTATTCATTAATTAATTAATGCAATAAATATTTGCTGAGAATTTATTTTGTGTCAAACATAATGTGAGCACTGCTATGAGCAGGTCAGACAAGAACCCTACCTTCACAAGATATTTTTAAAGTTGTATTCTGCTTCTATCTATCTCTAAATTTACAGATGAAAAAAAAAAAAAAAAAAAACACCAATGCTTGTGAAGTTTTTCTACACAAAAAAATCCTATAGCTACTCAGGATAATAGCCTAAGGCATCCAAGCTGTATCCTTTCAAGCCAACCATTAGATGCTAATATTAGCTATGGCACTATTGATCAGTCACATGCGATTTTCTACACAATGGACATTTACTTACAACTTCTGAATTAAATAATGTGTGTAAAAATATGATATCCCATTTGTGATTCATTTGCTCCCCTTCTTGATCTTTCTTTAGAGAAACAGTTTTCAAATATGTGGCTTAAATTCTCTTGAAGATGAAAAAGAATAATTTTATTTCTTCTTTTAAAACAAATTTTAGGTTAAAAAAAAAATATATATATGTGTGTGTGTGTGTGTGTGTGTGTGTGTGTGTGTGTGTGTGTGTATATATTTTTTCAAGTTGTAATTGTGCATACTAAGAAGAGAAGTGGGCCAATTCTCCCAGAAGCTTCTATGTGTCCTGGTTCTAGCGACCGACTCAGCTGTGATCTGACATTCCAGGGAATTGGGATATATTTTTCATGAGAGAAATCCCAAACTGCCTGACAAAAACTAAAGCGATTGACCTTTCCAGCCTTACCTCTTTCATTATTTAAAATGAAAAGAGAAAAAGAAAAATGAGAGAGCAAGCAGAACTATATAAAAATTTGCTTATCAGACTCCATCTTTAGCAGTACCTTAAACCTTTTTGAAATGTGAGTACAGAATTGTAACCTTTAGGGTGAGATTGGGCCAAATTGAAAGGCCAACTCATATTTCAGAGAGTTATGGGCCTCTGGTAGAAGACTGGAACCCCAAAGCCTAGATATGTATATATGCATGTATATGTGTGTGTAGATGTTACTGCTGTTGGTGGGAGAGGAGTACATTTTAACAGTTCTATAGATTCTTCTGTTCCTAAGGAAAAATAAATAAATTATACTCTTCCTGGAAAAAACTATGATAGAACAATATTAGTAATATGAAATTTTAAGAAATAAAAAATTGAACATGTTATATCTGGCAGATTTTGTGATTCTGGGAAGATACAATAATGCTAAGAAGACTAATCCAGTTGAAATGCCACCTCTCTCTTTTCTCTCTCTCTCTCTCTCTCTCACACACACACACACACACACACACAAATAATATAAAATACAATATATATTATATATGTACAGTCACGCATCACTTAAGGACAGAAATACGTTCTAAGAAATGTGTCATTAGGCTATTTCATCACGTGAACACTACAGAGTGGGCCGGGCGCGGTGGCTCAAGCCTGTAATCCCAGGACTTTGGGAGGCCGAGACGGCCAGATCACGAGGTCAGGAGATCGAGACCATCCTGGCTAACACGGTGAAACCCCGTCTCTACTAAACAAACAAACAAACAAACAAACAAAAAACTAGCCAGGCGAGGTGGCGGGCGCCTGTAGTCCCAGCTACTCGGGAGGCTGAGGCAGGAGAGTGGCGTAAACCCAGGAGGCGGAGCTTGCAGTGAGCCGAGATCCGGCCACTGCACTCCAGTCTGGGCGACAGAGCGAGACTCCGAGTCAAAAAAGAAAAAACAAAACCAAAACCAAAACCAAAAAAAAGAACATCACAGAGTGTACTTCACAAACCTAGATGCTATAGTCTACTACACACCTAGGCTGCAAACCTACACAGCATGTTACTGTACTGATATTGGAGGCCATTGTAACACAATGTTAAGTATTTGTGTATCTAAACATATCTAAACATAGAAAAGTACAGTAAAAATATGGTATTATAATCTTATGGACCATTGCCATATATTTGTTCTGTCATTGACTGAAATGTTGCTATGTGGGGCATGATGGTATTATATAATTTGTATGTTACATATTATGTATTATACATAATATATAGAATATTTGTATACTAGAATTATATTGATTTACATATAATTAAATATGAATATATTTTATTTGTTATAGAGATAGAGAGATATAGACATTGAGATAGAGATATGAGAATAAAACAAACATTTGAAGGACTATCTGGTGAATTATCCAAATTATCTTTTCCTTCACAATGAGACTAAACATCATTTGTTACCTGGAATATTTATATTTCTTTAGATGCATGGTAGGCACGCTACCATTAGCTGCATTATGGGAAGAGACATAAAATCAATAGATTAGAAATTACAACAATATTTTAAAAATATGCTAAACCATATTTACTAAAATATTGAGTTTTAGTTTATTGCCCAAATGGGAAGAAAGGTAATAAGCTCTTCTTTTAGTGGTGGAGATCATTTTTGCATTAAGCGTTCTCTGTACCAAGTGACTTGGAGGAATGGACATAATCGATCAACCAGACACACAGCACCACTTTTTAAACAATAATGGCAATACTCAATCCTGTAGTTTAACGTGCTTTTTCTTTTGTTGAATGTTCTGCTGCAAATTCATGAGGCCTATGTAGCCTTGAAGTGAGAATTGCTATTTTCTCATACAGCTTATAATCAAAAGATCCAGAAGAAGAAGGAAAAGAAGAATGAAGAGAAGGGGGTTGGGGAAAGAGGAAGAGGAGGAAAAAAGAAAAAAGCTGAATACGACGAAGACAGCATTGTACGAAAATTATTTGTAAAAATTGCTCTCACTAAATTGAAATCTTTATTCTCTTTTCCTTCCATGCCTAATTCCTTGCACTTCCCCATTATTTTACCTGAGATTGTGTCATTTACTACTTAGGTAACATTCAATTTTTCATCTCTGCCTGTCAAATAATCTTGTCTCTCAGATATCTGAATCTCTTCCAATCCTCTTTACGTTAGCAAATCACTCCTATAGTCTCGTCCTATGCTTTCTCACTATCTGCATCCACTCTTACTGAACTTCACCACTGTACTTCAAAGTCATACATTTCACTGTCTTGCTTCAGTAATATTCTCCTGTTTTTATCTATCTCCTCTATTCTTCCTTCGCCTCATTAGATCTGCCATTAGATCTCACTGAGATCTCTAGTCCCTTGACATTGCAACTTTATCAGCTTTCTCCCAATTTCAACTCTCCCAATTTCAATTCCTTTCACCACTATTCCTGGATCCATTTCTGCACCCTTTATATTCCATGCTTCTCAGCTCATATCGTCATATAAATTCCCATATTTGTATCAATTCTATACTTTTTTTTTCCTTCTTCTTCTTCTTGTTTTTTAAGACAAATTCTCACTGCGTCGCCCAGGCTGGAGTGCAGTGGCAAGATCTCAGTTCACTGCAACCTCCACCTCCCAGGTTCAAGTGATTCTCCTATCTCAGCCTCCTGAGTAGCTGGGATTACAGGTGCCCACCACCATGCCTGGCTGATTTTTTGTATTTTTAGTAGAGACAGGATTTCACCATGTTGGTCAGGCTGGTCTCAAACTCCTGATCTCAGATGATCCACCCGCCTCAGCCTCCCAAAGTGCTGAGATTACAAGCGTGAGCCACTGCACCCCACTAATTCTACAAATACATTCTCTATTTCCACACCAGGATTACTAAGGCCTGCTAAAGAAAATTACATAGCCATATAAACATGTGCCACTATATGTTTCGGTTTGAAGTAGACGCGATATCTTCATTGTCAATCCCTAATTTTACTATATAACTCTGGTTGCCATCTTAGTACATTTTCTAGGGTTTTTCCCAAAATTTCCATAGACTTTATCTATGAAAATCCAATTCCTACTCTTTTCAGCTACAGCAAATAATCTGCAAAAACAAATAAAATTGAGGTAACATTAGATGAAAGTTTCTTCAACTCATCTCATTTACATGTAAAATTGAGGTGTGGTTTTTGAGGAAAATGATTTGGCCCAGAGGTAAGGGAGATAGTAAGAGATAGTCTATACAATTACCAGATCTTCTGCTTTTGGGAACATTGAAGTGTAAGTTAAGCTGTTTTGAATTAACAAGGGGCTCACAAGATGTTTACTATTATTACTGTGTCTGTTATTATTACAGTTAACTACTACTACCACTGGTGCTGATGCAATATCACAACCGGTTTTCATATATGCTCTCCTAAATTGTGAAGGAATTGCATATGAAAAGCCTCTCATTAGTTTTATTATCAGAAGATTTAGGAAAATGCAAGATGAAGAAATGGTCCACATATACAGCACTGAATTTAAACAGTAATAATAACTAGGCAATTTGTAAATGACAGTTCTTCTTTAATGTAAGTAAGGCATCATCTCAAAAATTTGTTTTTTACATTTTAATTTCAAAAGCCATCTGTTTAATACTATATCTTTCAATATCCATCACTGTAATAAGTAAGAAACAAGTAACCTAATTAGTTTCAATTATTGATAAGGGGAAATGCATATTTATTCTCAATTTTATTTTAGTTAAAAATTTTATTTTTTTGGAGGATATGTTTAATGTCATTTATCTTCTTCATTACTGAGGTGTTCTGAAAATTTTGTATCTGATTTGAACCTCAGAGAGAGGGTTTGGGTGTAAATAATGGTATTTATCCCAGATACTTTTGTAAATAAAGTAAGATTAAGGAACAGTATTCCATTTGGGATCAGACACCAATTGTAGATTACTTAGTTTAATAGAAAAAAATTAAAAATAAAAACCAAACAAAGGGAAGTTGGCACACTTAGATAAGTTAGCAGACAGGAAGCCGGCCTACCATGGGCCCACAGACTAATGTGACTGTCAAATAGTTCTAAAGAAAAGTGTGGGTACCTCAATGGAATGGTAGTATCTAGAATAAGGCCATCAATAGCCCCACTTTATTCTGCCCTGGTAACAGCATGACTATGCATAATGCCCAGTAGTTAAAAGCATGGGCATTGGAACGACACAATCCTGTATCAAAATCTCTGCCCTGCAAATTCTTGTCTCTGTGATGTGACGTGTTTTAAAACCCCTATGTCTCAGCTTCTTCAGTATCTATAACATGGGTATAAAATGTGTATCTTACACTAAAGCACTTAGCATTACACATGGATTGCAATTAATAAGTGTTATTATAATACATGATTTTTAAGAGGATAATCAGAAAACTGATGTGAAATCAGAGTGGGAAAGAGATTTGAAAAAAATGTCAGATAAAGCAAGATTGAAAGACATGGTATCTTAGTCCATTTGGCTACTATACAAAGTACATAGACTGGGTAGCTTGTAAACATCAGAAATGTATTTCTCCTAATTCTGAAGACTGGAAAGTCTAAGATGAAGGTGCCAGCAGATTCAGTGTCTGATGAGGCCTGCTTTCCCATAGAGGGCAATCTCTTTACTGTAATTTCACATGGCAGAAGGAGCAAGGAATCTCTATGAAGTATGAAGTTGTCTTTATAAGGGCACTAGTTCCCTTCATGAGAGCTCTAAACTTATGACCTAATCACCAGCTAAAGACTCCATATCTTAATGCTATCATCACCTTAGAGATTAGAATTTTAATGTATAAATTTTGAGGGGACATAAACATTCAGTCCATTGTGTTTTACCCTACCCCTTAAAATGCATGTCATTCTCATATACAAAATAGCTTCATTCCATTTCAATAGCCCCCAAAAGTCTTAACTGTTTTAGCATCAACTCAAAAGTCTAAATGTCATCTAAATCAAATATGCATGAGACTTAAGGTATAATTCATCCTGAGGCCAATTCTCCGCTAACTGTGAGCCTGTAAAACCAAATGAGTTATGTGCTTCCAAAATACAATGTTGGGACAAGCATTGGATAGACATCCCATTCCAATAGGGAGAAATAGAAAGGAAGAAAGGAGTGACAGGTCCTGAACAAGTCCAATACCCAAAAAGGGCAAACAACATTAAATCTTAAGGCTTGAAAATAACCTTCTTTGACTCAATGTTTTGTCCTCTACACCCACTGGGGCTGGACGACTGCCTTCCAGACCCACTGGGTGGAAACTCCACCTTGTGGACACACTGGGGTGGAGATCCCACCTCTGCAGCTTTGCTGGGCAGGTGTTCTGTCTACAAGGCTCTAGGTGGCCCTGCTTCCTTGGCTTTGGGTGGTGCAGACCCTAAGGTTTTGCTAGGCATAGCCCACACTGCAGTACTCATGGTTAAAGTTGTGTGCCTGCAGCTGTAATGGGCTGGTATTATATGCTGGTGGCTCTACCAGTCTGTAGTCTCAGAAGATACCCTGCTCTTATGGCTGTGTTGGGCGCTGTCCTGTTGGGAGCACTCTATGGTGATCCTATGCCCCTGGAGATTCTCTGCCTGGGTTGCACGTTTATATTTCTACCAACATTTTGTTCAGAATTACTTAGATCTTCTCTAAGAAAACTGACACTTTCTCTATAGCACTACTCTTTTCTTTCTGTGCTCTCAGTGGAATCTCTCTTCATGGTTCATTCTTGACAATGTAGGCTTTTTGTACCATGCACCTCGAAACTCTATCAGCCTGTACACATTACCCAGTGTGAAAGCTGTTTCTGCATTTTTAGGTATTTGTTACAGTAGCAACCCTACTTTTTAGTGCAAAGTTTCTGTCTTAGCCCATTTGGGCTGCTATAACAAAACATAATAAACTATGTGGCTTTTACACAACAGAATTTCCTAAGTTCTGGAGGCTGGATAGTCCAAGATCGAAGCCCTGGCAGATACGGTGATATTTAACCTGACAGGTGAGGAGGTTCATGAGAGACAGCAGTGAAACTTTCAAATATATGAGAGGCTGCCATAAGGAAGTACATTTTAATTTGTAATGTCAGCTGCCAAAGACCAGGAACAACGTGACATAGATGCCATTGATGAGGCATTTGAGGGCAGATTTTTTAAAAAGACATACTGATATTAACAGATAACTGCTATGTGAATAGGGACACATTATGTCACATCTCTGACTATCATTGCCTTTTTTTTTTTTTTAATGAGGGCTACTGCACAGATGAAATGAAGTCAAATATGTAAATAACTAATGAGTCAAAACTAGAAGGCAAGGAAACCCACTCCACAGAGATGTTCCAGTGGAGGCTCTGTGACCACTGAACCAAAACACTGCAGAGGGAATTTGATCCTTGGTTCCAACTGTCTCCTCAAAACCAGGAGATATTAGCATTATAAAATAAGTGGCCCAATTCTCACTTTCTAGCTCTGCCTAAAGTGCCTGTAACAGGATCTACCTCCTAAAAAGTATTTAAAATTTTCCCTTTATTCCTTATATTGAGCTTATTAATAAACTCTGAAACCAGAAAAAGATGAAACAAACAAACAAAATTTTCTTCCAGTGGCCTTCCTGAAAGGAAGACGAACATGAATTATACCATGCACATGGATAAAATAATCAGTGAAATGCTATTAATAAATCAAGTTTTAAATCAAAGACAAATAAAATCTGAAATACTGCAGCCATGCCCTGGGGTACATGTCTTGGTATAATGAATTCATTTCAAGCCTCTTTAATATGAGATCATTCTTTTAACAACGTTCTTTTGGTACATTTTTATAAGGAACTGAGTTCAACCTTATAAATAATTTTATTTAGTAATATGCTTCTATATAACGAGTTCCATTCGTGAAGTCCCTGAATCTAAATTTTATGCTCACCTGAAAATCTCAAAGAATCAAACTTTAATGATTCCAGAGGCTTTAATTAGCTTAAAAATAGCTAATTGTCAAAGAAATGCAAATTTAAGTAAGCCTGAAACACTATATAGCATTTAATGCAGTATCCTTTTTTGCTGTCACAACTTCCACTGTTGCCAATGTTGTGGTGACAATGTACACTAACTGATTAATCTCTGCATTATATATTAGTAATTCATGCATAAAGCAAAAGACAATATGTAGAAAAAAAGCCTGAGGACAGTCATATCTTTTGATTCAGTGCGTTCACTCCTAGTATTTATTTTAAGAAAATAATTCAGCAGAATCTAAAAATTATTGCAGTAATACCAACAATATTGCAAAACACCCCAACAACAATAGGAAACAAAATATAAGCATTTTGCTTATATATAGTGAATAGTTTAACAAATTATAACATGTTAATACAACAAAACGTTACATAGATAATAAACTAATCAGTATTTAGATAAATGGCAAAATATTTATCATATTAGGTAAAAATTACAGAATAGATATTAATATTCACCACATTGTGTATATAAAATATGTCTATGTATACAATTTAAAGGAGATTTTTTAAAAACAATTAAATAATCAATTTATTAAATGTTCATAACTTACCCAATAATTGTCATTTTAATAAAAAGTAATAAAATACCCCAAATCGGCAGAAGATATAGATCAGATAGATGACACAGGTGACAGTTTTTCTTTACATTCCCACATAATGTGAAACTCCATAGTCTAACCCTGTATCCCCCCAAGTTCCACTTTCCAAGTTTTTACACATTGTTAAAAATTAAGTAGTGATGAAGAATATTTGTATTATAAAATTTAAAATTATAAAGTACTTTGAAAATAAAAATACCTAATCAAATACTGATTAACAAAAATATTAGCTGGAGAGCAATCAAAGATTTCCATGGAAGACAAAATTCTCTCTTTTGCAGAATGTTAGATGATGCCTGTGCATTAAGAAGGAAGTGCTATTTTCCCCTGTGGTTTCTAACCTAAGTGAGACAAACGCCTTGCTTACAGAGTTAATTAGAATTACCTGGTACTGTATATTGATGAATCTTTATCCAGTCCCTTGGTTCTTAACAAATAAAAAATCCATTTCCCAAAGCTGACCCATTAATTGAAGTCATTCTTTTGGTTTTGTTTTGCTTTTTTTTTTTTTTTTTTTTAACATATGCAATTTTGTCACTGTAAATTTTAATTTCCCAAATGGCAAAACATTTCAGAGTATCTCAAAGGCTCTTGGAACTCAGGTTTAGCCACAGAGGTATTGAGCATGTGGCCAAACTTCCCTCTGAAGTCAATCAAGGCCCTTCTAATTAGCCTTTTGCCACAAGACATCCCACCAACTTCAAGAGATTTAGGGTTGTTAATCCCCCATCAGCAATTGCATTATTAAGATGATTGAGTTTGGAGACCGTGAATAAGTAAGGTAGACATTACAAGTCATTCTTTGGGTTCTGCTTAATGGAGAAAAAATTAGACTATTTAGTGTATTATGCTAGAGTTAAAGAGTTGAACATGTTAGACTTTGTTAGTCAATTTTGTTATATCTGCTTCATAACACACTTCTTCATTTTCTCCATTTGCAAAATAGTGTTAGAAACATCTTGTGGTAGCAACTTCCTCCTCGGAATATTTGATAAGTAATAAGTTAAAGGAAGTGTTGCATCATGCTGGGCAAAGGTAAAACACAAATGCAGGTGAAGTCACATGTTCCATCATTGAATCTCATTACTTTCCTACATCCTTTGTCTAACCAGATTGTGATTCATTTGCCATTGTCACAATTTGTGAACTATTTATTTCATTTGCAACTATTTATTTCATTGCAAATTATTCACTAAGTAGTATCTTTGTTGCATACTAAACTGAGCATATGGCATAATAATAAAACCTTGGTATATCCAAAGAGCTTTACAGATAGAAATGGATTATTTTTCTTTCTCAATGGAATACAGCCTTGTCTAGCCAAGACCCAAATTATTCAGTGTTCTTGCAGTTTCATTGAAACTCAGCCAATATCTGATCTGAGAACACCTACCTTTGTTCATATAAAACCTAAAATAAACAAGTTTTCTATGGTCCCCAGAAAATCAGTTACATTGCTCTTATTTTTTTCCTTCAAAGGAATTTGAGAGACTCTTTTAAAATTCTCAATTCCTATTCCTATTCCTAAAAAAAAAAAAAAAAAAAAAAAAAAAAAAAAAAAAAAAAAAAATTGATAAGCCACTTTATTGGGAAAGTGAAATAGTATTTTCACTACAGAGTTATTGAATTGATATACTATGCATTTCCCATTTATTAGATTAATTTTGTTACCAGTTCTACTACGGTAATGTTATATTTCCCATGGGTTCACATAAAATTTTGCTATCTGTTTTTTAGCTTCTTTATTACCAGGTATTTCCTCCTTATCAGATATTTATTTGAAGTTTTTTATCATACCCATTTGATCTGAATAAATTGGTTATATACATGTTTTTTCTTTATAACCAAGCTCAGCTTTTGATGGTATATTTACTCATATTTTCATATAATATCAAACAAATACATAATTTAGAAAATGACCTTGATTTGCTTCTTCTGATCTTTTGTAGCTGGATAAAGTGGGCAGTAACAAAAGGAACAATTGCAAGAAATTTCTCTCTAATAGTCACTATCCTTCTTCAAATAAATTCTGAAATAAGGACTTTTTTTAAAATTAGGACATACGCCTGCCTACCTCACTATTAACTTAAAAACCATAATTTCTGAATTACTGGATTTTACCACTTTGTGTACAATTTGGAGATACAGAGAGCCAGAAGTTGAGCCTCCTGTGATAGGGATCTGAAGAATTTCTAAGTCTAGATAGAATCTTCTCTATAATGTGAAGCCTTCTGTTCACTATAATTGCAGACCTCATTGCTCACTCGCATTTGGTAATCTTTCTTACAATGAACCCTTCTTGTGGGAGAATTAGACATTCCCATTTTGTTGAAGTGAGTCATGACCATATAATTTGGTTTTCCCAAATGATGATGATCCAGACAGAAGCTTTTCCATGAGCTGGAATCCTAAGATGAAGATGACACAGAACAGAAGCCAACTCACGTTACACGTGTTGAATGAGTTGAAACCGTACTTATTACTATAAAAAATTAGGATGTAAGTAAGGGATCGCTTGCTATTGCAGCATAACCTAATTTCTCATAACTGATTATAATTTTTAATGTTGAGATACTTAGAGGAACTAGGCTGAAAGAGAAGCCATGTTCCTACAAACAGTAAGTGATACTACAGAACATGCGCAGGAAGCAAAAACCTCAGTCAATTGACCTTCCCCAGGTATGGGACTAACAGATTTATATAAAGAACTAGATAGACCCATATCAATGTTATAACATCTATATCCTGCTAAAAGATCAAAGCAAATTCAAAGGGAATGATGCTCACACAGAGAAATACTGAGCATAGAGTGCTAAAGGTTGGGCTATACTGGAAGGAGTTTATAAACTATATTTAAGACAATGACCCTATAGGGAGGATCTATATGCCATCCAGGGAGGAAAGTAAGTGCCTATCTAGGGAAGCAATGCCAAAGTCTGAAGAATGGGAAAGACATAATAAAAGAATGAATAATTAATCAGGAGATTAGGATGATCAGAGTTATGGAGAGGATCTGATTTCAAACCAGCTCGAAGTAAGGGATTCAGTGCTATATCTATGACTCCTAAGAGGGTTAGAGCCTGGAAGGTGCTCTCAGTGCAGCACAGGAAATCTCATTAATTGCATGGATGTGAGCAGTGCTCCTTCTCTTCCATGCTCAAGGCTCTACATTGCGAGGGCCTACAACCTAAAAGTTTCCCCAGGCTGGATGCCTGGAGACACATCTGGATCTTGAACATTATGTGGCTGATGTTTATATTATACTATTGGCAAGAGCACATGATACACATTACCTGCAGTGGTCTCCCATTCACAGAGGACTCCGCCTTGCTGACGAATGCCACTTTCAGTATTTGAATGTTTATGTTATGAAATTATCAATCAAGCACATGGGAATAGAACATAAATCTATGCATGACTCTTTAATCAGAGATCATAACAACAGAAAAGCCCAGATTAAACCAGATCTGGTCACTTCAGTTCTAAGTATCTCATTCCACCTTCACAGCAACCAATCTAAGGAGGTACCGTTATTGTGCTAATTTTGCAAATGGGGAAACTGAAGTTCCAAGAGGTAAAGCAACTTACTTGTGATTATATAGCTAAAAATGGTAGGCACAGTTTCTGAATCAAATGATCTGGCTTCAGAGACTATGCTTTTTCATCAATAGCTAAACTGCAGTCCATGCTGCTGTTTAAATCTATTTAGTTATGGATTTTTTTAGTGATTTAACAAAATAGGAAAATATGCTTCAGATATTTCTCATAGAGCCCAGCTGATCTTAGGATTGTCCTTTCATGCATTATTTGGCTATGGAATATGTGATCAGATTATTTAATGAATCATTTTCTTTCATGTGCAGCAGAGAATCCTTGTCCAGTGTTCAAAGTAAGCCAAAGTATATCTTAAATTTAATTGACATTATACAGATTTTTTACACTATATCTCTATGAAATAATTCAAGACCAGAGAGGTTCACCTGAATAATCTGGGGAAAAAATTTATTCTTTTTCCTTCCGTAATGCATCCAGTTAGCTGACAGCAATTCAGTTGCTGTCCCTGAATAATTTGTGAAAATGTGCCCATTCTGATGTGGGCTGATGAGACCAGGTTCTATTTGATCCTTATCTCATTATTCAGTGGCAGTGCACATCTCAGGTCATCAGTCCACAGCAGTCTGAGGAGTCGGGGTGAATGGCTTGCCCATTACCACTGATAAGCCTTTTACCAAAGACAGCTCACACTGAGAGGAGAGAACGAGACTCCAACTGGCTACAAAGTGAGTTTCGGATAAAAACTCATTACTCTTCAAAATCCAGCTCAAAGACCAGAGTTATCCAGAGGAGGCTACAATGAAGTTCACCTAATTATCAATTACACTGTACCTTCCTTCCTCCTCTCTTTAATTTAATATCTTAAATTCATCTTTTGAAATAATGACAGCTTGAAGATTTTTGATCAGAAACAAAATCAACTACAGACTTTTAAGAAACAGAGGTAAAAGATAAAGTGTCCTAGAGAAAGCTTCATTACAAAAAATGATCTCTGATATGTAATCCATGAGCCTAGAGATTACCAGGAAAGGAAAATGAAAGATAGCCTGGCACTGGGGTCTGTCCACAATCATGCCCTGCAGGGAGGCTCCATTATCTCACAAACCATACATGAGGTTCAAACTATGAATCGTATTTTTTTAAGTAAATATGTGGAACAGCTAGGCTGATGGGAAGAAAGGAAAGAGAAAGGACTTTATCTTTCTCCAGGCTGACACTAATCTTTTGTGATAGGGTGGGGAGCTGTGTGTAATTTTCATAACTGAAGAGTAGCTTTACCTTTCTTTGCAAGAGCAAAGCTCTTCTCTTCTTCATTTTTAAGGTTGTTAGAGGAGCAGGATTATATAATCCCCACGTAATTCCTGTGACCCTCACTTTTGCTAAATTTTCACAGCATATGTGAATCAATATTCCAAAGTATTGAGAGTGGAAGGGTTTTCGGGGATCAGAAATTCAGAATCTTTCTCAATATTTTGGAAAAGCACATTTTCTCCTCTCAGAAATCATTACACCAATGACAACCGTTCAGGTCCAGAACCACCCTACCAAGAGAAACAACCTGGCAGGACTGCCCCACTGGGTGGGCCTATTACAGAAATAAATCTCCATGGCACCAGCCAGAAGAGGGACTCAAGCCAGCCCCGTGCTATCTGATTACTTCATGAAAGGAAAAGCTCTTACTGAAAGTACCTGCTAACCCTAGAGTCTCTAAAAGGCTTCAGAGACCTTTAGAAGTTTCCCAGGGTTCAGGGAAAAACTGGGGGCAGCTAAAAAAAAAAAAAAAAAAAAAAAAAAAAGGAAAAAAAAAATCCATCTGCTTCTCCACAACTAAGAAAAATCTTTTGACTAGACCTGAATGCTCTGTTACTTGCCCATAGAAATTTAGATATACCCCAACAGGGAGGTTTTCACAATACAGAAAAAGAGACTGCTGAAGACTTGCTTTGTAGGTACCGAACATGTAGCACTGCAAGTCGACATGCTCTGCAAGTATATTCAGTGATGCATTCTCTATGGATTTTGAGAATACAAGATTAAGAATGCAGCATTGGCACCGAGAACTTGAAGAGAACCTAAGTAGACTTGAGAATGGGGGCCAGGTGTGGTGGCTCACACTTGTAAATCCCAGCACTCTGGGAAGCTGAGGTGGGTGGATCACCTGAGGTCAGGAGTTTGAGACCAGCCTGGCCAAGATAGTGAAACTCCATCTCTACTAATAATATAAAACTTTGCCTGGCGTGATGGTGCGTGCGTGTAATCCCAGCTACTTGAGAGGCTGAGGCAGGAGAATCGCTTGAACCTGGAGACAGAGGTAGCAGTGAGTCAAGATCGTGGCACTGCACTCTAGCCTGAGTGATAAGAGCAAGACTCCATCAAAAAACAAAAAAAATAAAAATAAAAAGAATTTGGAATGGGGACACTGTAAGTTTGATTTATTTTTCGAGCTCTGTGCTAAAGGTAATTAAAATATACACCATTAGGCCGAAATATGGTTTGAACACATACACAGAAAACAGCAAACACTGTAATGTATGTGTGCAATGTAGTCTATAGCCATCTTACAGACATCTTGCATTGCATCCATGACATCCCTGACTGCTAAAAAGGAGTCAGAGGAAGCCTTTAGGCTATCTACGCCATAATAGCATTGAATAATGTTCAGTTTCCCACCTCTGAACAACATATCTGAGTGGAGTATTCTTAAGGCTTTTGAGAAAAACTTGAAAAGCAACCATTGCCCAAATCAGAAAACAGATTTCATTGCATGCACAAGCCATGCCAAAATCCAGTCAAAAATGAAGAGACTTTAAGATGGCTAAGTAACACACTTGGAAATATTTGTTGAAATAAATTCAAAGATGGATGCTTTTAGTGATAATTGCTAAAAAAGCAAGCCAAAATAAATATATCTGGAGTGCTCACACTTCCATCTGCCTTATGCTAGAGAGGCCCCTCTCCTCACAGAGACTCACTGTGCTTGTCCTTACATAAAATGAGGATGACAATATCTGCCCAACTTATTTCATAGACTTATCATGAGACTTGAACAAGATGTTGTGAAAACCCTTTACATATTGTAAAGTGGCCTGCAATAGTTAATAAATATATCTGGTGTTAAGTTTACCTGGGAACATTGTCATCTCTCAAAACGCAAGTTCTTAGAGGACAGATTGCCTTTTAGGTCCTCTGTGAAGAACTTCGATTCAAGATCGCTACCCAAAGGGAAAGTAACAAGTGGTTTTGCAAATGATTTGAGTAATGATATGGCCAGCAGAAGAGATCCTCTATTTCTTTGCTTCCTTGGTAACAAACTCAAAGTTTGTCAAAAAGTACTACTCTTAACAAAATAAATAAAAGTACTTCTAAATTTTCCCATTTGCTTTGCCTTGTGGTCTTTCTCTGTGAAATCATACAATCTATGCATTGTGAGTTGTTCAGTGTTTTCAAATTATTCTACAAGGCACTACTGGGGGAGATACATATATACACACACACACACACACACACACACACACAGAGAGAGAGAGAGAGAGAGAGAATATATGTGACTATGGAATAGATAAAATAGAGGAGTAGAACCTCACATAAAAGAAGACAACATAACCCTGTTTATCTTCTCCTTTTTTTCTGTTTTGTTGAGGCTACTGTCGCTTCCTTAGAGAATTCTAACCATTCTTTGAGACTCAACTTCAATACCATCCTTCCCTTGAGCCTTCTCTAATTTCTACCAGACAACAATTGATCTTGTCTTTTTCTAAATTTCCTTGTCACTTTGTCTCCAACTCTCTCATGGCACTTAATTCAATCTAATATTTTATGTGCCTCTTTTGGAGTTGTGACTCTGATGTACTATCCTGTCGCTTGTCTGCACTATGCAGGCCTCGGCTTAACACACAGTAGTTGTTCAATAATTATTGATCAATAAGTTAAGTGAATATCTGAATAAAAATATAAATGAGTGTGTGCTTTGCTTTTACTATTACACTGGGAACCATGAGCTACTAGACATCAGGAGATAAGTAAATGACAAAATCCCCACGTTAGGCTGGCTGTTTGCAGGTGTGTAATAGCCAGCCCTCATTAAAGAGTCCAGACCCTGCGGGCTGCAAGCATCCAATCCCCCACCACATTAAACTTCCACACTCTGAATATGTGTTTACTGAAAAAAGTAGAAGGCTAACATGGTTCATGCGCAGCATGAAATTTCTGCTCTACTAGGCTCTACAGCACCTTGAAAAGTCAAATATTTAGGTGTCTGACATTCTTATTCACTAGGAACATGATTTTGAGCTCCTTTCTTCTCTTCTTTTTTGCTTGCATTTAGCCATAGTTTCATAAATGCTCCCCTTGTATTGTGCTGTGGCTGCTGCCTTTCTTAAAGACAACTTTTTGCTTTGATGAATTCTCGAGCCTTCAGCCCTGAGGATTGTCCACTCTCCAGTTCTCATTACTAAGGTCTTGCAACCTGCCTGCTCTGCTCATCCTGATGCACGGCTTGACGAATGCTCCACCCTGAGAAAACTTCACGTGCTCATGACTGCTGTTTTTCAGTGTACGTTTTGAGTGATCATAGCCTGGACAGAATTTTGTACATATTTACTAGATGCAGAAGCAACAAACCGTGTGTGTATGTTTGTGAGTGTGTGTGTGTGTGTGTGTGTGTTTAACCCAGAAGCAGGTCTGGTATAAATGCCCAGACTACACCAAAGCACACTAGACAGCAACACTGGAGCTGAAATTTCTTTGTTTTTGCTCAAATTTTTGTTTTCACTTTAATTATATATACCAAACTTCTGATTATTTCACCCTTGGAAGAGACAAGCTTTGTTTTTTTACTTTTTAAATTTAATTTGCTATTTATTTATTTACTTGTTTATTCTTGCATACTTCTAATCAACTGTTTGTACCCATCTAAATATTCTTTGAGAGTTCTTTGAATTACCTAGCTATGCTATGCACCTCTTTTTTTTTTTTTTTCCCCTGTGGCTTTATGAAGCAAAATTCCCTTCCATGATTTTAAAATCACCTAATGTAACTCTTACTCTTATTTACAATTACTCTTCTGTACAATTCCATTGTATACACTTACTCTTCTATACTCTTACTCATCTATACAATTCCATTCATCTTACTCTTCTATACAATTCTATTGCTCCTTTTTTTCTCCCTCAACCCTGACAGAGAACTTCTGCATACTGAACAAGATTTATTTCAGGGGAGGATGGAGCGAACCTGGTGAAGTGATGTCAGGCATGACAGTAATAACGTGCACCGCCAGGTCATTTTTCCACTTTAACAAACTGGAAGTTGATGGTTTTGGCCAGGCCTTTTCTGAGATGGTTGTAAAAAACTTGATGATACCAGGCACTGGTGATACCACTTTATTTTAGTGAATAAGCCACTTACTCAAATGTTCTTCTTGACTTTGTTTCTGAAAAAACATGAATTCCCTAACTTCTTTTCTCTTGCCTGGACCTTTCCATCCCTCTTTGGAAATCATACTGAATGTGGGAGAGAATCACAAACCCCCAACGCACCCAAGTAAGCACAGTGACACCGTCTCTCCCTGGATTAGGGCTTCTGCAGAGCTCGACTCATGCCCATGAACAATTGTAAAATTCAGTTGAGGTTTGGGGTTCTCCTACTAATGAATTACAGGCTGCAGGGAGGTGTCTGAGCTTCAGTATCTATCAAATAAGAAAAATTAGTTTCCCTTGTCCTCCCTCACAAGGATACCATGGAAATTAGTGACCTAACATCTTCAATTTGCCTCATCCCTATGGCACAAAAGTATGAACATAGGACAAAGAATAACTGTGACCATTTTGTTTCTGAAGCCTGATTAAAAAAAAAAAAAAATATATATATATATATATATATATATATCAATCCACTATGGAAAACTAGCTAATTCTCCTGACACGGACTAGAGTACTTCTGTCTGCCATGGTCTAATTCATGCCACAGACTATTTCAGTGAAAATAAACTGATCATAAACTTTTGTTCACACACAAACACTTCTTTTGGGTCCTCATATTCATTTTCTTTTTATCATGGTTATTACTGAAAAGACTGGAGAATTATATCCTGCTCTGCTGTCTCCATTTAACCTTTTTCTCTTCAATACTCTCAAAACCCATTGCTCCAGAGGGCACAGCTGAGAAGGGCAGGCCAGGTAAATTGGTTGGGGAGCACACACTCACCAGATCCAGTGGCAGCAGAATTGTGGGTAATGGCGGGCTTGCACAGAGCAGGGACACAATCATACCTGAGGTAGTATGGCATTCAACAGAACTATGTGAACTGGTAGTCAATAGGTTCAAGATTTATTCTAAGCAGCTTATAGATGCATCATTTCATGGGTTAGTTTGTGACCAGCTTAGAGAGTATGTTTCTAGCATTCTTTTTTTTTTTTTTTGTAATCAATTGTAGAGTCTACCATTTTGGAAGATTCTACTAAATGTGAAGCAACTCACAAAAGAACAACTGCAACAGTTATGAGAATCAAGTATTTTGTTAATGAGAAAGATTAAAGAATGTTTAATGTATGCATCTTAGCTAGGTGTCAGCTGGGTCATGAATCAGAGATAATTTGACTTCAGCAATAATTGAAAGCAAAAATAGGAGTAGATGAATGTTTTATCAAGAATCCTGGGAATAGTAGTATAATGAGGGTAGTTCAAAGAGCAAAGTTGGCAGAAGATGTGCATTTGGTTGGAAATGGTAGCCACCTCCTTGACTGGGAGCCCCAAATAAATGCTCATGGAATAATTTTCCAAATGTTAAGAAACAGCACTGACACCACAGTGAAAATTAGAGCTTTCAGAAATTAACTAAATTGAAAATTAACTAAATTAAATTAAGAAATAACTGCCATTTTCTTTGTTATTATGTTGCATTAATGCCTGTTATTTGGTTTCCCATGGCTTCTAATGAGTTCCATGGAATCTAAGCTTTGAGCAAAAAACATCATACCTTTTTTGGCCTAAGGAAAATCATACATTTTTTTCAAAACAAATTAGTTTTTAAAATAATGTTTGTAAAAAGTAAGTGCTAGAAGAATGGCCAGAATTAAATTATGAAATTATTTGGCTGGGTGAGCATTGCCTTTGTCAGAGAATGAATCAGTTTCTTCAAATTTGGCAGGCAGATTTGTGGTTTGGAGAAGTTGTGAGTGCCAAGTGGTCAAGCCACTCCTGAAGCTTTCTCACCATGTGTTCATAAATTTGTTCCTTAAGGAGAAAATGAGGTGTCATGGACTCAGATAATTTCTCACTTACAGCAACACAGTATGCTCAAATACGTTTTCCTTGCCCCTCAGGGTCCAGAGTAGCTAGGTGGAGCCATCCCAGGCAGGTGTTAGGCACTGAGTTTAGGAGTTAGGAAATGCCTACTTTTAGAAGGAGCTACTGGCAAATCTGGCCATCATTCCCTCTGAAGAGAGAGGTTTGGTTTGTTTTTTTGTTTTTCGAGACAGGGTCTTACTCTGTTGCTTAAGCTGGAGTGTAATGGTGCAATCATAGCTCACTTCAGCCTCGAACTACTAGGCTCAAGGGATCCTTCTACCTCAGCCTCCTGAGTAGCTGGGACTACAGGCATGTGGAATCACCCATGGCTAATTTAAAAAAAAACAATTGTTTTGTGGAGGCAGGGTCTTGCTATATTGCCCAGGCAGCTGTCGAACTCCTGGCCTCAAGTGATACTCTTGCCTCAGCTTCCCAAAGTGCTGTGGTTACAGGCTGAGCCACCATGTTTGGCTGAGATTAGGATTTTTTTACCCTGGAAATTAAGCAAAACTCCAAAACAAACAAACAAACAAACAGAAACAAAAAGCAGGGGGCAGAAGACTTTACCAGCTTGAAATATCTATCTGAAACTACCTTTAAAGAATCACTAACTCTAACTTCTAAGAGTGTTTGGAATGCAAAAACCCTTCTGATGGGTAAGAAGACACATGATAATGCCAGGATTATGGAGAATTATCTCCCGACACTCTGGTTTAACAGAATACATGCATTCAAGGCAGAAAGACCTAGGTTCAAATCCCAGCTCCAATATTTATTTCACTGCCTTTGGCAACTTACATAGACTGTCACAACACTAAGCTAAATACATGAATTGTTTCATTGTTGCACAACTCTCGAAAAGCTGAAATAAAGAACTTAGCTCAATGCCTTGCATATATTAGATCACTAAATTTAATTACCTGCCTTCCTTGATCTTCCAAACTCATTCACCTTCTGAGACAATTCATCAAATGTACATTTTGTGTTGCTTTAGATAATAAAGGTGAGTTAGCAAATAACATCTATATTAAACAAAAACTACTTTACATATGCAAGATTTTTGTCCTAGAAAACAGACAATTATTCACTAGCTTCCCAGGCTTTGATAAGTTATTGAATCTATTTGGGTCTCAATTTTTTAATTTTAACATAAGATAATTACACTATGATCACTGATTGCTCTTTTAAATTCTAAGCTGTATTTTCTTATAAATATTTTTATCAGGTAAAGAGTAATGCCTCTTAGTTTAATTTTTTGATATTGCATTTTTATTGAACTGTGGATTGTTTAAAAATATTGCAGTTTCTAAAAATTTCCTTCTGCCAACAATGCAGTACAAACATTCTCACAATCAAACAACCTTTTATAACCACACTTGTTTAAAAAACAGGCATACATATACATATTTAGGATATATTCTCTCCTTTCCACATGATATCCTTAATCTGTGCACGTTTATTACAAGATTAGATGGTTTCAAAAAAGAACCAATCTTCAAAGATTAGCATGAATGGGAGGACAAATCAATACGTATAATCTAAAGTGACACAGTCCACATAACAGATATTTGGCATAGCATTTGTTTATATATTTGCTTTTGCATACAGGTGTCTTTCACTGGATAGCCTTTCAAACAAAAAGTGTAGCCACATTAAAAGCTGCCCCGGAAAACAGGATGCTTTTCCCGTCCAGCATTGAAAAGACCAGTCAGTTTTGCAGGCCATTTCACTCTTGAGAATAGGCCATATATCTTACCATGATTTGCTCTGACAAATTCCACCTCTCCTTTTTCCCTTAGGACTATGGTACTACTTTTACATATAAATTTAGGAAGTAGTTATCTGTTATCATAAAGTTACATGTGATTATTAACCTATCTGATATCTAGCACAAAGTTGGACACTTTTTAAGGGATGATTCACAGGAAATAAAGGTAAAAAACAAATTCAAGGTAGATTTGCTAGAGGAGAACAATAGGTTAAATTAGAAGTTAAAAGAATATTAACTTCGGCCAGGTGGGGTGGGTCATGCCTGTAATCCCAGCACTTTGGGAGGCCAAGGCCGGCAGATCAAAAGGTCAAGGGACCGAGACCATCCTAGCCAACATGGTGAAACCCCATCTCTACTAAAAATACAAAAAATTAGCTGGATGTGGTGGGGCGTGCCTGTAGTCCCTGCTACTCGGGAGGCTGAGGAAGGAGAATCACTTGAACCTGGGTGGTGGAGGTTGCAGTGAGCCAAGATCGCATAACTGCACTCCAGCCTGGCAACAGAGTGAGACTCCATCTTAAAAAGCAAACAAACAAACAAACAAACAAACAAAAAAGTATATGCACTTCTTCTGGCCTTTTGGTCTACTGCGAATTAGGAGATATATGTGCGTCAGTCGGCCAGAGGAGGAACTTCACCTTAGGCTGAAAGTAGGAAGTAATTAGAATGGGCAACATACAAACATGTCAGAAAAAAAAAGAGAAACGTGATCCAGGCCATTAAAAAAATGTGCACAAGGGTAAAGCATAAATTCAAAAGATGTGTATTGTACTTGTATTACATGCAAAATACTATCCCAGCTATGTCTCTCCGAAAAAGGCATCAGAGAACTGAGAAAGTCACAACCTTGGCTCAATTTGACACAACTTCTAGCTTAGGGTGAACGTCAATGCCGCATATTGAATTAATCCACATACTCTTGTGCTTTTGTAGCTGTGCCTTCATAGCTCATTATTTATATATAAAAAGTGATCTTGCCATAAAAACTATCTTGAGAACATGTTAAGGACAGTGAGATTTTGAGAGCAAGAATATATTAAATCATTGTTACACATACAAATATTTGAATCAAAATGATATCAACATTGTTGATTTTTGTAAAGATTCTGAACAAAATTCTATTTACCAATTTCATTCTTGGATCAATACGCTATATGATGCTTTTAACTCATTTCCATCTTTTTCTATTTTCATTTTCGCTTTGCTAAAATTGTCTTTACTATGATCAATTTTTTTTCTGTGTATATTGTACAATGAATAATTGAAAGATCACAGTCTTTTGTTCATATTGAATTTAATCAATTCTGCCTTCTTCATTTTACATGCAGAGTTTCTGTGCTTATATATGTGTTTTTTCTATAAAATCCAATTTTGGACCATTTTTGCAGATCTAAATTTTGTCAAGAATATTTTATTGTTTCATCAATTATTTTTGTCTATAACATGTTATTTTATAGAGTTTTAGTTGTTCTCAATTATATTTTGTTCCATTTGTTTCTACTATTTCTAATTTACTTTGGGTCAATTTTTGCAGTTCTCAGTGTTACCATGAGGTATTTTCCTTCAGTCAGTTTTCAATTATAACAAACTTTACTATGTGCACTTTTAGTTTACCTGACTTCTACAAGTCTAATTTTTCCTGGGTCAGTTGTAACACTTCTCAAATTTACTAACAAGTGTTCCTTACATAACAGTCAAAAAAATCAAATATGTTGTGGAATCAACTTATCTTCAAGGTCAAAGCAATGGTGTCAACACTTTTTCTTTCAGTTGAGGATATGAGTAGCAAATTGGTTGACAGTAATAATTCTAAATAAAATCTATTATATTCCAGTATAGTAACAGGGGGTTAAGGCATATTTCAGGATAAAGACAATTTCCAGTCCTAGGCCTAGACCTTCAAATTTTGGTCTATTGAAGGGTAAGGTATTCAGTAGCTCCCAATTCATCCATGGCTTCTCAGAGGTTTCAGAATTAGTGAGTTAAATTTAATGTCTTTTCAAAAACTCATCTAAATTATTTATTCCTTGGCATCACCACAATTCAGGGAGACTCATATTGTAGCATAACACCATGGTTTTCAAAGAAAGACTGATATTTAGGAGAGACCAAGTAAACAATAAAACACACTTCTAATTAAAGATGGCAGGTTGAACCCTAATTTGCCTCTGCTTCTTTCCCAATTTTCACTAAACTGACAAAAGGGGGGAAATATTTTAAAGGGACAAAGGCAAAAATCAAAAAAAAGGAAAGGGGAGGGATGAGTATAATAAAACTTTGGAAACTGTAAAGCAAAACTGTTAGTAGTAATTGACATAGACAGCTAAGAATGCCAAATTCTAAACTAGAAAGCTGAGACATCAAATTCACTCTGTAGAAACAACTTCCCTCTTCAAGGATTTGGCATTTGTAGCATCTGGGACCACTGTAAGTAAGATAAAAGTAGAACTACAACAGGAGATTTTCTTTTAAGTGTTTAAGAAGTAGCCAATCTTTCCAGTCAACTCCCCACTTATGTTTAGAAAATGTGTATCAAACCAAAGCCTGTCAGAGACACAACAACACAAGAGAATTTTAGAGCAATAACCCTGATGAACATCGATGCAAAAATCCTCAATAAAATCCTGGCAAACCAAAACCAGCAGCACATCAAAAAGCTTACCCACCATGATCAAGTGGGCTTCATCCCTGGGATGCAAGGCTGGATCAACATACGCAAATCAATATATGTAATCAAGCATATAAACAGAACCAAAGACAAAAACCACATGATTATCTCCACAGATGCAGAAAAGGTCTTTGACAAAATTCAACAGCCCTTCATGCTAAAAACTCTCAATAAATGCAGTATTGATGGCACATATATCAAAATAATAGGAGCCATTTATGACAAACCCATAGCCAATATCATACTGAATGGGCAGAAACTGGAAGCATTCAATTTGAAAACTGGCACAAGCCAGGGATGTCCTGTCTCATCACTCCTATTCAACATGGTGTTGCAAGTTCTGGCCAGGGCAATCAGGCAGGAGAAAAAATAAAGGGTAATCAATTATGAAAGGAGGAAGTGAAATTGTCCGTTTGCAGATGACTTGATTGTATATTGAGAAAACTCCATCGTCTCAGCCCAAAATCTCCTTAAGCTGATAAGCAACTTCAGCAAAGTCTTGGGATACAAAATCAATGTGCAAAAATCACAAGCATTCTTATACACCAATAACAGACAAACAGAGAGCCAAATCATGAATGAACTCCCATTCACAATTGCTTCAAATAGAATAAAATACTTAGGAATCCAACTTACAAGGGATCTGAAGGACCTCTTCAAGAAGAACTACAAACCACTGCTCAATGAAATAAACAGAGGACACAAACAAATGGAAGAACATTCCATGCTCATGGATAGGAAGAACCAGAATTGTGAAAATGGTCATAGTGCCCAAGGCAATTTATAGATTCAATGCCACCCCCATTAAGCTACCAATGAGTTTATTCGCAGAATTGGAAAAAATTACTTTAAAGTTCATATGGAACCAAAAAGGAGCCCGCATTGCCAAGACAATCCTAAGCCAAAAGAACAAAGCTGGAGGCATCATGCTACCTAACTTCAAACTATACTACAAAGCTACAGTAACCAATACAGCATGATACTGGTACCAAAACGAATATATAGACCAATGGAACAGAAAAGAGGCCTCAGAAATAACACCACACATCTACAACCATCAGATCTTTGACAAACCTGACAAAAAAAGCAATGGGGAAAGGATCTCCTATTCAGTAAATGGTGCTGGGGAAACTGGCTAGTCATATGCAGAAAACTGAAACTGAACCCCCTCCTTACAACTTATACAAAAATTAACTCAAGATGGATTAAAGACTTAACAGTAAGACCTGAAACCATGAAAACCCTAGAAGAAAACCTAGGCAATACCAGTCAGGACATAGGCATGGACAAAGACTTCATGACTAACACACCAAAAGCAAAGGCTGCAAAAGTCAAAATAGACACATGGGATCTAATTAAACTAAAGAGCTTCTGCACAGCAAAAGAAACTATCACCAGAGTGAACAGGCAGCCTACAGAATGGGAGAAAATTTTTATAATCTATCCATCTGACAAAGGGCTAATATTCAGAATCTACAAGGAGCTTCAACAAATTTACAAGATAAAAAAAATCAAAAAGTGGGCGAAGGATATGAACAGACACTTCTCAAAAGAAGACATTTAAGTGGCCAAGAAACATGAAAAAAATATCATCATCACTCGTCATCCGAGAAATGCAAATCAAAACCATAAGGAAATACCATCTCACTGTTAGAATGGCGATCATTAAAAAGTCAGGAAACAACAGGTGCTGGAGAGGATGTGGAGAAATAGGAACACTTTTACACTGTGAGTGGGACTGTAAACTAGTTCAACCATGGTAGAAGACATTGTGGTGATTCCTCAACAATCTAGAACTGGAAATACCATTTGACCCAGCCATCCCATTACTGGGGATATACCAAAAGGATTATAAATTATGCTGCCATAAAGACACATGCACACGTATGTTTATTGCGGCACTATTCACAATAGCAAAGACTTGGAACCAACCCAAATGTCCATCAGTGATGGACTAGATTAAGAAAATGTGGCACATATACACCATGGAATACTATGCAGCCATATAAAAGGATGAGTTCATGTCCTTTGTAGGGACATGGATGAAGCTGGAAACCATCATTCTCAGCAAACTATCGCAAGAACAGAAAACCAAACACCGCATGTTCTCACTCATAGGTGGGAACTGAAAAATGAGAACACTTGGATACAGGACGGGGAACATCACACACCGGGGCCTGTCATGGAATAGGGGGAGAGGGGAAAGATAGCATTAGGAGATATATCTAATGTAAATGATGAGTTAATGGATGCAGCACACCAACATGGCACATGTATACATATGTAACAAACCTGCAGGTTGTGCACATGTAACCTAGAACTTAAAGTATAATTAAAAAAAAAAAAGAAAATGCGTATCCAGCCCAATCCCTGCTTTTGCCCCAGAAAGGAATGGGTAGTTTATTATCTGGAGAGAATAAAACAGAGGGTCTACATTGGGGAAATGCTGTACTGTATTCCTATGAGATGGGAATAGGAGCATGCATAAGTTTACACTACATGCATTCTTTTTAAATCATTTAAAGAGGATGCCAGACACGAACATGTGTTGTGCTAGCTGCAGGTATAGTCAAGTATGCTAGCATTGATGTACAGGTACAAAGCTACTCTGACAACAGAGAGTACATGCAGTCATGCATTCTGCTGCAACCATCCTTCATTCTGAAAGATACCATTCATTTTAGATATAAATCAGCAATCAACCCACATAGACCTGTTGTTGCTATGATACTAACACTGAAAATTATTTACTGCATTTTAAGGGATTTGTCATAGAAACAAAGTTGGAGGGGGAAAATGCATACAGAAACAAATATTCCCATATGTTAGGAAGCTACTGCTACACTTTTGTCTTTCATCCTCAAACACAATCTGCAACAGGTTAAGAACTAGGCAATGAGGCATGAAAGCACACACTGAAGCCACTTCTAACACCTACAGTTTTTCATCTGCTTTGCCCAAAGAGTTCAGAATGCAGTATTCATTAGATATAGCTCAGGGCACAACTGAGAAACTGAAAGTTTTCTGAATCTACCATCTTCTAGGGAACTACTGAGCCAGCTATAATTTGCTCACACCTGTCTCTCCTGCATTCACCACAGCACGTACAATGTAACCTAATGAGCTTTAACTTTCTCCCCAGATACTCTTATTTATGGTTACTAACTGCTGCAATACCTTCAGGTCAATATCCGGGACAATCCAATCTGATTTTGAATCTAGATACAACATCCTATCTCTCCTTTCCTCTCTTTTTCTTTCAGAAGCAGTGTAAATTACTGGCATTTGCAATAACAGCAAACAGAAATTCTCAATAGCAAAGGTATATTTTGGTTGCAATAAGAAGTAGATGTAATTTTCTTATATGAGTGCTCTCATCATGAAACCCAATCTCTTTGTGTGTTAACACTGGCACCAACACTTGGAGGATCTAACTTTCAGCATGATTGTCTCGCAGGTATTGGACAATTCTTACTCTCTTCTATTAACTGGTTTCTGAAAGTATAATATGGATATAATATGGCCAACACTTATTTCTACCAACAAGCATGCCTTATTGCCTGAAAGTAAATGTAACTTGGTGGCCAATAGGATAAATTGCATGTAACCTCGCAGTACATGTGCTTGGAATCACAGTCAGATCCCAGGTCCACCACTTCACTAGATAGAGCTCAAACAAGTCGTATACATTCCCTTGACCTTGGTTTCTGCAACTGAAAAGTGAGAAAGGGCCATATTTACCTCATGGGGTTAGTGTGAAGACTAAATGAGATCATGAAGGTACACAGATTGATAGATTATATATATTACTATATTATATATAGAAGACAATATAGACAGATTACACTAGATATAATCTCAAAAGAAACTGATCCAGAAACACATAGCAGGTGCTTAATACCTAGTACTGTATTAGAGAAGAGCTTTGCTGTTAGATTCTTTTAAGTTGAGCTACGATTGCAGAATTACTATGTTCAGCAAAAGGTACAGAAGTACAAAATAATAAAGAAGTCATGTACTTTCTCCTTGAACTTAGAAACCAATAATAACAAAAAGAAGAATATATTAAAAAAAAACAAAAACAAAAAAAAAAAACTTGTCCTCCTTCTTCCTAACTCCTTGGACAGAGAAATCTGGGTTCATTGGGAGAATGGCTCTCACTGGCCATGTTGCTAATACGAAACATTTTTTCTTGCCAGTTATAGGCAGAAATGAATCCTTTAAATGTGTCCTCTCATCAGAAGCTGTGCCAAGCCAGTGGCATCTCCCAGGCAGCAAGTATCTCACCAGCTCCATTTTCATCTTTCAATGTCAAGTTCACTTGAAGAATCAACCTTTGGAGAGTCTCCTGTGGCCACTTGCCACCTCCACTAAAGCCGCCTTTCTAAAGTGTTTTTAAAAAAACAAAAACAAACAAACAAACAAACAGAAACCCAGAGAATTATTTTCACGTTCCCCTAGAGATATGGCACTTTTGAAGTTGACTTTAGATACAGCCAGAGATTCAACATGATGCAGAACTTCTCTTCATGTGCTGCTGCCCTTCTGGCCCCTTGTGTTTTGGCCAAAGAAACAAAAAGAGAATGAAGATGTGATAGAGATAAAGAGGACCTCCTTCAAGGAAACAGGATTTTTTTTTTTTTTTGTCTCCTAGAAAGCCACTATGAAATGTGACAGCAGAGAGATTATGACTCCCTTTAATAGTGAGATGTTGCCCTCAGAACTATATCACTGAGGGCAGTGGTGGAAAGCTGAGCAGACTAGTGCATAAAGCCAGAAGCCATGAATAGAGAAATGGAACATGCCTTTATAGCTATATGTATGCAAGAATACATAAATTTGGATGGAAAATGGATATGAATTCAAATATTTTGGAGGAATGAGAGGAGGTCTAAGAAAATAATATTTCTAGTGCTAAATCAGCTAATTACAGAGCAATCTATCACTGGCTGGACCACACATGTGCAATAGTTAACAAATAATAAGAGAACATTCAGAAATGAACTTGTTCATACTCAAGACTGGAAGCATCAAAAGTGTGAGACAGAAGACATTCATTCACCACTATTCAAGTTAATAGACAAAATAAATGACCAGCTAGAGATTCCTGCAATTTTTTTTCCCCACTTGACTTAAAGCAGAGTCAGACTAAATTTTTTGTGACATAAAACTTAGAAATTGGGAGAGAGGACCCTTTAAGAAAATAATTCATTATTAGAAATATAGCATTACTACAGTCCTTCTCAAGGTCTAGAAAGGGGCACATGAAAATGAGGGGCTTATGCTTTATAAGTCTGACAGTAAATCCACCTCTGTTTCAAAAGTTATCAATGAGGAACATGTTTTGCTGTCTGAATGCTTTCTTCGGGCACCATTCCCATAATATCTTACTATAACTTTCTGGGTTGAATTGAAAGTTAGCAAAAAACAACACTGCCAAACTTGAATTAGTAGATAAGCAATGGAAAATTTAATATGTGAAGAAGGTTCTAGTTTTACTCTTTAATTTATTTTGACATGCTAAATGACACTAGAAAAGCTAATTTTAACTATAAATACAGTACATTTAATTCAAAATGAATTTAACCAATAAAGAGATACAGCAAATAATCACCAGAATCATGCCATTATATTTCTAGTTTTTTCAAAGGTCTGAGTGCGTGTGTATAATTGTGTTTTTGTGTGTTTAATCCAAAATATCCACATTGTATTCACAAGATCATCATTCTATCAGATGCCACCTTATGTTTATAGAAGATTTGGGTGGTTGACTTTTCTTCTCTTTCTATTATTTACATGTGTGTTAGTTGATTTTTGATAGTATTCTATAATCAAGCTCCATGTTAACATAATGGTTTTAACATAGAAATAATAGTTTTAGAAATTTGAAAATTAAATTGCTGTAGATGAAATAACTATATTAAGATGTGTATACTAAAAATCTTGACATAAGTTAACTCCCTCAAACTTGATTGCCAAAAAAATGAAAGTTTCCCTAAAGCCCAGGAAATCTGTAACCAGATAATTGGCCAACTCCTGGAATGAGATTCTAATCTATAATTCCTACCTCTCTTATTTATCATATCACATTTGGATGGAGCAAGAAGAGGAACTACCTTTTACATTAAAAAAATTGTTTTAATGTGTGCAAACAATACTCCAGAAAGAGTAAAAGCTTTTTTGGATGACTGCCATAATGCCATTTTCTACATAATGTGTTTCAGAGATAATATTCGGTCTTTTTTTTATTTGTATAGCAAGAAAAAAAACAAGGCTAAGATTATCTTTTTACAGTATATGAATTCCATTTACTTTATTTTTTACAATTTCTTTTTAAAGTCCAAGTATCTCTGACAGCTATTATTTTTTATAAGCAGAATGGTGTGGCAAAGAGAGCAAGCATTCCATGTAGAGACCCTTGAATTATTGTCCCAATTCTGCATGCAGGGTTTCTGCTTTCTTATTTTTAAAAGGGGGAGATTATTTCTATGTAATGTTGGGGATTCTTTCCAGCTTTAACATTCCATGATTGTTTGATAAATTTATCACTGTTTTTGTAGTGGTTTTGAAGCATTATCTTGGCAACCATTAGATTACACTGCTTTTTTAAATCTGGAGTCACCACTGCTGAATTCAGCATCTTTTATTCAGCCCAGCTGATGATGTTGTTTAAGGGCAGGGGAGAACCCAAATATCCCATATTCTTTCTGCAGCCAAGCCAGTGAAACATTTCTGCTGGACTTTTTTCTGCTCGTCCAAAATCCTAGTGATTTTTGATGGCGATACAGAAATTAGTTAAAGTCAACTTTCAGTTACTCAACACTTTTTTTTTTTTTTTTAAACACATGCTATATACCGGGAACACCTGTAGGCACTAGAGATACAGCAGTAAACAATACAGGCTTGATTTCCCTCCTCAAATTGCTTAGAGTCTAGTGAGGGAAGTAGACATTGATCGAATCATATAGATAAATGTGAAAATGCAAATGTGATAAGTGCCATCAAAGGTAAGTATAGGATGTTCTGAAAATCTACAAGTATTATTTGACCTGCTCTCGGAAGTCAAAGAAGACTTCCCAAGAAAATAATACTCATCCAAGACCTAAAGGGTGTCTTAAAGAGCAAAAAGGAGAAGGAAAGGTGTCTAGGTAGAGAACATATCACATGCAATTGCCCTGTGATGGCAGCAAGGAACATGAGTAAATGGTGTTATAGAAGGCGGATAGGGCTGGATTCCAGGAAGTAAGGAATCGTCTGATAGGAGATGAGATTGGAGATATCTGTAGGGGTCTGAGTACACAAAATTCTGTTGTATCAATTATGATGTTTCATCTTTAAGAACAAAGGAAAATCATGGATAAGACCATAGTAACATAATTAGATTTACTTGTCGATCACTTATCACTTGAGAAAGGAAAGAGGTGAGGCAAATTTGTCTAGAGTTAGATTATGTGGAGAATTAAACAGTGATGTAATTGGTTTATTGTTATTCTGGATTCTGCTCTGGACTGATAACCTAACTTTTTTTGAATGCTTTATTTCTAGAGTACTAGTTGAGGCAGTACCAGGGAGACAACTGAAAGTTATTCTCCATCATTTATGTAACTAAAATAAATGTAGACTTCTGAAGGGTAGTCATAGGTCCCACAGAATTCCCAGGGTATAGACTTGCAGCTTTGCCACATAAGTGGCAACACAGCTGTATGTTCTCCAGGAGCAATTATTTCATGAGCCTGCCAGCTACTAGACAATATGTCCAAGGGAGGGCACCCAAATTATTCTGTTCATTCTTCCTGGGTCCTTGTGATAGTTCCATATTTTCTACCATTTTTTTCTTTCAATTAAATGTACACATTTTCTTTATTCCTGAGAAACTACATAATTTCCATAAGAGATTCACATTTCTGCTAAATGGCACCTCAGCATCATGTAGCCACCATTCAAAAAATGATTTCCCACTATATTGAACACCAGGAAGCCCACGTCCTTTCTAGCTTAGAATGCCCTATGTTCTTGTGTACTGTGAGGGAATCTTATGCAGTATCCCTGGCCCTTACCTACCTCTTATCCTGACACTGGGGTGATTTCAGTTTAGTCTAAGAAGGGAGGGCTGAATGGGACATAGCTTGATATTTATCCTTTCAGTCTTCTTAGTCCCAGTTTCCTAAGGCAACACCAACAGAAACTTTTAGTAGATAATGTTACAACATCATTTGCTGTCTGATAATATGTCACAAGACTAGGAGTTCTAGATCTGGCTAGTGGACAATATATATATGCTTGAGACACATCAGACACCCAATGAATATCCAAAAAAAATATTCAACTTATTCTTTAACTAAGCCCATTTGTTAACTTGTCAAGATTGGCAATGCTGAACTTGGTAGTAGAATAACAGGCATAATAACAGGAAATAATATTGAAGACGAGTGAGATGGGGCAGGCAGCAGATAGTTTGTTGACTTCTGAACTCTACAAAGCTATATAGCCCTGTCAATGATAAGATTATCCTCTGTGTTCCGAAGATCAGACACCTCTCCCTTTAGATGAAATTGTTCCCTAATTAAATAAAATCTGGTAATGGAAAAGAACATTAAGCAATTACTTGAATAGTTTCAGAAGGATACAGTGATTATTAACTGTTAAAACACATCAATGACAAAAAAAATAGAAAAAAAAATATGAGGATTTGATTACTATGTGCAGAAATACATTTTTTTTTCTCTTCTAGAAAAATGGGATTAGAATACAGGGAGAATATAAGTACAAATGGCAATGTCTTACTGATACTACTAGAAGTGTGCATGTTTATTTCTGTTATTCTTCCAAATAAGGTTAAATGAATTTTACTGTTTGGGAGGTAGCCTAAACATTACATCCATCATCTTTTTTTTCTCTGAATTTTTCCCTTCTTTGAAATTGTTATTAACATGAGAATAGAATGGTTAGTGCCTGTGATCATTAGCTTGAAGAGGCTGGTTTATAAAACAGATTGTTAGTGCCATGAACACAGGCCTGGGAATTCTATCATCCAGTCCCTGATGTGGCATGTCAATTCTCAGTGAATGGCTTATCCTAAATAGTGTTTGCTGTTATTCATAAATATATAATGACCGTGATCCTTAAGCAAATTTCATCCAAATCACTCAATTCTGCACCAGTAATGACTGTACACCCAGTAAAAAGCAATAAGGGGCAGTTGCTCTACACTGTTTGTATTATTTGCCATTATTCAAATTCTGTATCACTAACCCTTCATAGCTAAAAGGCTAGTCTCCAAAATTTGGAAGGACTAATTCACTGCTGTGGATTTTTAAATTTCCAAGGTTAAATGAGAAGACACAAAGCAATGACATCAAGAAAATGGAATCAACAATGAAAATAAAAATATTTTAGAGGTTTGATGATCAACATTATTTTATCTCAGAATTTATAGAGGTTATTATAAAAACTAAGAAATGAATATATTAATATTTAGTTACCCTGTTTATCCAAAAATGAATAAATGGAAAAACATGTCATTCTAGGATAAAGATTCAGTATCATAATGATAGCATTTCTCTATAAATGTAGCACAATCTCAATTGAAATACCAAGATAATCCAAGTTTTATATGGAAAAAAAAGTACGTAGAAAAGTCAGGATAAAAACAAAATAAAATTTAAAAAAGAAAAGTCGGCCAGGTATGGTGACCTGGGTTGGATGCAGTAGCTCACCCGTGATCCCAATATTTTGGGAGACTGAGACTGGCAGGTTGCCTGAGTCCAGGAGGTTGAGACCAGCCTAGACAACATGATGAAACCCTGTCTGTGCCATAATAATAACAATAATAATAATAATAGCCAGGTATGGTGGCACACTCCTGAAGTCCCATCTACTCAGGAGGCTGATGTGGGAGAATTACCTGAGCCTGGGAGGTCAAGGCTGCAGTGAGCCGAGATCGTGCCACTGCACTCCAGCCTGGGAAACCACAGTGCAGTGAGACCCTGTCTCAAAAAATGAAATAAAATAAAATAAAATACAATGAAAAAGGGAAACTGAGAGTACTAAATATTAAAACATACTGAGCTACAATACTTTATATAGTTTATACTGGCTCAGGTTTTCAGAATGACAATGAACAAGAAAAATAATATGGAGAGATAAATACTTAAGGGGATATAACATTTTGATAATGGTGAATAAAAGGTAGATTTTTTTAAAATGTTGCAACATCAGTCCAGTATTTTAAAAAATGTGACTGTATCCCTTTCTTATATCATACATGAAGATAAGGTCCAAGTAGAAAAAAACAATAAGTAAATATATAAACAGAAAAATAAAAGAAAGAAAAAGATTAATATGGACAAAATAGAAATACATATTTTTTTTCTAAAATACCTGAAGGGGAAAATTACAATCAAGAAGCCAAAAAAAATTTTGATAAATTTGCATAAAATTTTAAAACTCTGGCCACTTTCCAAATTATCATAAACTAAGTCAAAAGAAAAATGATAGTTGTGAAAGCTATTTCTATCCCATATGATAGTCTAAGGATTAATACGTTCCATATTAAAATCATTTTATGAATCAAATTTTATTTTATGTATTTATTCTTGTGGAGGTGGGTGACAGAGTCTTACGCTGTCACCCAGGCTCGTGTGCAGTGGTGCAATCACAGCTCACGGCAGCCTCTGCATCCCAAGCTCCAGGGATTCTCATGCCTCAGCCTCCTGAGTAGCTAGGACTACAGGTGTGTGCCACCATGCCTGGCTAATTTTTGTTTTTTTTTTGTAGAGATGAGGTTTTACCAGATTGGCCAGGCTGGTCTTGAACTCCCGACCTCAGGTGATCTGCCCGCCTCAGCTTTCCGAAATCCTGGGATTATAGGCATAAGCCACTGTGCCTGGCCATGGATAAAATGTTAAACTATTCAATAGTAAAAATGAGAACAATAACATGGACAAACAATTTTTAGAAGAACAAAACATCAAAATTGTAAAAATTTAAAACTTTTATGTTACATAATGCTGAAGGGAAATGCACTGAAACACTAGATACACTGTTGATGGACATTTACATTGATGCACTTTGTACACTCTTCGGCAATATCCATAAAAATGTGTGCTCCGTATTTCCTTTGACCTAACTATTCTTTTTCTTATAACTCATCCTACAGAGATATTCACCAATTTTGCAAAATATGTGTATAAAGAGGTTCATTACAACATTCTTTGTAATAGCAAAAAAAAAAAAATAAAACAAACCATACAATAAAAACAAAAACCTTGTAAACAACTTCATCTGTAAAAAGAAACAGATTAAGTCTCTATGCAGTGATTAAAATAAATGAAGTGTGCCTATTTATAATGTGTGCTTAATGTCCTGGTGACACTGTTGTGTAAAAAAAAAAGATGAAATTACGTAACTTGGAACAGTTTGATCTCGTTTCTGCTTTTTTCTCTTAAAAATGTAAATTTTGTATGAGTTTATATAAGCAAGAAAAAGCTAAACAACACTTCTTTTAGCTCATACAACATTACTGATAAGTTATGTTTGGTACCATTCAGTTGCCTCCAATTTAGAACCTAAACTTCAAGGCCAACCAATAATTCCCATCCCCACTTACACAAGTCTAACTTATTCAGCTTTAAGAATACACTATTTTCTCTTAACTCATCCAAGTATTTTTCCTCGTTAATGTTTTCAGGGACAAATGAGAGCACAATACCCGCGAGCACATTGGATGAAATATTTATATCGGAAAGCATATGAGTGTTATAGATCAATGGATGTTATATAATGGAGAAGATGCCTAAACCACAGTCTATAAATAACTGCAGTTTTCAGTACACAGGCAAGTGAGGAAAAAGTAGAATCTATCCTTTCCATCAATATATTAATCTTGCTGAGTCTTTCCATACAGTTCAGTTAATTCTTAAAAATCAAGAATGTTCAAATGTGGAAGATTCCAAGAATGGAATTATTTTCAAGTAACATATGCTGGCTTACATATTTCTTTAGTCAAGAAAGAAAAAGGTATTTTTGAATTCGAAGGGATTACGGGTAATGCTGTAGGGAAGTCAGTCCATCCGGCGATGCCTTAGGTCACTTCAAATGAGAAGAGTGGAACAAAGGGGATTTGACTGGTCCTCGACATGATGTTGCTTATTATCATCTCTGCACTGTGTTTATGCCATTTTCCTATCTGATCTTCCCAGGCAGCATAAATTTGCCATAAATTTGTAGGTTCTATAATACACAGGTTCTGAAATTTGCCAATTTGCTGCCTACTGCTTTGGACGAATTACTTAACCCCTAAACTATAAAATATACCATAATCCTCTCATCTATAAAATGTACCATAAAGCCAATGTCCTAGGGTTGTTGAAAGGATTAAATGATATGAAGAATGCAAAGTGCTTAGCATGGTACCTCACACATAGTAAACACTTAGAAGATGCTGTTTTATATTCTTACTTTCTAATCATCAATTTGAAAATTGCCATCTAATGTCAAGTTTGTCTGATGTCTTTTTCTTTTATTTCTACACCTAGCACCTATATAAATTAATCTTGAAACATGACAATTCTACATCCCTTTGTGCTCTCAGGTATCTGTTGATCCTGCCAGTCTCCCATAACATGGTAAACAATTACAGGGTACAGGCTGTGCACCTCTTCTTTTTTTTATACCACCTCTAAACAGTATCTAGTACATGCACACACAACAAATGGCCAATGAATGGTGTTGCCTTAGCTCTCTGACAGCTAGAGAGATGCAGCACTCCCAGGTTGTAATATTTACTGCCCGCATCTTACAACTGAGTAACTAGTTAACCAACCATCCAAAGAAGAAAACAACACGCTGATCAGAAATTATGGTAACAGTTCCTGTGGGTCGATTTCAGAATTCACCTTCTCACTCAGTGTGTTTAGCTGCTTCTGTAGGAGAGACACAGTGGCTACATGTCATAATTCCCCTTCTGTATATGGGCTGCTGTACAAATAGATACAATCAATGAGGAAGAAGCTGCTTACTTTCTCAAGGTTGGTAAAAATCATACCAGAAGATGAGTCATCTTTGCTGGGAGATATACAACAAAACAATTATAGAGTGTTTTCAGGATATGAATATAATATTTACGTAGGACATTTCACCCAAGTATAACCACTTGCACATGTATATTGTACCATTAATATTAAAATGTTCATTTAGTATTTAATAATTAGCAGTAAGGTTATTGTTGTAATATTTCCCTATGAGGATCCTTCTCATATTTCTAGGGAAAAATGAATAAAGTATGTGTCTAGTTAAAAATTCTTCTCGCCTCACACATCAGACACCAGTTTGATTTCTCCTTTTAACTGCAGTGAGGTCACACTCCTGCATTTGTGACATAGCAGCGGGTTGTCATGGAGATGATAGGTTTATCAGCAACTCTGCTTTGCAGTGACTTCACAGCAAGGTTACCAAGAGCAGATGGGCTGTGAAGGAGACAAACCCTTCTGTCTAAACACAAATAGCATTGATAATTAATTAGCTGAAGCAGCAGGGGAAATTATGGAAATGTGTGAAAGGTAAAATAATTTCTATTTATTACAGATTTGATAGTTTTATTCCTTTTGCCAGAAAAAGATCACATCCCTCTCCACCTTGGAAAGGTTGTATGATATACTGACTATGGCACTAACTGGTTGGAGTATGCTGGTGTTAACTTTCTGGATGTTGATTTCTTGGTTAAGAAAGCAAAGTAGGTATAGTAAGTATTTTGAGCAGCTTTGAGTGAGATCCCAGCAGTCCTACTATTCTGGCATTCATTGTGATCCAGTTTCTCAAGCTGTAAGCTAAACTGCAGGTGTCATTCAGCTGAAGGGATTTAGAAGGCGTGGAGATACCTTCCAGTGTCCCTGAAATCACATCATGGTTCTATCTGGCACTGAAGAATTTTAACCACAGGATAATAGAGTTTTAGTTATAGAAATGACTTTGCAGGCTGTCCTTGTCCAGGGTCTTTGAACAACTAGGTTCTTGAGATGTTTTGAATAATCAGCTCATATTCATTCCAGATAAAACTGAAAGTTTAACACGATTTAGTTAAAATGTGGTTTAAAAAAAATTACTTTAAGTTCTGGGATACTCATGCAGAATGTGCAGGTTTGTTACATAGGTATACATGTGCCATGGTGGTTTGATGCACCCATCAACTCATCATCTACATTAGGCATTTCTTCTAATGCTATCCCTCCCATAGCCCCCTTACTCCACAACAGGCCCCAGTATGTGATGTTCCCCTCACTGTCTCCATGTGTTCTCACTGTTCAACTCCTATGTGGAAGTGAGAACATATAGCCTTTGGTTTTCTGTTCCTGTGTTAGTTTGCTGAGAATGATGGTTTCCAGCTTCATCCATGACTCTGTAAAGGACATGAACTCATTCTTTTCATGGCTGCATAGTATTCCATGGTGTAAATGTGCCACATTTTCTTTATCCAGTCTATCATTGATGGGCATTTGGGTTGGTTCCAAGTCTTTGCTATTGTGAATAGTGCTGCAATAAACATACATGTGCATGTGTCTTTATAGTAGAATGATTTATAATTTTTGGGATATAGACCCGGTAATGGGATTGCTGAGTCAAACGGTATTTCTGGTTCCAGATCCTTGAGGAATTACCACTGTCTTCCACAATGGTTGAACTAATTTACACTCCCACCAACAGTGTAAAAGCATTCCTGTTCCTCCACATCCTCTCCAGCATCTGTTGTTTCCTGACTCTTAATGATTGCCATTCTAACTGGTGTGAGATGACATCTCACTGTGGTTTTGATTTGCATTTCTCTAATGACTAGTGATGATGAGCTTTTTTTTCATATGTTTGTTGGCTGCTTAAATGTCTTCTTTTGAGAAGTGTCTGTTCATATCCCTCGCCCACTTTTTGATTTTTTTTTTCTTGTAAATTTGTTGAAGTTTCTTGTAGATTATGAATATTAGCCCTTTGTCAGATGGATAGATTGTAAAAATTTTCTCCCATTCTGTAGGCTGCCTGTTTAGTCTGATGATAGTTGATTTTGCTGTGCAGAAGCTCTTTAGTTTAATTACATCCCATGTGTCTATTTTGGCTTTTGTTGCCATTGCTTTTGTTGTGTTAGTCATGAAGTCTCTGCCCATGCCTATGTCCTGAATGGTATTGCCTAGGTTTACTTCTAGGATTTTCATGGTTTTAGGTCTTACTGTTAAGTCTGTAATCCATCTTGAGTTAATTTTTGTATAAGTTGTAAGAAAGAGATCCAGTTTCAGTTTTCTACATATGACTAGTCAGTTTCTGCAGCATCAATTACTGAATAGGAGATCTTTCCTCTTTGCTTGTTTGTGTCAGGTTTGTCAAAGATCTGAATGGTTGTAGATGTGTGGTGTTATTTCTGAGGCCTCTATTCTGTTCCATTGGTCTATATATCTGTTTTGGTACCAGTACCATGCTGTTTTGGTTACTGTAGCCTTGTAGTATAGTTTGAAGTCAGGTAGCATGATGCCTTCAGCTTTATTCTTTTGGCTTAGGACTGTCTTGGCTTTACAGGCTCTTTTTAGGTTCCATATGAAATTTAAAGTAGTTTGTTCTAATTCTGTGAAGAAAGTCAATGGTAGCTTGACGAGGACAGCACTGAATCTATAAATAACTTTGGGAACTATGGCCAGTTTCACGATATTAATTCTTCCTATCCATGAGCATGAAATATTTTTCCATTTGTTTGTGTCCTCTTTTACTTCCTTGAACAGTGGTTTGTAGTTCTCCTTGAAAAGGTCCTTCACATCCCTTGTAAGCTGGATTCCTAGGTATTCTCTTTGTAGCAATTGTGAATGGGAGTTCACTCATGATTTGGCTCTCTGTTTGTCTGTTATTGGTGTATAGGAATGCTTGTGATTTTTGCACATTGATTTTGTATCCTGAGACTTTGCTGTAGTTGCTTATCAGCTTAAGAGATTTTGGGCTGGGACAACAGGGTTTCCTAAATATAAAATCATATCATCTGCAAACTGAGACAATTTGACTTCCTCTCTTCCTAATTGAATACCCTATATTTCTTTCTCTTGCCTGATCGCCCTGGCCAGAACTTCCAATACTATGTTGAATAGAAGTGGTGAGAGAGGGCATCCTTGTCTTGTGCCAGTTTGCAAAGGGAATGCTTCCAGCTTTTGCCCATTCAGTATGATATCGGCTGTGGGTTTGTCATAAATAGGTCTTATTATTTTGAGATACATTCCATCAATACCTAGTTTAATGAGAATTTTTAGCATGAAGCAGTGTTGAATTTCATCGGAGGCCTTTTCTGCATCTACTTAGATAATCATGTGGTTTTTGTCATTGCTTCCGTTTATGTGATAGATGATGTTTATTGATTTGTATATGTTGAACCAGCCTTGCATCCCAGGGAGGAAGCCAAGTTGATTATGGTGGATAAGCTTTTTGATGTGCTGTTGGATTCAGTTTGCCAGGATTTTATTGAGAATTTTTTCATCGATGTTCATCAGGGCTATTGCTCTGGATTTTTCTTTTTTTGTTGTGTCTCTGCCAGGTTTTGGTATCAGCATGATGCTGGCCTCATAAAATACGTTAGGGAAGAGTCCTTCTTTTTCTATTGTTTTGAATAGTTTCAGAAGGAATGCTACCAGTCCCTCTTTGTACCTCTGGTAGAATTCGGCTGTGAATTTGTCTGGTCCTGGGCTGTTTTTGGCTGCTAGGCTGTTAATTACTGCCTCAATTTCAGAACTTGTTATTAGGATCACAATAACAAGGGATCATCCCTAATCAGGGATTTGACTTCTTCCTGGTTTAGTCTTGGTAGGGTGTATGTTTCCAGGAATTTATCCATTTCTTCTAGATTTTCTAGTTTATTTGCATATAAGTATTTATAGTATTTTGTGATGGTAGTTTGTATTTCTGTGTGATCAGTGATGACATCGCCTTTATCAATTTTTATTTTATTTTTTTTTTTGGGGACAGAGTCTCGCTCTTTTGCCCAGGCTGCAGTGTAGTGGCAGAATCTCTGCTCACTGCAAGCTCCGCTTGCTGGGTTCATGCCATTCTCCTGTCTCAGCCTCCTGAGTAGCTGGGACTATAGGCACTTGCCACCACACCTGGCTAATTTTTTTTTTTTTTTTTTTTTTTTTTTTTTTTTTTTTTGTAGAGATGGGGTTTCACCGTGTTAGCCAGGATGGTCTCGATCTCCTGACCTCATGATCCACCTGACTCAGCCTCCCAAAGTGCTGGGATTACAGGCATGAGCCACTGCACTCAGCCTATCATATTTTATTGTGTCTATTCGATTCTTCTCTTTTTTCTTCTTTATTAGTCTGTCTAGTGGTCTATGTTGTTGATCTTTAAAAAAAAAAAATCTCTTGGATTCATTGATTTTTTGAAGGTTTTTTTCATGGCTCTATCTCCTTTAGTTCTGCTGTGATCTTAGTTATTTCTTGTCTTCTACTAGCTTTTGAATTTGTTTGCTTTTGCTTCCTTCTTTTTTTTTTTTTTTTTTTTTTTTTTTTTTTTTGAGATGGAGTTTTGCTCTTGCTGCCCAGGCTGGAGTGCAGTGTCATGATCTCAGCTCACCACAACCTCCACCTCCCAGGTTCAAGCGATTATCCTGTCTCAGCCTCCTGAGTAGCTGGGATTATGGACATGCTCCACCATGCCTAGCTAATTTTGTGTTTTTAGTAGAGATGGGGTTTCTCCATGTTGGTCAGGCTGGTCTCAAAGTCACAACTTGAGATGATCCATCTGCCTTGGCTTCCCAAAGTGCTGGGATTACAGGCGTGAGCCACCATGCCCAGCCTCTCTAGTTCTTTCAATTGTGATGTTAGGGTGCCAACTTTAGATCTTTCTTGCTCTCTGCTGTGGGCATTTAATGCTATAAATTTCCTCCTAAATACTGCTTTAGCTGTGTCTCAGAGATTCTGGTATATTGTGTCTTTGTTCTAATTGGTTTTAAAGAACTTATTTATTTCTGCCTTAATTTAATTACTTACCCAGTAGTCACTCAGGAGCAGGTTGTTCAGTTTTCATGTAGTTGTGTGGTTCTGAGTGAGTTTCTTAATTCTGAGTTCTAATTTGATTGCACTGTGGTCTGAGACACTGTTTGTTATGATTTCCATTGTTTTGCATTTGCTGAGGAGTGTTTTACTTCCAATTATGTGGTCAATTTTAGAATAAGGGCTGTGTGGTGCTGAGAAGAATGTATGTTCTGTTGATCTGGGGTGGAGAATTCTGTAGACATCTATTAGGTCTGTTTGCTCCAGAGCTGAATTTAAGTCCCGAATATCCTTGTTACTTTTCTGACTCATTGATCTGTCTAATATTGACACTGGGGTGTTAAAATCTCCCACTATTATTGTGTTGGAGTCTAAGTCTCTTTATATGTCTCTAATAACTGGTTTTATGACTCAGGGTACTCCTGTATTGGGTGCATATATATTTAGGAATTTAGGATAGTTAGCTCTTCGTTTTGCATTGATCTCTCTACCATTATGTAATGCCCTTCTTTTTTTTTTTTTTTTAATCTTTGTTGGCTTAAAGTCTGTTTTATCAGAGACCTGGATTGCAACCCCTGCTTTTTTTTGCTTTCCATTTGCTTAGTAAATATTTATCCATCCCTTTATTTTGAGCCGATGTGAGTCTTTGCATGTGAAATGGGTCTCCTGAATACAGCACACCAGTGGGTTTTGACTCTATTCCATTTGCCAATGTGTGTCTTTTAATTGTGGCATTTAGCCCATTTACATTTAAGGTTAATATTGTTATGTGTGAATTTGATCCTGTCATTATGATGCTAGCTGGTTATTTAGTTAGTTAGTTAGACATTAGTTATGTTAGTTGATGCAGTTTCTTCATAATTTCGATGGTCTTTACAATTTGGTATGTTTTTGCAGTGGCGGGTAGTGGTTTTTCCTTTCCATGTGTAGTGCTTCCTTCAGGAGCTCTTGTAAGACAGGCCTGGTGGTGACAAAATCTCTCAGTGTTTGCTTGTCTGTAAAGGATTTTATTTCTCCTTCACTTATTAAGAGTTGTTTGGCTGGATACAAAATTCTGAGTTAAAAAATCTTTGCTTTAAGAATGCTGAATAATGGGCCCCACTGTCTTCTGGCTCGTAGGGTTTCTGCTGAGAGATCTGCTGTTAGACTAACGGGCTTCCCTTTGTGGGTAACCCGACCTTTCTCTCTGGCTGCCCTTAACATTTTTTCCTTCATTTCAACCTTGATGAATCTGACAATTATGTGGCTTGGGGTTGCTCTTCTTGAGGAGTATCTTTATGGTGTTCTCTTTATTTTATGAATTTGAATGTTGGCCTGTCTTGCTAGGTTGGGGAATTTCTCCTGGATAATATCCTGAAGAGCATTTTCCAGCTTGGTTCGGTTCTCCCCATCACTTTCAGGTTCACCAATCAAACGTAGGTTTGGTCTTTTCACATAGTCCCACATTTCTTGGAGGCTTTGTTCATTCCTTTTCATTCTTTTTTCTCTAATCATTTCACCATGCTTTATTTCATTAAGTTGACCATCAATCTCTGACATCCTTTCTTCTGCTTCATTGATTCGGCTATTGATACTTGTGTATGCTTCATGAAGTTCTCGTGCTGTGTTTTTCAGCTCCATCAGGTCATTATGTTCTTCTCTAAACTGGTTATTCTAGTTAGCAATTCCTCTACCCTTGCAACAGGTTAGAACATGTTCCTTTAGCTCAGCAGAGTTTGTTATTACCCACCTTCTGAGTCCTAGTTCTGTCAATTCATCAAATTCCTTCTCTGTCCATTTTTTTTCCCCCTTGCTTGCAAGGAGTTGTTATCCTTTGGAGAAGAGGCATTCTGGTTTTTGGAATTTTCAGCCTTTTTGCACCGGTTTTTCCTCATCTTCGTGGACTTACCTACCTTTGGTCTTTGATGTTGGCAACCTTCAGATGAAATTTCTGTGTGCACATCCTTTTTGTTGATATTGATGCTATTCCTTTCTGTTTGTTAGTTTTCCTTCTAACAGTCAGGCTCCGCAGGTCTGCTGGAGTTTGCTGGAGGTCCACTGCAGATCCTGTTTGCCTGGGTATCACCAGCAGAGACCGCAGAACAGCAAAAATTGCTGCCTGTTCCTTCCTCTGGAAGCTTTGTCACACAGGGGCATGCACCAGATGCCAGCCAAAGCTCTCTTGTATGAGGTGTCTGTCAAAACCTGCTGGGAGGTGTCTCCCTATCAGAAGGCATGGGGGTCTGGGACCCACTTGAGGAGGCAGTTTGTCCCTTAGCAGAGCTCGAGCACAGTGCTGGGAGATCAGCGGCTCTCTTCAGAGCCGGCAGGCAGGAAAGTTTAAGTCTACTGAAGCTGTGCCCACAGCTGCCCCCTTCTCCCAGGTGCTCTGTCCCAGGGAGATGAGAGTTTTATCTGTAAGCCCCTGACTGGGGCTGCTGCCTTCCTTTCAGAGATACCCTGCTCAGAGAGGAGGACTCTAGAGAGGCAGTCTGGCTATAGCAGCTTTTGCCAAGCTGGGGTGGGCTCTGTCCAGTCTGAACTTCCCAGTGGCTTTGTTTAGCCTGTGAGGGGAAAACCACCTCAGTAATGGTGGATGCCCCTCCCCCAACTAAGCTTGAGCATCCCAGGTCGACTTCAGATTGCTGTACTGGCAGTGAGAATTTCAAGCCAGTGGATCTTAGCTTGCTGGGCTCTGTTGGGGTGGGATCTGTTGAGGTAGACCACTTGGCGCCCTGTCTTCAGCCCCCTTTCCAGGGTAGTGAACAGTTCTATCTCACCAACATTCCAGGTACCACTGGTATATAAAGAAAGCTCCTGCAGTTAGCTCAGTGTCCGCCTAACCAGCTGCCAAGTTTTGTGCTTGAAACCCAGGGCCTTGGTGGTGTAGGCACTGAAGGGAATCTCCTGGTCTGCAGGTGGCAAAGACCACGGGAAAAGTGTAGTATCTGGGCCAAAGTGCACTATTCCTCAAGGCGCAGTCCCTGAAGGCTTCCCTTGGCTAGGGGAGGGAGTTCCCAAACCCCTTATGTTTCCCAGGTGAGGTGATGCCTCACCTTGCTTTGACTCGCCCTCCATGGGCTGTACCCAGTGTCTAACCAGCCTCAATGAGATGAGTCAGGTATCTGAGTTGGAAATGCAGAAATCACCCGGCTTCTGAGTTTATCTCACTGGAAGCTACAGATCAGAGCTGTTCCTATTTGGCCATCTTAAAATGTGATCTTCTTTACTTCATATTAGAATGTTAACTCAATGTGGTAACACTTATTATTATAAACATCGGAAGCACTAATCGACTGTGCTATGTGTTGGAACAGCTAAAATGGGAGAACAATTTAATTATTACTTGCTTAATGTAGTATGGTGGGTATGAAAATATTCTCAAACATATGCTCTTGAAAAAAATTAAAAAAAAATAGATACCTGGTAATGAAAAGGTTGGGAATCCATAATCTAGTCCAAAACTTTACATAAATGAAATGATAATGATGATTAACATTTAATAAGTGCTTATTGTGTTCCAGGCACTGAGCTAATATCATTTTACTCCACCTCTTACCCCCGTAAAAACTTGGAGGACAGGTTTATTAATTTCTTCACTCTACAGATGAAAAGGACTCAGTAAGGCTTAGAAAATTTAAAAGTCTTGCACAGCTAATATTTGTCATGAAGAGGTTATGTGACTTTTGTAGATGCCATGACAATCTAAATTATTCTAATTTTTGAACTGATTGATGTGTATTACCACCATTTTATGCTTTTTGCTACTTTGTTTTAGATCAGTCCTGTTAAGGAGAAATGAGTATATTATTCATCCCTTTCTTTCTTTCATATATAGTACCCACTTGCTAGGTAAAATCTCTGATGAAAGCACATTTTTCCTTTGTAATAAAGACAGCAGGACATAGCTTTCCTGATACGATACCTGATCTCCTTTCTCCACCTCATCTGAAACACATCCTCTGTCTCTGCCTTCTTGGTAGAAAGCACTAAGGGGGAGATGATGTATAATTACTTGTCTGGTAGGGTTTTAAATTATGTGAACAACTGTCTATCTACAAAAAAAGTGTAGCTATCCATTCTTTCCTCAGTCAGTATATGATAAGAACTTTGGGAAGTGAAAAGAACTTTGAGGTAGTTTGAAATGAATGACTTAGAGATTCAATGATTTATGTCCACTATCTGATTTTCTTTGAGGAAATGACTGATTTCCCAAGCCTGCAAACAAAGAACATGAAACAAACAACAAATTTCAAATATGAAGCTAAAAACACTCCAGAATCAGAAAGGATATGTTCAGTCTGAGCCAACCGTCACATCTTTAACCCTTCCATCTGTTGATGTACATTAGAAAAAGGAAGAGAGAAAAAAAAAATACATCCAGCCTGTTAGCAGAGTAATTTAATTTTCATGTTATTTGTGAGCTGGTGAGGCATGCTTACCTCTCTCTGTGTGTAAGCATTGAGGCTGGCAATTAACCCTGTTCCCTTTAGCAATCAAATTTGTTTGGGGGCTTCACTCAAAGCCATCTCAGACTGAGCACTATGCTAATGACCTATACTGGGCTTGACTACTGTGGAAGTGCAAACGATGGCAGGCAGGATGGTGCGGGCTTTTCTTTCCAAAACACCTTTATGTATATAACTCATTAGACCAAACAGAAAAACACAGTGGTTGGAGATATTATTAAAATGGTATTTTAAAAGTTTCATCTCTGTTTTCTTTTCATTCCAGCTTTATTGAGGCATAACCAAAATAATCTTTGTGATATTTCATGTGTTCTTTATTATCTTTCTCTATGTTTCTGTTTTCCCATATCTCTTTGTGTCTCATTCTAGAAGATTATTTCGGTTATAAAGAAAAACACCTGAATCTTAATTCAAGATGTAAACCCAGATTTGGGAGAGGGAGGATTCTAGAATGTCTCCTCAGAGGCCCTTTTCTCAGCTGTTGAGGATCGGTTTTTAATGTTATAAGAAAAGCATACCCCTGAGATGTTTGACCAATATGGCTATCAGGTATATGAGTTTAGAGAACCTCATGTTTTTCATGGGTGTCCAATCTTTTGGCTTCCCTGGGCCACAATAGAAGAAGAACAGTTGTCTTGGGCCACACATAAAAGACACTAATGATAGCTGATGAACAAAAACAAAACAAAACAAAAAACTAAACAAAACAAAATCCCATAATATTTTAAGGAAGTTTACAAATTTGCATTGGACCGCATTCAAAGCTGTCCAGGACTGCATGCAGCACACGGGCAACGGGAAGGACACAGTTATTTTAGAGCTTTAATCCATTTTCACCCACAGTTTTGATTACTGGACTGGTAAGATTCTGAATTACTCTCTGCCTCTGTCCACCCCAAATCAGCACAGCTGTGAGGCGTGTAAAGTCTTTCTACTTCAGATTTGGTCTACTCACCAGCAGCATCTCCATCACCTAAGCGTTTTGCAAAATGTTCAACATTTGAACATCTACCCAAGACATACCGAATTAGAACCTGGATTTTAACAAGATCCCCAGTGACTCATATACAAATGAAAGACTGAGAAGCACAGGCCTAGAAGACGTCTCCTCCCATTGACAAAGGGTAAAGAAAGGAGGTGTCTCAGAACTTGGAGTAAAAAAACTCTCCTGTGGTGATAGAGAGAAAAAGTGTGGTGGGCAAAGAGGGGAGCCTGTGTATATATGTGTGTGTATGTGTGAGAGAGAGATAGAGAGATAGATGAAATGAGGTAACAAGATTCACCCGCACAATGAGTCCTGCCTAAAAGTTTTCAGCACATTCTGCATCTCAGCTGCTAGGACTTACTCTTAGTTGACTACTAGGCATATTTACTTTCTATATCCTGCCTGAGATGTTCACAAAATGTCCTAAGTAGCAGGAAAATAACCTGAATTTTTGTTCTTTATCCAAGCACTAGGTTTGACAGAGGTAGTCTGCCTGACGTTGCCATCACTGGCCAAGAGTAAGGAAGCTCACTAAAAGTTCTCATGATTATTTGAAGCATGATTTCAGCCATGCTATTCTACCAAAAGTAGCACAGATCTCTCTCGATCATTTGGCATTCTTCACATTACATCATCACACATAAAACTGTTGATTCTCAGGTTAGAAGGAATCATTTTAAAAAGTACAATTTCTTACCTGATACTGGAATCCCTGTCATAATATAGCTAGTCATTGCCAAACTACACTTGGAAAAAATAAATGAAAGAAAACTCAAAACTCAAAATTCATGCTCATATGCTATTGAACATTTAGTGACATTGTAGCTACCTTATTAGAGAAGGCAGCATTCCACTGATAACATATATCACCCTCCTTTAAGTATGGCATGCTCCTCTTGAAAACAGTTAAATTTCAGAACAACAGTGCAGGAAGGAAAAAAGTCCCTTCACAAACAAATCCTTTTGCATAAATGAAAGAATATACAGTACTCATAAAAATGATCATTAGAGCCTAGCATGAGAAAGATACTCTCATAATAACAGTAATACTAATAGCAATAAAAATACCCTCTGAGATTTACTGATCAGAGAAAATATTTGCTATTATTATTATTATTATTATATTACTGCTAATAATAATAATGGGTTACTTGCTAAGATATTGGGCCTTTGCTGTAACTAAGTAAGCATACTTAGAAAGTGCTCCCCTGGAGACATTTCTTCAATTAATAAAGAAGACTGACAGATCTTCTCAAAGCCTATTGCCAGGTACAAATTGATTGCCTCCCTGTAATAACTGTTTAATTTGCTTTCCAGTACTAATCATGTTGCGCAAATTATTGGCCTCTGCCATTTGGTGACAAGGCAGATGGTATTTGGATGGGCCCAGTTGAGCTGCTCACCAGCCCCACCTCCCACCCTTGGCCTTTTCCTTTCTCCCTTCCCCCACCCTGTCCCTTTCCCCTGCTCGTAACCCAGGCACAGATCTGGGGCTACGTGTTCCTCTAAGAAGATGTTGAATAGCACATTGGCAATGAATGAGTAAATTGGTCAGACCTCTAGAGCAGCAGCTAAGGGAAGAGGCATCCCTTTGCCATGTACCATGATCTCTCCCCTTGCTTAAAGAAAAGCTGTAAGTTTACAGTATGAATTAGTATGGCCCCATCACAGACACAGATTTAGAGTCATAGAAGGCCAAAGTGGGTAACTTGGTGATTAAAAAAAAAGTCAATGTCCCAAAAGAAGTGGAAATTGTACCAGGGTGCTGGAGAGGGAGGGGAATTGGCAGTAAATATGATGAAAGCACATGATGGAAAAGAACATTGATATATCATTAGGCATATCAGGGAACTCTAGAACACAGTCACCTTTGACGACTGAAGTATAGTTTCCCCAACCCTACCTTGTTACCCATAGCTCCTCTGACTTGTTTGGGGGTATGCTTAGTTTTGTCTTCTTGCATAGCTTTCGTATTTCTGCTTCACTGGATGAAAGGCCCACAAAGAATCAGGCATATTCAGAGGCATGCATTGTAGTTATGACCACTTATGTTAAAGTTCCCAAATGTACATTCACACCTCTGCATGTCTAGACATACTATTCTGCCATCTTGGTGGAATGTCCTTCACATTCTGAATTATCAAGACTCATTTCAAAGATCCCAGTTCTTACCTGAAGCTTTCTCTTCCTGTGCCCTCCTAAGGCAGTGCTTTTTTCACATTCACTTGTTGCTTAGCTAAGTAAGAGCAGACCTTTCAGTCCTACATACAACACCCTCCACGCTATAACCTAAACGTAGTTTTCTGTTCCATCTTCTACTACCTCTCCAGACCTACGGTATGGCCATATTTTACTGGACCACATACTTCCCTTCTGTCTGTGCCTTGTCTTTGTACTTTCTTCTGTCAGAAATTTTCTTACAGAGTTCAGTAATCAAATATTATATTTGTTAAACATAATCAGTAGAACCATTTCCTTCTTGAAAATGCTATCGGATGTGATATATATCTATTAAAACATATATCACTTATATCATCTACATATATATCTAATTCTTTGGAGACATTAAAAATTACTTGATGGAAGATACTTGAAGACTTTCTGATAATGCCCCACAGAACTTTATTTCTCCTCATGGAACTCATAGTTTGCTTCATGTGATGAACACCATTTCCAAGGACACTTTTTAAAAAGAGGTTTACGTAGAAAACGTCGTAGCAATGTGAAATGTGAAAATCTTTTTTAGCTTTAACTTTAAACAAAGTTAGTTTCCACTACAAGGAGTTTAAAATTTATTTCCAATTTCCAAGAAATACATGACTGCTGATTTTATCAGTGAGAAATAAGCCAGCAAGGAGACCACACATACAGTACAAAATGCTCACTTTAGGAGCACAGAGAGGTGTCATGCCATTCAATCATTTCTGAAACTGGTAAAGTGGACATTACTGAAGAAATATAAGGCCTGAAGAAGAGTTTTGTTAAGAGAGATTTGGATCTTAAAGATCGTAGTGTGAGAAGCACTTCTGAACCACAGCTCAATACCAAGCTAATACTGATTACCTAAATGAGATACATTGAAAATGTAATGTTTGCAAAACTGAAGAGTACATACTTTATTTATTTGTTTTTTGAGATGGAGTTTTTTGCTCTGTCATGTAGGCTGGCTGGCAGTGGCACCATCATGGCTCACTGCAACCTCCACCTCCTGGGTTCATGCAATTACCCTGCCTTAGTCTCCATAATAGCTGGGATTACAGAGGCGCCAAGAACAATGCCCAGCTAATTTTTGCATTTTTAGTAAAAATGAGGATTTCACCACGTTGTTTGGGCTGGTCTGAAACTCCCGACCTCAAGTGATCTGCCCACCTTGGTCTCCCAAAGTGCTGGGATTATAGACATGAGCCACAGTGCCTGTCCTAAAGAGTACATACTTTAGGATGCTTAGTTACTAAAACACAATTTTTCTTTAAAGTATATGCTTGGAAAGCCAAATACCACAATACCATATGTTCTCACTTATTAGTAGTAGCTAAACAATGGACATACAAAGTGGAATAATAGACATTGGAGACTACAAAATGTGGGAGGGACGTGAAGGTTAAAAGATGACTTATTGGGTAAAATGTTCACTATTCCGAAGTTCCAATGACAGATATACTACAAGCCCAAACTTCACCACTATGGAATATATGCATGTAAGAAATCTGCAGTTGCACTCCCTAAATATATATTTTTAATAAAACATAATCAACAATTAAAATAAATTTAGTTTGAATTAAAAAACAAAGAAACAAACAAAAAACAAACAAACAAACAAAAAACACAAGGGTCTGCTGAGTACCTGACATTGATATTGGGAGCAAGCAATTTTGGAGGTGGGATCTCCTCTCAGGGGAAAAGAAGAAAATAAGAAAAAATATAAAAAAGAAGAAAAAAATATTATAGAACCCTGAAAAAAATAACCAACCAACCAACAAACAGACAGAAATCAAAACCAAGAAAACCTAACCATATGATGACTACACAGAAGATGGGCAAAAGGTGTTCCCATTCCCAATGGCAGAAAATTCTATTCTCACTGCCACCATCCCAGTTTAAACTATCTTTTCTTGCCAGGGTCAATGCAGTCATCTACTAACATGTTTCCCCAAACCCTGCCTGGCTCTCTGTAAGTACATACTTCATATAGCCAGAACATTTTTCTGAATGAAAACCCAGCTTATGTCATCACCATCCCCTATATCCTATCCCATTCCTTCCGTCTCCTAGCTTATCCATTCGCTCCCTGAAGACTTGTTCAGCTTTTATAGGCACTATAGGTACAGAAATAAAGCAGGATGAGTTGCCCTAACCCCCATCTCAACTCCAGTAGCTTATATATTAGGGATCAAGTCCAAATTCCTCGATATGACATACCAGGCTCAGGCAATCTAGAAATGCTTCTCTCTCCAACCTCCTGCACACTTCCCCTTGGCTTCTCCACTCCATTCTTTCTTTTACCAATATACTCATACTTACTTTTGTTTCTCTATTAGTACTATCCACATTCTCTTTTGACTCCCATTTTTCTCATAAGAGGCTTTTTGTGCTAAAATACCTTTCCTCATCCATCTTAGCCTACATTCCCATGGCTAACTACTACTTCTTTCCTGTATTCCTTTTATCACTCTGTTTTCTTTGTGTGTGTCTGCTTCCGCCAGCAGACTGTTAACTCCCTCAGATACATTTAGTGTTATTCACTGGTAGGTAACTCATTACTCAATACAGTACCTGATTTATGATGGTGATCAATAATCATCAATTGGGTGAACCAATTAAACTTTGACTTTCTGTGGTTGGTTTCTAGTATACTAAGGGGAGTAGTTTCTGTATTGTGCCTAAGGTCAGGGACTTTGTTTGGTTCTTACCTCTTCCAACTGGTTGAATACCAGGTACTCAAGAAATATTTATTGAATGAATAAAGGAAAGGATGAATTCAACCAAACCAAAACAAACCAAAACAAAGAAACCCAATATTAAAACTATGTCCAGGTCAGGCTACAGTGGCTCACACCTATAATCTCAACACTTAGCGAGGCTAAAATGGAAGGACTGCTTGAGGTCAGGAGTTTGAGACCAGCCTGGGCAACATAGCAAACCCATCTTGCTATTGAGAGAGAGAGAGAGAGAGAGAGAGAGAGAGAGAGAGAGAGAGAGAGAGAGAAAGAAAGAAAGAAAGAAAGAAAGAAAGAAAGAAAGAAAGAAAGAAAGAAAGAAAGAAAGAAAGAAGGGGGGGAGGGAGGGAGGGAGGGAGGGAAGGAAGGAGGGAAGGAAGGGAGAGAGAAAGAGAGAGAGAGAGAAAGAGAGAAAGAGAGAAAGAAAAAGAAAAAGAAATAAAGAAAGAAAGAAAGAAAGAAAGAAAGAAAGAGAGAGAAAGAAAGAAAATGTCTGCACAAATACAACTGTGATCAGAACTGAAACTGGACATCAAGCATTATTTTGACCAAATAGAAATCTGGAACTTTCTCATAAGAACTTTCTAATGGCATAGTTATCTTAGGAAAAAAACAAAGATAATTTTTCTAGCCCCTTTCTGTATACTCCAAGTTCCCTTCTCTTCTCATGGCATAGTAAAGGCACTAGAGTTGAAATTGTGAGAACCTTTTCACTTTGACACCTGAATTATAAAATGTCACATCCACCTGCCTCTGCCAGACACAGGCAACATTAATATTAATGTTTAAAAGGATCTTCAGAATATCAGTGGGATGATTTAAAGAGAAGAATAATCAAGGACTGCATCTTAGTAAATAAATCCAAGGTCCAATTTGTTTAGTCTTTCACCCGCATTTTTTAAGGAAAATTAATATTCTTTTTAAAAAGCAAATCAATAAAGACTCTGAACTGCTGACTTAGTATGTGATCTTTGTGACCTACTCCCTGTTCATATGCCCCCCGCCTTTTGAAATTCCTAATAAAAACTTGCAGGTTTTGCAGCTCAGGGGCATCATGGTCCTACTGATATGTGATGTCGCCCCCAGAGCCCCAGCTGTAAAATTCCTCTCTTTGTACTCTTTCTGTTTATTTCTCAGACCAGCAGACACTTAGGGAAAATAGAAAGAACCTACATTGAAATATTGGGAGTGGGTTCCCCCGATAGTTGATATGCATCAGAATAGAGACACTTGAAAGCATAAAACATATACAGCCAATAAAATAATAACACAATAAAGAAAACAAAGTATCTAGGTAAACATTAACACAATGACTGTAATGGTGCCTCACATCTCAATATTAATATTGAACACAAATGGCCTAAATGCTCCACGTAAAAGATACAGATTGGAAGAGTGGATGAAAAATTAGAAGCCAATTATCTTCTGTCTTCAAGAGATTCACTCAACATGTAAGGATTCATATAAACTCAATGTAGAAGCAAGGAATATCTTGGAAACAAAATGAGCAGAGTAGCTATTCTTATATCATATAAAACAGACCTGAAATCAACGACAGTACAAATAATAATAATACAAGGAATGTCATTATATAATGAGAAAAGGATCAATCCAACAAGAATATGTTTCAATCCAAAATTTACATTCACCTAACACTGGAGCTCCCAGATTTATAAAGTAAGTACTACTAGACCTAAGAAATGAGAATGCAACACAATAATAGTGGGGGACTTCAACACTCCACTGAAAGCATTAGACAGATCATCTAGAATGTCAACAAAGAAACAATGGACTTTATACTACACTCTAGAACAAATACACCTAACAGATATTTACAAAATATTCTACCAAAGAACTGCAGAATATACATTATTCTAATCAGCACATAGAACATTCTTCAGGATAGACCATAGGATAGGCCAAAAAAGAAATCTTAATAAATGTTAAAAAAATTATCAAAATCATATCAAGTATCTGCTTATACCACAATGAGAAAAAAGTAGAAATCAACTCAAAAAGGAACTCTCAAACCTATACAAATAAATGGAAATTAAATAATTGGCTTCTGGATGATTTGAGGTTTAACAATGTCATTGAGATGAAAATTTAAAAAAGATTGACAATAGTGACACAAGTTATCAAAACCTCTGGGATACAGCAAAAGCAGTGCTAAGAGGACAGTTTATAGCACTAAATGCCTACATAAAAAAGTCTGAAAGATTAAACATTGGCAACCTAATGTTACATCTCATGAAACTAGAGGAACAAACTAAACCAAAGCTAGCAGAAGAAAATAACAAAGATCAGAAGAGAGCTAAATGAAATTGGAACAAAAATACAAAAAACAGTGAAACAAAAAGTTGATTATTTGAAAAGATAAACAAAATGGATAGACCATTAGCTAGCTTAACAAAGAAGAGAGAAGATTCAAATAAACTCAATTAGAAATGAAGCTGAAGACATTACAACCAATACCACAAAAATGAAAAGATTAATCAAGACTATTATGAACACCTCTATGCACACAAACTAGAAAACTTAGAGGAAATGGATAAATTCCTGGAAATATAAAACCCTACTAGATTAAATCAGGAAGAAATAGAAACCCTAACAGACCAATAACAAGCAGTAAGATCAAGTCAGTAATTAAAAAAAAATGCCAACCAAAAAATGCCGATGGCCAGATGAATTCACAGCTGAATTCTACCAGACATTCAAAGAAGAATTTTTACCAATATTACTGAAACTATTCCAGAAGATTGAGAAAGACAGAATCATCCCTATTTCATTTTTAGGAAGCCATTATTACCCTGACACCACAATCAGGGAAGGGCTTAACAAAAAAAGAAAACTATAGGCCAATATCCCTAATAAACATAGACGCAAAAATCTTCGACAAAATACTAGCTGATCCAATCAAACAGCACCTCAAAAAGATAATCCTTTATGATTAATTAAATTTCATTTCAGAAATGAAGGGATAGTTTAACATATGCAAGTCAATAAATGTGTCCATGATACATGACATAAACAGAATTAAAAACAAAAACCATATGATCATCTCAATAGACACAAAAAGGCATTTAATAAAATCCAGAATCCTTTCATAACAAAAATTCTCGATAAACTAGGAATACAAGAGACTTAAAATAATAAAAGCCATATATGACAAACTCACAGATAAAATCACACTGAATGGAAAGGCTGAAAGCATTAACCCTGAGAACTGAAACAAGACAAAGATGCCCACTTTCATCATTTCTATTCAGCATAGTGCTGTAAATTCCAGCCAGGACAATCAGGAAAGAGAAGGAAATAAAGGGCTTCCAAATTGGAAAGGAGAAACTCAACTAACAATCACTACTCACCAATTATATGATTGTACACCTGGAAATCCCTAAAGAGTACTCCAAAAGACCCCTAGGTTTGATAAACAAGTTCTGTAAAGTCTCGGGTTACAACATCAATGTGTCACTAGCACTGCTAGTCACCAACAATGAACAAGCTGAGAATCAAATCAAGAACTCAATCCCTTTTACAACAGCTGCAAAAAAGTAAATAAAATAACTAGGAATATACTTAAACAAGGAGATGAAAAAGCTCTACAAAGAAAAACACAAAAGACTACTAAAAACTTAATTTGTGCAACAGCAATAGAAAAAAGAAAACACTACTAAAATAAATTGAACAAGACACAAACAAATGAAACACACCCCATGTTTATGAATTGAAAGAATATCATGAAAATGACTTTGATGCCCAAAGCAATTTACAAATTCAATGCAACTCCTATCAAAATACCAACATCATTTTACACAGAAACAGAAAATAAGGCAATCCTAAAATTCATATGGAACCAAAAAAGAGCCCCAAATAGCCAAATCAATCTAAGCAAAAAGAATAAATTTGGAGGCATCACATTACCTGGACTTCAAATTATACTACAAGGCTATAGCTACTAGAACAGCATGGTACTCGTATAAAAATAGACACGTAGACCAAAGGAACAAAAACCAAAACCATATGATCATCTCAATAGACACGGAACAAATATTCAAGAAAATGGAACAGAATAGAGAACCTAGAAATAAAGCCAAATATTTACAACCAACTGATCTTCAGCAAAGCATAAAAAAAAAAATTGGGAAAAGAACACCCTATTTAATAAATGATACTGGGAAAACTGTATAGCTACATGTAGAAGAATGAAACTAGATCCCTATCTCTTACCTTATACAAAAATAAACACAACATGGATTTAAGACTTAAATCTAAAACCTGAAACCATAAAAATTCTAGAAGATAACCTGGGAAAAACTCTTCTGGAAGTTGGCCTAGACAAAGAATTCGTGACTAAGACCCCAAAAACAAAAGCAACTAAAACAAAAATAAACAAATGGGACCTAATTAAACTAAAAAGCTTCTGTACAGCAAAAGAAATAATCATAAGAATAAACAGACAACCCACAGAATGGGAGGAAATATTTGCAAACTTTTGATTTGACAATGGACTAGATATCCCAAATCTACAAGGAACTCAAGAAAAATCAGCAAGAAAAAAACAAATAGCCCCATCAAAATGTAGACAAATGACATGAATAGACATTTCTCAAAATAAAATGTACAAATGGACAAAATCTATATGAAAAAATGCTAATGTCACTCATAGTCAGCGAAATGAAAATTAAAACCACGATGAGGTACCATCTTACTCCTGCAAGAATGGCCACTATTAAAAAGTCAAAAAGCAATAGATATTGGCATGGATGTGGTGAAAAGGCACCACTTACAGACTGCTGGTGGGAATGTAAATTAGTACGACCTCTATGGAAAACAATATGGAGATTTCTTAAAGAACTAAAAGTAGATCTATCATTCAATTCAGCAATCCCACTACTGAGTACCTACCCAAAGGAAAAGAAGTCACTATATTAGAAAGAGACTTGCATATGTATGTTTATTGCAGAACAATTTACAATTGCAAAGATGGAACCAATCTAAATGCCCATCAACCAATGAGAAATAAAGAAAATGTGGTATGTATAAACAATGGAATACTACAGCCATAAATATGTATGAAGTAATGTATTTTGCAGCAACATGGATGGAGCTGGTGGCAATTATTCTAAGTGAGAAAAACTAAATGCTGTATGCTCTCCTTTATAAGTGGGAGCTAAACTATGGGTATGCAAAGGCATACTAAGTGGTATGGAGACTCATAAAGGGAGTCTCATGAGGGATAAAAATCAAAATATTATGTACAATGTACACTACCTGGGTGACAGGTGCACTAAAATCTCAGACCTCACCACTGTATAATTCATCCATCTAACCAAAAGCCACTTATACCCCAACAGCTATTGAAATTTTAAAAATTAAAAACAACTTTAGGGTAGCCTTAAAAAATAACAGAAGAACCATTTACTGCTTCAATATCAATATATTCCTTGGCCTAATTATAGGAAGAAATAATGAGGTAAAACTTCAGTAATTTAGGTTTTCCTTGCTTCTAGAAGCTCCTTTTGGCACCATCATTTGTTCATAAATTTAAGCCTTTCCTTTCTACATTATTTTTTTTCTCTCTCCAAATACAATCTTGGCTGGGTGTAGTGGTTCAAGCCTGTAATCCCAGCACTTTGGGAGGTTTAGGAAGGAGGACTGCTTGAGCCCAGGCGTTTGGGAGGAACCTGTGCAACATGGCGAGACCCCATCTCTAATTAATTTTTTTTTAATTCTTCCATTGAATATTAACCAAGGTTGTGAGACAATGTCTCAACTTGTACAAGCTACAGGAAACACATAAACACAATCATACACACATACTCTAAAGCATATTAACTTTTATCTCAGAATGAATACATATTATAATAATATAATTGATAGTACTTTGTTTCATTTTTACATATTTCATGCTATTATAAGAACTGCATATGCATTATCCTGTGTAATCTTACTCATAAACAGGGATTATTGTTCCCATTTTACAGATTAGGCGATTGAGGATAAGGCTATATAAACTTGCCCAAAGTCGTGTGGGTATACATGGTAGGACTACAGTTAGAACCCAGTTATGCCTGACCAAGTATTAAGAATTTTTCTAGTTTCTAGGAGATTTTTTCACAAAGTAAGTGTCCAAAAAATCCTTGTTGAATCACTGAATGCTGAAGCAGTAGAAAAGCAACAAAAATGCTATATTGTAAAATAAACTCCTGGAAAAGTTTAGCAACCAGACTTTGAAAGAGCGGTTACAACAGAATCCCTTGTGATTAGGCCTATATAGGTTTGTGAAAGACCCTGAAGCAGCTTTGCAGAAACTGCACCAAACATACAGCAGTGAATTCTGAAGAGGTTTTGAACACGTTTTTATTGCCACAGAAGAGGAAATCGAATTTTTAGTCATAATTCATCTAATAAAGCAATCCAAGTTTTTGCTCTCCGGAGACTTTAGGGGGAAAGAAGAATAAAAGTGTCACAGATGCCATCTGTACAAAACTTCAAGGCTTTGACCAAAATGTAATGCCATTGTTTAGTAAGAGGCACTGGGGTAGCAAATTCCAAGGACTATGTGTACAATTCTCTCACGTTAGTTTAGGCTTTCAAAAGACATCTGGATCACATTTTAGTATTCCCATCACCATCACTAGCTTAACACACACATGCACTTCTACCTGGAAATTTTCAAAGCTTTGTCAATAAATGTACTGTTGGTTGTATACCTTTGCTCTTCAAAGTGTTTTCCACAGACTGGCAGTATTCACATCATCTGGGAGACTGTGAGAAATGCAGCTACTCAGGCGTCACCCCCAAACTACTGAATCAGAATCCGCATTTTAACATGAGCCCCCAGTAATTCATGCGTACAGTCAAGCTTGGGAAACACTGACCTGTAGAAGGATCTGACAAAGGCTATTCCTGCAGGTGCTAAAGCACAGAGTAATGAGCTACCAAGAGGAACATCTACAGTCATTTCAGCCATGTGCTGATTTCACTGATGATCAGCAATTCAGTTTCATGTGAGACTGAAACAGGGTCCTGCAACCTTCTTTCACTTCCTGTGACAATGCAGTGTCCAAGCACACTCTGGGTATTCAGTGTGGTGGGTTCACTTACAGTGCTGAAGTCCTTGATTTGCATCATGAAAACACACCCATTGCATTCTTTCAGATGCCTACCTTCTCTAGGAAGATATTTCTGTCCCATTCTAAAGAATTAACATACGTGCATCAAAGCACTAATTTGTTTAAGTCGTAGTGCTACAGTTTGCTTAGATAGCTTACATTGCTTTGTATTTATCTCAACTTGATTAGATCCTTTGAAATTGGGCTTTGTAATCTACCATTATTTAAGAGGAAGAGGGGAGGGCTGGAGAAAAGTAAGTATTGGAGGGAATTCAGAATCAAGTCTACTTTGGTCTTCATTTCTTATTTTGTGCTTTTAATTTTTTCCTGAGGAAAAACTATACTTGGACTTTCCCTAATTACATGGGGATTCCAAACCTTTGTTCCTGATGGAAAATCAAATTGCGGGAGCTGGAGTCATGTTTGAAAATGAAAAAGAAGCAAATCCTGCTCCACTGTGAATGGGAGCTGGTCCAGCAGATTTGCAATCCGTCCTCATCTCAGGACTTCAGTCAGGTTTGTGAACACTACCACAGCTGTGCAAATCTTGGGGTAGAGAAAGAAGGACTAAGCACTTTCTGTTTGCCTCCTGTGGCTTTTGTTTCATTTAGGTTCCTGTCCTATAAGCTTCACTTCGCAACGCCAAGGGTAGGGAAAAGACATTCAAAGTGGAATTTGCTCAGAACCACAGCATTTCTCCTCATTTTCAGGTCACAGCTGAAATTGGGTTTTAATGTGAAATTTGCCTTAGGCTCAGCAGATGGTTCTCAAACATCACAAGCAACAGTTTGCCTTGTGTACACTGATGTGGCTATAAGTAAGTATAAAATTTCAAGGGGACAAATGTTGTGTCCTAACCTGCCCTTTTTCTCTGTCTCCTGTTCCTCTCATTTTCTTTTTTTTTTCTTTCTGTTTATATTATTTGGTGCTGCAACATACTTTGCTGCATTGAGCCCATATTAATCATACATGATTATGACAGGTGAGTATGGTTGGAAGAAAAAAAGGAAACATCTATGCTATACTTAGTGGGCTCAGATCATATGCTAATTTATCTCTCTCTTTAAAAATAAATTTCCTTTAAAAATTTGAGGTGAAAAGGTAAGCAAATTGTATAGTGGATTTATTTACTTGAGTGACGTTCCTGATAATTCTCATCTTTAAATCTTCCTGCAGCTGCACTCCCAACGTTTTCGGACATCAATATTAATGTTCCGGGCTCCTGGCAGTAGCTAGTAGAGGTGGCATTTCATAATTCAGATGTAAAAATTAAAAGCCAAGTAAGTGCTAGAGGGGGTATACAGTAGTAGAGTACATCCATCCAATTGCTGATGGAAAGCCCTTCAGAAAGCCAGCCTTTCCCAGCCCTCCCTTAGCAAGGGAATGCAACATTACCAGGTAAATAATGGTGGCCCCCAAATTCACTCTCCTTCCTTATTTGAAGAAAAAGTAACTATAAAGGGCAGAGTAAGTTTCCAGAAATATTTCAGAGCTGTAATGACTCAAACTTTGAGAAGCTTCCATCAGATCCCCAGTCATTGCACATGGGGATAGGGCTTTGACAAGTTCCACCTGAAAACAAAGCTTGAGCAACAGATGCACGAGATTAGGTGCTGCTTTAGGCAGCAGGGAGTTAACTTCTCCAGACAGTCCAGCAGTTTGCCTCTGATTCCTATTGGTAGATAACTCCACGGAAAAAAAGTCTCACAATCCCGCTCACTAGTCATCTGTGCTAAAGTCTTAAAGCTTTTGTGAAAAATCTGTCCGTTAATGTTATATGTTGTAGGGAATCCAGATCCTCAATTCTCTGCAGAGAGAAAGACTACCTCATCATTATTCTCTTCATATTATTCTTTTCTTCCTTCAAAATGAAGTAGACATTTGTGTTTGAGAGATGCAGGAACTTGGAAAGAGTATAAGAATAATTTAATTAAAATGCAAAGAAATGCATATTAAATAAAAATAATTTAAAAAGACAACCCATTATAAATTCAACACTATGAGTCTACGCAGTGAAAGAAAGATAGCCACACCCAATGTTATCAGCATGTCTTACTAGAGTTATTGCCTTTCTCCGGTGATCTGATATTATTGTAGGGTGGAAACAAAAGTAAAAGAAGGTAGAAAAAAGAAAAAAGTGTTCTGTCTTTAATTTCCTTATTTCTCCTAGTATTTTTTGTTTGTTGCTCGTTTGGGGTGTTGCAGTTGTTTTATTTTAATATTTGCTTGTCTCTTTTAAAGACGAGTAAGTGGCCCCTTGTTAATTCTAGCCAAGGTTCTATTTCTTGATCACTTCTTGACATTATTTAAGATGGAAGTCTTAAGTCTTCTTCAAAAACAGTTGATTTCTACAGAAACTGTTGGCTAATGGCTACATCCAAATATTTATTAGAGAACTGATTGTGCGAGAAATTTTCCATAGTTACTTAAAAACCTTTATTTTAAATGAGGCTTTTTTTTTTTTTTTCCCTAAAAAAGGATATGGCCATAACAGGTGTTCTACAATTTTTTTTTTCATTACTCCTAAAATAGGTAAGCACCTTTTGCTTGCTATTCACTTCATTCTGGTAATTTCTGTCGTAATCATGGCTAAAGTGATTTTTCTAAAGAACCAAAGCATGAATTGCTTTTTATCTTTGTCTTCTGTTTTATTTTCTTTTTAAAAACTTTGCAAATGTGGTTTTATTTCCTATGACTACAAGGCCTTAAGCAACTTGTTTGTGAGGCCAAACAATTTATGAGGGAGAGCATACAGTCAAATTTTCATAAGTTACAATAATTCCAAAGCTTGAAAAAAATAAAATGTAAAAGAAAGATGAAAACAGCCTGTTCATTAGCCTGTTTCACGTCTGGATGGAGACTATCATTAAATTTTAGTTGCGTTATATTTTGCAGGGCAGGTCTCTCAGTTTAAAAAACAAATACTTTCTAACCTGTCTTTTCAGCCTCTCATGAATAAGAATCCAGGGACCTAGGAAGCTCATAATCACTGCAGGCAGTGTTTGTGCTAACCGAAGTATGGCAAGGAGGCCAATTTAGTAAAGCACTGCAAATATTTGTGTGGCTCAAAGAAGCAAGGGGATGTCCCTGACTGGGAGCAAGTCTGTAAAACAAGGTGAACAAAAGACCGTACGAAGCTTCAGGAAATAAAATGGAAGATGAGTAGGTGAAAGGGGAGACACAAGGAGTTTGAATTCCAACTTGGATTTAGATTTTATGTGAAGACAGTTCAAAATGCATTCAGAGATGAAACACTTTCATAGTTTTTGCAAAGGACAGTAAAATAACTTTAGACTTCAAACATCCTGAGAGATGCTCCTACTCATGTCAGATTCTGGCCTTCTTCCACCACTTACCCTGTCCTATCTGATGTATCTTCATAGTCTTCAGGCACCACAACAGACTGCTCACCACCTACATACGCTTACATATGTGAAGGCAGAGAAGAGAAATTTTGGTGACTCTTGCAGAAATGAAGAGGAGAGTAAAACAATAAAGCTATGCTTACTGGGATTATACTTACTGAGATTAATCTGTGTAGCTATGCAATTTATTTTTTATTCATTTGATGTTTTTTTGAGTGTGATGATTTTAAATAATAAAATGCACAATTCACATTATTTGATTAGCTCAATAAAAATTGCCCTGATTTTAGAGTAAATATCAACATGGAATCTAAAGGGTGGTATCTAGTTTTCTTTGTCTCCAGTGAGCATATTTGTCTTCCACAATGAAATATGGCAATGGTAATGTACTGGTCTCCTGAGTTCGCTTGTTTAAATAATTTCCCCTCACCACCTCATGCAAGGCATCAAAGAGCACAACAGGCAGCTGCCACTTTGGGGACCTCTTTAGTATTGCTGCCATTTCTCTTCAGTATGCACAGCCATCTTTCCCTCGACTTCCTGAAGGTGCACTCAATGTTATTACAGTCCTGCCACAATAGTAGTCAAAGAGTTTGCTGTGGTTCAGTGAAATCTGGGGATGTTTCATCATCCACATAGATATCAGGGAGACTGGCAAAAACATGCCATAGATTTCTTGGCTGTAAAAAATTAAATAAACGTAGGCTCCAGTGATACAGCTGGCTTTCCGAAATAACGGGGACAATGTTCTTTGCCAAACAGTCTGATTTCTAGGTCCATAAAGAAATTTGTATCCGAATTTGCATTAGAGCCCCATGGAAACAGTTTGGGGTTCTAGATAGAGAGTGTGTTAGGTCAGAGAATAAGCAACAATTGGCTTACCAAAATACAAGTCTTTCACAATAGTCAGGATAATGTAGAATAAGTTTTCCTTGTGATAAAGTACTAGATGTGCTTTCACTGTTGTTTGACATAATTGTAATTCCAAGCATGCCTCAAGTCAAAATAGAACATTGTAAATTCTTAAAAAATTATGCAATAACTCCAGAGAGCAGGCTGTTGAGCATTAGGGTTCTAGAGCCAGGAAGACTTGACCTCAAGTCCCAGTCTTAACATTTACAAACTTGGTGACTTTGGACAAGTTAATAGACTTCTCTTGGTGTCAGTTTTCTCTTATATAAAAGGAAATAATTGTAATTCCTGTCAACGTTGTTGTGAGGATCAAGTAATATCATGCCTAACACAACATTTCATGGTTCTTTGACATTTAGTAATTGCTGAGATAAACAGTAGCAGGAATTAGCTAGAAAGTGTCTTATATTTTCTAGTATTTAGCTGAAATCCCGAAAAGCTGTAGCTAAAAATCTGCCTTAAGCCCTATAACTTTAATTCAATATTGAAAAAATAATGAAGGTGCAGAAAAGCATGTCAATGATAATTATCTTAAAAAGATATTTGTTCATCTTTGAACTTGATACTTGATGATTTTCACCATAGAACAATGAATTCACTTCAACCATCTATCCAACAAATCTGTACTGAGAAACTCCTGTTTACAAGACAAAACAGGATCCCTTTCCTGTGTGTTCCATGCCTAGTATCTGACATATCACACATGAAATAGAATCCATATCCACAAAAATCTCCATGTGCTCTAAAGCTAACTGAAAGCAGTCATTTCATTTTGATTTCTAGGATCTCCAGGAAATAAAATATGTTTATTTTCAATAAATGAATGACCTTGGAAAATCAAGTATTTCCAATGATAAAATAGACATTTATGAGTCAAATGATAAAGGTCATGTAACAGTAAATCCTATACAACATTCTCTGTTTACTGTAATTTGAAGAACTCTGCAAAAGGTAGAATCATTAATACAGTAATTTTTACACTGAGCTTTCCAGAGCACTAGAATTTCAATAGGAGGTGACTTGGGAATTGGATTTGAGCAGGGGAGGCTCTGGATCCCTTATCCCCACTTCATTTAAAGCAGCTCATCCTCATAACGGTTTTATATACTAGGTTCTATTTTTTTTTCTTTTAAAAAAGAGTTCAGCTGCTTAAAAAAAGAAAAAAAAGTTTGAAAACCACATTAAGAAAATTCAATTCAGTGACTTTTTTTCTTTAACTTTTTCAAAGCCTACCTGTCACAAAATTTACAACAGTTTAATATTTCAGCATTGTGTCAAAGGCTGCTCTAAAGTTAACATTAAAGCCTAACCAGTGTATAACATTCATCTTGTCTGATTGTTCTGCCCAGGAATTGTTGTATTTACATATTCCGGGCGAGGGCAAGGAATTGCCCATCTTACAGAGGCATGCACTGTACTTGAAAACAAATCCAGTAACTACATTAGTGTGTGTGTGTTTACACCATTGGAAGAAAGAGGGTAAAATGCACATATAAAACATTACATATATTTTTTAAGGTTTCTTTTTCTGCTTCAAATTTTTTAGCTTAAGTAGATCTTCATAATAACTTTATAAAAATACCTATAAATAACTATAAAAATCCATATAAATATCTATAAAAATCCCTAACACTGTTGCAAAGATACAAGCACACGTTCTCTATTACCTCTCTCTAGGCTTTATTCATTCATTCCCTCATTATCCACATAATAAATTTGCAGAGTTCCCATCACATTCTAGAGACAGCAGAATGAAGAAATGAATAGGCAACATGTAGAAATAGATAGGGCACAGGCTTTGGGGTAAGAGCAGTCATCGTGGGAGTCTCATTTCAGCAATTATGAATTATGTGCACTTTAATATGTGACTTATTCTCACCAAATTTCTTTACTCATCTGAAATAGGGCTTTGGAATACTGTCGTCATAGAGTTTTGATGATTAGATGTGGAAATATATTTTCAGTAATTTACGTCCATTACTTAGCACAAAATAATAACTAGTAAGGATTATTTGTTCTTTGAAAGGCTGTTTAAGGCCATGAAATACAACCACATCTCTGCTCCAACCCATGAAGGAATACCCAGGTGGCAGTGCATTTGTGAAACTACATATTTGGAAAAAGGCCTTGAAGCAGTCTCCATTGCTTTCAACTTCTTAGGGAAAATTGTGCTGTCTCCAAGCACTTAGTAAATTAATAAAACTCTAACTTAGTTTAGAAACATACTTAGTATAAATTGGCCTTTATTACAGAAACGAGTGCCATGTGAACCCAGGTGTAAAGCAGAGACGGTTCCAAAATGCTCTACAAATATGGTTTCTAAAAGTGATAATATGAAAGATTAATCTAAATTGATACTTTTCCCAGTACAGGAGCAATTCCCTGGGAGTGACTTAGGAGTTTTAGGCCATCATCATCAGGATAAGAGCTAATACTCTGAAGCAATAATGACTAAATGGTACCCTGAGTTATTAATGCAATTTCTAAAAGGGCCTAGCTCATTATGAGGATATGGCTATCAAACAAGGGAAATTTGGCTCCATAATACTTGCACGTGTTGCATATTTTTAACGTTTGGGCCCAAAAACCTGCGAATGCATTTGGCTTACTGTTTGGGCTTGTCTGGTGTATGTTTTCTATTGCTGCAACTTCTATTCTGCTAACAAGTTACCCAAAACTTAGTAGCTTAAAACAGTACACATTATGTTAGTGTTCTGCAGGACAGAAATCTAATATGGGGCATCAGTATGCTAAACTCAAGGAATTGACTGAGCTGCATTTCTTTCTGGAAACTCTGGGGGAGAATGTTGTCCTCACTCCTTGGCTTTTGCCTCCTTGCTGCACCTTCAAGACCGGCGATGTTGCCTATCTCTGGTCTTTCTTCCTTTGTCACATTTTTCTCTGACTGCATCCAGAAAAAAATTTTCTACTTTTAGAGATGCATGTAATTAGATCAGGCCTACCCAAATAACCCAGGGGGGTTTGAACCATAATCACATCTGCAAAATCTCTTTTGCCATCTAAGGTAACATATTTATGAATTCTAGGGTATGGGACATGCACATCTTTGGAGAGTCATTGTTCTGCCTACCACATATGGCACTAGGGAAACTGGGTTATTATAGAGAGTATTAAATGACATATGGCTACAGGCCTTCTGAATGTCCCATTGTGTACATCCCTTAAGGAAGATGTGAATTTTTCAGAGAGCTCTCCCACTCGGCATATCTTGTTAAATTTCCCTACATCTGTAAATGAACCAGTTAGACTAAATGGTCACTAGATACTCTTCTAGCTTCAAAGGCTGGGGTCCCTTAAGTCTGTATAGACAAAACTTCATGCACTGTTCCATGACAAATTTTGATGATTCAGATTTCAAGGCAAATTAAAGACTCACAAAAAGCAAAATAGGAAAAGAACAGAAAAAGTACTATTTAGATTACATGGATGACCCAGTCTTATGTTCTATGTACCAGCCAGTCCCTACATGCGGTACTGTGTTCCTTTGGCACTGCCACTTTTTAAAGCAACTGCTGACACACTGGAGTGAGCCTACAGGATAGCAGTCAGGATTTTATTACCATCTCTTTGATTTGAGATATAGTGGAAGAAGCAACAAAAGTTAACTGAGAGAACTGAAATTGGAAAATAGAATAAAGAAGGGGATGTGATATCTGTCTTTAAATAATTGTGCTTATTGAAGAAAAGTGAATTTTATTCTGTGATGCTCTAGAGAGCCAAGGTTGGATCAGTGGGTGGAAAGCACAAGAAGTTTTAATACAAGATGAAACTTTCAAATCATAAGACTTGGAGCAAAATGAAAGCAGCTGTTTGTGGGGGCAGCCACAAATTAGACCATGTATGATTAGACCGTGTGATGCTGGGCTAGATATACTGGAGAAGCAATTCCTCCACTGGTGCAAGCTTTATCTAGTAGTCTTAAAGGTACTCCCCTACCTCCAAATTGCTAGAAATTTTATGAATCTGATTACTATAGAGACATTATTTCCATTTCAATAAAAAGTAGATTAAGAAGATAATTATGTAAGATGTTTGATTGACATTATACATAAGAAAGCCATCTCTACTAAGCAAGGGTAGACAGATTTGGAAATACGCTAAGTTCCTGGAAGAAAGAGTTGGCATTACATCATTCCTAAGGAGGTGGACTACAGCCACAGAAGCTCCACTACAGGGCTCCTCATGAAATTCCCTTTGAAGGAAAAAAAAAAAAAAACAAAGGAAAGCTCAAATATTAAAAAAAAAAAAAAAAAAAGGTGGGGGGAATCAACTGGCATAGGGTAATAATGAGACAAAAAGTAGAAAATTAGAAATGAAAGAAATGTAAAATATTTCCCCATAGTTCAGAGCTTTATTTACTAGATGGGTAGTTTTTAACTTGTATATATTTCTACATATATTTATGTCTTGTCATGCCATCCTTGGGTACAGCTTTCTGGCATGGCATGGTGGAGATGGAAAACATGAATTTTTAACATTTAACCTGTAACCATAATGTATTTCAAGAAACTCCATAGACATGTCTTGTGGAAGCCTGAGGCTTCCTGCAACTTAGATAAAAACTTGCTGCTCCAGAAAATACTGCCTTTAGCTAAGTTCATTTTAGCAATTCCTACGCGAATGGTAGCCAGTAACAACAAACTTTGGCAACTTTTTAAAATAAAAAGTTCACACACACACACACACACACACACACACACACACACACAAAATGACAAACTGGCAGGAGGGGAAAATAAAACATTAATCTTTTGGATAAATAAAGGACTCTAAGACATTGATTAAAAAAGGCTTACAACCCAATTTTTTAAAACATCGGCAAAGACTACATATACAGGCAATTAATAAAAGGAAAACACAAATCACATTTAAATATATGAAGATGACAAATCTTACCTTCCTTAAGCCTATAAAATTGGCAAAATCTAAAAGCATGGTAACAGTATTGATGAATTTGTAGAAATAGACATTCACATATATTCTTATATGCTCTTTTATTGAAGACTCTCTGATAATATTTATCAAAATTAAAAATAAATATTATTTGATGAAGTAATCGTAATTTAGAGAATGTATCCTACAGATATACAAGCATATACAAAAAGACATATATAAGGTTACTCACTGCACTTATTTATAATAACACAAGACTGTAAACAAACTAAACAGAGTTGCTAAATACATATGGAAATCCATATAATGAAATACTATGTAGCTTAAAATCAATGCAACAGCATTTCAACCACTGATATAAGATCTCTAGAAAATCTTTCAGATTAAAAAACTGAGATGCAAATCATTATGCAGAACATTCTACTTTTTATGTAAAATGTATGAAATGATATGCATTCATGTTTGTTTTTATATGCACCAAGAAAAGTCAAAAGTATACACACAAATGAATAAAAATGAGTATTTATGATTCAGTAGATGGTGGCAGGGATGGAGAGACAGTTATTTTATTGTATCACATTTTATACCACATGAATCCATTACCTTTTCAAAAATAAAATTTTAAAAATAATTAAATTGACAATTTCTGACAAGCTGAGGAGATTCAGTAACTATTTACTTTTTTAAAGTAGCCTGTTTCTTTAAAACAAAACAGGTTGAGACCAATGAGAATAAGATTGTATTAAAAATAATGAAAACATAAATTCATGTTGGTGAATGAGAAATATATCATCCTCCCCAATTAATATGGATTAAGTGAGTAATTTTTCAATTCAATTCTGAACTTTCAGATAAGCATGAAAAAGGAAAAAATTATCAAGTTATATAATTCTTGTTATCTGATAAAACACAGGCTACCATTTTTTTCACAATGAATTAAAATTTCCATAACCTACTACATTATCTAGAGATGGAAACAAAACCACAAGTTTTATAAAAGTTTAAGAAAGATTTTATCTTTGAAATATGTAGCAATTTCAAGTCTACAGATTATGCAGAAGCATGAGTCATATAAAACAAATATTAGCGATTTGTACTTCCTAAAATGGGTCATTTCAAGTAATAAAAATAGCTAATATTTATGTAATTCTCACCATAAGCTACGAAGTGTTAAGTGTGTTTCATAAATGTGTGTGTTACCTGCACAGCAACCATAAGAGCCAGTCACTTAATATTCCTTTGTGCAAATGAGGAAACTGAGGCTTAATGGGTAACTTGATGAAATGTACACATCTTTTAAGTGAATAAGGTGAAGGCAAGCCCACAGGTAGCCTCCAGAGGCAAGGCTCCTAGCCACCACACAATGCTGGCACTTATCCAGCATTAAAAAAGTGGGCAGTCTATTTATTGCATCACTTAAGAATTTCTGCATTAGAAGAAACAGAGGTTAAGGTAATAAACTTTCTCATAAACCAGTATAAGCTTGGAATCTGTATTTTAGTAATTTCTCTGTATATTCTGAAATAGCTGGTATAAAGTCCAATGTCGAGAATGGTTGCCTTAGACTTCTTTCTAGAACATATCAGTCAACTGGAGTTCTGAAAGGAGCCAAATAGCAGTCACTTCAAGGACACATTGTCACAAGAGCCTGGTGTGCTGCTATTTTCTGTTGTTGAGGAAAGAACGATCCATATGCTTTGGCTACCACACTCTCAGTTGGCAAGGTCAACATTCTATTTTTAAAAGTTTTGAAGGCTGACTTCATTCCGCTGGAGGGTCATCTCAACAACTGTTTTCCTCTGTTGACCTTGCACTGTGATAGATTTGTGCAGTATAGTGAAGACACAATCTTTGTCCTTGAGAAGGTAGAGAGTTGTCAACTTGAGCAGATGAGATTTACATACTTTGAAACAATTGAAGAACAACAAAAGACTGCATAATGAAGGGCCAGATTGTGTGGTATGGCTCAGTTAGTTATGAGAACTCAGGTAAGGAATATGATGAAGACCAGCGAGAGAAGGCTTTGCAAAGCTCAGTTAGCCCTGAATGTTAACAGAGGAAGAAGATAACATTGAGGAAATAAAATAACTTCAGAAAATGCTGATAGATGAACATGGTATTTTCAGCAGTTTCAAGGAGTCAACGGAGTGTTCATATTAGTTTATTCATGCATTATTTTATTCTTGTTTTGGTGGCCCACTACATGCATATACTCTGCTAAGAATCCAGAATACAAAGAGGCGTAAGATAGGGTCCTTATTGTCTGAAGATGAAGAGTTTACTTTTAGCTGCGATAGGATTTGTACATGTTGAGAACGGAGATGATGTTTATGGTAGAGGAATAATGGGAGCAAAGGCAGTAAAGCTCACAGAGTGGACAAGGAATGTTGATTGTGGATTAAAATGCAACAGGGATCTGATAAAAGAAACTGCAGAAATGAGACTGCATAGTGTTTTGTTTCATGTTGTGAGGAGTAACAAATACCATAATTCAACATTAATATGAATATTAAGAAATATAATGAGGGCAAAGGAGAGATAGTCAATGTCAGTTGAAATAATTTGGAAATAATCCTTTGGAGTGTGGAAATAATTAAAGGAACAATATAACAGCAACATTCTTAAAGATTAAACTGGAGAATGTAAATACAAAGAACAAAATACAGGATAGAGTGTAGCCTGGGAAGATGTCTAGGAGGCATCAGAAAGAGTCGGGACTGATGTAAAAAGGAGACTAAAGTTAACAGAATTGGGAAGAGATCCTCTAGGATGAAGAATCTATGAGATTTGTGAGTGATCTGACAAACATTAAGAATTGAATTGCCTCAAATTCATTCCCAGGTACTCAAGTCTAGTTTTTATTCAACTTTCTGTGTAGGACAAAAATACGGAAGTCTTTCTGGAAGTAAAATAGTGAGTTCAATCTTACACATCAAGGGCACATGCACACAGGGTGAGATTCCATCTTCAGTATGAATATTTGTCTATATCTGTATTAATTACCTTATGAAAGCTGCATCTCACACTTGCACCTTGCACTTAGTTTTCCATTTTCTACATCTCATGGTTCACCAGACTACAGTTTAATAATTAAAGATAAAGTAACATTGAAAGTGAAATTCTTTGTTTGTTTTTTAACGTTCTAAACTACAATGAGTCAAATCCAGGAGGGAGGTTTAAGTGGGTTGGATGAAAAAATCTCCCAAAGTGATCACATCTAGAAGCATTTCTCAGGAAAGAGTAAAGACCTGATGGATGGTCCAACCCTCTGTGCAGGGTTTGAAATAAGAAGCACATGTTAACTATTTAAAGTGCCTGGGAATGTGATTCTTAATAACAAGACCAGGTGACTGCTAACAAGTCCAGGTGAGAAAAGTAAACAAGCTGTGAATCAAACCCAGTTTACCTATGGAATTAAGAACTTGCTCCCGAAGAACCAGACAGAAAATCCAAAATGGGTCAAAAGCAAAGCAGGAATTTTAGACAGTTTGTGATTACCTCACAAAATAAAGGCTGATATCACAGTGAATTCCATTTTCTGAAGGCTACAGAAAGCACTATGGGCCAGAAAGTGCTGTTCCCTTCCCTTTCCAAACCAAGACCCACAGGAGCCGCTAGAAGTGAATGTACAAAGTGAAACAAGTGGAAGAATAGCATTAATTTTCTGAATTAATTGAGAATATTCAAAACCCCCATGGATCCCGGCAATCATTCCAGTTGTAACACTGAGACCAAGACAAAAGAACTTAAAGCTTAAGTCGGTGTAGTTTGGTCATTTAAAAGCTTCAGTACAGATAGAAGCTTGGCTTCTTGTGCCCAGGCCACTGCCAGCCAGTCTGGGTTGAACTTTAAAACTTAAAAGAGCTATTATCTGAAAATGTGTCTGTTTCTTTATGTTTGTCCTTTCACTTGGGGCTTTGTTTTGTTTTCTTTTTTACTTTTCTAATAAACTTCCCCTTGAAAATGTTCCACCTTGTGATTAGAAAGCTGGAGGGCACAGGCAGGGTGGTGGCAGCTGCCATCTCAGCTGGATCACATTCCCTCCCGTTCTTTTTCCCTAGCAGCTGATGAGGCTGGGGCTGAAACAGACAAGAGGTGAAACCCCTGGAGGAGAGACAGACAGCTGTGATCACTAGTTTCTTCCTGCCTGAGGTGTTCTCTCACTGTAAGGCAACAGTACCTATTTAATGTGAGGTATAATACATATAATATTTTGTGTTAAAGACTATGAAACTGTGCAGTATCCACTGATAATTTCACTACTGATGAATTGAGCACTGCACAGTTTCTTAGTCTTTAATACAAAACAAGTATTGCTTTTGAACTTGTATTCAAATAATATGCACCTAAAATAGAGATATTACATATAAACTACATATAAATGATATTGCTAGAATAATGTGTTCTAACATAACATTTTGCCTCAAGCAAATTGCATTACAGCATATTTATTTCCAATTTCAAATCATGCTGGGAAGGAATATACATCCCTGGGCACTCTATAACCCCAGGTACAATGCATACAGAGAAAGCCCTGAAAGTAGTACTCAGTTTCTTCCATTCATCTGTTGAGCAGTGTTGTTATGTGCCTTTGTGCAAGTTAGAAGTGGCTAGATTTCAGTGTTAGCACAGGGATTATAGGTAAAGTTATTTCCGCATGTTGGTTGGATGGGGTTTTTGTTGAGCCAACTTTCCCCTGATCTCAATGCAAGTGTTGCCTGAGAAAAAGTGGTAGAAATAAGCCTCATAGTTTACAAAACACTTGGACTGGTTTTTTTTTTTTTTTTAAATCAGATATATTCACGTTCTATTTCATACTGCTGTGACTCTTCTATGCACTAAACTATTATTGACTTTGGAGGTAATGCGGGACATGGAAAAGATGGGGAAAATCCGAAGCAAATTGAAGATCTAGCCAATATCATTATGCGTGAAAGAGCAAATGCTAATGCCTTTTTTTAAGAGCAGAGTCTAATGCATGTCTTGACTATTTGCTCCACTGAGAAATTGAATATTGAGAAATCAATCTTGTAGCTTTACATGAGCTGAGGTTTATGGAATGGGACTGAGCCAAGCTGATATTGCCTGATTTATTTTGCATATAACCTTTTTAATCCTATAAATATGAAATGCAACAGTGAAAGTATTCACTGTTCAATAAAGACTTCTATTGCTTAGAGAAATAGTCAATAAACAACATATTCTTCCTGAGTCAAGATATTATCATTAAAGCCTCTTGAGACTCAGGCTGCCCACACAACCTTTTGGCATAGTTTCTTAAAATAATCACAAGATGCCCAATAAAAAAATTAGACTATGTATCAATACAATCAACAAAAACACCATGTCATTGTATATGTCATTCCCTTGCTGGAGGAGGCAACATTAGCATGATTTTTTGGATGATATAAATGGTAAAGGGGTTCAAGGAAGAATATAAGAACATGTCATCTGAAAATGAAATCAGCATCTTCATTGGGGATCAGCAAGAGAAATGGAGTTTTGTGATACCACATGTATCCTTCTCAAGAGGGAACATTACAAAACACTAAAGGGCTTGACAATTATGAGGGGCAGCTCTGTTGTTCAGAAAACTATATAGATCCCTCCATAAAACGTGTAACTAACTAATAAACATGACCCTTTTCTGGGAGCTTCACGTCTATAGGAGAGCCGGACAAACTCAAGGGACACCACATACCACATAGAGTGTGTTTCCTTATCTTTCAGGATATGTGGCTATAATTAGAGGTAAGCCCAAGCATATACCAACCTATGCAGTGTAATTGTGACAATTACTGAAGAAACTATCATTAACTGAAAGTTTTTGTGAAGGCTATGTGTTCTAGGTAGAGTTTTGAATGAAAAGAACCATAGCTCACAATAAAGACACCATGTCAGACTAGAGGAATTAAACATGTGGAAGGTCATAATACCATAAAAATCCTAGAGGAAAACCTAGGTAGTACCATTCAGGACATAGGCATGGGCAAAGACTTCATGTCTAAAACACCAAAAGCAACGGCAGCAAAAGCCAAAATTGACAAATGGGATCTCATTAAACTAAAGAGCTTCTGCACAGCAAAAGAAACTACCATCAGAGTGAACAGGCAACCTACAGAATGGGAGAAAATTTTTGCAATCTACTCATCTGACAAAGGGCTAATATCCAGAACCTACAAAGAACTCAAACAAATTTACAAGAAAAAAACAAACAACCCCATCAAAAAGTGGGCAAAGGACATGAACAGACATTTCTCAAAAGAAGACATTCATACAGCCAACAGACACATGAAAAAATGCTCATCATCACTGGCCATCAGAGAAATGCAAATCAAAACCACAATGAGATACCATCTCACACCAGTTAGAATGGCGATCATTAAAAAGTCAGGAAACAACAGGTGCTGGAGAGGATGTGGAGAAATAGGAACACTTTTACACTGTTGGTGGGATTGTAAACTAGTTCAACCATTATGGAAAACAGTATGGCGATTCCTCAAGGATCTAGAACTAGATGTACCATATGACCCAGCCATCCCATTACTGGGTATATACCCAAAGGATTATAAATCATGCTGCTATAAAGACACATGCACACGTATGTTTATTGCGGCACTATTCACAATAGCAAAGACTTGGAATCAACCCAAATGTCCATCAGTGACAGATTGGATTAAGAAAATGTGGCACATATACACCATGGAATACTATGCAGACATCAAAAAGGATGAGTTTGTGTCCTTTGTAGGGACATGGATGCAGCTGGAAACCATCATTCTTAGCAAACTATCACAAGAACAGAAAACCAAACACCGCATGTTCTCACTCATAGGTGGGAACTGAACAATGAGATCACTTGGACTCAGGAAGGGGAACATCACACACCGGGGCCTATCATGGGGAGGGGGGAGGGGGGAGGGATTGCATTGGGAGTTATACCTGATGTAAATGACGAGTTGATGGGTGCAGCACACCAACATGGCACAAGTATACATATGTAACAAACCTGCACGTTATGCACATGTACCCTACAACTTAAAGTATAATAATAATAAATAAATTAAAAAAAAAAAAACATGTGGAAGGTCAAAGTCAAGGATGATAAATTCAGAGTTGGAGGACAGCTAATAGATGGGAGATGAAAACTAAAAGAGGTAAGAAGTAGAAATTAGTAGAGGGCCTGCCTGGAAGCTTAATTAAATTAATAAATCAAACTAATAACTCAAAATATTTGTTAATAATAAATTAAACTAATAACTCAAAATATTTGTTAAATAATTATCAAATACACATTATATTCTATCATCTTAACAAAAATCATTCTCATTTATTGAATCCATGTCATTTCTCAAGCAATGTGTAAATTTTTGTGCACATATTATCTCTTTTGACCATTTCAACACTGAAATAGTATTATTTTTATTTACAGAATAGCAAACTGCATTCAGGGAAATTAAATAACTTCCTAAGGCATTTTGGTTTGATTAAAATAAACAATGAAGAAATGTAAAGCTATTACTAGAGAGTGACAACAATTCAAAGACTCTAGAGGAAGATGCCCTGTTGTTACATTTGGGCTAGATCAGAGAGCGCAAGAGGCTTAATAAAAGAAACTTCTAGTAGTTTAAACAAGAAGTGAATGTTGTGCACTGTACCTGGAAAGGCATGTTCTGAGAAACTGCAGGGCAAATACAGCAAGGGCATTGAATCACTAGTCTAAGCAACAGTTAAAGCTTATAAACTGGTCCATAACTCACCATACAGGATGTTTGATCTAAAAATCCTATAGCATAATGGTTCAAGGCACAGGTTCAGAAGTAAGCTTTCCTAGCCTTGAGTTTTGTCTCTTCCCAATGCAAACTTTGACATCTTTGGCAAGTTATTGGGTTTCTCTAATTGTTAGTTTTCTCCTCGTAAAATATTTATAATTAATAGCCCTATCTCATGGTACTGTTATAAAAATTAAATTAAATCTTTCATGTAAAATGCAGGACACAGGGCTGATTCAGATAAAATGTATTGATAAATGTCAGATATTATTGATATACTATAAACTCAAATCCTCCTCTCCTTTCCATATATTAGTGCCTAGAGAAACACACTGTCCATTCTTCCCTCCCACTCTAAATTCTGTGTCTTTCACAAGTTTTTGTATATGTAGCTACTCTGGTGTGCAAAAATAAAAAGTATACAAAATATTTTGTAAATCACAAGAAGAAAAAACGTACACCATGATCATGTGTGAGTACATGTGCTCACATGTACACATGCATGCACATACACATTTCAATAAAATATGATTAATGCCATAAGAATTGATATTCTATTCTAATCCATTCTCTTTTATTTTTTTCATTTCAAAAATAATGGTTGTGACTCACCAAACTGACTTTTATGACTCACCCATGGGTGTCAATCACAGTTTGAAAAATATTTCTAAATTTCTCCTTGGGTTAAGCAAGATTATTACAGAGTTGTGAATCTGCATCTCGTTGCCTAGCCCCTCATAGATTTTTTTTTTTAATTTTACTTAGGCATTATGCTATTATACTACTTTGAGGGGCATTATAAAAATCAGTTTCATGACAAGAAATAACTAGTGTTGTTGAAGATATGGAAAAAGGAAACCCTTGTACACTATTGGTGATAATGTAAATTGGTATAGCCATTATGGAAAACAATATGAAGTTCCTCAAAAAACTTAAACATACAGCTACCAGATGATCCAAGAGTTTCACTTCTGGGTATAGATCTAAAGGAATTAAGTTACTATTTTGAAGAGATATCTGCACATGCCCATGTTCATTGTAGCATTGTTCACAATACACAAGATATAGGAATGATCTAAGTGTCCATCAATGAATGAACTTTTAAATATAGTATAATGACACAGTAAAATATTATTCAAACAGGTTCATCCATGCTGCCATTTGCAACAACGTGGATGAACCTGGAAAGAATTATGCTAAGTAAAATAACCCGAAAAGAGAAAGACAAACTATGACATCACTTATATGTGGAATAATAATATATTAAAAAAAAAGTTCAACTCACAGAAACAAAGTAAAATGATAGTTACTAATGGTTAGTGCATGGGGGAGATTAGGAGATGTTATTCAAAGAGTCCATACTTTCAGTTTCTGAGGATCTAATGTTTAATATAGTGGCTATAGTTAACACTACAGTTAACCATCAAACAACAGAAATTAGAACTCTGTAGGTTCACGTATACATGGAGTTTTAAAAATTATTATTATTATATTTTTGAGACAGAGTCTCGCTCTGTTGACCAGGCTGGAGTGCAGTGGTGCGATCTTGGCTCACTGCAACCTCCAACTCCTGGGCTCAAGTGATTCTTCTCCTCCCTCAGCCTCCTGAGGTGCCCACCACCACGCCCAGCTACTTTTTTGTATTTTTAGTAGAGATGGGGTTTCATCATATTGGACAGGCTGGTCTAATTTTTAACACTCATAATTTATCCTCATGAACCACGAGGCCTCAAAAATTGGATAAAGACTCATAACTGTTCCTCCCCACAGAAATCTTTAGTAAAAGGCAAAAGATTTATATGATCTGAAGAGAAACCAAAGTTATGCATGGATTTTTTAAAATAAATATACCAAATTTTTTTTTGGAAATTTAAAACAATTTGAAAAAACCTGCAGGGTAACCATGGCCCCTGAGATAATAAGACCAATCACTGCTCTTCTTCCTCCTCCTCAGCCTACTCAATGTGAAAACAATGAGGATGAAGATCCTCATGATGATCAACTTCCAGTTAGTGAATAAAAAAAAAATTATATATATATATATAAATATATTATCTTTCTTATGGTTTTCTTAATAATATTTCCTTTTCTCTAGTTTACTTTATGTAAGAACATGGTAAAATATTCTGATAACAAAAATACATATAATAATACATATAAGAGTACATATCAGAAAAAAATAAAATATGTGTGAACTGACTGTTTATGTTATCTGTAAATCTTCTGGTCAGCAGTAGCCTATTAGTAGTTAAACTGTGGGGGAGTCAAATGTTATATACAGATTTTTTTTTTTTTTTTTTTTTTTTTTGAGACAGAGTCTCGCTCTGTCGCCCAGGCTGGAGTGTAGTGGCGCGATCTCGGCTCGCTGCAAGCTCCGCCTCCTGGGTTCACGCCATTCTCCTGCCTCAGCCTCCCGAGTAGCTGGGACTACAGGGGGCCGCCCTGTCTGTTTTTAGTAGAGACAGGGTTTCACTGTGTAAGCCAAGATGGTCTCCATTTCCGGACCTCGTGATCCATCCGCCTTGGCCTCCCAAAGTTCTGGGATTACAGGTGTGAGCCACCCCGCCCGACCTGTTATATACAGATTTTGATTTGTGAGTTCATCTAACCCCTAAGTTGCTCAGGAGTACACTGTACTGTGTTGTATACAGGTATATCTCACAGATATGCGGATTTGGATTCAGATTACAACAATAAAGAGTATATCATTTAAAATAAATCACATGAATTTTTTGATTTTGCAGTGTATATAGAAATTGTGTTTACACTATATTGTAGTTTATTAAGTGCGCAATATAATGTGTGAAATGAAAATGTATGTATATATCTTAATTAAGAAATGCTTTGTTTTGCTAAAAATGCTAATAATCATCTGAGCCTTCAGTGAGTCATAATCTTTGCTGGTGGAGGGTCTTACCTCAATGTTTGATGGCTGCTGACTGATCAGGGAAGTGGTTGCTGAAGGTTGAGGTGGCTGTGGCAATTTCTTAAAATAAATAAAAATGAAGGTTGCCATATCAATTGACTCTTCCTTTCACAAAATATTTCTCTGAAGCTTTCATGCTGTTTGGGAGCATTTTATCCACAGTAGAACTTCCTTCAACATTGAAGTAAGTTCTCTCAAAGCCTGCCACGGCTTTATCAACTAAGTTTATGCGATATCCTAAGTCCTTTGTTGTCATTTCAACAATGTTCACAGCATCTTCACCCAGGAGTAAATTCCATCTCAAGAAACCACTTTCTCTGCCGATCCACATGAAGCAACTCCTCATTTGCTAAAGTTTTATCATAAGGTGATTATCATTAATTCAGTCACATCATCAGATTCAACTTCCAATGCCAGTTTTCTTGCTCTTTCCACCACATCTGCAGAGACTTCCTCCACTGAAGTCTTGAGCCCCTCAAAGCCATCCATGAAAATTAAAATCAACTTCTTTCAAACTTGTTTATGTTCATATTTTGACCTCCTTCAATGAGTCATGAATTTTCTTTATGATATCTAGAATAGTGAATCCTTTTCAGATCCATCAGAGGAATCATTATCTATGACAGTTATAGCCTTACCAACTTTATTACATAAATAATAGGGCTTGCAAGTTGAAATTACTCCTTGATTCTCAGACTGCAGAATAGATGTTGCATTAGCAGGGATAAAAACAACATTAATCTCCTTGTGCATCTCTCTCAGAGCTCTTGGATGACAAGGTGAATTCTTGATGAGCAATAATATTTAAAAAGAAATATTTTTGTCTGAGCAGTAGATCTAAATAGTGGGCTTAAGGTATTCAGTAAACCACGCTACAAATAGATGTGCTGTCATCCAGGCTTTGTTGTTCTATTTACAAAGCATAGGCAGAGTAGACTTGGCATAATTCTTAAGGGTCCTAGGATTTTCAGAATGGTAAATGAATATTGGGTTCCACTGAATGTCACCAGCTGCATTAGCCCCTAACAAGAGAGTCAGCCTGTCCTTTGAAGCTTTGAAACCAGGCATTGACTTCTCCTCTATAGCTATAGAAGTCTTAGATGGCATTTTCTTCCAATATAAGGCCATGTCATCTTCACTGAAAATCTTGTTGTTTAGTGTAGTCACCTTCATCAGTTATCTTAGCTGGATCTTCAAGATAACTTGCAGCAGCTTCTACATCAGAACTTTTTCCTTCCCTTGTAGTTTTCTTAAACCTCATAAACCAACCTTTACTACCTTCAAACTTTCCTTCTATAACTTCCTTGCCTCTTTCAGCCTTCACAGAATTGAAGAGAGTTAGGGAATTGCTCTGGATTAGACTTTGATTTAAGGAAGGGCTGTGGCTGGTCTGAGTTTCTATGAGGACCTCTAATATTCTCATATCTGTCAGAAGGCTGTTCTGCTTTCTTATAATGTGTGTGTTCACTGGAGTAGAACTTTTAATTTCCTTCAAGAACTTTTCCTTTGTATTTACAACTTGGCTATTTGGCATAAGAGGTCTAGCTTTTCATCTGCCTTGGCTTTCAACATACCTTCTTTACAAAGCTTAGTCCTTTCTAGATTTTGATTTAAGAACATTTGAGACATGTGAGTTTTCTTTTCACTTGAACACTCAGAGGCCATTGTGGGGTTATTAATTGACCGAATTTCAATATTGTTGTGTCTCAGGAAATGGAGAGGTCTGAGAAGGAGCGGAATGGGGAAAGGCCAGTTGGTAGAGCAGTCAAAACACACACAACATTTGTCAATTAAGTTCACCATCTTATATGGCTGGGGTTCATGGCATCCCAAAACAATTTTGATAGTAACATCAAAAATCACAAAGATCAAAGATCAATGATCACAGATCACCTTAACACATATAAGGATAATAAAAAATTTTGAAATATTGTAAGAATTGCCAAAATGTGACACACAGACATGAAGCAAGCACATGCTATTGGAAAAATGGTGCCAATAAAGTTGCTCAATGCAGGGTTGTCACAAACCAATTTGTAATAGAAGTGCAATATCTGCATAGCAAAATAAAGTGATGTGCAATAAAATGAGGTATGCCTGTTTAAGAAAAAACTTCCAAAACAAGACGTAAGAAATCCAAGCTGCAAACAATTTTCAATGCATTGAACTACCCCCAAATTAGAAACACCATAAAGTTAAAAATAAGCTGTAGACTTTTAGAACTTTTTTCCAATTGTGCATAACTACAGAAGATCAATTACTAGACTACATAAATAAATCATAAAAATCACTAAGAAAGAGGTAAATAAATCCAGTTAAAAATGAGTAAATGTTATAATTAGGGGCTTTTGGAAAGAGGACGCTCAAGTTTTGTTGTTGTTGTTGTTTGTGGTGGTGGTGGTGGTAGAGACGAGGTCTCACTATGTTATCCAGGCTAGGCTTGAACTCATGAGCTCAAGCAATTGTCTCACCTCAGCCTCCCAAAATGCTGGGATTACAGGTGTGAGCCACTGCACCAGGCCTAAAATGTTTACTAAACATAAAAAGATGACCAAACGTAATTTTACTTGAAGAAACACAAAGTAAAATATTGAGATATTTACACACAGACTAGAAAATTATTTATAAGTCTAACAATACCAAGTGTTGATGAGAATGTAAAGAAGAAAATAGAACATATTGAAGAGAGGTCTTGTTTTAACCACATGTGATAACAGTTTGACAATCTGACAAGATGTTAAACTATCATGTAGCTACATCTTATAGATTGGAGAAACGTGCTTCCGGATATAGCTGCATAGGTAGAGTAACACTCTCAGTGTGCACACAGAAACATGTAGATCATGTTCCATTTGACATTGCTTATTTTAGCAGAAAATTTTGACAGACCTAAATGTCCATCAGAGAGGGAGTGGATAAATCAGTTGTGGCATATGCATACAGTGGAATCCTGTGCAATGGTTAAGTGAAGCACAGCAAAATGTATCAACATAGAAAAAAATAAAAACAAGTTGCTGAATGATTTGAAGGTGGTTTTATTAGTTTGCGAGGACTGCCATAACAAAGTACAATGGATTGAACGGTTTAAACAACAGAAATTTATTTTCTCATAGTTCTGTGTGCTAGAAGTACAAGGTCAATGTGTGATTGGGTTTGACTCTGTTTTCCCCCAAATCTCATCTTGTAGCTCCCATGATTTCCACGTGTTTTTGGAGGGACCTGGTGAAAGATGATTGAATCATGGGGGTGGGTCTTTCCCCTGCTTTTCTCATGATAGTGAATGAGTCTCCTGAGATCTGATGGCTTTAAAAACAGCACTTTCCCTGCACAATACTTTTTTTTTTTTTTTCTTGGCTGCTGCCATCCACATAACATATGACTTGCTCCTTCTTGCCTTCTGCCATGATTGTGAGGCCTCCCCAGCCATGTGGAACTGTAAGCCTAACAAACCTGTTCCATTTGTAAATTGCCCAGTGTTGGGTAAGTCTTTATCAGCAGTGTGAAAACAGACTAATACAGTAAATTGGTACCAATAGAGTGGGGCACTGCTGAAAAGATGTCCAAAAATGTGGAAGCAACTTTGAAACTGGGTAACAGGCAGAAATTAGAACAGTTTGGAGGGCTCAGAAGAAAAGAGAAAATGTGGGAAACTTTTGAACTCCCTAGAGACTTGTTGAATGACTTTCACAAAACTGCTGATAATGATATGGACAATGAAATCCAGACTGAGGTGGTCTCAGATGGAGATGAGGAACTTGTTGGGAACTGGAGCAAAGGTAACTCTTGTTATGTTTCAGCAAAGAGACTGGCAGCATTTTTCCCCTGCCCTAGAGATTTGTGAACCTTTTAACTCAAGAGAGATGATTTAGGGTAACTGTTGAAATTTCTAAGCAGCAAAGCATACAAGAAGTGACTTGGGTGCTGTTAAAGTCATTCACTTTCATAAGGGAAACAGCATAAAAGTTTGGAAAATTTGCAGCCTGACAATGCAATAGAAAAGGAAATCCATTTTCTGAGGAGAAATTTAAGCCGGCTTCAGGAATTTACATAAGTAATGAGGAGCTGAATGTTAATCACCAAGACACTGGAGAGAGTGTTTCCAGGGCATGTCAGGGACCTTTGCAGCAGCATCTCCACAGAACCGGGGGCCTAGCAGGAAAAAGTGGTTTTGTTGCCCAGGCCCCGTGTCCGCATGCTGTGTGCAGCCTAGGGACTTGGTGCCCTGTGTCCCAGCCACTCCAGCAGTGGCTAAAAGGGGCCAATGTAGAACTTGGACTGTGGCTTCAGAAGGTGCAAGCCTCAAGCCTTGGCAGCTTCCACATGGTGTTGAGCCTGCAAGTGCACAGAAGTTAAGAACTGAGGTTTGAGACCCTCTGCCCGGATTTCAGAGGCTATATGGAAACACCTGGATGCCCAGGAAGAAGTTTACTGCAGGGGCCAGTCCTCAAGGAGAACCCCTGTTAGGGCAGTGCAGAAGGGAAATGTGGGGTTGGAGCCCCCGCCCCAACACAGTCCTTACTGGGGCGCCTCCTAGTGGAGTTGTGAGAAAAGGGTCACCCTTCTCCAGACCCCAGAATGGTAGATCCATTGACAGCTTGCACCTTGTGCCTGAAAAACTCATAAACACTCAAAGCCAGTCTGTGAAGGCAGCCGGGAGGGAGGTTGTACCCTGTAAAGCCACAGGGGCAGAGCTGCCCAAGACTATTGAAACCTACTTCTTGCATCAGTGTGACCTGGATGTGAGACATAAAGTCAGAGGAGATCATTTTGAAACTTTAAGATTTGACTGCCCCTCTGGATTTTGGACTTGCATGGGGCCCATGGCCCCTTTGTTTTGGCCAATTTCTCCCATTTGGAATGACTGTATTCACTCAATGCCTGTACCCCCATTGTATCTAGGAAGTAACTAACTTGCTTTTGATTTTCAAGCTCACAGGTGGAAGGGACTTTCTTTGTCTCTGATGAGACTTTGGACTGTGGACTTTTGAGTTAATGCTGAAATGAGTTGAGACTTTGGGGGACTGTTGGAAAAGCATGATTAGTTTTGAAATGTGAAGATATGAGATTTGGGAGGGTCCAGGGGCAGAATGATATGGTTCGGCTCTGTGTCCTCATACAAATCTCATCTCGTACCTCCCATAATTCCCACATGTTGTGGGAGGGAGCTGGTGGGAGATGACTGAATCATGGGGGTCTTTCCTGTGCTGTTCTCATGATAATGAATGGTTCTCACAAGATCTTATGGTTTTATAAATGGGAGTTTCCTTTCACAAGCTTTTTTTTTTTTTTTTTTCCCCGCCTGCTGTCATCCAGGTAATATGTGACTTGCTTCTCCTTGCCTTCTGCTATGATTGTGAGGCCTCTCAGCCATGTGGAACTGTAAGTCCATAAACCTCTTTCTTTAGTAAATTGCCCAGTGTTGGGTATGTCTTTATCAGCAGCATGAAAACTGAGTGATACAATGTGTTGCAGGTTTGGTTTTTTTTTAGGACTTTCTCCTTGGCTGGCAGAAGACAGCCCTGCCGCCTTGATGTATCCGCACATGGTCTTTCCACTGTATGTTTACATCCTTGGTGTCTCTTTCTGTGTCCAAATTTCCTTTCCTTTCCTTTGATTTTTTAGAGGCAAAGTCTCACTCTGTCACCTACGCTGGAGTGCAGTGGCAGGATCACAGCTCACTGTAACTTAGAACACCTGGGCTCAAGCAATCCTCTTGCCTCAGCCTCCAGAGTAGCTGGGACTACAGGTGCATGCCACTACCCCTGGCTAATTTTTCAATTTTTTCGTAGAGACAGGGTCTCTCTGTGTTGCCCATGCTAGTCTTGAACTTGTGTTCTCAAGCAATTCTCCTGCCTCAACCTTCCAAAGTGATGACATTACAGGCGGGAGCCACTGCACTCTACTTTCCTTGGCTTATAAGGACACCAGTCAGGTTAGATTAGGGCCTAACCTAACAGCCTCGTTTCAATTTAATCACTTTTTTAAAGACTCTATCTGGAAATACTCACATTCTGAGATATGAGAGGTTCCTACTACAGCATATACAATTCTGGGGGTGAGGGGACACAATTCAGGTAACAGTTAAAAATGATTTTTTGGTTTTATTTTGAGATGGAGTCTGCTCTGTCACCCAGGCTGAAGTGCAGTGGCATGATCTTGGCTCACTGCAACCTCTGCCTCCCATGTTCAAGTGATTCTCCTGACTCAGCCTCCTGAGGAGCTGGTATTACAGGCGCGTGCCACCACATACAAAAGTAACTTTTTGTATTTTTAGTAGAGATGGGGTTTCACTGTGTTAGTCAGGATGGTCTCTATCTCCTGACCTCGTGATCCACCCACCTCAGCCTCCCAAAGTGTTGGCATTACAGCCTTGAGCCACCATGCCCAGCCACTTTTGTAAAATTTTAAAAAACAAGGAGCTCAAGTACAGATTGTTTACCAGTAAAAGCACTTTACCAGTAGTAAAAGTTTACAATGACAATTATGTCTCAGGGTGGAGGAAAAGAAATGTCCTTGCAATCTTTTATTTCTTCAAAGTAAAATATCTGAAGCTAATGTGACAAAATATTAAGATAAGTAAAACCAAACAAAACCTACAGCTGCATTTGTAATAATCTTCCTTCATTTGGGTATTTTTAAACTTTTTCATTAGGAAACTGACAGTGACCAGTGAGATCCTCATACGAAAACAGTAAAGCTGTGATTGAGGACAGAAAGGAAAATGTTTAGACTCCTCACTGGCTTTCTAGATTCATTTCCTCAGTCCCCTAGTACAACCCCAGACATAAATAAAGCAAATTTACTTCAAGGATTAAAAGGAAGTATTATATTATCTCAGGAATTACTTGCAGCACTCCTCGATTTTTCTCAGATCCTAAATCCCCATTTTACACTTTTTATGAGAAATAAAAACATGCTCATCCGTTTTTAAAAGCCAGGTTTACAAATGCAAATACTTAAGAGGATTTAAATTTTTATGTGATGGTGTACTGGTCTAAGTTTAAATGTTGATATCAATGTTTTTGTGTTTTGATTAGGTATGGCAGAACTTTGAAAAGTTGGAAGGCACATTGTATTTATAGAAAAATAAGGTTGAAAGTCTTAGATTTGAAAGGGTAGCAAAAAGTGAGGCTGAAGAGATCCAAGAAAAGTGGTCAACTTCACAAGTATCACCAGTTGCTCTATTTATATGCACCTGAACCTGGGAAAATACAAACTGTGTTTAAATGCTTTTGGTGTCCGGCATGATTACATGAGCAGGTATCATCCTGGGAACCTGACTCAGGGCAGTCCAAACCTTTGAAAAACTGTGCCCTCTGGCACACTATCACCAAGAGCAGGCTTCAAGGTCATTCTGTGCCAGCCCTATACTCCAGGGAACTCCTCAGGCCAGCACAGTTAATTACACTAACAGCCAAGGAAATTATATTGGCCCACCACAGCCTAGGAAGATGAATATCTCTTCCTTAGTCACAGGGGGACGTTAATGGTATTTTTATTAACTTGTGACCTGTTGACTGCTATTAGAATATAGATTGTATGCAGAAACCAGGTCAGGTATTGCAGATGTGATTATGGAGCAATTACCGTGGCAGCCACTGGACTTCTAATCATTGTTGTCAAAGTGAAATTGTAAAACTCAAAACTGCTTTTTGGAATCCTACAAGAAACGCTTGAGATCAAAGTTTATATTGTCTCTTTGTGTCTTCTTGAAATTGCAATTTGTGATTTCCGTGATTAGACTTGCAAACAAGGGCAGATTTTAAAAGAGAAGAAAACTACAAAGGACAGATGATGATTAGGGTTATCTTAGATTTTGGCGACTTAAGGTTGAAAACTTTCCTTGTTGAAATTGTTTTGATTAAAAATAAATGCAGTTTCCTAGCAATTCTATTTGTGCAGGTATCCCTAATAATCAGTGACCAGATTATATTCTGATCTATTACTTTAGTAATGTGAAAATTCACTTCTGCAATTATGTACAATGTGATATGAAATATAGCATTAAGTACTTCAGTCATGCTCTTTCGAGTCTCATACTAATGGTAATGCCATCAAGGTTGCCAAAGTGTCTTCAGAGTCAATATCCACGGATGCTGATTTATATTTTGCAAAGTGCATTATTTATTCTGTGAAGTGCATTATTTATCCTATAAAGTGCATTATTTATAATCACAACCTTTCTACCCTTCGTTGAAGCAGAGTTTATGCAACCCCTTTTAAACTGCTGCCTTTACATATGGGGTGAGAGCAAAAGGGACAAATGGTACCATTAACACAGTAAATTACAGTATTAACTGACTTGACTAGAAGCAGAAAATACTATATCTGAAATCTTGCCATCCTAATTTAGAACTCACAAGTGGTTTAGATTAAAAAGAAAAAAAATAATAATCTGCCCTTCAGGTTCTTAGCTCTACTAAACATTTGAACTCTCTGTGCTAGAGTTAGTTCTACATGAACTTTAGACAGTCAAGTTTCAGATGGGACTATTTAAGCTCAGAGAGAAGGGAAGCATTGAAAGTAAAATTAGATTGCAGTTGAATCTCTGGGACTCTGGTCAAGAAGAACTCACAAAGGCATAAAATTGATCTTTTGTCCCAGGACAGACATTTTCACCGATCTCTTTATGATCACCATTGCAACTTTTTGTTTTCTATACACTGCATTAGAAACTACTATGGTTTGAATATGATAACAAAAAAGTGTGTGTTAGTAACTTTATCCCCATTGCAACAATGTTGTGAGGTGGTGCCTAAAGAGAGGTGATTAGGGCATGAAAGCTGTGCCCTCATGAATAGATTAATGCTGTTATTGAGTTCCCTATAAAATAACGAGTTTTGCTCTTTTTGTCTCTTTCTCACCCTCTCCCTTTCTGCCATAGGGTGATGCAACAAGAAGGCCCTTACCAGATGCCAACATTATAATCTTGGGCTCCCCAGCCGCCCGAATTGTTAGAAATAAATTTATTTTTTAAATAAGTTATCGGTCTATGGTATTCTGTTATGCAGAATACCAGTATATTTTGTAGAACAAAATGTAAGTAAGCCAAAAACTTAGGATCATCTTAGTGACAAAACCACTTATGTGGGTGTAGTTTACATTAGAAACGAAGCTGCATGCTTCTATTAGTGTCTTGCTGAGAAAAACTATGTTTTCCAAGGTTTTAAAATGAAATATTAATTATATTCTAAGGTAAATTTATTTTCCTGACAGTATAAGAAACAGCACAAAATGAAAATTGGATAATAAAGTGACTTTCGGGGACATGTACTTTTCAGAAACATGTATTATAAAAATCATAGGATTTGGATCACACAGCCAGTTTACAATTCAAACTTTGCTATCTATTAACAGTGTAAAATTGGGAAATTATTAACATTTCTGACTTTAGCAAGAAGTATTATTTTCCTATAAAATTATTCTGATAAGTAAATGAACATCTGACTTAGTGTCTGGGGCACAGCTCAACTTCAACTCAAGAAATACACTTTTTCTTTTCCCCACATTGCTCCCTCTTGCTAAAGTTTAAAGCTTTAAGTGCATAGAATGCCACATTTAACTGAATGGCTGGAGTTTAGAAAGAGGTCAAATGAATTGCAGCATGATTTGTAAGATGTAGAAGAAAAACACATTTGCAGGCTGAAAAAAAAAATGGAATCATTCAGATTTAACTGCTTAACACCAGCTTCTCTCTGTTTCCCCTTTTCTGTAACTTCAGCAAAAGGGCCAGGGAAAAATTATTCCTATCTTTTGAATCTCACTCATAATAGGAACAGCAATAGTACAGATATCTGACATTAAAAGAAAACGTGCTAACGTTTGAATAAATATTTACTTCACTGGTTTGGCTTTACCTCGTACTTCACTTATCCTCTGGTGCCTACTGCCAAACAAATAAAACAGGAAAAAAGAAAAACCCAGAGAAAAGTATAGAACCCTATAATACAGAGATTCATGCAGCCCTGAAAGAGAAAAGTAAATTTTATACCAATAGAGTGGCATAAATAAGAACAGTCGGCTCATAATTATTTTAGTCTCTATTAACATAATTAAGTAGGATATAATATCATGTACAGAAACAATTTACTCTCTCTTGCTTATTTTTATTTACCCAGCTTGTCTGCAACCCTGCAGGAAGTCTTTTAAAACAAAACAATCAATTCATTCCCCTAGTATTGGAACGGTGAAAATGCAGAATGCTGGCACAACATAGGCAGGTTTTCTGCATCAAATGGAAATATAACAGGAATTTTTTAAATGTCAAGAATTTGAATGGGGAAAAGACCCTATTTGTTTCAGCTCTTATAGGTCAGATTTTACCCCATTGTATGTGGGTGTGTGGATGTGTGTGTTATGAGTTAGCAAAAGATCAAATACATCAAAATTCTGAGACTATCTATATATTCTATGAATTTGGGTTTGCCTATGACATTACTCCCCTCTGTAAGCGCGGATATGGGCACTGAATGGACACCGTCTTGAATTGAAAATGCCATAAGCTAGCTAGTTATATGTAGGGAGGGACCCTTCAGATTCAGCATAAATTGCCTTCCCACTCCAGAAAAAAAAAAAAAAAAAAAAATAGTGCTATTGCACTTTAATCATACCCTGGATGTCAGGCCCGTTATATGAATGGTTTTTGCATTTAAACAGTGAAAGTGGATTCAACATAGGGAAAATGAGTTAGCAGCTAACCCAGAAGAAAGGTATCTTCTATCCACAATGAAGGTGTGTCATTTCTCCCTGGAGTGAAAACTCACTGCACGTTCGTTCCCTCAATGCTCAGGGACCTGCCTTTGAAGAAGTTATCCGTTGTGAAGACAGGCGCTTAAATCCTTTCTGTGACCTGAAATCTTTGGTTTCCGCTGCAAATTCTGATACTGGTGTCCTTAAAGGATAATCTATTAAAACGAATTTCTCAGCTCCTATCCACCAAAAACCAAGCTCAAAGGTTACAGTTGCTTAGCATTCATTCCAAGTAGCCTGCAAATGACAAATCAGAGCAAGGACAAAAGAGAAACAATGGCTTACATATTTTAATTTAGTTATCAAAGATTTTGTATTTCAATTGTGATTCAAACTGCTCCTATATCTGTTAAGTTTTATTAAAATTTCAGGTGTCATTCTTTTTACCTTTACTTATGTAGTAAAGTTGTGATTGTTCATTATCTTGTGAATGCATTTTTGGTGACATGTATAACAAGGCCAGACTGGAGGTCAGGACTTAGAGCTTTGAGTTGTCAACCATTAAGTAAGGCATATATAGGTTGTTTTAATGAGTGTGCACACTGTAATAACCATTATGTTTATGTGTGATGAAAATGACGATGCCAGAACATAACGGCACATACTTTAACAAAGCAAGAATTTAGAATGATCACCACCAGTCCGTCTGCTTTTCTTTTTTTTTCAAGATTCTCCCATTCCACAATAGAGAATGACACACAAATATTTGCTAAAATAGCAAAGAAAGCTACTTCAATGTATGATGTACATGTTGTATTACAAACTACCTCACATGAAACTCATGTGTGCGAGAGTAGAATAGAATTCTATATTATTTGTCCTAGTCGTCCTCCAGAGTGATTTCTGGTTCTCAGAAGGCTGAAGTGCCGGATGTTTGACTGCACTGCACCGTTTGGAATGAAATACAGCATTTTGAAATGACTAAACATCTTGATGGCTTCACTTCCATTTCACATTTGCAATGTCTTTACTTTTCCATGATATTTCACAGTTTTCAGTTACTTTTTAAATTTAGCAAACTTGTTACTGAAATACAGCATACATATGGGAAAGTATACAAATCATGAGTAGACACCTTGGTGAATTTTCATGAACAGAGCACACACATGTAACCACCACTTAAACCAAGAAAAAGTACTTGGCAGCACTTTGAGAACCCGCTCTTGCCCCTCCCAATCATTGCTCATTCACCCTCTATTCTGATTTCTGGTACAATAGTTTGACCTGTTTTGAACTTTATATGAATGGAATAATACTCAATGTGCTCTTTTGTGTTCAACTTCTTTTGCACAATACTGTCTTTAGGAGATTCATCTACACGGTTGTATGTAGTGACAGTTCATTCATTTTCATTGTTATATTGCATTCCATTGTGGAATATACTGCAGCGTATTTATCCATTCTTGTATTTATGAACAATTGTGTTGCATGGAAGCAACGCAGCATTGGGGCTATTATAAATGCTATGCATACTTTTATACATGTGTTTTCATTTTATGCACACAGTTATTTAGAACATTCGTAGGAGTTGCATTGTTGGGTCATAAAGTGTGGTATATCCGGCTTTATTAGGTAATATTAGACAATGTTTCAGAATGGTTTTGCCAATTCACACCACCACAATCAGTGTATGAGAATTCTAGTTTCTCACCAACAACTGGCACAAACCATATTCAGTCACTTTTCTTTCTACTTAATAAATAAAAGTTAATGCAAAATGTTTGCAGTACCACATAATGATGCTACAGATCACTAGCACTTTATGAAAACACCACCATTTTGTCCATATTAATATACCTCATCATCATGATCCTTTCATTCACATTGTCACTATTTTTAAAAAGAATCTCCAAGTTTTTCTCCTCTTCTCCCGCGATTCCAAATAATTCTAAACAAATTCTCTCATTTTTTCTTCTTAAAGTGTGTCTCTAAGCATATTAACCTCTTCTTCAAAATTCTGAAGGCTCTCAGTTATCTTCAAATCTTTTCTCCACAAAATTACTGGCCCCCTCCCCCATCTTAACTTATAAGCCTTAACTACTTTTTCTTGCATGCATATATATTTCATTCAGGGGCAATCAATCTTCATACAAGTGTGTCAAAAACTTCCCCACAGCCAGTTGTTAGTACATACTATTATTCTTTTATAGTGTCTCTCTCTTTTCCCCACCCATATTTTCTGTCTTACTTCAAATGTTATTTCTTTCAGAAGCCAGATGTGCTTCTTTCCTCCATTCAATTCTTCTGGCACTTTGTCTCCATGAGAGTTAAATCACCCCCCTCCACATTAAGTTACTTAATTATTACATTGTTTTACTACTGTTATACTAGATACTAAATAGGTTCCTTTCTGGAGAAAAAAGACACAGCCTAGGAAAATGCTTTGCATGTAGAAAGTACCCAATAAATAGTTGTAAAATTGAAGTGAACATGCAAAGTGTGTATATGTTTTACTGAAATTCCCTGGATTGTTGGAACATTTATCCAGTAAAAATGACAGATTTTTCTAGGCCAAATAATGACAGCAGTATCTGAGTGTAAGAGAGGAAGTAAAGTTGGCCAAATAATCCATTCAAAATCTGTTTTAGTGACACAATCTACCTTGTCCCAGATTGCTGCTTATTACATTTTAGGGATCTATATTTTCAATGGAAACTGATTTCTGTAAAAAGGGAAAAAAAAAAGATAGGAATCAATTGATCAATTTGTGCTCATCTAAGATAATGTAGATTTGTACTGGATTATTTTCAAAATTCCCTTGGCACAGATAGTCTTTATCAGACAATGTCAAATGAATCACACTTAACATACTTAGGATCCTTGCAGGTTTAGCAAATCAGTGCAGCATAATTTGTCAGACTCTTCATGGCATTGCTGGGAACAGGTGAGGAAGAAGGAGCACAAGTTTAAGAATCTGATAGACAGAGATTGAAATATTAATAATGCCTCATGTAAGCAGTGTGGATTTCGACAAATTGCTTAATCTTCTAAAGTCTCAGTTTTGTCATCCATAAAGTGGGGATAAATAAGATGTAATTTTCAAACCTGATGTGAAAATAAAATAAGATAATGCACTGAAAGTAGTTAATACCATGGCTGCACCTGAGCTTAGGTCTTTTCTCTATAATCTTCCCTGACTCTACAACTGGGTTAGGGCCTCCTATGTTCTACTTTTCTAGCACACTGTATTTTTGCTTCAAACTTTTATCACAGTTCACATCTGGAGAGTCATTGTTGTAATTACTGCATTTGCTCTCTATAAGCTCCGTTAGAATGGTTCCATGTCTGTTGTATCATTGTGATATATCAAATATTTACCATGATGCCAGACACACAGTTCATCATTAAAAATATTAAAAAATGACTACATTGAAAAAAACCCTCTCACACCACCCAGTCCACACTGACAATAAGGTTCCATGAGTTTGAAAAAAAATACATTAAAAAGTGAATAATATTTTTTTCTTTCAACTTCATAAATAGAATATAGGGTCAAATGGCTGAGGTTTTTTTTTTTTTTTTAAACAAAACAGAATTTATATTTTCTAATGAGTACTACCCTTTCCAAGGTAGTCACGCTTGCAAGCTGTAAGCCCATTTCTGAGATACTGACATAGCTGGAACAATTCTTTGAAGGGCCTATTAAGGTCCTACCTTCAAAGCCCAGTGCCCCTTATGCAGAAGAATATCATCAAAAGTGGTTAATCTGACTTTGAAGAGAGTATTGTATTTTTGAGAACTGTTAAAAATCATTTAGAATTAACTGACAAATTAAGCAGTTTATTTTGCATCTGAATCAAAGTTTAGAAAACATTCATAAAACTGACGTTCTTCTATCACCATAAATTTAAGGACTTATTCTAAAGAAAAAGAGTTCCATAAATGTGCAGTGAAAGACCCTATGATCTCCCAAAGTACATATTGTGAAGTGAAATATTCTTAGTAATGTATATTTGGTGTATTTGTGAAACACACATAGCTACACACAACAATCTCTCACCCCATCTCCTCTGAAAATTACATTTCTTTAAAGCCATGTCTGATATAAATTCCATTTTAAACTCATTTTCCACAGCTTTTTCTAAGGAGTATGATGAGAATAATAAATCTCTCTCACTGAATAAAGCACAATACACATTTAATAACATTACAGTTAACATCTCCAAACCTCCCGCTGATCCTAATGCAGCTTCCTAAAGCAGTGGATTTTCCATGATGTTGTCACTATAGGGATTTTATGTTAGAAATGCAATCTAAATAAGCTTTGGCCTTAAATTTTAATCATATAACCATATAATAAAGAATAGAAAATTATAGTAAAAATACAAGTATGCATATAACTTTTACAGTCTGTAATAGTGAATTCCTATGATACTTTGTTATTAGGATTATATATATACATATATATACACACACATATATATACAGATACACACACACACACACACATACACACACACACACACACACACACACACACACACACACACACACATATATACAGATTTTTTAAGATGGCTACCATAAAGTGAAAGTCAAAGAAACATCAAAAGTATCCGTGGCACCTCTTGAGTGCTTTTGAATTGTAGGAGGAATAGGAGCACTGTTATGATACACATGGACAATGTTCCCTAGTCATTTCTATTCCAGTGGCAACTATGTTTGTAACACCATTGACTATAAGTGTACCAGAACTGGACCCAAAAAAAAGTGATCGGAAAGGATGGAGTCAAAGACAAGGAACATGAAAGAAAGAAGTTGGAAGCTAGCGGAGACTGGGAAAATTGTGTGCAGTCTCATGTAACTTTGGTCATTCTGCTAAAATAAGCTTATTACCTTGATAAAGTCATTGGCAACACCTGGAATTATGCATTTTTATTTGCAGGGTGATTTCCAAATAGTTGGTGCCCTACCCAATTAAACGTCTCTTGGAAATTCGAGTTAGAATGAGGGCTGAGCTATTACTTGTAGTAGTCTGTCCTCAAAAGAAGAAATTATTGAAGAAGGTGATTTGTGCATTTGAGCAGTTAACTGCAATCTTTTAAAGGACATGCTAAAAAAGGTTTTGCCTATGCTTCATCCACCAGGTGTAGTCTGGATTGTACTGAGTTTCCTTTCTTTTTTGTTTACCTGGACTTATTTATTTTACTTTCTTTCTTTTTTTCTTTTTTAAGAGACCACGTTGACTGAGACATTTAAAATACAAAATGGTAATTAAGAGTGTTTGAGGCAGCTCCAGCTGGTTCTCGAACAGCTCCCAATAGGTAGGCTGACATTTCCACCCTCTAAGAATCCCTGCTTGGATGCAGTTCAGAGCAGCCAACCTTGATTCCACCCAACATTTGATTAAACAACAGAGAAACGACAAATAGTGAAAGTCACTTCTCTTGGGCTAGGTTAAAATGACAGAAAATGCAAGAAAAGAGAATGATGGAAAAGGAGATCATGAATTAACATAAAAACGTCGTATCAAATTTCATTCTTCAAAGTGTGCATCTAATTGGTCAATGAGCCTTATAAATGTAGAAATTGTATTAGCATCTCTAGAGCTGAGTATCTTGAGGGCAATTTGAAACAATTTAACTTTCCTTCAGAATTATGCCCAAACAAGGATTGAGATAAACAGCCACCTGCCTACAAATCTTTAGGAACAGCCTTACATTGTGACTGAAAACCTGAGATACTGCTAGGACAAGAAAATTAAAAAAAAAAAAAAAAATTAAAACAATAATAAGACGGCCGGGCGCGGTGGCTCAAGCCTGTAATCCCAGCACTTTGGGAGGCCGAGATGGGCGGATCACGAGGTCAGGAGATCGAGACCATCCTGGCTAACACGGTGAAACCCCGTCTCTACTAAAAAATACAAAAAATAGCCGGGCGAGGTGGCGGGCGCCTGTAGTCCCAGCTACTCGGGAGGCTGAGGCAGGAGAATGGCGTAAACCCGGGAGGCGGAGCTTGCAGTGAGCTGAGATCCGCCCACTGACTCCAGCCTGGGTGACAGAGCGAGACTCCGTCTCAAAAAAAAAAAAAAAAATAATAATAATAATAATAATAATAAGACATGGTTTCACCCTTCTGAAAGTTTATAAGGTAATTGAAAAGACCAAAGTTGTTCAACTGGAACAGCTAAATAAAAATGCCAAGGGGTGTAAAATTCAATATCAAAATGTTTCTGTGTGTGTACCAGCTTTGTGGTGTAAATAAGGACAATTGGATAATTATGTAGGGGGAAAAATTTTGTTCACTTTACCACTAGCCAAGTGTAGGCATATGCACTATTAAATTTGTGATTGAAAAGTTGGTATTCAATATGGAGAGACTTCAGGGAGGTTACTGAGAAAGTGGGAAGGTTGCATGGGGTTAAAGAAAACGATCACTACTGGATTTCTACTCAGGATTAGGAATCCACAGTCCTAGGTCATAGTGCCAGTTTTTCAACAAGATAATCAAATGCCAATAGCAAATTATTTTCCCTCTCTGGATTTTGATTTTCCCACATATAAAATGAGAGCATTGGACAACGTAATCGCTAACATGTGTTCCATTTTCTATGATGCTTTCATCATGTGCGTCAGCTCCCATTTATCATATCTGCACCATCCACTGCAGTGGAAGCCTCTAGTGGTGGCTGTTCTTCATTAGTTACTACTAGGCTGAGACCAGTTGCATGACACAAGTTTTCTGGAATCAAGTGCCAGCCTTGTCGATCTCTTATTACTTAGTGATTTATCACATGTCCTCTGATTCCCATTTCAAACAATTCTCTTTCCTCCTTGTTATTTTATCTAATGTTCATTCTCTACAATTAATCTTATTCCTCCTTTAGACCTATTCTTCTTCCACATATTTTTCCTCCTCTCAAGTCTTCTTGAAGGCTTAAAGGTTACACAAAAATATTTTTAAATATTAATAAGAAAGTACTATAATTAGTTAACTCCTTTTTGTCCTTTTCTATTTTGGTAAATATCCCCATGTGGATTGGTCAATACTTTATATTGGATCTGGACTACAAGAAATATATTTCCTCCTCTCAAGAATAGTCTTTCTAACTGTGCGAACTAAAGGTTAGTATTTATAAATAATACCTAGTATTTAATATATTCATATTTGAAATTAGCATATTCCATAAACAATTTGGTCACCTTAGTACAAGATGTCTAAGGAAGTTTATATTACTTATATTGCACAACTATGGAGGCTAAAGCAACTGAAGTCTTTGCCTTGACATATAATACCCTTTCTTTGTTGTGTGATAATTATACTCCAGTTATGTAGAAAATATAATTAGATTCTGTAGTTCTCTCTGCTTTAGAAAGAAAGTTTTAAGTATCTTTTTAATATTTTGAATCATGTAACACATTCCTGGAGCATCAACTTAGCATTTGCAGTCAGCATCCACAGAAAACTTTGCTGTTTGTTTATCTGCTTTCATTCTTTCTCATTGCCCTGAAGCTGCATTTGTTTCTACATTATCGTTACTCTGTCTACACCCAGAGATTTCTTCCGTATTCTTGAACACTACAGACTTGCCTTTCATTAGATTTTTCTCCTTCTTAATGCTTTTTCTTAACCTTGTATACATGTATTCCCCTATTCTTTGTTATAGTTTATTAACACCTCTTTTTACTTGTTTTGCTGATTTACTCTCCTTCACTACCAACTGGGGAATTGCTGTTGGATCTCCTGTGAATCATATATCAGTGTATCTATCTATCTATCTCTATTTATCCATCCAACCATCCATCCATCCATCCATCAATCCACATATCCAGTGTAGTTATCCATTCAAAGTTAAAACTATAGTTGTATGTTGGCAGTTACCAAATCCTTCGCTTAGCTTATATATTTCTCCATCAACATAATCATGGAGAAGCTTCATTGATTTTTAAACCTTACTGTTCCTAAAACCAAATTGAATTTTCATTTTAAGTACTTACTTCAGTCAGATATCTATTCCTCAACATTTTAAAGAAGGATTTGAGATGGCTTACAGAAGCGTGTAATATGGTCAAACAAAATGTAGGACAACTTGACAATATTTGTCAAATCACAAATGTCCACATTCCACAGCCATAAATTCTACTTCGAGGAATCTGTCCTGGGAATATGCCTATACATGTACTAAATGATGTATGGACAAGTGTAATTATTGTGATATTATTTGTAATTGGCAATGTTTGTAACTACACATACTGAAAACAACATACCACAGCAGGAGATTGGATAAACACATACAGCATAGTGAAGTATCATTCCACAAAATATTCAAGAAGCCATATACTAATATGGAATAATCTTCAATATAGATTAAGTAAATGTAGACTCATAACTTTTGAGGGAGAAAAAAGGAGGGGGAGAAGAGAATAGCTAACTAGTTAGGTAAGTAGATCACACATACATTTCATTATAGATGAGCTTACCTGTCTATATCCTGAGATACTGTATATCTCTGGAAGGATACACAAGCAATGCTTATGTTGATTGATTCCAGAGAGGACAATGGATGACTGCGGGACAGAGGTGAGAGAAAGACTTCTTCTCATGACTTAGCGATAGAGAGACCTTTCACGGTATATCCTTTTAAACTTACACCATCTCTTCAAAACTATTTTAAAAAGTGAAGTACCTAAGTAAGATATCATGAAAATAAGAAATGAATTGGAGCAACAGCAAATAAGTATAAAAATATAAAAAGATATCAAGATAAAGATAGCAGTAAGGCCAGTATATAAAATGTTCATTGCAAGGCCTTATTTTCTCTCAGGATGGCTAGACATTTTTATTTCCTTGCTTTGAATGAACTATCATTTCTATTTTAAAAAAAAGAAAGCACAGGGAAGGTCCATTCATTCCTTACCTGGGGCCTGAGAGGCATGCAGGGGCTCTCATCAACAGACCACTGTATGTGATTTTGTACCAGGCCCTCCAAAAAGTCCCAAAATGCATGCAATTCTAAATTTAATTAGGCTGATTTTTTTTTTACATTTCAGCTTTATAGAGATACGATTGACAAGTATAGTAATACAAAAGTCTACAATGTGATGATACGATACACATACAATTACAAAATGGTTACCACAATCTATTTAATTAGCACATCCATCATCTCACCTAGCTAACTTGTATATGCGTGTGAAAACACAAATATCCACTCTCTTAGCAAATCTGAAGAATAAGCATACCTTGTTTTAGTGTGCTATGATTTATTGCTCTTGAAGAGATTGCACTTTTTACAAATGGAAACTTTGTGGTGACCTTGCATTGAGAAACTCTATCGGCATGATTTTTCCATCAGCATGTACTCACGTGTCTCTGTATCATGTTTCGGCAATTCTCACAATATTTCAGACTTTCCCATTATTATATCTGTTACAGTGATCTTTAATCAGTGATCTTTGATGTTACGTATTGTAAGTGTTTTGGGGTGACACTAGTCATGCTCATATAAAATGGCAAATTTAATGGATAAATACATTAGTTCTGACTGCTCCACCAACTACCCATTCCCCTATCTTGCTCCCTCTCCTCAAGCCTTCCTGTTTTATGAGACACAACAGTATTGAGGTTAGGCCAATTCATACTCAGAAACGTTCTCCAAGTGTTCAAGTCAAACAGTTTCATACTTTTCGCTTTAAATCAAAAGCTAGAAATGATTAAGCTTAGAGAGGAAGGCATCTTGAAAGCCAAGATAGGCTGAAACTAGGCCTCTTCTGCCAAACAGTTAGCAAAGTTGTGAATGCAAAGGGAAAGTTGTTGCAGAAAATTAAAAGTGCTACTTCAGTGAACACATGAATGATAAGAAAGCAAAGCAGCCTTCTTGCTGATACAGAGAAAATTTTAGCCATATGGATATGAGATCAAACCAGCCACAACATTCCCTGAAGCCAAAGACTAATCCAAAGCAAGGTCCTAACTCTCTTCAATTCTGTGAAGGCTCATAGAGGTGAGGAAGCCATAGACGAAAAGTTTGAAGCTGGCAGTGATTGGTTTATGAGGTTTAAGAAAAGTACAAGGGGAAGGAGCAAGTTCTGATATAGAAGCTGCTGCAAGTTATCCAGAAGATCCAGCTAAGATAATTGATAAAGATGGCTACACTAAACAACAGATTTCCAATGTAAACACAACAACCTAGTGTTGGAAGAAGATGCCATCTGGGACTTCAATAGCTATAGAAAAGTCAATGCCTGGCTTCAAAGCTTCAAAGGACAGGCTGCCTCTCTTGTTAGGGGCTAACTCAGTAGATGACATTCAGTGGAAGCCAATGCTCATTTACTACTCTGAAAATCCTAGGGCCCTTAAGAATTACGGTAAATCTACTCTGTCTGTGCTCTAGAAATGGAACAACAAAGTCTGGGTGACAGCACATCTGTTTGTAGTATGGTTTACTGAATTGCCCAATTTGAGACCTACTGCTCAGAAGAAAAGATTTCTTTTAAAATATTTATGCTCATCAATAAGGCAACTGGTCACTCAAGAACTCTGATGGAAACATACAAGAAGACTGTTTTTATGCCTGCTAATGTAACATCCATTCGACAGTCCATGGATCAAGGAGTAATTTTCACTTGCAAACAAGGGGACGGAGGGCACTGGGACAAATAGCTAATGCATGCAGGACTTAAAACCTAGATGATGGATTGATAGGTGCAGCAAACCACCATGGCACATGTATACCTATGTAACAAACCTGCACATTCTGCACGTGTATCTCAGAACTTAAAGTAAAATAAAATAAAGAAATACAGTTTGTAATGATATACCTGCCATAGATAATGATTCCTCTGATGGATCTGGGCAAAGTAAATTAAAAATCTCTGGAAAGAATTCATCATTTTAGATAACATAAAGAGCATTCATGACCTATGAAATGGGGTCAAAAATACCAACGCTAATAGAAGTTTGGAAGAAGTTGATTTCAACCCTCATGAATGACTTTGAGGAGGTTAAGACATCAAGTGGAAGAAGTAATTGCAGATGTGGTGGATATAGCATGAGTAATAGAAATGAAACCTAAAGACGTGAATATAATAGAAAATTAGGATAGAACAGAATATGACTAGAATATTACATAAACTTTAGTTTGACTTTAGTTGATAAAGTAGGAACAGGGTTTGAGAGGATTGACTCTAATTTTGAAAGAGGTTCTACCGTGGGTAAAATGCTATCAAACATCATCACATGATCCAGAGAAAGCACGGTGAAAAGAAGAGTCAATTGTTATGCCAAACCTCACTGTTGTTGTATTTTTTCCTAATTGCCATAGCTGCTCCCAGCCTTCAGGAACTACCACCCAGATCAGTCAGCAGCCAACAAAATCAAATCAATACCCTCAACCAGCAAAAAGATTATCACTCCCAGAAGGCTCAGATGATCATTAGCGTTTTTTAGCCATAAAGTATTTTTAATTATGGAATGTACATTTTCTTTTCACATATAATGCTATTGCACATTTAATAGGCTACAACACGGTATAGACATAACTGTTATATGCACTGAGAATCCAAAAAATCCATGCGACTTGCTTTATGCAATATTCTCTTTATTGTAGTTATCTGAAACCAAACCTGAAATATCTCTGAGGTATACCTATATGAGGATAAAAATACAGGAGGCCAGGAATGGTGGCTCACACCTATAACCCCAGCACTTTCGGAGGTCGAGGCATGAGGACTGCTTAAGCCCAGGAGTTCGAGACCAGCATGGGCAACATGGTGAGACCTGTCTCTCCAAAAAATTTAAAACATTATCAGGGCATAATTGTACATGCCTATGATCTCAGCTACTTGGAAGGCTGAAACAGGAGGATCACTTGAGCCCAGGAGTCTGAGGCTGCAGTGAGCTGTGATTACCCTACTACACTTCAGCTTGAGCAACAGAGCAAAACCTTGTTTCAGAAAAAAAAAAAAAAAAGAAAAAAAAACATGAAAATACATATTTCTTCATAAACATGATCTTTAATAGTTTATTCTTTAAACACATGGAATTTATTTTACTATAATAGAATGCAAATATTGAATTTTGCCATTTTTCTATGTTGCTTATGGTTCACATACCATTTACTGAAAACCCCTACATTGCTTTGCTAATTAAAAACATCACACCTCAGGCCAGGTGTGGTGGCCCATGCCTGTGATCCCAGCATTTTGGGAAGCCGAAGCAGGAGGAATGCTTGAAGCCAGGAGTTCAAAACCAGTTTGAGAAAAATGATGAGATCCCATTTCTAGAGAAAATTTAAATATTAGCCAGGTATGGTGGCATGCACCTGGAGTCCCAACTATTTGAGAGGCTGAAATGGGAGGATCACTTGAGCCCAAGAGGTGAAGGCTGCAGTAAGCTATGATAGCAAAACTGCACTTCTGTCTGAAAGATAAAGTGAGACCCTTTCTCCAAAAAACACCCAACCGAACAAACAAAAGACATCCCACAACCTCATACACTAAATCCATACACAATTGAATGTGTCTTAAAATGTTAATCCAGTTCCCTATGTGTCTATCATTGACTCAATGACACACTGTCTTAATAACTATAGCTTTAGTACAAACCTTGACAAGAACAAGCCTTCTCCCGCAAAATTGCACCATATTCTTTTTTTCAAAATTGTATCGGGTGTTCCTGGAATTTTGTACTTTTATTTCATTTTTTACCCCAGCTCTATTGAGATATTGGCAAATAAAAATAGTATATATTTAAGGTATATAATGTGATGTTTTGCTATAGTCATACATTTTTATGAAATGATTACCACAATCAGGCTAATTAACATATTCATTGCCTCACACAGTTACCATTGTGTGTATCGGAGTGTGTGGTGAGGCACATAAGATCTACTGTCTTAGCAAATTTAAAGTACACAATAGTTGGTATTGTAAACTATATTCACCATGCTGTACAATAGGTCTCCAGAACTATGTTATAACATAGCTGCACTTAAAAAAATTATATCTCATATAAGTCTTCTATTTTACATGTTGTTTTGTTTCATATCTGCCCAAAATTGCTGTTTGAGAAATAACCAGGTATGTAAAGGCACAAACTGACAGTTTTATCTAACTTGGGAGTCAATTCCATCCTGCCCACTCCCTCTTCACCACACCCCATCCCACCCCCAGCCTAGCCCTGCTCCTGCCCTGAGGGGAGCAAGGGAGTGTAAACTCTCATGCTCTTCTTCACAGCTGCTTAATTCAAGTTTGGATTAGTTCCAGCCACCACCATCCCAGAGACTCCATGCTGGAGAATAGGACAGAAGCTGCCATTCAAGGACATTGGTTCAGAGGTGTCAGTGTGGCTGAAGGAACAGAATAACAATAAAGGATTTAAAAAATTAGATGTGAGAGGACTTCACGGAAGACAGTGGACTTCAGCCAAGCAGCATAGTGTGGAAAGGGCAAGGGAAGGTCTGCAAGCCCTAAGTCCACAATATCACTTAGTACCACGGCCATTTAATGTGCATACGATAAATAACACATGGCATCAGGTAATTTTGAACACAGATGTTGACTTCAGAATGACAGATAAAAAGTATAAAAAATTATTATTTGGTCTTACAGAGAAACAATTCACTATATTTCAGGATTTTGGTCACATGAAGCATGCTACAGAATGTACTTGATTATAACAGCAATTGTTTATATATATTCAAGGGTCACGACATATTGTTTATGTGAAAAAGTCAGCTAATATAATGAAAGGGAGAAGTCTAGAGGAAACCTGGCTCTGTCGCCCAGCCTGGAGTGTAATGGCACAATCTTGGCTCACTGCAACCTCCGCCTCCTGGGTTCAAACGATTCTCCTGCCTCAGCCTCCCAAGTAGTTGGGCTACTCCCAAGTAGCCTGCCTCCACGCCTGGCTAATTTTTGTATTTTTAGTAGAGATGAGATTTCGCCATGTTGGCCACACTAGTCTCGAACTCCTGACCTCGTTTAACCACCGGAGCCCAGCCCCAGTCATTTGGTTTTGAGCATGACTTTTATTCCCTTATATTTTAGCTCTGAGGATTTAAATACTAATCTATAGCAAATGCATAAATGCTGAAGCCTTGGACCCATTTTTGTTCAATCAGTTGTTGAATGATGAAGATTAGAGCAAAAGCATTCTGATAGGAAAAAACATGACCCACATTTTCTATCAATTACACTAATAAATTGTGCACTAAAATGAAGAGATGTGGCAAAAGAGACAGTTTACTGTTCATTTCAGACTGCACCTTTGCCATTCGAATATGTGGGGTCTTGTTTATGTTACCTAGTCTGTATAAGAAGAGAGAAAATTGGACTAGAAGCTAGAAATCACTGGATAATCAATGCCATTCCTCTGTAATGTCATGCTATGAAGCAGCATTCCTGCAAACAAATATTTCTTACAATAGCTTCATGGTATTACCAATTGAACATTAGAGAAATGACTTTTCTATCAAATTCTTTGAATTATCAAAGTATTTTCTTATCTCCTTAAATATTACTCCTGTATTTCTGCCCTTTGAACTCACACCAACTACTATCACCACCACCACAAAAACTCCTAACAATGTAACAGCTGTTCAATTGTTAAGGAAGAAACAGAGGTTCAAGAGCTTTTTCCTGAGTGGATCTATTCCAGGACAGAGGTGTTTTAGAGTCAATATTTTGCAGCACAGTAGTATGTTAAAGTACTTCTGAAGCATCAGGGAGCTGTGAACCAGCAAAATTCCTACTGGGTACAACCACATCCATTCCCTTTGAGCCATGCTGTTTAATTCTTGGAGCCTGCTATTTGGGTAATGTCAGCACACTAGTGAAATGACTGAAAAGCTGAAATTGTTTTTTTAAAAGTATGCATGTATGGGTTGGGCATGGGCAGAATGGGCGGTTTTATTTAGAAATGTGTTCATTTTCAGTAATTCTGTGGCTTGGTCAATAATAAAGTGCTATGAAGAAATACATCAAAATACCTGCAATAACATATTTTAAAAATACGTAAAGTGGGCCGGGCGCTGTGGCTCAAGCCTGTAATCCCAGAACTTTTGGAGGCCCAGGTGGGCAGATCATGAGGTCAGGAGATTGAGACCATCCTGGCTAACATGGAGAAACCCCGTCTCTACTAAAAATACGAAAAATTAGCCGGGCGTGGTGGCAGGTACCTGTAGTCCCAGCTACTCGGGAGGCTGAGGCAGGAGAATGGCCAGAACCCGGGAGGCGGAGCTTGCAGTGAGCTGAGATAGCCCCACTGCACTCCAGCCTGAGTGACAGAGTGAGACTCCATCTCAAAACAACAACAACAACAACAACAACAACAACAAAGCAAACAAACAAAAGCATAAAGCAGCACAGAGAAGATAATACAGGGAGACTGCAGTGCACTTCCCAGGTAATTCTTTAGGATCAAGGCACTTCCTGCTCCACATGACTGGAGTCTTAGCTCCTGATTGCTCCTAGCTGCATCCCTCTCCTGTAGTCAGCATTGATTAAAGGAAAGTGCTTCATCCAAGGCTCTACTCCTTTCCTGAGGACAACCTGCACCCAATAATTTGTCAATGTGAGGATACAAAGGTATGGACCCCTTGTATCAGGTGGGAGAGGGAGTGATCCTGGCTCCAGAAATCCCCCATAGTGTTGGTGGAAGCCTCTGTTGTACTTCATTGCTGTTCAGCCTCACCCTCTGCCCAGTCCTGTATTCCTCTCTCTCATAGGTGTTGTTTCCAAGAGCTCTTCTAAAAGCTTTCATTAGTAATTTTCTGTCTTAGATTCTCTTTCTCAAATCACCTGACCTAAGAGCTATATGTATCTCTGGCTTGCTGGCACTGAGTCCCTCATTTCTAGTGGTAGGTGGGGCACTGATAGTCCCTGACATGTGGTTGCGGTGAAATTCTTAAAATTTCCATCAGTGTAGAAAATGTCCCTTCAGTGTAGAAAATTTTACAGGAAATATCACAGGTGTTCAAGAGGTTTGGAGAAATCCTAATTATAAAGATTTTGGAATCAGATGACTTGCTAGGCACCATCAATGCCTTGAAGAAAGACAGCAAAATGATAAAGGTGATTAATCATCAATATAAGGCACAGTTTGAGTGCCAGAAGGCCTTCATGGCAACATGTAAACTCTCTTCTACTATAGCCAGAGGACAGAAAGAGCTGAGGATTGGACCTAAGGCTTAATTATAAGAGTAGCAGAACTCCAGAGAAACTTGAATTTCCAATGCTCACAAGTTGGCTACCAAAATTAGGAGTGGGACTCTGGGACTGAGTGTGGGGACATCCGGGTTGACATACTCAAAAATATTGAATCCCCAGGATCCCCTTAGCACTCTGGGCCTCCAGAAGAGTCTCATCCTTACTTGTTAAAAACTTTGTGCTCATTTCTTCTTGGAAGATAATGCAGAGGCTATGATATTGCAAGACAAGAAACCCTCTGAGAACCCGCTTCTAAATATCAGACAAATAACTAGGATTAATCTTCAACATAACCCAGACAAGGGTGTACTGAGCCTGTTAAAGAAATACAGGGATGATACTCTGAAGGAGCTGCAGGGCCTACTAACAGGCTGGCAGGAGCTGGGTTTGTATATGTGGGATTGGATCACATGAGATAGTACATATGCAAGTATATCCTGAAGGTCCTGACCAGTAAGAATGGAATACAAAGTTTGATACGGGAGATTTTATTCATATGAAAGCATCCCCCCATGGTACAGAATTTAACACTCTAGTAAGAACACTGAGAGACAACATTCCTAGGATAACTCTGGAAGCTTGGATAAAGTGATGATCCATACAAATGAAGTAGAAATACTAACTCTTTCATGTTAAATGGTAGAAAGTCTCAAAGAAGTGGATAGTATAGTAGAGTGTATATATTACTTAAGGCCAGAATAGCATGAAATAGCATCGCATGCTATTTCATGTGATGCTATTTCATGGAAGGGACTGGAAAATAGTTCCTTTACTAAAGAAATATGGAATTTGCTGTTTTTTTAAAAAAGCACCAGAATTAATAATCACAGTGGTGGAAATTCTGTGTAGGCCAGAGCTAATAGTAAGAGATGATACTAAATAACTGTGCTTCCTGATAGCAACAAAGATGGTTGCAAAGATGATTGTCAGGTACAAGAATTTAATCACCATGAGCAAGATTGTATGTGCAATTATTGTAAAATGGTTAATAGAAATAATGCCTCCAAGAGCAAGATAGATGGGCATCCAGTAAAGATATTGCTCAATCTATACAACAGTAACAACAAAAGAATCAAGGATAGATGATTTGGAGGCTGAGGGAGTCTGCTCAAATAAAAAACCCACTATCCCAAACCCAGTTTTCACACTTGAGCCAGGTGGCAGACCTGGTTCCCCCTGACAGAAGGAGAAGCTGAATCCCCATCAGAATAAATTTTTCAAACATGGCTCTTATCTATGGCTTGTAGCCATTTACTCAAGTAATCATATGGTGGGGAAATGGGTATATCCATACTTTTCAAGGACTCTTGGACAAAGATCGAGATGACATTATTATCCACTGACCTTAAGCTTCAAAATGGCCCTCATGCTAGAAAGGTGGCACACATGGTCCCAATATCAAATGAAGTACTGGCAAAGGTCAACTCACATTGAGCCAACTGTACATAGTGGAAATTAACATACTCAGTAGTTAACAAAACCTCTATATAGATTCCTTGATCTGAAGATAAGAGCTGTCATAGTAGGGAAGGCCGTACAGAAGCCTCTTAAAGTGTCCCTGCCCTAGCCAAAATTAAAAAATCGTAAACAATATTGGATCCTGGGAATAATGACAGAATTAGGGTTACCATTCAATTATGCAAAGGTGGTGGTTCTCATCATATCTCCCCATTTATTCACCAGTTTGGCCCCTACAAAAAACAGAAAGATTCTTAAGTGTGACAGTAAACCACCAAGACAATAAGAGATAGTCCCAACTGCAGCTGCTGAGTCAGATGTATCTTTGTCTCAGGTATGTGATATGTAGCCAATGATCAGCTCGACTGGTTCTTTTCTATCCCCATCAGTAAGGAGAGCCGGAAGTAGTTCACATTCATGTAGGAAAAACAAGAGTATTACAGTCTTGCCAGAGGTCTAGTTAAATTTTCCACCCTCTTTCATAATATATTTCAAAAGGATTTTGAGTGTGGAAACATTCCACAGATGGGATTTGTCCACTATTTTGAGATTGTTATTTAAAATGGACTCAACAAGTAAAAATTGTCAGAAGCCTTGGTAAAACATATGAGCTATGAAGACTCAAGGACATACCATACTAATAATGTTTTTAGGGATCCAGTTATGTTGGGTATGCCAGGACATCTCCTCGAAAGGAAAAGACACATTATAGCATCTTGCACCTCTTTTCACTAAGAAAGAAGCATAATGTCTGCTAAGCCTCTTTGGTTTCAGTCAGCAGAATATTTCACACTTAAAAAACACTACCCTGCCTCATTTACTGAGTGATCTGGAAAGCTGCCATGGAGGAGGAGGGCCGAGTGTAAGAAAGGGCTCTGCAGCAGCTGTAGGCTGCAATGCTTGCAACCCTGACACTTGAACAATATGATCCGTCAGACTTTAAGGTATTAGAAGTAGCTATCATGAGAAAAGACACTTATGAAGTTTAGGGCAAGCCCCAAAACAGGAGAAGCAAATTCTACACACCTGAAGTTCTAGAACAAGACCATGTTATCTGCAAGCAGAGATTTGAACACCATTTGAAAAACACTTCTGATCTATAGTAGAAACGAAGTGCCTGGTGGTGGAGAATCAAATGACTGTGAGGTCGGAGCTGCCCATTATGAGCTGGGTTCTGTCAGAACCAATTCATAAGGTAGATGGATCCAGCAGTAATTCGTCATAAGATGGACATGAGGAATCTGGGATCAGCATAAACGAGGCCAGAGAGTACAGATAAGCTACATGAACAGGTGGCCCAGAACCCATGTCACCCACTGTGCTTCATCAGTAACCCTTCCTTAGTTTATACCTATGGATAAATATGTGTGTGGAGGTAGAGAGGAGTCTCTTATGACTTGCTGACAGAGGAGAAAAAAGTCTGAGCTTGGCTCATGGATAGGACATCTCCATATGCTGAAGATGGACTGCTGCTGTATTATCCCAAGTCCCATTCAGGGGTGAACCTAAAAGAGAAGAGTTAGGCAAAACTCTTTCACCAGGTAGAGATTTGAGTGGTGCGCCTGATATTTTGTAAGAAAATAAAACTGTCCTGAGATAAAATACACACACACACACACACACACACACACACACACACACACACACATATTGGAATTCAAAGGAAGCATTGAATACCTTACCTAATTGGCCAGAGGCCTGCCGGGACACTGAAAGATAGGGCTCGAGAATATCTAGAGAAGAAGTAGATGGATGGATTCTGGAATTCCATGAAGTGTGAAGAACTTTGAATTACATATTAACACATATTGGAGAGCAGCTAACAAGTAGGAGACTACTACTAAAACCAATTAGAGGAATTCAGCCAGTGACATTCAATGTCACTTGACATTAGTCATTCTCTGTCATCAGCCATCCCAAGCGCTGATGCAGTGTGCACAGGAATTGAATAGACATGGTGGCAGGAAGGGAAGCTATGCATAAGCCCAACACAATGCGGTCCCATTCACCAAGTCTGATCCAGCTATTCCTGCCACCAGCTGTCTAAACTATCAGCCACAGAGAGCAATGCTGACTTTCTGATATGGTACCATATCTCAAAGAAAGTAACAAGTCACGTGGTAGAAACTGGGTACAATGGGCCCCTACCACTCCTTCCCTCAACTGACACCAGCATGAAATGCTCCCAAATTACCTTTAGAATGGTCTGAGATCTTGAATGCAGCTACATAGCAGTTCTGTTTCTCCTTTTGCCCAACCTCACTTCCTTCACCCCTCATGGGTATTGTTCTGAGAATGATCCCCAACAAATCTCCTGCAAGAAAAAATCTGTCTCATTGTTTCCCAGGTAGTCCAATCTAAGACAGATAGCAAGGTCCAGGATTTCCCCAATGATCCAAAGTAATTACCTTCAGAAGACAACATGAGTTAATATCAATGGTCATTTTTCCACATCTGCAAATTCAGCAAGATGGTATTACTTCTTAAAATTTTTCTTTCTGCTCAAGGGTGAGTTAGTAGCAGTAATTTGGAGAAAGAAATTATTGTATTTACATTCTATTGAAATTACTTAATGTCTCCCTGTTGTGACCTAGAAAGTCATAGAATTGGGTCTGAGAAAAGCCCCATAAATATGTACAGTCTATCAGAGGGCTTCAAACAAGTAATGCTGTCTCCTTTTACATACTATGAATGGGAAGTTCAGAGATTAGTTGTCTTGCATAAGCTTCATAGTTAATACTAAAGGAGAAATCAGAAAATAAATCTAGCAATATTTACTACTGTGTTTCATTCTATTAATATTCCACTCTTCTAAGTCTTTGAAACCTATTAAAGTCTAAGTAAAATAAATTATTGTAATAAAGAAATTCCATCTACTTCTAAAGAGCTACTTGCTAAAACATTGTGTGCATTTCTCAGAATATGATAATACAATGTTCATATTTCCACCTTGGAAGAGGAGAGTTGTAACTTGGATAACTTGTTGAAGAGAGAAGTGGAAGGATTTGTCTTCAAGAACTTTATAATAAAACTACTGTAAAAATAGGAGAGTCCATCTGGTCCTAAATTTCTGTGGAAAACAAAGGTCTTTCAAACAATCAAGATCTCTTACTGACATTTCAAAAGAAAGAATTTTTTATTCTAAGAAAGTTTGATACAACCTTCATAATCAGATAAGCATTCTTGAGTTGCAGTTTATGCTCATTGCAACATTTTCCATTCTTAGCAGCAATCATAAATAAACCTAAGATCCATCAGGATGTTCTTTTAACTACAGTTAAGAAATGAAAATTCAATGTGACTTATGTATAATTAAATTATTCACTAACTATAATCCATACTTTTTTACATTCAAATGAGTTAACTAGATTAAGAAAATGCAATATACATAGTGGATAAATAGCCCAGCTAGAATCCACTCTCAGAATCCATCACATACTGGTTTTACCATGTTGAGAAAAATATATAATGTATAAAAATGTACAGAATGTATAATCACAGCTTAGCACTAAAAAAAGTGGAAAAATGAACGGAAAGTAAGAAAAGGATTGGCCAAAAAATTAAAAATAAAGAAGGAAATGACATAATGAGAAAAACAAAAGTATCTTTGTGTAAGGGTAGAAACAAAGAAACTAAATTTTAAAATACAGAAGACAAAGCAGTGATATTTCAAGGGCAATGTTCTGTCTGCCTTTCTTAGAATAAGAGTTTTTTTTGAATGGTTCAAGTATTTGATTAATTGTGAAAATAGTAAAGGGTATAGTATACTCAAATGTACATTAACTGAGCCAGTGTGGTTGTGCTGGGAAAAACAAATCAACTCAGAGTCAGAGGGACTAGCTCAGAGAACTGGCCCTATTCCTGTCAAATGGATGTCATGAGAAAACTCACTTAGCTTCTCTGTGCCTTGGCATTTTATTTTAAAAATGAAGCCATGGGGATAATTGTTTGCAGTCCTTCTAGTCCTATAATTCTATAGCAATTCTTATTTCTCCAGGCTTGTTATTTTAGGAGATATAAAATATTTAATATTTTTAGAAATATTTCTTGAGTACAGACTCTATTAATAACTGTTTCCATTTATACAGAATTTTATACTTTTAAAGGTTGTTTTCACATTTCTTTACCTCATTTAATACAATGAGTAAGATGTGAGACATGTAATCATATCTCCATTCTACAAATGAGGGATTATACACTCAGAGAAGTTAAGTGACCTACCCAAGATTATAGAGGATTGAAAGGCAGGCAGAAAACTCAAAGCTGGATCCCCTCATTACAGGGCTGCTCCACTGTCTAAGCTATCCACAATTGCATATGAAGAGCTTCTTTGAAATGAGGTTTCACTGGATATAAGAAGTACTCATTGCTCCCAACCTATTTCAGAATTCTCTTGACTCTATGCACTGGAGGACTTGAAAAGATGAAAATGTTGGAAGCCCAAATATACTTATGTGTACATATAGATAATTCCATTTGTGTACATTTTCTCACACAGTTTCAGATTGTCACCATTTTTCAAAATGTAGTTTAGATTTAGAAAAATTGAAAACATTACAGAAATCAATATTTGTTAAAGCACAGTTCCTCCTAATGCCTACTTATTGAAAGATTAAGATATCTTTTGTAATTCTTAACCTCCCACTGTCACCCCAGAAAAGATAATCTATGGTTCGAAAACATTAGGAAATGCTTCCCTGAGTTAATTAACAGTAACCTTAATTAAAGCTATAGTTGATCAGGGTGTCTTTAGTACAGGATGTTTCAGGGCTTTTAATATGCTACTGTGCATTGTGAATTTTCTAAAGGAGGAGACAATACTTAACATTTCTCAGACTTATTTAAGAATTAACTTTTTAAAGGAAAAATCTAATAATTTATTGAACTTCTGTTCTATAGAAAACAGTTTATGAGTTTTGTCTCCTTACAGCTAGAAAACGCCTTAGAAATTATTTATTTCAACTTCTACATGTTACAGATGAACAAAATGAAACCCAGAGAGGTCAAATTACTTGCTCAGAGTCACACAGTTACTGAAATGGCTCATGATTAGAACCAAGATCTTCTGACTTCCACTACAGTGATGTTTTCATTTCACAGAACAACTTTCTGTAAATAAATATGAATTTGAATTGTGAAAATAGTTTTGCCACCTTTTTCATATTTGGCAAAGCCAAAGTCAATTAACATTGATTTAAACAATGTGTAAGCAAAATGTCTTTCCAAATATAAGGTATATAATTACTAGAGTATGTTTTACCCTAAGTTCAACATGTTTTTAAACACTTTGATTTTCTCTATTCATCAGGGAAATTGAACTTTATAAAACAATATTTTGATTTCCTTTACAAATGTTAGAATCTTTATAAAACTAAAAGATATATTCTAATGGAGAAAAGAAATCATATTGATTATCTACAGTGTACCCAGCATTTTATCTACAATGTATTTAGTTCTCAAGATAACTAATGATAAAAAGATATTAGCTCTGTTTCCAATACTAGATGAAAATTAGGCTCAGAATGTCACTTACAATGTCCTAGACCACATGACCATCAAGTAGAGGAATAAAGACTTCAGTAGAGGTGTGGCACGCCCAAGATGGCCAAATAGGAACAGCTCCAGCCTCCAGCTCCCAGCATGAGTGACACAGAAGACGGGGCATTTCTGCATTTTCAACTGAGGTACTGGGTTCATCTCACTGGGAAGTGCTGGACAGTCAGTGCTGGTCAGCTGGTGTAGCCCGACCAGTGAGAACTGAAGCAGGGCGAGGCATTGCCTCACCTGGGAAGTGCAAGGGGGAAGGGAATCCTTTTTCTTAGCCAAGGGAAACTCAGACACACAACACTTGGAAAATCAGGTAACTCCCACCCTAATACTGCACTTTACCAAGGGTCCTAGCAAATGGCACACCAGGAGATTATATCCCACACCTGGCCCAGAGGATCCCACCACAACAGAGCCTCCCTCATTGCTAGCACAGCAGTCTGAGATCTAACTGCAAGGCGGCAGTGAGGATGGGGAAGGGGCGCCCACCATTGCTGAGGCTTAAGTAGGTAAACAAAGCCACCTGGAAGCTCGAATTGGGTGAAGCCCACCACAGCTCAAGGAGGTAGGCCTGTCTCTGTAGACTCCTCCTCTGGGGACAGGGCATAGCTAAACAAAAAGCAGCAGAAACCTCGGCAGAGGTAAAGGCCCTGTCTGATAGCTTTGAAGAGAGCAGTGGATCTCCCATTACGGAGGCTGAGATCTGAGAATGGTCAGACTGCCTGCTCAAGTGGGTAACTGACCCCTGAGTAGCCTAACTGGGAGATATCCCCTACTAGATGCAGACCAACACCTCACACCTCACACGGCAGGGTACACCCCTGAGACAAGCTTCCAGAGCAACAATCAGACAGCAACACTTGCTGTTCAACAATATTCTATCTTCTGCAGCCTTTGCTGCTGATGCCCAGGCAAACAGGGTCTGGAGTGGACCTCAAGCAAACTCCAACAGACCTACAGCTGAGGGCCCTGACTGTTATAAGGAAAACTAACAAACATAAAGGACACCCACATCAAAACCCCATCAGTACATCAACATCATCAAAGACCAAAGGCTGATAAAACCACAAAGATGGGGAAAAAGCAGTGCAGAAAAGCTGGAAATTCAAAAAATCAGAGCTCATCTACCCCTCCAAAGGAACGCAGTTCATTGCCAGCAAAGGAACAAAGCTGGACGGAGAATGACTTTGACGAGTTGAGAGAAGAAGACTTCAGTGGATCAAACTTCTCAGAGCTAAAGGAGTAACTACATAACCAGTGCAAAGAAACTAAAAACCTTGAATAAAGAGTAGATGAATGGATAACTAGAATAATCAATGTGGAGAACACCTTAAAAGAACTGATAGAGATGAAAACCATAACACAAGAACTACGTGACAAATGCACAAGATTCAGTAACCGACTCAATCAACTGGAAGAAAGAGTATCAGCGATTGAAGATCAAATGAAGGAAATGAAGCGAGAAGAGAAGTGTGGAGAAAAAAGAGTAAAAAGAAATTAACAAAGCCTCCAAGAAATATGGGATTATGTGAAAAGACCAAATCTATGTCTGATTGGTTTGCCTGAAAGTGACGGGGAAAATGGAACCAAGTTGGAAAACACTCTTCAGGATATCATCCAGGAGAACGTCCCCAACCTAGTAAGGCAGGCCAACATTCAAATTCAGGAAATACAGAGAACTCCACAAAGATACTCCTGGAAAAGAGCAACTTCAAGACACCTAATTGCCAGATTCACCAAAGTTGAAATGAAGGAAAAAATGTTAAGGGCAGCCAGAGAGAAAGGTCAGGTTATACACAAAGGGAAGCCCATCAGACTAACAGCAGATCTCTCAGCAGAAACTCTACAAGCCAGAAGAGAGTGGGGGCCAATATTCAACATTCTTAAAGAAAAGAATTTTCAACCCAGAATGTCATATCCAGCCAAACTAAGTTTCATAAGTGAAGGAGAAATAAAATCTTTTACAGACAAGCAAATGCTTAGAGATTTTGTCACCACCAGGCCTGCCCTACAAGAGATCCTGAAGGAAGCACTCAACATGGAAAGGAACAACTGTTACCAGCCATTGCAAAAACATGTCAAAATGTAAAGTCCATTGATGCTAGGAAGAAACTGTATCAACTAGCTAGCAAAATAACCAGTTAATATCACAATGACAGGATCAAGTTCACACATAACAATATTAACCTTAAATGTAAATGGACTAAATCCTCCAATTAAAAGACACAGACTGGCAAATTGGATAAAGAGTCTAGACCCATCAGTTTGCTGTATTCAGGAGACCCATCTCACATGCAGAGACACACATAGGCTCAAAATAAAGGGATGGAGGAAGATCTACCAAGCAAATGGAAAACAAAAAAAAAAAAAAGCAAGGGTTGCAATCCTAGTCTCTGATAGGACAGACTTTAAGCCATCAAAGATCAAAAGAGACAAAAAAGGCCATTACATAATGGTAAAGGGATCAATTCATCAGAAAGAGCTAACTATCCTAAATATATATGCACCCAATACAGGAGCACCCAGATTCATAAAGCAAGTCCTTAGAGACTTACAAAGAGACTTAGACTCCCATACGATAATAATGGGAGACTTTAACACCCCACTGTCTACATTAGACAGATCAATGAGACAGAAAGTTAACAAGGTTATAAAGGAATTGAACTCAACTCTGCACCAAGTGGACCTAATAGACATCTACAGAACTCTCCACCCCAAATCAACAGAATATACATTCTTCTCAGCACCACATCACACTTATTCCAAAATTGATCACATAGTTGGAAGTAAAGCATTCCTCAGCAAATGTAAAAGAACAGAAATTAAAACAAACTGTCTCTCAGACCACAGTGCAATCAAACTAGAACTCAGGACTAAGAAACTCAATCAAAACCGCTCAACTACATGGAAACTGAACAACCTGCTCCTGAATGACTACTGGGTACATAACAAAATGAAGGCAGAAATAAAGATGTTCTTTGAAACCAATGAGAACAAAGATATAACACACCAGAATCTCTGGGACACATTTAAAGCTATGTGTAGAGGCAAATTTATAGCACTAAATGCCCACAAGAGAAAGCTGGAAAGATCTAAAATTGACACCCTAACATCACAATTCAAAGGACTAGAGAAGCAAGAGCAAACACATTCAAAAGCTAGCAGAAGGCAAGAAGCTAGCATAAGGCAAGAAACTAAGATCAGAGCAGAACTGAAGGAGAGAGAGACACAAAAAACCATCCAAAAAACCAATGAATCCAGGAGCTGGATTTTGAAAAGATCAACAAAATTGATAGACTGCTAGTGAAGACTAATAAAGAAGAAAAGAGAGAAGAATCATATAGTTGCAATAAAAAATGACAAAGGGGATATCACCACCAATCCCACAGAAATACAAACTACCATCAGAGAATTCTATAAACACCTCTATGAAAATAAACTAGAAAACCTAGAAGGAATGGATAATTTCCTGGACACTTATGCTCTCCCAAGACTAAACCAGGAAGAAATTGAATCCCTGAATAGAACAATAGCCGGCTCTGAAATTGAGGCAATAATTAATAGCCTACCAACCAAAAAAAGTCCAGGACCAGATGGATTCACAGCCGAACTCTACCAGAGGTACAAGGAGGAGCTGGTACCATTCCTTCTGAAACTATTCCAATCAATAGAAAAAGAGGGAATCCTCCCTAACTCATTTTACGAGGCCAACATCATCCTGATACCAAAGCCTAACAGAGATACAACCAAAAAAAAGAGAATTTTAGACCAATATCCCTGATGAACATCGATGCAAAAATCATCAATAAAATACTGGCAAACCGAATCCAGCAGCACATCAAAAAGCTTATCCACCATGATCAAGTGGGCTTCATCCCTGGGATGCAAGGCTGGTTCAACATTCGCAAATAATATACGTAATCCAGCATATATACAGAACCAAAGACCAAAACTACCTGATTATCTAAATAGATGCAGAAAAGGCCTTTGACAAAATTCAACAGCCCTTCATGCTAAAAACTCTCAATAAATTCAGTATTGATGGAACGTATTTCAAAATAATAAGAGCTATTTATGACAAACCCACAGCCAATATTATACTGAATGGGCAAAAACTGGAAAAATTCCTTTTGAAAACTGGCACAAGACAGGCATGCCCTCTCTCATCACTCCTATTTAACATAGTGTTGGAAGTTCTGGCTAGGGCAATCAGGCAAGAGAAAGAAATCAAGGGGATTCAGTTAGGAAAAGAAGAAGTCAAATTGTCCCTCTTTGCAGATGACATGATTGTATATTTAGAAAATCCCATTGTCTCAGCCCAAAATCTCCTTAAGCTGATAAGTAACTTCAGCAAAGTCTCAGGATACAAAATCAATGTGAAAAAATCACAAGCATTCTTATACACCAGTAACAGACAAACAGAGAGCCAAATCATGAATGAACTCCCATTCACAATAGTTTCAAAGAGAATAAAATACCTAGCAATCCAGCTACAAGGGATGTAAAGGACCTCTTCAAGGAGAACTACAAACCACTGCTCAGTGAAATAAAAGAGGACACAAACAAATGGAAGAACATACCATGCTCATGGATAGGAAGAATCAATATTGTGAAAATGGCTATACTGCCCAAGGTAATTTATAGATTCAATGCCATCCCCATTAAGCTACCAATGACTTTCTTCACAGAATTGGAAAAAACTGCTTTAAAGTTCATATGGAACCAAAAAAGACCCCACATTGTCAAGACAATCCTAAGCCAAAAGAACAAAGATGGAGGCATCACGCTACCTGACTTCAAACTATACTACACAGCTACAGTAACCAAAGCAGCATGGTACTGGTACCAAAACAGAGATATAGACCAATGGAACAGAACAGAGTCCTCAGAAATAATACCACACATCTACAGCCATCTGATCTTTGACAAACCTGACAAAAACAAGAAATGGGTAAGGATTCCCTATTTAATAAATGGTGCTGGGAAAATTGGCTAGCCATAAGTAGAAAGCTGAAACTGGATCATTTCTTTACTCCTTATATGAAAATTAATTCAAGATGGATTAGAGACTTAAATGTTAGACCTAATACCATAAAAACCCTAGAAGAAAACCTAGGTAATATCATTCAGGACATAGGCATGGGCAAGGACTTCATGTCTAAAACACCAAAAGCAACAGCAACAAAAGCCAAAATTGACAAATGGGATCTAATTAAACTAAAGAGCTTCTGCACAGCAAAGGAAACTACTATCAGAGTGAACAGGCAACCTACAGAATGGGAGAACATTTTTGCGATCTACTCATCTGACAAAGGGCTAATATCCAGAACCTATAAAGAACTCAATCAAATTTACAAGAAAAAAAGCAACCAACACCATCAAAAAGTGGGCAAAGGATATCAATAGACACTTCTCAAAAGAAGACATTCATACAGCCAACAGACACATGAAAACATGCTCATCATCACTCCCCATCAGAGAAATGCAAATCAAAACCACAATGAGATACCATCTCACACCAGTTAGAATGGCAATCATTAAAAAAATCAGGAAACAACAGGTGCTGGAGAGGATGTGGAGAAATAGGAACACTTTTACACTGTTGGTGGAACTGTAAACTAGTTCAACCATTGTGGAAAACAGTGTGGCAATTCCTCAAGGATCTAGAACTAGAAATACCATTTGACCCAGCCATGCCATTACTGGGGATATACCAAAAGGACTGTAAGTCATGCTGCCATAAAGACACATGCACACATATGTTTATTGCGGCACTATTCACAATAGCAAAGACTTGGAATCAACCCAAATGTCCATCAGTGACAGACTGGATTAAGAAAATGTGGCACATATACACCATGGAATATTATGCAGTCATTAAAAAGGATGAGTTTGTGTCCTTTGTAGGGACATGGATGCAGCTGGAAACCATCATTCTCAGCAAACTATCACAAGAACAGAAAACTAAATGCCTCATGTTCTCACTCATAGGTGGGAACTGAACAATGAGATCACTTGGACACAGGAAGGGGAGCATCGCACACCGAGTCCTATTATGGGGAGGGGTAGGAGAGAGGGATAGCATTAGGAGATATACCTAATGTAAATCATGAGTTAATGGGTGCAGCACACCAACATGGCACATGTATATATATGTAACAAACCTGCACGTTGTGCACAGGTATCCTAGAACTTAAAGTATAATATTTAAAAAAAAAAAAAAAAAAAAAAAAAAAAGACTACAATAGAGTTTTTTCTGGACAGTTATTTAATCATTCAATTCTTTAATTCTCTTATGAAATGGGAATAATATCCAATTACATCAAAAATAATATTAAAACATTTAATGTATCATAAAGTACTTATGTAGATAGAAACTACAATTACTATTAAGTATATCGGAATTTTTTTTTAAGTTTTCATGTCTGCCATTAGCATACACTTGAAAACAAGTACCTCCATCAGAGAAAAACAGTAAGAAAAATTTATGATTTAGGTTTTTGTCATTTTTGTTCTTAAGGTTCCATGTTACTTTTAAAGTTGCACTGTAGACCTTGATCATATTTGTTGATCAAGGATGTATAAAATGGAGTATCTTTAATGAGAAAGCAAGATTTATGGATTGCATAATGTCTTTGGGAAATAAAAACACATTTTTATATATTAATAGTCACTAATGGCCTATACTCACGACAGCAATGGCTAGGCAAATAAATAAATGATTTGCTGGTTTATTTGAAGTGTAAGTAGAGGATAATCTAACAATTTGTTCATTATTCTTATCTGCTGATGCCTTTACTTCTCAACTACATGATAGAAAAGCTGAATGCAAACTGAATATTCTTATGTTAAATTACATTTTAAATGGCCTGGGTCAGTTTGTGCTTACCTTATAGTTTACATTCTGTTTATATCTACATTTTTATTCTGTGTTTCCATAAAGTAGACACTAGGCAATTAACATACAGTAACACCCCACTTACCCGGAAGGTCCAGCTTGTCAGAAGTGTCTGATAAAGGCCTCAGAGAAGCCAGAAATATCTACACCAAAGCCCTGCATTAAGGCTCTTAGAGATTCAGGCAAACCTTATTGACTTTTTAAATATGCATTTCTTTTAAAGCTTAGTTATCTGGCTTCTCAGCCTCTGATAGATTAGCAGAAGCACATCAGAAAAGGTCAGAAGCTGTCTGAGGCAGGTAAAGTACGAGCAGATGTGATGGCTGACAGCCTTTTACCACATTATCCAAAAAATCCAGGTCTATAATGATTGTCCTGCATCCCAAGAAAGGGCAAAATGATGTTAATGATGCTTGGAATTTTCTGGTTAAGTCACACATTTTAAAACAATTGCCCCCAAATGTGGTTAAGTTGAGGTAGCTGTAAAATTGATTGATTTGTGATAGCACAAGTGTGTGTGTAATTGGCAATGGCTTCTCCAGGTAGGCAGGCACCATGTAAAATGGATCTTAGTAAAGAAGAAGAAACTCACTAGAAACAGAAAAAGAGGCATATATTTTGAGAAGAGGGAACATCATTATCTACTTTTAGTGACTTGAAAGAGGGGTGAATGGTGAGTTTTCTGGTATGACTAGGGTACAGAATATAAGTAAAAAGGTAACCAAAAGCCTGCTTTCATCTCTTTCTTTTAAGTCTTTAATTATTGCTAAAATCTCCTAGCCTAGACTCTATGGCTCTATCTCAAGGTGTTAAACTTCAATATTTTACATTGCTGCAATTCAAAGACCTGTGATACGGTTTGGTTAGCAGGATGAAGGAATAGAGGGTGGCATACATAGGTATGCAGGAAGGTAAAGAGGAAAAGTCACCAATCTATATGGAAAATCTATCATAAGTTATATATTGTCCTCTGTATTTTTTATGTCTCATCGCACCTAATTTTCGCAACAGGCATAAATTACCATCATTGTTGTTATTCTCATCTCAGATGAGAAAACTGAGGTTCATAGAAACTAAATATGTAACTCATAGACAATTTATAGAGCCATTCAGTGGCAGGGCCAAATTCCATGTTCCACATCTGAGTGTTTTTTACTATAACATATTATTGCTAGCTTGGCAGAAGGAAAAAGGGTACACAAAAGTGAACTCTGGCTTCTAGTAACAAACTTTACCTACTGCAAAATAATAATGGCTTTAATTCCTGAATAGATTTATACAAACAAATATATTGTGTGCCAGTGATATTGATAATGGCCCAGTATTAATTGAGCACCTATTATATGGTAAGCAACATTTCTTACACACCTTGTTAGTTAGGGATGACTATTCTCAGATTAAAAATAAGAAATTGTGTCCATGAGAGTTTAATTTCCCTTTGGGGACATAATTGTAAGTAGTGAAGCTGGATGAGCTTTCCCCTACTTTTTTATGGTGCCTCTCTGATGTCCCCAAAATAATTAAGTTTAATGGAAGAAAATGGGAAGTTGCCTGGGACTGGGAAATGAGTACTTAATGTTAGCAGTGAACAACAGATTTCTCATTACTGTCTATAATCAGCTGTATATGTGTATATCTATCTTTGGCAGTAGGAGACCCATAATTCTTCATGTTTGTTCCTATAGTTATGTAACTGGCTATAAACAGGCAGTGGTTTTAAAGGTCTCTACATCACACAAACTTCTGCTATTGTTCTAAGTTTTATAATAGCCAACCTTCAATTTTACCCAAACCAAGTGAGATGCTGGGGGCAGTATATAACCTATTCAAGATTATCAGCAGTGAAGGAAAAAAAAAAAAAAAAAAAAAAGCTAACAGCCACAAAATCTTCTCAAGCTTTTGAAATGATGTGTTTGAGAGAAAGGGTGTAATCTCCATTTAGAGACCTGATCTTAGTGTTGAGTCTTTCAGTAATTCAGGTTGTGACTTTATATGAGTTCACCAACGTGATCATTTTCCCCTCATATGTTACAATAATAGTTCTAGTATTATCCATTTTTTTTTTCTGGTCTGAAAAAAATCTGTAGGATCAAAAAAAAAAAAAAATCCCAAGATTTGAGCCTTGTTGCTTCTTAATTATGAGACATTGATCAATTACAATGCCTTGATTCTTAATTTTCTCATCTATAAAGTTTAGCTACCTGGCTGGACTACCTAATAGAATTGTTTTAAGGATCGAAATGAAATAATGAACTGGAAGCATACTAAATTGTATAAAATCCTGAAAGTCATTAAAAAAATTCACACAAATGTCTTGTACATTGTAAACATATTAAATATTTATGGAATGTATATCAGACAAGGGGCCAAATTTGAATACGATTTAGGAGTGCAGCCCCTGAGTCAGACTGCCTGAATTCAAAAACTGACTCCACAACTTACTAGGTGAATAAACTTGGAAAAGTTACTTAACCTCTTCATGCCTCTGTTTTCAGATGTATGAAACAAAGCAAGTAATATTTGTCTCTTGGCTACTGAAGAATTAAATAAGACATCCCATGGAGAGTGCATGGCACGGTGTTGAGCACTTGGACGACATTAAATAGCAAAATACATTAACATTGTTCTTTTCCTAAGCTTCACATGAAAGCAATAAAGTGATGGAAGAGATTTAGAAGGATTCATCTTTTGAAAGCTTGCGAGTGAGTGTGTGGCGGTAGGGGTGGTTAATTTATATGGATACAGAGAGTTTGAATCAACAGCTTCTGTTTCATTTTATTATTTGTGAAAGGATAAGGAACCTAAATACTACCAGGGGATTTATCCAAGAATATAGCCACCTGTGTTAATTTTTCACTTCTTTCCCATTGGAGGAACCCATAAGGAGCACTAAAAGTAAAGACTATAGGAGAGGCAAGAGGTTCAAAAACATTGGGTGGGATATGCTAGTCATTTAATAGATATATTTGTAACAGACAATATGAGTGGAAAATTGAACACATGCAAATGATGTTCTTTTCTGTCTGGAGTATCCTTCCGTTCTTTCTCTGCCTGATGAACCTCTCAATTCCTTCCAATACCCAAGAGTCCTTCCCTGCCATGCAGGTTGGTCCAAGGACCCCTTCTTCACTGTACTAACGTTAATCCCCATGCATTCTTGCTGCATTTTATCCAACACTAAAATTATCTGCCTATTTGTTGGTTTCTCTTTCCAGAATATAAATTCCTCAAAGACAAGGACCCTCCTCATCTTTACTTTCCCGGGACAGTGTCTATCAATAAATGTTTATTAAAGTAGACTAAATTGTTTTCTTAATTATATTAATACATCTTAAGTATTAATATAACTCTATATTCTATAACTTTTAAAGAAGTTCAAAATCTGGTCTATAATTTTCTTGGCCAAATGTATCACTCACAACACTTTTATAATTTCTAATGACAAAATAAAATCTGCTAATCTTCATAGTTATCACTATATTCATTTTATAGATATGCTTGACAAAAACTCTTGATTTCCTATCACTTTTTGTAAACAAGCTATCTGTTGTTTACTTAGATTTACAGCACAACTTGAAAGAATCAGCTTCTGTTGACTAACTTTCAGTATGTCTCTGATAGAAAGCCCCTGTTTTTCTAACTGCCTGCTATTAACAACTGCCCTGAAGCTAACGTCCTTAAGGCATACAACAGGTGTTATTTATTAACTAATGATATTCATAGCTCAGAATGGGCTCTTCTTTATAAAAAAAGAAAAGGATGTATATTCCCTTAGTACAACTGCGTTGAGCTGTAAAAATAGCTGTTTCTGTTTTTCTGCTTTGTTTACCTGACACTTCGGTTCAATCAAGAAGACTTTCAACCATGGTAGACAAAACCTCCACCTGCTAAACTTCCTTTTCCAGAAATCTGTGCAGGCTTTCCTAAGATTACATAGACTACATGGTTACTTTTGCAAGATGATTGGCAATTTGACAATTTATAATAACACAATTTTTTTATGCTCCACACATGAGAAATCATAAGCAACAGGTATAAAGTTTTTCACCAAAACTGAACAGTTATAATGCACTTTTCATGTAAATAAATGTAGGTACTGGGAATGAATTTCACAAGAAAAATAATCTCCTCCATGGATATTCATTTATTTATTAGAATTTCATTTTATAGAATGTATATGGATCTTTCTGCCCCAATCCTCATATGACATAAAATTAAGAATTATAGGCCAGGTGCAGTGGCTCATGCCTGTAATCCCAGCACTTTGGGAGGCCGAGGTGTATGGATCACCTGAGGTCAGGAGTTCAAGACCAGCCTGGCCAACATGTTGAAACCCTGTCTCTACTAAAAATACAAAAATTAGCCAGGCGTAGTGGCACATGCCTGTAGTCTCAGCTACCAGAGAGGCTGAGGTGGGAGGATTACGTGAACATGGGAGGTGGAGGATGTAGTGAGCCAAGATCATTCCACTGCACTCCATATATATATATATATATATATATATATATATATATATATATATATATATATATATATATATGGATTATTTTCCTCATTGGCATCTGCAGACTCCATGCATGAAACAATGATAGAAGGTCAGTAGTTTAAATATGTAATATTTTTATATGTGTAATGCTTATGTGAGCCCACATTTTTGGATATAGAATGGAAAACATTTACAATTAAGAAGAAAATGTATCATATACTCAATGGAAATGGACGATTCTAGTAAAAGATTAGAGACAGCAAGAAGCTATAATTCAAGAATGACAGAAAGAAAGTTACAATAAAAAGTATAGGATTATCTATCTGCATTCATATTCCTGTGCACACTTAATCAGCCATTGATGGCTATACAAAATAGAATACACATTCCCTTGCAAAATAATACAATAGTGATTTCATTAAACTTGTTATTATTGAAAATTGCATTGTAGGAAATCCACCAGCCAATCACCTTCAGAACAATTTGCTTATGTCCATCTAGAATGAAAGGGTTGCTGCACAGCTGTGTTTAAGACTGTGTAATGACTTTAAATCTAGGACACAGACTCTTTTTGCATGTCCAATCAATTTGTTAGGAATCTGATCCTGTGCTAATAGGGCTGTGTGCATTAAAATTCATTCTTTGAAAATTATATCTGAACTGGATGCTGCATACAGCTTTTGAAATATATCAACTTGGTTTTGCCTTTACTTCATTTTCTAGAAGAGGCTATTTCTTTTCTTTGAGGAGACTACTGTTTTCAGAGGCATAAATTGAAGACTAGAAAATGTTCACATACTGGTGCTGTGAATTTCTAAATTAGTATGTGTTGATTGTAAACTAGCCAAATTCAAATACATGAAGGATATTCCCCGACTTTTAAGGAAGTCCATGTGGGCTTCAAACAATGCATTCTTAACTAATTTTAGAATTGCGACGACATGTGGTGAGTTCTAATAGCACTTCCACTTTCAATGCAAGAAGTGCTTGAAACAAGATTATCAGCCAAATCATAAACATAAACACCAGGAAATCAGGAATTCGTGGTCACAAACGAAAAGTGAGATCATAAAGTTCTCTATAATACCTAATCAGTGAAACAAACATTAAACTTTTTGTTTCCATTAGAAAACTCTTTGAAAACTTAAAGTTCAAACTAATTTATTAGCTGTCAACCAATGCAATGAGTTTCTTGGCTTTTTAATCATTTTATGTTATAGTTACACAGTCTTTGTTTTGGATGTCATGGAAATAATCAATATATTACTGCAACAGTCTAAACTTTGCCTACAGTCATATGACTCTAGCTTGTTTTTATAATACTGTAATGCAGCACTAAAACTCTACCAAACAGTGTTGGACATGATGCTGTTCGAATCATAACAGTGAATGAAGCATGAAATGTCGTGACATGATTATCATTCCTCATGAAACAAGTCTTATAATTATCATGTCCTGATTATTCAAGCTAGTGAAGAAGCCAAAATACTGCATACAACTACATTGGTAATATCAAAATCTCATCTGACCCAGTTCAGTCAAATGCAGTTTCACTTGACCTTCACAGGAAGGCCTCCTGTGCTGAAGGAGTAACCTTTCTTTCTTGTGCTGTGAAAGAGGCATAACATGTGGTTATCAGTTATGCGAATAAGTGATAACAGTGGTTATCAGTTAAGTGACCAAAGGTTAAACCACTAGACGATCAAGCAAAAGAAGCCAGTAAGGAGGCCTAAGCTGCAAAGTCCATGAAGGCAGTACCTATATTTTACAAATTTATCTTTCTACCCATCAAGCACATGGTTGTGCAGATCCTTGGATATATTTTTTGAATTGATTTAATTGATTGGATTATGTAACAGATCACCCTACTCAGGACAGAAGTTCCTCAAATCAACCAAAACCATGATATTGGTGTGCTTAGTCTTTCAATCATACTGTGAAAAGGCAGGAGTGTTGTTTACCCTTTAAACCCCTTGAATCCTTTGGAAAATGAGACAGAGTAGAAATGAATGCCTAAATAAATAAAATTAGGAAGTTAATTATGCTTTTCATACTATTAACTGATTTCAGAATTCTAGGTTATCAAAGAATACTTGTCTATTTTTAATAGAAATATAGACACTAGGTGGCTTTCATAGACTAAGAAAACGAGAGGAAAATCTTGAAGCATCTGTGGACTATAAATAAGGTTTGGGAAATAGATTTGTAATTGAGAGAGAGAAGTTTTGATGAATTGAATGTTCTGACTCTGTTCTTCATCCATGATTCTCTCTTCCTCCCTCTAATTCACAAAGTCTTCTAGAGTGACTGAGCTTTAGGAACAACCATGACAAAGATAGATCCTTAAGATTCATTCGCTGATGCTTCTGTCAGCTACTTTCTTTTTCTTTTGGAATGTAATTTAATTTTAAGTTCCAAGATACACATGCAGGACATGCAGGTTTGTTACATAGGTAAACGTGTGCCATGGTCGTTTGCTGCACCTATCAACCCACCACCTAGGTATTAAGCCCCCCATGCATTAGCTATTTATCCTGATGCCCTCCCTCCCCCCACCTCCACAACAGGTCCCAGTGTGTGTTTTTCCCCTCCATGTGCCCACGTGTCCTCATTGTTCAGCTCCCACTTATAAGTGAGAACATGTGGGGTTTGGTTTTCTGTTCCTGTGTTAGATTGCAGAGGATAATGACTTACAGACCCATCCTTGTCCTTGCAAAGTACATGATCTTGTTTCTTTTCATGGCTGCATAGTATTCCATGGTATATATGTACATTTGCTTTATACAGTCTATCATTGATGGACATTTGGGTTGATTCCATGTCTTTGCTATTGTGGCTAGTGCTGCTATGAACATACATGTGCATGTATCTTCGTAATAGAAGGATTTATATTCTTTTGGGTCTATATCCAGTAATGAGATTGCTGGGTCAAATGATATATAAGTTACCAGACACTCATTAAGACAGTGGGAGTCAAGCATACAAGACAAGTGTGTGTATTTCACACAGAAAAATCTGCTTTGCTCTGTTCACTCCATACCACAGAAGGAGCTACTTTTGTCCCTGTAATTCATGTAACCTGATTTTCCATACATTAACAAAACAATCTGCTGAATTAGACATTCTTTAGTATCCAATATAATTTATAAATTTAAATATTCTGTAATTGAGCTTCTTTTTCTTCCTCAAAGGGCAATCACCATCTGATTTAACAAGTGGGAAATTTTTCTCTTACTTTTCCCCTATTTATTTATATTTTAAATTTAAACTTAAAACATTTTCTTGTGGAGAAAGATGTAACAATACTTTCTATAGAAAGAAAATAAGCAAATAAATGAAAATAACTAGAAAACAGAAAATAACCACTGCATACTTTCTCAAATTTGAATGATAGTTTAGGCCATTAGCTTTCTGTATATATTTCTTATATTAAAAGCATAACAAATCTTTTACTTTCTTCAATTAAAATGCTGCTATTCAGTATAGCCTCTGTCTTACCTATTTCTAAAGTGCTGAACTCTTGAGTGAAAGATACATTTCTGATTATTAACAGCTTTGAATTATCTTTACTTTTTATTAATACTTGGTATATACACTTTTGATATTAGGTGACTTAAACTTCATTGCACATATTTATGTCATGACCAGCATTTTAAAACTTGACCATGTGTGTGAATATTAAAAAGTACTGAGCATTGTATAGCTAATTCTGCAGGAAGCTATATGACATATTTTAGTGTTTTCTAAGTCAACTATATATACTTTCTTAGCAAATTACTGATTTATTTTAGATATAAAGAAAAGGTTATTTAAAAAGAAAATTCTGGTAGGAATTCCCAAATAGTAACAACTCATTGAAACCAATTTCACTTTTGCAAATAGAAAACATGCCTTAGTTTTGGGATGTAAATTTCGTCATTGAACCAATTGAGTGCATTTAGCAAGTTATGTTTTTAAAATCTGCTACAATAATATAATCTCACAAACCTTTCATTTAATATTTATGTGTATCTACTTCCTTTGCTTCTGTCCTCATGTAAGGTGTTTGCAGACCTTATACTGTAAACTGGAATTCCATATGCATTGAAGGTTTGTAAATCAAATTTTTTTGTCAGTCATTGATTCTCAGGGAGCTAGTTTGCTAAACTAGGTTGTATAACTACTAAAATCTGTAGCATGTTTCAGCTGGCTTGTCAGTTAGACTGAAAGTCTACAGGCTACAAATACATTTTAAACAGATAACACTGTCATAAACAGGAAAAGTAAGGCACTTCATATTCAAGAGGAAACAGTTATGAAAGAAAACAGGGTTACAAATATATATATTTACATGTATGTGTGTGTATATATATATAGTACTATATAGTCTAAATTGTATATGTCTGTTCTTGTAGGATCTGTTTAGAATGACATTTCAATTTTAAACAATTCATGAATAATGAGCTTTCCACTGAGGGTGGGCTGCAGAAACTTTGAATTAGGGCATGAGTGGCTCTCATGCAGATACACAAAAACAAACAATTCTCACAGACCTTGAGGTTTAAGCCATATCAAGTTATAATGAAGTAAACAGGTATAAGCACATAAGAGAAAACAATAGCCTTGTGCTTCTATGTATATGAAATAGCTGAAATATTACCATTTCAAGGATCCCTGCCTTTCTTTTTCTTCTAAGAGAATCGCCACCTGCACAGTTTCTGCAGTACACTTCAGAATATATCTTTCCACTTACCTGAAATAAAGAACAACAACAGAAGAATTTAAACATCATTTCATGGTAAATTTGTTTTTGGAAACTTAATTAAAGAAAAAAAAATACTTGTTTTATATAATAAACATGTTTCTAAAATGCTGTATATGCATTGAAGTTTATAAATCAAATTTTGCTTTCTCCTTGTCCTGACATTACAGCTTTAGCTTATTTTTAAAATCTGATAGTTCATTGGTCCTCCCACCTCATAAAATTATTTAAATTTCTTGCACAAACCAGATTTTCCCAGACTACATGTGCTCATTCTACCAGGACAAGGTCTCAGTGTAATTCAGAAGGTGAAAATAACCTGGTCTCTTCATGATTTAATCATTTAGTCAGTCTTTCATTCTTTTATTTATTCACCAAATATCTACTGACCCTTAATGTGTGTCAGCCTCTTTGCTAGGCCTGGCAGTTTAACTGGAACCAAGACACTCTCTCTGATGTTAAAGATCTCATATTGCATATAATCATTCTTGTAGGCAATCTGTACATCTACCAAACAGGACTACTGCTTGGTCTAGGGCAGGCTCAACAGTCTAACACAGAAGAGTTTTTCTTTGGCCTTCAGTTTTATTCTCAGTTCACAACATTAGTGCAAAGATATGTCTCCTAGCCATGGTCCCGGACAGAACAGGGAAAGTCAGGGACACAGTGGTAAACTGCATTTGAGCAGGCTGCCAAATCATCTGCAGGGACTTCACTGCTGAGATAATAGATGCCCACACCCAGCTCCTAGCAGGCTGCATCAGTACCACTGTAGATGGCATTTCCCTATGGCACCTCTCAGTGGTGCAATCAGACCTTTAAAATACCTCAACTGAACTTTGACTCCCCCTGCCTTCCCATAAGAACTCCCATCTTTCTTCATTGTTGACCTCCAATTACCACCCACACATCATGCCTTTTATGCTGCAAACCAAATGATCCAAACAGGGTAGTCCCAGTCACCAGAGCAAAAAAGAAAATTACTTTCTGCTTTGGATGAAAGCTGTATTGGTCCCTTGGGGATTTATACCCTGGCATTTCTTATCTGCCATTGGAGGTTAACAGTGTATATTCTATCTTAGCATCCACAGTGAGCACTGGAAGCTCTTGGCTTTCATCCCACCCAATCTGAGAACAGGAACTGAGTTCTTTTCAGTGGGCATGTGACAAATGAAGCTGTTATCAATGTACAATAGAAGTTACTAAAGCTATCACAGAGGGTTGTGAGATGAGCAAAACCACATTATAGCACTGCATGTAGCTGCTGTTTTGGTGGAGACTGAGCTAATGCACCCTAGTAAATGAAAACGATTAGATGGGAATTGGCGAGTGAAGTGACTGCTAGAATGATTGCATTTAGAAGGGCAGCTAAGAGAGCAAAGAACAGCTTTCTAGCATTCTTAGATAGGGTTTAGTTGGTTTGGGTAGAAGAAATGTGTGTTATGCAATTAGATATTTTGAGATGTTTATTTCACTTATTTGATTTCCAAGTGAGTTAAGAGTTTTAAAAATGCAAGTTTCAGAAAGGTATTGAAAGTATATCTTAAGAGAATTCTAAATGACTATGGAAATATAAAGTGCTTTTCCGCACACTCCTACCCTTGCCCTCATGTTACCAAGAGACAATGATGAACTTCAACGAATTGCTATGTAAAATAGGTGAGCATAACTAACCCTATGTACTGGTATTAAGACAAACTAGATTATACTGTATTAAAAATTTTCACTGACTTGCAAGAAAGAAAAATGTGATATCTCATGCTTATGTGGCTACTCATGTCTTTAAATACTGGCTTTTCTTAGTCAAATATCTTTAGATTAAGTAATGAGACATACTCTGTGATACCAATGCTTGACCTATCACAATTGTGTTTCCTGGCCAAATTATTGACCGTCTGATGGGAGGTGAGCTAAAGGCTAGTACGTTTCAATATAGTTTCAAAGGGACCATAGTGGGGCTAGGAAAATAATAATAATGAAGCATGATGATTACTTTTACATTTACAAGGCTTCAAATTCTCTGGGAACCAGCAATAGTTTTTAAAAACTAACAGGCAGAGGCTGCTGAAGATGATTTTTGGTGGAATCAGGAGGAGAAACAACCTGATATTCTGCAGTCTACATTGTGGACTGATTAAGTGCTCCAGAGCGAGAATACCTGGATTTGAAACCCACTCTGAATCTTATCAGCTTGGGAAAGTTACTTAAACTATATGGACCTCAGTTTCTCCATCTATAATATGATAATAATACCTGTACCTATATCAAAAAAGTGTTTAGACTATGACTGTTCATGATATAAGCACAGTACATGTTAGCTATTATTATTATTATTATTTCTTGGGTATTCTCAGTTGCATCTTCTTTGCTTCATCGTAGAGAAGATAGGCTTGAGATCAAAGTGAAAGTGTACTACGCTTACAAAAGTTGTATTCTATGGTTGAGCCCAGAATAGGCCGATTGAACTTCTCTTAGGCAATAACAACTCAAGGAGCTCACTGAAGGAGGGAGGCGGTGGTAAGAGATGAGAATAACATTGATGCATTACAATTGTGTGGCTTTTACTGTTTCCTGAACGTTTTATGGCTATGCTCTCAAGTAGTTCATATGAAGAGGTTGGGAAAGAGATATCATGAGAACATAAAGGAAATTATGGGTAGACGCTTGTGTAGATTCAAGTAGAATTTCTCAACTCACAGGACAGGAACAACATTCGGAGTCTTAATATCCCAGGGGAGCATTAGTAAAACTTTGCTACTTAGGCCAGGAAATGAACTGAACAACATTTTCTTTTCAGGTTGTCCCTGGCGTGAAATGATAAAGTTTTAATAGTCTTGCAGTGTATAGATTATTTTCAATGGGAATAGAATATGTGTTAGGAGACAATGGGACCATGTGGCAGGTGAGCCTTTGTTTCTAGTACCTGGGGCAGGAATATAAAGGGAGGCCTATTGTCATATATCTAAATGTTTGAATGTTATAAATCAAGGTAATAAAATGATAATAAAATATACTCTGTCTTCCAACCTTGGCAATTTATCTTTACATTGACTTGCAAGGCCAGCTTAACATTTACAATTCTTAGGCCACTTGGAGTTCTAGATCAGAACATGTTGCAAGAAGACCTGGCCCCAGCTCAAACCCCTGACCCATGGGCTTCCTCGTGTTTCTTCCCACCACTGACTCAGTCAACACAATGAGGAAACGCATCCATGTGGACATTCCAAGGCTCCACATCCAAGCTTTGTCTACTCTCCAGTCAAACAACTTCCCCTTGGCCATTCCTTCTGGCCTGGAGATGTGCACACTAGTTGTTATGGTGAGCACTTAGAAAAACAAGCCTAGGAAAGAGGTCCATACAGATTCTGGAAGTGAGTTCAGGGATACTTGGGCAAGTAATTTTAAATTCATCTGAAGCAGGATCATAGTCTAGAAGGGCTGCGGTAGGCCCAGGGTGGGCTTATCTCTTTGACCCCCAAGGATTTCTGACTCCCTCAGTGTAGGTATAACTGGTGGGGAAGATATCCTAAAGCATGAGACTCACAGAGGGTTGCCTCTTACTCAGGGATAATTGTCATACTGCTCCATGGTGTCTTGACTAACATTCACAACAGAGAAGAAAATAAGATTTTCTAAAAATAACCAAGGTCATCATTGACTTTCAAGTGTATATTGAACATTAGCCATAAGAAACTCACTACCACACATTCTAATTGCATCCCTACTGCCTCTCTCATTGTTGCTATTGTTTTGCTTTTTTGCCCCCTTCTGACGTTGTAATTCTCTTTCAGTTTTCAATAGAAACGTTGCCACGTGGAGAGCATAATGAAGCAGCTGCTTAACAGTTGCAACTAAAATACAAGACAGCTTAAACCAAAAAGTCTCCTCCAAGGAACCTTGGGATATGAAGAAGAATATACCTAAATGGGGAAATAGCCAAGCATGGAAGCTAATGCTGATGGTTTCTCAGAAGTGTCATGGGATCCTCAACCATTGCCCATGATCAAGCTTTGAGTTTTCAGTCTCCACTGAAAGATGTAGCTATAAGAACCCAAGACCACAGTCTAAAAAGCAAAAAGTTCAGTGCTGATTCATAAATGCTATCCCTGAAAGGGTTGTTTTCACAAAAGAGCTCCCACTGCAAGTTCCACATAAATCAAAATCATAAATAAATAATATTATGTAAGTACAAAATAGACCTAGCATCCCTAAGATAGTTTAATCAAAGCTTCAGGTATTCTGAGATCAGATTTGTTTTGATTTTCTTCAGGCTCAATTTTTTTTTACTTCATGATAATGAAACAAAAGCTTTTCTAAAAACAGACAAAAATTAATCACAGCTATCTAGGGTAAATGCCATTCACATTTCCTCAAAAAGTCACCTTGTGAACCTAATGTAATCAAAACAATGGCAGGAAAATGCTAAACTCTTGTTAAGTAACCATTAATTATTTATGAAAAGAGTTTATCACTTATAAGTAGATTTAACTCAGGCTGGATGGGGAGGAAAACACTGAAGATTTTATTTACTGGGGCTGTTGAAGTACAATCGTACATTTTTATCAAAGGAAGCTTCCTACTCCTATTGGAAATGCTGTGAATGGGCAGAATTTAATCTGGCCTGTATCTTCTACATGAATGAACCTGAGTAATAATATATAGCATATATATATAGTATAGTGTGTATATATAAAAATGTGTGTGTGTCTATATATATACATGTATATAGCATAGTATAGCATAGAAACTCTAATCTCTGCCAGTGTCCACATTGGCAAATTAAGAATGATTTGTGTAGCTGATGCTCTAAGAATAAAAAACTATTACTAAAATCATTAAATGCTATAAGAGACTATAAGAATACTCTTATATTTAAATGTTACTTTATAATTTTAAAACATTTTAATTGATCTCATTTGATCCACGTTGATTTGTGTGACACTGTGTCAAGGAAACATTCTCATGCCTCACCATCTGTTTTCTGCAGTTTCCCTTTATTCCACCTATGAACTACAAATGGGAAATTAGCTCCATTGATAAAGAAGGGAATAGACAGGACAAGGACTTGATTTTTCCACCTATGCTCTTTCCACTAAGCCATGCTTTCTCTAATAGTAGTCTGTGGAATTTACACATGGAGGTGAACATTTTGTGTGGCTTAAATTGCATTTCTACACTGGGAACCCTCTTCTCACCATTTTCTCCAAAATTAAAGAAAAAGACTGTGGGGAAGAAGCATTTGCTTGGCCAATTATGGAAAGAAACTGGCTCAGGAATCTTCCCCTTCCCTTTATTTCACCTTCTGTGTTTGTGTTATCTTCATTTTTACCCCTTTTCTCAAGTTCTTCTAATTGACTTCATGGTATTATTCATTTGTTCCAATTCCCTAATCTTATTTATGTAGGTATTTGTTTATTTGTACTCATTAGGTCCTTCACAGTGTCAAATGAACTCCTTATCTTTGACTACTGCCTTATATATATTTCTATTTTCGGTTCTTTGGTACTTGAGAACAAAACAAAATAAGCACAATGTTAGTGTCAGGGCTTTTAAAACTATATTAGCAATAGTATTTAGTAAACCGCTTGTCATTTTTTGCATGCATATCATACCTTACTAACATAATTTACATCAATATTTAATTTTCATTGTTCTTCTTTAAATTGTATCATCTCCTCAACAAAGGAACATCAAACTATTTAGTCTATTTAGTCAGTTTCTTTGATATTTATCCCATTAGTGGCAATTGATCTTGCTTCTGTACTTTTCCTGTCATCATTTACAACATTTCTGTTCTACAGATGAAGTTAAAGGAAATTAAGAAACTTTCATACAGCTAGTAAAAGACTGAGCCCAGAACTAATTCAGTTGCCTGATGAGAAAGACCTGCCTCTTAGCCACTCTGCAATTCTGTCTCTACGAAACACCCTCAGTCTTGCCATCTGCCTTCTACATTTTTTTTTCATTCCATCTATAAACCACAAATGGGGAAAAGGCGATGAAGCATAAAGCAGAGGAAGGAATAGGGATGTATGAATATTTTCTTCAATATTATAGCAATCGGTGTGCGTCTAACAGAGTGAAGGCAATTCACGTGCCTGTCCCTGGTGTTCTTCGCCGGCAATTCTGATTTTGTATATGGCACAGAGCAGGCCCTGTGATCAAGGTCTTTTCTCACACATTCATGTATCTATTATCTAGGAACCATCCCAAGTTTCATTTCATTGAAATGTTATTCTGATCACACCCAGATTTTACAGGTAACGAACCTGGCTTCGCCGGGTCCACCCCTGAGAGCCCAAGGTACTGTGGGAGTCGCCTGTTAGCAGCTACATCATCTCGGTAACTATGTGCTCCACCACCCGCATCTCTTGCTCCCCCGTACCCCACCCCTTCTCGTTCCAGCAGGGATGGAGGAGAAAATTGCATTATATTTCTCGGCTCCATAAACTATGTCAATTTCTCTGGAAACAATATTAAATATGGTAATTTTCCCTCTCTTTTTCTTAATCTATTACATTCTCCAACCTCAGTCACAATGACCTTTGAAAGAAAACAACAGCAAAGGCGTCTGGGTAATGTCATTATGCTAATTTGCTGGCGCTAATCTGTAGAAATCAAAAAGTAGATAGTAGAGTGGGGATCACTGTAAAAGAAAACATGGCAAACCTTCCTCCCGGCTCTCCTCGGCACCTGCAGTTCACTTCACAGAGCTTTTTCTTTGCAGATTGGAAACTGACCATGACCTTACACTCATGTCCGGCCTGCACCTCTCTCACCTTAAGAAGTAATTGGCAGGGTTGGAGTTGATCTTCCGAACTCTGCCGAGAATACAGAAGAATGAGAACTCTGGCTGCCTTTCTGGGAGGGGGGCTCACAAGGTGATCTGAGAGTAATTACTGTGAGTATGCTTTGCAAAATCGGCAAAATTACAGCACTTTGATAACCCTGATACAGCAAGAATCTGTAGAGAAGTTGAAGGTTAATAAAACAATGAAAACAAAACAAACAAACAAACAACAAACAAGTAATAATGCCACCATTTGTATTTCTCACACTCCTCAACCCCCACCTCTGCTCCTAGGCTTTCCTATGTGCCTGCTTTTCTTCCTATCAACAGAGATCTTTCACCTGCCCTCAGAGGTCTATCAGTGTTCTCAGTCTGGGATCCTCTAGGAGCCGCCAGAAGCTGCAGAATCACAGAGCAGAAAGAGGCTCTAGAAAGCATTAAGTGTTTGTGTATGGGATCTGCACTCACTCTCTGCATTTTCTGAAATGAAAGAGGAGAGAGCTGGTCAAGTGGAGCAGCTCTCCCAGGCTTGCTGGTGGTAGATCTGACCTTGCTGCTTGAGAGAAAGGGATGCAAGCAAATTCCAATACCCAAATATTATCTTTGGACCCTTAAACTTGTTTTCACTTACTGCATTGTTTAAAAGTGTCTGAAACAAATTATTTTGTACAATTTCTAAAGTATGGCAATGTTCACACCGAATCATATTTCTTTTAGAAATGACAATACTATATATTCTAATTGGAATTAGGTATAAATAAATAGCCCTAATCTGTCTCATACTCAGACAGACAGCCAAGTTTGAAATTTGTCTAATAATTAGAGAAAAAAATAAAATGGTAAACTATGCACAGCGATATTTTATTTTGACATAGCTGCTCAATTTTCCTGGAGATATAAATGTGTTTAATTCATCTACATTCTCCCACATACATTCTGGCAAAATTGCTGCATTATGACAGCAGAAATGCATTAATTACTTAAATGTTGCTTAACACTATAGCACTAAAGTACTTTATACAACGTGAAAGGACAGAAGGGGTTTTTACATATTGCCAATTCATGGGTGACATTAGTAGGCTGAAAATAGCAGGAGGCAAATGTGGCTGGGGGTTAAGTGCTGTGTCTCAGAACACCTGTGTTTATTTTTTTTAATACTGCTAGTCATTGCTGGAAATATATTCCATGGTGAGGATTTTTTTTTGGGGGGGTGGGAGGTGTTGATCATTTTTATTTTAACATTTCTGAATCTAGAAAATGAGATTTTGTTGTGGGTTACCATGTATGAGCATAAAACATTTATGTTAATAGAGGATTAGGAGTAGAAACTAATAGAAAACTGGTTTGATGTGCTTTCACGTTAAAAAAAAAAAAAAAAAAAAAAAGTATAAAACCAGAGAAGAATACAACTGTCAGCTATTAAATACAACACAGCACAGTGAGATTAAAACCCACTTCTGGGGCAGCCCCAGATCTCCTGAGACAGCCCCAAGATAATCCAGACTGTCAGAGCACAGCCAAGCTGAATCGTACTATCCACTCCCTTACGGTTCCCAGCACCTCCCTCCATTTCCGACCCTCTCCCTCTCTGTCTCGGGATGGACTGCTGCATCATCCACCCTCCTTAACTTATCCAGTACACCCTTCCCTCAGCCAGTCCCCACAGGCTTTGCAGTTTCTCTTACAACACCAATCTGATACAGCCAGCTCCTCACTCAAAAAGGCTTATGTGGTCCCCAATGCCTTCATAACAAATGGAAATTCACTGCCATGGTTAAGCCCTTTCACAACAATCAGGCCCCACCTTGCCTGCCAGTCTTTTATGCATCTCCTCATCCATGCCATTCTCACTGGAGCCATGGAATACTACTGCAGTACTCCATTAACATTCTCACCTCCACTTCTCTCTTTGCAATGTTCCTTCTTCCCAGAATGCCCTATGATCCCTTTTCTGGCCTCTCTAAACCCTGTCTATTCTGTCTGTTTCTCTTCAAATGTTCTTCATCCTGTGAAGTTGCCCCTGGTGCTTCTCTCCTGACCCAATCCTCATCATAGGCAACAGGTTTGTTCCTCACCCACAGCCTCATAAAACCCTGTTTCTATTACCTGCCAAGTCCCACCCTGCCTGGCCATGCCCTCACTTGTGTAGGAGCTCGCCCTCCTCCAATAGATGGTGAGGTCCTTGCCTGCAGAGCTGGCATCTGAATGATTTCCAATGTTCTGGTTCCCAAAACTATGCCTTCAACCTACCAAGTACTGAATTAACACTCGTAGACTCAAAGACTTCATTTAATCCAATTGAAAGAGACAATCGGTAGCTCCATTCTACCTAGGCAGCAGTGCTCCATCGATAACAATATGGATCACTTTAACCAATACATTATGCTACATCTGTTTGGTGCTTTACAATTCCCCAAGTGCAACCATAGTATATAAGAGACAAAAAACAAAAAACAAAACAAAACAAAAAAACACTGAAATGTCAGAGCCCCTAAGGCAGAGCTTTGGGGATGCTGGAAGCCGCTTGGGGATGTCTTCTGTTGTCTTTCAGTAGGAACAGTAACAGTAGGCTTTGGTAAGGCAGACAAAAGCTAAAACATCTCTAATTTTCTCATTCCTAAAGCTCCTCTTGCTTGGCAGTAGCTCTGGATGTGTGGGAAGGCCTTTGGGACATCTCTCTCCATGGCTGCCAGGTAGCTGCTTTTGCCATGGATGATGTGGCTCTTCCTGTCAAACTCCCTCCACTCGGTCTCACTCCTTACATAAGGATTAATTGACGTTACATGTAAAAACAGTGGAGGTTATACGTGAGACCGAGGCGGTTTAATAAGTGAACACATTCACCCCACTCCCTTTGGGGGAAAAAAACCAATAAAGGTATTGACAAGGGAAATTGATGTTATCTTTGTAGACATTCATAAAGCATCGCTAAAACAATCTCCACAATAACATTTGTCTTTTCATTCTCTGACTTGAGTTCCCTCTTCTGACCAGGACTACTTAATATGCTCTCTGGTCTCTGCAACTGAATGCATTAACAACAGTGGATTCAGAAAAGTAAACCAGGGAGACAGAGAGGAGATAAAATCTTTGCTCTGTTACGCACAGCCTTTTGAGCTTAAGCATTCAGCTGAACCGCTTAAGCGATGAGAATCTGGTTCCATGCAGCTAGGGGGAGCCCAAACACAGTTCAATACGCTCGGCTAAGTGAAATTCATTTAAATTTTCTATCCCTCAGCTTTCAGAGCGTCTTTTGAAAGTATCCCCTTTAATTGGCCCAGGGTAGAGGCTAGGCATCTCTGATGGAAGGTTGGAAAAACAGACACAGTAGAATCCCCCAGACACGTTCTAGAGGTTTATATGATTTGTGTTTCTGAGATAAGACCCTGTATCCTGCAGTTGTACATAGCCACGGCAAGTGTATCTAGAAAGATCATTTCATGGCTAGAAAAATTAGAAAATTTAAGATGGGGATATGTTGCAATTTGCTTGTTTTCTCTACATAACCCACTTCTGAGTTTAATTCAATGGCTTCTGTTGTAGCATTTTTCCTTTCTTTCAATATGGGGTTGTAATTAGTCTTATACTAAAAAAGAGACTGTGTGTGTGTCTGTGTGTGTTTGAATTTCAAATACAATATTTAGATAAGAAGGAGTTTATAACTTGTAAATGAATAACAATAACCCTAAAACAAGCAGGCTAGAAATGCTTCCTAATTTACCAACACACAGATTGTATATTGGTTGTTCGAAAGTCTATCCACCCTGCTGAAAATAAGAAATAATTTGTTCAGTTTCCCCAAACAAATAATAGAAGTTTCCTTAATGCACAATGTGCTTGATCATAACCTAAGAAGCACAAGAATGTAGTAGAGTCACTTTATCAATTGTGTGAACTTAAGCAAGCTGTTAACTTGACTGACCACAGATCCTTATTTTTAAATGGGGGTTATCATACCTACTTCCTTGGGTAATTTTGAAGGTTGAATGTGCTTCACACATTGCTTGGCATGCATAAATGTCTGATACTCCTAACCCTTATTCAGAGTCTGATATAGTGCTTGGGGTAAAATAAGTACTCAGAAAACATTTGCTGAAAAAAACGAGTGAATAAATGAAAGGAATTTCACATTCAATAATATCTCCATGGGATATATACAGGATCACATTTTCCTGACTGCTTCTCTCATCCTCCTCTGTTATTTTGAAACTTGGGTGGGTGATTCCTCTCTTTCTTACTCCTTGATAGGAATGAGGACATCCCGAGATTTACTCTATTTAGACAGCTCCAAGTCCCAGAAGGATGAGGACTGTGGGTAGAAATCAGAGAGGTGAGTATCACCATTGTTTGGAAGGGGGGTATCAATGGTTAAGGCTCAACATATAATAAAAAATATAAATACTAGTTTTGATTCTCCCAAATTATAGAGGAAGAAAAGAGGCTCAGATTAGGGCTATAGGGATAGCAACATTGAAAGGGAAGAAATACCAGCGTGGTGGAGTCTAGGAGGCTGTAGGGGGGGAAAGCATATATCAAATAAGAAAAAGGGCAGGAGTTCTGGGAAAGGACTGATGACATGGGTGAGAGAAGGAAGAATATGCCGAAATATGTCAATGCAGCAAACTAGGGAAATAAAAAGGATCAGAGAAAGAAAGTGTGGTCTGGACTAGGAACTGTTCAATTTCACAAGCAGGATGACATCTATTCAGCCAGAAGAAGTGAAAAAGACACCAGGTCAGGGACAAAGCTGGAGAGCAGCTGTACCAGAAGCAATTGCAGAGCAACAGAAGATAGAATCTCACATGGATGGTGGCACTATCAACAAAGATTAGTGACACAGGCAGGTCAACCACTAAACTGGGGTAAAATCTTTTCAACTAAAAGGCCCTTCCCAGACCTACCCAACTCATTCCCTCTTTTAGTCCCTGAAGATCAGTTCCAGTATTTCTGGCCTGGTTTTCAAAGCTAGAAGGGTTCTTTACACTGTTGTTGCTGTACTCTGAGAAGTGTTTAAGGACAGGTTTAGTTTCACTTTAGGGGATCATATTCTCCCTCAGTCCTGTGTGTAATCCTTCCCTAGAATCTATTTTTCCCTTTGTCTTCTCCCAGAGATAGATAGTCTCCTGAAATAGGAACTAGATTTCAGCAGGAGGCCTGTTTCCAGCCTTGGTGTTCCCCAGTGTCAGCCTGTGTGAAAAGGCAGGAAGGCCCTGTGACTGGACCCACCTATTGCAGAGACAAAGGACTCTCCTAAAGAGGGACGCATGCTCAGTGAAGATTTTCCACTTAGTAAGAGTTTACATTTCTCAGCATCTTAATTGTAAGTCTAATAATTTAACAGAATGTATAGAAAAATGCTACTAGCACTTCTATACTTAAAATTATAGAAGATAATTGGACATTATTTGTTTAACACAAAGGAAAACTTTTCTAAATCTAGTTCACATGCATTTGTAAATCGGTAGAGTATGGTTTGAGTTTGTGGAATCTGATGTTTTCCTAAAGGTAGTATATGCACTGGCACCTGGAACGGTACCTGCATAAAGGAGATAGTGGATGCTCATAGTTTGTATACAGTGTGTAGCTCAAGCTGCCATCTTGAAACAAAACTCCAGCAAATAAATTTTATAAACAGTTTCATTGTTGTGACTTTTATAAAGCTGAGACAAAATGACTGAGATATGTGATTTCTCTGAGGGTGGTTACTAGCTCCAGAATTACATGCTTAAATAATGTGTCCTTAGTATTCTGAACTTTTTTCCAAGATAGAGAAATATTCAGCTCACTGAACACCTCACCATGTTTCAGTTTTTCTACTTACAAAATGAAAACTGCTATTCAATCTCACAAAAATGCTGAGAGAACTAATAAAATGCCAAGGACAGGCGGGAAAAAAAAAAAAAAAAACATGCTTACATGACTACCTGTGTATGATAACATATTTAGTAATACATAATTAAATGTATATTTTATATCTATATAATCAACTCATTATTTTTTCTTTGACTTATCAGATATGTCAAATGAGTTTATACATTGAAATGGAACTAGCTAACCTAGATTTGATTTATTTATTTATTTATTTATTTATTTATTTATTTATTTATTTTGGTGGGGACAAGGTCTCACTCTGTCAACCAGGCTGCAGCGCAGTGGCACTCTCATGATCCACTGCAGCCTCCATCTCCCAGGCTCAAGTGATCCTCCCACCTCAGGCTCCCCAGTAGCTGGGACTATAGGCATACGCCACCATGCCTAATTTTTATTTATTTATTTATTTATTATTATTATTTTTTTAATATAGAGACACAGATCTTACTTTGTTGCCCAGGCTGGTCTTCAACTCCTGGGCTCAAGCAATTCTCTGGTCTCAGCCTCCTCAAATGCTGGGATTAGAGGTGTGAGCCACTGCACCAGCCCTAACCTAGGTTTTAGTTCAACAGCTCACTAGTTGTGTGACTTTGGCCAAACCACTAACCCTTTCTGAATCTTAATTTCCATGAGGCCCTGATATTAAAATTTATATAAAAATACTGTGTAAACAGCAAAGTATTTTATGAATGTATGTTTTCCTGGACCTAAATGGATGCAGGAGTATAAATTCATACAGTTGAAAGACATTAAGCCACAGGGGAACTTCTTTGTAGCAGACAGGTGCCTAAACTTAGATTCCAAAGATTAGAACACAGAGGCATTAAAAGTAAATAGCATAGGGCCTTATGTAGTAAATAAGAAAATGAATTATATGTGTTAGAAAAATGTTAAGTGTTTCCTCCTTCTACCCAAAGAACAAGCAAGGGCTTTTAAATACAAAGAGAAAAAAAAAGGAGTAGAAAGAAAAGGCTACCAATACTGCCTGATATGAAGCATATTCTTATACAGATATATTTCCTAGAGACATTCAGGATTAGGTTAACAAAACTAGAGCAGGCAGCAGAGATGATATGGACTGGAGACACCAGTGTCTGCTTTTCATTTGCTTCCTTTAATAGAGTTGCTGGACTCTGACTCTACCATGCACCCACTCCCTTCCTCTAATATGCTACCATCTCTTTATTTTCTCTACTTCTTCCCTTTGATATCTCCCATCCCTTTGGCTCTAGCTCTTTCTACTACCATCGTAAAGTACAAACATGTAGAGCTGATATATTCACATGGGAAGGTGAGCATATTACTTCTCTGGTAACATACCCATTTGACTCACGTGCAGCTGCTCCAAGAATCCTAATAATCCTAAGAGACTCAAAGAAGTTAAGAGCTTTGTTCAAGGTGACAGCCCGAGATAGAGCCAGGGTTGAAATTTAAACCTGGATGGCTTCAGTGACTATATATTCCTTTCCAAAAACTGAAAGAAAGCTTTTCGAGGGCAAGTGATTTGAAGTTTGGCAGGAAGTTGTGAAGAAGACAACCAAGGAAATGTTTCTTGGCAGCAACTCCTTTCTTCACCTTAATTGTTTTTCTCGGATGCAAGCTCAGACAAGTACAAGGATAATGGCAGCCTAACAAAAGACCTCATTAGGCTGATGAACACGACTATTGAGAAACAGATGAAAGCTACTGTACGGTAGGAGAAGTCTTTCTCAAAAGTTTGCTTTGGAGTAGACCAAATCTGATCTGCAACTGGAATCATGATGGAAGGAATAAGTCCCATCCCTCATCCTTTAAAGCTGCAGCAGGCATAACACTTGTTAATGTAGTGACGCTGAGTTCAGGGCTAGATTTGTATACATCGGCTTGCTGTGTTCAGGAAACCTTTTTTTTCTTTTTTCTTCAGTGTGTTCTTCCAACATATTCATAAGGAAATAAAATCCATGCCTGGGTCACTTATAGAGGATGCTATTGTAGTCACTTCCTGTCTGTTTATTATACATACCCTACCTGCAAAAATCTCCTTTCCCCTTCCCCTTCCCTTCCCTGCCTTTCCCAACTGACTTCTTTCCTTCCCTCCATTCTTCTCCTTCCCTCCCTTCCCTCTTTCCTTGCTTCCTTCCTTTCCTGCTTCCTCCTTCCTTCTTTCCTTCATTTCTTTCTTCTCTCCTTATTTCTTCCTTTACTTCCTTTCTTCCCTTCTCAAATATATATTGAGCCTCTTCTATATGCACTGTGGTAGGCATTGGTGAAGAGGTTCTGCTTAACTGTGGTTCCCATGGGCCTTTTTTCTCCAATGTTGTTCTTTATTATTCTTTTACACATGATTTTTAAAATGAATCATTCCAGTCAAATGCTACATTCGGATTCTCTCTCCTCATTGTCTTTGAAAAGGACCATCCATATACTTTTTTAAATAATAACTTTTCCTACATGTCAAACGAGAATGTGTATGCAATAAAAGTCTTGTCCTTAACCTGGACATGGATCATTAAGGAATTTAAAGATGTACTTCATTTATTTTATCATCTCCCTAAAACTGTAAGTAAAATTGTGTTCCGGGGTGTATAGATACATTTGTTTTTTCTGGAAATAGATCCATAGTTCACATCAGATTTGCAAGGGAGTCTATAACCTAAAAAGAGTTAGAGCCTCTGAGCTGTTTGAATGCAATGGTGATAAAATTTATAAGGTTTGATCTTTGTATAGTCTTAACATAAGGGCTCTTTCTCATATATTATCTGATTTCCTGATTATCACAATTGTGATGAACACAAATGAAGGCTATTATCACTGAGTATATCTTGATGGTACATTTTTAAAGTTTGGCCTGTCTCAACATGATATAAAAATAATTTGGATTACTTAGAAAAAGGAACTGGTGTAAGATTTAATTTACAATGTATATCTTACTTCAATTTAACACGGTGTAGACCCTATTCAACGAAAGTCTTTCGATGCACTGACAAAGCATTAAAACACATCTTTATGGGACTGCTTGCTGAAAAAAAAGGTGCTTCAAAGGAACAAAAATTAGCAATTATTTTAGCCAGCTTTGCTTGCTACAGCCCCATATATGTGATTAATAAGGGAATGGATTTGTGGACATTGGTTTCTTATTTAGAGCTGATAACACTTTACATAGTAATAGTGATACACTTGGGGGTAATGTACCCAAATTATCCCTCTTTCTACATTTACAAAACAGGCAGAACATTCATCATCTATTCTTACCCTGTCGATTTAGTGGGGGGCATAAGAAGCAACCAGTGCTTATAATCTTAGAGAATTAGCCAGCCTCAACCTAGGAAGAAACTCAGGAGTCAAATTATCTCCTGGAGACTGAGATGCCATTGAGCCAGGCAGCTTGTCCTTTAACCATAGGGAGATCAGACCCACTCAGCCCAAAAAAGCAGAACTGGGAATTAATAGCTCTATGCCCTTGAATTCTGTAAATAAAAATTGAACCCCTCCTCACATCATTTTTACATCTGAAGTGAAGTTTCAGTGGAAATGCAAGGTTAATGATCCCAGAAACTAGATTTCAGTGTGAAATAGTCACTGGCACAGACTTGTTACATTAGTGGCATATTGAGAAAAGAAACTGAGAACAGCTTATAGAGGAAAATAAAAAAAACACTGCATACTAGTCAATTCATTCATTAATTAACTAAACAAAAATTTATGTGGCCCACTCCAAGATATGTATCCAAATGAAATGAAAACCTATGTTCACACCAAAACCTTTACTCTGATGTATAGAGCAGCTTTATTTATAACTGCCCCAGCTGAATATGTCTGAGGCATGTGAGCCAGAACAACTCCATCTTAAATAGGAGCTGGGTAAAATGAGGCTGAAATGTACTGGGCTGCATTCCCAGATGATTAACGCATTCTAAGTCACAGGATGAGATAGGAGGTCAGCACAACGTACAGGTCATAAAGACCTTGCTGATAAAACAGGTGGCAGTGAAGGAGATAGCCAAAACCAAATGGCCACAAAAGTGACCTCTGACCATCTTCACTGCTACACTCCCACCAGTGCCATGACAGTTTACAAATGCCATGGCAACATCAGAAAATTACCTTATATGGTCTAAAAAGCAGAGGCATGAATAACCTACCCCTTGTTTAGCATATCATCAAGAAATAATCATAAAAATAGGCAATCAGGTCAGGTCCAGTGGCTCAATGCTTGTAATCCCAGCACTTTGGGAGGCCAAGTCATGTGGATCACCTGAGATCAGGAGTTTGAGACCAGCCTGGCCAACATGATGAAACCCCATCTCTACTAAAAACACAAAAAATTAGACAGGTGTGGTGGCATGTGCCTGTAATCTCAGCTACTCGGGAGGCTGAGACAGGAGAATCGCTTGAACCCGGAGGCAGAGCAGAGGTTGCGGTGAACCAAGACTGTACCACCACACTCCAGCCTAGACAACAAGGGCAAAACTCTGCCACAACAACAACAACAACAACAACAACAAAAGACAACCAGCAGCCCTCCGGGCTGCCTTGTCTATGGAGTAGCCATTCTTTTATTCCTTTACTTTTGTAATAAACTTGCTTTCACTTTGCACTGCGGATTTGCCCTGAATTCTTTCTTGCACGAGGTCCAAGAACCCTCTCTTAGGGTCTGGATCAGGACCCCTTTCCTTTAACATATTTCTGGTGACCATGAAGGGACTCCAGTCCAGAAACCCTGACCCAACAGCTACCTATGGGTAAGTGTTGGGGTCCTGTAACATCTTTCTGGTGACCACAGAAGCAACTAGACTGCAGAAACTCCCAAACCAAAGGTTACTTTTGGGTAACTGTTGGGGTCCTGTAACATTTTTCTCATGAAGCACAAAAAAGACAATACCGAGGACTGAAGATCCCCTCAACAGACCCAAAAGAAATAGACTGCCGCACTGATTGAACAACTTTGGGTAAGTGGGGTGGGGGGACCCAGGTAAAGAATGAGATTAGGTTAAAGGCCTAACTTAGGGGAGTTAGAGTCTCTCCTAAAACAAAGTGGGTTAGAGGCCCCTCTTAATAAAAGGCAAGAACTCTTGACCTACCTCGGGTTAGAGACCCGACTTAGGAAGGTTAGAGTCCCTTGTGAGATTCAGGGGTTAGAGGCCCCACTTGGTAAAGTCCCTCTTGACTAAGAACAGTTTATTGCTAATTAATCTGCCTTGCACTCTGCTGATGGCTGTGGGTGACAGGGTTAGGCATGTACAGGATCATGGAACATGGAGAACTTTTTCTTTCATAAAAAGGAAAATGAGAGCTAATGAGACTGCTGGAAAAGATCCCTTTGCTACCGAGAAGCAGCCACCTGAATTTTCAGTGTTGCTGTAATGGGTGGGTCTTTTCTCTGGCCCCCCTATGCCCCTCACGTTCCCCACCCTGCAGGCAATACATTCCTTCTCTCCTCTCCCTGTTTTTATCTTTTCTGTTACTCAGGGTGACCATCTTGCCTAGAGACCACGTGTTGAAACTCCTAGTTGGAGGTTAGATTAAAGATGGCAGGGCCCCTCTGAGGGCAAATTTAAGCCTTGCCAGTTTGATATTGGGTGCTAAGCAGAGTGACTAATGTCTATATTTTATCACATGTATTTTGCTCTAGCCAGAACAAAAAATAATAATAATAATAATTCTCCTTTATGATGTGGCTTGAATCCCAGGGTGATGGTGCCAAAAGCTGGATCACTAGGGCCACTCAGGGAAAGGGAGCACAGAAGCCTGGCATGTGGGCAAAAGGGTAAGAATTTCTTAGCAGTTAGATTTCTGTCTTCTCTCTCTCTCTGTGCAAATGGGTGAATGAATGGAAAAAAAAAAAAAATATATATATATATATATATATATATATATGTATGTATGTATGTGTGTGTGTGTGTGTGTGTGTGTATCTGTTTATCTCCTCTGTAACATTTTGTTAAATGGGAAAAAGAATTCTAAGGCTAGCCTTAAGCTGCTGTATTTTGTGCTATGAATTCGTTTTTCTGTAGAATAAAACATGGGCTTAGAACACTTGTAAGCCCGCTCTTCAAGATGACCCAGCAAGCTGATCAGTAACAAACTTGGCTGCAGGTCCCTGAAACAAACAAAACACTGGATAAAGTCTCCACGTTGTTTTATGTCTTTGGGAGCTTGACCTTTTAACCATGTGGCAGTACTTTCTCTTAGTCTCCACCTTCCAGGGAACAGGAATTTTAGGCTTCATGTCATAGTTAGCTCTAAAAATCATATTAAATAGTTAAACGGCTCTGAAAGCTCAAAATTAACTACTCTAGACTTCTTCTAGGAAAGAAAGTGGGACTTGCCCCATCCTGTAGCTCAGTAGTTAAGATTTTTGCACTTTCACAGTAGCTGTCTGGGTTCAATTCCCCACCTAGGAAGTAAGTCATTTCTGGTTTAATATCTGCATGACCTTGTCTATTCTCTTCTTCATGGACTGCCTTAAATTTTCCTAGGAGGTTACCTTTGGTAATGTTTAGAACCTAGCAATATTGGCCACTTGGCATGGCTAAAGTTGGGTAATAAGAGATCTAGGAGGATTTCTTTTTTAAAGAGCACAATGGTTAAAAGTCAGCTTATTTAAAAGTGGATAAACAAGCTATAGATATATTTGAAAGGCCTGTGCTTTTTTCTCTTCTTGAAACTTGTTTTTCTGGAAAGAGACTTTTTCTTTTCAGTTGACTGAATGATTTTTCTTCTTCTTTTTTTTTTTTTTTTTTTTTTGTGTGTGTGTGTGTGTGTGTGTGTGTGTCTTGCCACTCTTAATGCACATATGAGAGTCCCTAAGATAAATTCTGATAGCCTGGGACTCCTTGGGAAAAACAGAGGAGGCACCATAGACCCTGTTTTAGGGAAACAACAACAACAACAACCCTTTGTTTTCCTCAGGAAATCCCAGGAATTAAAAGCAAATAGATCCCTCTCAAAATCAAAGGCTCTGTTCTGTTTTGCATTGTGTTATCTGATGGCTTTGGGTTTTGGGGGTATCAGAAATTACTTCACATTATGAGAGTGCTTTGGTTTGTAATAACTAGGTAGGAAATATTCTTTAAGTGATGGCTAATAGTAGTTATGGAGGGATACTTGACTCTTTGGACCCTTGGATCAGAGAAGCTTGTTCTTGGCCACCTGGAAGATAAGGAACCATCCCCACCCACACTGAGAGATAAGACTCCCATGAGGGATGGGCTGACTACTAAATGGGCTGATTGACTTTGGCTTGCCTTGCAATGAAATGCAAAGTAAAAGCACTGCACTGTCTTCTCCCATAGTGTTTCCCTCCTTTTGGGGATCCAGGATCCAGTATAAAATTGTGCTCTTAATTTTGGGGATCTTTGCCTTCAGCTGTTTATTTGCTGCTTATTTTGCCCTAGAAACACATGCTTTTCTGGCCCTGTTCTTGCAAGGGCTTCACCCTGAAGCCAGTAACGCAATTGAGAAACTGGCAAGTAAAAAATCGTACAAATGCTGAATCTTCTGTCTGTGTATGTATATGTTTTTGTATGTTTACATATAAAAGAGCTCTAGCTAATTGACTTAGAAAAATAAGTGCTTAAATCAAATATTTTGCCAGAAAAAGAGAAAATCGAATGCCTTTTTGTTCATGTGACTTTAGTAATCTTTTGGAAATAAAGACAGTTTTAAAGATTGTTGGTAAAATAAAATGTCTTGAAAATGTAGACATTCGTTTTAAATTAAGGTCAGATATCAGATTTACAGAATGCTTTGAGGTCAAATTGTTCCTTTGACTTTAAAGAATTGTTCAGTTTACCTACCTTTAAGCCATTAGATTCTAGATAAGGCCTAGGGACATGTGAAATTTGCCATGTCCAATACCTGTACAAAAAAAAAAAAAAAAAAAAAAAAAAAAAATCTAAAGAAAGATTTTGTATAAGAAAGGATCTTGCATGGTAAATTCTTGTCCTAAAGTAAAATGACCGTTTGTTTAAAAGGAGGGATGTTTAAGGCAAGTCAGGAAGTCCGAGAATGTCTCAGATGGTCTGTGTAAGTCATGATAGGGAATTTCTGTAAGAAACATTGTACAATTCAAAGGTTGTTAGGCCTCCTAAATGCTTTATAAAATACCACTATAACTCTTAATGTACAACTTGCCTGCTTAAGTAAGGTGAGGCTAGGGGACATGTGGAGTTAGCCACACCCCTTAGCTATGCTGTAGAGTCAGCTCTAATCTGTACTTCTGCGTGGTGTGTCCTAGGCTAGGCTCCACAACTAGTACACAATTAAAATTACTTACTAACCAGGGTTTTCGCCACAAGTAAAAGTCACTAAAAGTAAACATGTAATATGTAATTGAGACTACTGAAGAAACAATTTTACATGTAAGGTGTGTAAGAAAAGTAAAATGTACTTGTGGTAAAAGATTATAAAAAGACATGGAAATGTGTGGGTTTGTTTTGTTTTGTTTTGTTTTGTTTTTGCCTAAAGGGCTAAAGAATTGTTTTAAGTTAGATGGAATAAAATTAAAGGTTTGAACTGTTGTGGAAGGTTTATAAAAATTAATTGTAAGACATTCTGTGTGTGAACATACTGGCTAAAGTTACAGGGGTATTATTCAGTTTTTCCATAAAATAAACATTGGAATCAAAGCACAATAGGTTTTTCTTAGATAACTGATCTGCTCTTTCACACACACAAAATAAATGTAAAGGGATATAAAAAGTTTATAAGAATCTTACATTATGGTTAAACATTGAAATGGGTAAATATGTCTATAAGATTTTATTAAAAAGTGGGTTTGACATCAATAATGCACTAATGCAAGAGTGACATTTGGCTTATTTGGTACGAAAATCATATAGGAAGCATTATCAAATATGAAATGTTGTTTGGTTTTCTTTAAGCTGTATTTGTATAAAAATATTATTGGTATGCGTTCTAAAATAATGAGAAACTCCTATAATTCTAATGACTTAGTGTAGGTTTTTAATAATTATAATTGTTTCATAAAATCATTCTATGCCACAAAGTTAACCACATTCCTTTGTCAATCATGTTTTTGACTGTGGCTGTCCTAAGACATTTTGTCATACACAGACAATTGTTGTCTTATTTTAATCCTCTTCAAAAGGTGGTTCATAATCAACTCCAGAACTCTAACAGGTGTTCTTAAATGCAGATTTCTAATAACTTTGGAACTTGTAACATTAGAAGAGAAGAAACAACTTTCAGAACTCTCATGAAGAGCTAGAATGTTCATGAATATTAAATAGACAGGAGTTAACTGAATTAACTGAACCAATAGAAAACGGAAGTAATCTTTTTAGCTTTGCTTAAAATGCTGCTGATCCTTTGTTTTGTTTTTCAGAGACAAGGAACCTTTTCTTTTGAGCTATTTACAGCTTGTAGCAATTAAGTATACTCCTGTGAGCAAAATTTGGAGAACATTTGTTTCTCTCTACCTGATTTCTCCAGAATTTGGAAACTAGTTGTGAGTTTTCTTAACTTATGGCAATATACTTATTTGCATAAGTTCAATAAGAGTCTGTTTTATTTTATAATGGACACAATTAGAGAAATTGGTTATTTTGACAAGGCTTTGAATGGAATGGTATGTTTTCCTTTAAGGAATTAAATGTGACTTATAAAGCCAATAAAAGCCCCTTGGGGAACTGGCCTCATACCTTGCCTACACAGTTGCTGTACAGGGTTTCTGATCTGTATTGAGTAAAGAATGTCACTTTCTGACAGATCCAGGAACCCCAAGTTATCTTGGGACCTCAAGAGGAAAAATTTACCCAACTCATAGATATTTGAGGGTTAAACACCCATGGCTGAGTTTGGCTTTAAAATAGTCTTATCTGAAATTCCTTCTAGGCAACAGAGTTCCATCAAAGCCAATTTAAAAAGAGCTTATGTGGAAAATAATTATTCTTGCTGCACTTTATACAAATTATCAGGCCAAGTATAATAAAACAAATTGGTCTTACTGTGATTTGTCTTTAGTAAAAATGGGAAAGTGGAGAGAGAAATATTATATTTGAAGAACCATGCTACACTTATTAAATTCTAGTCTCATTAGTTGTTTTTGCATTTGTTTCTGCAATTTAGGCTAACCCTGTGTATTCCTCTAAACAAAATAGTGATCTCTGACTATAGCTCAGAATAAACAAGAGGGATAGGTAGTGTAAAAATCTGGATCAGTATTCTAATTCTGGGCACATCACAATAGCTAAAAACCCCATATCAGCTTAGTTCAAACAGTTGCCCAGTTCATGAAAAGCCTTCTAACTCAGTTTACTTGGAATAACTTTACTTATTTTTGCTTTACTCTTGTGAATATATTGCTGTTATATTCTTTGTGGAGGAATACAGAACAAGCTTACTGAATGTTTTCTTAAACTAAACACTTATTAATCTTCCAGATACCATGTCTTGTTGAAACTTGAGAGTCATGAATGGCCCTTGCCATACTTATGTTTTCTGACTGAGGTCCTCTCTACCCTGAACACAAGAGACCCTGATAGGCAGAAATATCATCTCCCCATTCAGCCTGAAGAAGTTATGGAAGATGGATTTTCATCCCTCTGCAACTCTTAGGATTAAGGATTCTCTTATAAAAGAAAGGGGTATATGACAGAGACATGTGAACCAGAGCAACTCCATCTTGTTTTTTGTTTTTGTTTGTTTTCTGAAATGGAGTCTTGCTCTGTCGTCCAGGCTAGAGTGCAGTGGTGCAATTTTGGCTCACTGCAACCTCCACCTCCTGGGTTCAAGTGATTCTCCCACCTCAGCCTACGGAGTAGCTGGGATTGCAGATGTACGCTACCACGCCAGGCTACTTTTTGGTTTGTATTTTTAGTAGAGATGTGGTTTTACATTGACCCGGTTGGTCTCGAACTCCTGACCTCAGGTGATCCACCTGCCTGGCCTCCCAGAGTGATGGGATTACAGACGTGAGCCACTGCACCCAGCCACAACTCCATCTTAAATAAGAGCTGGATAAAATGAGGCTGAAACCCACTGGACTGCATTCCCAGATGGTTAAGGCATTCTAAGTCACAGGATGAGATAAGAGGTTACCACAAAATACCGGTCATAAAGACATTACTGATAATACAGGTTGCAGTGAAGGAAATGGCCGAAACCCACCAAAACCAAAATGGCTATGAGAGTAACCTCTGGTCATCCTCACTGCTACACTCCCACCAGCACCATGACAGTTTACAAATGCCATGGCAACATCAAGAAGTTACCCTATATTGTCTAAAATGGTGAGTCATGAAGAATCCACCCCTTGTTTAGCATATCATCAACAAATAACCATAAAAATGGGCAACCAGCAGCCCTCAGGGCTGCTCTATGGAATAGCCATTCTTTTATTCCTTTACTTTTTTAACAAACTTGCTTTCACTTTGCACTGTGGACTTGCCCTGAATTCTTTCTTGCATGAGATCCAAGAACCCTCTCCCAGCATTGGGATTGGGACTCCTTTCCTGTAACAAATATACTTCTGAATGTCCTCTACTGGGGGATGAATAAATACATTGCAGTATATCTGTACAATGGGATATTACTTGGTAATAAAAATGAACAAAGTACTGATACATGCTACAACATGGATGGATCTCAAATGCATTATACTAATTGAATAAGCCAGACACGAAGCTCTAATATTGTATTACTCCATTTATATAACATTCTGGCAAAGGAAAACTATAGAGACAGAGAACAAATTAGTAATTGTCATGGGTAAAGGCTTAACTGAAAAAGGCTAACACCCGTGTGTGTGTGGTGTATGTGTGTGTGTTGTGTATGTGTGTGCATATGGGTTGACAGAAATATTCTTTATTTTGATTGTAGTGGTGTTATACTACTCTGCATTTATCAAAACATATGGAACTCTATACCAAAAACACCCATTTTATTGCATCCATATTAAAAAATAAATTTGAAGAAGGTGGCAATAAAATATTCTGAGTTCAAAAACAATTTTGGTTGTTATTTTGTATTTCTTGGACTCCTTGAGAAATTTGGAGACGAAAAAGCAAACAAAACAAAAGTAAAATACAAAAATATTTTTCCTTGACCTTAAATTTCACAATCTAATGAACATGACAAACTTATAAGGAAAAATATAAAAAGCTTTATGTTGAGATTGTACATACCTCTAGATACCCTATATTGTGCATATCCTCTAGTAGAGGTATGCACAATCTCAACATAAAGGTATACACAATCTAAAGTACATGAAAGGTCAATTATTACTGAAATACATGTTCCCTTCCAGGTCAATTTTACCTAACATACATTCTTATAGTGGTTAACTTTTGCTGTTAGAACAAAACCAGCTCCCCAAAAGTAAAAGCAGCTGGGGTTCCCATGGCTGCCTCAATGGCTCTCCATCCTAACATACAGAGTGAGGCTGGCGTGCTGTAGCCCCTCTCCTCTTCCACTTCATTATCTTGACCGCTGTTATTCAGCAAGATGTGGCCTCTACCCCTGCCATTCTGTCTCTCTTCCCTACAGCCGTACTGATTCCACAGTGGATAAGACATTCTCCTCTCAAGAACTCATGGCTTTGGGGTGTGTCAGTGGGATATCAAGTGAAGCGAACAGCTTTTGGAGACCACAAAAGGGGCAAAGTTAATTTCTTTAGTTATGGCAGACATACGGGTTTGATAGTTTTTAAAAATGGCTAAACTGCACTTCTGGTGAGCCTTTTTTTCCATTTTCCCCATCCCCTGGGAGCCCACTGAGCAGCTCCCTCCCTGCCTTATCTCACCAACTATAGTAATGAGCTCCAGGGGGACCTCACTACTGCCTTTGAAGTAACACGTTTCTCTGAATGTCTTTGAAATTTCTCTTCATACATTGTTTGTTTCTGGTTTACTCTGTCTCCTTGTAGAGGGGGATCTGACAGTTGTTGGAGGGAGGGGAGGTCCAGGATGACAGCTCCGGAATGTGTAAATTGAACAAAACAAAAACACAAACAAAACAAAATAAGAAAGAGAGGAAGAAAAAAAAAAAAAAAAAAAAACCTCCCCACCCACTGCCAGAACAGAAATGTAAGCCCTTTCACTGGAGTTGCTGAAGCATCTTGCAGGCTGCAGGCAGAGGATGACAGCCAAGGACAGATGCAGCTGGGATGCCTGAAGCTGTCATAGAGGAAGCGGCCTGCTGGAGACAGGTTCTCGGGAGAGCAGAGGGACAAGCCCAGGGGAGGACCAGAGAGGCAGAGTGGGAGAGGGACTCCGCCCTCTATTCCACTCCCCAGGATTTTAAAAGCATAAGGATCCAGTGGCTGAAATACTTTAGGCTCCCCACATGCCAAGCAGAGAATACACAGCACATCTTTTTTAATGTTTATACTTTCTACATGGAAAGACCTAAAAAAAAATTTTTGAAAATTCAGGAGAGGGGAGATTAGATTTACCACTCAGGAGACTCGAAGGTTATAAAATGCAGGAAGAAACCTGGTAGAACCTTGATTTAGCCATCTACCAGCACTCAGGATGAAATAATTAAATTTCTGTCTACAGAGAATTAATCAGCCACTATCTCCAATTGATTAGATTGCAACTTGATGGTGCAGTAGTGGGAATATAAAGAAAACCAGATTGCACTGGCCCTTGAAACATGAAGAGGGCAATCCCTTCCCCAGAAATCCAGTGTGGAATAAAAAACCAGACTGACAAAGTCAGCGCAATGTTATTTGGCTTTATTTTCATAAAAATACTTGTCTAAGAAGACCATTAGATTTGGAAATGAGGGCCAGAGGTCAGGGGCCCTCAGGGAAACTTGTGATGCTCTAGCAGAGTAGCAGAAGGCAGCCTGCAACTTTCCCAGTTGAGAGGACCCTGGGAATTTCTACTTCTGCTTTTCTGAGCTCTTTCAGAACATTTGCTGGTGCTTTTAAATCACATCTCAGACTTACACCTGAACCTGGATTCCTAACTTCCTTAACCCTAATCCTTGCCCTACACACTTAATTAAATATTACAATCATCCTTGACTCCTCTAATGTCTCTTTCTTGCCCTCCTGACCCAGTTAGTCTCCAAGTCTTGATTTTTCTTTTGTGAATTTTTTTTTTTTTTTTTTGCTATCACTTCAAGTCCCTATCACCACCTATTTAAACTCTGTCAACACCCTTTAAATGTTCTCTCCCTAGCTCACTCCTACACTTTACCCCTTCTCAATTTATCTGGGGGAGCATTTTCAGTTGTGTTTTTTTCCTCTCCCTCCCCATATGAAGGTCAGGTCCATGTTTACACCCTTCTCTTTATTGGGCCAAGGATCATGGCTTACAGCTGAGAGTTTCTGAAGTCTCATTAGAGTGGAGGGCGGAGAACAAAAATAGATTCTTTTTTAGCTCACATGGAATACTCACAAAAATCAAATTTGTAACAATTATAGAGAAAGGCTCAAACAATTCCAATGAATCAACATCAGAATATGTTCCCTAACTCTATTGAAATAACGTTAGAAAAGCAATAATTTTAAAAACAGCCAAAAATATTACCTAGTCCTGAAACTAAAAAGGTAGCTATTAAATTACCCTTGGGCTTAAGCAGAAATCATGAGAGAAATTATAAGATACTTAGAATTGAATGACAACAATATCTCTGCATATAAAATCATGCAGGGCACAGTTGAAGCAGAAATCAGAGGAAAATGTGTAACTTTAAATACATTGATCAGAAAGTATAAAGACATTGAAATAAAATGAGCCATGAATTCTACTTGATTCATTGAAAAAGAACAGACCAATCTGAAATAAAGAGATACTTATTAATAAAGTAGGCAGAAATCAAGAAACATTGAACACAAAAACAGTAATGAGTATGACTAAAAGCTAAAGCTACTTTGTTTAGGACTAAACAAATATCCAGTAAGAGTGAGGAAAGAAAAAAGACAATACATTTTTTTTCTTTTTCTTTTTCTTTTTCTTTTCTAAGACAAGGTCTCACTTTGTTGCCCAGGCTGAAGTGCAATGGCATGATCTTAGCTCACTGCAACCTCTGTCTCCTGAGTTGGAGCAATTCTTGTGCTTCTGCTTCCTGAGGAGCTGGGATTACAGGTGCACACCACAACGTCTGGTTAATTTTTGTATTTTTTGGTAGAGACAGGGGCTTCACCATGTTGACCAGGCTGGTCTTGAACTCCTGACCTTAAGTGATCCCCCCACTTTAGCCTCCCAAAGTCCTGGGATAACAGGCCTGAGCCACTGTGCCTGACCCTGACAATGTTTTCAGTTATACAAAATACAAAATGAAAATTTAGACACAGTCAGAAATAACACAGCATTAAGAAAAAAAAAATACTACAATCAACTATTCACTAACGTGTGAAAACACAGATGAGCTATGTATCTGAAAAAATATATAAATTACTGTGGCTGATTATTCCTTCTATAAACATTCACAAGCGCTTCCAGAATCTTGCCACTCCTCCATGGAAGCGAAGTATGTTTCCACTCCTTTGAACCTAGGCAGGCATGTGCCTGCTCTGAAGAGTAGAATGTGGCTATAGATAGCTATGGGAATTCTCATGCTGGGTCTTTCCCTTGCACTGAGAAAGCCACCATCATGTTGAAAGTCAAACTAGCTGATTTAGGAAGAATACATGGAAATACCAGATGGAGAGGCCCACAGGGAAAAGAACAGAGGCCTTAGCTGAAAGCTGGCATCTACAGTCAGATATGTGAATAAATGAGCCTTTGGCTAATTTCAGCCCCTATTCTTCAGTTCTTCCAGCTAAGGAGCATCATCATTCAGGCACAAGCCATCCCACCATAATCCTGTCTGAATTCTTAACCCACGGAATCTGTGAGGGAAAAAATAATTATTTTTCACCCCTGTTTTGAGATAATTGGTTACATGGCTATAGTAATTGAAACAATTGCCAAACCTGGCACAAAATTAGAAAATTGAGTTGATCGATAACCATTCAAAAACTTCAAGTGACAACTGAAAGCACCTTCTACCTCCAAGCAAATCCTAGAGCCAGAGAATTTTACAAGAAAACAAAAATTTGGAACAAAACCTTATTCTTGTCCTACACAATTGTCCAAAAAAATAGAAAACAAAACAAAACTCTGGCTCTAAAGATTCTAAAACTAGGGCAAGGTGTGGTTGCTCACACCTAATCCCAGCACTTGGGAGGCAGAGGTGGGCAGATCACTTGAGGTCAGGAGTTCGAGACCTGCCTGGCCAACATGGCAAACCTGGTCTCTATTAAAAATATAAAAATTAGCTGGGCATAGTGGTGCATGCCTGTAATCCCAGCTACTCAGGAGGCTGAGGCAGGAGAATCGCTTGAACCTGGGAGGCAGAGGTTGCGGTGAGCCAAGGTCACACCTCTGTGCCACTGCACTCCAGCCTGGGCATCAAAGCAAGACTCTATCTCAGGGGGAAAAAAAAAAAAAAAGGCAGTACAAAATATTAACAATTTCACTTAAGAGCATAGATGAGCAAATCCTAAATAATAATTATCTGAAAAAATTGGAGTGACTACTAAGAAAATAAATTCATCAAGCAATATTTATCCTGAGAGAAAAATGGTTGCTTAACATCAGAACATCTATCAACATAAGGCATCCTATTAGTGGCCTAAAGGAGAAAAAAAGAGTCGGGTTTTTTAAAAAATAAATTTAGAAAAATGACTTTTGACTTAGTTTAATACATACTTAAAAGCAAAACAAAGCAAACCAAAAATCTCTCAAATATTTGGACTACTAAGGCACTTCTAGAACTTTATAAAGAGTATATGCCAAATCTCTAGTAAATATTCTGCTAAAAGAAAATTCATTGTATGCATTTTCTTAGAGATCTGGAAAAAAGATAAATATGCCCATTAACCCTGTCCGTGTTGGATACAGTACTAGAACTACTAGCAAACACAAAAGCACATGAAAAAAAAAAAAAAAAAAAAAAAAGTGAGACAAGGATTGAAAAAAATTAGCACAAACCTATAACTATTTGCAAATGTACAATCATTTACACAGGATAATCAACAGATTCTTTACATAAACCAGTGGAACTCAAACTTCTGAAATACGGATGAGTCACATCAACTTGCTCACACTAATAGTATTAATCTAAACTAGTAATAGCAAATTTAGAAATATAATAGAAATTAAGAACCACTCAGAACTATAAAAGAAAATATCTAAACATTATCTTGACTAAAAGTGCACAAAGTATTCACAAAGAGAAATTTTAAACTCTGTTATATATCATAAGCATAAACTTAAATACCAGTTGATACCTTGTTCATGAATTAGATACTTCAATATTGTAAATGTGTGTACTATCAATAAACTAATTTCAAACTTAAACATAATTCTCAATAAAAATATCGGGGGGATCTGCAGAAGTATTTTAAAGAAATTCAACAAATTTATTCAAGAATGTATACAAAAATTAAAATCATAGATTATTAAGTTCATTTTCAAAAAGTAGACCAAAGAAAACCTTACGTATTAAGTAAGACACATTATAAAACCATAATAATAAAAACAACATGAAACTGCTACAGAAATAAATAGACCAAATGAGATAGAATAAAGTATTTATAAACAGTTCTATAATCCATAGAGAAACTAGAGACATAATAAAATAGTAATAAAAATCTATAAAGGAATAATTATGTAAACGATATTTGGGAGAGATAGATTCATTTATGGAGAACAGCAAGGTTGAACCCCCTACCATATAGTATACACAAAGGTGAATTTCAAACATGCTCAAACCAAAAGAGTAATGCTAATACAATAAACTAAGGAAATATATTGGTTACTTTGGCGTGAGTACATATTGGTTAAACAAGACTCCGAAAGCACAATCTATAAAGCAAATCATAAAATAATTGCTGGCTTTGATGATACTGTAAATTAAGTATTTTTGTTCACCATATGTTAATATTTGTAAAATTGAAAGATGATACGCTTTGAGAAGACAGTTCTGATATTTAAAATTGTGAAAAGATTAATATAAAGAACATTCAAGAAATTCCAGAAAATCAGCTACCCAAAGGAAAGAAAATAAAACATGGACAGATAATTCACAAATAAGGTTCACAGAATGAGAAAACTTGAAGTATAACAGGAATACAATTAATCAGGAAAATACAAATTAATACCACCTCGAGATAACAATTTGTACCTACTTGACCGGCAAAAAATAAAAGTTGAATAATAAGTATTCATAAGAGTCAAAGGAAATAGGATGTTTACTGGTAGAAATGTGTAATATAGATCTACAAAACTAAAGGACAATCTATCATGACTTAGTACAATTATTCATGTGTCTAATCTAGGAAATTTCAATGCCACTATTGGATATATATGTTAGCACAGAAGTCTTCAAAATGAGGTACTTGTACACAAAATCTATTCAAGGAGGTATGCAAGTGCAAATAGTTTCAACTGAATCAATTTTCCAATCATCAGATTTCTTATATTCTTAAATTAATTGGTTGGCTTTCTTCTTTCCCACTCTTCATTATTTCTCTTTCACTTTAAGAATAAAGGCCTACCACTTACCTGTCCAAAATCTTACATTGTTCCAGGATTCAAACACCTGAATCCCTGACTCAAACAAAGAGACAATGTGAAGTCTGCAGGGTGATATGTGACATCAGAAGCAGGAAAGTTTGGTCAATGTTAGAGCATTCTGAATTCAAATGTATCAAAGAGTGTGGCGAAAGGAGTGAAGTTATAGCTCTTTCTATGTCTTCCACCCTTGACTATTGACAAAGAACGCCCTGGTTTTGAGGAAGCAAAACTAGTAAAACACATTGCTAAGAAAGATGAGGGTACATTATTTCAAGGTAAATACAGGACTCAAAAAGAAAGACTTCTGTGCCTTTTCTACCTGTTTTAGAATTATGTTGTTTGAGACTTGTAAGAAGCACGCAGGATAATCTTAATCTGTTATGAAAGGCTCCCTTGTCACCATTCCATTGTGAGAAAGGTCTAGGGGAGTACCTGTACTTTCAATCACCCTTCTCTACCTCCAGTTGCATATTTTTCATGATTTCAAGAAAAGAGAAGGAAAAAAGTTCCATCTTTACTTCTCACAGATGAACACTACATTGTTAAGTAAAACAAAACAAAACACAACTTTTTTGATGTGTGTGTGTGTGTGTGTGTGTGTGTTTAACATTTATTTACATCCTTAGGAGAAAAAAAACTTTCATGAAGTCATTTTTATGAGGTTAACTTTTATGAAGTTCATTAACTTTTATGAAGTTTATATAGGCTACAAAGGCATTTAAGACTTGGAGACATGATTACATGAAATAATGAAAAAGTTAATTGTATAAATGTCATAGTGAGTTGTGATAAGATGATCAATAACATACTTTCAAACATATTTCATTAGAATAAAAATCACGAGGAAAATGAAATGGGAACAAAACTACAAGAGAAAGAAGAACAATGTAAGATTGTTGACAGTTTAAAAAGCTTTTGTTCAGTGAAGATCCAAATCCTATGGTGTGTTTAGGTTGTTTGTTCTAAATGTCATTTATGTTTTGACTAACAGAACAAAACAAAACAAAAAACTGGTCTCTTGGAAAAATGGCTGATTCTGGGTCTGTAGCAGAGCATTTATAAGGTGAGGCTTGCCATGCCTGAAAGAAAGGTGATATTAAAGATTTCAAGGGTCACATCGAAAGAAGACAAAAGCTAACATAAAGAAATTTCTATGGTCAAAGATAGAAAAATCTGAGCAGCCAAAAGAATAATGACTACAATCGATTGAAACACATATAAAGTCTAGAAGTTCACAATGACAAAACAAATAAATAAATAAATTCATTTATAACCATGGAAGGTTGCCAGGGCAACAACTCATTATTCTGAAAACTGATGAAGGGAACACAAGAAGTACTTGTCTTGTCTTTTTTACTGAGCTGTTTTTCAAAGTAACCAAATAGTTGATAAGGAAAACTTTTTTATAGGAAGCCAGGAATAATAAATGCAGAATGATAGAAAGTCACTATTTTGTAACCTTAATGGGATATTGGATCTGATATCAGGCAGCTGCTAAAACTATTTAACTGACTGATGATGAATTTTAAATGGATGGATCAGGCTGACAGCACCTGAACTACTGATCAATCTTAACATCACTAATAACACAGCAACCTGCCATTATGTGCCTCATGATATCATGTGATAGAAAATACTAAGAATCACCCATGAAGCATTCTTGAAAACAAAACAAAATAATCCTTAATTCTACAAATTCACTAGATCTAACTTTTAGTTTATGGGATATGTAGGGGAAAGAAAAACATGTTAAACAACACCATGAAGACGCAGTTCTGACAATACAATCATATCTAAGACAAAAGATGCCACTTCTTTCACAAATAAGTGCCATGGAAATTTTAAAAAAAGAAACGTTATAGAGTAAAAGAGACTCAAAAGGAATCAATCAAATGGAACGTGTGGACCTTTTTTGGATCCTAATTCAGAGAAGCCAGCAGAGAAAAAAAAAAAAAAAAAAAAAAGCGGAAAAAATTGAGCATATATTGAATATTAGACACTATTAAGGGAATATTATAAATTGTGCTGATTGTGACATAATGGTTTTATGGTTTTTGCAGTCAGATATATATTTAAAAATATTTGTGAATGATGTAATATGATGTCTGCAATTTACTATGAAATACTGTAACAAATGGGAAAATGCCTAAGAATGGCAGAATGTTGACTTTGTTTAAGTTAGGTAATTGGTAAATGGAGGTTTGTTATATTATTCTACTTTTGTGCATGCTTAAAAATTCCCATAATAAAGAGGGTTTTTAAAAGCATGTTTTAAAAAAAGTCTCTTGGCTGGGCGCAGTGCCTCACACCTCTAATCCCAGAATTTGAGAGGCCACGGTGGGAGGATTGCTTGAGCTCAGGAGTTCAAGACCAGCCTGGGAACATAGTGAGATCTTCATCTCCAAAAAACTAAAAAAAAAGTTTAACTAGGCCTGATGGTGCACCTGTAGTCCCAGCTACTTGGGAAACTGAAGTGAGAGGATGGCTTGAGCCCAGGATGTCGAGGCTGCAGTGAGCTGTGATCATGATCATGTCACTGCACTCCAGCCTGGGCTACAAAGTTATACCCAGTCTCTAAAAATAAAATAAAATAAAACTTCTCAGCCAGATATGGTGGCTCACACCTGTAATCCCAGCACTTTGGGAGGCCAAGACGGGTGGATCACAAGGACAGCAGTTCGAGACCAGCCTGGCCAACATGGTGAAACCTTGTCTCTACTAAAAATACAAAATTAGCAGGGTGTGGTGGCGGGTGCCTGTAATCCCAGCTACTCAGGAGGCTGAGGCAGGAGAATCGTTTGAACCCAGGAGGTAGAGGTTGCAGTGAGCTGAGATTGTACCATTGTACTCCAGCCTGGGCAACGGGGTGAGAATCAATCTCACAAAAACAAAAACAAAACAAACAAACAAACAAAAAACACTTCTCTTGTAATCAGATTCCACTGGATACACTTAAAGAATAATACATTTTTATTTAAAAATATTTACAAATTTTGGAAATCACACTTCAACAACTATTTAAATTTATAACAAAACAGGTTTTGATGTGAAATTAATGTGCAAGGAACTATATAATTTCAAAAATTCTTTTTAGGGATTCATGAGCATAAAACTTTGAAGACTTGTCCTAGATAACTTCTTTCTAGATACATGACCCTTCTTGCCAAGTGAGTCAACATCTCAAGATAGAGATTTAAAAAACAAAAAAAATCCACTCAGCTTTTATCTATGAAATGAAGAGCTAATTGTGCTGGGGCATTCTGGGAAATATTTTATTCCATAATAAAACAAAATACATTTTGGGAGGCTGAGGCAGGTAGATCACAAGGTCAGGAGTTGGAGACCAGCCTGGCCAAGATGGTAAAACCACGTCTCTACTAAAAATACAAAAATTAGCTGGGCGTGGTGGTGTGTGCCTGTAATCCCAGCTACTTGGGAGGCTGAGGCAGAGAACTGCTTGAACCTGGGAAGCGGAGGTTGCATTGAGCCTAAATCATGCCATGGCACTGCAGCCTGGGGGACAGAACAAGACTCCGTCCCCCAAATAAAATAATAAAAAAATAATAAAAATGATAATAATGTGCTGTCTTGATGCCCTCACTGACTCCTATACCCCTGTCTCCTTTGTGGCTTTTGTGTAACATCATATGAGGACACGATGCTAGAAACTGCTGCAGCCATCCAGTGAAAAGGAGAGAACCATTGTCTAAGGATGCCAGAAAAAGTTTGAGATTATGCTCTGTAGAAGCAGAACTAAGACAGAGTTTGGGGATGAACATATGTGAAAGACAAATGGAGGGAGCAGGATTGGGCAGAGGAAGAAGACAAACTAATTCAGACCCAACAAATCCTCAACTAAAATACAGTGAGGTCTTGAGCAAAGAATTTCCAATCACAGTGTCCTATTGTGGGCCACACCTTTAAACACTAGGGTCAGCCTTGCTCAGTGACCAAAAGCCAGCTTCCCGAAGAGTATGCCTGGGGGCAGGGTGGCTCCCTGCAGCCAAGGCTGACAGTGCAGGAGCTCACAGCTACGGGCTGTCTACTGAAGGCATGCCTCACAGTTGGTTTGTAAGTACTTCCTTGAAGGGAGGGATCTCAGTAGCACCACAGTACAACCTGAGTTCTTGTAGCATTGTTGAGTCTCTGAACAAATTCCAGGACACCTCTTTCTGATGTTAGGCAGGAAAGGTGGGTTGAGGGTAGGAGTGGCATGAGGTAGAGGGTGGCAGACAAACCCTGAATGCAGCTTGCCATGCAGGATGGGTGTCGTAGTAAAAGGTAAACAGGGCTCAAATCCCAAAGAGCCCTCTCTGCATTATTTACTAAGTAGTTAAAATCACAGCCTAAAATGTTAAAGTTAATGAGGACCTACATGGAGGGGTTTTAAGGAGGAGAGTCAGGTCAGATTTTCAGTTTTGATAATAGCTTGGCCTGCTATGAATTTGAATGATCCAAGGTCTGGGGCAGGTAGAACATGAAAGAGATAAGGTAAGGGTAGTGGCACTAAGAATACAAATTAGTAAATGTAGCTTCTACAGAATGTTTATTTTGAAAGGACACAAAGATAGATGTATACCCGCCCCCCACCCGCTACACCCTTGTTCTGCTCTCTAATCTTTGCACATACCAGAGATTTCGTAAGTTCTGTGAGTACCTGGTTTTCTGAACGTACCAGAGATTTTGTTTTGCACATACCAGAGATTTTGTAAGTTCTGAGGCAAGGTCACAAGACGTGTTTAAGTAAGATAAACTCTTGCTGCCATAAACCTGCTCTCCCGCCTCAAAGTTTGAACCAAAATATCAGAAATGGCGGGAACCAATCATAGTTAGCCAAATCGCCTTGTTCAAACACTAGCCAATCATATATCTGATTTGTATAATAACTCTATGCCCACTTTTCTTAGACTATATAACACTGCTCGGAGCTGAGTGGGGGAGCTCTCCTGCCCGTCTCGTTTCACGAGCGAGGGAGAGTTCCAGGTTCGAACCTGTAATAAAGATCGTTGCTGCTTAGCTTTGACTCTGGACTCTGGTGGTCTTCTTCGGGGAATAAATGGTCTGGGCATAACAATTTTACACAGTAGCTGAGCAAGGGTGCAGACATAATTGGAGTAACACTTGTTAGAAGAAAAACACTGTGAGTTACTAGTGAGTCTGGAATAGTAATACTTGAAAAAGAAAACATGGTTCAGCACGTTGTGGGTCAAGTGATAATCAGGGTGTCTTCTTTCTTTATTGAATATTATTTTCCAAAACTCTGGAAAAATCATATGTGAAAATAAATGCATGCATATTGGAAATTTCTAGTAAGAACCTGCTAAGCAGTCTGGGTTGAGCTAAGCCTGAGTTTAAGACAAACTTTGTCATTTGCAAGGTGCTTACTCTGGGAAAAGTTGCTTCCTTCTCTTATTCTTAATACCTACATCATAGGCTTGTTGGAAGATAAAATGAAAAAAAGTCCTGTAAAGTACGTGACATGTAATAAATCCAAAACAAATGGAAGCTGTTATTACTTTTGTCATCCTGAACAGATGAAAGTAAAACTTGAAAAGATCAACAAATTGGCTCTACATGAGAGAGACTTATGAACATTTAAAAGCATAGCAAAACAAAGAAAGATTTAGAACTAGCAATGAATACACAAATGTCCCATTACTTATAAAGAAAGGGTGACTCTAGATGTCATAAATCTGAATAAAGTAACTTCCAGATATGTTCTAAGAAATGATTTGTATTTACAAGTGCCATACAAATTTAATATACTAGTATCATTCAATTATGTCCAATTAAATTATATTATCTATTTTCACACCAGACACCCCCCATTTTTTTTTCATGATAAATGTATATTCTAGAAAACTTGTTTGCTAAGGACAATTTAAATTTAAAGTCAAGCTATTTATTTGCAAACTTCGGGCTGTGCACAAAATTGATAAGATAGGAAAGTGATGTACTGGGCTTTGAACAGGAAAAACAAGTTTCTGAAACAATTAGCAGAGCATGCCTTGGCACTATTTTCCAAAGAGAGTAAACCATACATTCTTTTTACTGCCTTCCTTGTGTCAACCCGGAGCAAGGGCTGTGGAAATGTGCACCCTGGATTCATATATTGTTTATACTATTGTATGTTTGATTAATATTTTAGGCCAGTGTACAGAAAAAGGACAGATGACATTTATAGATGACAAAGTAGGAGGCAAAAACCATCATAGAGGATTCAAAAAAATTTTGTCAGCCTGGCAAATGGGTTCAAATTAGTAGGATGTGATTAAGTATGAATTAATATAAAATCTTGCATTAAGTTTTAAGATTTAACTTAAAGAATGGGGAAAAACTTGATTTAATATATTTCTTTGAAAAAAATGGCTGATTTTGTTGACTACATGACAAAAGGAAATAATAGGGCTGTATTACCGTTAAAAAAAAACAAAAAACAAAAAACACTATTATCTTCTTGGAATACACTGATATAAGAATTCACTAAGTCTACCAACGCGTTGTCTATTATATGCTTGGCATTGTGACAGTCTCTGTGAGAAATTCAAAGACTGTGTAGGAGAGCATAAAGTTTACTAGATCAAGAAATAAAATGGTCCCATTGTGCCTGTCACATAATTATGGAAAGCCTACTATGGATAAGGTATGCTGATGCTTGTGGGATTGCAACTGATAACAAAACATAGCTCCTAGAGTATGTAATTTATTACAGATCACAGGACAGCGAAATTTCTTTCTTTAATTTTGAAATTTTAGGCTTATTACAAAGTACTATTGCTCAGGAATATCCAGTATTCAGTAGATGAATTAGTCATATATTTACATACCCATACACACATAATACTTATATGCCTGCAGAGAATTCATAGTTAAATATTCAGAGGGTTTACCTCTGGTGGCTATGAAGAGGACTGCTATTTCAGCTTAGTACTGGTATGGATAAAAATCCCCAAAGAATTTCATGTCGCAGTAGGTCTCAGTTTCTCAGCAATTTTAGCCTGTCTCATTGCCCCATATCTTTTCTCCTTTGTTTTTGGTCATCCGTTTTTGTTTTAACAACCTTAGCTTTGGCATTGAGTTTGATCTTGAGAAGAGGGATTTTAATCAATTAATTAGGTAATTTATCCAATTAATTGACAAGACAAAGTCCTAGGAAGTGAGATAATTTTCCCCATCCTGCAATGTAATATATGTATTTTTTAATTCCTGAGTGACAACCCTATAAGATCAACTGAGTTCTGGCAGCTCCATTTTAATCTTGGTTATATACACTTCATGATTTTGCAGTCTTCTTAGATCTTGCTTTTGCAGCCCACTCAATACATATGCAAATCCAGTGTGTAACTACTCTGTGTCCATTATCTTTTCACTTTCACTACTTATCAATGTAGATTTACTGACAGTCCAATATAATTGTCATGCTTTACTTACAAAATCATGCAACTATCCCTATGATTAAATTATACATTATTTTTTAACACTTGAAAATAATAATAGCCAACAGTTATATAGTGTTTATTATATACCTGGCACTATTCTAAATCCTTAACATGGAATAACTCATTTAATCCCCTGTCTTAGTCTGTTTAGGCTATTATAGCAAAATACCTTACATTGAGCAATTTATAAAGGACTGAAATATATTAGTCATAGTTCTAGAAGCAGGAATGAACAAGGTCAAGTTGCCAGCAGATTCAGCGTCTGATGAGGTTTTGCTCTCTGCTTCAGAGATGGTGCCTTCTATGTGTCCTCATGTGGTGGAAGTGAGGAACAAGCTCCTTCAGGCTTTGTTTATTAGGTGATTAATTCCATTCATCAGGGCTCCACTCTCATGTTCTAATCAGCTCCCATAGGCCCTGCTTCTTAATATTATTGCATAATTATTCATAAGTTTTAACTTACTTGAAATTTATATATCTAGGCAGAGTGCAGTGGTTCGTGCCTGTAATCCTAGCATTTTGGGAGGCTGAGGTGGGCAGATCACTTAAGCCCAGAAGTTCGAGATCAGCCTGGGAAACATGGCGAAACCCCATCTCTACAAAAAATAAAAGAAATTAGCTTAGCGTGGTGACACATGCCTGTGTTCCTAGCTATTTGGGGGGTTGAGGTGGGAGGATTGCTTGAGCCTGGGAAATGGAGGCTGCAATGAGCTGAGATTGCACCACTGAACACCAGCCTGGGTGACAAAGTGAAACCCTGTCTAAAAAAAAAGAAAAAGAAAAAAGAAATTTTTCTGCCTCCTGCAAATTCATATGTTGAAACTTATGAATAATAATGCAGTGTTGAAACATATTACTCATAAACTTATAAATAAGTTTATAGATATACTTATTATTCATAAGTAAACTTATGAGGTAAACTTATGAATAATACATTTCAATGTATGTAAACTAAACTTATGAAAAATAAGTTTAACATATGAATTTGCAAAGACACATACACAGCATTCCCTAACAAGCTTATCATGTAGTTACTATTATTAATTCCAAATGCTATTAAAATAATCTCTGTTATATTTTCAGCAGAGATTCTCTCACAACAGAATTTTATTGAAAAATTTAAGAGAAAAGATTATTTTTACTAAGGGCTTAGAGAAAACTTCCTGGGGAAAATGTCATATAATTTGACAGGTGTTGAAATTTTTAAATAAGGAAAGATTAAATACAGTGGGGAAGAATGGGAAAGTGAAATGCCCATCCCACTACAGATAAACATGAATAAAGCACAGAAGTGAGGAAAGCGTTGAGAAAGCATCCATAAAGCAGAAAGAAAAATCAATCACCAAGGGCTGGGATGCCATGCTGAGGACTTTGGGCAAACAAAAGTTCTCTTAGGGATAGAATAATTTCTTCCTTAATATGTAAAACAAAGAAGAGAAAAAGCACTTAGCTGGCTGCCACATCACACCTAAGTTAGATCCATCCTTCCTGGAAATTCTTACTGATATGTGGGAGTTAAGCTATGAGGATGCAAAGGCATAAGAATGATACAACGGACTTTGGGGACTTGGGGGGAAGGATGGGAAGGGAGCGAGGGATAAAAGACTACAAATAACGTGCAGTGTATACTGCTTGGGTGATGGGTGCAACACTATCTCACAAATCACCACTGAAGAACTTACTCATGTAATCAAACACCACGCATACCCCAGTAACCTATGGAAAACTAAAATAATAATAATAATAAAAAAATTCTCGAATAAACGCTAGAGTTTGAAGATGTGAAACTCTTTTGACCTTCAAGTTGATTTCATCTTCAAATGACTCCGTGGCCACTTTCAGTACCATAGCTGAACTCAGCCAACTCAAGCACATCTTATGCACTTATAAATATACTGGACATTCAAAACCACTTATTATCCATATTTTTGATAGTTTATGATAAAAAAATTCATATAAACTTATGTATGTAAGGTTTGGCCATAAGAAAGATTGATATTTTCATAAGCATTCCAGAACTTATACCTCCATGTGAGTGTGTCACTTCGTGGGTATTATCTTGCACTTTACTGGTGATACTATCTATCAGCAAAACCTTCAGGGAATGGCTCTGAAACCCAGGTTCTAACACAGACAAGGTACGTTGTTTTCTCATTTACCAGTATATTTTGTTATTGAAGCAAAATGAAATTAAAGTTGGAATTACCCATTCTACTCACTTTTCTTAGTACCTAAATTGCTTTTGACGGTTTGGAAAAAAAAAAAAATTCATACCCAAAGTGTAGAGATTTGCTACCTCCCTAAAAACAGCAGCCATCATTACTCAGCACTTAACATATTCTGGGAACTGCGGTAAGCGCTATAGGTGTATGATCTATTATGTGTCTTAAGCCATGAGGAAACTTTGATATAGTTGGGTTAAGGATCAATAAAAAGGTCACACAGTTAGACATAATTAAGTGGGGGCAAACAGTCTGCAACATAGGATGTATTTAAAGCTGATATTTATGTAGTATGGTGGTTAAGAGTTGGTGATGTGGGTGTAAGTGTCTGGATTTATAATCTCGCTCCAACATTTCATGCCTAATCTTAGAGTGGCTGTTTGCAACTTCCCTTGGTTTCCTTGCCTTAAAAACTATGGTAAGATGCACACTATGCACACTTAAAAACTATGGTAAGATGCGACTTAGCACAGTCGTTGGTGCTGGCTGTTGAGTCTACGGAGCTTCAGCTGAGAAAGACTGTCTCTGTCCCACAAGGCCTCCCATCCTTCAGTTGGCCAGACCAGGCTTCTTCCTATGGCAGTCACAGGGCAGCATTCCAAGACAACCAAAACAAAAGTGGAAGCCTTCCTGATGCCTAAGTTCAGAACTTTTACTAATTATTTCACTACAATCTCTCGGTCAAAGCTTCTCACATGTTCTGCTAAGATTCAAGAGGTAGAGAAATAGAATCTACCTTTTGATGGGTGGAGTAGCAGCCACATGGCTCAGAGGCATGCATACAAAATAAAAGAAATGGTCATTTTCTTTTTCTTTATTATATTATTTTTGCAATCTGCTACAGTAATATTGGGGAGTTGGTACCTTATAGAGGAGCTACTTTGAGGGCTTTGAGAGATAAATAACAAGACAATTAAATTTGCTTTTAGATTTCTTTAAGTGTGGAGAATAGATGGAGAAAGAAAAGACTAGGTATAGAGAATCCCGATGGGATACAATTACAGTAACCCAGGTGATAGATGATGGTGGCCTGAAACAGGTAGTGGCAGTGGGACAGAGGGAGGTGGAAAAATCAAAGTGGACAAAATCAAAAGACTCAGCTGAAGGGACTGGCTCTGGGAATAACAACATTTGTTAACTTGTTCTCTTTCACATCACCTGAGTTAAGGAACCTATAGCCAAACTAGATAAAGCCAAAGTACTACAAGCCATAGGTTTAAAAGATACAAAAAAAAAATTAAAGTAACTGAAAATGGAAAGATTCAGCTGCTGGTGACACTTATTACTGTTCAAGTGTCCAGTGATACAGTGGAATGGTAGAAAATCTATTAAGAATTACTTGATAGCATCCTTTCACAATGCCACTTCCAATAGGACTTTAATTTGCATTTTATAAATTATGCAATATTTTACAAAGTAAGTGAAATCTTTTAGTATTCTAAAGTGCAACACTGTATTATTGGCAGCTTAGAGTTTTGAACATATAATTTAACATTCCCTGATTCAGTAATAAGCTTTCCAAAAGGTGAGACCTGCAGAAATGTTGAAATGAGTTATTCCATCTCCTTGTCAATTTTTTAAAAAGTAATTTTCACATTAAGTACTGTTCACATACACACCATAATGGGGATGTCTGATACGCCTACAGTAAATGCCTAAAGTAAGTTAACATTTAATCAGAAATGTTTGTTTTAATCCTTGTAGAGATATTAAAGGTAAACATTCAGATAGCAATTGAAATGGACTCTCTGTATTTGTAAGAAGTGTGTACTTTAAGCCTGGGAGAGGGGGAAAGGGTTCCTTGTAAATACCTCATTAAAGCACACTGAGACTCAGTAGGTGGCACTTTTCCAAAGGAGATCAACCCAGGCCCTTTGAGACTTATATAGGCCTGATATGGGCAACTCTGATAAGAACAATATAATTTAATTACTTAAATGGAAGCTGACCGGTTCCAAGAAACATTAAAGTCATTGTTTTGTAGCATTGCAGACATTGTATTAGATCAAATTAATATAGTCAAGATGTTTTACATAATTAGCACTTAAATATCAGGAGTTAAATAGAAGGCCTACCCTATACATTCACATTATGTACACCAGAGGTTTACAGTCTTGCTTCTATTATATTTCAGTGTATTTCCAATAATCTCCAGAGATGCCTGAACAGTCTCATTCACAATACTTTTCAATTCACCTAAAATGTACCCTATTGGTTTTACAACATAATATGAAGTTTGAAATAAATGAAATCATATAATAATGCATGTTCTAACATTTCGCTCCTTATTGCGTAGATACTGAGGGTGGGGGGAAGGCGGGGTTATCAGTTACACTTAGAAATCATATTGAACCCAAATTCCATTTTATGTGGATTGAGAATGGAGAAAGAGATGTGGCATTTATATGCAACAAGACAAAGGGCTGATTTATAGGAAGAAACTTCTTTTCCCATTTTAATGGTTGAAAGAGACTTCATGAATGAGGTGAAGAGAAATTTTAGAATAAAGCTACTTAAAATACATTATTTAAAGTAATTATTAAATATAACAGCATTTTTTAAAACCATGGCATAGATTACTCATGACAAGGGATGTCATGACAAAAATCAGCTAATGAAATGGGAGAGGAAAAGGATAGAAAAAGGTCATTAATGGATGGAGACAAAACAATGTTTTTCAAGGCAACTTTGCAAGGCATAGGATTTGGGTGGGGCTTGTATTTCAGTGGGTCATTGAAATGCTAATGGTTGGACGACACAACAAGCCAAATAGAAAAAGGGTGATCTTAAACTTTGCTTTCTCTTTCACATTAAATGTTCTGAAAGGCCACTGGGAAAATGCCTGATTTCCCTCTTGATGAAATGATTTTTCACAATTTTCAAAGACAGGGACTGTTACAGTGTAAGGAGCTAAAGCAAAACATATAACCTGGGAATGATTAAAAAGGTGATAGGAGGCTGGGCACAGTGGCTCACACTGTAATCATCGCACTATGGAAAGCCGAGGCCAGTGGATCACTTGAGGCCAGGAGTTCCAGACTAGCGGTAAAACCCTCATCTCTACCAAAAACACAAAAAAATTAGCCAGGTATAGTGGTGCCTGCCTGTAATCTCAGGTACTTGGAAGGCTGAGGCACGAAAATCGTTTCAACCTGGAAAGGAGAAGTTGCAGTGAGCCAAGATCCCACCACCTTACTCCAGCCTGGGCGACAGAGCCAGGCCCTGTCTCTAGATAGATAGGGAGGGAGGGAGGGAGGGAGGGAGGGAGGGAGGGAGAGAGAGAGAGAGAGAGAGAGAGAGAGAGAGATAGATAGATAGATAGATAGATAGATGTGGGAAGTGAGGAGCAACAAAGCCAATCTGATGTTAGCTCATCTTCTAATTGATGCTCTTTTTTCCTTTCAAAACAACCAGGCATCCAGCTCTGTCCCAGACTCTTTCTACAGCTTTGAAAAGCAGCGTATTGGGTTAAAACCCACACGCGCGCTCACACACACACACACACACGCATACACACACACATACACACACACACACACACACACACACACACACACGAAACAAGGCTTATTTTCAAGGCTCCTTCATCCTCTCTCTGCCATCAGGATGTGGTCTGAACCCTATCATAAAAAGAGAAGTCATAGTTAATGAGGACGTGGGAATGCAACAGAGATGAAGCAGGAATCACAGTGGCAGAAAAACAGAAAAGGACATTTATTTCCTTAATAAATATTTATTGCAAGTGTCGGCCAATTACCTTTTAAAGATGATTATACATATCCTATGTCTTTCATCTTTCTCATGTCACAGGTTATTCGAGTTGGGAAAAGTGTATGTGACAAGTAAGTGTTGACTGAAATGCAAATTGCCTTTGCTAACCTTGCCTTTACATTAAAAAATAAAGTGTGGAAATTTATTAACTTCTTAATTCCTGCTTTTTACAGAATCAAATATTTAACATCAGTTGTAAATAGAAAACAGTTTGTTAGGCCTTTGTGTGGCTACTTTTGCCCTTCCCTGTGTCTTCTAGAAATCTGTGTGTTCACTGAAGTCAGAAGAAGAGCAGTGCCTTTTATGGTTTGCTTTGCCCCGCCCCCCACCCCATCTCCTTTCTGTTTACAAAGGGACACTGAAAGAATAAACTCCTACTCCAAATTCATGTGTTTGGTTTACACATATCTTAGGAGGGGTCCCATTATATGATCCTAAGAGAGGATTTAAAGCAGGGATGTGCTGGGGGAGAAAAAAGATAAATGAAAGGTAGGGGGGAGAAAAAGTCTAATAACAAAACTGATGATTTCAAAAACCCCATGATTAAAACCTAATTTGTTTCCAGGTCTTCTTCCATAGAGAAATTTCAAGTGTCTACTCTAGTGTGCAGAAACATATAACCTACACCAGGATTGAGAATATTTGCTATGTTTACCTAAGAAATTGTTTAACCAACAAAAGATTTTGTCTTTATTTAAGATTTTCAACATCTGAAGAAAAATACCACTAATCAGATAGATGCAAACTTAGGTTTTCCAGAAAGCTCTGAGCTTTGCTTTCTCCCTCTTGCTCCTACCTTTTCAATGGCTTTCCCTCCCCAGTCAATGTCCTTTCAGATTTCCTTAGCCCTGCAAGTAAGAACTAGGCAGTTTAGTGATGTGCTATTGGTTTGAAAAGAGAAGCAGTCCTTCCTGGCTGGAGAGCAAAGGGGAGAAGTCTGTGAGGAGGCCGCCATGTAAGAGATGCTGAAATGCCCAGAGACTAGAAACAAAGGAAGAATTACCAGGGATGTTTAACATATTGAAAATAAGGGATTACTGTAAATATTTAATAACAATGCTTATGGGTTAGCTAGAAAGTTATAAAAGTATTTTGGAGTTGAGAAGGAATACAGACAGTTGCCTGTCCTCATTTTATAGGACAGCCTCACAGCTGCAAGCAAATGTTAAGAAATAAAATTACCTTTTGATGAGTTTGTCATAAAGCTAATAAGACTTACGCTTCCAAGCTCTCCCTTTGCACAGACCCTGATATGATTTGGCACTGTGTCCCCACCTAAATCTCACCTTGAATTGTAATAATCCCCTGTGTCATGGGAGGGACCTGGTGGGAGGTAACTGAATCATGTGAGCGAATTTTTTCCATGCTATTCTCATTATAAAGTCTCAAGAGATCTGATGGTTTTGTAAAGGGGAGTTCCCCCCACATGCCTCTTACGTGTCGCCATGTAAAACGTGACTTTGCTCCTCTTTTGCTTTCACCATGATTGTGAGGCCTCCCCAGCCATGTGGATTAAACCTCTTTCCTTTATAAATTACCCAGGCTTGGGTATGCCTTTACTAGCAGCATGGGAACTGACTAATACAGACCCCAATGAATGCTGGATGTTGTATGGTGTTATTAAGTAAGTGAAGAGGAGTAGGGAGCCCAAGTTGCAAAGAGGAAGTATTTCTCTATGAGATTTTTGGGGAAAAGGTCTAGAAATTTCAGAAATAAGAGATAAGAATCTCCAAGCCTGAAGTGATTGGTGGTTATTTGATTTCTAATTCAAAATAATTATTCCCTTTTATAAATAACTTTGTATATTTAATTTTGTATTCTTAAGAGCTCCTCAAGTTTTGTGTTTTTTTTTTTTTTATTTTTATTTCTTTCTTTTTTCTTTTTTTTTATGAGACAGAATTTCATTGTTGTTGCCTAGGTGGAGTGCAGTAGTACCATCTTAGCTCAATGCAACCTCCACCTCCCGGGTTCAAGCGATTCTCCTGCCTCAGCCTCCTGAGTAGCTGGGATTACAGGCATATGCCACTATGCCCGGATAATTTTGTATTTTTAGTAGAGATGAGGTTTCTCCATGTTGATCAGGCTGGTCCCGAACTCCCAAATTCAGGTGATCCACCCGCCTCAGCCTCCAAAAGTGCTGTGATTACAGGTATGAGCCACTGTGCCCAGCCTGTTTTTTTCCTTAAAAAAATTTTTTTTTAAATTATTTTAAATATTTTTTGTGGGTACATGGTACATGTATGTATTTATAGTATACATGAGATGTTTGGATACAGGTATGCCATGTGAAATAAGCACATCATGGAGAATGGGGTGTCCAACCCCTCAAGCATTTATCTTTTGAGTTACAAACAATCCAATTACATTCTTTATTTAAAAATATATTATTATTATTATTGACTATAGTCACCCTATTGTGGTATCAAATAGGTCTTATTCATTCTTTCTAAATTTTTTGCATACATTAATCATCCTCTTCTTCCCCCAATGCCTTCCCACTCAGTCGCCACACTACACTTCCCAAACTCTCGTAACCATCCTTCTACTCTCTATGTCCATAAGTTCAATTGATTTGATTTTTAGATTCCACAAATAAGTGAGAACATGTGATGTTTGTCTTTCTGTGTCTGGCTTATTTCACTTAACATAATGATCTTCAGCTATTTCCATGTTGTTGCAAATGACTGGATTTCATTCTTTTTTATGGCTGAGTGGGAAAAATTCTAATAATCCAATTAAAAAGGGCAAAAGATTTCTATAGACATTTCTCAAAAGAAGACCTCCCCCTAATTTTCCAAATCTTAGGACCCACAAAATCTGGATCAACTCTGCATGCATTATAAGAGTTAATTCTCCTTTATGATTTTAAACTGATTTAAGATGTGAGAAAGAAAACTGGCTCGGAGCAGTCTGAAGAATGTGAGGTCTGCAAAATTTATCAGGCCCAGAGAAACAGGAGCTTGAGGATTCAGTCATATCCTTTGCAACCATGCCCAGGGGTAACTGTTTAAAGGTATTTTGTTTTTACTTTCATTCCTGTAGTTTCCAGACTAGCTGATAAATTTCTTCAAATGTTACCACAAGTTATACAATGTAACCCTCAACCATTATCTTGTTCCTCAACATTATCATGTTCCTGGAATTTATAATACAAGAAACAATATATAGTCAATCTATAGCTGATGTTATTTTGATGAACCAATATCAATTTTTGGTAAACAGCTTAGAAACGATCCCCTAACTTCTTTTTTTCTCTTTAAAAACCCACTTGTAACTGCTGCTAATTGGTGCATATATTCAGGGCAATTTGAAGTGGTGATTCCTGAGCTGCAGCTCTAAACCTGGACCCAAATAAACTCTCTACTTATATTAATTTTCTGTTAGTTTCTTCCTATAGGTTGACAAATGCATTACTTTTGGTGGTTGCTTAAAGTGTTTATCCATTTAAGAGAAAGAATTATATTTGTTGAGAAACAGAAATATACGGTTATGGAGTAAAAAATTATTGGCGTTTATGAGATGTTTCCTTACTACCACGTGGTGGCAGTATCCCTAAAATCCTGAGTGTAAATAAATGTTTTCCCTTGCTTCAAGTGCAAAAACAATGTTTACAAAAGGGAGTGGGGGAGGGGAACCCTTGAACATATAAAATTTTATTTTGTTTGGCTTGTTTATATTGTGACAGTCCTTTATTAAATCAGCCATGAATTTGATGGAATAAAATACTGTTTTTTTTTTTTTTTTCACTTTTCAGATAATACATATGGTCTTTTAATTCTGTATCTGGATGTCTTTAATAGTAATTAAAATAAAATCTTGGGCAATGAGAAGTACTATATTTCATATGTTCATCGCTTCTCACACTTGTGGTCTAGAGCAGGGAGAAGTGGTCAGGAGCAGGGAGGTCCTATGTTTCCAGGGCTCTGCATATTCCTCAGTGCTTCATACTTTTAAAGAAAACATAAAAAAATACCAAATGTTATCATTAATTGGATTATTGCTGAGATGATAAGGGATTCTTTATCTATTGAAAGATCTGGGATTGTGTTATTACTTTGATAGATTTAAAATATGCTAATCGTACCCATTATAATAAATTAGGTGTTAAAATTTGGGAGTAAAAAGAAATCATTGCAGACTTTTGTCAGTGTGCTGATGATTTGTCTCCTGTTTTGTAGCCAACTGGACACCGTTGTGGAGATTTTACATAGATTCACTAGATTTTCTTGAGCGGGAAAGAAACCCACAGTCTCTCTGTGTACTAAACAGACCGTTGGCAATATCTAAACAGCTGTTGGCTGTATGATACATATTTGGCTAAAAACAAACCCATCTGTATTTAATGCATTATTGCCAAAGTGTAGTAACATGCTGTTTCCAGTCTGAAAACACTGGTACCCTCATGTGAGATGATCAGATTGAAAATCTCGCAACATGGCTCTTGCACTTCTTGGCTATGCAAGCAGAAATCCTAGGAGCGTGCCAGCGGATGGCAGAACCTGTTTCCAGAGGTTTCAGTTGGGAGGTGAAGGGGAAGGCAGTGGATAGACACAGACTGGATCACTCTTTCCCTTGATAAATTCCTTAATTATTTTATTCTGCCTTTCAAAATAATTCCTTAGTATCTATTACCTCTTATGTACTTTTGTATAATCTTTATTTTTGCTGATTAAAAAATAATGTATATTTAATACAAGAAAAATTAGAAAATACAAAGGAAAAAAGGGAATAAAGAGGTCACCCTTTATTTTACCACACAGTTTACATACATGTGCCACTTCTGAGTAAAGTTACTAATTAATGACCCAGGTAATTAACATGACTCGATCAATCCATTTACTGGGATCATTTGTCCTGCATAACAAGTGACAAAATAGACCAAGAGAGGTCAGGCAACTTGCTAAATTTGCTTATCTCTTAAGTGCTCAATCAAGGATTTGAACCCAGATTTGTCTTTCTTAGAGCTGGGGCTTCAGCCACTATAGCACATCACTTCACATTCAGAAAATAATACCATTCACAAAATATGTCCCCAGAGGTCAATGGGATATAGACAACTGATTTTATAATAATTTAAGATGCAGTTGAGACTTTGAAAGCTAAATTATATAATAACTACAACTGTAAACAACAGCTTAGCTTGGCCATGAGTGAAATATTCACAAATGTACTAGAACGTGTCTATAAACAGTTAGATATGGAATTTCCTAGTATTTATCTTTTAAAGGGAAAAAATGTGTTAGCTAATGAATTTTTTAAGTTAATTAGTGTAATGGAATTTTCCTCTAAATACTAGCACTTACTTTATTTGACAAAACACCAAACAATTTGGGAAGATTCTTGTAGTTTTTCATGATTTGAATAATGCATAGCTTTTGCTCATTATAGGCAAATGTTCAAATCAGCCTCAAAGAACGCTTCACCTGGAAAGCTCTAACTAAATGAGCATTTTTCTCTGCCTACCACCAGCACCAGCTCCTGTAGTAAATAGTCAACAGCTGGAGTGGTAACAGGGAAATCTCAGTGCAGCTAATGAGAGCCCCATATTTCACAGCTCAGAGGCTGTAAAATATCTTTTTTTTAAGAAAAAAGGGTATTTACAAAAATCTCACTTCTTTGTTTGAATATAAACCCAAAGAACTGTTACTTTCATAGGAATGAACTCTCTGTACTAATAATCAAATTCATAAAACTATAAAATGTAAATGAGTATAATTTATAAAGTGATTGGTTTTGCAATACGCAATGCCACAATCCCATCCATCCAGACAACTAAGATGTGTCTGGAGTATAATTAAATCTAACAATAAATATTTTTAAAACATTATTTTTCCCTATTTCTCAAGTGAAACAAAGAAGTGCTGGCAACATTATGGAAATGTTCAACTAAATGCTGCAACGCTGCATGATATGGAGAATATATTAGTCCCGATACACTACAACATCCTTGAATATATATTTTTAAACATGTTGACAAAATGCCACTTTCCCAGGAATCCATTTTAAATAATTCAAATTAACTCTGAAAAAATGTTTGCTGACGCTATTGTTTGATTCAGGTTTCGCTTCTGCCCCCAACCTGTGTTTGGTTTTGCTAAAAATTATTTAGAATACATAGTGCAAGCACCTCTCTGATATACTACTACTAAAATTCCTAAAATTCTAGAACAATTAGAGAGAGTCGGGGCCAAACACAAAGTCATAATATTCCTATATTAGAGAAGAGTTTCAGTATTCAGGAGAGAAGACAGAAAAAAAAAAAAAAAAAAAAAAAAAAAAAAAAAAAAAACAGAGAAATGAAAGAAAGACATGAATGAGCCAGAAAGTCAACAGCAGTCAGGAGTTAGAATTGCAATGCCACACATTTAGAAAGGTAGGCACAAAGATAAAGAGAGAGAACAAAAGAGAAGTGTTAATGCTTCTGTGATAGGAAAAGAATGAGGAGAGAATAAGGATGGATTCTAGGAAAGACATCCCTCAAACTCATTTAGTGCTCAAAGCAATCATGTAAAAGAATTGTTGACCTTCATGGTGTAGCCTTGTGGAAAGAAGAGGGACAGTGAATATGAGTCAGACTGAGTGCCTATTAATTGTGTAGCTTTGACAATTAATCTCAGAAAGTTTGCTTTAAAAGTAAAATGGGAATTTTTGAGCCTCAAACTATATGAGCTGGCATATACAGCAATATCTAACATATTATATGACTTTTAAATTAGTAGATATTTGATTAGTGATAATTTAGGTTTCGCTTTACAGATTAAACACTGGGCTTCAAAAAGATTCCAGGGAACTCAGCTTGGAAACTCCTTTGTTTGTTTTTAAATGTCTGTAATGCACCTACCACTGTCCTAGCTTACTGTAGGTTCTCAGTAATTGGTTGCTACTTTACACTTCACGGTTTGCCAAGAGCCCTGTCTTTTCTTACCATTCAAAAGTCACTTTGGCGTCATCCGATGAGACCTAAAAAAAAGTGTTGTTATGAAAACATATTCTTCAATACAGCATAAAGAGTTTAATCTGTAAAAACTTAAGGTGGCCCCCTTCACAACTTCTGAATAGTTAAGGGCTTTGTTCCTTCTAAGACCTAAAGCCATAACTACTTTCCCTCCCCTCTGCTTCTTTCATTGCCTCATTCCCTCAAACGCTGTCTTGTACAACTTCAGATTCACTTTCTACGATGTGAAGGGGAAGTACACTTGACTTCTGCCTGTGCTTGCTCCCTTTCTTAAACAAACAGGAGCTGGTCACACACAAAAATCCAAAGTAACAAAATCAAATCCGTTTTTGACTCAGTTATCCCTTGACTACTATCCCTGTCTCATTCTTTTCAGAATTTCGGAAAGCAACAACAAATACTTAGTGACTCCATGTACTCATCACTCATTGCTCACTGTTTATTAATTCCTCAATAACTGCCCCACTCCCAGTTATTACCCAGAAACTGCTTTTCCCAAGGTTTACAGCAATCATCTCATCAATTATCTTGTCACACAGGCAAATAGATTGGTGATGGTTACACAACTGTCAATATACTCAAAACCACCGAATTGTGCACCAATTGTGAATTGCATGGTATGTGAATTATATCTCAATAAATTATATACATACATATACATAAATGTATATATATACACACATAAGTACATGTGTTTGTGTATGTGTGTATATATAAATAATTTTATATTTTTATATATTATTACATAAGCATAGATATAAGAGAGAGATCGAATGGACCTTCAGATGAATTACTTTTCTTATCCATTTCTCCTTGACCTGGCTGCTGTTTTTGGCTTGTCCTTCATCCCTCCCATGTTTGAATCCCTCCTCTCTGGGCTTCTGTTGTGCTGACTCTTCTAGATCTCCTCCTACTTCTCTGATTCCTTCCGCCTCATCTCGGTCATTGACTCTTCTTCCTTCTTATCTCCACTGAACTTGGAGGCTTTAACAATGAGATGTATATTTTCCCTTTACAGTGTATTTTCTCAGTTACTTGCTTTTTCTTATCACTTCAACTGTCATTTCTGTTTTGATTACATCTAGGTACATACCTGCTACCCTGATCTCACTCCTAACACTGCAACTTGACACTTTGTCAGCTATCTTTGCCTGGACATCCCTCTTCAAAACTAAGTTTGGCTTCTATGTATCAGGTGATTATTCTATATTCCTTGTCTTTCTATAAATCATTCAGTGGAAGTTGATTATGAATGAAGATTTGGGAGGGTAGGGGATCAACTGCTAGCATTTCAGCCCTAGGACTGAAAAGAGGTAGGCTTTTAAGAGTAAACACAATGGTCTAGGCAACAAGTGGTATATTAGGTCATATTAGCCATGTTACTGAGCCTGTCAAGTTATTTGCTTTTTTCTTTCTCAGCACAGCTTGTACTCTCTACTTCCTCACCTCTAATTCACTCCTTAGCTCACTGAAATCTGACTTTCATTCCAATCACTGCCCTGAAACTACTTCGGTAAAGATCGTTAAGATGACCTCATTGCATATCCCCCGGACAGTTTACTCCTTGTCTTACAAGATACTGCTTTCATCACTCAAACTTCTTTTAGAAATACAAGGTTCCTTTGCTTTCCATGAAACAAACACACTGGGTTCTTGTTCCACCCTTTATCTTGCCTCACTTTTCTTCACTGGTTCCTCTTCTATCTCCACTTTAAAACTGGCTGTGAGCATTTATCTAGGGTTTGTCTTTGAATTTTCCTTTAATCTGCATGCTTTCTAGTGGGGCAACCTATCTTGAACTTCCATTTACGTGCAGGGGAATGTCTTTTCTATCTTGAGGACTGATTCCCCTCTTGAGTTCAGAGCCCTGAATTCAATCACCAGCTAGACATAGTCACGTGGGCAACTCAAACCCAAGTGTCCCTAACTGAGCTGTTTATCTGCACCCATTTCCAGCCAATGTTCTCTTCCTCCTGTTGTCCAAATAATATTTGTCAAATAAATAACAGAGGAAAACAAAGGGGGGAACATACGAAGATGAGAAGGCAGAAAGGTAGAAACTGTGTATTTAGAGAGTAAACTATTCACATCCATTAGACTATTATACAACACTTATTGATGATCATGAAAAACTGTGATTTAAGAAAATGGTCTAATTCTTATTTAAGGAAAATTCCCTCCTGTCCCTTTGCCTTTCCCTATCAAGTATCTCTTATATTCATTACACTTTAAAGAATATCATTGTAAACTCTCTGCCTAATCCACCCTAATCAGTGATCCAACTGCACAGCCTAGTCCTCAAGAATAACTAAGACATCTTCAGAGGTTTCAGGCTTGTTTTCGACAGAAAGTCCACAAAGATTCAGCGTCAGCCATACTAGTATTTACTTTATATATAAAACATATCCAGAGAACTGACCATGTAGGTGGTAATTTGTAAGATTTCCACATGCATCAAATCATTGGTTTTTATAATCTACAACTGTGATGTAGATGCTTTATCTTTTTTTTTTTTTTTTTTTGAGACAGAGTCTCGCCCTGTCGCCCAGGCTGTGCAGTGGTGCGATCTCGGCTCACTGCAAGCTCCGCGTCTCGGATTCACACCATTCTCCTGCTTCAGCCTCCTGACAGTAGCTGGAATTACAGGCGCCCACCACCATGCCTGGCTATTTTTTTGTATTTTTCTTTTTTTTTTCTTTTTTGTTTTTCTTTTAGTAGAGACGAGGTTTCACCGTGTTAGCCAGGATGGTCTTGATTTCCTGACCTTGTGATCCGCCCGCCTCGGCCTCCCAAAGTGCTGGGATTACAGGTGTGAGCCACCGCGCCTGGCCAGATGCTTTATCTTTATCCCCTTTTCTTTATACCCCTCAGCTGTGGTAACTGAGTCACAAGGAAGCTACAAAAAAAATCATGGCCAATGTCACGTATATAAAGAAGATATCTGAGACTAAAGTTAAATTCAGGCAGTCTGGTTCCAGAACCCATGCCTGTAACTACTAGATTGCTGTTTTTCTGTTTCCAAGGTGGGTGAAAAAGTGAACGAACATTTAGTGTGATTTCACGGGTACTAGGAAGGCTCAATTTCCTTGAATAGGCCCTCCTATCATCTATTTGCTGATGCTTAAAATTTCAGGTCAGAGCCTAATTCTTTTAGTGAAACAGAGTGATCTCTATTCAAATGCAAATTAAAATTTATCTGTCCTTTATACCTTAGTACAAATTGATTTACCAAGACATTTTGTGACAGCAGATTTTGATCATGGGAATGTGCAAGGGGACACTAAAACCACTCAGATTATAAAATAAAGTGGGATTCTTAGCGGAGAAAAAAGAGTAGGGGGAAAAGATGTTGAGGTTGTGACTGACCCCTCAGGCTTGCCTATATTGGCTATGTATGTTTAGGGGACATTTCACTGTGTGTGTGTGTGTATTTGGGAAGGGAGTGTAGGTACAGAGACTTCCTTTGTTTTTTGGTGTACTGGGGGTTTCAATATTTTCATTCAAGTAGGATGATCAAAATAGACCTAAATTTGCTATAGAACAGAAAAAGTACAGAGGTTCCAACCTATGGAACACAAACTTTACAGGAATTTTGGAATTATTACAAGTGAATATATTTTTTTAAGAGACAAGCTCTCACACTGTTGCCCAGACTGGAGTACAGTGTTACAATCATAGCTCACCGTAACCTCAGACTCCTAGGCTCAAGTGATCCTCCCACCTCAGCCTCCCGAATAGGTAGGACTACAAGTGTGCACCGCCATGACCAACTAATTGTTTTCATTTTTCGTACAGACAGGGTGTTGTTATGTTGCCCAGGCTGATCTCCAGCTCCTGGTCTCAAGTGATCCTCCTGCCTTAGCTTCCCAAAGTGCTGGGATTACAGGCATGAATCACTGTGCTTAGCCACAGGGTAATCCTTGAATTTATATGTTCCCCAAGCATTGCTTTTAGAGTAAATCAATAATAATCCCACTCATATGTATATTATTGTTTTTCAAAATTTATAGACTCTAAATTATAAACATACTTACATTATACTATAAAGTTAAATTATAAATTATATAATAAGAATAAATTTATAATTTAGAATCTCCAGATTTTGAAAAACTGTAATACACATATTAGAGGGGCTTACTATTTATTCACTCCAAAAGCTAGTAGTTTTGCCATTATAAATGTTCTCAATTAATTTGGAGCAGGAGTGAGTAAAGAGTCTCTATTTTTTTAACTTCATTTTTAAATTTTAAACCAATGGCCCAGGGAAGAAATTTAGAATCATGTTGAATAATTTTTGTATTATTTTATGTGCTTTATTTATATATGTAAATGATGGTGCTGAACTCAAGATAACATATTTTCATTGACATCAGTTTTGGAATGAACAGTTAGAAATTGTGTTGAGGCACAAAAAGGAATGTATCTCTGGCTCAGCACTCTGAACAGTGCACAGACAGGCAAATAGATGTATGTGTGCCTGTTGTTCTTTATTGCTACACAGAGCAACACAACCTTTTCTTGAGTTCTTTTACCTTTGCCTCTTTAATACAGCAATTAAAATACTTGTAACACATAACAAATCAAGCAATTATCATATCTAGATACAGTAACAAGATCGGTGAAGACATGTTCATTGAAATACCCATTGGGCCACAGTCATCAGCTGCATTTGAGATCAAATCAGGCTATTAAATCACAGACCAGAGCGTCTGTGATTTGCATGAGTAATTAGAAATGATTAATAGAATGCCTTGCTTAATTAAACTTATCTCATAAGGGCACCTCTTGAAAACTCATAAGCTTGACAATTCATAATCACCCTAGATATGTTGGGCATATGATTTTTTGACTCCAGTGAAGAATTTTTTGACTATTCTTCATGACTATTTTAAATAGACATGATTTAGTGGTACAAACAACCTGTGTATTGGATATCCGGGGAATTTAAAAATGCTACAGAACAGTGTAGAAAACACAAAATTATGGTGTTTCAGGGAACACTCTAGCTGAGAAGATAATGTAGATTGTTTGATTCAGCCTAGACACTAAGTGACATGCCTAGTTCTTTAATACAAGTGTAGCAACATTTAAGAAAAATTTTCAGTCAAATGTTTGCTTAGTTTTTAGTTCAACAGTTAAGATGAAGAATAAGACAAAGCCTGTTAAGTGCCTGCAAGGTACCAAGCCATAGAGTAAATGTTGCCATAAATACAAAATAAAGAATGAAGACTAATTTTGTTGATTTGTTTGTTTTTGAAGACTAATGTTGAATTTAAATGGTATAAAGTAGAAGGGGATATTTTTTACAAAACAAATACTGTTCATATGCCAAATTACTTAGCTATAATTTTTAAAGTCAGGGAAGATGAGTTTATAGAAAAACTAAAGAAGGAGTATAAATACCTACAGACTCACTTGTTAATTCCCTACTTCTTGTCAAAATGAATTTCTCAGGGTGACACAATAAGTAGATATTTTTGACTCTCACTCAAATTTTTAAAATAAAAATACATACTTAATTTTCAGTGTTTAACACATAATTTTTAGTTTAAAAATAACAATTACTTCCCAACAGGCATTTTTAACAAATGCTTCTTCTTGGATTCTACTAATAGAATGAGGAAAGGTGGCTTAAAGAATTGGGAAGATGAATATTGGGAGCCATAAAAGTCTTCTGCAATAGGCAATAATGACACTATTGCCCATGAAATTGTTTGCTTACGTGTTTAGTACAATGCTGATTGCATACTCTGTTCTAGGTATATTACTCTGTATTTGTCTAATAATCTGAGTGCTAGAACACTTGATTTCAGCAAACAATAAAGCATTGTTCCAGCATGTGGCAATTTATAGTTCAAGAGTCACTTTAAGACAGCCAAATGTGTAATTAAGAGGGGGTGTTCCACTGTTTAGCAAAAGTAAACACGCGTCATATGTAAGGTAGCAGCTTTTACTGCTATTTCAGAAGGGCATGCTATTGCAGACATTATTTTTACACAAAGAATATAGAATGTAACAGTCATAAAACAAATAATTTGGTAACAGTGAGACATTTCTTTAGATTTAGGGTTTGGATTGTCAATTGGATCAACTAATGTGCTGAACTGTCATTCAAATAGGTAATGAGGTGTGTTTTCAAGAAGAGATGCCTATGTTGGGTTTAATTCATCCATTTTTTTATGGTGCCAGGTTGTAGTTCTGAGCCTTCCTTTTGTCTTTTACCCACTCAAATATGATTTTGATATTGCACTTGAACTCTGTATAAATAAGCAAGTATATCTTAAACCACTTTATGTGAAAATGCATAAGTACAAAGGTCCTAATCACAAGAATTTTTAAAATTATATTTCAGAGGATAAAACCCAAAAAAATCTGAAGAAGGAGGCAGAGGTAATAATTATTGCAAGAGAAGACATATAGTCTAAAAATTGTGATGTTTCAGTGTGTTTTGTTGCAAGGTATATATTCTAGCCTTGCCATAAATACTAATCTTTGTCCATGTATATACAAGAAATATGCATTTCGAAACTTAACAGGATTGCTACAGATCACTAAAGCGCTCATAAAACTACCAGAGTCTCTGAACATGGCTCTTTAGTGAAAACCCCTGAAGGACTGGGTCCTTCTCTGTTTTGGAACTCTTACTGTGCTACTATAGAATAGGAACTCAATACACTTGTCCAGGGGAGTTGAAATAAGTGGAATATAGTTGAACGATCTGGTGTTTAGAACTAGCTGTTTCTCAACTCAGCATGTGCATCCTCTTGATGCTGCACATGCTCACTGATATAGTAAAAAAGAAAAATGAATCATTGGGTTTAAATGTCGAGGCTCTTACCATGGACAGGTAGAAGTTTTATGTATAGGAACAAGGATATGGAAAGCTGTTCCAAAGACCCCTGAGAAGTAATTTATTATGTGCAAGGGAGCACTAGTCTAGACCCACAGCAAGTAGTACAATGGAAAGAGCATCAACCTGTGTTACGGTCTTGGGTCTGCCATTAATTAGTGGTGTGATCTTGGATAAATTCCTTAATCCCTATGAACCCAACATCCTTATCTATAAAGTAAAAGGAAGCAGGGTTTGAAATAGATAATTTCTTTTGTTTTCTTCTTTCTTCCATTCTTTTTTTTTTTTTTTTTTTCTGACAGGCTTTCGATCGATCTGTTGCCCAGGCTGGAGTGCACTGTGACAATATCAACTCACTGCAACCTCTTCCTTGTGGGTTCGAGCTATTCTCATGCCTCAGCCTCCTGAGTATCTGGGATTACAGGCATGTGCCACCACACCCAGCTATTTTCTGTATTTTTAGTAGAGAAGGGGTTTTGCCATGTTGTCCAGGCTGGTCTCGAACTCTTAGCCTCTAATGATCTGCCCTTCTCAGCCTCCCAAAGTGCTGGGATTACAGTTGTGAGCCATTGCACCTGACTGAACTAGATAATTTCTAAGATTTCTTACCTGTCCCAGATTCTTGGAAATCCAATTCATTGGAAAATATCCCACATTTTCCTAAATATGTTGTGAAAGAACTTAATAAATATTCTGTGAGAATGTATTCTATGGTAAAAAGTAAAGTTCACTAAGCACTTGGATAAATAACTTTTTAAATGATATAATTTTTTGGTGACTTTAGTATACTAATATTTATTTTATGACTCTCCTGTAGAATCTCATCAAGCTTATTTGACTATGAAACGTATCCTTCTTATGCAAAACTCATTGTCAACTAAAGACATAGCCATATTCCACAGACTAGAGTTTTGGAAAAGCACATTTATGATTTTGAAAATTCTTTAGTAGCGCTTAGCCAGAACTCATCACATTAACTAATATTCCAGCGAATTTCAAACATCCGTATTGGGTGCCTCCTATGTAAAAAACTTTCAAATATTATCTTGCTGAATCGTCATAACAGATTGGTGATGTAAATCTCATATTACAGGTGAAGACGTTGAACTCTGAGAGTTCAATGGTTGGCCTAATGTCACAAAATAGGGAGTGAAGTTGAAATGGTAACACAGTATTCTGAGTCTACTGGGATTTCTATCTTGCCTCACATCCTTTCACAACCACCAAAGCCACCCTTTAACCTTTTTACCTCAGATTATCTCAGCGGGGTAATCAGAAGTGGATTTCTCTGCATGTGTTGCCAGGCACAGGGAGCAGTGCCCATGGGCCACTCAGAAGAGAATAATAGCTACCATTCATGAATACTACAATAGAGGCCACAGCCCTGTCATATTTAATGGTTCCAACACTCAGGGTGACACCTGGTGGAAACATCTTCCTGTAATTACTTCTGTGATTTGGTACACATTATATTCTAATAAAGAAAAAATAAATAATATATATTTCCATGACTTTGAGAAATCTGTTCTATAAGGAGGAATTTTCAAACTTTAATTAATTCGTTTATTTTAAAGATAGAGCCTTGCTCTGTCGCCCGGGCTGGAGTGCACTGGCAAGATCATGGCAGACTGTAATCTCGAACTTCTGGGCTCAAGCGATCCTCCTGCCTCAGACTCTTGAGTAGCTGTGACCACAGCAGTGTGCCACCATGATCGGCTGTAAAGAGGAATTTTTATGACATTTATTTGTTTTACATTTGTAAAATAAATGTTTTTCTCAATCATTTGCTTTCCATGAACTGACAGTCCCAGAGCAAGCTGACTTGTCTACCTTCACAACTGTTTCTACAGAAGAATTTCATTCTTATTTTAAAGGGAGGGCATTGATAAATTGTGAAATTAGTGACTACATATACCTCAGCAACTCAGTGTTTGCTTAGGATTCAGGCAAGCACCACTATTCTCTTTTTTCTTACCCTATAACATGCCACTCTTGAACTTGAGTGTTCTCTCTGGTTTCTGGGTAGAGAGTCAGATGAACTTCAGTGAGCATAGGTTTTCTAATACATTAAAAAGAATTAGACATAAACAGGACAGAAAGAAGCAAAAAATAATCAGCTATGTTTAGGTAAAATTTTTGACAAATTTACAGGGGATTTGTCCTGAACCAAATGTCTACTGAATGTATATGTAGTTATCAAGAAGTCCAGTCAAGACACGAGGGAATTCCAATGCTGATTTTTCCCAAACTGCCGTTCTACTCACAGGCACATAACTTTGAAAGAAGGCTCTGAAGTAACAGCTTATTTAGTGTCTTTTCAAAATAAGAAATCAGCACATCCTCAAATTTTCCAACAAAACAATAGTCCCAAGGCCAACAGTTTGACCACAATGAATGTCATCACCAAACGATTGATCTTAATAAGCTGTACCGTATTTTCTACCTGAATCAGTAGCTGGAACACAGTTGCCCACCAACATGCCCGGCTGATTTTTTTTGTATTTTTAGTAGAGGCGGGGTTTCATTGTGTTAGCCAGGATGGTCTCAATCTCCTGACCTCGTGATCCACCCACCTCGGCCACCCAGGGTTGAATCAGTGTATTCTTTTGTCCATAGTCACATAACAAGAACATGACGGAGGTGAATAGGGAAAGAAGAAAATGACTAAAGAGGATTCTGGCAATGTTCTATGTCTCACTTTCCGCATTTATAAACTAGGATGAGTTATTCTTATTCTTTAATTAGTGGCAATCTAAATAAACAAACTCCTCCCACACACTAGAATTAAATAGGATCTACTCCAGGTAAACAAGTTCTTAAAGAAGCTTGTGTTTCTTTCTTATTTCTGAATTTTCTAGAACTGACCCTGTTGAAAGTGCACTGAAAGAATAGCCAAACCTAGCAAAAATACCAAATGACCACCAAATGACCCTACAGGATCACTGACTACAAAGTCTGGGGAAACACTAAGAAGTGATTCTGACCTTGATCAGATTTACTCAAGAGAGCGTCTTACAGTTAATAGAGAGATGGACTCAACTCCAAAGCCCAGAGGTCTATCCTGGACTCTGACACAGTAGCTATGTGGCTTGGGTAACTAACTTCAGTTTTCTTTTTTTTTTTTTGAGACGGAGTCTCGCTCTGTCGCCCAGGCTGGAGTGCAGTGGCGCGATCTCGGCTCACTGCAAGCTCCGCCTCCCGGGTTCACGCCATTCTCCTGCCTCAGCCTCCCGAGTAGCTGGGACTACAGGCGCCCACAACCACGCCCGGCTAATTTTTTGTATTTTTAGTAGAGACGGGGTTTCACCGTGGTCTCGATCTCCTGACCTTGTGATCCGCCCGCCTCGGCCTCCCAAAGTGCTGGGATTACAGGCGTGAGCCACCGCGCCCGGCTAACTTCAGTTTTCTAAGCTTGACTCCTCATCTGGGGTCTTGGCTTTCGCTTTGTCTGCTTCACAGGGTGGCAAAGAGGATCAAATAAAATAATATATGAGAACACACAGGAAAATATAAAAATGCTATAGAAATAGGCACATAGAGAACCCATTCTGTAGGCTACTTGGCCTCATGTCCATCTCAGTTAAATTACCTACTCCATGGAACATCTGAGACTCTTTTATTTACAGAAAGACTGAATAGAATTATACTTATGCCAGGCCTAGTGACTTGCTGCATGTGTATATGCCTGTGAAAGTTGATTTTAGTTGTTTCTGTGAGATACTTTCATAGTTTTCTCAGCAGAGAGTTACCAGACGTGTGTGTGTGTGTGTGTGTGTGTGTGTGTGTGTGTGTGTGTGTGTGTTTAGAGATGGGGTCTCCTCTGTTATTCAGGCTAGAGTGCAGTGGCGCAATCATAGCTTGCTGAAATCTAGAACTCCTGGGCTCAAGTGATCCTCCTGCTTCAGCCTCCCGAAGAGCTGAGACTACAGGTGTGCTTTACTACGCTTAGCTAACTTTTGTATTTTTTTGTAGAGATGGGATCTCACTATGTTACCCAGGCTGGTCTTGAACTTCTCAGCTCAAGTGATCTTTTCATCTTGGCCTCTCAAAGTTCTGGGATTACAGGCATGGGCCACCATGCCCTGCTCCAGATTCTACTGTTATAAAACAGCTTTGTGGTATGCTCTACTCTGTAGCTGTCATCTTCCATCGTTAGTGTATTGTGAGATCAACACAATCACCCTTATGGTGGAGACATGGAAGAAACTGAAGTGAGAAATAGGCAGACTTAGGAGCAGATTTGTCACTGAAAGTGTGGTGGGATGCTAATCAATAAAACATAAAGTCATGTAACACATTATCTGGTCATTAGGGAACAGAAAATAATTTCCATGGGAATAAAAACGTAAGCACTATGCACTATATCCTTACATACCCTAATAAACCCCAACTGCCACATGTCCCTTTCAGCATGAGGATGGACTTAAATGGTATGTAAAAGCCATTGAAGAGACATTTTAATAATCATTAAAATAGTTCACATGATGCAAGAAGAACCGAAAAGCCCTCCACAAAATTCTTTTTAGAATTGGAAGTCCTATCTATCTTCCCAAAGTCCTCCAAGTGGTTTCTCAAAATGTGCAAGAAGGAAACTCTGGTCCTAGAAATTCATAAAACAAGATTATTTTTAATTATCTCTGGTCATATACCTTCCTCTGTACCTCAAACTTCACTCCTGACTGATCAGGTTTACTGATTCATTTCTCTCATCCTGATACTCCTGTCCCTCTTCTAGATCACTTCAAGCTCTAATTTTAAATTTCATCTAGACTTTCTGACCTCTTTTTAATTCTGAGGCTCAACCTATTTCCTCAAATAGGCAACAAAAGAAAATTCACACACCGCAGGTTGATACCTAAGCAAAGAAGTTTCTTTCCATTGCAGAAAGTTGGCAGATGGAGTGGACAGAATATTGCAAATATATTTATATTATTCAATTTATAGATACCTATGGGCAGATGAGTAGATAGATCTGTACTAAAACATATCCACATTTATAGGCTTACAGAATTAAAATACAGTGAACACTAATAGGTTTACAAGATAATGGGTTTATTCCAGAGATGAAAAAAAACTGAGGCCAGAGAAGTACTTGGAGATTCAAAGAGCTCAATAAAGATAGAACAGGGACAGATGTCCTATGATCCTTGCTTTCGAAAACATTGATTCTTTCTCCAGGCATGAGTAGTAAGTAGATGACTAAAATCAGCACATGCATGCAGGTATTCACTCACAAGCTATAAGGCATTTTGGAGTGTTTAAATTTTAGTTATAAGAAACTTTGTATGGCTGGAATAACTCGTACTACAGACAGTTCATTCTGTTGTATACTCTAGAGACCAATTTCTATGCTTTTTTAAGCTCCATCTTTGTAAGATCGCAAGTTCTGTAAACTATGATACCCAAACTGGCACGTATAATTTAAAATAATATACACAAATAATATAATTTTGATTCTATGATTAAAAAACATTTTCCTTTCAAGTGATTTTGAATAACATTTTATACAGTTATGCTTTTACTTTTCTCCTTATTTTCTTCTGCATCTGAAGTTCTGACTTCTCATTAATTGGGTCAGTAAGCAATCACTAATGCAAATAAACAAAAACCCTCATTAAAAATCTTCTTTCTTCATGAATTTTTAGAACCTAAGTTTCTTTTAATCTCAGCAGTACATAATAGCATGTCTCTAGAATGTACTTTCCTGCCCTCTGACTAAAAGTGACATCAACTTTCTCCCTGGGTCATGGTCTCTACTCAGGCTCGATCCAATTAGTCTGCAGCACAGTCCTTAGATGTTCTGCCTCAGTGATTTCTGGGAAGCAGACAGAAAACAGCCGGGGTCTTATGCAAACTGGAGCAAGACACTGAATTATTATTTAGTAGTGATTTCTCCCTCTTTTTACCTTACTCTATCTCCAGCTGCCAAGAGCCCATTTAGCATTTTTACTGGATAAGATAATTGAGAACTAGTTTTCCTCCAAAAGACGCTGATAAGGCAGTCACAAGGAGAAGGGTATGTTCCCAGACCAAAGAAGAGGGTTTTAAAATAATTTATCTGGCAAGACTCTAAGAGAGTAATATGTTGGTTTTCAGAGACCCATGGGGCTAAGAAGATGTAACTGGGAACCAGAAGGGGGAAAAGAAGGAACTTGGTTTTTCAGAAACTTGTGGGTGGCTCAACCTAGTGTTGTATCTGGCATTTAGGAGGTGTTCAACAATTGCTTGAGGAAGGAAGTAATGCTATCTGAAGCTCATAAAGTTGAGGAGCAAAAAATGGCAAGGATTGATGTTTCAGGGCCTAGAATGGAGCCAGCTGTCCTGAGGGGAACTCAAGAGGAAGAGCTGAAGCCTATCTAACTACTTAGTGGTAACTCAGAACCCATGTTTGTTTGTTTGCTTGTTTGTTTGTTTGTTTGAGACACAGTTTCACTCTTTCCCCAAGCTAGAGTGCAGTGGCGTGATCTTGGCTCACTGCAACCTCCACCTCCCAGGTTCAAAAGATTCTCGTGCCTCAGTCTCCCAAATAGCTGGGATTACAAGTGTCTGCCACCACACCCAGCCAATTTTTGTATTATTACTAGAGATGGGGTTTCACCATGTTGGCCAGGCTGGTTTCGAATTCCTGATCTCAAGTGATCCACCCACTTCAGTCTCCCAAAGTGCTGGGATTACAGGTGTGAGCCATCGTGCCCAGCCTCATGTATTTTTTCTTTTTTTCCCTTAAACCACATAGCTACCAAGGCACTCCTAATTCACCAACTTTGTTCACCAGGTTCATGGAATTCAGGAAGAACAATATATTTGATGTTACTACCTTTATTTAATGGACAAACTTGTGCTTGGCAAATATTGAGAACAAGGAAACCAGAGCTCCTGTCCAGAGCTTCTGTCGTGGCTCAGCATCTAACCGTCTGCATAAGCCACTTCATCTGTTTAGGCCTTCATTTCCCGATCTCTGAGAGGAGTGAGTTGGATTAAATGGATGAGTGGGATCCTTGGGCATTAAAATTCTGTTCTACGTCTGTTATGGGAAGTTTATTAAAGAGCAGGGTGCCAGAGACTGAGCTAAACTTTTTCAAAGGCTTCATATCACTTACTCCTTATTTTATCTCTATACATTAATGTATTATTGTCACCCTTCCTTTTAAAATAGGAAACCCAAGGCATAATGGCTTAGAACATGTTCAAGGTCACACAGTTAGTAAATGGTGAAGCTGGGACTCTAACTCTGAGCATATTTATTGTTGCAAATTTTATAGGCAGATTAATGGGAAGCAGCCCCAGTCTTATCCTGAAAACAACAATAAAAGGATGATCACTTTAGATTGCATCCTGGTGCTTAAAATAGAACTGTGACATGAATTGTCATGAAGTGATTATTTTCTCCCTTGTGCCAGATTTAAATAAGTGGGAAGTGCAGTCAAAACCTGAGAAAAATCTCCGTAGGGTTTTGAAATCATCATTGGGCATATAATATGATGGCACTAAACTCCATTAACCCCTACTCTTGCTTCAATCAACAAAACTTTATTGAGACATCAAATGTGCACTGAATGTTAAATGAAGACTTGTAGTCAGCTTATCTTAAAATCCTTGTATATGTGCAGGGAACAAGACAGTTTGTGTCCATGAAAATAAAAATAAGTAAGGAAAAATTTTAACATGTTTCAACTGAAATGAGACAGAGTTTAAAACTACACATCCTCTTTTAACTATCTAGAATATATAGCTCTCCACTTTTAAGATGCCAAAAAAGTGACTAGATGTTGGTTAAGAAATGTGAGGGTCAGTAAATGAATTTTTTTTTTTCCATGTACTAAACCTGAGGAAACTAATCCCAAGTTGTCCAAGAGGAAGATGTAATTTCTGGTTTGCGCCCTATAATGACTGATCATTTTCCTGCACATAAACATACAGAGTACAAATCTGAAATAAATTTTACATGCTATGGTTATCTAATTTTACTCAATACATACTGATAGTTATGCAGCTCTATGTACATTAAAACATATACACACACATACATGTATGTGTGTATTTCTATCATCTATCTGTCCATCTACCAAATGGATTTTCCACAGCAATAAAGTGACTGTAAACGAGATGCATTGACACAGCCCTTCACGTCTTATAATTAGGAGACATCATTTGAACCTCAAACTCTCAAGAAGTTCCAAAGGCTTCCCCTTCGAGTAGGAAAGCATTAGCAATGTTGGGAGAAATGTCTGATGAAATGAAGCCAAGCTATATATTCTCTGCAGGGACTTTGGGGTCTCTTCCAACAATAAAACTCAGTGCCCTTTCCATTTTTTGATAAACAGCAAGAATATTATATCTATGTAATCTCTGACTTCCTTTTGAGAGTAGAAACTACCGCTGTCTTGAGCCTGAGCTTCCCAATGAGGAAAATATGACTCCGTATGGACTTAGGGAATGAAAAAAGGTAGAGATTTTATAGACACAGGATAGTTCTGGTTGTCACATTGCTTTGAGGATTTATACCCAGTTACTCGGCCTTGTTAAAAATCTGAAAGAGACTCAGGCCATGTCAGAGGCAATCACTTTCAGGGGACTTGTTTTGTGTCCTTGGCTGTGGTAGTCATTTTTGTTCAGCTTTTTTCTTCCTTTTCCCCTGCCCCGCCTTGGTATCCTATATGTCTTGATTGTGGCAAAGTTTCTTATAACAACTCAGTATTGAGGTTTCTTCTTTGAAAGTGCAGATGAATTGATCCTTTTTCAAATATGTTTTTTATGACCAGATCGATGAGCAGCAGCTGTATGTAAAGGATGATGTTTAGTGCAATTGATGGCCCTAGTCCCGCTACCACATATCCACCAAGGCAGAGGAGGGTATTTTCATGATTATTTTAATTAATTATCAGTCATCTGGCCATTGTAATAATCTTCTTTTGCTGATGGGTAGACCCATGTATAGATGAGCAAATGTTATACAATGAGTCATTTTATTTATTGTTCACTTAAATTAGTTTATTCATTTTAGAAACAGAGTGTGGCTCTCTCTGTCGCCTCAGCTTCAGTGCAGTGGTGTGATCATAGCTCACTGGAGCCTTGAACTCCTGGGCTTAAGTCATCCTCCCACCATACTCTCCCAAGTAACTGGAACTACAGATGCATGGCACCATGCCCAGCTAATATTTACATTTTTTGTAGAGACAGGGTCTTGCTTTCTTGCCCAGGCTGGTCTTGAACTCCTGGGCTTAAGTAATCCTCTCACTTTGGCATTCCAAAGTTCTGGGATTATAGGCGTGAGCGACCGCACCTGGCCAAATTTTTAGATTGAGGAGGAGGACTTACAATTGATTGAAGAGGAGGACTTACAATTGAGTGTAAAACGGTTAAATAGTAACACCTCACATATTGCTGAAAGTATATCTTTCATGTTATTGCTTTCATCTTAGACTTTATCAAATGAATGGCTCTCTTCATCAAAGAGAATGGACTTGGAACCTTCCTTATGCTATTATCAACACAGGTTAAGGAGGGAGCATTAAAGGCAAACAAACAGAAAAATAGTTATTGCTGGTGTTAAAGCAGGGTGTGTACTCTAGCTCTCCAGGTAGCCCCCCAGTCCACACATTGGTCCCACTAATTTCTGATTCTTTGGCAAAGTGACTCATGCTCTTTAAACTCTATTTTATTTTAAAGAAACAAGATAAAAATACTCACCTCTCAGAATTGTTATGAAGATTGAAGGAGAAAATTATGTATAATACAACAAAACAGCTGATAGTAAATGCTCAATGAATAAGTTCTCTTGCCACATTTGGGAGTGAAGAAAGTCTATAATTTTGGTAGAATTTTGTGATTGAAAAGACAAGGCCACCTACAAATAATAAAGATTCTGATGTCACTCATAATAAAGCATGGACAAGAAGTCAGTGGGACACATTGAAGGTTAGTAGAAATAAGATAATACAAAGTGATGACAAGTGGGTAATCTGTTAAGGATTATCACCAGGATTTTAGTGAGAAGGAAATGAAGATTCATAAATCCCCAGCTGTGTCCCACAACTCTTATTAGTGGTTAAGAGTGTAAGCTGAAGGCCAGGCATGGTGGCTCGTGCCTGTAATCCCAGCACTTTGGAGGCCAAGGCGGGCAGATCACCTGAGGTCTGGAGTTCGAAACCAGCTTGACCAACATGGTGAAACCCCATCTCTACTAAAAATACAAAAGTAGCTGGGCATGGTGGCACATGCCTGTAATCCCAGCTACTCGGGAAGCTGAGACAGGAGAATCACTTGATTACAGCAAGCGGAGGCTTCAGTGAGCCAAGATCGCGTCATTGCAGTCCAGCCTGGGCAACGAGAGTGAAACTCTGTCTCAAAAAACAAAAATGGAAACAAAAACAAACAAACAAAAAAACAGAGTGTAGGCTGAGAGCTGGCTTGCCTGAGTTGGAATCCAAGCTCTACCACGTATTAGCTGTGTGATATTGAACAAATTGTTTGACTTCTCTGTGCCACACTTTAAAGTAGAAATAATATTACTGGACACTCAAAGTGTGGTTTTAGGGTTTACATGAGCTGATGGATGTAAAGTGCTTTTAGAAGAATGCCTAGGACAGAGTACACACTATTCCACAGCCTTAGCTTCTGTATGTCTTTGTTTACACATGTGTTTCTGTGTATGCATAAGCTGGGATAATAAATTACATATAGTTGTCATTTCAGAGTAAGATTCAGTCATTTCTGAATAAATCAATGTGCCTTTTTCATATTGCCCATTGAACTCCTGCAGCTATTTTTAAACATGGGGTCCTGGGATGGGTGGACCATACTTGACAAGATCAGAAAAGGTATAATGACCACGACTGGAAAAACGAACAGTATCATCCCTTCAAGTGGAGTTTTTCAGAGCATGGAAATTAGGCCATTTGCATTGAAATCACCTGGGGTGCTTATTTAAATGCAGATTCGCAAATCCTATTTCTAAGGTTACCATATACTTTATTGTTCAAATCAGGACATTTTTGAGAGAGAAAGAGATTGCTATAAATAATGATGCCAGACTAATGAGCATAAACTATATTGTCCTAGGCAAAAGAGCACATAGGGTGCCCCTTACCCATCTCAGATCTATAGCTCTTTTGTGATTGAATCCCAGAAATTTGCATTTCTATTAGGTTTCCAAGATGATTCTTTCACAGTGCAAAATTTGAGAAAAGCTTCCTTAAATTATGTTGTTCTAACAAGACTTAATTAATTCAGACTCTGTGAACTTTATATCATACCTCCGTTTCCTGAGAATATTTCTTTGTAATAGGGAAGAAAGAAAAAAATAAAGAAAGAGAGCATTTATTGACGATCTACTCCTGCTAAAACCTCCTCCTCCCCTTGGCAAGACACTGTCTGCTGTAGTCTATAAAACAAGTTTACAGATCTTTGCTTTTGAAATTGAGTGAACCCCTGGTGATTATGGTAAAACCACATTCCCCTCGCTAGGAAACCAGGGCTTTAGCACTACAAACCACCTAGGAGATTGATGCTGGGGAGGAAGGAGGCAATGATTAGCTAACTATCCTTAACAACAGGGTGACCACAACATTCAACAGGATTTCACCTATCAAGCTCTCATCCCTGCTTACTGCAGTCATCCACAGAAGTAGTCATCTGTCAGTGGGTGGACTCAGACTTACCAAGCTCTATACAACCCAAATCTGACCTAAACTTTTGCCTGTCTTTAGCTCTCTCACAACAGCCTTCATCATGTTCTTCTCATGCTTGCCTAACTGAAACCTAAATATTTTTTGAGATCAAAGATACCCCTGTAGTCATCTAAATGGATGGTATTTTTTCCTCCAATATCCTATCCTTCTGAAAATAGGACCTCAAGGAAAGGAGGGCTTTGTCATGTTCTTTGCTACCATACCAGATCATTTCTCCTTCCTCTACCCTCAATAACTCAAGGGTCTTTGAAGCTGGCCATCATTTCACACAATTTGCAACTACTTCTTGTTTGGACTACCTACTGGCCATCTGGTCATCATTTATTTCCTTAAAAAAATATTTAGAACCTGCTCAATGGCTGGGCACACTGGTTCATGCCTGTAATCCCAACACTTTGGGAGGCTAACGTGGGTGGATTTCTTGAGCCTGGGAGTTTGAGATCAGAGGGCAAAACCTGATCGCTACAAAAAATACCAAAAATAGCAGGTGTGGTAGCACATTCCTGTAGTCCCAGCTCCTCGGGAGGCTGAGATGGAAGGATTGCTTGAGGCAGGAAGGTCGAGGCTGCAGTGAGCCGTGATCATGCCACTGCACTCCAACCTTGGTGACAGAGCAAGACCTTGTCTCAAAACAAAACAAAACAAAACAAGAACCTGCTGCCTGTCTTTGAATGCACTTCAGTTATTGTTCTTAATTGTTCACCATAGGTAGACAATTCAACACTTTGGACAATCAATTTGTTATTTTTATTTCCAGTGATCTTTTTCCCAGTCTTAGCCAACTGTTGCCATGATGTTCACTATATGGATTGTTATCATCAATTCAAACATCTTAATTTTAATCAGTCCTGTCTCTGCTTTCACTTCCTACTCTTTAAAGTCATTCACTGTAGCTTCAGAGCTGCTCTAATGCTTGGACACCAGTGAGACTGCCAATTCATTAATCACCAATTATTTATTTTCTCTCTTCCTTCTTCTCCTGTTTTTATTTCATTGTTTAACCTATCTTAAATGCCATGATTCATCACTATAAGCAATCCCTTGCAAACATCATCAACTCAAACTTGGTTTTTCTCCAACATGTTAAAACCCTACTTGGTAAAATTTGACTGTTTTCTTATTCCACTACTGTATGTGAGCAGACTAAGTAGGTGGAAAAACACCTCCACCAAACTTAATAACTAAACCTAGTCAAAATTTTGACCATACATTTAAAGTGGAACCCTAACACTGACAGCAAGTCTACCATATTTCCTAAATTCATACTTTCATTTTTTTAAGAGGACTCTTTCATACTATTTCCTCTCTTCTGAAATATTCAGTAAGATATAACTAACTTCACTATTAAATGACCACCTCAATATTTATGTAGTCGAAAAAAATAGAAGAATTCTGAATGGAATAACCCTCAATTCTCTTCCTTCAAATCTTCCTGCCTGCACTTGGATCAATATATGCTGCCTTTCCTCCTGCTAAAATTGATGAACTGCCACTGCTCTATCTAAAGACAACCCCTGCACATGTGCACTAAAGGCCTTTGCCTTTCACCTACTTATGGATTTCGTTTTGCACTTGACCACTCTCTCTCCTGCACATCATCAACTTTCTCCTCTGTAGCAGATTTTTATCAGCATATTAACAATTGGCAATATCCTCTATGATATAAAAGTTAAATTATTCCTTGACCTGATGTTCAAGCGACCCTCTTACTCCTGCCCCATTTCTCTGCTCCTATTTTGAACGAATCGTCTCTAAAGAGTTATTTGTATTTGCTGCTTAAACTTCATTGTTTGCCATTCTGTCTTTAACCCATTCATTTCAATATTTCGTCTCTATCATTTTAGGGAAATCACTCTTGTCAGATAAACAATGATTTCTACTTTGTTTAATTCAATGGTAAATTCTTTGTGCCTTTATTATTCTACTTCTCAGAAACATTTGACACAAAAGAAATACTATTTTCACTCGGCTTCCAAGATAACAGGTTCCCTTAGTTTATTTTATTTTATTTTTTTTTTGGGTGGCAGCTGTTTTTGGTCTTTGCTGGAGTCTCTTCCTGACACCTAAACTTTGGGATGGACCAAAACTCCAACCTCTTCCACCTTCTCATGTCTATTTGCTCTCTTCCTAGATAATTTTGAACAGATCCATGGTTTTAAAAACTGGCCATATACACATTAAAATTCATATGTATTTACTTATAAAATGATATAATGTCTGAGGTTTGCTCCAAAATAATATGAAAGAGAAGAAAGTGGTGGCAGGTGGTGATGGGGATATGGTTTAAACAAGATCAATAATCAATTGATAATTGTTAAAACTAAGAAATGGGAAATTTAGGTTCTTTGCATTATTCTGTCTCATATATTTTGAGATTTCCCATAGAAATATTTTTTAAATATCCTAAATTTTCTTGTCTAGCCCCAATGCCTTCAAGTTCTAAATACACATATTTGATTTTCTTTTAAGCATCTCCCCTTGGATTTCTGAGTCATAAGAATTAGCATGTCCAAAATAGAACTTTTGATGTCCCTTTTCCTTTAAATCTATCCCTCCCTATGTCTCTTCTCTTAAAAATGGCATTCTCATACCCCATTGGCTTGGACTCCACCTTACAAGCCATTATGGGTTCCCCTTTATTCTGATAAACTACAACCTATGTATCAACAAGCCTGGTTGATTTACCTATTAAGGTAGATGGGATTTGATCACTGCTCACCATTTCCAGAGGTATCACCCTCACTCAAGCCGCCATCACTTTTCACCTAAATTACCTTAGAATGCCCCTTCCTCATCTTGTTTTGCCCATTCTGACTTTAAAGAGTAATGTTCCCATGGTAGTATGGTGATTTTTAACTCACTTTATGCCATTCCCTTGATCACCTCTTTAATGTGCTCTTCCCCATTTCTGAAAACAGGCAGAGTCTGTACTATGGACAAGACCCTGTGTGGTTAGTCTTCTGCTTACCTGTCCAGATTCAATTGCTATAAATATTCTTCTTGCTCACCTATTGATATGGTTTGACTATGTCCCCACCCAAATCTCATCTTGAATTCTATTTCCTATAATCCCCCTGTGTTGTGGGAAGAATCCAGTGGGAGGTAATTTAATCGTGGGGGCAGTTACCTGGTTACCCTCATGCAGTTCTCATGATAGCGACTGTGTTCCCATGAGTTTGTTTTTTTTTTTTTTTTTTTTTTTTTTGAGACGGAGTCTCGGTCTGCGCCCAGGCTGGAGTGCAGTGGCGCGATCTCGGCTCACAGAAAGCTCCGCCTCCCTGGTTCATGCCATTCTCCTGCCTCAGCCTCCCAAGTAGCTGGGATTACAGGCGCCCGCTAATTTTTTTTTTTGGATTTGTAGTAGAGACGAGGTTTCACCGTGTTAGCCAGGATGGTCTCGATCTCCTGACCTTGTGATCCACCCGCCTTGGCCTCCCAAAGTGCTGGGATTTTACAGGTGTGAGCCACCGCGCACGGCTGAGATCTGATGATTTTTTAAAGGCTGTTTCCCCCTTTTTGCTCAGCACTTCTCCTTGCTGCTACCATGTAAAGAAGGATGTGTTTGCTTCCCCTTCTGCCATGATTGTAGGTTCCTTAGGCCTCCACAGCCATGCTGAATCATGAGTCAATTAAACTTCCTTCCTTTATAAATTACCCTGTCGCATGTATGTCTTTATTAGCAGTGTGAGAATGGACTAACACACTCTTGCTAAAAGGGCACCTATTGTCCTCAAACATGCCAGGCTTACTCTCACCTGAAGGTGTTTTTGTGGTATTTCTCTTGTCAACATGTTCTTCCCCCAGATCTTTACATGGCTTATCCCCTTATTTCCTCCTGTTTCTGTGTTAGCTCATTGAGAGGCCTTGTCTGATAAGCCTATCATCTGTCAAAATCTTTTCTCCTGCTTTTTCTTCCTGGCAATGATTATTATTTAAAATTATATTTTATCTATATTTATTTTCTTGTTAATTTTCTCTTTCTCCAATGATGATGTCATTTCCATGAGGAACATCTTTTACTATTATATCTTCAGGGTCTAGAGTCTGATAGATGAAAATAGGCAAAAAGCATGGAGATGAAATAAATGAATTCTGGACTCTGCCATGTGTTTTTACTTAAACATGGTGTGAAACATGTGTGAAGGCAGAAAGCTGCTCCTATGAAAATGAGTTCTCTATATAATATCTTCTCTAACGTAGTTTTAAGCCAATTAAATTCAGTAGAGACTAAGTACCTCCACAAAGAAAGCCCAGAACTCCTGTGAGATATCTGGCTGGAGGCTGAGCTGTGAGTTCCTCAGGGGAAGTCATCCTGGGCTTAGTAGTCCACTGCTGCTCCTCTGACAATTCCCTTTACCTACAAAGCACTCAATCCCTTAACTCACAAATTACAAAGCATGCAGTTCGCCACAAGGGAGGCCAATCAACCAACAGACTACATTTTTAGTAATTCAGTATTAATGAACCTTTTACTTTGAGAGGTGTTTTAAGAGTAGAAATCTCTACTTCTCTGTACAGTCTCTTTCTATAACTTCCTTGCAACCCCAGGCAATTGTTGGACACTGGATTTAATCAATCCTCAGACTTCTCTTTTTAATCAGGGGTATAGAAAAGTTCACTCACAGTTTGACTCTCCCAGTTTGTAAGTTCTCTTACACCATTCTGAGCTTCTTTTGCCCCAGTCTTCCTGACTATAAAAGTGGAAAGTTATTTCTAACTTTCTTTTTATTAGGTGGCTTTTACCCTAGTTCATGGGTCAGCATGATATATGTTTAGGCCAAGAGGGAATTTTTAGCACAACATGAGGGCCTCAAGCAGTTGAAATGGTGCACACATTTTCAGTGAGTGTCAGGAAGATCTGTGTTCTCAATGTGTGCTAGAAATACTTTCACTGCAGTTCTTAGCCACCTACCCTTAGTATGAGTGTAATTCATCTATGAAAAAATTGAAACAAGGAAAATATACTTTTATTCCTACTACACAATAAGAAAAAGATTGTAAAGCTAATTTTCTATGGCAGTGTCATAATCCAATGAATTTATTTGCACAACTTTCCTTCTCCCTTTCTTTTCTTTCACTTCCACCTGCCTGAATTGTACCTGTGCTTATTTGATACATCAGTGAAGTAGTTTATGAAGCCCAACCATCTGTGCCTTTTTCTTTCTTAAATGCATAAAACCATAATCCATATACATAAATTCATAATCCATGTGCTCTTCTTATAACTCTATTAAGATGGTGAATTTTCCAGTGCAATTAAACTATGAGCTAAAGAGATGATTGCAATTTCAGACTGTATCATAAATACTCAGGCTCTTACAGTGATACACCTGGTGAGGAATTCGGACTGATTTGTATTTTGAAGCACCTCAAAATAAATCTAAAATAATAGCATGAAGCCACAAACAAACCCTTTCTTCTTAGTCAAACTCCACTATCCTAAGTCAGCAATATGGAAGAGTTTGATATATTTAAAAATATTACTTGATCTCTGAACTTCCTATCTAAAACAAAGAAATGGAATAAAGTCATACCATTTGTAGTCCTTAACTTGCTATTTTAATTCTCATTATTTAAATTCAGGAACTGATAGATTTATTTAGTGAAAAATAGTTGCACTTTAAAACTGTGGTTTTTGTCACTTTTTAAAATGATCTTGTATTTGGGGAGTAAGGTAGTAAGAACTACTTTTTTTTATATATATATATAGAATGCATAGTATGTATGAAATGCAAAGTTCTACAGAGAGTAGCAAAGTCATTTAGGGTATTGATGACCCTGATAATTAAATCATTCTATGCATTCATAACCAGTGTTTCAAGACACTTGGAAAGTTTGTTATGATGATTACACACAGACAGCCCTGATCATTCAGTCATCAGAGATCACTGTGAGGGATACAGTGGAGTATATTGTTCTCATCCCCCAGGACTGTATGAGAGTCCCTCGGAAAGTGAACTGAAATTGATTGGGTCAGTTTAATAACACTTGAATTTCACAACAGAAAAGAGCACTGAGTAGTGTAGTTCGATAGCAATTAAACTATCTCAAATAGTCATAGGGTTCCTCTATTTATTCCTAAGACTTCTCTTCACTCCTGGTACTTATAAAAGAGGTCAAGGTGAATAGAAAATGCCTCAAAACTAGAAGCTATGATATTTTTATAGGGCTTCCTACAGTGTCTTTCAGAGTCCAGATAGTCAAATACTTACTAAAAATGAATTGACTTATAAAGGTTTATTTTGATTTTTTTCTGCACCATGAGGTAGGAAAACTCACATTTAAGGAAGAAGCAAGCTGGCATGAATATCAGTTTAGAAGAGAACTTGTATTCTTGAATCAGAAAGATACTAGAAACTCAGAACTATGGACCACAAAGAGTGGTTAGTTAGTCTGAACGGTCAAAGATCTGTCTGTCATGGATATGTGGATATTTAGGCACTTCCAGGCTTTTAACTACAACATGCACACATCAATTTCTTCTTCAGGATTATTTTAGCCAGAAATTTGTGTTGCAAGATTTTAGGATATAAAATAAACAGTTTCTCAAAGGCTCAAAAATTGGAAATCTGCCAGAAGTTCTTGGGGTTGTAATTTGCCAAGAGCTCAAATTTAGGTATTTGAGATAATTTGCCAATAAGATAGTAGGTATGAAACCATGTTAGTCAAATGGACCAATTTATTTTAAAGTGTATGACTATCCAGATACAGAGATTAGAACCCTATGACATGAGAAAGAAGGAATTATAAGCATCTAGAAGAGGGTGCACTTGATGCAGTTTTTTTATTTATATGTATTTTTATGAAGGTGTAATTTATGTATAACATACTGATATTATGTTGATGATGAGTTTTTTTTTTTTTAAAACAAATGCAGATACTCATTTAACACATGCCTTCTCAAAATGTGGAACATTTCCATTCCACAAAAGGTTTCCTTATGGCAATACTTAGTCAATCCTACTTCCAGCCAAACGGCAACCACTGTTCTGCTTTTCCACCATTGTGGGTTGTGGGTTAGTTTTCCTGTTCTAGAACCTCATACATGTAAAATCCAATGATATACGCTCTTTGGTGCCTGGCTTCTTTTGCTCAAAATAATGTTTTTGATATTTCCTTTTGTTGTTGTTTTTTGTTCCTTCTTAATCCTGAGTAGTTTTCCATTGTAGGAATGTAATAAAATATTTACTCATTCTCTGGCTTATAAACATTTGGGTGTTTCCTGTTTAGGGTAAATATATTTTCTCTTTTTCGGGGGGGGAATGAAATTTTTTGGATATAGGGCATACAAATGTTTAAATTTATAAAAAAAGTTATCCCCAAATTTTCTAAAATTGATAGGGACATTGTACACTCATTACCTGCAATAACTGAGAGTCCTGGATGCTCCACATTCTCAATTTTTAACATTTTTTTTTCATTCTAGTAAGTGTAAAATGGTATCTCATGGATTTAGCATTAACTTTTCTGACCACAAATGATGACAATTGCTTCCTTATGAACATTAGCCATTCATTTGCCTTTCTTTATGCAGGACGATTCAAATCTTTTGCTCACTTGTTTTATTTGATTGTCTATATCTGTATTATACCATTGCCAGAATTCATTAAATATTTCTGATACTAGTTTTTTGTTAGACATATATAGGCAAAAATTTTCTACCAATCTGTGGCCTCCCTATGTATTTTCTTCATAATGTCATTTGGTGAGCAGAAGCGTCAAATTTTGATGAAGTCCAAATTATCCAATTTTTCTATAGTTAGTGCTTTCTCTGCCCTATATAAAACATCACTGCTTATCGCAAGGTCTTATAGTATTCTCTTATGTTTTCTTCTAAGAAGCTTTATAGGTTTTTTATGTTTAGATCTGTGATTTTTCTTGCATTATTTTTTATGTGTAGTAAACTAGGGATTTTTTTTTTCATATATACATATCCATTTGTTCCAGAATCATTTCATTAAAAAGATTTTTTTCCCCATTGCTAAAATATTTGTCCTAGTTAGTTAGGGCTGTTATCACAACATACCTTACACTTGGTAATTTATAAATAACATAAATTTCTCACAGTTCTAGAGACTGGGAAGTCCAAGATTAAGGTGCCAGAAGATTCAATATCCGGTGAGAGCTGCTCTCTACTTCCAAGATGATGCCTTTCTGTGTCCTCACATAGTGGAAGGAACAAAAGAGCCAAACAGGTTCTTTCAAGTCCTTTCATAAGGCTACTCACTAATCCCACTCATGAAGGTATTGTCATCTTGACCTAGTCACCCCCTAAAGCATTGGAGATTTAGTTTCAAAATGAATTTTAGAGGGACACAAATATTCAAAGCCTAGCATATTTAATTGTAAAATTAATTAGCCTTTCCTACTTTTAACCACGTAAGAAAGGCCATTCAAAATGAAATCATTCTAGGTAGACATAATTCTATCTACGACAGACACACTAAGCATCGGAAAACCAATTATTTGTCTTTTGAGATATTTGCTTAAATAGGCTAAGATTTACTTAGAATATTCCTCTCTTCTATTAACCAATCAATTAATATCAGACTCATGCCACCTGGCCCTGAATGGTACCATGCACAAGAACACCTGACCAAGGAGGACCAATGGGAGCTAAAATTCCCCATGTGCCCCTGTTTATTAATGATAAAGACCTTTTTATCATTATATCATCTTGGGGACACAGGAGGGAAGAAAGTTGCAATTGCAATGCTAAAGGATCCCCTTTGTCCATACAGAGGAGGCACTCTAGAATTTATGGAGAGGAAATACTTTAAGGTTCGCCCAGTGATGATACCTTTGCTAATTTTCAAAAATCTGCTTTTTGGGTTAGCACAGTCTCTGCACTGCTTCTTAAACATTCCTGAACCTGCAGCATTCTGTCACTTGTACCTCTAACGGTTACACAATTCTCCAATTTCAAACTATGTAGACACAGTGTGGTCCCTGCCTCTGTTTCACCATTCAAGGTTTGATTTTTTTTTTTTCTTATGACTATTTGTTGTATTTTCTTCTTTTGTGAAATAGACATGACATTAAGGACAGTTTGTTCTCTAATGACTTTCATAATTTTATCTTATTATAATATCACAAATATTGAAATGCCTTTGTAATATCCTATATCATTAGATTTTTGATCTGAACAATAAAGGTGTATTGGGACACTCAAGGACATTCTACTGCACTTTTAGAGGACTTACTTTTTCCTTCCCACACCTCTCAATCTACTCACTTTCTTGGTTCTAGGTTCTATCTTGCCATCCTCTCCATGCTTTATGCCATCAGCCATAACAAATGTGTGTGAGATATATATATATATATATATATATATATATATATATATATATATAGATGCAGAATTCAATTGGCTAGATTGGCAAGGAACTTATAAGACTTTCAAGAGCCTGGTTAAATGTCTCTTTGTCTCTTTATGTCTATAGGGACTCTAGTAAACTTTCCATTCACACATCTTATTTTAGAGTTGAAGAAAGAGATACTAAGAAGTTAAAGACTTGCCCAAGTCTAGACTGTTATTTAAGACAGAGCTGTGTCTAGAGCCTTTATGTTTCCAAGCTACATTTAGAAACAGCCTGCAGGCTCCATCGTTTCAAACTCCTTTTAGGTTAAACAAAAACTCATTTTCTTTTTTGAGCTAAACAAAAAAAGCATATGTGAGTTGTACACAAATGACAGAGATTGGAAATGAGGATATATTTGGACAATGAGGCAAAGGTGTGAAATATTCACCTCAGTAAGAAGGAGAGAATACTGACTAGAAAAATATAGTATTAATACTATTGTTGAGTAGTATTGAAAGCCCATTTGAAATTTTTGTTCACCAAATTAAAGTAGGGTTAGCTGGTATAGTAGTGTGCTTTTTCCCAAATTACATGCAGTTGTTTGGACAGATATGCAAAAATGTCAACATTTTGCATTTAATTAACTTTTGGGTTTTGTTTCACAAGTAATAAAGCGGGAGCCGGGGGCCAGAAAGATGAGAATATATGCAAGGGAATGGCTATACTGAAGAACAATGTCATTTTATTATCAGAAGGGAAGTGAAGACATGAGAAAAATGTAGCTCAGTGAAAAAGATTTGATTCTGATGGGGCCAAAGAATTGTTGAAGTGTGCATATTAGAGAAAATTAGTTTGAAATATAAAAGTGAGGGATTATTGCAGTAGACATTTTAGTGGTTACGTTATTGTTATGTGTAAATTTCATACAACAATAGAGGTAGAACAAAAAAGAGTAAGACAGTTTCTAGAATCTGGAGAATGGCTGGTTGCTATATGATTGAAATAAAGAGTGGTAGTAGATATAGTCTAACGAGGAACTGCAGAGCAGCTAAAAACTTTGAAAACAGGAGGGAAGAAAAATGGTCTAAAAGAAGCCATGAGGAGTAAGTGCCTCAATTCAACTTTTCAAGGACCTGTTCTATGGAGTAGGGAGAAAAAAAGCAGTCACGAGTTAGGATAGATATGATGGTATCTGGATCCTCAAGTGATCGTCAGGTTTTCATTAAAGTGGGAAGGTGGAAGGGGAGTTCAGAAACACCCGACATTTTAATGATGACAGAGGAAGAGATCAGGAGAAAAAGCATAACCGTGTATGAGTGAATGAGAAGTTGAGTCAGATAAGCCGATGGGCAGATCAACTCCTATGATGAGATGCATGAGTGGACAGTGTGAACTTTTAGTGGTGATGAGGACAGGAGGTGTGGTGTTGTCTATTATGTTGGTTTCTTGGGAAAAGGTAGGTGTTAAATATATAGACACACAAACACAATGGAAGTGTTTTATTTAAACTGAAACAAAATGAAACTATTTAGTCTTTTTTTTCTTTTTTCTTTTTTCTTTTTTTTGAGACAGAGCCTCGCTCTGCCGCCCAGCCTGGAGAGCAGTGGCGCGATCTCGGCTCACTGAGAGCTCCACCTCCCGGGTTCACGCCATTCTCGTGCCTCAGCCTCCCGAGTTGCTGGGACTACAGGCGCCCGTCACCACGTCTGGCTAATTTTTTGTATTTTTAGTAGAGACGGGATTTCACCGTGTTAGCCAGGATGGTCTCGATCTCCTGACCTCGTGATCCTCCCGCCTCGGCCTCCCAAGGTGCTGGGATTATAGGCGTGAGCTACCGCGTCCGGTCACTATTTAGTCTTTTATAAGCTGTGGAGAATCCATAAGATGCTAAAATGTTTCAATGTATTTATTTGCTTTTTTTGTCTCATCATTTCTTTTCATCATAGAAAAAAATAAGATAGTAAAAAAGGAGATGGCTGGAATGAAAATCTTTGTGCATCTAATTTGGAAACCTAGAGATACAGCTGCAAGAGAGGCTGTCAAAATTGCTTAAGCTTTTTTCCAAAGATGGTGATACATCTTTCTGGGATAGTCACATCCATGAGAATGAAAGAAATGATGAACATGTTAACAACAACATAATAGGAATACTTCAGTTTCAAGAGAAGAAAGCATCACAAAAACTGAAACAGAGCTTCTCATTTCCTCTAGGGATTCCTGTTATATAATTTCCATTTTAAATGAAGCAAAAATACTTCCAATAACCAGAGAAACACTTAAAAATTAAGAAACACTTGTTCTAGTTAATGTGTCTGAATAGTTCCAAGAAAAAAGTCTCCCCCAGGAGGTCATTATTATTCAAAAATTACTCTAATTAGGTCATGAATATATTAGGCCCTATTCAGCACCAACAAGAGAAAAAATAGAATTGGAAATGTGACACACATAACACTCCCAATGTGTTAGGGTGATTTTATTCCAAAATGCCATTAAAAGATGAAAAGGTCACCCTGTAGGGAAGTAATTGGTACAGCACTCTTGTAACTGATTAAAGGGGCTTTTATTTAGGCATTTTTTCTTTCTTTCTTTCCAAAGGGGTCTTTCTACATGGAAAGACAATATACATGTCTGTGTGTGTATAATCTGATTGGATAGATGTTTGGCTGTTTTAAAACAGTAACACAGAAAAAGGGAAAAACAAGCGCTCTTGAGATATGAAAATAGACACAATTGTAGACTGACTACACAAATTGCACAGAGCATCTTAAGAAAACATAAAAAGGCATAGATATTTCCTTGTATTTGTTTTTCATTTAATTACTCCATCTCTGTGGTTTCTTAGAATATCTGCTGCATAGACAAGTTCTATATTTAATTAGAAAAGAGTATAAAATTTTAATGAGTTGGTAATGCCCAATGTAAGAGGCTAGAAAGTTGAAAGTCTTTATTTTTTTAAAAGAAACATAAGAAAATCTGATAATTGCCCCCCCCCCATTTGTTTGATGGTTGGATTTGTAAATTTCCAGCAAGCCATATTAGACTACTTACAACTAAACAAAGGAAAACATCCCCAGGGCTTACACATGCACCTGTACCCTGTTAAAACCATATAAAATAGGGACATTGATCGGTTGTAGTATGATTTCTGTTTTTTCTATATAATCTCATTGCGAATGCAGTTTTGTTTATAATTGGAGGTTGCAACATTTATAATCAAAATTGCTTTATTTAAAATCTGCCAAAATACTTATCATATGCACAAGATTTCCATCTCAAAGATATGGTTCCTGTCTTAGTTAATTTGTGCAGCTGTAACAAAATACCCATGACTGGGTAATTTACAAAGAACAGAAATTTATTTATCACAGTTCTGGAGGCTGGGAATTCCCACATCAATGCCCCAGCATCTGCTGTCTGGTGAGTCTCCTTGCTGGTCCTCACATGGCAGAAAGCAGAAGGGACAAAAGTGAGGACAAACTCCGGGTCCTCACATGGCAGAAGAGGACAAACTCACTTTCACAAGCCCTTTTTCTAAAGGCATTAATCCATTTATGAGAGAAGGCCCTCATGATCTAAAAGAACTCCCAAAAGTCCACATCTTCCAATGCTGTTGCATCAGGGATTAAGTTTCCAACTCATGAATTTTGGGTGACACATTTAGACTATAACAATGCCTAGATATTAGACACTAAAAACTCAATGTTTTTCTATATTCTTCACTTACAAATTTTTTTAGTGTCTTAGTGTCCTTTAAGAATTCTAAGAAAGAGTTATATAGAAGATTAAGTATACCAAATATCTAAGTGATTTTATTCTTTTTTCTGATAATGCTTAACTCATGCTTTCTCACTCCCTCACTTAACCACTAATTCATTCAACAATATATATTTTTAATTGTAACTTTTTATTGTGACACAATATCAGAGTTATGAGTTGCAAACTTTCTCATACCACCACCACTCAGATTCCCATGTGTGTGTGCATGCGTGTGCATGTGTGTATACACTTGTATTTATATGTGTATGTATATGTATTGTGTTATGAATACACATATATAGGTGTGGATGCACACAAACATGCATGTGTGTGTATGTGTGTGTGTATATATATATATACACATTCCAAACCATTTAAAAGTAAGTTTCTGACATGCCTTTTACCCAAAAATACTTTGGCATGAATTTCTTAAAAATAAGGACATTCTTCTACATAATCACAGTATAATTATCAATATCAGGAAAGTAACATTACTATAATATTAGCTAATTTACAGACCTTGTTTACATTTTGCCAATTGTTCAGTAGCTACCTTTCAAAAACCTAGGATTTTATTGTACATCACATAAAGGAATAAACTACTGATGAGACAGTCAAAGGTACCAGAGAGTTTGCTTGTGAGAATACATGTTGTTTTAGTAGATAACATAGTCAGTACATTTTAATTCCATAAATAGGTATTGTGTGTAAAACTTTTACATAGAAAAAGTAATAATTCCCATTTGTTGAGTGCTTTCAATGGGTTAGGCACTTACACTAATGTGAACTCTATAATTTCAGTCTCACAACCATCTTACAAGGTAGATATTATTTTATAGAGGAATAAACAAGGGCTAAGAGAGATTAAGCAGCTTGTTTGGATACAGAGCAAGTGAACTGCAGACCTGGAATTATCTTCCAGATCCTTATTCTGAAACCTTATTCTTTTATTCATCCTGCCATATTCCTCATAGAGTGAAACAACAGACACTCATGATGGATGTCCTATTGTCCTGGAACTTATAATCTTCCTGAAGGAAATATACAAAACATATAAACTCAGAACATTATGAGTAAGAAGTTCCTCTTCATTTAAAGTTGTAACTCAACTGCTACCCTGTCCCTGGTGGTTCAATTCTTCTGTTCCTCACCTGTTTTCTCCATAGCATTTATCACCATGTATCTCAATATATAATATACATCTTTACTATGCTAATATCACGTCTCTTCACACAGGAATGTAACTTCAAGAGAATCTCAATTCTGTTTTTTTTTTACATTGCTAAGTCCACAGCACACAGAAAACTACCTTGCATAAACCTGTCATTACTGAAAGATTTGTTGAATACATGATTAAATTTCATCACCTGCTTGATTTCATAGATGAGGAAGGTGAAGTCCTGAGAGATTAAGTTGCTCATGGTCAGAGTAATTTAATTTTTAAATGTATTATTTATTTATTTATTTTTTTTTTTAGAGATTGAATCTCACTTTGTCCCCCAGGCTGGAGTGCAGTAGCGCAATCATAGCTCACTGACACCTCGAATTCCTGAGTTCCTCTTTCCTTGGCCTCTCCAAGTGTTGGGATTACAGGTGTGAGCTCCCATGCCTGGCCTAGAGTAATTAAATGACATGAAATGTCATTAAATTGAAAGTAAATAGGAGTCACAATGAGTGACACAATCATTGGGTCCTGTACAGCATACAGGAAGAGATCAGAACTGGGTTCTGGTGGGAAAATGTTGCAGGACAGAGACCATAAACAACAGGTGGAAAACCTGTAGTGAACAAAGACCCTGGGAGGAAATTTAACTGGATAAGCCAAATTAACTGGATATATTACATGACTAGCTATAGAGGAAAGATCATTATGGGAAATGTTGAAAGATCAGACTTGGCAGAAATAATGCTGCCAGATTATAAAAGAGTTTTCTTTGAAATAGAAAAGTTTCCATTGTTACAGGCAAAGTAAATTGGATATTTTCTGGCAGTACAGCAGTTAAATAATCAGTGACATAAAGGCTAATCCCATTTCCACTTTAAGCAAAAGCATTACACCTAGCAATAATTAACCAGTGATTTTCCAGGGTTAATTTGTATGTACATCTCTCATTTTCTAAGTTGGTTTTAATGTATTTGATACATCATTGCTCAGGGAATGGCTGAATGGATCACACCTTCAACTCATGTGCAATAATTCTTATAAACAGTTAAGGAAAATACTTTAGCTGAGTGAAAGAGTAAAAAACAGAAAAAGGCAGATGTCAGAAAAAATACGTCAATGAAGAGACATGTATGGTTAACTTTTGGCACAAGAAACGAGTGAACTGAGAATTTGACTATTCAGATGTCTCCTTTTTGAGTTCAGTATACACACATCTACTTCAGATTTAGAGTAGTGCAAATTCAAGAGAAGGCATCATTTTGCAGTCATTCTGACTTAGATGCCACGCTGATTAACACCATGTGTTTTGACATAGGTGAAGAGGGCTCTGAAAATAAAGTGTGATGTACTTCCTTCAAAACAAAACAAATAAAAGTTCTATTTATTTTGCATCATAGTGTTTATACATAGTCTCTTTTTATAGCTGTTAGATTTGTTAAAGTTTTTTTTTTTTTTTTTTTTTGAGACGAAGTCTCGCTCTGTGGCCCAGGCTGGAGTGCAGTGGCCGGATCTCAGCTCACTGCAAGCTCCGCCTCCCGGGTTCACGCCATTCTCCTGCCTCAGCCTCCCGAGTAGCTGGGACTACAGGCCCCCGCCACCTCGCCCGGCTAGTTTTTTGTATTTTGTTTAGTAGAGACGGGGTTTCACCGTGTTAGCCAGGATGGTCTCAATCTCCTGACCTCGTGTTCCGCTTGCTTCAGCTTCCCAAAGGGCTAGGATTACAGGCTTGAGCCACCGCGCCAGGCCTAGATTTGTTAAAGATTATTATCCTCATTTTATAGATAAGAAAACTGAAGCTCAAAGGGGTTAAGTGACTGTTCAAGGTCACACAGTGACTATAAAAACCAATATTTGGCTTAGATTCCTTGGTTTTAATATTTCTGTTGTTTCCAATATATTATGCTTTAAAACCCCAAATCAGCTTTCTTTCCCTGCTTGTCTCTGTGATAAAATAGGGAATATACTTCCTCATTTGCTACACGGTCAGTCATCCAGTGGTTGAGACTCGGTATTCAGGGTATTATGGACTAATAGTAACTGAAACTACTGCTTTTTCTGCTTGTTTTCCTGATGCCATTATGAAGTGGAAGAAGGATAAGATGTGTCATTCTTGCTGCTGGCTCACGTCTCTCCTTTATTCAGTGAAATGTTAATAATGTTATAGCTACTACTAAATTAATACATGTTGCTCAAACAGGAAACCAGAAGTTATAAAAGAAGAAAGAGAAAGGTCTTCCTCCTTCACACTCTGACCCCCCTTTCCATTTCCAAAACGAAACCCCCATCAGGTTGTGTGTGTGTGTGTGTGTGTGTGTGTGTGTGTGTGTGTGCGCGCGCGCGCACGCGCGTGCACATGTGTATTTTCTTATATTTTATACAAATAAAATCATGTTGTGTAATTTACATCTTAATGTATTTTGAAAAACTTTTAATACTTGCATATATAGAAATTCCTCACTTAAGTCCAAAAATGTAACACATTTAACTAGTACCTATTTATACACGTCTATGTTGTTACGGTATTCTTGCTATTAAAAAGTTTTGCAGTGAAACCCCATCTCTAGTAAAAATACCCAAAAATTAGCTACAGGTGTGGTGGTGCACACCTGTAGTCCCATCTACTCAGGAGGCTGAGGTGGGAGGATCACTTAAGCTAGGGAGGCAGAAGTTGCAGTGAGCCGAGATCCAGACACTGCACACCAGCTTTGGCGACAGAGTTAGACCCTGTCTCAAAAACAACAACAAAAAAGGCAACTTGCTACATACACTTGTGCATATGTACAAGGAATCTATGGGAGAAACACTTTAGAAGGAATGGATGGCTCAAAAATTATGTAGATAATAATTTGCTACATATTGCCATTTTTGTCTTCAAAATTATGCACCAGTTTATATTCCCATCACAGAAATCTGTTAGTATGCACTTCCCTCATCAATTCTAAAGGCCATGGTATGTCTTATTCTTGAGAATCATAGTAGTATCTAATTGTTGTTTTAATCTGCATTTCTTTGATTATGTTAGGGTGGCATTTACACTTCTTTGCCTGTCTAATCTCTGTTCATGCCTTTTACCTATTTGCTGTCCTTTTAAATTTTTTTAAGTTGTAAGAGCCCCCTTTGTAGTATAGAAATTAGCCTTATTTTCTCTAACTACCATTTCCTAGTTTATCATTTTCTTTGACATTTTTGGCTATACAGATATTTAACATTTTTATATCCCAAACATATTATTTTTTTCATTTATTATGATTTTTATATTCTTTCTCTCCTTAGATAGTACTTCATCAGCTCAAAATTTGAAGAAAAAAAACAACAGTTTTTAAATTCTTCTTGCTATTTAAGTATTCATTTAACATTAAAACCTTTGACTTGTCTGGAATTTATTATGACATAAGGAGTGAGGTATAAGTCCAATATACGTTTTCCAATTGCTTACCACAACAACATTTACTGAAGCCAGTTTACTCCTCCCCTTTGAGATATAAATTCTCATATAATGGTTAGTCTATTTATAACCTTTCTATTCTCTCCCATTACTCTGCCTGCCTTTTGGTATGTCAATATCAAACTATATATTTAATACTTGGGTTTAAAAATATTTCTTACTATCTGAAAGATTCCCCACCCACCCAAATTATTTTGGAAATTTTCAGGGTATTTTAATGTCACTATTTCTAGAAATACTTTAGTTCGTATTATTTTTTAAAGTTTTCCCAAAGTCTTATTGATATTTTGAGATTGCAATTATACATTTTGGGGGCATATTGTTATTTTTATAAAATTGAAACTTCCTATTCTCAACTAGGGTATGCGTTTTCATTCATCCAAGACATTTTTGTTCCTCAGTAGAGTTGTAACATTTTCTTTTTATTGGATCTACACATTGCTTATGAAACTTGCTCTAAGACATCCTATCTTTCTGTTTTAGTGAACTGAGTTTTTCTTCCACTAACTTTCCATTTGTTTCTAATTCTTGTGTATCTTAATACCATAATCAAACATCTTGTGAGATTATTTCTACTAGTTTTTAGTTGACTTATATGTGTGACTAGACACATATAATGTACAAATATAAGAGTATTTCTCCTTTTTCAATTATTTTTATTATTTCATTTTCTTATAGTAATAAACTTGAATCAATTGTTATATGTTTTATTTTTTATAAAACTTCATTATCTACAACATCCAAAATAATGTTTAACAAAGGTAATAAGGGTACTGTTTCCTTTTCAGAACAGTAATGGAATGACTTTATTTTTTCACCATAGCCCAGGTTTTGAGTTTACAAAATGTATTCACGTCAGGTAAGTTTGCACTCTTTCAACTTAGGCAAAGGTGCTTCGAATTGCATTTAAGTTTGAAATGAAGGTTAAATTCATTTTCCAAGTGCTTTGAACTTCAATCAAGATGAGTATGTTTTCCCTTGTTAGCTTATTCGTGAGCTGAAGTGTTTTAATAGATTTTTTATTACTGAGGCATCCTTGCATTTCTGAAATAGGCCTCACTTGGTCATAGTGTAACATTATACTCATTTGTACCTGAATTCATTTCAGTGATATTTTCTTTAGGAATGTTGTATCAATATTCACATGACAAAATGTCTTTTATTTCTTTCTTGCATAATTGTTTTCTATTTTCTTTAAAACTCAAATTTTTTTTTCCCTTATTTATTGTATTAGAGGTGTTTTCTGTGAATATTTCAAAGAAAGCACCTAAGAGCATTTCTGGTCCCGCCTCTACCTTGATAGTTGACTATTTGATAATTTTCTCTGTGTCTCTCCTGATTATATATTACATATGTAATTATTTCAATTTAGATAATTTAGATAATTTTAAATTTCCCTAAAAATATTGATTTCACTCATGTTTTCAAAGTATTTTGGAAAAAGTTTAAGAGTACTCATTTATTATATTTAAAATTTATTTTATTCTCGGGGTGATTTCATCTGTTCTTATTTCTAATTTTGGTCATTTTGCCTTCTCCTTTCTTTACTATGCTGATTCCTTTTCTTCCTCTTTTTTTTTAGAATCAGCACTTGAATTTATCATTCTTTTTTAATTAAAATTTCAAAATTTCAATTTTTGGGATACATTTGTTTTTGTTTTTCTGTCTTTTCAGTTGAATACTTCTCAAGTATATTGTTTAGTCATGTAGCCATTTCAGGCTGTGTATTTTCCTGCAAAAACATTTTTAATGTACATCACAAAAGTGTTAATACAGTCACTATTTTCTAGGTATTTTGTACTTTTGTTTTAGACGTAAGTATTGTTAAAAATATAGATTCAACTTATTTTGTTCAAGTTTAATGTTATTAGGCACACTACTTTTTCTTTTTTTTTTTTTTTTTTCCTTTTTTTTTTTCCTTTTTGAGAGACAGGGTTTCACTGTCACCTAAGCTGGAATACAACAGCACGATCTCAGCTCACTGCAATCTCTGCCTCCTTGGTTTAACTGATTGTGCTGCCTCAGCCTCCCAAGTAGATGGAGCCAGTAGCAGGTGTCATCACTCCTGGCTAATGTTTTTGTGTTTGTTTGTTTGTTTGTTTTTTGAGACGGAGTCTTGCTCTGTCCCTCAGGCTGGAGTGCAGTGGTGGGATCGCTGCTCACTGCAAGCTCCGCCTCCCAGGTTCACACCGTTCTCCTGCCTCAGCCACCCTAGTAGCTGGAACTACAGGAGTCCGCCACCACGTCCGGCTACTTTTTTGTGTTTTCAGTAGAGACAAGGTTTCACTGTATTAGCCAGGATGGTCTCGATCTCCTGACCTGGTGATCCTCCCATCTCAGCCTCCCGAAGTGCTGGGATTACAGGCGTGAGCCACCGCTCTGGCCTTGTTTTGTATTTTTAATGGAGACAGGGTTTCACCATGTGGCCAGGCTGGTCTCCAACTCCTGACCTCAAGAGATATCCATCCCTGGCCCCCTCCGGCTTCCCAAAGTGCTGGGATTACAGGTGTGAGCCACTGCGCCTGGCCTCATTACTTTTTCTTTTGGTCAATGGTTCATAGCATAATTATAGTTTGTCAAAAAAATCCTGTATTTTCCTTTTTCTTTTCTTTTTAAAACAGAAGTTAAAGTGACTTTATTCACATAAACATGAATCATAGGAAACATTACAAAGAAGCTACCAGAAGTCGAAAGTGAATTTACCAAGGTCTCATTATACAAGTCAATGTGTATTTTTTTTAAATTATATTTTAAGTTCTGAGATACGTGTGCAGAACATGCAGGTTTGTTACATGGGTATACATGTGCCATGGTGGTTTGCACACCCATCAATCCATTATCTACATTAGGTATTGTTCCTAATGCTATCCTTCCCTTAGCCCCTCCACCCGCTGATAGGCCCTGGTATGTGATGTTCCCTTCCCTGGGTCCATGTGTTCTCATCGTTCAACTCCCACTTATGAGTATTTTTTCTTTTGTTCACATTTATTGAGGTTTACCTTGGAAGGTAATAGATGCTCCATTTTTGTAAATATTCTATAATTGTTTAGATAAGTTCTTTTCTCTCTGTTTTTAGGGACTAAAGTTTGATATATACTTAAGAGATCAAATGTATTAACCATGTTATTCAAATTATCTAGGGCCTTATCAGCATATTTAATGATTTATTGAAGGTGAACTCTACAAAACTGAATTAAAACCACAACTGGGGAGAGGAAATTTGAAAGTAAAAAGGCCATAGCAGTTAGTGCTAAATTTAAAAATAAAATAACTTAAATATGCTTTCAAATTATGTGTCTTCTGAATTATGAGCTGTCTGAAGACCTGTAGTGTATAAGCGTGCCTCAAAGATCTTAGTGCTACATCTTAAATAAGCATGTTGCTCAGGTCCCTGGATGTCTTGCCAAGGACAAACCCAGAAAGAATCATGTCGGGAAAAATCTACAGGTTGGTAATCAATGTCCCTAAGGGCAAAGAAGAAAGAGCCAGGACAGCCACTTCTCCTGAAGACCCTGATGCTTTCTGCTAGATGCAGAGCTTACCAAGCATAGTCCATTCTGTCCTAGTTTTCCTGGGGATAATCTGATCATTATGATTCTATCAAATAACCTATTACTCTAAACTTCTAAAGCATGACCTTGCTCTGAAATCCCCATGAAGCAAAAAGTCATTAAACATAAGCTTAAAACTTTCCCCCAATACTTTATTTTTTAATTTTTATGTGCTAGAATACAGTTAACATGGATAAAAGCAGATCATGTGAGTGAGTTTTCACACAGAGCTTCGTTAAAGTATCATAACAGAAAAACACTCTCTAGATGTATGGATGGAAACCTGGTGATTACACAGGTAGCTCATTTCTACCAACAAGAGAGTTCAACTTTCTCTCTGGGCCTTTTCCTGTGTATGTGTGTCTCAAATATTTTCAGAATCTGCCAGCATGCTCTCTCTTTGATACAAGATTGAAAAGTGGAGCTGAGAAATATGACATGAATTCAGAAATGACAGCTGTCTAGGAGTGAACCAAACATCAAGGAGGATAGAGCACTATTTCTTTTTACTGTTTTAAAAAAAGACATTTACTCCTGTAATGAAGGCTCAATTCTGGGTACTTTAATAACATTATTAATACTATTTATTAATACTATTATTATGACCAGAAGGACTGCCTACAACTTTGATTACTCATGCCTTCAAAACATTATGGAAACAAATTATAAAACACTGTTTTCAGCATAGCTGTCTTTCCACATCTCACCCCTGCTACCTAGTGAGTAAGAAGACTTGTGTGTTGGCTCTGCTATAACAAGGAATATAATAAACTGGAAGTTCTGGAATGCTGCTGAGGGCAGTGTTTCTCAACATGCAATTCTCAACCAGCTGTATCTGAAGCATCTGGGTACCACATTTCTGTTGAATCAGAATTTATGGAGCAATTGGCTCAGTGTATACTTACACTACATGGTTGATGCCAATGTAATTATGGTTTCTGCCATGTCCTTCAATGGCAAAACCTGCAATTACTTTGGCACCAAACTAATATATATACACATATATGTATACACACACACACACGTATGTATACCACATAACACACGCACACACACACATAATGAGAGAGAGAGTCTCACTCTGCCTCCCAGGCTGGAGTGCAGTGGTGCAATCATAGCTGACTGCACCCTTGAACTGCTGGGTGCAAGTAATCCTCCAACTTCAGTCTCTAGAGTAGCTAGGATTACAGGAGCATGTCACCACGTCCAGCTAAGTTTTTTTTTGTTTGTTTTTTGTTTTTTGTTTTTTTAGAGACAGAGGCTCGCTATGTTGCCCAGACTGGTCTCAAACTCCTGGCCTCAAGCAATACTCCCACCCGAGCCCCCAAAGTGCTGGAATTACAGAGGTTAGCCACTGTGCCCAGCAAGAAGTAGCTATTTTTAACAAACCAACCAGATGATTCTTAGGCATATGGAAATTCCAAAGGCTGTAGAGATGGTGTTGTCAAGCTCAATCTCTACAGAGTTATATGCAGTGACACTATTACATAGAGTTAACTAATTTGTTTTTGTTTTAAGGAAAGTACTAGAATGGCCTCATGCCTTAGTAACTATGCTTACATGATGGTAACTCGTAGCCAAAAACCTAAATTCATTAACTGCATGTCAGGCAATTGTGCTCCATGGAAACACTATCATTAAATCTCATGTGCTTGGTGGGGCCTCTTAAAGCAAAGTTTTAACAAGGCTCCAGTTATCCCTGGTTCTATTCTGGGCACTTGAAATGCACAAATTCTAAAATACCTGTCTTTCTGAGGCATATATTCTATCTTGTGTTGCACTTGAAATTATTACCCCTTCTAAAATTACATGTAAAATAGTATGTCTATGCACCTCTTACAAGGGCTACCACTTGTCCAAAGATAGATTAAAAATGGAATCAATTGCTCCTCAAAATGCATGGAGTCACTTCTGCCCCTCTGTAATGTCTTTGGGATACAGAAGCTCTGTTAGAGTTCTCCGGCCTGGCTTTCATCTAGGAAGGCATCAGTGAGCATTTCTGTGTCCTCTGCCATAACTCAACTAAAGGTTGAGCTCTTCTCTCTGCTAAGCTTAGCTGCCTCTCCTAACTAGGATTCCGGAGAATTAATGCAGGCATTTTAACACAAGAGGATTTATTCACAGAAAAATACTAGAATCATATCCTCTTATCTTATACCAACTACAACTGAGAAGAGCCTCTGAATCCTGAATGACAGTGAACTGCACACACTTCTCCAGAACACAGGTGAGTGGAGTGCCATTCGCTGGGGCTGGTAATGAGGGAGAACAAGGCAGGCAGCCACAGCTGGATAGCCACATGATCCTTGCCTTCTCATGTCTTATTTGTCCTCTGCCACAGCTCAGCTCTGGAGGCTGAAGAAAGCCTGATATTGAAGGTTGCTGTATTAAGTTGCATAACGGACACCCAAAGATATCAAGTTCTAATCCTGGAATTTGTAAACAATTTTATTTGAAAGAAAGGGTCTTTGAAGATGTGATTAAGATTTCTGAGAGGAGATTACCCTGGATTATCTTGATGGGCCCTAATGCCATCACAAGTGTCTTTATAAGAGAGAGGCAGAGGGAAACAACATGTAAAACAGAGGAGAAGGTAAAGTGAAGATGGAGGCAGAGGTTGGAGGGATGTGAACACAAGCCCAGGAATGCTAGGGTCACCAGCAGAAGCTGGAGCTGGTAAGGAGAGACTCTGCCCTAGACCCCATGGAGGCAGTACAGCTTTGCAGCACTGTGGATTTCTGGCCTCCAGAACTGCAAGAGAATAAACTTCTGTGTTTTAAGCTGCCAAATTTGTGGTAATTTACAGCCTTGGGGAACGAACAAAGTTGCCATACCATACAACAGATGCCTACTGTGATGTGCGAGTTCTCTATGCAGTCTGGCTGCCTCTCAATTGAGAGCTCAATTTTCCTTTACTTGCTCATGTATCTTTCCAATATGGCTTTATCACCCGAGCTATACTTCTCTGTTCTTGGGACATGAAAGAAACTAACATATTCTATCTATAAGCTTCTGTTTTCTACTCTTCAGCACCTCCGTAGATTACCTCCCTCATCATCTGGCCAGTGTGTGTTTAATGCAAACAAAGTTTACAAAAGAGGTATGTAGTATTTCATCAAAAATAATATGATTTAATAAAGCAGAAATAAAACATTAGAAAAAAAAATACTGGGAGTTAAAAAAAAAATGTTTGGGTTTATTTGTGCCACTATTTCCTATCCTCTCCACAAAAAGTTATTGTACCTAAACATTGTGGCATAAAATGGAAGACTAATGTTTTGACAGACTTACCAGAATTTGCTTATATATCTGTGACAGATTAGATATGGCCAAATTTATTTGTAGTTCCTCCCATCCGGAGGTAGAATCTCTTCTTCATCTTTTGACTTTGGGTTGGCCTGTGCTTTGCTTTGAACGAAATAATATGCCAAAGTGAAAACATGTGAGTTCCATAGTTTAAGCCTCAAGAGACCTTACAGATTCTTCCTTGCCCTCTTACAACACTGCCCTGAGAACAGCATGCAAGGAAGCTAGTCTAACCTATTGGAGAATGAGAGTTCCTGTTGAAAATAACAGAGCATTCTTCCTTCAGGACCAACTGCTAGATGTGCGAATGAGTCTAATCGTGTATCTTCTAGTCCAGAGGACTTTCCCTTTAATAATACTGCATAAGTGAGCCTGGGTAAATCCGGCAAAAGAAAAAAAATCCCAAAAAAACCATCTGATCATCTCAGAACTATGAGAATAAGCAACTTAATCCTAGGATGGTTTGTTATGCAGCAAAAGATAACTGATGCAACCTCTGAGGAGGAGTGTTTTCCTTCACAGAAGCTTTCCTGTGGGAATTGCCCTCACATTCTATTGAGAAGTTACACCCACTGTATAGCCTGAATTCCCTCCCTTGCCTTTGTAATTCACATGTTGAAGTTCCAACCCCAGTACTTCAGCATGTGACTGTATTGGGAGGGTCCTCAATGCAGAAATTAAGTTAAAATGAAGTCCTTGGGGTGAGCCCTAATGCAATATGACTAGTGTTCTTATAAGTTAGAAGAATTTGAACACTGACATGTGTGAAGGGAGGGAAGACAATGTGAACGCATAGGGAAAAGACGGCCGTATGGCCATCTATGAGCCAAGGAGAGGTGCCTGGAACACATCCTTCTTTCACAGCCCTCAGAAGGCTCTACTGACACCTTAATTTCAGACTAAATTTCCCTCCCAAAGTGCTGGGATTACAGGTGTGAGCCGCTGTGCCCGGCCTATGGTTTTTACAGCAGCTCTAGCATATGAATATAGCCAGCTGCGCCCCTACCATGACGTACTCATATACAACCTTAGTGGCTCCTTTCAAGAGTTTAAAAATACTAAAGTAAAAATGGTTTTGCTGAACTTGAATATCTAGCTTTTTAATAGACTTGGCTTACTCTTAAAGAATACAGATTTGCTTCACTTAGGACAATCAAAATAACATGCAAGAGACTCTAGAAGCAATTTTCAAGAAAAAAGCTCCCTAAATATTTTGAACAATGACAACATAATTAGAAAATATATCACTTCCTTTGCTTAGTACATTGAAGAGAAAATCCCAATTTTTTTTCCTAACAAAAAACGTTGCTCTTTTATAGTCGCATTTTTAATGCATTTTACCTTGCTTCTCATCTGTATGGCACATACTTTTGGGATAGCTGTAGTCTATGTAAACGTCTCCATTAACCAGAGAAAAACATGCTTGTGGAGTTAAAGAAATGCTCGGCGATAACAATGACTCAGATGCATTTCATGAGTTCTGTTTAATCTAAAACAGTTCCGCCTTCTTAAACATATGCCTCCACCCCTCTTCCACCCTGAGCATTATTAAGTAAGTAGGAGAAACTTTAATAGGAAGGAAGATAATGAAAAAACCCAAAAAGAATTTTATTATCTGAATTGATGAGAAAAAAAAAGGGTGCCAGTTAGAAAAAAACTTTAATAAAGGAAGGATTAATTCCTGCATTCTCAGGTGGTTTCCAACTCACTGCTTCCCTTGCTGCCTCTCACAAGATATGTAAGTAAATGAAAGAGTTACAGCTACAGATTTAATAATGACTGTTTGTGAACACATAGATATACAATTCCCTTTGACTTTTTCCCCCAATTACATCTCAGGGAAATTGCTCTTCCATTTTAATATGAACTTACAGTGATGACAGTTATTAAAGATTTATGTCAGAGAAACCAAAAATATAATTCTTATCCACTAGGTTTGCAGCTGGTATAGTACTAGTTAATGCAACTCACTTTATATTCCCTTTTTGTTGACTGTGTTTGGGTTATCTGTAAGAATCCGTGCTACTCCTTTCTAAGACAATGGCCTACAAGGCTTAAAGAATATTAGCACTGGGAAGAATTCTAATAGCAATTTTTTGTCCTACTCAGCCACATGCAAATCAACAAGTCTTTGTCAAAGCTAGGAGTGTCTTTCTCTAAATGCCCAGGTTAATATCTAATTGTCTCCACATGGTAGAAAATGGCAAGGTTGTCATGACAACTGGGTGGAAAGTTTAGCTAGAATAATGTTTTCTTTTAAAAGAATGAAGCAATTTCAAGCTCTTTAGTGCTATCTGGAATTATAAAAATTGCTTTATACACCCATTTTTAGATTGCAGGAGGTGATTGATCTTTTTTTAAAACTGGCTTACAGATTTCCTTAACACCATTTATGAATCAGTATTTTTGTTTTTTTCTTTTCTTGTCACCTTTTTTTTTTGGTATAGGAATTATACACTCTTGAATGAAGCAAATGGTCCTCTTGTTCATTAGTTCACTGGACCTTTAACACCTGAATAAAATGAATATTTAGCTACAATTCATTTGATTGGTATATTGTAAAACTAGCTCAGAAATAAATCTCCGATTACTAAATGAAGAGAAACAGTACTTTTGCTTTTCTACTTTGCAAGATAGAAAATGAGATATGTATCTTGAAATTTCCAAATGGATGCTCACTAACAAGACAGAATATCTCTGATCTTTGGAAAGGAACACACGATTCTCTTTCATTTGAATTCTTTCCTCTCTCTGTTTAGTAAAATTTTCTGGTTTTTTTTTTTTCTTTTTTTTGGCATGATCTCCCCTAGTTCCTCATTATTGTATAATTATTTCTACAAGGTTGCCTTTTGTCATTGTTTTTGTACATTCTGGAGACATAATGGGCTGAGTGCTTTGGAGAAATAATTAAAATTTGTACAACCTTTGTGGTGCAAAAGGACACCCAAAGGGAAGGGGTAATTTTCACAGTTGGCATTTCTGGGGATACTGGACTCAAAGGGAGAGGAAATTTTTGTAAAAATTTTCCATGGATTTTGTCATCACTGTATTTATCTTTTCTATTTCAAGACTTAGCAGGGAAAGGCTCGGCAAATGAGTAATTGCTGAAAAGGGCAAAAAGATTTCAGGAGAATAAAGTAGAAAGTACCAGAAAAGTTGGCTTCTAGGATCTGGCCACCAAACTGAGATTTAGGGGCAGTGTCCCCCACTCTTTGGATAGGAACTAATAAGATCATATCAAGGCTCAAGTTCCAAAATAACTGAGTTCTCTGGTGCTTATGTTCTGTCCACTCAGTAGGTCAAAACCAAGAACCTATAAAACATACTGATTTCCCCATTTTTCCTCATCTTTCATATTTGACCCTTTGCCAAACATGTTTGTTCTGTCTTCAGTAAAAATCTTCAGTCCACCTTTCCAAATCACCATCTTCATTGACTAAGACTCTTACAACAGCAAACTTAATTTTACTTTCTCCTCACCCATCCATCCTCTGCATAATAGCTAGAATATTATTCTTAAAACATAGTTCAAGTCAATTAATTCCCCCATTTAAATACATTCAGTAGCTTCCCTGTTGCACAAAGAACACAAGCCTAACTACATCATATGGTCAACAAAGTCCCGCATGATCTTTTCGCTTTATAAATCTCTAATGTTGTCCTTAACCTCTTCCCTCCTGTTCACTATGCTGATGACTATTCTCTATTTCATTGTGTTCACAAACTGGGATATTGCTGAGCCAGCAGATGGGGCCAAGGAATCCAGCCTCACAGAGAAAGATAGAACTGTAGATTCGGAACAAGGCAGAACCTAAGCCAGAACTCCACCTTGAATGCACTTTTATTCCCTCTCTCATCATCACTCCTGTTTTGTCTTTGTAATTATTCTGCAATACTATGGAAGTAGATAAGCCTGTGAAGTGATTTGAATATAGGGAAATGATCCTTGTAGTTGGAAATCTGTACACAGAAAATAAATGGCCCAATCTAGAACTCTATAGTCTCTACTGAATCTTGTGCGAGAATCTTGGCTGTGTGTGTCACTAACAGAAGAAATGTGATTTATAAAGACACATGCACACGTATGTTTATTGCAGCACTATTTATAATAGCAAAGACTTAGAAGCAACCCAAATGCCCATCAATGATAGACTGCATAAAGAAAACATGGCACATATACACTGTGAAATACTATGCAGCCGTAAAAAGAATGAGTGCATGTCCTTTGCAGGAACATGGATGAAGCTGGAAAACAATCATCTTCAGCAAGCCAACACAGGAACAGAAAACCAAACACTGTATATTCTCACTCATAAGTGGGAGTTGAATAATGAGAACATATGGACACAAGGAGGGAACATCACACATCGGGGCCTGTTTGCAGGTGGGGAAAAATGGAAGGGAGAGCATTAGGACAAACCCCTAATATACGCGGGGCTTAAAACCTAGACGATAGGTTGATAGGTGCAGCAAACCACCATGGCACATGTACACCTGTGTAACAAACCTGCACATTCAGCACATGTATGCCAGAAATTAAAGTAAAATAAAAAAATAAAAAATAATAATAATTTATAAACAAACCAAAAAAAAAGAAATTTGAGACTCTCAGTTTGAGTGGATCCAATGAAAGCACTGGAGAGGAAGGCAAGAAAAACAGCGCCTGCAGCAATCAGTAAACAAAAGCAAACATCTCTCCACTCCATCTTGGGACTGACTACAAAAGCCAGGAGGGCCCCTTTCCCTGCAGGCACCCTTCCTTTGGAGAAACAAGTGTAGAGTAGAGCAATTAGAAGAAGCACATGGAGAGCATTGCCAAGTGCCCCCCTCACTACCTTAATCAAAATATTTCCCTTTCACGAGAAGATCATTTAGAGAAGACGTAATGAGCTGGTGTCACCTCGATTCTCCAGGGTTAGTCGTGCCATGTGAGCCCGCCAGCGTTTCATGCTCCAGTTTCAGCCTCTTTCCTCATTGCCTAGAGTAGACAAGGCTGTCACTTGGAAGATGAAATATATTTGCAAATTAATTAACTTTGTCCAGCAACTGGAGAATTAGATTTCTGCTAAAGGTCTGTTTGAGTGATGGATTCTCAAGACATTGAAGGAATTAAATATCACTTTTCTTTTCTTTTTACTTTTGGATCATATAGGTATCATTGTTTCACTCCTTTCATCTGTCTTCCATTTATTATCACATTTCACCTACAAAGCCCATAGAATTCGCTTTGGCAGATGATGACTCTTGTGATAATTTTTAATCTCTATGAACTCTTTATCAATTCATTACAAAACCAAGAAGCTAATAAATATTAGGTTGAAGAAAAGTAGGAGGCAGATGTATTAGAAGAGTATTTTGTAAAGATTTTCTTTCCTTGACTGGCTCTTTGTCCTGATTTTCAAATGCACAAGGAGGAGAGTAGCAGAATGTAAAATGAATACAGGAGTTTACAGAATCATGGATAAACAATATAAGCCCTTTAAGGGTTTTTTGCAATTAAAAACCTAAGGCAGGGAGTAAGCATTTCTGATTCTCTCCTGACTAGTATTCTGGTATGGAAACCCAGTGTGTACTTTGTTGGATATGTTTATTTGTTTTTCACTTTAGGTTTGAAACAATATATACAAAAACACTGTTTTAATGATACTGGCATGTAGAGTCTTAGGGGAGGATTGCCGAAATGAAAAGAGAGAAAGTTTGAAGGGAAAGTATTTTAAGGACATATTTACTCAGATTATGGTTAAAAATGAGCTCCTGAAACATCATCCTTTTTTCTCTCTTTTTGCTAAACATCACATAGTGAATACACAAAAGAATCATAGCTATCCCTATTATCGTAAATTCTTAATAATATATCCTGTCAAATGTACAAGTAAGCGAAAACATAGTAATTGAGAGACCACATGTAAATAGTGAATATGTACAGGTGACTCATTCATGAAAATATAACATACAATGATTAGACATTTAGGGTAACGAAGAAGAACTGTTCACTTAATTAATTTGTGTATGTTAATTTTAGTTTAATTTTTAAAGAGCAGAATGCAGAGAAGGAATCATGGAATCAAACAACCTGCTAAAATACCATTGAAATAGAAATTGAAGATCAGCAGTGCATCTTTGATATGAGCCTCAGCAGAAAACAAGTCTTTTTTTTGTTTGTTTTCTCCTATTCTTACAAAGTCTTTATCAAATTCAAGGGATATCTGGTAGTTGAATCATTAAGATCAACTTCTTGGTATTATGTTAGTCAATTATTTCAGGAAAATGTTTAAACAGTCAAAGGAGCTATCTACTACTTCTTAATGATTCCCCAAAACAGAACTTAGGTAAATCCTGCAGCCTCTCCTGAGCTGAATAAAATTAGGCCACCCTAAAAAAAGTAAAGCTTTAAAGTCGCAGAGGGTGGTTATTTAGAGCGATGTTCCTCTGTGTTTGTGTGGAGAAATGCCTGAAAGGCAGCAGGAGTGACGTGCTGCTGAAAATGCCCCTCTGGGATGATATATGAAAATCCTATTCATACACTAAATATTTACTGCCATCACTTTAAAAACAAAAATGAAAACAAAAAAACTCTTTTTAGTATTTGCTTCTTATAACTTCTATTTTGCTAAATAATATTTTGCTTCACATAAAGCCATCTGAATTTTACCAGCTTGATATTTCAAAACTTTTCCTTACAAAATGAATACATGTTTTGCTAAATAGGCCATTCTACCTAAGCATTTCAATAGTGGCAAGGAAGCCTTGAATTTTATATCATTACAGTCTATGATAGAGTATAAATGTAATGATTTGTATGAATGCAGTCATTTGTAAATATCTTTCACTATGTGCTCTCTCGTTGGTAAGCATATTTCTCTTCTTGCTCCCATCTACCATTACAGTTAAGCCATGAGGTCTAGTGGCCCTAGCCAATTAGAAGATAAAATTGGGGGAAGTTTCTTCCAGAGAAAAAAAGAAAATGGAAAGATGGCCCCTTTGAGCCGTTAGACTGTGGAGGTTGGGCAAGTTGGCAGGCTGTGGAAGTGGCTTCTGACTTCCGTGTGTCGGAAAGGTTGCAGAGAAGACTAGACTCAGTAAAGCTTTGGCCCCTTTCCCTCACTTATTTGCCTGGAAAGAGAGGGCTGTCCTGGGATGCCCTGATCCAGGTCAGGGCGGGCGGTTTAGCTCTGGTGAAGGATAGGAGCTAAAGAGATAATTCTGAGACTGAGTTCTTGGTGCCCCACTCTTCTATGTGGTATGCAAGGGATCCAGATGTTTCTATGGGTTCTGTTAAATTGGCATGGGGGTGTGGAGAGGGTGGATAAAATATCAGAGGCCCAAGGCTGAAATAAAGAGGAAGCTGGCTAGAATGAGAGTCCACCAGTCACTGTCAGCACATCACCCCCAAGGGCTTCACAGAACCATAATACTTCTGTGGTCATCAGCCTGAAGCCCAGAACAGATGGAGGCACCCACTGATGAAATGAACCCCATTACTGAATTTCAGGCCTCATTCCAAGATTTCCATCTACTTCAGTTCTGTGAGTTCATCTAGCCTCTTATCTCAGAGCCAGACACGATCTTAAGCAGCATCAGGAGAAGATGGGATAAATGTGAAAAGTAGCATTTATTTAAAGGACATCTAAATATGGAAAATACACTATATAGACTGAAGGAGACAAACACATTGTTAAGGTTAAACAATGCCTCTTCATTCCAACCTATCTTCAGTCTACTGAGCAAGTAGAAGACTGTGAGAAACAAAACAATTCCAGAAAATTAAGACATTTCTTTTTGTCACCTGAGTGACTGTGTGTAAATTTCCAAAGCAATTCCACACAATTGCACTGAAATATAAATACAAACTATCCTTTCAACAGATACTTTTTTCTTTCAGTTCCTCCAACAGAGCCCCTTTCCTTGTAAGTTTTGAAAAGTTGCAAACACTTCTTCATCACAATTCAGCAAAACACTAGCTGCTAGGTCATGCTCAGGTATCAATAGCAGAACTTCTTCCCACTCTCCCTCCTTCTCTCTTCTGAGTAACAGGAAGGGTAAGAATCAGCAGCACACATTGGATTTAGAATTGAAAGTATCTTTAGTTCACTGCTAAGAATTAGCTCTCTCCTAGGAATCACATCATCTTTTCATATGAGCTGTAATCATTTGTTCCTCCTCCTCTTTTTTATTTAGACATGATTTTTGTTTCTCCTTCCCTCCACCCCCAACTCAAGGCATAAACTTTAATGATGAAATTTCATGCTCAGTCAACTTCTTTACGGTCATTTAAGAAGCATCAGTGAGGTTATAGACCTGCTCTTGGGAGTACTGCTATCTGTTTCTTATTATAGTGTGGGTGGCAGAGGGCAAAGAGTGGTCAAGCACTAAGCAGCAGGCGCTTCCCCACCTTGGTACTCTGTTGAGTACATCATATTTCCAGATACAAAAATGGGAGATAGTGACTTCCATCCTTCTGTTTTGGAGCCTACAGCTAAAACTCCCCTATGATTTTATTCACTATTCATTCAATCTAATACATAAACTTGCTTTGTTCTTTAACTGGTCCTTTATGCCCTCTACTCATTTTTTTTTAAGTGACTCAGTTTCAACATGCTGACCTTTTTGGCACAAGCGCTTCTTTCCCTGCATCTTTCTTTACAATATCTCTTCTGTCCAAAACATATCTCTATCTCTGATTTCTGAAACACCATCACATCTTTTTTCATTTTCAGCTTAGTTCTTGAAGATAATATATGCAATAACACTTTCATTCAGATGCAGAAACAAGTACAGCCCACATTCAAGTAGCATTTAACTAATGACAGAAACTGATTTTTATATCACAAACTCAAATGTTTGCATTTTAAATTTATTTTGCCTAGATTATACTCACTTAACAACTCTTGAAAGTTGCAGTGTATAAATATGCTAATTGCATTATGCTGCTAGTGCCATTAAGGTTTTAAGAGTAAAGAGATTGGGATTATGTTTTACTAATGGCTGCATGATCTTGAACAAGTCACTCAACCTCTGAGCCTGAGTTTCCTCTGGAAAACTAACAAAGTATTACTTTTACCAATAGCTACTTTACAGGACGGTTGTAAGGGTTAAATGTTAAAGGGTGCCAGTTCTTTGGCACAACAACAAAAACAACAGAATATATAGCAAAGCAGAGTCTTCTTTTGCTCACTTAATTCTTAAAAAAGTAAGAAACAGCAAAGGCAGAAATACCAACTTCAAAATAAAAAACAATTATTTCTTCTGAGTAGTTATCAACCGAGGAATGTATTTTTCAGACTTTTATTTTTGCCTATGACCAGACCTGGCATCATTCTAATCAGAAGACCTAAACTGTATTTCTCTATTGATATAAAGTAATTAAAGATATCACATGAAGTGTCATAAATTTAGCATAATTGACATACTCTGTAAGTTTCATGTGACATCTAGTAAATTCAATCAATTTGGAATTAAGTAACCACCCCCTAAAACGTGCTTTGCTTTTTAAGATACAGAAAGAGTATAAGGTAAGGTCTCCCTTCTTAATGAGTCTATACTCTGTAGTATGGAGTGTGGTATAATTTCAATGATCTTAGTGTGCTTTAAATGACCTATGTAATACTTGAGTCCTCTCTAGAATGGGACTCCTGATCCATTGTTCAGCCAATGGTCAAGTACCTCCAGTGAAAGGAACATTACTACTTCATAAGCAAATCTGATTCTCCCCTTTGCCTGGTCTGAATGAAATTTTTCCTTACGTTAACTTTCTGAGAAGTATAAATACTACCACCATTAATTCTACCATCTTGAATTCTACCTTTCGTTTATGCTATGGACTAAATATTAACCTTAAGTTGAAGGCTAAATCTCCAATGTGATGGTATTTGGAGGTGAGGCTTTTGGGAGGAAATTAGGTCATGAGCCCTTCTTATGAAGATATGAAGAGATCAGCACTCTGTCTCTCCATTCTGTAAAAATACAATGAGAAGTCAATCATCTGTAAACCAGGATGAGGGCCCTCACCAGGACACATCCATGCTGGCAACCTGATCGCAGACTTCCAATCTATAGAACTGTGATAAATACATGTTTGTTGTTTAAGCCACCCAGTCCATACTATTCTGTTATAGCAGCCTGAACTAAGAAAGTAGCTATTCACTTAAATCTTTTATTGCAAAATGCATGGGTGAATGCATTAATTGTTCAAAGAAGAAAGTGGAAGCTAGGAATTTATCAGGGAAGGAAGGCTCAGTAATCAATGTAGGCCTTGATCTGGGCTTAAAAGAATGCCTAGGATTTAAATAATTAAAGAGGGGGAACAAAGCACACTCCAATAAGGGAATAACCCAGCCAAAGCTCAGAGGCAAAAATGAGAGTGAGAGTCTCAGAGATTTTCTCTCAGGACTATTTGCAGTTTGAAAGGAGCTAACTGCAAAGATCAACACTTTCCTTAGGAGTGAGGACTGGATCTAACAAAGGTAAAGATAGCAATACCTCTGCAAAATTTCACTTGGCTCATGCATCCTCCCCGTGAAAAAGAAGTGGAGGGGATTCCACACTTTTGGAAATCCAGAAATCCTTAAGAGAGTAATTTTCTGCTGTAGGGAGTAATTTCATATAATGTCACCTACTGAGATTTGTAGCAGCCCTATATTTTTGCACACCAGGGAACAATTAGGTTGTGCATCTGGGCTTATGATATTGATAAACTTAGTTAATGAGTCACAGGTGTGGTAGTGGTAGGCCAGGAAATCCAGATTTGCAAAGTTCCTGAGAACAGAGGTGGAGAACTTACATCTCCAAAAACAGTTCTCATCCAATGAACAGTGCTGGAACTCAGAATGCTAGTAAATTTTCAGTAGCTGCAACCAACAGCTTTGTGTCTTATAAATTCAGGAAGAATTCAGTGTCCAAAGAAATGTATGCATTTTAAAATTCAGAGGAAAAAAAATGCTTACTGATTCAAGGGGCAAAGAAGAGAATGCCTCAAATAAAATCAAATATGAGAATTACATTCTTATTTTAACCCATGCTCTGTCATCCAAACCATTCTTGAATTGTTGTGGCTATTTTTTCAGTCATCTCATAGAAGGCTTTCGAGTGGAATATTCCCTCCCCCGACCCCAGACCATGAAATGTGTGCCTTCTAAAGATATATAAAAATCCTATTAGGTTCAGAAGACTATGAAAAACCAATCTTTTTGTCCAATGTACCCCCTACTTCTAAAACAAGTGGTGAAGAGTTAAAGTCCACAGGTTGATAGCTTGGAAAACTCAAGGCAAAAATTGGATAGAATGGCTTATTGCACAAAGAAGATTTGAGAAAATAAATCTTTCTCCACGTGATAAGTGCACTGACATTCTTTATAACTTTACTAGCCCTAATATTTTGGCTGTGGAATTAACCAATATCCTACTGTGATAAGGAGCTTCAAATTCTCTGGCGAGTTTTAATATACTGTAGAATGAAGAGATCCATGTATTACAGTATAAAACATGAAATCTTTTTATTTGCTCATATGTGTTTGTTTTCCTTAGTATTTTTCCATTGGCACTAAAATATGTAAATATTATCACACAACACTTAGTACTAAAAGACTACACCAGCAATAGTTGGTATTTCAAATTATTCAGGTTCTGTTTGGATTCCATAAAGTGGGGTTGAGTTTTTGACTATGTTATTAGATGTGAAAATGATGGTAATAGTAAGTTGTAATAACAGAGAGAACGTTCGATTAGGGGTCAGAAGAATGGTTTTCCAGTAAAAGTAGTCATTATTTAATGAGTGCTTACTATGTGCCAAGCACCGTGTCATTTAAAACACTGCCTCATTTAATCCTCAAGACAAGCCTAAGAATTAGATACTGACATTGCCCTTATTTTACAAAAGAGGAAACTGAGACTACCATGGTTAAAATATAATTTGTTTGAGGTCATCCAGCCAATGAAGAGTAGAAGCCATATCTCAACTCCAGGTAGTCAGACATGGATGCCCATATTTTACATCTTCAATAATCACTGATTTTTGTCATTTGCTTACTGTATGTTTCTGTTAGTTATCCTTCTTGTGCTTCCGTTTCCTCATCTGTAAAATGGAAATAATAGCAGCCTTGCTTAGCTCATAATAATGTAGTGAAAAGCAAATGACATTGTATATATGGAAGCATTTTGTCAAATCTAGAGCATAAAAGAGTTTAACCCTGCTGAGGTTATTTCTCTAAAGTAAAACAAAGAGATTCTGCAAACTGCAAGTTTTCTCCCTGGATCAATTCTTAACATAGAACAATTTTCTAAGTGATCTGTCAAAGTCTGTGGGTATGTGATATTACCCACTCATAAAGCAGGTAGCTGTGCTTATGAAGTGGTTACTGGACACTCTTTCTGTGGCCTGAAGTTGTCTGAGATATTACAGGGTAGCTTAAGGCAAATCTCAGGAAGGCTTAAGACAAATATACAAGTTGCCTCTAAAAGCAAATAACAACTGGTATTCACCAGGTACTACAGGGATCTATTCATTGTGCGAATACTGAAATAGTTCTGCATCAACTGACCAATAAATGCTGCCTTGAGCCCCCTAGGGCCTATGCCCCATCCTCGTTTGTCTACTTTGGCCACCACAGCTCCTCCCCTGGGGCCTGATGGACCTCACTGTGCTCCAGCAGCTAAACTAACCTTAGACACAGCAGGGGGCCCCCAGGACTCTGGGCTGTAACCATCTCTGTTTTGATTGGTTGGTACTCAATTCACTTTGGTTGCTAAACGTTCTCAATGTAAACGCTGGAAGTATTCCTAATGAAAGTCACCATTTCAGACCTTATCATCTGTCCATTTGCATCTATTTGTAAATTAAGGTTAGCAGATTCTTTACATTGGTGAGGAGAAGAGTGATTCTGCAGGTCTCTGGGACTCTCCCTCATCTCTTTCCGGAGCGTACCTCCCTGGAAGTGCATGAGCACACTGTATTGTACTTCTCTGTTTGCTTGTTGCTCCTCTTCCTTATAGGCAAGAGCAGTTTTTTTCCCAATGCCAAATACAGGGACCCCATCAGCAGTGATAGTGGGATAAAGCATATTGCTACTGGGAAAAGAGAATGAGGAGGAAGAAGGAGGGAAGACCAAGAACTGGTGCAAGTAGCAGGTCTGTTAGTGTTTCCCACAGCTTAAGCTGGCCAACCTGTGTCAGAGGTGGGGCCCTTGATTTTCTGAAAATTTTTGGCATTCTACCTTCAATAATGCTCTGTGTTAGTATAGATTCAGTTGCTTCAGATGCATTGGAAACAAGACAGGGCTCAAAGTCACACAGAACTGAGTTTAGATTCTGTTCCCACTTAGAAGGTGTGTGATCTCTGGTAAGAAACTGAAACTCACTGAGCTGCAACACCCTCCCCCAGCAATAAGAAAAGAGATTGATGATATACACCTAACAATGTGGGAAAGAAATAGAAACAAAATGTGCAAAGAACTCTGAGTGTTGTCGAGTCTTCAATAAATGCTGGTCACCTTCCTTTTAAATGGCACTTTAGAATTTATACAGTATAAACCTGTGGGATTTTTATTATAATAGTATAGGAAATTGTTAGCAAGCAATTAAAATTTACAATTTTAAAGAGAGGAACCTGAGACTCATATGTAAAATAACTAATCCAAGATCATACAGCACTAAGCAGAAGTGCCAAGGCTGGAGTAATGGTCTCCTAATGCCTGTTACACGTTCTTTTGAGTCCATGGGACTCTCAATGTACAACGTATAGGGCCCTTTAAAAGAAAGTGCTAGAGTTATACTTCATTTGGACAACAAACACACCCTCCACAACCCTTTGCCTTGCTACATCTGGTGGTGTGGCAGAAAGGGCATAGTATGCAAAAGCAACTCACATGGTTGGAGGATACACTCTCCTTGCTGCTACTTTGTGTTTCTGGGCCACTTGTTTTTCTTCTTTAGATCTTTATTTTCTAATCAGTGAAATGGATATGTTTTTAGATTTAAGTGGCATTATCCAATAGCTTTGTAAACTCTGAATAGCTACCTACGTGTCGGGGATACCACCATTCTCACCACATACAACACAGAGTACATTCTTCCAAAGACACAGGCTTTTGCTTCATTGGGCATTAAGTTTCATAATAAAGATGTAGGCCTTTTGTGGCCTGTCACTTTCACCTCTGGTTCTAATGGGCAAGATTGAAGGACATTATGAATTGCTTTTATTTTCCTAAAAAAAAATTACTTTAAGAATATTATCCTGCTTTCTCTATACTAGAAGTTCCAAAGTGATCTAGAAGAGACTCTGAGATTGCAAATATGCAACCTGTTATATGGGAGATACATGCCAGTTGGGTTATTCATCATAAATTTTTATGTCGTGTTACTGTAGCTGCTGAACAGCTGTTGTGCTCTATCCCGGTGGATGCATTCCAATGGTGGGCAAAGAGGCTTCTAAGTCTGCTAAATGTGCTCTACAGTAATTGCTAATTCAGTGTATTTAGCTCCACGGGGATTGGAGGCATTAAGAAAATAGACATAAGGAAGCAGGTTGCCACGAGCCAATGCTCTGATTTTTGAGGAAAAGGGGGATCTTATGAAGCAGTTGCTGTCTAATTTCACTAGAATTTAATTCAGATCATTTCATTTCAGCAAAGCACTATGTAAGGTGGTAGATGGGGCACAACAAAAAAACCCCACTCTTTCCTTTCCTGGCAGCATGTTTATTTCAGCAGAGAAGACAGAAACATATGAACATAATTCCTCCACAGGACCTGGATCTGACTGACCAAAGTAGGACAAAATCATAGTTTGATGTGGCCTTGAACACAAACCCTGGTGTATTTACCTGGTTATATGAAAATCATTAGACTTTCCTTTTGTAGTAGACACTGTAATCATCCCGCTCATACATAGCTCCTTAGCCTACCTTGCAAGTCATTAGTGGCTTCCATGACCAATTTCCTGACATCAGGCACCTGTGTTCTCTGCCTCTGTTTTCTGGCCATATGAATGCTCTTCTTGTACATGGAGTAGAATGACAGAGCAGGGAAGCTAATGCTTCCAGGAGTAACCTTCAACTAAGGGAAGATATAAGTTTGTGGATAGATACTTCACTTTCTTGTCTCTTGGCAGGAAAATTCTGAGGTATAGTCTACATAGTCCTTCAGAGACTACCCAGCAAGATTGGGTCACCATTGCTCACAGTACTCAGGACTTTATTAATGCACCCTTTATTGGCTTGCATCTAAATGCTTTTCTCACTGATTTGGGAGGATCTCAAATGAATACGTATCTATTATTTTGAGATAATTTTGTTTGTTTTGAGAATTTTAGCCAATGTACAAAGAATCCACAGATGTTCAATAAGGTACCGTTCTGCATTTTTTCTAGTTTCCAACCTCCTCAAGTATACCATATATACATTCTAGGTCTAGATGTTGAGTGCTGTGACTCAGTTTATGCTGCTCCTTTGACAGTAATGACTTCCTTTGTATCATTAAATTGGACGCAACCACTAAAAGTGATCCCCCAATACCCTAGATTTAACTGTATCACTTTATCTCATCTTGTGTTCTAACTGGTACCTGGCATCCCTATCTCTGCACTGCTCACTAGACACTATTCTAAGTATAGTTTGTCTTTTTGGCACAGATCTTTGGTTTATAACTCCTCTCCTCTGCTAAAACATCAACTTTCTCTTCAAATTATTTCCAATTCTGATCATTACAGGGAACACTCCAGCCCAAACCAGGACTTTCTTAAATCTCTGTATAGGAAACACTTCAAAGGTCTTTGCTGTGTTGCATTCCCTAGGACCCTGCAAGTGGGCAGGGCTGTTCTGCTCAATATTTGCTATTCATAATGTAAGGGCAAATTATGCTCCAGTAACTGATATGTAAGCTGTGGAAAAAAAGCATGTGATTTATCGAGAATCAGAGAATTTCTGAAACTGGTTTGTGAGGATGCTTTCTTTAAAAAAGTGACTAAATAAAGGAGTTGTTTAGTCAGAGATTAGCTACACTAGACAGGAATTATCTGGCAGGCGATAGAATCAGGAAAGCAGAGACTAAGAGATCAGACAGGCAGAATAAAGAAGAGCAGACCTCTATTAAGGCCGAAGGGGGAAAATAATGACGTCCTGGTGAAAGGATGGGCAGCTATCAAAGAAGGAAATAAAATATCCTGAGGACCAGGACACAAAATAATACACAATATAATCCACGATTTTCTTTTTCATTGTCTCTTCTTGCAACCTTATGTCATAGATATTAGAATCTCCTCTTTGCAGATGGGGAAAGAAACTCAAATTACTCACTTGTGTGCAGATAGTGACAGTCAGGATCTACATAACTATTTGATGCTGTAGTCAGGTCTCTTTTCTTAATATCACACTTTAAGCAGAGTTCAAAATCCAGTCAAAAAAAATGAACCAGTTACAGGTCTCTGCAATCAGAGGCATGCATCTGTCTTCTAACAGAAGTGGGCTAATGTGAGTGTAAGCCACCTAGAGCCCACAGACATAAAAAGGCAGGCAGAAGCACCTGAAGAAGTGAATGCCTGTTAGTTCTGAGAGATGGGGAAGACAAAGACAAAAAAATTACATCCTCTGAATCTAGAAAACTCAACATTGTGCCACACATCCTTTCTATCTCCCCTGCTCTCACCATTCAAGGTAACCATGCTGAAACCAGTATTAGTTACAGCATTAAAAAAATAAAAAAAGAAGTTAAAGGGCTTATTTGCAGTGAAATCTCCACATTCTCACAAGACGATAAGCCCTAGTGGGTGAGAAAATGCTGAGGCAACAGGGTTAGCATTCAGGAAGACTCCTATGAGTCCAGGTAAGTGGGCATGAAAGCGGCATATCAGCATATGAGCTCCATTCAGCGAGAGCAAATGTAAGGTAATATGTTTCGGGGGAAATAATCCACACTACAAGATTATGGGCTCCAAGCTATCATTAACAATCCGGAAACCTGTGAGTGCATTATTCACTGAAGGCAATGGCTGAAAATGTTGCCAGAGCCAAGAGACCCATGAAATGCTGTGATCCCTCATGGAGTTTTGTATAAACAGAACTAAAAGCATTGACCATACTTGCACTGGAAACAAAACAAAACATGGTGCAACAGCACCTGAGTGCATCATGCATTTGCTCATCCCTCTCCAGCATACAGAATGAAGCTGGACAAGATCCAGACTAATTATCATGGTCAGGAAGGAAGGTTTCTCCTAAAAATCAGGAGATTAAGAGAATTGTCCATCTGATGGGAAGGCGGCCACACAACGAGATGGTGAAAAGGTGCTCTTTTTCTTAAATTATATTTAAATAATAACTTGAGGTGGATATTTTCAAAAATTTCACATCATCTACAAGTGTTTTAAATGTAGAGTGCTTCCCAGAGCACCACATCTCATAAAGTCCACAGTTTCACCCTTTATCCACACATTGATGTATTTGTTCCTGAATCCAAAAACCATGCGCTAACCGCTGGTTTGTGCCAAGAACTGATTAGGGGTTAAGATGAGGTGTTGGGATACAGAGATAGAGAGGCTCTTCTCTCAGAGAGTTCAACATATTTAAGGAATAAAGCAAGAAAATCTGTATTATATATAATATCTGTTATGTAATGTGATTATTCCCATTAATTGAAGACTGTCCCCAGATCATGATGGCTGGTGAGAAATATGTCCTGAGTTAATTTGGGGGAGGGTGTAATAAAATGTGTTTTCTATTATGTGACCTTATATGCTTTCCTTTTTATATTTCCTTTGCAATTGCACACTGACTTAATCTAAGAGGAATAATAAAAATAGTGACTAGTGGATTCAAGCAGCATTAAAACTGAGCATTTAGCATGCCAAAACACTTTTTTTTCAAAGCTATTAATATGGTGATTCCCTATTTTGTAGACTCTTCATGCATAAACTCATATTTTACATACTCCTCTCCTCTCGTCTCCTTTCCTGGTAAAGGCTTATCATAATATACAACATTTATTTTTATAATGCATAGTTCATTTTTTTTTTCTCAGAGCTTATAATACTAGAGTTTTCTGAGTGCTTAATTTCTCAACTTTGACCTTGTATCAACATGAGATGTAGAATTTAATAGTTTATTGCATTATTTATATGCTCTTCATCACTACAGATCCAATCATGCTTTATTAACTACAGTGACTGCACTAGATAGAACATAATTTCTTTAAACAGCAGTGGTAGGCATCCTAGAAACTGTATCTCAACCACAAAGCTAAAACCTTTCATAGGCAAGACAAATTAGTGAGATCTGATGGGAAAAATTCCAGGACTGATCTAGCAGGCTTTCTTTGTCATGCACATGCTACATCAAATGCCTATTGTAGTGCAGGCAAAGGTAAAGTTCAACAAAGATTCCATAAAGTTGTTCAAATTAAATTGTACAGGTCAGCACTTTAATAAATCATAAACAAATATAGTTAAAATGATACAGGAGATACACAGGCATTAACTTCTAATCGTTCTTAAAATTTCTGCGTTATTTTTATGTCAACAAATTAAGAAATAAAGAAACCATCTCCATTAGATTAATAACATTGAGGAAAAGTCTCTGAAGATATTGCAACAAATATTTCTGAGGAGAATTTGAGCCACTTGTGTCATTTAGATAAAATAATTCAGATTCATATTTTGTTGTTGTCCTCTTTTTTCACCATAAATTTCCCTGCAGTAGGTTTAGATATCACAGGTCAAGTGGTTGTTTTCCTCCTGGATTTGGAAACAGAACGTCTCTTTTTTACTTCTTGAGTAGCCATCTTTTTGCACTAGCAGCTTCACCTTGCACCCTAATATATTCAAGTCAAACTGGCCTTTAAAATGCATGAGCCAACCTTCACTTCCACTGAATTTTTTATCCTTTGATTTCTCATAAGATTGTTACTTCACAATGTCAAAAAACCTGAAAGGTTTAGGTTGAATGTCCAAACTCAAAGGCACCCGTGCTAAGTTTGATCTTAAAACCCCAAAATCAAAGGCCTTCTCATTTCAGTCACACATTTTGCCTGTTGCTTTACAACAATAGAAGTAGCAATTAGTAGAACCTGGCTTTATCCTTTTCCAGCCAAGTTGTAAAAGTTTGACTGTGAGATGACTAAAAAAATAATGACACAGATGCATTTTATACTCATGCACTTTAAATTCTATGTTTATGAAGTCACTTTCTCCCAAATGATTGCTGTTTCTGAGTCTCTTTGGGTGGCTCCACAATGTTTCCACAGAGCACAACACATACTGAGGCTTCCTTTTTGGAACTGTCTTCCAAGCTGCTTTATGAACAGGCAAGGACATCAACATTATTCATGTGTCAGAGGAGGTACTCCTTTGATTTTGCCCCTTTTCTCTTTCTGTTCTTCTCCTTAGCTGTTTTCTTTGCTTCCTGCTCAAACTGAAGAAAGTCAGAGGATCCTTAAAGAAGTGCTAGCCAGGAGCGGTGGCTCCCACCTGTGATCCTAGCACTTTGGGAGGCCGATGCGGGTCGATCACGAGGTCAGGAGTTCAAGACCAGCCTGGCCAAGACGGTGAAACCCCATCTCTACTAAAAATAAAAAAAAAAAAATTAGCCGGGTGTGGTGGTGGGTGCCTGTAATCCCACCTACTTGGCAGGCTGAGGCAGAGAATTTCTTGAACCCAGGAGGCAGAGGTTGCAGTGAGCCGAGACCGCGCCATTGCACTCCAGCCTGGGCGACATAGTGAGACTCTGTCTCAAAAACAAACAAACAAACAAACAAAAAACGAAGCGCTGAACTGGGGACTGTCTTGAAGCAGAAAGTAAACGAGAATAGAAATTGTACCTAGTACAAGTCACCAAGATCAAATATTGCTACTAAATTCTTCTAAAAGAGAATAAAGAGTTTGGACCTTGTAGAAAAAAATAATTGCCTAATTTTAGTGAGATAAATTAGAGCAGCTAAATCTAATATATGACTATTATAAAACTGACTAGCCATTGGACTATTGAAGAAGCTAATTTAAATGTGCTCATTTAACATGCCTCATAGAATATACTCTGTGTGTATAATTTTTAGACATGTCTCCAAAGTCAACATTCAGAAAACCTCACAAAAATGTGTATTTCATATAAATACACTGTTTTATTTTTCTAGTTTTATAATTAACCCACGACATAATTAGTTGAAGGAAATATATGAAAGCAAAACAAACAGAAGCAATATTGTTATGGGAGTACTACAGATATGAGAATAGATGCTTTTCTAACAGAGATTATAGGACTACTACAAAGGCAAAAATAGAACAATGATAAAAAATTGCAATTACCTGCATGCACTTCTGTGGAAAATCTCATTGTACCAAAAGTGGAATATCAGATAAATTCTTTACAAGAGCTGATGAAGATAGAGGAAGGACAAGTATAGAAAGTGCTCTAATGCATTTGATCTTAATGCCATTGGACATCTTTGTGGGTTAAAAAGGTAATTCTTAGGCCAGGTGCAGCAGCTTAGGCTGGGTGCTGTGGCTCATGCCTGTAATTCCAGCACTTTGAGAGGTCAACGGGGATAGATCAACCGAGGTCAGGAGTTTGAGATGAGACCCTATCTCTACTAAAAATACAAAAATTAGCCAGACGTGGTGGTGCATGCCTGTAATCCCAGCTACGTGTGAGGCAGAGGCAGGAGAATCATTTGAACCCAAGAGGTGGAGGTTGCAGTGAGCCGAGATCGCACCACTGCACTCCAGCCTGGGTGACAGAATGAGACTCAATCTAAAAATAAATAAATAAATAAATATATAAGTAAATAAAAAAATACATAAGGTAGCTCTTAGAGCAGACATGAGCATATTCCATCTGCTCACTGAATTCACAAAAGCTGTTTATGATGGTTTTATTGTGACCAACAAGAAACTGGATTCAGTTGGAAAAAGATGGACATTTTGGGAGAAAGTGCCATTGTGATTTTGTAATTGAAGAATGCAAAGCAGTATTATTTCACTCTGTTTCATTTTATAAATTTATTTCATAACTTTCTTCATTACAAAAAGAATTTGTGGTGATCTGCAAAGATACAGACATAGCAAATAAGGATGACTGCAAGCCCAAAGTGAAGTTAATACCAAAATTCATAGCATGAATTCCTATACAACACACTTTTTAAATGAAGTCACAAGTTTTTATTTTCATTTTCTTTACGAGGAAAGCACGATTAGTTACAAGACTTACAGGAAAATCGTAGCTCATCCAGATACATAATACAAAAGTCATTTATAGTGGGGATATAGAACTATGACAACACTCTCAAGAATATATGTACGAAGAATAAGTGAAACGATCAATTTTGTAAGAATGTTTCTTGTCTTGTGATGTCCCTTATAGGACCTCATATTATATCAAAATAAAATTCAGTAACAGAAATATTTTATAGTTTGATCCATTGTGAAATGATTACCTATCTCTGTTGAACCTTTAAAGCTATCCAGGGACAGTGAGTTTGAACTTACATTCCATTAAAAGTACCAGGAGGGGAAGCTTTTTTCTGTTCCTACTTGTGTATGAGGTTGTATAGGGTGTAACAAGTAGGACAATTGAGAGATGCATTAACATTCATTAAAACTTGAGGAACCTACAAAGGAAGCATCCTGAATAACTGCCCCTATGTTCCTATCAGAGGTAAATAAAGCTGTACTCACACACAAAGTTCCCAGGAAAGTAATCTTCTATAGGATATTTAGCATAGAGTATTCCATTCACCCAAAAATCATACTTGTTTTAAATAATTGGAGCTAAAGAAGATGAGAAATTGTAGAAATTAACTTTGAATCATTATTTCCAGAAAAGAATATGATTAATACAATTCACATGAAACTCTCTTGATCATATTTTTAAAGTCATGTAATAAAAGATTAAAAGAAAGACATGAAGACAGATATCATATGTGCTTTGAACATGTAAACATAGTGTCAAGAAGGCTTAAGGCAGGAATAAGCTTCAGGTTGGTAAAATGTCCTGAAATCAATAAGAAATAGTGCTTACATTTTTAAGGTTTATTCAGAAAATCTTGTAGCTTACCGAAGATAGTGACCCAGCAACAAAAGAAAAAGGGAAGCCAAGATTTTTAACTCCTGGGTTTCATCCATTTTCACTAGCAAGAAACTAAATCTTCCCAATAGAAAGGGTAGAATAAACATTGTGGAAACAAATTAAAGTTCTGGCAGATGAGTTGGTAGTAAATTATTATCTGGGCAATTTAAATGTCTTCAAATTTCCAGGTCCAGAAAGACTTTATTGCAAGAATGGAGAAGAATGGGCACTAAATCATAGAGATTAAAGTGGAACAAAAATCCCAATTTTAAGAAATGGGAAAAATTATGGATCAGTGAACTTAATGATGATTTCTAGCAAAATTCTAAAATGAACTGGAAGACAGATTGGTTATGTGAGTTTATTAAGAATTTATTTTTGGTGATGGAACTAAACTTATTTTTGTTTTCCATAATGCAGCAAATCTAAAGTCTTTAGATATTTTTTATCTTTTTTTCACTCAATCATGTGACAAAGTGTACAGGAAATACAAAGAGATTATAGTCTGGATACTAGTTCACTGTCATAGACTCATAGATGTCAAATTAATGGAAACATTTAACACCTTTCTCCCCCTAAAAAATTACATTGCTTAATGGTGAAATATACACTGAAGGTATGTTTTCCAAAATGTGCCATAGAACATCTAGGTCTATATTGATACATACATATGTATATGTATATATGCATCAGTGTCCATGTCTATGTCTCTATGTATCAATGGGCTGAATGTAAACAAAGAATGCTTTTGAAATCTGTAGGTAACACCAAACTGAATGGATGACAAAATTAGAATCCAAAGTGGTCCTAACATATGAAATCATTAACTTTTTCATTTATTCGTCAAACACATATTGGAACTTTCATTTCGAGAGCCTGTTATGTACCACCACAAGCATGTGGATACAAAGACAAAAAAGCCATTCCTCAATATGCTCAAAGTCTGGAGAGACAGATGAGCATGAAATCAGACAACACCACAAATGGTGAAGTGATACAGCAAGGGAGAGGAAAGGTGCCCTGGGAGCCCAGGAGAGGAAGTGTCTGTCTCTGCCTGAGGTAGAAGGAAAGATGATTGGGACTGTATCACTAAAGAAGTTAGTCTCAGGCCAAATAGTGTTAATAAGTAACCAGAAAAAGAGAGCTGAGATGAGGGAAGCTTACACAGAAAAGGCCTAGTGGTCAAAGTTGAACATAGCTTCAAAAAAAGGCCAATAGTGTATTTTGTCTGAGATTTTAAAAATATTCTAACAATTTCAAAATTTTTAATAGAAATACAGTGCCTAAAGGATGCAAGAAAGGGAAGCCCTTGCTGCACTTTTTTACCCTTTTTTGACACCAGTCCTCCATAGAAAATAGCTAGATGCAGCGGCGTGATTATAATGTGTTATACAGATTCCAACAAAGGGAAAAATCTCTCACAGCTGAATGTACCTTGTCACCTTTTTATTTCTACAAAAAGAGAGCGCAATGTTTTGTAATTAAAACTCATCCACAAAAATGTTTTCTGTTAAACAGATATTTTTAAATGTCTAAGCGAAACAAACGTAAAAGTTTTTCTTTTGCTTTCAAATTTTTCCTTTTTCCTAGAATCTTCCTGTGTAATGAACACAATCCTCATTAGAGAAACCCTCATCGTTCCAAAACTAAATTAACTTTTTATTGAAAACTTTGCAGTATATAAGTCTCAGAATTGAAGAAAAATATATTTTACATAGCTATATTTGGTTTTCAGTAAGTTAAAAAAAAACTGAGTTTTAAACAACCAGGGAAGACGATTAAAATTATACAGAAACAGATAAATCTTAGTGTCTGAATGATTACTTTTAGAAATCCAAATATAGACACACACACACACCCCTCTAGAAATATAGATTCAGTGCTCAATAAGCTGGTCACATCAGCTAACAACAGGCTGCTTTTCAGGAAGATCTCCCAAAGATATGGCTATTCAGATAAAAAGAGTCTGCAAACTAATTTTTTAAAAACTGTCTCATTTTTCTTTTAAAGTATTCTGGTTTTCTTTGAAAGCAGAGTATCCCAAGTTGCCTAGGTAACATGATGGTTGACTGTGGTAGCAACAAGTACATTCGGAATGGATCTATACTCCAGGTGACACGGTAAGTATGTTGTGAGTTGTGCCAAGTCAGCATATAGCAATCCCTTATTTGGAGAGAAAGTCTATTGTCTTGTAAATTACACTGTTGAATTGGTTAGGAAGATTCTCTTTGGATATAAACAATTCAGGCTGTTTAAATAAACTTCATTCGTTTAACTGCAATTCATGTGTGTGGCTGGGAAATGTAATCTAAAGCATGAACATCTGCTAAATTTGTGTAAAACATAGCAAATGAGAATCATATTAAACCCAAGTAAATTGGTAAGTGATAAATTCATAGAAATATCTAATATTTACTATTAGGCATTTTCATTTATTTAGTTGAAATTCACCTCTAAAATAGACAAAACCTAGGCAGATAAGGGTAGTAATGGAACAATTATTCTTAGCTAATTTATGATGTATATTAAAATTAGTCTTATTGAATGATACCATGCATAATGACATAACTACAGCGCAAGCTGCTAGCAACATTGTCAAATATATGCTAGGCTTAAACTAGTGAAAAGACAGTTTCTAGGAAGTGATTTGCAACTATAACTGAAATATACCTTGATAAGCATTACTATTGTTTTGAAGCCAGCAGCTTAAAGGAGATAGGATGAGCCTCTTTGTTGATTGGACATTACTGGATTCATGGATCTAGGAGTTGAAGCAGAATGAGTCTAACGCATTAGTACATAGGCCTAATGGAATGTCTGAGAAGTCTAAGCTATAATTTATTTGCTTGAAGTACAAAGGTTAATGCAATGATGCCTTGTGTGTTTTATGGCTGCTACAGCTGGGAGAGTAGTTACCAACAGCTGTCTGTTAGCTTTAGCGATTATTTAGTCCAGGAAGACCAATTCTGCGTATTTAGCCCTGTTCTGTATGTATGCCCACACACTTGATGCTTAACTAAGAAGGTACACGTAATATTTGTATATCTTTTCACATTTATGTATAAACTCTCTTTATGTGCTATATACAAAACACGTATTATATTTGTATATGTATACATACACACACATTTGCCTGCCTTGCTCTTGTTTTATTGGTTCCAGGTGTTCTAAAATTCTTGGAATTCCCGTGACCTAGCAGGATGTTATCATTAGCAGGACTTTCAAGGTAGGAAACACCTCATGACATTTGGTATTAGAAGAAGATACAAGAGTAAAGGGGGTAGCCCAGATACCTCTTGATGGTCTGCCTGTAGTTTTCCTGTAATTACTATTAGCACTTGGGGAGAACTAGGTAAAGAGATTCACTCGAGGCGGCAGATTCTCTGACTTCAGCTTTTCCCTTGATCAAATAGAGGGAGAAGTAACGGGATGATTTCTAAGGCATTTTTCAGTACTAAAATACAATAATACCTGTCAGGGTCAGATCACAGCACATAGTGGCATCATGGTTTTCGGGCAGCTGCTAGAAACTAATGACCAAGAAAACACCAGTGCCTGGGAGTCGGGGCATAGGTATTCTAACATGGGGATAAGAGGCCAAGAGCAGAAGAACCCAGGAACAGAGAGCTGCATATTTATCAGAAAAATCCAGTAACATGACAGGAGTGCATGCAAAAGGATCTCAGATGGGTCCATATGTTCAGTTTTCTTAACTCCCAAGTCCTAATTCCTTAACTGCAAGCTAAAGGGAAGAACTATTTCTTGAACTAGAGCAATCAGGTATTAGTCAGGATCCATCTATTTCATTCTCCTTTCACTTCAACTGACAACAATCTCCACATGATGGGAGGCTAACTGCCCGGTGCCTTAGTTTTCCTCATACATAAAGAAACGACAATTCAATGGTTTTATTAATCTTTGAGATTATGGAGGAAATGAACTTGAACAGAATAAAATATAATTAAGCACATGGTAGTCTTTCTTAAGGTGACTACAGGGTCTCAATGAATTGTATTTTTCTCACAGAATATAAAAGTACAAATCTTTTTCCTCTTATGCTTGGCGTGGGGATGGTAGGTAGAAAGATTTCTACAAAAAAAAAAAAAAAAAAAAAAAAAAAACAACCCCAAACTAAACAATAACAACAACAAAGCATAGATATCAAGTAGAAATTTAATGTTCTTAAAAATTCTTTAGTCATGATTTATGCTACCCTCAAGATAAGGCAACAAACGGAAACTACAGAGGAGGAAGCCAGATGTTACAGTGTGCCTCTTCTTTCATTTCCTTCTCCTGCTGGCTGTTTCCCATTCTATTAATACATATTTAATAGGAACATCACTTCAGAATTTTCTAACAAAAAAATGTGAGAAGGAACATTTTTTAACATAGCCCAGTGCAGTTGTCAAATTATGGACTCCAGAGTCTGGCAGCTTTGGGTCAATTTGTGGCTCTGCATTTCTTGGTTTTGCGACCTTGGGCGGGTTAATTAACCTGTGTGTGTGCCTCAGCTTTCTGATCAATAAAAGGAAATAATAATAGATTTACCTCATGAGTTGTCATTAGGACTTAAGGAATGAAAACATGTAAAGGACTTAGGGCAGTATCTAGCACATAATAAAACTCAATAAATATTAGCTACCATCGTATTAATATTCTTTCTTTCATTCCTTCTGATAGGGAAAGGAGGCAGGGAAATACCTGGTAGAAGAGGGCGGTTCCCCGGTAAAGGCCCCACCCACCCTCCTGGGCCTACAGCCCTAAATGAGAACTTCACATTCTTGTTTTCCTGCCAGAATGTTGCTGCTTCCAAAATCACCCTGGCCCACCATGCCCCCATCCTGTACCCATAATCTCCCCAAATCCACTGGCAGGGGAGCAGGGCAGTGCAGCAGAGAAGAGAAAAGAAGTGTCTGAATGTCGATGAGGCAGCTGGATGGTGGGAAAGAAGTTTGGCCAAGGACAGCCGAAATCCAGGGGAAGATTATTTTCACACTCCATCCCCTTCCAGCTCCCATCCCACTGAGAGCCGCCTCCATCACTCAACAAAACCTCTGCATTCACCATCCTTGCAGTCCATGGGACCTGATTCTTCCTGGACACCAGACAAGGACCCAGGTACCAAGAGGGCAGGGTGTAAAAGGAGGTCACCCTGACTCTCCACTGAGCTGCTTAACATTTAGCTGTCCACGGGCAGCAACAGCTGAAAGAGCATTGATTGTAACACACTGTAAGATGCTACTGTGAGGCTGATGCCCAAAAGCACTCACCCCGGCCCTGGCACCCACTTGCCTGTGTGCTCCTGATCCCACAAGTGTTGTGAGCATATGGCCGAGTAAGGAGCCACTCCACCACACCCCTGTCTCAAGTCCCATGAAGCGGGCCAGGGAACTCTCCTATCTTACGTCTACATCTCTATTCCCTACTCTACTTTTTTATTTCCATTAATATCTTCTAATTGCTCAAAAGAGGGCTAGGGTTTGTGGGGGGGAGGTGGGTAAGAAAACGTTGCTGTCTTACAATTTGCTTAAGTATAGTTCCTATATTAATCATAAAAATTGTTGACACTTTTATGGGAATTAGAGGCAAAATGACAGAACAAAGTCTACCTGTGCATGTGCCTGCATGTGCACACCCACCCCCATGGAGTAAAAATGAAACCTAATGGTGCTAGAAGAGAAAAGAGCAAGACATTATCTTCAAATATCATTTAGGGAATTGAAGAATAATACAGTTTAATAATAATATTTTACATGAACAAATTTCCCCTTTTGAGAAGAGCTTAATGTGCTTAATTTGCTTTTCATTTATATTAATCATTTCTTATCTCTATTAAAGCACTTATCACATGGTATTGCAATTTATCTATTTATACGTCTATCTTCCCTACTAGACCATGAAATCCTTGAAGACAGAGGCTCAGTATGATTCATCTTTCTAACCTCAAGTCTAATATAGTGTCCCAGAAAATCACAGATACTCAATTAATATTTCTTGAATAAACAAATAAATGAATAAACTCCTCTATCATATTGTTGGTCTAATTAGTTTCCATTATAGATAGTTCAAATTACATATGCTTTAAGCAGGCCTATAAAGTTACAAAAATCTACAGTTGTAATTTAAGCAGTAAATTTTGCAGTGTTCCACAAAAGAATGCTCTTTAATAGAATCTGGTCACAGGTTGTTGAAATACTAAACTTCTTGGTAGTCCAAATTTTGGACTTGGTAGTTCAAAGTTTTTGAGGAAAATTGGCCATGTCATTAAGAGATAATATCTTACCCTCTTTGGACCAGTTCAGATGGTAACAACAGGAATTTTATTCCTGCTGTTCCTTCACCCTACAGGCATACCCCATTTGCAGTTCTCTCCCTAACAGGGACTCTGGTCCTGAGAAAGTATTACTAAAAAGTGCCATTCTCAGAAGGGGTAGTTTAGTAACAGTGTCAGTTTGAACCTAGTTTTCTTGCACTTGGTCCAGAATTTCTGCCTGTATTTTGACCCCCTTCTACTTGGACCCTTAGGATCTGTTTTTTCTTTCCCCCCCTTTGCCTAGAGTCTTTAGGTCTCCAAGCCTGTCTTGTGTTTCTGATCTTTGATTTTCCTGAGAATGGCCCAGTCTCTTTTTGCTCTATACTTGAACTTACATCTCAGATTGTAAGATCACACAATGGTTACACTGGATAAAAGCTTAAGAGTCAAACAGATGAGGAATGTAAGGACTAGAGAAGTGCAGTGACCTACCCTAGGGTAACTCAGCAACTTAGTGTGAGTGCCAGAGCTGGATCTAAGCTCCCTTGTTTTCATGTCCAGCCCTTTCCCATTACATCATGAAGATCTGGTTAACTTGTTCACACGAATGTTAAAACTGAAGGCTCTACTTCTTTACCTGGCTTACATTGTAGGTCCTGATCGACTTCTTGTCATAATTTCAGGGATTCAGGTTAATTAGAACTTTCATATCAGTTCCACTTTCTTGGTTTTTATCAACAGCTGGGCCTGCTCTTCTTTTGTCTTTTCTAGCCACACTTGGGAAGACTTGGCACTGAGAAAATTCATGTGGTTACTACACACTGCCTTAAGACATTACAGAGTCCCCTCAGGCTTCAGGGGAAAGGCCGGAACATGCACAACCAGCAGATGCAATCTTTCAACAAATGCTCTCATACACACTATGGACCACTGACTTATGCATGTAAAGAGATTTCTCAAAGAAACTTATATCCTCTTTTCTCTTATTTCTGATCAGAAAATCTCCTTGATTTTCTATATTTACTTGAATGACTTGCCTAGTTTGAAGCCTTAATATTCCAAATCTCATCCTCTGTCAGTAATTTCTGTAATTATTCCTTGCTTTTTCTTGACCTACTCTCTATCGTGTTTTTCAAACCATGTATTGTGACGTATTAGTAGGTTGTGGAATCAGTTTAGTGAGTTTCAATAATTAAAAAAAAATGAATAGAAAAGAAGGGGAAAATAGAATAAATCATGCATAGAAAGGTAAACATTGCTTTGGGAAACTTTTAAATATAGATATAACCTATATGTGAGTATGAATAGATGTATGTGTATATCTTGATACTAAGTAGAATGTATTATTATTTTTTTTTTTTTGTAGGTCATGATCGAAATCACTTGAAAGCCACTGACCTAGTCTGTATTTACTTCTAATGAGAAGATATGAAGTTTGGGATGTTATTTTTCTTAGGAATTCTTCAGTGATTTTCATTCTCAACTTGTAAAATGAAGTGTATTTTCAGAAACAGGAGGAGGAAAACAGGGCTCACAATAACTGCTTTAGCTCTAGGTTGCACAGAAAGTGTGCAGTCAGATTTCTAATGCTATTCCGGTGAACTGAAAGTCTAAATCAATTTTTAAAGATATGATTTATATGCAACTTTCCAGAACACCAGGTACTGCATAAAAGAAGGTGCATGTATTGTCTTGCCAGCTTTAGTTAACACCTGCAGATCAGTCAATTCCTAGCTCTCTATGGTGCTTTTCTTCTTTGCATATTGTTCTGCTACTCTTTTACTACATTAAAATCTTAAAATATTTGACTAGTATCTCTGGAGAATATAATTACTGTGGATGTGTGCTTGAGATACTCTTATCTACTTTGAGGAAGGTAGGGGCAAAAGAGATGAAGGGAGAAGTTGTTGTGTAAATCCTTTAGGTGTCTGAAAAGTAAATTAGCAAAGAAGGAATGGAAAAAGAGTCACTAATGTCCTTAGACTGATGATTTTGAAGCCAGAAAGCAAAGTAGCTTCCAGCCACCCAGAGTGTAAAGTTTTTAATGCTTTGTTTTGTCATATTTAAAGGAAACATAGGCAAGCAAAATATACAATTAAAAACAATGAATAGAAATGACCTTTTCTGAAGATTAGAGATGAAAAGGAATGCAGACATAATTAAAAATCTGAGGAGAGGAGATGGTTGTAAATCTGTCATTTCCATCACACTCAAATGTGATTTATAGAAAATTACAGCTGTTTCTGCCACCAGACCAGGAACGGCTGGAGGAATGTTCCCCCAATCCAAACACCCAACCCTATTTTTAAATGTTTGAGTGACAAATTTCTTTCTCAGTGGTTAAAACAAAACTCCATGAACCAGAAAATAGGTAAACTCCAGATAGCTATGGCAGGATGCATACCACCAGATAGGCAGGTCCTGCAACAACCCCTCAACTCAGTTCTCTCCAGCTCTCAAAGGATGAGTTGATTATTATTCTTAAACTTACAAGGGAGACTCCTGTGTTATTCTGCCACCAAGAACAGTACAGGAAGAGTCACAGAATTTAGAGAGGTAAAAGGCCTGAGACATTGTCTAACTTTTTTATTTGGTCAATACAGACATTGTGGCTTAGGAAAATGAAAAGACTTGTTCAAATGTATCCAAGTATCAATGGTAAAATGAACTCGACTCACTACTAGGCCAGTTCTATAAACCATTAAGCACCCCAGATTTGTTTAGATAAACAATTTAACTATGATAATTTTAAAAAGAGAGTGCATGTTTTGAATGAACCAAAACCCAAGATGATGTTCCCCACAGTTATTAAAACTGAAAGGACATTTTAGAAAAGGGACATTCACTTTATGTCCAGCCAAGGCCAACGTTAAGACCATTAGGTTAGTCACGTTGGTCAGTGATGTTAATTCATTTGCCCAAGGTCACACAAAACGTAAGAGGTAGAGTTTGAGACTCTGGTGTACTCGATTCCAAAGGGCATTCTTTAACCTTTGTGTTCTGCCAACGTGAAATTAACAGCAGCAGATCTGAGGACTAAGGTACAGATATGGACATAATCTAGCTGCTAACACTTAAGTCTCATAATGTTCTAGAGTAAGATGTGGTTTGACAATGAGAGATATTACTTTCATTTATTAAAGTTTATCAAAAGTGATTCTAGTTTTGACACCACATGCCAGAGTTGTGCGCATCAGGCAATCTTCAAGTTATATAGCGTTTGGAAATATGTTGGCTTTTTCTTAATAAAGATTTCATGGTATTTACTGCAGCCAAAAACTCAAAACCCATTTCAGTGGGTTGACTATAGTTACAAACCAAGGTACAGTGCAGGCAGTACCTCGTTATAAACACTATCTTTCCTGTGCTTCACTTGTCTTATGAGAGAAAGGGAGATATCTCATAAAGTTCTGACCCTCTTCATCTTCAAAGGTCCCATTAATTCCAATGGCCAATTTTGCTACAAATGACTTCAGCTTATAACATTGTCTATTTACTCTTAGTACGATTTCTTACTCTTAAAAATATATATAATGAAGTAAGACACAATTGTAAGAGAAAGTAAAATAAGTCTCACAGTGAGATAGTGTTCCTCTTCATTATTCTTATTAGGACAATTTCTCTTATCAAAGCTATTTTCCTTTGGCCACAGAACGGGCGCTTTTATTCTAGCTAGCAGGTTCTGTTGTCAATTATTATTTCTGGCCCTTCTAGTATCTATCTTCAAGTCAGTCAGATGAAAGTGTTCCGCTTAAACAAATATCAGAGTGGCACCGTCACTATGGCAACCAGAAACAAGAGCTTTCTAAGATGGAAAAAAAAAAGTCAATGAGGAAGGAGAGGTATTATTTATTTTGCATTAAATAAAGTGCATGCAAGTGTAATCGTTGAAAAAAGCCTAGAATATTAAGAAGAGATAATAGAATAGCCTCCCTCAAACCCACCCTCACACTTTACCTGCTTTTCATTATTGTGAGCAACATCATAATCCTTCAGTGGAAGAATTTAGTTATTTTTCATGAGGACTACCAAATAATATCAATTATTTCAAGCCATTTACTATTAAAAGTCTTGTAAAGTTCATTTGGAAAATAAATGCACATATGCCCTACATATTTAACAAGGAGATATTGATAATAAGAGCTTACGACTCTCAGCTGAGTTCCTAAAAATCCAATTTTCAATCATCTATAGATCAAACATCAGTCCACGTCTGAATCTCAGTAGCCTTGTTTGAGACTGGAGAAAGGGATTTCAATTTGCCCATGGAGCTGTCTTTGAGAGCACATTTCAGATGTTAGTAGGCATCAAGCTTAACATCTTAGTGTCTGAATTTCAATTCCTTTAAACTTGTTTTTAAACCAATTCTAGTTACATATTTATACATTTCATATGTTTTTATCTCCCATCATGCCTTCTTTCAAAATTAGTATAAAATAATACACCATAAAGACCAGTTGTATTTCTAACATATCTACACACTTAAATATATTTAGTGTTCCTGCCAGCACATATTTTGAAATCTTGAGGCTGAAGGGATGTTATTGTTTAGTCGTGTAATACAGATATTTAGAAAAAAGCTCATACTTTATTGTTCAGAATATCATTATTTTTATTGTCCTGGATAAATTAAAGGTAAAACTAGAAGCACTAATGAGAAAATTACAGATTTATGCTTTTCTTCTAAAATAGAGTTGTGCAACTACCTCTGTGTGATAAGGATCCTGCTGTCTTAGTGACACAAAGAGGGTAAGAAATGAGGACATTGATTCCTCTCATTTGTTCTTCAGGATTCTCTAGACACTGTTTTCTGGTGCCATGAAAATTTCTAAATGGGAGCGTCTGAGACAGACTTCACAGAAATTGTCTCCACCTGCTGATTTAGGAAACAGGATAGTTTTGGCCTGAAACAAAGATCAAAAAAGAAATTGGCTAGTGATTCAATATTCACCCATGTTTTATTTTGCCTGAGTGAAAAAATCTTGCTATTTCAAAATGAAGTTTTCCGTTTAAACACACCTTAACAGAAAGTGTAAAGTACACTCCTCTGATGATGTTAAATAGATAATTTGTCACTTTCCACAGAATCGTCAGTCCTGTAAGCACTGCCTAGGGAGGAAATGTAAGTAGAAGAGCCGATAAATGCTAGTAAATTCTTTCTTAGTAAGAACTAGGCCCAGGCACCTGGCTGTCATGAAACTCTTGCCCGTTAGCCTAGGCTAGCAGCTTTTGACTTGCCATCATAAAAGGCACAGGGAAAGAGCTGATGAGTGTTGTAATAGTATGAAAAAAGCAATAAACAGAAGTTAGAAAACTCAGCTTCTCATTTCCATTCTTTCTGCTTTTCTCTGTGAGTGTGGAGGAGTAATATCTTTCAAAGAAAAGCAATATCTTTGGAGCTAACAGGAAAGATCATTTATTTCAGGGTTTTTTTTTGTTTGTTTGTTTTTTTTTTTTTTTTTTTTTTTTGAGTAAGAGTTACATGAATTATCAGTTCCAGAATATTAATCTGGAAAGGGTTCTGGGGCACATAATTTTGGGCAATGCTAGGTGACCCAAAGTTAAACAGGCCTCTTTCCTGTGGGAATTCTCAGGGCCCTTCATAAGGTAATTATGTTGTGACTCTCTAGAAGGGAATTAAATATGCCATTTTCCCCAATCATGTTTGACTACATTTTTTTTTTTCTCTTTTCTTTTCTTTCTTTTTGAGACCAAGTCTCGCTCTGTCTGGAGTGCAGTGGTGCAATGTTGGCTCACTGCAGCCTCTACCTCCAGGGTTCAAGTGATTCTCATGCCTCAGCCACCCCAGCAACTGTGATTACAGGCAAGCACCACCACCGTATTTGGCTAATTTTTATATTTTTAGTAGAGATGGTGTTTTGCCATGTTGACCAGGCTGGACGCGAAATCCTGACCTCAAGTGATCTGCCCACCTCAGCCTCCCAAAGTGCTGGGATTACAGGCATGAGCCACTGTGCTCTGACGTACATAATTATTTTAATTAATAATCTTGAAAGATGATGTTTTTAAGAATAAACTTTGAGAAGGTTGATTTCATCTAAAATGTTGGCCTTATTTAGAGGAAACTGAGGCCTAGAAAGCTCAAATGATTTGCCTAAGAACCCAAAGCTTAGAAAAAAGGCTGTGAGTATCCCAATGCTGAACCTTGCCATCTCTCATAAAGCTTGCTTAGAGGTTCTATTTCAGCTGAACCAGCATCACCACCCTTCTTCTCTCCATAGTAAAGAAGTCTAAAGTTTAACATAAACCTCCCCTATGATCCAATTACTCTTCTCCCAGCTATTACCCAAGAGAAAAAAAGAGACTGTCCACATAAATAATTCTACATGAACGTGCTTATCAATTTTATTTCTAATAGCCTCAAACTGGAAAGAGCCCACATGTCCATCACAAATGAATGGATCAATAATATGTGGTATATCCATACAGTAGAAGAGAAATCAGAAGTAGAAAGGAATAGATGCTTGATACATGTAACAACAAGGATGAATTCTCAAAGTCATTATAAGTGAATGAAGCCAGACAAAAACCACTGCAAACTGTATAATTCCATATATATATATAAATTTCTAGAAAGTTCAGATTAATCTATAGTGACAGAAAAAACAGATCAATGGTTATCTATAGGCAGGAGGGGGCAAAGAAGGGCAAGAGGGAGACTGTATTAGTCCATTTTCATGCTGCTGATAAAGACACACCCAAGACTGGGCAATTTACAAAGGAAAGAGATTTAATGAACTTACAGTTCCACATGGTTGGGGGAGCCTCACAATCATGGCAGAAGGCAAGGAGGAGCAAGTCACATCTTACATGGATGTCAGCAGGCAAAGACAGACCTCATGCAGGGAAACTCCTCATTATGGAGCCATCAGGTCTCATTAGACTTATTCACTATCATGAGAACGGCACAGGAAAGACATGCCCCCATGATTCCACTACATCCCACCAGGTCCCTTCCACAACATGTGGGAATTCAAGATGAGATTTGGGTGGGAACACAGTCAAACCATATCATCCCACCCCAGCCCATCACAAATCTCATGTCTTCATATTTCAAAACAAATCATGCCTTCCCAACAGTCCCTCAGAGTTTTAACTCATTTCAGCATTAACTCAAAAGTCCACAGTCCCAAGTCTCAACTGAGACAAGGCAAATCCTTTTCACCTATGAACCTGTAAAATCAAAAGCAAGTTAGTTACTTCCTATATACAATAGGGGCTACAGGCATTGAGTAAATACAACCATTCCAAATGGGAGAAATCGGAAAAGACAAAGGGGCTACCAGCCCCACATAAGTCTGAAATCCGGCAGGGCAGTCAATCTTCAAACTCCAGAATGATCTTCTTTGACTCTATGTTTCACATCCAGGTCATGCTGATGCAAGAAGTAGGTTCCCATGGTCTTGGGCAGCTCTGCCCCTGTGGCTTTGCAAGGTATCAACCCATACCTAGCTGCTTTCATGGGCTGGTATTGAGTGTCTGCAGCTTTTTCAGGCACATCGTGCAAGTTGTTGGTGGATCTACTATTCTGGGGTCTGGAGGATGGTGGCTTTATTCTCACAGCTCCACTAGGTGGTGCCCCAGTAGGGATTCTGCGTGGGGGCTCCCACCCCATATTTCCCTTCTGTATTTCCATAGCTCCATGAGGACCCCACCCCTCCAGCCAACTTTTGTATGGGCATGCAGGTGTTTCCATACATCTTCTGAAATCTAGGCAGAGGTTCCCAAACCTTAATTCTTGACTTCTGTGTACCCATAACCTCAACACCACATGAAAGCTGGCAAGGCTTAGGGCTTGCACTTTCTGAAGCTATGGCCTGAGCTCTACGTTGGCCCCTTTCAGCCATGGCTGGAGCGGTTGGGACATAGGACACCAAGTCCCTAGGCTGCACACAGCACGTGGACCCTGGGCGTGGCCCACGAAACCACTTTTTCCTCCTAGGCCTCTTGGCTTGTGATGGGAGGGGCTACTGTGAAGACCTCTGACATGCTCTGGAAACATTTTTCCCATTGTCTTTGGGATTAACATTCGGCTCCTCATTACTTATGTAAATATCTGCAGCCCGCTTGTACTTCTTCTCAGAAGATGAGATTTTCTTTTTTACTGCATTATCAGGCTGCAAACTTTCCACACTTTTATTCTTTGCTTCCCTTATAAAACTGAATGCCTTTGACAGCACCCAAGACACCTCTTGAATGCTTTGCTGCTTAGAAATTTTTTCTGCAAGATACCCTAAATCATTTCTCTCAAGTTCAAAGTTCCACAAATCTCTAGGGTAGGGGTAAATTGCTGCCAGTCTCTTTGCTAAAACATAACAAGAGTAGCCTTTGCTCCAGTTCCAAACATTCCTCATCTGCATCTGAGACCACCTCAGTCTGGAGTTTACTGTCCATATCATTATCAGCAATTTGGTCAAAGCCATTCAACAAGTCTCTAGGAAGTTCCAAACTTTCCCACATTTTCAGGTCTTCTTCTGAGCCCTCTAAACTGTTCCAACCTCTGTCTGTTACCCAGTTCCAAAATCACTTCCACATTGTGGGTTATCTTTTCAGCAGTGCCCTGCTCTACTGGTACCAATTTGCTGTATTTGTCCATTTTCACAGTGCTGATAAAAACATACTTGAAACTGGGCAATGTACAAAGGAAACAGATTTAATGGACTAACAGTTCCACATGGCTGGGGAAGCCTCACAATTATGGTGGAAGTCAAGGAGGAGCAAGTCACCTCTTACATGGATGGCAGCAGGCAAAGGGAGAACTCATGCAGGGAAACTCCCCTTTATAGAACCATCAGATCTCATGAAACTTATTCACTATGATGAGAACAGCATGGGAAAGACCTGCCCCCATGATTCCATTACCTTTCACTGGGTACCTCCCATAAAATGTGAGAATTCAAGATGAGATTTGGGTGGGGACATAGCCAATCCATATCAGAGACATTACAAAGAGGCATAAGAAAACATTTGGGGATGATAGAAATACTTATTACCTTGCTTGTGCTGTGTTTTCACAGGTGTGTACACATGTTAAAACTAATCAATGTGTACACTTTAAATATGGGCAGTTTGTTATATGACAATTATAATTCAATGAAACTGTCTTAAAAAAGAAAAATTTAAAAGGACTAATATTCTTTTGCCAAAACTGGGAAACCCACTAGGGAAAATAATAATTTTTTTTTTTTTTGAATTATAAACTTGAATTGTCCTCCTCTTCCCCATGACAGACTTCCCACACAATTTCCAGTGATAGATATACAATTGTGACTTTCAGAAAATCCTCAGAGCCATGAGAACCTCTCTTTTTCTCCCCTGTGCTAGAGGACAGAGTGTCTACAGAACAGAATTGTTGATTTTCTCTTTCTAAATGGTATCTCTATGAATTACTGCAGTGTGTATATAAAGGAAGCTCTCAGCAATTAGTTCTCTGCTGTGCACCCAGCTCTAACCTTTCCTCATGTGAAAATTCATTGTTGCTCAAATGTATTAGAGCTGCTTTTTCAAGAACAGTTTTTCCAGTAACATCCAAACATAAAAGAGCTTCTGGTGTTCAAAGGATTGACTCAGAGATATGTTTTCTTGTTAATTGTCATAGTTACTGAGAATCATCAAATTTTAGAAATTCTGTCGAAAGTGCCTGTTTTCCACATTGATATGGTGTTCTCCATGAGGGAGCAGTGACAAGATTAAAGTATTGCACTAGTAAACTCAGAACATCTGTATTCCTATCATTTGTGATGTGTTTTTAAATAAAATTAATCATTTTAATAAAGTAATTTTAAATTAATGTGGAAAGATACATTTTATTATTGTTCATAGTCTGCTAGACAGAATAGGCTAAAGTGCATTTGAAGAGAAATGTTAACTCTCACAAACATCTATTTTTTTTTTTTTTTTTTTTTTTTTTGAGGCGGAGTCTCGCTCTGTCGCCCAGGCTGGAGTGCAGTGGCCAGATCTCGGCTCAGTGCCAGCTCCGCCTCCCGGATTTACGCCATTTTCCTGCCTCAGCCTCCCGAGTAGCTGGGACTACAGGCGCCCGCCACCTCGCCCGGCTAGTTTTTGGTATTTTTTAGTAGAGACGGGGTTTCACTGTGTTAGCCAGGATGGACAAACATCTATTAAAGGAAAACAGTCTAAGAAGAGATATCAAAGTCCAGAAAGCCAATGAAAGTAGAAAAAGCAATGGGTTGGGGGGATGAACCACTGATTTTGAGTTTAGCTTTGCCATTAATTAACTGTGAGGCCTTGGGCAAATTAGTTTCCTCTTTGGGACACAGATTCCTCATCTGTTGAATAAAAGGTTACAATAAATGTTCCAAAAATTCTATCCAGCTCTCCACTAAGGATTAGTACCTTCCTCATGGTATAAAATGTGAGAGAGAGAAAAAAACTATATTGTCCTTACTTTTAGTTTTCTTTTAGTTATATGACTTTACAAAGCTGTAGATTATGTATTTACAAATATAAATGTATTGTTACAAATATTCTGGCAATATCAAATATAGTGCCTAATTCCGACCATTAGTTATAGTTAAGGTATTTAGGACAAGTATTTGTTCTGCCCTGACAAAATGGAGTTTACTATAGGAATAGTAAAATAAACAAGAGATACTCTATTAAATAACAACAGCTCATAAGATAATTCAATTAGATAATTCAGGTTTGAAATAACGCCATCATCTTGGCAATTTGGAAACACTGATGACATGACAATTCAATGTCTGGAGCTTAGCACGAAATATTTTGTTTAGACTGGGTGCTTGTATGTGTATGTACTACACAGAATCTAAACAATGTGCACAGCCTAGTCCCTTTGACCCATTAAAAATAAAACACAAAGACCAGCCTGGCCAACATGGTAAAACCTTGTCTCTACTAAAAATATAAAAATTAGCTGGGCATGGTGCCACACACCTCTCATCCCAGTTACTCAGGAAGATGAGGCAGGAGAATCACTTAAACCCGGGAGACAGAGTTTGCAGTGAGCAGAGATAGTGCCACTGTACTCCAGCCTAGGCGACAGAGTGAGACTCCATCTCAAAAATAAAATAAAACTTCTTTATTTTCCATGCCATATTATTTAGTCATTGGCTATTAGTGTTATGAATATAATTTCTTTTTTCAATGAAACTGTAAAAACATTTTTCTGAGTATAATGACATGTGGAATTATGGAAAATGCTAGAAAAGTGATCATAGATTGTCCTTAAGTGACACGCAGAAAATATTCATCTTAGTAGTTTCATAACAGCCATCCAGCATACAGAAGGTAATAAAATAATTTTAGTGAACCCGCACGAATAATCATTTCTTCCTAAAAACTCCTAAGGTATGAGTTGCTGGGCTTTTCAGAATCAGTCAGTTCTTCCTCCCTACCTTCCCCCTTTCTTCTCCCTTTCCTTCTTTCCCTTCCTTCTTTCGGAAATGTTTAGAACTTTACATTTTGCATAATTATTTTCCAGAAATTTCCATATAAGAATTTGCTGTACAAAGGAATTTGAAACAATGCCCAAATTTTCCCCACAGGTGATCTGTGTCCTCCTGTTGCAGCCTGTAGTCTTCTTGGCATGGTTACTGACTGAGCCTGTATGCAGGGGCCTGGGGAAGCCCTGCTTTTTGTTCACTGTTCAAACAAACCCATTTTAATAGCAGCACATATAAAATAATACTTTGAAATTTAATTTATCCCATGTAATGAAGCTGCCAAGAAAAAGCTCAAGGTAAAAGCCAGACTTTTCTTTTTCTTTTTTTTTTTTTTAAACAGAGTCTATAAGATGCTGACTTGCTCAGCCCCCCTGCAGTACCCTCTCTGACAGGCATCTTACACTCCATCCATACAACACCACTTACAGCCCTCATCAAATGCCTCCTGCCTTTGTGCCATGTGTGTGTGCACTTTACTGTGTAAAATTTAATTCTCCTCTCCTTCTCTCCCAGCCATTTCTAAGATTTAACAGTCTACAAAGTCTTAATTCAGGGCTTCCTCTCTAGAAAGTCTAAGTCTTACCCTACAATCCACCACCAGGACATGTGTGTCTTGCTCTGTGTTCCCATCTTGTACATATGAGAATCATAGCATCTATCTCTCTGAATTATAATTACCTCTGAGAATACCTGCATCTCCCCAATAGACAGTGATGTCCATTTTTTAGATCTGGAATTTTGTTTTCACTCTCTCATCTCCAGAGCTAGACACATGCCTCACCCTTAATAGCCACCAAGTCAATTTTGGATGAATGAGTCAATACATGAATAAACCACCTAACTAATTTAGAGTTTTAATCTGTAAAAGAAAACTCTAATAGGAATATTAGAGAGAGTTCACGATATTCTGAAATACTGTCATTAACATAATAATAGCTCATCTTTATTAGCTATTATTGTTGAATACGTTCAATGCCATGTTTCAAGTTCTTCGTATGAATCATGTCATGTAATCCTGTAAAAACCCAGTATGGTGGTGCTATTCCTTACTATTCCGATCCTTATTTTGCATGTGAAAATCTGAGGCTGAAGTAAGTTTGGGAACCTGCAGAACCTTGGGCAGAAAGAGGTGGCAGCTTTCAAGCCAGGCAGTCTGACTCCAGAGCCCATACTCCCAACTATTAGCAAACAGAGCCTACCTAGACAATTACTAGAGTTGTCAGCAGTTTGGTTATGCTCTGGCCAGGTATACACTGAGATATAGCAACTGCAGTAGAGAACTTGTCCAAATGAGGTCACTGAATTCTTTCAAAGAACCAAAACATCCTTCAAGCCCAAATCAAGAATTGTCAAGTCTAGTGTTATAGAAATCTACACAAGCAATACTTTTCTTAGCATTTTGTCTTTTCTTTGAGACGGGGTCTCACTCTGTCACCCAGACCAGAGTGCAGTAGCACTATCTCAACTCACTGCAACCTCCTGTCCCAAATCAGGAATTTTCTAATAGAAGACTTGAACATAAGATACTGTGAAAAGCACATAGAGTAAAAAGATTGGAGACGTATCTGCCAGTCACTAGTCAAGTGACCTTGGCTATATCATTTAATCTTTCTCAGCCTCAATTTCTTTAGCTATAGGATGGGGTAATAATAGCTTCTCTACTTTCAATATCAAAGAAGATTTTGAAAATGATAAAATGTGTCATTATGGAGATACGAAAGATATGAAAAGTTTTGAGAAAAATCATCAAATCATGTCAGCTATCTATACACATATACTACCTATAACTATTACCAACTATGGGACACCCTTAAAAGTTTTCTAGGAGAATTGAGACATGTTTGTGAAAAATATCCCACTCTTATGGCCTGAATATATTACCATATCTCGTATAAACTGTTATCTTCTTCTAGATGATTGTTTTGTGTGTGTGTGCTTCAGCCCTTTAACCAAAAGCACAGTACATATGCAACTCTGATTATTTAAAATTAAGTTGCTGAGGTCAGGGACACATTAGGAATTTTAAGATAGTGTGAGAATCATTCTCTTTCTTCTTCCTACTCCTTCATATCTGCTCAGTACAATATCAGACAAGTATGTGCAGCAATAGCATTTGTTTTGATAATGACAACAGCAAGAACATTGGTACGTGCAGTTTTAGACTGTGGGCTCATCTCAGCGGCAGGCAGCCTTGGTCAAGGGAAGAAAAATTCCAACCCTGAGTTATAGAGCCGATTTTGGCAACAAGCACATTTTACACACCAATTAGACAAATTGTTAAATGATTTTAGATTAAATTAAAGAGCAAAGTAGCACTCAGGATAAATTTGAAAGGACAGAGGAAAAACCTGAATAAAAAAGCAGCATGGGAAAAAGAAAATGAGAAGACAGGGAAACTCAGGGAAAGAAAAGACACAAGAGTGAGAAAAAGAATTAAAAAACCCACAAAGATGTGAAAAAAACAAGTCACCAGTACCTGTTTGGATGGATAGTTGAAGGGGTTCCCTGAACACCACTGCTCTCCCAATTTCCAAAGACAGATTCGCAAATTAATACAAGCCGAGCATAAATTTGCTGACTGTGGTGGCGTGGAGTCACCTTGGACCTCATCAGCATTGCTAAACACCGCCCGTAACCTTTCCATTATCACTGAGGGTCTGCTCAGCACCAGGCCCAACTGCTCCAATAATTTCAATTACTTTCCCTGACAAATTTTATGTTTCATGTATTTTAGTGGCCTGATAATTATGATTTCTCTCATTTCTCGCTATCGAGCTTAATGGGTTCCAGCATGAGTGTGCAGTTTCAGAAATGAAGTTCCACTTGAATTCACAAGTTATTATCTACTTTCATTAATGGAATTGGAAAAGAGAGAGTGGAAAAGAGATAAAGAATGAGGAAGTAGGAAGAGATGAGTGAGCAGGAGGAGGAAAGAATAAAAGAAAACAAAAGGCCAGGATTCGAGAAAAAAAAAAATCAACCAATGAGTAGAAGGGAAGCTGGGCTAAGTATAAATAAAAAGTAAAAAGTATGTGGACAACCCTTTTTAATGCAAAAAGCACTAAATAGATTATTTCCATGACTAAATACATGACTGGGAAGAAGCACAGTGTGTTCAATAATTCCCAAGCATGGTATCTAGACCACACTGGGTTTGGAGAACATGGTTACATTACTTACCAGCTGTGTGATGATACGCACATTATATAAATCACTGAGATTCATCTGTTTTCTTTCCTTTTCATGCGTGGGGGTGAGCGTGTGTGCATATGTGTGAGCAAATGTTTATGGAATGACAATAATCTACAAGAAATTGTGCTAATGTAGGGAGACTAGCACCTTTAAAGGTTGTAGAGCTGGAGAGAGAGATGTATATGCACCTCTGCTTGCCTGGGCATTGATTCAACTTTCCTCCCACGTGAGAATGTAACTTCCCTCCCACTGTCTGGCACAAGAGAGGAGCGTGTGCAATTTTGAAAGCACTCCGAGCAACAGAAGCACAGTAAAAAAGATTGTCTGCATCAGTTCCATGTCACTGTCATGGAAGCCCCAAAAAGGAAAAACAAACAAACAAAAACAACAACAACAAAACGTGATGCAGCAAGACATCAAAGAGCTCGGATCTGTCAAAACCTGTTGAAGCCAGTATCACCAACAGTTTTATGTCATCTGTTAGTGTGCAGATATGCTGCAACAGGTCCCGACTTGCAAGGCTCTGTGATTTTTGGCCTAATAACTGAAAACTTAATCTAATCTTAAAGTGGAGTTATGTATGCCATCTCTTATAATCAAACTTTAATCCATCTGAAAAGAGGTAGCTCAGGAAAGTGGGATGTAGAGAGATGAAGAAGGATTCCCTTACCTTCAAGAAGCTAACTATCTAATAGGTAGAGAAACAAACAAGTGTAATAGAAAATCAATGTGAAAAATGCTGTAAGAATGGCACATAGCAATCAGACAGGTTTAAGGAAGGAAAATGTGGTATTTATTTAGAAATACTCTCTTTTAATAAGGGCCCAAGTCTTAAGCCAAAAGAATAAATCTCTAGTTTTACAATTTCAGGCATCAATGAGCTACTTGGGAAAATAAAAGGAGGATTACAAAGTCCTTCCCTCTATCTCTAAAAATACATCACATGGATGGCAGGAGCTGAGCCCTGTACTGTAGGCATTTAAGATGATAAAATGATAAAGATTTATGAAAAATACTCGAAGAAACTTTGGAATTAAACATTTAAAAGGTAACAAAAAGCAGCAATAGTGCAAAATAATAATAATAACCATACGTGGAAACAGCTGAATCGGTGAATCATTTAAAATGTTTTACCCTGTATTCTGCAACTGAAAAGGGTATCTGTTTTCTCAAATGAACCTAACAGGGAACACTGAAAGATGGTTCATCTTCTTTAGTTTAGTTAAAATGAAGTAAAAGTGGCTGCCATAGTTAACACTGACCGAAGGAGGACTAAAGGAAAATAACTTATGAATTCGACAATGTGCTCCTTACTTACTAAATACCTTTCTGCAAAGCCAACTAAAGACAATTGAAAATTTCTTAAAGTTGTCTACATTTTTCCATGAATACATTGAAAACGACCATTCTCTGGGAGGAATTTGGTCAGTTTATCAGTTGACTGACCCAACCAACTTTTAAGAGGACCTTTAGTCCCTGTATTTTAACAATGCACCCCCCTCTCCACCCTCAGAGCAAGATGAAAATCAGTACCATTCTAACTTTGAGGCATTATTGCCAGTTTTTTCTTTTCTTTTCTTTTCTTTCTTAGCAACAAGCAAGGGCTTACATAGCCTTGAGGTAGAAGGAAGAATGAAGAGGAAGCCCATTCCTCTGAGGTAAACTCTGTGTTTGAAAGGGAAACTGCCTTCAAATGCAGTCCTACCAGCCTTCGTTTTCAGAAAAAGCACATCCATCCGAAAACTGGGTGCATATCTCTTCTACCGCAGGCATTCTGAGTAGTACATAGAATGCAAGGACACAGGAGAAAACTCTGATCTTGAAGCCCCCATGGTGTATCTGGACAGACAAACACACATGCAATTACAACTCCTGTAAGATGTTTGTGCAAAGTGCTGTGGTAGCTGGTGAGAGGAGGTGACAACTAAATGTGTGGCAGGAGAGCAAGTGACAAGCTTCATGAATAGGTCAAGTTTCACCTGGGCCTTGAGGAATTCTAGGAACTTGCCCTGTAAAGTGAAGGCAACAATTTCAAGTGTAAAGAAGGTTCTATACAGCTGCTGTTCTCAGAGTTCATTAAATATTCAGGCAGGCACTGTTTGTCTTACAACCTACTTATAGACGGTCCCCACATTACTACTTGACTGAGACAATGTTAATGGCCCAAGAAATGGCTGTTGCAGTAGTTAAAAAAAATTCAAACCAGTTCCAAATCTAGGGACTCTCATGGTTGAGACCCAGTGGAATTTGGCTTCTCTGGGTAACAAGTCTGCTTTATCCCCAGCAGGATCATATTTAGATTTGAATTAAGAAATTTGACATTTTTAGCCTTCTACTCTCATTATTTTTCACAATGACATACTTGGTCTCAGTTAATTGTGGCAGAGAAGTATTTAAATGCTGAAGTCTAGATAGTAAAGAGAAGGGACTAAATGGAGCCTAGACTTCTTGTGCTCAGAAGTCATCACTCCACTATAGTCTTCCATGGAGACGATGGCCCAAAAACCCAGATAGCACCTATGAATCCAGAATCTCAGAGGCAGGTCTAAGGTTTCTTTGAGTCACCAGAGCATTTAAGAGTCCTACCGGCTGGGCGTGGTGGCCTCACAGCTGCAATCATAGCACTTTGGGAGGCCGAGGCAGGCGGACCACGAGGTCAGGAGATCGAGACTATCCTGGCTAACCCAGTGAAACCCTGTCTCTACTAAAAATACAAAAAATTAGCCAGGCCTGGTGGCATGTGCCTGTAGTCCCAGCTACTTCGGAGGCTGAGGCAGGGGAATGGCTTGAACCTGGGAAGCAGAGGAAGTTCTGCCTTAGTTTCTATCATGTCTTTTTTCCTCATCCTAAGGTCAGCTATTATGGAATAGTACATAAGTGAATCTTAAAACGTAGAATATTCTATTTAAAACCAAAGATTCCATAGCCTACTAAGGCACTTTAAAGAATAAAAACTTTCTCATCTTTCCAGAAAATTTATGGAGAATTTCTTTTCCCCAACTTTGTAGACATTACTCTATGTTTCTCAATCTATAGGCATATTAAGTTAGGTGAAGCTCAACCTCTTCCTATCTCTACATATGAAGACTATGAAGAATCTCTATGTTGGTTAGAAGTTTTTGTCTTTTGTTGTTGTTTTTGCTAAGACCATGGGACCAGTTGCCTTCTGTGATTAAGTATAATCTTTTAAATAAAATCTATGCTAAAAATGATCTTTTAACCTTTATAATTATATCATTAATGCTTTTTATATCTTAGTATCAGGATGAATTTTTTATGGATATTTCTAATAAGCATCTGTTGAAACTAACAGTAACAATAAAAGGGTAACAGATGTAGGAATGATGGAGTTGAAGCACAAAACGTGTAGAGGATGTTTTATAAAGGGTTGATGGGATTTAGAGGTCCTCAGCATCTGCCTCCACCCCTTGGTCCTAGTCCTAGAAGTCCCAGTATATTAATTAGCAGTATGATTTGCCATGTGAAATAATACTTGGAGCACTCATTAAATACTCATTATGTGTCAGGCGCTTTACATAATTTAAGTCTAATTTTCACAAACACATATTTATTACTGGGAAAACAGACTCAGAGGGCTCAAGAGACTTGCCTAGGGTTATAGATTCAACTTAGTGCAGAACGAGGATTTGAACCTATGTATATCTGAATTCAAAACCAGTTTATTTTTCCTTTTGTACCAAATTTCTATTTACAATATTTTTTAAGGTCAGAAGGAACTCAAGTCCAGCTCTTTCTTCCAGCTAAGTGGTTACAATCGGGTTGCTTAACCACCTTTTTTTTTTTTTTTTTTTTTTAAAAACACAAAACACAAATCTAAGTTATTCAAGACATTATAATGGCATTTCCATTTGCTTTAAAAGAGATCTTGCTACTAATAAGGGCCAGAGAAGAAATAGAGCTGCTTGACAGTTGACCAAGTTGAAAGAAGGAGCAAGAGAGAGAAGATTCTGTTGCAGGAGAAGTTTGAAATATATAATTTGGAGTCAGAGATATCTCTATTACAGGGCTGTTCAACAGAAATACAATGCAGGCCAGAGATGTAAGCCACATGTGTAATTTAAAATTTCTTAGTATTCATGTTAAAAAGAATAAACAGGTGAAGTTATTTTAAATAATATGTAATCCAGTGCATCTAAAGGATTATATATTTCAACATATAGTCAATACAAAAAAATTCAATGAGATATTTTACATTTTTGTATATGAAATCTTTAAAAAATTCTGGTGTATGTTTTATACTTAGTGCACATCTTTATTCAAAATAGCTACATTTCAAGTGCTCATCAGCAACGTGTGGCTGGAGATTACAGTATTGGAAAGTATGGACCTAGTCATTTAAGAAGAAAACTTGAACAGAGAAGGTGGTCCAAAAAAGCTTGCATAAAAATGAACTAATTTCACAATGAGGTGCTTTAGGTGTAAGAACTTACATACTGATGATTGTAGAAGTGTAAAAACTCCATCAACTGGTAGTGAGGTTAGAGGCCATAGAGGAATAGGGTGCAGTGGAATGAAGGGAGCAGTAAAACAAGCACTTGTAGAGCAGGGACTTTACATTCATTGTCTAACACTAATTCAGGGGTTGTTCTCCACATTGCACAAATGAGAAAGGTGAAGCCCAGAGAAATTCATTTACTTACCGATATTTCTACTTTCTACTTCCCTATGAATCTGTAACCAGAAAAAATGAATAGTTTGTACTTACTTTTTTCTCATTGTCTGTAGTTAAAAAATAATAATAATATGTAATCTACCAGTTGCCCTGAATCTATGTTGCAGATGTTAGGCAGACACAGAGGGTACTTGGAAAGGGCAAGGTGGAAAGAGGATAGAAAGCTTGAAAAGAACTGTGTTTCAAAGACTGTGTAGCTACAACCCTTAAGCCTTTAAGGTGTTAATAAAGTCAGGAAGCCAGGCCGCAGGCAGCTGTTGTACTACACAGTTGTTATTCTAGGGACATTTACTTGCTGTTCTCTTGATACCGTGGGAGACAAAAAGCAAAGGACTGAGTTTGACATGTAGTCAGAGAGCATAGGTGAAAGAAACTGAAGAAACTTGAAAATGAGGTTGGTTAAGAATCCCAGGAGTTTCCCAATGGCCTGTTCTGGATACTTGAATACTAGAATAGATTCTTATCTGACTTGTACAATCTCAGGATGTCTCCTGGATTGTATTTTTAAATGCAAAATAATGGTCATAGTTTAAACGGCACAAGTGAAAAGCAGATAATCTGCATTTTGTGAGTATAACTTATAAAATGATCTGCTTATATCATGGTGGTGGTAAGATTGTTTCTCACATTATTTCTGTAAAGTCAACTCTTTATGACAACTTAGAGGAAAAGAAAAGGGGCATCAGGCAGCTCTAATAAGCTTTCTTTCATGAAAAGTGGCTAATAAGGAGAATCAAGCTATTCTCAGCTAAGGATCATTGCTGAGGAGAAAGAAGAACCAAATGAGCTGAAGAGTACTCAGGCTCTCTGAAAATGGAATCATAATGAATTCTTATTTCTATTTGGGTATTTTACCCTTAATTACTTAACTTATAAGATTATGAGAAAGTGTAAAAGTACACTATATGCATTCATTCAAAAATTCCTTCGACAACTTCCCCCCCCCCCCCCCACCCCAGCATTTACTATGTGCCAAACCCTAGGCTCTGGTAACATAGTAGTGTCAATGAGAAAAAAAATATCTTCTCCTCTACCCATCTGAGGTACATGGCTGAGACTCCTATAGTAAAAGATACAAGAAAAAAAAATACAAATTTGTTTAATATAAGTTTTACATGACACAAAAGCATCCATAAGAAAATAAAGATTCAAATAAATGGTTAAACCTGTGTATTTTTATTTAATTTTAATTTTTTTTTTTTTTTTTTTTTTTTAAGAGACAAGGTCTTGCTCTGTCACCCCAGCTGGAGTGCAATGGTACAATCATAATTCATTGCAATCTCAAGCTCCTGGGCTCCAGTGATCCTCCTGCCTCAGCTTCCTGTGTATTTCTATGCCACGTTTGGTGAAGAGTAAACAGTCATGGAGAAATATGATGCGGGGAAAGGTACGATTAAATGGTAATAAACTGGGAGAAACTTAGCAAGGACTGTTTGTTCAGATTCTTCTCTGTGACTTGCTTTCAGAGATAGGCATGTTCCTTTCCTCTTGGTACAGGAAGGAACCTCTCACATGAGGGTCTGTCTTATGACCTGCTTCAGGGGAAGGTCAGTGTATTAGGCCATTTTTTGCATTACTGTAGAGAAATACCTGAGGCTGGGTAATTTATAAAGGAAAGAAGTTTAATTGACTCCTGGTTTTGCAGGCTGTACAGGAAGTGTGGTGCTGGCATTTGCTTCTGGTGAGGGCCTCAGGAAGCTTACAATCATGGAGGAAGGTGAAGAGGGAGCAGGCCCATCACACGGTGATGGGGGAGCAAGGGGAGGGGAGAGGTCCCAGACTTTTAGCCAGATCTCATGTGAAATAAGTGAGGAAGAACTCACTCACCACCAAGGGGAAGGTGGTAAACCATTCATGATGGATCTGCCCTCAGGATTCAACCCACTCCCACCAGGCTGTACCTCCAACTTGGAGAATCACATTTCAACATGAGATTTAGAGGCGACAAACATTCAAACCATATCAATCAGAAAATCCTTCTTAGGTTTTATGACTTACTTCAGGGAAGAAGGGTAGCGGAAGGTCAGAGAGATCTTCCTGCATCTACTTTTTCTCAAATTCCTTTGGTTTAAAATATTTAATACGCTAAGATGCCACACTTTGGGGTGGCATGTCCTGAACTCCATCAATAGTGTGGCAAAGGATGCTAGCTGATCTCTGGACCCATGTCCTCTGCTTGGAAACACAATTAGACTACATGTCCTAACCTTCTTTGTGGCAGGGTGTGGGTATATGACTGAGTACTAGCCAGCGGAATATGGGAGAAAGCGTTACCCCTGCTTCTGCTGTTTGTGATTCTTCAGGATCTTTCCCCTACCGTGGTGACCTTGGAAGCTGCATTGAATATGGTGGAACCACTCTATAGAAAGAGGCAGAATCACCAATTAGAGGAGAGCAATAAGAACACTGGTGTTAGACTTGAGATGAGCTAGAAATAAACTTCTATGTTACAGCCGCCAGTGCTACCTTAACTAATAGACGTACGAGCAGTGAACTTGCTCTGTGCTCTCTTAGTCTTACAATCTAACAGGAAACGACAATAAATAAGCAAACCACATAAACAGAGACATTTGGTTTATAGATGAAAATGTTACAGCCTAGACATTGAAGAAGACAACATAAATATTTTAGATTTATACAAAAGATTAAAACAGATGATATGAAAACAATTGACAACTTCATTTTTTATCTTGTTTATTTTTTGAGCTGGGGTCTTGTGATGTTGCCAAGGCTGGACTCTTAACTTCTGGACTCAAGCAATACTCTTGCCTCAGTCTCTCAGGTAGCTAAGATTACAGCCGCATGCCACCTAATTTACGTTAGAATAAAGTATCTCTTTTTCTTTTTATCCTGCCTCCTTTCCCCTTTTCAGCACATACACTGACCTCTTTACCAAGTAAAGTCTGTATTTTGAAACAGTGATAGACTCCAAAGCATGTAGAATAAAAGAAATCAGATCATCTTAGAAATTTCAGTTCACTGTTCTCTTTACCGTATGACAATTCTCTTATAAAAAAAACTGTGACTGCATCTTTTTCTGAGCAATAATGAAATATTGGTTAGCTTTTTAATTGTCTCCCACACGCATGAATAGACATGCTGAATGCACAGCCTAGTGGTAGAGCAACAGAAAGACGCTGAAGCGGTAATTAAAGAGGTCTAATATCTGCTCCTAATTACTTGGTGTTAGTTAAGGTAGCTACTTCTGGGGCCTTAGTTTCCTCATCTACTAAATTGGAAGTTTGGCTAATTGACCTGTAAGATTCCTCCCAGTTCTCACATTTCCAGCTTCCAAATTTTTTTATTTTTTTTTATTTTTTATTTTTTATTTTTTTTCAGGGGATAGAGACAAAAAGCTGGTAGCAGTGTGGCTTCAATGCAGTGCCTGGGAGACATTCTGCATGGTTTGCAGGTTTCAAAGATGCAACTCAGTATGTGAGCTGTTACAGGCCTGACATGCCATCCAGAAAAAGATGGCTACAGGGACATTGGAAGAATCCAGATGATGCAGGGATTCTGTTCGAATTATCCAAAAAACTGCCCAGGAAGACGTGCGCTTCCATTATGGTCCATTTGCTTCATTTGACCCCTCTACTTCTGAAATAAGTAGGTTACACACACACACACACACACACACACACACACACACACACACACACACACATTCTGATTCCCCAAAGCTCTGAGCCTTCTGTGTCTTTGAAGCTTCAACCTTTCAAAATAAAAACTATATTGTTTTTAACAACTGGGTCTCTCTCTCCAGCTTCCTACCCCCTGCCCAGATTCTGTCTTCTCCGTGTTCTACCCCAGTCCCCTCTCAGCTGTCTGGCTCCTGCTGTTGTGCATTGTGATTTAAGGAACTCTATGCTTTCCTTTCCTTACCATGGTGCCTTTGATTCAGATACAGACAGATGCATTATTGATCAGATTTTGGCTGCTGCTCTTAGCTTGCTGGTGCTGTACTAGTAACTAATAAGCTAGTAAGAGAAGACGAGTGAGGAGAGCCGACCGACCTCCTTTTAAAAACCAAGTGGATGACAACTCCACAGCCTGCATCTGGGAACTTTTAATAAATGCTACGTGCTTTCCTGTTAGAATCCCTTTGGTCATTTGGTCAGGCAACTTCACTGTGCACAGGCTGCGTGGTCCATATACCAGGTAGTGAAGGGCTGCTTGGATGAAGAAAATGATATTGTCATATAGGGAAGAACATTCTTTGTTTCACAGTGCGTAAGTAGCTGTTTTTTTTTTTTTCCCCTAAATGTTCCACATAGACATCAAACTATTCATTTTGTACTAGATTTTCTATAATCCTATTTAGTATTTGCCACCAACCTACGATGAAGCTATATCATTCCACATGAGGATATTTAGGTTGAGAAAACTCATGCACTGAGCACTATGTAAGTTCTCTACCTCTCTTTGTTGAAATGAATCAGGTTAACCTCCCATCTAAAGATCATAGCTGAGGCCGGGCGCGGTGGCTCACGCCTGTAATCTCAGCACTTTGGGAGGCTGAGGTGGGCGGATAACAAGGTCAGGAGATTGAGACCATCCTGGCTAACACAGTGAAACCCCGTCTCTACTAAAAATACAAACATTAGCCGGGCGTGGTGACGGGCTCCTATAGTTCCAGCTACTCTGGAGACTTAGGCAGGAGAATGGCGTGAACCGAGGAGGCGGAGCTTGCAGTGAGCCTAGATAGCACCACTGCACTTCAGTCTGGGTGACAGAGTGAGACTCCATCTCAAAAAAATAAAAAATAAATAAATAAAATAAAAATCATAGCAGAGCCATAAGTGAAGCTCAGGTCTTCAGACTCTTAACCTATATCCTTCTCTCCTTCTCCAGAGACTGGAGGCTGCTCTGCTGGCAATTATCTCCCGCTACTGATTCTTCAACACATTTTTTGAGCCCTCAGAGGGATGACTGAAAAGGATACAAGACAAGACTTCTTATCTTACCCAAGGTTCCTCCTTTTTTATTTAATTAATTTTTTTGAGACGGAGTCTCATTCTGTCATCCAGCCTGGGGTGCAGTGGCACGATCTCAGCTCACTGCAACCTCTGCCTCCTGAGTTCAAGTGATTCTCCTGCCTCAGCCTTCCAAATAGCTGGGATTACCGGCGCCCACTACCATGTCCAGCTAATTTTTGTATTTTTAGTAGAGACGGGGTTTCACCATGTTGGCCAGGCTGGTCTCCAATTCCTGACCTCAGGTGATCCGCCGAACGCAGCCTCCCAAAGTGCTGGGATTACAGGCGTGAGTCACCATGCCTAGCCAGTTTCCTCCTTCTTTAAACATTCAAAGTCCCTATGTCAAACTATCAGATTTTCAGTGTTCATGCCCTTTAACTCAACAATTCTACCATTATAGTTATAGTTCTGCTTGAAAAAGTGTGTGCATTCATGGTGTACATGTACACAGACATATACATACAAGCATGATTATACTAAACTGTAACAGCAAAACCTGAAAAAAACTCAGAGAGTACTTAAATAAATTATTGTATATCCACAGACTTGAATACTATAAAGTTATTGGAAAAATGAAGATACACAAATCATAATTTTGAAAAATGTCTAGATTCTATTATTAAATGAAAAGCATTTATATAGGCTAAACTCTTTTTTTTTTAATCTATCTACTACCTATCTATCCATCCACCAATCTATTTATTTACCTGTCTATCCAGTCATTCGTCCATCTAGCTACCTATGCTGGTTTATGTATAAGCATTTTTATATTTGCTGAGGGTGTAGATAAAAATCTATTAACAATAACTGCCACTGGGGAGAGTGACCATGGTAAGGAGAAACTTACATTTTATAGTTTACCTTTGTAAGCTTTTAAAATTTTCTAACTTTGTGCAGATATTGCTTTTATTTTTAAAAGGATGTCACGTCAACTGAGGTTAACTGGGCTCTGATATTTTAAAGAATTTTATTTCTATGTTTCAATATCTTTATAGGGCTTTTTAAACAATGCCCTAATATTGAGGACTTAATAGCTATATATATGCGTATATATACATATGTGTATATGTGTGTGTATATATACGTGTGTGTGTGTGTGTATATATATGTGTATGTGTGTGTATATATATACACATATGTGTATATATATATGGTGCCAGTCATCTTTTCATAAAAATGAGTTTTGAAAGACGAAAAGGGCCGGGCGCGGTGGCTCAAGCCTGTAATCCCAGCACTTTGGGAGGCCGAGACGGGCGGATCACGAGGTCAGGAGATCGAGACCATCCTGGCTAACACGGTGAAACCCCGTCTCTACTAAAAAATACAAAAAACTAGCCGGGCGAGGTGGCGGGCGCCTGTAGTCCCAGCTACTCGGGAGGCTGAGGCAGGAGAATGGCTAAACCCGGGAGGCGGAGCTTGCAGTGAGCTGAGATCCGGCCACTGCACCCCAGCCTGGGCGACAGAGCAAGACTCTGTCTCAAAAAAAAAAAAAAAAAAAAAAAAAAAAAAAAAGACGAAAAGACAGTTGTGGGGCCCTAATTCCCTTAACAGTGAGTGGAGACCTAGGGGATCAAAGGAAACAATGTGGAGGGAGAGAGGGGCAATGTAGAACTATGAGCTTCTCTGTGCTGCACAGACGTGAGGGGAGGGAGGGCTATACTGAAAATTAGGGAAATTGGATTCTAGCCCTGCTCCACCATTCACTTCTCTCCTGTGCATGCCGCTTAACCTCTTCTAACCTCAGTTTCTTCATTTATAAAATAAGGAAATGGTTTTGGATGATTTCAGAGGTGCCTTCTAGCTCAGAAATCTGTAAAATTCTATGAAACATCATTCTTTCTGCCACCACATAATTGGCAAGATGTGGTAATGAAATAAGGAATAAAATTCATCTATCAATGCACATTTTTCTCCGTCTTGTAGATGCAAGTAGTTGACAGGTCTTGTTTTTTTCCACTTCTCACTTACAATCTGGATAAGAGGAGATGGAATTTTTTACTGTGTGGTACCTTATATTTTGTCTGACCCAGCCCACCTGTTTTTTAAAAAGTATTTTGGGCCCTCTAATGTTATGTATTCCAAACCTACAGAGATAAAGACAGTCTGACCTGGTCCCCGTCACTCCAGCAGAATGGCACGTGCCCCCATCCTTTTATGCACTTAGCTTGTGGTTATGGAAGAGACAAAGCTGTAAGCTTACATAATCACTATTTAAGGATGTGACATATGAAAGCCAGTGCAACTTGAGAAATATTTCTTGAGTATCTACCATGTCTTTGGCAGTGCTAAGCATTATATATTCAGAGATGAAGGCCCTACTTTGAAGAAGACAGGAGTCTAAACACAGAAGAATTAACACTTGTGTTACAACAATACATCTAAAACCAGGCAGAATGATCAGAGCTATGGATGTACAGAGGAGAGGCCATTTAGCCCGAGGAAAACTCTTTTGAGCTGGGCCTTAAAGGCAAGTAATTGATATCTAGGACATTCTTTTGCTAACAGTTTCATACCTTAATGTAGCCAGGAAAATGTCTCCAGCCCTCCCCATGCGACAGCTCCAGAGCTGTGCAAATATGTGGAGAGCAAGTACATCCTTGGGAAATGAAGGATAAAGAAGAACCTAGGAATAGTAGAGTCGGTCTGGAAAAATGAAAGAGTAAAGGAGTGGTGAGCAAGCCAATAGAAGAATGGGCCCTGAAAGTAAGTAACAAGGAGGCAGAACAAGGGAGGGATGGGTGAGACCTTGGGGATGGGCAGTGCCTCTTAGATGTTGCAGGTTTTATTCCAAAATGGTCTTGTTTTCCTTATTTATTGAGAGACTGGGTTTCATTGGCCATCCCTCAATAACTGCTGCTAAAATTCACCTCCTTTCATATATAGGCCCTCCTCACCTACAAGCTGTCATGAACAGAGCACATTTTGTCCTGAAGCCTTGGCTAAGTGGAACAAACTTTGCAGTAGCAGTAAAGCACAGGCACCCTGCTGGGGTGAAGATGAATGGAAATGCAACGAGGAAATATTTCACAACCAGGTGCAAATAGATGGAGAAAGGAAAGAAAATATTTCTATCATGAAGTGATTTACACTAGATTTAGACTAAGACTCACAGCCAAGTGCAGCAAACAGCTGGAAGTCACATGTGAAAGTACAAATACTGTATTTTTTTTCTTCCAGTAACATGACAGTTTAAGTCAAACCAGCAAATACTTTTTAATGATATTATTGCTCCCAAAATATTTACATTCCTTGATTTATTTAGTTTTCTCCCAATAAAGTGAGAGTCAGAATTGTTGGAGTACCAGGGTCGGGAAGAGGAGGACATGATTTTAATGGTTGATCAGTGACTATTTTTTATTGGGTAATAAATTAAGGGGCTCCACATCTTTCTAAATCTAAAAGTATTTTCCACCAGCCTGTATTTCTGAGGCCTGAGTTGTCTTGTATATAAGGGTGGTAAATTGGCGTAAAGATTCTCTTCAAATGTCAATTAACAGTCCAATACCTCAAGCTATTAACAGATGTGTTCTGCAAGGCACTTTGCGAAGTCACTAAGTAGAAGGAAAAATTTTGGTTTGTGATTGCAAAGAAAAAAATCAAGGTAAAATAATACTCTATTTTGATGCCTAATAATGTCTAAAAAAGAGAAGGTGCATTAATGACAGATATTGTCTAATTATTTTAGGTGTTAACTGGGGGTCTAAGAAATATTACTGAGCCTTGAGTAATTTTCAAGGTATTGTTAGAATATCTGAAATCTTTGAAAAATGGGGTCTTGTGTTTTCAGTGCTAGAGGACCAATATTCTCTGCTCTTTCAGATTCTCTACATATGTGGTTTCATTGGTTGAGCGGCAGAGTGCCCTGAATCTACATAATTATAAGCCACATTATCACATGGTTCCAACTTTATTATTTATGCAGAATTAAGGACTTCATATATACTTGTATTCATTTATTCTACAGATCACAAAGTGGAATGTTCAAGGTCTTATTCAAGGCCTTTCATTGAGTTGTAACGATAATGCTAAAGGAAAATCAAAAATAAAACTCTGAGCTTTCAATTCTCAGTCCAATGTTTCCTGTAGATCCTACTGTTTCTGAAATACCCAAGAGTAGAATTCTAGAGCATGCCTCATCAGAGAAATCACAATTTGTAGAGAAAGCAAAGTTTTTAAAGGTATCCAACTGGCAAATCCATCCCTTCTCCTTGGCTTCTTTTCAGCCCCTGGAGCTGCCACATTAACAAGCTGTGTGATTTCACATGGACTGTGTGATTGGCAACTTGACAGGCAATCTAAGGCCACCTGAAAACACAAGGGAGCATGCTCGTGCATATGTCCCAAAAGCAATTCTGGAAGTTAAGATAAATAAATAAATGAGAACTGTAGTAATAAAACTTCACTTTATCGCTTTCTGCCTTTAGTAACCAATCTAATATTTAATAAATGAACAAGTACTTACTTCAAAAACATCATGCAAGAAGCTATGGAAGGTAGAGACAAATAACGAAATGGCTCCTGCTCTCAAGCTGCTTGTGATTCTATCTTAAGACATTCTTGTCTTTGGCCACTGAAATGTAAAAGATCTATTTTCACCTTATCTCAGAATCCTCAGATATTTTCACTTGAGCTGGGATGTGATTCATGCTGTTTTGGCTACGGTCAGTATAAAATGTGTGCTCCTTTTTTTTTTTTTTTTTTTCTTTTTTTTTTAATCCGAGTCTCCCTCTGTTGCCCAGGCTAGAGTATAGTGGCATGATTTCAGCTCACTGCAGCCTCCACCACCAGGGTCAAGAGATTCTCCTGCTTCAGCTTCTCGAGTAGCTGGGATTACAGGCATGTGCCACCATGCCCAGCTACTTTCTTTGGTACTTTTAATAGCGATGCAGTTTCACCATCTTGTACAGGCTGGTCTTGAACTCCTGATCTCAAGTGATCTGCCAGTACTCCTTATTTTATATAAATATTAAAAGATACCATAAGATAATTGGTGTGAGCTGCCCTTCCTGACACAAGTCTAGACATATTTGTACACATTGGTGCTGAAAAGGTACCAGACTGTCCCAACTCTACCTGTGGCACTTAATGGAGGGGAAGCAATTCATGTCAAGATGCAGGGTGATTTTATCAGATGAATCTGAATGGATTTTCATAGAAGATAAAGGACAGAAAGAGGAGTAGAGATGAAGTAGTGTATTCCTTGAAATATGCTAGTCCTCTTAGGCAGAAAAAGCTGCTCTCCTGAAGACGGGAGTTTGGGACCAGTGATGGCCATGTAGGATGAAACCAGAGATCTGAGATTATTTTCTGAGTCATTTGTGGACATCGTATTAGTAGATGTGCCCTTATCTAACTACTCAACTGATTCTGATAATATGCTATTATTGGCATAATATGGTATTTTCAAAAAAAAAAAAAAACCTGAAGGCAAATGTATACTTTTATAAATCTTGGCACCCTCAGGATGTCCTGGTATGGATAAGTTATTATGTATAATCTTCCTGATTTTAGGGATACTATAATTCTGATGCTTAGTTATACTATTACTCCATATAAAAGTATTCAAAATAATGCTATAGCAATAGAAGTGCTCATTTTGCGCAAAATGAATTGTCTTGCACATAAACTTGCCAAGTTTCAACCTCTAATAGAAAGATATTAATGCTGTGCTTCACTTTATGTAATGTGAACCTGAACATTATGAGTAAATATTTCTGCAAATATCAAAGCGTGTAAAATACACTGTGAAAGTTGACTAAAACAGTTTCATGGAATTCGAAAACTTTTACTAATAGTTGATTCTGCTGCAGGCATTGAACTAGCTCGTATGAATTTACAGATAAATAAAACTTGGTTCCTGTCGTCAAAAATCTTTGTTTATGTAAGACAGAGAAGCATGAAAAAAAAAAAAAGTCAAGATCACATGCTGAGTGCAAAGACAGACAGATAGTATGAGAGAACAAAGGAGCGACTTGTTCACCTTATGGAGATCAGTAAATTTCTGCAAGAAATGGCTGAACTGAGTCTTGAAGAAAGAGCAAAGATTCTTAAAGAATTCTTTCATCCAATAGTTTTTTTTTTGTTTTTGTTTTTGTTTTTTTTTTAGACAGAGTCTCCCTCTGTAGCCCAGGCTGGAGTGCAGTGGCGTGAACTCTGCTCACTGCAACCTCTGCCTCCTGAGTTCAAGTGATTCTCTGCCTCAGCCTCCCAAGTAGCTGGGACTACAGGTGCCCACTACCACGCCTGGCTTTTTTTTTTTTTTTCCAGTAGAGTTGGTGTTTCATCATGTTGGCCAGGCTGTCTTGAACTCCTGACCTCAGGTGATCCACCCCCTTCGGCCTCCCAAAGTGCAGGGATTACAGGAGTGAGGCACTGTGCCCGGCCATTGTTCTTCATTTTACTTATATTCTTTGTGTAACCTTGGCCAAGACACACCTTAAATTCTCTCTAACTCTTCAATTGTGAAAGGGAATTAGAAGCCAACTCACTCAGCAGGTCGTTTGTTAAGGGCAGTTCCATGCTGATAATCTATACATTCTTTGTTTTTTGTATTTGTTCTTATGCAGTTTTAAAAATATAGTAAGTGTTCTGAATGCAAAGCATCCTGTCTTGGGTTTATATTGTAAATAATATCAGTGCATTGGTATGTTTAACCTGAAAATATAAGAACTGAGCATTAGCAGTGTTGGGAATAAGTTTTATTAAGTAAGTCTACACCAATCTGGGAGAAAAGAGCAGTGCATTTGTTTCCATGCCTATATTAATGAAAATGGTTATAAAATAGGGAGGGGATGACCTCCTGGAGAGAAAAAAGCCCAGCGATCACAATATATCACACTCTGCCTTCTGAGAAGTGGCTGTGACTACATGTCTATTATCTTGGTGTATCAATTTTCACTCTCAAATGTGTTCCTCTTCATTAGCATATTAGTGGAGAAAGTTTGTATTGAATTGATTTACATTTATTTTCCTTCAGCTTTTTTTCTGTGGGGTGTAGGGTGAGGAGGATATTGATGGGACTTATGTGAATACAAAGGTTCTGAATGAAAAGGCCTTTTAGTCACCTGTGCAAATAATCATATCTCTTGTGGAAGAGCGTATTGAGTATGGGGCCAGGAGACTATGCCCAGCATTATCTGTACTGTGTGGCAAAGGACAAGGGTTCCTAAATTATCCCATAGTTCCTCAGTTCCCCACATGTAAAACATAATGATCTGTGTGTATTAAGGTAGGCTTTCACTCTATTTTGTTTGGGTTGTTGAGTCATTAAAACATATGTTATTGATTTAATAAAGAATCCAAGATGAGGAAAAATATCTCACAAATACATTATTAGAATTACACTGACTATTCATATATGGAGGAAAACCAACAGTGCTAATGAACTGTTTTGAGTGATAGTTACCTTCCCCAAGATTTGGTAGTATCAAAATGAAAAACAACAACTCTTCATGGAGACAGAGTAAGGGAGCGTTGATACACGCATTGCTGTCTACTGAAGCTCAAAGATATTGAATTAATTAGCCTTTGGGCTGTCTCTAAATGTTCATCTTAATTTTTTTTTTTCCTTTTCCCTTAACTGCTGCATAGTACATGAAGAATCTTAATTTGCACATGCTAATGTACCTTCATAAAGATCTCCTTTGGAAAGCTCTTTAAAATGTTGAAGCAGCCTTGACTGTAATGCTTTATAAAGCTTCTGATTTTAAAAGCAAAATGTATGAATCGAGTTTTTTTAAAATTTTAACCTGTCAAGCTTTCATCAGTCATTGGTGATTTTTAAACAGATTTTTTTAGGCCAGGGGTGGTGGCTCATGCCTGTAATCCCAGCACTTTGGGAGGCCAAGGCTGGCAGATCACCTGAGGTCAGGAATTCAAGACCAGTCTGGCCTACATGGTGAAACCCCATCTCTACAAAAAAATATAAACATTAGCCCACTGTAATGGCAGGCACCTGTAATACAAGCTACTCGGAAGGATGAGGCAGGAGAATCGCCCGAACCCAGGAGGCGGAGTTTGCAGTGAGCTGAGATCGCACCACTGCACTACAGCCTAGGCGATAAGTGTGAAACTCCATCTCAAAAAACAAAAACAAAACAAAACATTTTTTAGTAGGGATGTTAGTTTACGAACTCTGATCAGTTTTGGAACTCAGACATAACAGCTAAGGTGCCTGATTCATTTCTAATACCAAGTATATATCTGATGGCCTCTATGGTGGAAGGCTTTTTTTTTTAGTAGATTTGGAAAAGAGAAATACATATATTCGTTTTCCCAAATTCACAATCTCAAAATATCAGATATATATTGAAAAAGGAATAACATTCTTTTAACAAGGGTATAGATGTTTCTGACTAAACAGTAAATCTTCTATCAGGTAGATAGACCAGTCCCTGTTTCTCAGCATGTAATTGACCCTAGGAAAGTAGCACAGAGCAGACAAGGCTCTAGGGTTTTGCTACCTCCAAACAAGCTCCTGCGCATTCATGCACAGGTGGCTTCTGATATGTATTTATTTTATTTATTGTTCAGAGTACTACATCTTTCCCAATCATTGAGATCTAATATTGAGGACCTCTTTTTTTTTTTTTTTTTTCTGAGAAAGTTTTGTGCTGAAGGAAAGAGAGCAATCTTTGGAATCAGAGAGACCTGGGTTCAAATCCCAGCTTCCTTATTTTGATTTGAGGCACCAGTAAAAATGAAAATATAAGTCTATCAAGGTATAAATATATCATATAAAACAGATACACACACACACAAACACACACACACACAGGTTTATACTCATACATATCATACATATGTGTATCTGTATATATATGGAATTTTATGTATATATATATAATTTTGCTAATTATATAATTATATACTTTTTGCTGATTATATGTATAAAACCCTAGAACAATTTGAGTTTGAACTGTACAGATCTACTTACATATAGATTTTCTTCTGCCTCTGCCACCTCTGAGACAATAAGATAAATCCCTACTCTTTCTTCTCCTTCTCAATGGGAAGATTATGAGGACAAAGACATTTAATGATGATCCACATCCATGTAATGAATAAATATATTTTATATTACTAATGAATTTCTCCATAACATTTTGTTTTCTCTAGCTTACCGTATGGAAAGAATACAGTATATAATACATATGACATACAAAGTATATGTTGACTTTTATGTTATTCGTAAGGCTTCTTGTCAAAAATAGATTATTAGTACAGTTTTTAGACAGTAAAAAGTTATATGCAAAATTTCAACTGCACCATACCTGCCTAGCCTCTTAGGCCATGGTCACACCTCAAATGCATCTCTGAATTTACTTCATAGCATCGCTAACCCCAATATTGTGCAAGGCTCAACTGTATAAATCTATCTATCTATATATACATATATGTGTGTGTGTGTGCGCATGTATATACATATAATCACACATATATACATCTATACATCTCTCTCTATATATATATCTTGCTAGTAATACATATATATTTATCAGATTTGTAAAAGCAATTAGTGCAAAGCCTAAAATAATGGATATTTAAGTTTTTTTATTTAAATTTCTTATTTTATTCCTAGAATCTTATCAACTACTCAGTCTTTTTATTGATTCTTCCTTTGAAATGGCTTTTGTATCTCTTAGTTTTCATTGCTACTACTTAAGCCCAAATATTAACTATATTATACTTGTGTTATTCTAATAACAGCTACTGTTCTCTTGACTGAATTCTTGTTGCCTTTAAAATGAATTGATAAATTCCAATTAAACCAATTTCAAAAGTATATTCATCCTGTCACTTCTCTATTGCAAATACTCAGAAGCTCCCTAGTGTTGACAAGATAGACTTTACAGCTTCAAAAACTTGTACAGTTTGGCCATAATCTGTCTTCCCAATGACTCTCCCATTAGTCCTTATCATGAAATTTTTACCCAAAAGCAACTGGCAACCATTTAGTGGGTCAAATTTCCCCAAATAGTAGATCAGGAATTATTCTGGGCACCATAGCTTAATTCTCACCTCCTCTGAGATGCATCTACTACCATACGTGGCTAGCCTCTTTAGGCCATACCCACACCTCAAAAGCATCTCTGAAATCACTCCAGAGTCAGATTCAGCTAGTAAGTATCAAGTAAATTCTAAATGCCAAGCATTGTGCTACATGCTATGTTAAATCATTTAATCATCTTTATAATCCAATGAAACTGGTGATGTGATCTCCATTTTATGAATTGGATAACTGAGGCTCAGGGAGAGCTTTAACAAGTAGAGTATCGTAATTATTTGTTCCTCTTTTCTCCTAAAATAGTAACATTCATTTATTCTTTATCTATGTACTAATTCATTCAACCATTTCAATGTTCATAGAGTCCTTATGTTTCATGCATTTTTCTAAGTCCTGTGTCAATCTGTATTGCAGCTGTTCAATAGATATTTTTCTGCCTTCAACTGTTAAAGCTGCATGGTCCCTGTTTTGATGACTTTGTACAGCCAGGCTTTCTGAATCAGAACCTAAAGCATCCCTTTTGAGCTGAGGAATTTGTCCTATTGTCATTATCAGAGACAAAAACTGAGTTTTCTCCTAACTATATTTTCAGCAGTTATCCTGGTTCATGGTTGATGTTCAGCAAATAATTTATTAATACATACATACATGCAAACATAGTAACTGTTCAATTAAACTTTGTGTAATGAATGAATGAACAATTGTGACTTTGATCTGTTGCCCTTTTCCAATTTCTCTGTAACTTTCGTCTTCCAGATGATTTTTTTTTTTTCTTTTTTCCAGGGAGGAGAGAAATCTGGGGAATTGGATGCAGGCCTATGTACTGAGCAATGAATCAACTTGCAGGAAGCTTGTGACAAGCTCATGTAGCATAAATTATTTCCATATAGCACTACTACCATGTGGGGCAAAACTGAGGTTGGACCTCATTCGTATAGTATAAGGTCTCTATCTTTCCACACCAATGTTACCTGATTTTAACCTAAATAACTGAAAATTTGATAAGATGAAAGAGAAGAGGGATGAGCAATAGCTGTCGTTGTTCCAGGCTTTTATTAAAATTGTACTTTTAAGAACCCATGTCATTTATGTGTTCTTTTATCAAGAGTTCTGATAGAGTGTGAGGTTCAAATGGAATGCATGACACAACAGGCAGCCATAAGGACAGTGAGGGCTTTGAATGGGAGGAGGTGCGGAGGCTGTGTGGAAAAGCTCCAGGCAGTTGGGAGAGGTACAAAAGGGAAGAGGCCACAAAAGAACTGTGCCCATGGGCCCAGATCAAAAAACACTCTGCTGACTCCTGGCACAGAGATGAAATGTCACAGCCCCTCTTTGACTCTTGACCTGTAGAAATGCAGACTCCAGTCACACAAATACATTTTTTGATGACTCTAGGCCAGTCTGCATTTGGGCTGGTCCCCTACCACGTCAGGGAAAGACATCAGACTGTCTTTCTCATGGGCAACAGGCCACTGAGGTTCCGAGGAATGCTAATGATCTCTCCCTGGGGCAGTTTGCCTTCTTCCTTTCAGAGTGTGATTATTTTAGGCAACATCTCTTTTGAGGACATAGCTTAAGGCTTAGCTTCAAATTAGACTTTGCACATTGATATGGTTTGGCTAATGTCCCCACCCAAATATCATCTTGAATTGCAGCTCCCGTAATTCCCACGTGTTGTGGGAGGAATCCAGTGGCAGATAATTGAATTGTGGGGGCAGTTTCCCCCATACTGTTCTCATGGTAGTGAATAAGTCTCACAAGATCTGATCGTTTTATAAGGAGTTTCCCCTTTCACTTGGCTCTCATTTTCTCTTGCCTGCCGCCATTTACGATGTGCCCTTCACCTTCTGCTGTGATTGTGAGGCTTCCCCAGCCACGTGGAACTATGAGTCCATTAAACCTCTTTTTCTTTATAAACTACACAGTCTTGGGTATGTCTTTATCAGCAGCATGAAAACGGACTAATACACACCTCATATTTGCACTATCCCAACAAAAAAAATGTCATCTAACATTAACATCCCAGAGAAGCTAGCAATCTTGAGAGAGACAAAGAGGAGAATCTTACTCCTCACCTCCTTCCTCTCGAAGTCCTAACCCCAGCTATGTCTGCCCATTGTGTTAAGGGTTCCATTTGGTCCTTACACTCTATCACAACTCCTATCTCTGTGGGTCCTCCTTAAAGTGAAAGTTAACATTTTTCAGGGTGGCTGTACAGATGGCATGGCATCAACAAACAGAACACATTTTGAAGAATATACCAGTAATTCTATGCATTTTTTGACTACTTGCCTTTTTATCATTTTCCCACTCAAGAAAATGGATCAGAACATAAAGGACTAAGAATGACATTATTATAGGAATTACCTTGAATCTGTTCAAATTTATGAAAAAAAGTATTTTCAAGCTTTTATACCTCAATATTACATACATTATTTGTAGACACCTTACAACTGGTGTTGACAACATTCACTAGAATTTAGCGTGAATGAACAATTTATAGTGTCATACTTGTCTAGAAGGCTATTCTGTTTGTTTATGTTGCTAAGTTTGTAGGAAGTCCATGCCCCAGTGTATCCTTATACTGGGCAATTGTTTATGATGTTTTTTAACATCTTGATTCTATGGAATACCAGGGAACACAGAAGAGGGAAAGTCTACTTAATTTAAGGAACACTGAAATTTCCATGGCTTTCTGCCAGCCAGAACACTAGTGAGAAAGACCCAGGACAGCAAAGTGATGATAAAAAGAGCCAAGAGCCATTTATAGAGAGAGTTAATAAGCATATGCTAGTGAATCAGTTTTCATTTCTTCCACCAGAGGATTATTGGATTTCAAGTGCTTAGGAAAGAGTGAGTTTGAGATCTGCTCATAACTTCAAATTAGTTCATATGGATATTTTAGGTGTTTGGGGAAAAATCAAGAACAGTACTTTCATGGTTTTTAAATCCTAATTGGACTCTCCTAGTCTGAAAATATTGGGACGCTGAGCCAGTTGAAGGCAGTAGCTAATGGAGCATCTAAGATTATCTCTAAACTTACAGAATTTGCTCTCACGCTTCTCTCTGTCTGCACAAGAAATCAAAGACTAACCATAATCATGGCAAACAATCCATGGTTCTCTTGCTCACCCTTTAGTATCATCTTGCATGTATTATGTATGGTACTCATCTAATATTAGCAGTTGACATTGTTAACTATGGTAAAATGATGATTGGAAGTAAAAATTAAAAATAGAATATAGACTTACCAAATTAGAAGCTTAATGAGAAAAGATCTCTTCCTCATTAAAATTTTTCCTGTCTCTTCTGAACCAATTTTTGTGCCTCCTACTGTTACGCCCATTTGATTCTTCAAACTAAGCTTTAAGGAAAAAGTTCCACCATTTATTAAGAAGGTCCAATTATTTCACTAATAAAATGACTAATTATGTCAAAACCTATGTAATATACCTGTATACTTTTTCCCTGAAATGAGATTGGATTAACATAGCTCTTCCCTGAAGGAAAGTAGTTGAACATAGTATCAGCTACCTTTAACTAGTGAGGTCAACCCTGCCTAAAATTAGATATTTATAATTCTAGACCAGATGAGGGTTTATAGTAACACAGTATAAAATTATCTCTAATGTAAAATAATAAGCAAGTTTTAAAAAATCCATTATAATATCCTTGATCAGTATTTATCTTGTGGAACTCTGCTTTAAGACTGTTAAAAGCAGTTCACACTTGAGCGATATTTATTCAACAGAGCCTCCCTGGACAATAATAAATAGGTGAGCTTAACAAACATCAGTGACCATCATAAAAGTAATAACCATTGTCCAGTCTGGACTGGTAGAGAATTGACATGTAAAGCAAGTGAGATAGGAGCTAATCACTTTTGAAGAATCTTTTCTGTTTTGTCTTGAAATGTAGGTCAATATACTGTATTATGGTAGTGAAGAGCTTAGATGTGGAGTCAGAGAGCCTGACTTTAAATTGTTTCTTCATCCATCAATTGGGGCTACTAATCATATCAACCTTGTAGAGATGAAAGAGATTATATATGTAAAACAGTTACTGCATCTAACACTGAATAAATTAACAATGTAAGTGATTTATTGCAATGTTCTATCTATTTAAGGGATATGTCTCTTCCTGGATGTTAAAAGATATGCTCCTTTTATTTTCCTGTCTGTCTTGCCCTTACTTGCAAGTTACATCATTTTTATGTTGTTCTTTATTTATGTGCCTTGAGCATTTTAAAGATATGATCTATTCTTGAGGGTCAGAGTTGAAATTAACAAACACCTTAAACACTGATGTCAGTTAGTTATGACATGGCAAAGAATCGCAGGAGACAGTTGGACAGGTTTCTGAGAGCCCAAATTTGCAGAAGCCTGCATGAGTAAGAACAGTTACTGACGCACTGTGGAACTGTTCTGACTGTCCCAGAAGTAATTTTAGGGCAGGATCTTCCTGAAGGAAAAACTTGTGAAAAGTATATATAGTGATATACATGTGTACACAAACTTGTGTAGAGTTTATCGCTGTCATCTCAGGTGCTTTACTTAGCAAATGAGCACAGCAATATTCCTCTTGAAATTGCTTGCTCTGGGGTGCTTAACAAATGGTTGGCCGTTTAATGGCCCGAGGCACAGCCAGGGAAGGTTAACACACTGACAAAATGGGCATTAACTATGATAACAACTGTTTTCATGGGGGATTATTGCTATTATAAACCTTATCCAACATAATAATGCTATCAATAATTTTTATTTTTCTCTCATTTTAAAATTAAGTCATGCTCGCAGATACACAAGAAACACAAGATCTTAAAATTCAGTGTTAGATATTTAATGGCCTTTTCATAATTCTCTGTTGTTGCAAAGAAAGACTCAGATTCATAATTCAATGCTTAGGTAGATTATATTATTCAAACTAGATAAGGTAGATTTAGTAAGAAACATGGGAATTTATTAGATACAATTGTGACAAAGACTCTTAGCTATCTCTTCCAAACCCTACCAAACTTTTGTTTTGTTTTGTTTTGCGTTTTTTCTTTTCTTTCTTTTCTTTTTTTTTTTTTTTTTTTGAGACAGGGTCTCAAAGGCTAGAGTGCAGTGGTACAATTACAGCTCTCTGTAGCCTCGAACTCCTGGACTCAAGGGATCCTCCCACTTTAGCCTCCTGAGTAGATGGAACTACAGCTATATACCATGACACTCAGCTGATTTTTAAATTTTTGTAGTGATGGGGTCTCACTATGTTGCCCAGGCTAGTCTTGAACTCCTGGGTTCAACTGATCCTCCAACCTTGGCCTCCCAAAGTGCTGGGATTATAGACATGAGCCATAGTGCCAAGCCTAGACTTCGTTTTGACTGGGCCTGATGTCCTTGGTTAGAGCAGTTACTATGGCTTGGAAAATAAAGGATGGGGTATATTTATATGAAAAATCCCTATCAAACTGCATATTGTATAGTTGGGAAAGAAACCCCCTAAGGACTCATCTAACCTGATCTCATTAGCACAGAATATGGATAATTTATTATGGTAGCATATGAAATATAAACTCTATGCTTATGAGATATTTCTCTTGTAATATTCACTTGTGGAGCACAGGTCAAGAACACTCACATAGGAGAGTGCACTACCTGGATGAAAGTGGGGATCAGGATTGTGGGATTCCTAGTGGAGATATACTACTAGAAACTACAGATCCTGGATGAGGGGCTACTGGTGGAGTCTGTTCTGAGCTGTGAATCATCTATCCAAAAGAGAAAGGGGAGGGGGAAAGTCAAGTATCTTACATCCTAATTCTACCTAGATCAACACTGATAAGGAAACCTAGGGAGAACTTGCTGAGTAAACATCTGCAGCTGAGTCCCAGCACAGCCTGTTCACAAATAAGTCAATTGGCTGGAAGAGGCAGCTGAATCCATTCATAGATTGAATTTTTCCTTCTGCCACTTGAGCCAGACTAGATTTGGCTTCCTCATCACTTTTCCTTCCATATATATACTACTCATTTTTTTAGATTCATTTTCTAATCTTTTTGCCCCATTTTCACTCTTTATTCTCTTCCTTTCTGAGTTTTGAATTATCTTCATTGGCTATTGTCTTTGCCTATTTCTTAGAAATTGATTTTGGCTGAGCATGGTGGCTCATGCCTGTAATCCCAGCATTTGGGGAGTCCAAGGCAAGTGGATCACCTGAGGTCAGAAGTTTGAGACCAGTATGGGCAAAATGGCAAAATTCTCTCTCTCTACTAAAAATACAAAAATGAGCCAGGTGTGATGGCATGCATCTGTAATATCAGCTACCTCTGAAGGCTGAGGCAGGAGAACTGCTTGAACCTGGGAGGTGGAGGTTGCAGTGAGCCAAGATCACGCCACTGCACTCCAGCCTGGGTGACAGAGTGAAACTCTGTCTCAAAAATAAATAAATATATACATAAAAAGAAATTGCTTTCACTCTCTCTCCAGACACACACACACACACACACACACACACACACACACACACACACACACCCCTCCAGAACACAAAAATAAACTTTGAGATTATTTTTCCTGTTGGACCATTCCACACCCAATCATTTTTTCTATAGCAGCCAGCAGGAAATCTGCTGACTGGAAGCAATGCTCCATCACTAGCCACCAAATTTGGAAAACAACCAAGAAGCTTTTCATTAACTCTTTATTTCTGCTTGTACCTTTAGCCCAACTTTAATTCTCTAGTTTCAATTCACCAGTAGAAAGTTTTTTTTTTTATGTACTCCAACCTATTCAGTATTAAATGTAAGCCTCCTACACATACATTACCCCGTTTTTGAGTCAAAGACAGAATGACAATTTACTTACATTTATTGAGTACTTATTGCAATTATATATCCTAAGACATGTGTCACTGGAAAACAGTGACATTTTGGAATATCTCAAATAGGTAATTAGACAGGCTTTACTTCACCACTTCAGTTGCAAATAACTCCACTACGCTGTATATGATAGCAAAGCATCATTCTATTCTTAGTTTGATTTAGGTGAATATTCTCTCCTCTTAGATGAAATGTGTTTCCTAATAACTGTCACCCAGGGACACTGGTTCTACTATGTAAAGGAAGGCTGATCTCTTTCCTTTTTAATGTAACTTCAAAAATTTTAGAAGACCCATCCTTCCTCAGTCTTCTCTAAGCTAAATATTTCCATTCTCTTCAATATTTGTCATAAGTGAGATCATGCACATTTCTGAACTCATTGTTTTGAACCAGCCTCATTATCACTACCTCAACTTTATTGCGGTGTTCAGAATTGAACTTAAAGTTGCAGATGTGGGCTAAGTTATAGTATATAGTACTTATTTGTAAGACAAATTAAAAGAATAACTAGAATGCTTGTGGAACTCATTATCCCCCATCTTGGCCTAAATTGGAAATTAACAAAATCAAGATAAAATGAAATATTTTTGTTTTAAAATTCTAGGCATCTACACAATTCATAATATTTTAAGGTCAATCAGAATTATACCTACCACCCCTTTCTACATACAACCCAAAGAATGGATGCACTGTAAACATATCATATCATCCAAAGTCAAACAACTCAACCCAGCCCTAGGTGGAACTGTCAAGATTATTATTTTACAAAGGTCAAAACCTAGGGTCTGACTCTTTATAGCCACTCATGCCACAAAGACTGAATCTGATACGCCAGATAAGACCAAGGCGGCTCAGTGTATTTTATTCCCCAAAGTTTGGAGTTCTCAGGCAGGTATAGGGTGATGCTATGTTAACAGCTGATCCTATTACAAGATCAAAGGAGACAGTGTACAGTTCACTCTGCCAAATATCACAGTAAAAGCTAACTGAGCTTTGGAGCAGCCTATGAGGTACCGTGTTTCACTATTCCACTTGGCAGGCTCATGAACCTTTAACTCTTGATCTCTGACCAGCTATGAGAAAATGGATATTTGATTGGGTCTGAGGGGCTTAGAGACCACCACTGCAGCAAGGGCTTTTCATTGTTTGGAAAACATTGCTCCTTTGATCTTTTGCAGCATCTTTTAAATGGTTATATACATATTTGGGCTGACAATTCATTGTGTATGAGTTCATAGTTAAGACAAGAAGACTTCTCTTTGGAGAAAAGAGTGTGACTTTATCAAACCTAAAAAAGGTGCTATAAATCTCCCCTGGCTCCATGTGGGAGGATTATCTCATGTTAACTCTGTCCAATTCTGAGAGAGAGAGAGAGGCATGCAAGGGGCACAACCCAGGGCTTGGATATGCGAGAATCTGGGAATTAGAGATGATAAATCAGTCCAGACTCATACTCTAAATCATTGTCAGGTCCATCTGAACATGATCTCTGAAAACAAATTCATCATTTTCTCTTTTTTTTAGTTCCGTTTTTTTTAAATTTTGCTTTGAGATGGGTTGCCAAACAGAGCTAAATCATTACAGACAAATTGCTATGTACATCCATGCCCTTTGAAGTGAGCTAGCTGTGGCTGGCATTTGCACAATATCCAGGGTGGGAAATCATTGCATACTGGTAAAATTGTCAAACCTTTGCCCACTTACAGTCATGTTCTATTGTGCTGGGCTCTTGGCTGTTCTACTTACTATTTCACTATTTCCTGAGGGGATCCCTGCATCAGTTTCCTGTGCTTCCAACCCAACTTCCTTTCGCTTGTTCCTTTTTATTTTAAAAATTTCATTCATTTTGCATGCTGCTATAATCTGATATTCCTAATTTTTAAACAAAGTTTTCTATCTGCCTCACTTCTGTGTTCAGTTATTAGGTGACAAACAGGATTCATCTTTCATGTCAATAGCAATTTATTAGTAGTAGCTGCCTGGAACACCATTTTGAGAAAGATTATAAGGTTATGTCTGGGCTCACTGTGATTGATTGAAAATGCCTTCAGTGGGTACACGATGGTGAGGTGGTAGCACATGTGCCATTCTTTGATAATTTCTCATGCAATATTCTAAGACAAATGGACAACAAATGGATATCTTGACATGCTGTTTGTGTCCAAAAATTATTTTTATACCTATAGATTGCCTGTTTAGTAAATCCATCATCAATAATGGATAATGCAGCTGTCGTTTACTGAGCAAGAACAATGTGCCAGCCACTGTGCTGGGGGGCTTACAAGCATTATTTCCAATCTTTTCATTAACTGTACAAAGGAGGCACTGCTATAAACATTTTACAGATAAGAAAATAGGGCACAATGGATTTGAGCAGGCTTTTTAAAGCCCTGTAAATAAATGAGTAGCAGAAACAGAGTTTACATTTTGCCTTATTTTCGCCACCGTATAACAACAGAAACAATAGAAATCCTAAGCATCATGGACTTCACTGCATCCTTAAAGGAGAGTCTCTATTTTGTAAGTGACAAGGGGAGCCAAGTGAAGGGACTTGAGTTCATGCGCAAAATATAATCTCAGATTCAAAACAGTCGAGGGCTAGATACAAAACTTCATGTTAATCTTAAATTAAAACATTATCAAGAGTTAGAATTGCAACTATGACCTAGGATAAGATGAGCAAAACTAGGGATTGTTTACTTCTAGTTTTGTTTGTTTGTTTTTTTCTGAGACTGAGTCTCGCTCTCTCGCCCAGGCTGGAGTGCAGTGGCGGATCTCGGCTCACCACAAACTCCACCTCCGAGTTCAAGCGATTCTCCTGCTTCAGCCTCAGGAGTAGCTGGGACTACGGGAGCGTGCCACCATGCCTGGCTAACTTTTTTATTTTTAGTAGAGATGGGGTTTCACTATGTTGGCCAGGCTGGTCTTGAACTCCTCACCTCGTGATCTACCCGCCTCGGCCTCCCAAAGTGCTGGGATTACAGGCATGAGCCACCGCGCCGGGCTCCTTCTAGTTTTATACTATGATTTCAGAAGATAAGAATATTGATTCCTATGACCTTCCTTGCTACTAGATAGTAAATTTCATAAGGCCAAGGCGCCATATTCCCATTTTTATCCTCTCCTTGCCACAGCTAACACCAAGTAGTATACCTTAAAAATCCCTACATGAATGTTTGTTATCTAAGTGTGTATTCACCTAAGAAATGAACAAACAAGCAAACGAAAAGAAAACAGAGGTCGGGCACGGTGGATCACGCCTGCAATCCCAGCACTTTGGGGACCCAAGGCAGGCAGATCATGAGGTCAGGAGATTGAGACCATCCTGGCTAACATGGGGAAACCCCATCTCTACTAAACCTACAAAAAATTAGCCGGGCGTGGTGGCGGGTACCTGTAGTCCCCGCTACTGGGGAGGCTGAGACAGGAGAATGGCGTGAACCCGGGAGGCGGAGCTTGCAGTGAGCCGAGATCGCGCCACTGCACTCCAGCCTGGGCGACAGAGCGAAACTCTGTCTCAAAAAAAAAAAAAAAAAGAGTGTGTGTATGTGTATGTGTATATACACATATATATACTGACTGATGTTTATTTTTTTAATTTGTTGTAAAAACATGGGGAATAGACAGATAATTTGTACCAACATGACCAAGTAAAGAACTAGTTTCCAACTCTTGACTATTATTAAAGGGTCCATTTATACTGATTATTCCTACCCTACGATAAAGAAAGAGCCTTGGCTGGGCTCGGTGGCTCACGCCTGTAATCCCAACACTTTGGGAGGTTAAGCTGGGTGGATCACCTGAGGTTGGGAGTTCAACACTAGCGTGGCCAACATGGTGAAACCCCGTCTCCACTAAAAATACAAAAATTAGCCGGGCGTGGTGGCACATGCCTGTAATCCCAGACACTCGGGAGGTTGATGCTGGAGAATAGCTTGAACCTAGGAGGTGGAGGTTGCGGTGAGCCGAGATCACGCCACTGTACTCCAGCCTGGGTGACAGAGCAAGATTTCATCTCAAAAAAGAAAAAAAGAAAGAGCCTTAAGAGGTGGATGACAGTCTTTAAATGCACTGCCTCATAACATTAAGATGTGGCAGAGAAAGACTCAATGGGAAAGACCAGAACCTTATTCTGTTTAGTATTCACTAGATTGACAGTGAGAAAATAACCGTATGCTAAGAGTTAAGTAAAGCAAGGAGAAATAGCAAGGCTATCCCACAAGTTGTAGGGAAACTATAATGCTGCATCATCTCATTTTAGTAGCTGGAGTAATTATTTATGTTAAATAACCACAAAGCGATTATTGCCAACATAATGATTAAGGTTTATGGTGCAATGTAGAAGGCCAAACTTGTTATATAAATGGTAAACCTCAATAATTCAGTTTTTTAATAACACTTTGAGATTTAATCAACACAGAGTAATTGCATTAAATCTGAATTAAGTTCACATTGGATACACGATAATATCAAGCAAAGCATCTCATTCTTTTTTCTGATATTTAAAACAGATCCCGTGATCTCACGAATCAATGCAGTTCAGTTCAAGTTCACTGCAAAAGCAGTTTTCTACTACAGGCCATGGATCGTATAGCCCCATCAGTTTTGACATATGGAGCTTGCCAGTAAGGCAGAGATATGTCTTGGGCCATTACTCAAAGCATGAGTTTTCTCTATACATTTTATTTAAATAATTAAAATTGTTTTTAGCATTATCAGGTGTTATTTTCCTACTCTGGGCCAATGCATCTCAAATTTTAGCACAAAAAATTACTTATCACATAAAAGAAATATACTGCTTACCCAGGAATTTGGATATACAACTCATCAAAACTTTACCTGTTCTCTAACATCCAGTATTTATCTTTAAAATTATTTTAAATCTTGGATTTTCCAGGATACATATAACCTTGCTCTTATACCAAGAATAACATTATTAAATTATGTACTATCAGAGAAAACAATTTTGCAATGTTTACTCTTGAATTACCCAAATCTCCATTTTGAGAAGTCCAGCTTCAGATACTTTATTTAATTAAAAAAAAGAAAATAAATATTTACACACTGACAGAATAAACTCACTTTCCTAGTTTTTCTGAATTGCCAAGAGTATTATTTGAAAGGTCAGTTGATCTTGAAGTTTCCAAAAAAGGTTAAAATGTACCTCAGCAGTTTAGATTTCTTCATGGATAGATCATACAAATATTTAATAAAAGCTTACTTAAACTTATTTATATTGTCAGTTTTTATCACTTTGAAGTGTCAGCGAGTCTAGACATTTACTCTTCCTACATTAAGTGGTATCCCTAACATAGGAGAAAAATTCATAAGCTGCTTCACACACAAAAAAACTACTTTGTGATCAAATAAGGCTGGGAAACTAAGCATACCACATGTTTCTTGTAGATTTAAAATAAATACGAGAATATTGAAATCTCTAAGAAGTTCTGTACCCCTAATGGTTCTCAATTCTTATATTCACACATTAGTTATTAACCACTAGTGTAAGTCACACTCCATGGTATACACTTTGTGAAAAACATGCACTTATTGATTTCATATGCTTACGTTACAGTCCATCTCAGGATTTGCCTTTCCAAACTGAAAAAGATAACGGTACACTTTATTATTTGGCTATTTCTTTTTTAAAAATTATTATCTACTTATTTATAATTGACAGATAATACTTGTACCTGTTTATGGAGTACAGGTGTGATGTTTGAACACGTAACCCTTCCATTCAACTTAGGAACACCAAAGCTTACTAGCTCAATCATGTATTTTGTGTTTTGGCAAGATCTGTATACAGACATTTCAGTTTGGTTTGTTATAACCTTTCCAGTTATGCCCATCATCTTTTTTTTTTTTTTTTTTTTTTTTTTTTTTTTTGTGATGGAGTCTCGCTCTGTACCCCTGGCTGGAGTGCAGTGGCAGTGGTGCGATCTCAGCTCTCTGCAAGCTCCGCCACCCGGGTTCACGCCATTCTCCTGCCTCAGCCTCCCAAGTAGCTGGGACTACAGGAGCCCGCCACCGCGCCCAGCTAATTTTTTGTATTTTTAGTAGAGACGGGGTTTCACCGTGGTCTCGATCTCCTGACCTTGTGATCTGCCCGCCTCAGCCTCCCAAAGCGCTGAGATTACAGGCGTGAGCCACCGCGCCCAGCCCATCTGTCTTTTTGTTTTTGTTTTTGTTTTTTGAGACGGAGTGTCGCTCTGTCGCCCAGGCTGGAGTGCTGTGGCCGGATCTCAGCCAGGATGGTCTTGATCTCCTGACCTCGTGATCCGTCCGTCTCGGCCTCCCAAAGTGCTGGGATTACAGGCTTGAGCCACTGCGCCCGGCCCCATCTGTCTTTTTTAGCTATAGAAATATACTGGGTTTAAATTATAGACTTACAATTAGTACCAAGTTCCTCTTGCATCAATAGTGAGGGTTTATAACTCATTATTTTAGCAAATGTTTTGAATGCCTTTTTTTATATCGATCATCTTCAGAAGACAACAGTGGTGTTCAGTAGTTACCTTTTAGTTCATTTACAAAAAAATTTGAAATCTTTCTGAAATCTGTATCAGTCAACTGGAAAATTTGATTCACTTTTTATAACAACTCATTTGGAGATCTTTGTATTTGCCCTATCAAGTTACTGAATCCAGCAGCAATTCTGCTATTTTTTTTTCTCCCGAAGATGTGCCCATTAAACTTTACCCCTTATTTCCTGTCTCTCGTCTTGCTTCTCTCTAAGATTAAGCAGTAAAATAGAAAATAACATTTGGTTAACCTATAGTACTTTACTGAGATCCTTAAAGCACATTATATCACTCTGATTTTGACAGTGAATACTGAAAGAAGTACAGGGAAGGTGAATGAGAGACTACATAGAGAAGTGGGAAAATTACATTGGAAAGAAGCAGAAACCCACAGAGAAAATCCAAATAAAACAAACTGGAACATGAAAGGAAAGCCTGAGGGAGATGGAGTGGAAGATGGCAGAGAGCAATGACACTTTTCAAAACAAATAGCCTATAAGAAAGTGTGTGAAAAAGTCATAGTGGAAGTGAATGGAATGGAGACTAGCCTGAAGGAGTTGATTTTTAACTCTTAAATTTAACAAATAATAGAAGAGTGGAATGCAATCTAGCAATCTAGGGTGTGCTGAAAGAAGGAAGGCAATTGCAACATGGGAAGTCTAATTTCACAGCTTCAGCAGCAGTTTCAAGAATGTTATATATATTTTGTCTAATAAAAATAATTCAACATGAACTGGAGAATAGTTATAAAGTGAAATAAATTTCCTGAAATTAATCTAATTCAGATTTTTTATGAAGCTATTTTAGGTATAGTGGGAAGGAAGTGACACTAGTTCAATGAGAGACTTAGGACACTCATGTTTTTAAAACAGATGCTTCTAGAGGGGGTGATGGTAATGTTGCTTGTGTATGTTATGCTTTTTGAGCACCCAATACATAATATAAATTCAGTAAACATTCAATATTGGAGAAAATGATGATAAAGTCCTTGGTTCTTCCTGTAATGTGTTCCATAACCAAGTCAATATGCCTTATAGTTTTGTTACCAGGATTTATAACACACTTAGAATACTTTGCAAGATGAAAGATGTCATAACATAGGGCATAATGGGAAAAAAGTGAGTTGCATAAGGACTGAAATCTGGAAACTGCCTGAGGTGAAAGGGACAGAAGCAGATTCCTAGAGGGCAGAAGAAGAGGGAAAGTCCAATTTTAGACAGCAGGATAAAGTGCAAACAGAGGAGCATAGTTTTTGGAGAGAATAGTAAAGAGGCAAAAGGTAGCATGTTGCTCAAATAATGATGAGGATAACAACAATAGCAATAGTGACATTTCTTGTGTATCCAGCATGTTTGAGACACTATATAGGGTAGTTTATGTAGATGCTCTTATTTAATCCTCATGTCCTCCCATGGTTAAATATCATTTAGGTAGGTGTTTTATTCCCATTTTGCAGACATAAAATTTGAAGCTTAGAGAATCTTCACAATCACACAGCCAGTAAGTTGATTCAAATCCAGTTTTGCCAAGTTAACATTTCTTCCCCCTCTCCACTTAACAACCCACATCATGCTCTTTTATAGTTCTTTTATAGTTCTACAAGGATACAGTTGGGGAACCAAAGTACAGAAATAATTATTCTTAAAAAAAAACAGAAGAGAATTGCTAGATTCTTATGAAAAGGCACATCATCACAGTGTAGTTACAATAGGTTACAAGGTCCAGCTTTGGAATCAGAAAAACCTTGCTCAATGTGTGATCCTGAAGAAGTCTTAAACTTTCGAAATTGTTGTTTCCACACCTGCAGAATGGGGATCGTAATAATTATGGGGATAATTCCACACCCATGGAACTGAGACACTTAAGAAAGCAAATATACCTGGAATGCTTAACACAGTGACTGCCACCTAGTAAAAACTTAATAACAATTCTTGCCTCTATTGATGTTGCTAGTATTACCAATGTTACTGCATCTAAAATACCTGTGTCACCCCAAACTTTTTTGTTTACTAATACGCTTACAGCTCATCTAAGGAAAGAACAAATTCAAAACTAGATGGGCTAATGACTTGCAGAGGTGAGATACAAAACTAGTAATTACAAATTCCAGAAGAGAATCTCTAGGAGTTAGAGGACTCAGGGCTCCATCATAAGAAAACCTCTTTTCTGTCAACCTTGGTGAGCTCATCCAGTTTCATGGCTTTAATGTACTGATGACTCCTAAACGTGAATCTTCAGTTTTGACCCTTTCCCTGGAATCCAGTCTCCCATATGCAACTTCTTATTTGATATCTCTACTTTGATTCTGAATAAGCACCTCACACTTAACATTTCTAAAATTGAGCTCCTTTTCTTCAAATTTTCTAGTCTCTCATTCTTCCCCATCCAAGTTTGCAGCAAACTTGTCCTTGTTGCTAAGGTCAAACACCTTGATACCTTCATAGAATTATCTCTCTCCTATTCCACATTCATTCTGCTATAGATCCTGTTTGATCTACCTTGAAAGTTCTCCACGATCTGATCACTTCTTGCTACCATCATGCCTGCCACCCTGGTCTGGGTCATCTGCTCCAGAATACTGCAATAGTCTTCTAACAGAACTTCTGACTCCTCTCTTGCCTTTTACTCTATATTATGCTTATAACAATTGCAGTGATTATTCAAACACATAGGTCAGATATTGCCATTTTTCAGCTCAGAGGCTCTAATGGTTTACCATTTTATTAGTCTGTTTTTATACTGCTATAAATAAACATTCAAGACTGGGTAATTTATAAAGGAAAGAGGTTTAATTGACTCACAGTTCCTAACAGCTGAGGAGGCCTCAGGAAACTTACAATTATTGTGGAAGGCAAAGGGGAAGCAAGGACCTTCTTCACATGGTGGCAGGAGAGAGAAGAGAAAGCAAAGGGGGAAGAGCTAATTATAAAACCTTGAAATCTCGTGAGAACTCACTCACTATCCTGAGAAAAGCAAGGAGAAAACTGCCCCCATAATCTAATCACCTCCCACCAGGTCCCTCCCTTGACACATGGGGAATACCATTGGAGATGAGATTTGGGTGGTAACACAGAGCCAAACCATATCAACCATCTCACTGACAGGAAAAGCTAAAGTCTTTATGAATGGCACCAGTGGCCCTTCTCTATGGCCTCATCTTCCCATTGTTCAAGCTGCAATGGCCATACCAGCCTGCTCATGGATCTTCACAGGCACCAGGCATACTCCTACCTTTGTTGTATGGAACTTGCTATTTTGCCTCTGAAACATCTGGATGACTGATTTTCTCACTTATTTCAAGCCTTTTACTCAGCTGTTACCATTTTGGCAAGGCATCTAAAATATTAACTAGGGTATCTGAAAATTACTCCGTACCTGATTTATTTCTTCGCTTCCATCACTGCTTTTCCTTTCCCACCTATAACAATGTGTGGCTCAACACTGAATGAGTGAGATAATACATTTTGACTCTAAGGCTTCTTTATCATTGTTTCGTTCTCTCCATATTTAATATTTGTTATTGCCTGTGTACTTGTCCCCCTGCAAAAGGCTGATATGTGTGCATGTGCATATGCATATGTGTATATTTAATTATAAGGTCTTTGTGCCTGGAATTTAACTGTCTGTCCCATAATGTATAGTTGAATAATAGTTCTGAATGCAGATAAGTATTTAACTAAATGTTTATAATTGATTGATAAATTAACTGCAAGCAAACTTCTTGATTCTGTGATATATGCTCCTATTCTCTCTACAGAAAAAATGAATAGGGTAAAAACCATAAACATATTCTCCCATTAGTCACTATAAATAAACTTTCACATTTGCCTTCATCTTTCTTCTATCTCCTCTCTTGTTCCATTTGCTTTTTTGTTATGAAACTAGTATTTATGGCCGAAGCAGGGCTGAGTAAGATGCAGTGATTATAGCTGATTTTATCACAGCTGTATTACTTAGCTGCAAGGTGAAGCACTGTGGTAAAATGGATCATGAATCCCTGAAATTGACTATCCATCACCTTTATAATCCTGATGGAGAGGCAGGTCATATCAGGCCTGGCAACTTCCCATGCAAACAAGAACATCAAAGCAATGTTCCTGACTCAATTTGTCTAGAAATGTAACTACTAAACAATAAGATAAAGGTGAAGAGAAAGCCACCAGTGAGGAGATTGGCAGCACTGTGTAATTTTCTCCCAATACATAGATTGGATGAAAATCCCTGGGTTATAAAAGCATAGATATTACGGTATTTAAGACATACATTTAGAATTGCCTCAGCCATTATTGATTAATTCCTGCATTTGCAATTCTTGCCCTAAACTCAGAACTTTTATAAAATTTTTGAGTTGATATATCTTTGATATTTCTAGCTCAATCAACATCCCCTGACACATAAGTAGGAGCCCAATACATACTTGTTAAATAAATGCATGACTGAATAAATCAATGGACTGACATTTAACACTCATTTGGTCTTTGCTTTATCCCTATAGTGATGAGGAAACTCACCAGTTCATAAGAACACCCATCCCACTATTGAAGAGTGTTTTATTTTTTAGTCTATTTTTTCCTTATAATGAGCCAATATTTTCTTCATGGTAACTTCCATTAGGAATTGCCGTGGCTAGGAGTCAATAGTTTTGATTTGACGATCTCTTCCCTTCTGTGCACCAGCTTATTAAACCTCTAAGAAATTATTTAGTAGATTTTAAGTTATTTCTCTCTGTATTTCTTGGGATAAATCCTTGAAAGGTTTTTGAGAATTACTGCAGGGATAACTCGGGATCTTATACCCACTGATTAGAATGGGTCCTAGTAAAGGAGGGCCTCTCCAGACCACCTATGAAATTTAGTATGTTCTTCTTCAGTTCTATGGTACTATGTTTTTCCTCCTCTTTCAGCTGAAATGTTTGGGATATACTGCATTTCTTCTTTAATGTTCTGTGGGAATTCAGTTTAGCACTGAGTGGCAGTTATGCATTTCAATGTGGAATAGACAATGAATTGTCTCTTTCAAAGAGCCCTAGTCATGACATTCATATTTTGGAATTTTTCTGTCTTTGTCTTGGAACTTTTACAGAGATCAATCCTCATAATCCAAGCTTTATTTGTACTTACATGCTATTCCAAGTATAAGATATTCCTCTGATGGGAATATATGGGCTTTTTGAGCCAATAAAAAGGCTATTGGGCTCAATCTCATCACATTTGTGACCTACCACAAGTTTGGCTCCATATCTTCATAGGTAAAAATATAGAACTCCATTATGTGATTGGGTCACCCGTTACCTAGAACATAATTTATTCAAATAATGATGCAACAATAAGCTCATAATCCCAAAAGTACCTCTCATTTCTTTATTCTACCTCATGAGAAGATGGGTTAGTTTTCTTCTCTATTGCATGTGTGTGTCTTTGTGTGTGTAGGATTAGCTGTCTTTGTAATTCACTCGTTCTTTGCTAATGAAACCTCCGCATCGCTAACAAAGCAGAAAATACAAAAGGTAAATAGCACTTCTCAGAAACAATTTGTTTCTTATTACATGCATTCTTTTTAAACACCATCTAAAGGACTTTTTGCAGAGCAAGAAAAAGGAAAAGACTGCAAACACAATTAGTTGAATCAAAAAGAAATAATAATTATAATCACAAGGCAGTCAAATACATATTCAGACAGCCATGCCTGTGGTCAAAGAAAAAACAAATGGAGCATTGCAGTCATGGGTAGTTACAGGAACGATTATGAGGGCAAACATAGGTGCTGACTGCCAGGAAAAGTCTTTGTAGTGATTTCATTGAAGGCCATGGGGCAGCTGTCACTCCCGACCCTTACAGTCAACTGCCCCAAGGTCAAGCCAATTGCTGTATGACACACAGTAGGAAGAAATATGGTTTTCAAAATTATACTGAAATATATTTTTATTGAACTACTGTGTACAAGCAACACACCAAAACACTAATGGCAACATGTTAAGATCACAATGCATGGAAAACAATGAATTAGAAAGAAGTTGTTATGATAGGTGTGATTAAGAATATGAAATTCCTTAAGCATCAATTGACAACTTATGACAATTCACCACCTTTCACTGAGTAAAATTTATAAACTTTCCTGCAAATAATTGGACCCAAACAGTATTACTTTAAACACTACAGATAAGTGAAGAGACAATACAGACAAACCCATTACATCATGTTTTCCCATTTAGACATCCAGAATGCAATTTGAATGGCTGTAGGAGACTGACATTCTACTAAGTGTGAGATGCTGTATAGTGGCACCATATTTTCAAAAATAACAGGGATTTGCATCTTTCTGATGGATTCATGGCTGAGTTTACAATCCCTTAAGTCACACTGTGGAGACCAGTGGTAGTGAAAATCCTTCACTCTGCTTAGGGGTTCAGGGGATCTTCTTTACATCAGTTAGTAGTTAAAGGATACTTGCAGTTCTACCAGGATTCAGAAGAGAATATTCTTTATTCTGTTTCCATTTTATAATGAATTTGTGTAATTGGAATCTATCCAATTAAGGTTTTGATTTCTTTTATAGAAGGCATAATCTCTTTTTCTCTAATGCTTCTACAGTGCCTGACAACTAATAGAAGTTCTAGAAACACTGGCTAACTTAATTCATTGAGTGAAAAATATACATGGCTACTCATAGTCCTAATTCATATCACTTTCTGTAACATTTTTTAAAAATGTACACTTTATAGGAATCTGTGAAGTGGTTATATTTCAGTCTTTGCTGAGGCTGAATAAGCTGAACGTAGGACAATGGTTTTCATCATCACCTAGACAATAGAAGTACCAAACGTGTACTCTAGTTTTAGATTCTGAGCAGGTTATCTTCAAGAACAATTTTCCTGAGCATTCTGTTCTGGGAACTCTCTCCTCAAACATTCTTCCGCATTCTTTCCTCCAGGATGGACCTGCCACTTCTATGATAGAGCCCACTGGGAAACATGAACAATACAATAGAAATATACAGAGATACACATGCTAAAGCCCCTGTCCTAAAGCTTTACAGCACATACAATGAATAGCTTGCTAAACGTGTACACCTACATGATCCTGGCAGACAAAAACTGAGCACTAAGGGGGAAAAAAAAAAAGCTCCGTTCCCTGGGCTTCTAGGACTCTTGTTATCACACAAATACTTATGTGACTTTAATTGGGAACTGGGAAAGAGTGGGGTAGTCACAGCATATCTAAAGTTTTAGTAAAGATTCTGGCAAAGAAAGTAGGGTTTGGAGTAAGTAATTTCAATGGCAGCTTCCTGACATTGCTACAACTAGATCAAAGTAGAATGGAGATAGTTCTGGAGCTGGCAGCTGTGATAGCAGCTTTCTAATTGGGTGAGTGGCTTTCTGATTCAGTAGCTTTCTAGACTCTAGACCATGGCAAAGATAGCAGCTTACCTAGTGGCCTAGCTCTCTGGTGTTGTTTTTAGAAGTTGTTTTTCGGAGTTTGGTCTGGAATTTGTTTCTTCAGGGTTCTCAGTGATTCTAAACTATCTTTATCTTCTAATAAATTCTTTTATGCTTAAAAAGGGTAGACTGAATTCTATCGTATGTAAATAAAAATATTTATCAATTAATACAGTCCATTTTTCTCTATCTGCCAAGGTGGAGGAGCATTCAATCTTCTCAAATGTGTTTATGGAGACATGTAGGCTCTTCTTTGGTAACTTCTTTGCTTTTTTAGAAAATTGTGATGGACTCTTCCTCTACAAATTGCCTCCACATGGAATCATACATACTGATACTATAATTATTGTTATAATATCTATTTTTGGAATTTCAGACATCTAAGGCTGATTCAGAGGAGCTGTCTGGACCTTAAATTCACTATTGAGAAAATAAAATCTTCTGCAGAGTGGTAACTATTCATGAAAGTTGATCTAAAATGGGCTGATGGAGAATTTAAACAAGATTACAGATTTTTCACATATCCAAAGTCATTTTAAAAAATTAATTTTTTAATTAATTTTTTTAAAATTCCCTAATACTAGAGAAACTAGCACCCAGAAACCAGGCTCCACTGAATTAATGACTTTATTACATTCCAGGCAGAGTCTCAATAATTTTGATTGCAGCTCACATTGCTCAATTCATTTAATATTGTTGAATTCTTTGCTTCACTTTTTCCTCTGAGTTATGCTCATACATGGTTTCATGTATTCAATTTGCCCATTTAAGCTTAGAATAGCATTTGTGGAAAGGGCTTAGAAAAGATCCCCATCCTGAGATTTCTACCCTTTCCAACCTGATATGCAGAGCCTTTTGGAATATTTTTCTCTTTTCTACATACCAATGGAGTATTGTCGACATTTTTGATTCAGGCAATCAATAATTGGCAAAAGGAGAAAAGAAAAAGAAAAATAGAGCCTAGAGGCATTGTGCTTTTAGACTTAAGGTAAATATCCTTTTTCTCTAGGAGGAAGTAATTTTTTTTTTTTTTTGTATTTATACTCCTTATGTAGTTTTGTTCTGCTTTAACAAACCATTCCAACATGCTTATACATGTTTTCTACTAACACTTATTAGCAGTAAGGATGGTCATAGTAGATAAAAGTTCTTATTCTACTTCATAAAAAAAATTCAACAATAATTAGAGCCTTCGATAGCTGAGCCCCACACTGATGTTTTTGGTTTACCATAGTTATTTGGGCTGTGTCAGACCTGAAAAACTCATTTCTTTGAATGTAACTTCAGGAATTAAAAGCACTAAGAATAATTTCATGTATCATAATTGCTCATTAAATGTTATTTTAGTAACTCCATTGAGCTTCATAGTAGCAGAGGCAGTCATGTTAAATATGTTCTTGCTTAGCCAGCTTAGGTTATGGTCCACGCACAGAAAATTAGTTTTGTTCATCTCTATAACAGAAAATAGTTTTAATTATTGCTAACTGCATTTTCTGAGAAATACTATAGTGTCTCATTCTTTGAAAGCAGGTAATGGAATATTTGAAATTAGATAAACATCTTCTTTTATCCTAATTATATTCCCCCAAATATTCTCTTGGTATTTCCAGGAGGTTTTTATGCCCAAACTAAATTCTTTAAGTGTATAGATTTGTCTCCCACAAGATCTTGTGCTGTGACCATTTATTGGATTTGATTCATTCTACTAAATTGCTTGGGCCATTTTTGCAGACTTATCATATTAGTTAAAGTGAAGGCTAAGCCGCTGTTAAAAGTGGGGCATGGCAAGGCAATCCTAAGCAAAAAGAACAAAGCTAGAGGCATCACATTACTCAACTTCAAACTATATTACAAGGCTACAGTAACCAAAACAGCATAGTACTGGTACAAAAACAGACACATAGACCCATGGAACAGAATAAAGAGCCCAGAAATAATGCTATATAACTGCTAGTATCCAATCTTTGACAAAGCTGACAACAATGAGCAATGGGGAAAGAACTCTCTGTTCAATAAATGATGCTAGGATAACTGGCTAGTCATATGCAGAAGATCAAAACTGGACCCCTTCCTTATACCACATACAAAAATCAACACAAGATGAGTTAAGGACTTCAATGTAAAACCTAAAAACCTATAAAAATTATAGAAGCTAACATAGGAAAAAACTATTCGGATATATAACCTGCAAAGATTTCATGACAGATGCCAAAAGCAATTGCAAGAAAAACAAAAATTGACAAATGGGACCTAATTAAACTAAAGAGCTTCTGCATAGCCAAAGAAATTATCAACAGAATAAACAGACAACCTACAGAATGGGAGAAAGTTTTTGCAAACTATACATCGAGCAAAGGTCTAATATCCAGAATCTATAAGGAACTAACAAATTTACAAGCAAAAACAACTCCATTTAGAAGTGGGCAAGGGACATAAACAGGCATTTTTCAAAAAACGTCTGCAACCAACAACCATATGAAAAAAGCTCAATATCACTGATAATTAGATCAATGCAAATCAAAACCACAATGAGATACCATTTCAACCAGTCAGTATAGCTATTATTAAAAAGTCACAAAATAACAGATGCTGTCAAGGTTGCAGACAAAGTAAATGTTTACACTACTGGTGAGAAGGTAAATTACTTCAGACAGTGTGAGGATTCCTCCAAGAATTTGAAACAGAATTACTGTTTGACCCAGCAATCCCACTATTGGTTATATAACTAAAGGAATAGATATCATTTTACCACAAAGACGCATGCATTAATTATGTTCATTGCAGCACTATTCAAAACAACAATGACATGGAATCAACCTCAATACTCATCAACAGTAGGGTGGGTAAAGTAAATCCAGAGGTATGTATACATCATGAAATACTGTGCAGCCATACAAAAGAATGAGATCATGTCCTTTGCAGTTACATGGATAGAAGAGGAGACCATTATTCTAAGCAAACATAGGAAAAAAAAAACAAATATTACATGTTCTCACTTATAAGTGGGAGCTAAACAACGAGAACATACGGACACAAAGAGGGGAATAACAGATACTAGGGCCTATTTGAGGGAAGAGGGTTGGAGGAGGGAGAGGTTCAGAAAAAAAAAAAAATCTTTTGAATACTATACTTGTTACTCAGGTGATGGAATAACCTGTACATCAAAACCCAGTGACATGCATTTACCTATATAACAAACCTGCACACATATCCCTGAACCAAAAATAAAAGTCACCATTAAAAATAATTATACAAATTAAAGGGACCAGGGGGCGACTAAACAGTAGCTTAGAAATGAAACATGTTTGTTAATTGCTCATATAATAATCTTGAGATAAGTGGTTCAGGTTGGTGGCAGCTTTGCTCCATGCAATCATTCAAGAAGTCTAGTTTCTTCCATCATTGTCCTTTGCCTTTAGCTACCTATCCTTGTGTGCCTAGGTGACAGTAGGTTGTGGGCATTTCCGTGTTGCTGCTTGTGAGAAAAAAATAAAGAGAACATGGAAGAGCAGAAGACCAATGTCTCCAGGCCCACACCAAGAAATGTCAGCTATCACTTCCATTCATATTTCATTAGCAACTACTTGGTCACTGAAAGAAAAGAGGGGAAATGACTTCCAAACAAGTAGTCATGTTCCTGGCTACATTTCTTTCCCTAGGGAGGAAGGAGAGCATGAATTAGTGGACAACTAGCTAGCTCTGCTACACTTGCCAACTTTATCAAATAAGTTGACCGAGTTAAGCTAGTTCACCTCAATTATGGGGAAGATAATTTTTTCTAACTCTTCATGTTGTACACTTAGATGTAATCTCCAACACTTTCCCTACAAATGTAGTCTCCTGAGAGATATTTAAAGATACCCCTTCAATTGTTTTACTGACTTCTAAAGAATATGAATGCTACTTATTGTACTGACCAAGCATGAAAGATAAAGTTAAGGGACAGAGTTAGGAGATTAATAATTTTTCTACTTCCTCCCTACAACTCATAATGGCTTCAAAAATGAGGGGGCTTGAAGTAAAAAATGATATCCCTTAATGTAAACACAACAAAATTTCTGCTAGTCTATGTCATACTCAACACTGATCTTTTGGCTCCTCAAACCACTTTAAAAAGGTTATGAAGGATGTGCTTTATGAATCTCTTATTACAGCATGGCAAAATTTTTAATAACAAAACAAACATAACAATGCTATTAAAATAATTAAAAATACACTTGGTCCCTATTTAACTCACTATGGCTGCCTAACTTCACATAAAGAGATCAGGCTTCAGAGGTGAAACAAGGCATTAACAGGTGTTGCAGGATCACGAAGGTGATTTCCCATTAGCCACATGGTAAATGTTCTGGAAACAGCAGCAGGAAAGCTGTAAGTCACAATGCTGTCTGTGCATCAAGTCGTTATGTTAAATGAAGTTATTATTTTGGTTATATAAATTCCATGCCATTATTATAAACATATTAATTAAGGTTGATGGTGTAATGAAACAGGTTTACTGTTAACTTCACACATGTTACATAAGAGGAATCTGAAACAATTTAGTTCCAATAAAGGTCTCAGAGTGAAGCTTTGAACATTAAAGGGCATTGCACCTGAGATGAAAATGTATTTCCTGTTTGGACAGTAGCAATGTCCAGATCCAGAATTAATAAGCTTTTGCCAAAATAATTTAGTGCAATAATTAAGAAAGCACAGGCTTTGAAATTAGACTGGTTTATTTTTTATTAGAGGCTCTGCTACTTATTGCTGTATGACCTTGAGCAGTATTACAAAGCATCTCTAAACCTTAGTGTCAACATCCGCAAAATGAAGGTATTAATTGTTGCCTCTTTATATGACTGTTGTAAGAATTAGAACTCCTGTGTTAACCAGTTTGCATGGTGTCTGGGACAGTACTCAATGAATGTTAATGCATTATTATCCTAAAAATGTTTATATTGCATAACTGTTAATATTGTTAATTGGAATTTATGTTTGAAACAGAGGAATAATTATATTAGGCTGTGTAAAATTGACAAAAACATTTTTTTCCCAAAAGGAAAATTTTAAGCGTTGGCAACTGGAATGGAGGCACAAAGATTCTTTGAGAAGGGAGATTAAAATGGAGTACATTGATGACATATGCGTGAGAATATATTTTTTAGTAACCTAATTGCTGATTCTAGTGGCGAGAATATTCTAGAGTTCAATGAGTAGTTCTACACTTCTAAATCAGAGCTGAGGAAATGATTTTTAAATAGCAACTAAATCATAAATACGGAGAAAAATTTTCTCTATGTATCAATACATATAGTTGGAAGGAAGAAGTTTGGATCATACATGTTTCACATGTTCGAAGAAACTGTCTTTGTGAAATGTCTTCAAGAACTGAGCTCACTGCAAACTTAAATAAAAGCCACTGAGACTGTTAAAATATATATATACACACACATATATACACATATATATACACGTGTGTGTGTGTGTGTGTGTGTGTGTGTATATATAGCCACTGGGTATGCTATAAAAGGATCTCAGGGGTTATTACCATCTTATCAAATATTCCATTAAGACTAACAGCTCTAAAAGAGAACTGCCATTTGCCAAAATTCCCTCTGAGCTCTAGGAATCCTTTTTGTCAGTGTCATGCCTGGACCAGGATTCCACACAAAGAAGAATGAAGTCAGAACCTGGTTAATATATAATTAGCAATAAAAGGAGTTGGGTATTTGAATAATACATCAATGGTCAGATGAGAAGAATATCAAGAAAATGGAAAGAACATGTGCTGTAGATAAATCAGGTACAAGTAGTAAGAAGCGAATTGGATGATAAGTAGAAAAGAGATGGCAGAGAGTACTAACAAAGTCTTCTACTTGTATCTATTCTTTTCTAACAGTGATCTCTTATTAATACTTACTGCATCTCTGAGAGAAGCCTGGAACAAATTTCCAAATCCTTATTTTGGAAATAAAAAAATTAGGCAGGATGGAGTGACTTGCATAGGGTTTCTCTACTGAGTCAGGAACTCAGCTGAGACTTATTCTTCAGCCTTTACTATAATCATTAAGACAAACTGCTTCTGGTCAGTCATGAGGAAAACACAAATACACTCCACACAAATAGTAACACCCACATTCTTCCTTATCCTGTAATATTAAGGTGATAGTAAAGTTTAGTGGTCCCTGTTCACTATTTCTGTTGTATACTAGAGGTCCCATTGGATTAGGATTAAGTACTGCTTTAAATCTTTATTGGTGTGATCTGAGAGAAAGCAGCATTCATATCATCTGGGGCTTCTGAGAAATGTAGACTCTTGCATTCCATTCTAGACTTAATGAGTCAAAATCAGCCTTTTAGCAAGATTTCCGCAGGTGATTTCTATATTCTAAATCACTCAGCCAGTCTTCCAACTGATACCAGGCAGAGGAATAAGAATACATATTTTCATTTTTCATCTTTTTCTGAAATGCTGAAAGGTGGTTCAAGAGTCACCACTCAGGCTGGCATAATAGAGTTCCACAACATTTTTCCCAGCAATGCTAAGAGATGTCTGATGTTATTTATTTTCACGTTCCATTGTCATTCATATCTTCAAGGTTCCCCTAAGTAGCAAAGACCTTGAAGAGCAGGGCTGAGAGGGAGGGCACATCAGAACTGCCTGCACTCAACTCATTCCCAGCAAGAGGAGCAAACTTTGCAAGTATTGTCCTTTTAACAAAGGAAACAAACTATAATTGAGCCTGAGCATGTAACAGGTGAGACACCAGCCCACACTAATGAAACAGACTGGGGAGTGACCTGGCCTGAGTATTTTACACTTCCCTTAATGAAGACAATGAGCACAGGTTTATCTTGGAAAACCCTGAAAAAGAGGATTGGTAGGGACAACTGGTTGCAGTGATCTAAACATTTGAATCTATAAGAATAGGCAATTATAGAAATTTTAATTATACAAACATAAGTTAGATGAGTTATGTTCTTGAATGATTCTGCTTTCAAGGGGTTAATATCAAATTTAAAACAACACCACAAGATTTTTATACGTGAAAAGCACACTCTGCATCATGACAGGCACAAAGTGCAATAGAAATACAAACAATCCATGTTTGAATGAACCATCTACAAATCATTCCATAAGCCCTCCTATATGTCTATCTATCCCATACTAGATCTTTACTCGGTATTCAACAATGTTCTCTTAGTTTGAGGACAAATGAGATTAAGGAGACAACCCTCGTTTGTAATTAAATTTGTTACAAAACTTACTGAGCAACTGCTATGAGTGGGCTACTGCTTCCATAAATGGAGGAGAAAAAAATCATTCTGAAATTAGATAGCAACAGTTATATAATTGTGTAATTATAGGCACAATGATAGTGTGTATACTCCACACAATATCTTACTATTGGAAAAAAAAAAAAAGCTGACACTGGAAAGGGATTATTTAGGGAAGTGTTTTTTGTGATTGCTGTTAAGTCTATTTGAGCTTTTACTTGCTGTGGTAGGAAGAATAATAGCCTCCCACACATGTGTATGTCCTAATCACTGGAACCTATGAATATGTCACTTTACATGGCAAAAGGGACTTTGCATGCAGTTAAGGATCTTGAGATGGGGAGATTGTCCTGCATTATTTGGTTGAGTCCCAGGTAATCAGGATTTCCTTAAAACTCAAAAAGAGAAGCAGAAGGAAACACAGAGGGATTTTTGACTACAGAACAAGAGGTCCGTGTGATGCAATGTGAGGAGGTCTATTACCTGCTATGACTGGCTTTCATGATGAAAGAAGAGAAGTTGGCTAATGAGTACAAAAATACAGTTGGATAGAAGGAATAAGTTCTAGTATTTGATAGTGTGATGTATTAATCCATTCTCACACTGCTATGAAAAAATACCCAAGACTGGGTAATTTATAAAGAAAAGAGGTTTAATTGACTCACAGTTCCGCATGGCTGGAGAAGCCTCAGAAAAGTTAGTCACGGCGAACAGCATTTCTTCACGGGGTGCAGGAGCAAGAATGAGCTCAAGTAGGGGAAATGCCAGATGCTTATAAAACCATCAGATCTCACGAGACTCACTCATTATCAGGAGAACAACATCGAGGAAACGCCCCCCACAATTCAATTACCTCCACCTGGTTCCACCCTTGACACGTGGGCATTGTTATAATTCAAGGTGAGATTTGGGTGGGAACACAGAGCCAAACCATATCAAGGGAAATTATACTTAACAATAATTTATTGTATATTTCAAAACAGCTAGAAAAATCATAATGTTCCCGACAAAAAGATAAATGTTTGAGATAATGGGTATCCCGATTACCCTGATTTGATCATTACACATTTTACGTATATATCAAAATATCACATGTACCCCATAATGTGTACAACTATGATATATCAGTTTTCAAATATACACAAACCAAAAAAGATGGAGGAACAGGGACATAAGCCAGAAAAAGCAAGGAAACAGATTTCCTTAGAGCTTCCATAAAGAAATGCAGCTTTGCCAACATCTTGATTTTAGACTAGTGTGGTGACCTGCATCAGACTTCTGACAAAACGTACAATAAGAAATTTATACTGCTTTAAACTCCTAAGTTAGTGATAATTTGTTATGGCAGCACTAGAAAACTAATACTCTTACTTAGCCTATTGTACCAGCAAAGGGGTGGATCTTTCACTACTTAATAAGGCTTAAGTATCTAGGTTTTCATTAAAAAAAGAGATTGCAAATGTATTGATAAATGTTCCTTTTGTTTTTACTGAGTAACATCAAGGATCATTAAAAACCACACACAAGGGCCAGGCGTGGTGGCTCACACCTGTAATCCCAGCACTTTGGGAGGCCGAGACGGGCAGATTACCTGAGGTCAGGAGTTTGAGACCAGCCTGGGCAACATGGTGAAACGCCGTCTCAACTAAAACTACAAAAATTAGTCAGGCCTGTAATCCCAGCTACTTGGGAGGCTGAGGCAGGAGAATTGCTGGAGCCCGGGAGAAGGAGGTTCCAGTGAGCTGAGATCTTGCCACTGCACTCCAGTCTGGCTGACAGAGCAAGACTCCATCTCAAAAACAAAACAAAACAAAAACAAAAACAAACAAACAAACAAAAAACCATTTATTTAACAGAATTCCTAAATATACACCTTGTTGATTTATGACTAGAACCCACAGAAGCCATCAAACTAATGATGTCATATTTGAATAAACGTAATGGCAGAATAAAATTTTTGAGTAAAAAAGATGATGTAAGGTATCCTACTATTTCTAGTCATATGAGATTCCCATGAGGTTACATGGTACTTTGAGATTATATAAAAAGTAATGATAAAAATCACGATTAGTTTTGCATCAACCTAATACCTTGCTTGGATAGCTCATGGCCAACTAGGTCACACCATGGCAGATACAATTTGGTTTGGACTGATTTGAGTAAAATGTAAAATTGTCTGAGAGAATGATGAGTCCTATAGGACACTTGAGAAATCCCTGGCACTCAGCAATTAGGAATAATGAAAGGCAACGTGCACAAGTTTCTAGATTACAGCGGAGAGGGCTTCAGGCAGCAGCCAGCTGGGGGCTGGAGGAAATCTCATAAGGAGATGCCAAATTGAAAAAAGTCTTTAAATTTATTGATCTAAGTCTAGTCTGGACTATACTGGGAGGAATTTTGGATGAAGCCCAGGCAGCAAGAATGACTAAATCAGAAACACAGAATTTTATGACAAATCTATTTCTCTTAATTAAATATTATCAAGAACCACCTTCAAACTATCAGCTACTGCAAATAAAACAGGAGCATTTCTAAAAACAGAGACAGAAATATCAGATTACATACCACAACACAAAAATTCTGACTATATTTCAGGCAATTATTTGATATGAAAATAAAATGACTTTTGGCAAAACCCTAGCAATATCTGATCCTACCACATTTTGTGGACAATTCTAAGAAGCTCTAAGTGTGCTACCACACAGCTAAACAGTTTGATTAAAGTTGATCAGTGACATCAAATACAGTGTTTCTTAACGAAAGAAAACACCATAAAAAAGAACATATTAGAGTTGAGAGGTGAAATTTCATATACAGAAAAATGTGTTAAATGTCTTAAATGATGATGCAATAAGTCTTAAATTTTATTTAAGTAATCTTCACTCATATGGCATATTTACTAAAAACTAATATTTAGCAGCGTATTTTTGACTGGTGGTAGCAGAAAAACATTTCTTCATGATGAATTTTTTAAATGTTTTTTTTTTCTTTTCACCAGAAAAACTCAATAACAGAAGTGATTCAAATTAAAGAATATCAGTTTTATCAAGAATGCCTGTAGTCCTCCATAGAGTAAACAACATGTCCCTGAACAACATTCTTGGAAGTCAAAATTCAGAATGTATTGATTCATTTTGCAGTAGTAAGGTAATTTCTGTCATCTTTTTTTATTTATTAAATTCTATTACTCGAGTCAACAACAATTTATAAACTGGGTTAAAAAAGAGCTTATTGAGACTGGCCTTGACCAAGGAGAGGACAGAGAAAGCTTTCACTGAAAAGGCACAGCTTGTCCTTCATTAAACAATTAAAAAAAATATATTTTTGCTATTTTTTTATTCGATTTTTCTCTTTTAAAAAAATCATTTGTAGGCTGGGCGCTGTGGCTCACGCCTGTAATCCCAGCACTTTGGGAGGCCAAGGCGGGCGGATCACGAGGTTAGGAGATCGAGACCATCCTGGCTAACATGGTGAAACTCAGTCTCTACTAAAAATACAAAAAAATTAGCCGGGCATGGTGGCAGGTGCCTGTAGTCCTAGCTACTCTGGAGGCTGAGGCAGGAGAATGGCGCGAACCCGGGAGGCTGGGCTTGCAGTGAGCCGAGATAGCGCCACTGCACTCCAGCCTGGGCGACAGAGCCAGAGACTCTGTCTCAAAAAAAAAAAAAAAAAAAAAAAGAAAAGAAAAAAAAAAAAGTCATTTGTAGTGAATAGTTGCTTGGTGTAGATAGGAAAAATGTTTAAAAATAAAGAAATATAGACAATTTTTTTAAGAACATTTTTGAAATATCAATACAACTTCATAGATGTGTTTGGAATCAAATGACACTAGGTTTTATTAACTCGATAAGTTAAAATACATCTTTGGAGGGCAATAGGAGCATTACAATTAAAGTATTGATAGATACTCACATGTGTGTGCACATGTATGAGTGCTCACATGCACACCATTTACCTCCCAAATTCTTACAGTAACTCTCTAAGCTATCGTATTCTCACTTTGTAGATGAAGGTCTATGGTATTTCAACTTGCCTGTTGAATATCTGGGGAGCCCTTAAGCCCTCTATACCCAACTGAACTTACTTTTTTACTTCCTAAATTCATTCCTCCTCCTGAATTCATCATTTTTTAAATGGTACCATCTTTCCAATCAAAAACCCACTTGACCCTTTAGTTAATTCGTCACTGTTCTCCTTACTTCTGCTACTCACCACATCAACCTTCTTTTACCCAATCCAGTGAGGTTTCAAGAATTATTGTCTTGTAATAACTCAAAGTTTCCTGGGTACTTCTCCATTTCCATTGCTGCTTTCCAAGTTCAGGTCTTCATTATTACTTACCTGATATTGTAATAGCTTCTCATTGTTTTTCTTTACTCTATTTTTCTCCCATATTCAATCTTATTTACTCTCTAATAACTACAAAGTATTCCTGAAAAACTGTTCTAATCATAATATTTTCTTGCTTGAAATAGACTGCTTCCATGTCCTATAGACCTTAATTCAGTCACCTCAATATGCTAGGATGTTGTCATCTATTTTGACACATGTCAAAGCAATTTGTCATCATTGATAATTAAAATGGTGATGTTTAACAATAACTTGCATTGAAAAATTTTAACAGATTTATAATCATTATTTTATTTTTAAAAAATCACTCAATCATTTACATGATGGTATGATTTCCTGGGAAGTAATATCTATGTAACATCTGCTATGACAACATCCTTCATGTTGAAATGTCATCTGACATGAGTGCTAAGGAGGACAAAGGTAGAGAATCTAAAGTCCTCAGAACCAAGCCCAAATTTCCTAGCTTGATATTTTATGGCTCTTCCCAATTTGACTCCAATCTTGTTATCTACTTCTTCTTACATACTCTATGTGCTGACACGAAAACATCTATAACCAAAAAATCCTAAATTCTTTATTGCTCACATACATCATTTATATAGGCTTTTTCTACTCTCCCTTTGCCTGTGTTGCTCCTTCTGCCTAGAAATCGTCAGTACTTTAGTATGCAGACTAGAGGTCTAAAGGTCAGACATAAATGTCATCACTTTTATGAACATTTGACTCTCCTCCTCTTCCCTCAAGACAGGAAGAAATGCTTTACATTCTGGAATTTAACAGTATTTTACCTACTCTTCCGGGGAAGTAGAAAATACTTTCTCATTAATCTTCTAGTTTTAAATTAATATTTTAATTATATACCACGATATAAGCCTCTTGAAAATAAGAACTGTTTATATCCCTCACAATGCCTACACAGGATTTATGTTCAAAAAATATTTATTGAATAAACTTTATAAATACTTTGTTAATTTATTTGTTTGATATAGCCCTCTGCAAACCTAGCAATTTCCCTACAAAACACCTCTTCTGAATCACTTATTCACATATTAAGTTAAAATAATCACAACACTTTTTTTCCTGGAAATACCACTGTATCATTTCTCTATTTTATGAGAAAAAAAATTATCTGTAAATGTAGTTTTTCTACTTCTCAGCTAATTTCATTATTTTTCTCAACCCTCTGATGGATGGAAGTGGCAAATCTTGTTGTAAAAAGTATAATACACTTTTCCAAATTCCAAATGAAGCCTTAATTACAGCATATCCAATATTTCTGTACTTATAAATTGCCTCAAGGAAACTACTTGATTAATCGAATACAAGTTTTCCCTTAAAGAGATTATATTCACCTTCTTATAGCATATATTTGCAGAAGCCAAACCAAGACTCCTGATTTCCAGCTCAGTATCGATTTTATTTTTCCATTGTACCCACAGCCTGTGCAGGAAGTAAGCTCAGGTCAGCTTGGGAGGGGCCGGATATGACACAGTGTTGAGAAGCTGCTTATAAAAAGGAAAATAATTTCAAAAATGAATCACAATCACATAGATTATTGCAGAGAGTAAAAGGGACCAAGACAGCTTACCTAATTTATTCCTTTGCCCTGGGGACAAGACTATCCCTAACATTTTCTGAAATAGTGGTCACCTCTTTTGACCTTTTGAACACAAGGAATCTCTAGTATATGTCATGATTTTGTTTTATTTCATGCATTTTATTTTTCTGTACTGATTAGCAACAGGAAAAATTTACCAACAAGCTCTTTCTGACAGAAGAGGTATGCTGAACCCATAGTTGTCTGAGTTATAACCTTGAGTTTGGAATAAAATTTTTGATAATGTCATACAGTTGACCTTTTAGCAAATAGAGTGTAAGCATTTTTTTTTTTTCACCAAAGGTACTTAATTTACTAAGACTGCAATTGGAAATTTTAAAGAAAAATCGGAAACACAAAACTTCCCTTTGTGAAAAGAAGACAAAAAGTCAGAGGCAGATGCAGAATCGATAGTTTTAGCAGGGGTTTCGTTGCAACGCCTTCTATGCTGCTGAATGACTACAGGTTGGGAAATGTGAAGATCTTTACTCAGAGTGGGAAAATGCTTAAGTTAACTAAAAGCAACTTTTGATTATTTCCCCAGAGGGAAGATGGGTAACTAAAGCCTTCTAAGCTTCTCCTCAACTGTAGCAAGATGCATTTGTTTGATAGACGATACTTGGTATTTAGGATACCATGGGGACTGCATTCCTAAAACTGCTGAATTGCAAAGGATGTAAAGGAATTTGTCACAACCATTATGGTTTTCATGCATTGGTGTGCTTTCATAAATCATTGCTTATTGCACACTCCATGGACACATGCCATCGAAGAGACTGAAGGGTTTTTTCACTTTCATGGTGGAATTTGTTTCTCAAAGGCAGAAACAATCAGCAGAACTTTCAAGGAGAAAGGGCAGTTTCTGTGCCAAATCCTCCTAGGTCTTAAAAATTATATGAAAGAAAGAATCATGTCATTGTGTATTGTGCAAATCCACATATGCATGGTTGCTCTCTCTCTACCCCCTTTCTTTTTCTCTCCTCCCTCCTTCTCTCCTTTACTCCCCCTCTCTCTCTCTCTACACACACACACACACACACACACACACACACACACACTCACTCTCATACTGTACTGTCCTTTGTGAAGCAGATCAATATTTCAGACACAAATGAGGTGAGCTCAAGGCAAAAGAGATTCATATTGAGGTGTGAAAACATTCTAGGAAAAAAAAAAGACCGATCCGTTTAAAAGTACAAATACAACCAATAAATCATGGTGAGCTTCGAAGGGTGACTGCTCTTCCTTCTGGCAGCTTTGTAATTACTCTCTCAACATAGCAACAACTTTCTTTGGAAACCGACATTCTGTATGCAAGACAATTACAGCACTGAGGATCACTGCTGGCCAAGGCCCAGACTATGTATGTCACAATCCATTAGTTAAGAGATGTATCTGAGTAGCCTGAAGTTTATTAAACCCAAGTGCCACTTTTCCCGATCACTTTTCTCTAGATCTCCCAAGGGCAGTCATCGACTATTTCTAATAATTCATCAATCCAGTCTGCAAATAATTCTCTGTAAGCCCAGACTTTATGAATTATTAAGCTGATCTCTGGGATTTCATAATTCCCAACTCTGCTCTCCCCAAACAGTCTTCTAATCTTTTCTTGCAGCTCACAATTAGAGACCATCAGAAGACACTATAACCAATGAAGCACATTATTTCATTTTATCTCATGAGAAACTGATTCGTCTAGATTTGTGTTTGAGTGCTTAGCGTATATTTTGAAAATTTCAAGATAGATAGCATATTGATAGCAAAAGTACAGAAGACATTCTTGCTTTGTGTGTGGGGGGTGTGTGTGTGAGATCTCCATTCTCAGAAATACCTTTCTTGTTTCCACCTACCCATTTTATATTTAAGCATGTGATGACTTGCATTATCCACTAATTGGTTCGCATGTTAAAACATCATTTTCCCAATTAGTTTTTAAGGGAAGAGGCCAAGTCTTCAATGGTCTCCTCTTGCCAGCAATAGTGTGCTGCAGCTGGTTTGTAAAAGCTTGTGAGAGCCAAATTTAAAATTTTCAGGAAATTCTAACAGCCATTATAAAAAATCAAAATACATAGACATGCAATTAGATAAATTATGCTAAAAGCAAAAGAATAAATGGTCAAAATTCATTATCCTTTATTTTCCTATATTTACTACTGTCTGTGGTCTGGAGGTTATTTAAACCCATCATATTTTATGTTGCAAACACCATATAATGATGTGCTTCTGTGCATCTTTTCACAACTTCATCTTCACTGATTTCACCTTCAGTGACTTCATGGTAATAGATGGAAAGTACTCATGGTGGCAATATATTTACACCACAGAAATCAGAAAATACAAGTATAGTTCTTTTTACTGTACTCCGCAAATATTGCATTTTTTACAAATTGAAGGTGTGTGGCAATCCTGAGTCAAGCAAGTCTATCAGCGCCATTTCTTCAGCCACATACACTCACTTCATGTCTCTATGTCCCATTTTGGTAATTCTCACAATATTTTAAAGTTTTTCATTATTGTCAGATGTGTTATGGTGATCTGCGATCAGTGATCTTTGATGTGACTGTTGTCACTGTTTTGGGGTGCCACGACCATGTGCATATTAGACTGCGAACTTAATCAATAAATGTTGAGGGTGTTCTCACCGCTCCCCTGACTAGCTGTTCCCACATCTCTCTCTCTCCTCAAGCCTCTTTATTCCTTAAGATGCCACAATATTTATTTATTTATTTTACTTTTATTTTCAGTTTGGGGTACATGTGCAGGTTTGTTACAGAGGTAAATTGTGTGTCACAGGAGCTTGGTGTCCAGATTGTTTCAGCACCCAAGTAATGAGCATACCTGGGTGGTGAAATAATACCTGAAAGGTTATTTTTTGAGCCTTATCCTCATCCCACCCTCTATCTCCAAGTAGGCCCCAGTCTCTGTTGTTCACCTTTTTGTCTCCATAAGTACTCAATGTTTAACCCTGACTTCTGTTTGAAGTCAGAACAAGCAGTATTTGGTTTCTGTTCCTGTGTTAGTTCACTTAGAATAACGACTTTTAGCTCTATTGATGTTGCTGCAAAGGACATGATCTCATTTTTTTTTGGCTGTGTAGTGTTCCACGGTGTATTATGTACCATATTTTCTTTATCCAATCTACAGTTAATGGACATTTAAGTTGATTCCACGTCTTTGCTATTGTGAATAATGCTGCAATGAATATATGCATGCATGCGTCTTTATGGTGGAATTATTTCTATTCCTTTGATTATATACCCAATAATGGGGTTCATGGGTTGAATCATATTTTTGCTTTGAATTCTTTGAGAAGTCACTAAACCGCTTTCCACAATGGCTCAATTGATTTACCATCCCGCCAGCAGCGTATAAGTGTTCCCTATTCTCTTCGACCTCTCCAGCATCTGTCAATTTTGATGTTTTAATAAAATAGCCATTCTGACTAGTGTAAGATGGTATTTTATTGTGGTTTTGATTTGCATTTCTCTAATGATTAGTGATGTTGAGAATTTTTTCATAGGCTGTTCGGCTGCAGGTATATTTTCTTCTGAAAAGCATCTGCTCATGTCCATTGCCCACTTTTTAATGGTTTTTGTTTGTTTGTTTTTTGTTTTTTTTTTGTAAATTTTTTTTAGGTTCCATATAGATCCTGAATATTGGATCTTTATCAGATGTGTAGTTTCCAAATATTTTCTCCCATTATGTAGGTTGTCTGTTTACTCTGCTGAAAGTTTATTTTGCTAGAGTCACAAAAATATTTAAATTAGATAATTAATAACACTACACTGGCCTCTAAGTGCTCAAGAGAAAGGAGGAGTCAGATGTCTCTAACTTTAAATTTAAAGCTAGAAGTGATTACACTTAGTGAGGAAGGAATTTGAGCCTTCCTCAGCTGAGGTAGGCTGAAAGCTAGGCCTCTTGCTTCAAACAAGCAAGTTAACCAAGATGTGAATGCAAAGCAAAAGCTCTTGAAGGTAGTTAAAAATGCTATTCAGTGAACATGTGAATGATAAGAAAGTCAAATAGCCTTAATGCTGATGTGGAAAAAGTTTTAAGGTCTAGATAAAATATCAAACTAACTAAAACATTCCCTTAAGCTAAAGCTTAACCCAGAACACGGCCCTAATTCTCTTTAATTCTATGAACTCTGAGAGAGGTGAGGAAGCTGCAGAAGAAATATTTAAAGCTAGCAGAGGTTGAATCATAAGGTTTTAGGAAAGAAGTTGTCTCCATGACAAAAAAAATGCAAGGTGAAACAGTAAGTGGTACACCAAGTTATAGAGACGATCCAACTAAAATAATTGATGAAGGTGGCTACCCTAAACCACAGGTTTTCAATGTAGATGAGACAGCATTAGATTGGAAGAAGATGCTGTCTAGGGTTTTCATAGTGAAAGAAAAGTCAATTCTTGGCTTCCAAGATGCAAAGGATAGGCTGACTCTCTTACTAGGGGCATTGCAGCTGTGACCTTAAGTTGAAGTCAGTGTTCATTTACCATTCTGAAATTCCTAGTCTCTTTAGAATTATGTTAAACCTACCCTGTCTGTGCTCTATACATAGAAAAACAAAACCTAGATGACATCACATATGTTCACAGCATTTTTTTTAATGAAAAAAGAATTATATATTTGGTTAAACCTTGATGAGGAAGATATCCACTTGTGTAGCCCACAAGTATATTTTTGTTTGTTTGTTTGTTCATTTGTTTTTAAATTTTTCTGGTACATAGTTGGTATATATACTTATGGGGTACATGATATGGTTTGATACAGTATGGCATGGGTTACTGAATATCTTAAGCCTACTGTTGGAGCCTACTACTCAGAAAAAAAAGTATTTCAAAATATTATTGCTCACTGACAATGCACATAGTATGTAAGAGCTCTAATGGAGATGTACAGGGAGATTACAGTTGTTTTTATGCCTGCTAACATGACATTCATTTTGCAGCCCATGAATAAAGAAGTAATTTTGACTTCCAATAATATTTAAGAAATATGTTTTGTAAGGCTATCACTGCTATAGATAGTGATTCCTCCAATAGATCTGGGAAAATAAAACTAAAAATCTTCTAGAAATGATTCACTATTCTAAATATCTTTAAGAACATTTGTGATTCATGGGAAGAGAACAAACATCAACATTAACAAGAGTTTGGATGAAGTTGATTCCAACCCTCATAGATGATTTGGAGGGGTTCAAGACTTCACTGGAGGAAGAAACTACAGATGTACTGGAAACAGCAAAATAACTAGAATTAGAAGTTGAGCCTGAAGATGTGACTGAATTGCTGCAATCTCATGATGAAACTTTAATAAATGAGAAGTTGCTTCTAATGGATGAGCAAAGAGAATGGTTTCTTGAGATGGAAACTACTCCTGTTGAAGGTATCACAGAGACAAAGAAGAACATTATATAATGATAAAAAGATAAATTCACAAAGAAAATCTAACAGTTATATATATACACACCAAAATCAACAACAGATACCCATATATGTGAAGGAAAAATTGATGAAATTGAAGGGAGAAGTAGACAGTAACACAGCAATTGTAAGATATTTCAGTACTTCACTTTCAATAATGGATAAAACCATCAGACAATCGATCCATAAAGAAACAAAAAAATTGAACAATACTGTAGACAAATTGGACCCAACTAAAATACAGAACACTCTAACCACCAACAGCAGAATACACATTCTTCTTAAAATCATATAGAACATTATCGAGGATAGATCATTTAGGCCACAAAACAAGTCTTAACAAATTTAAGAAAGTTAAAATCATCCCAAGTATCTTTTCTGGCCACAGTGGAATGAAATAATAAATCATTAGCAGAAGGAAAACTGAAAATTCTCTAAGTATGTGGAAATTAAACAACATACTCTTAAACAACTAATGGGTGAAAGATAAAATCACAAGGGAAATTAGAAAATATCTTAGGCCGGGCGCGGTGGCTCAAGCCTGTAATCCCAGCACTTTGGGAGGCCAAGACGGGCAGATCACGAGATCAGAAGATCGAGACCATCCTGGGTAACATGGTGAAATCCCGTCTCTACTAAAAAATACAAAAAATTAGCCGGGTGTGGTGGCGGGCGCCTGTAGTCCCCGTACTCGGGAGGCTGAGGCAGGAGAATGGCGTGAACCCGGGAGGCGGAGCTTGCAGTGAGCCGAGATCGTGCCACTGCACTCCAACCTGGGTGACAGAGCGAGACTCCGTCTCAAAAAAAAAAAAAAAAAAAAAAAAGAAAATATCTTAAGACAAATGAAATCACAAATATAGCATGCCAAAAATTACAGGGTGCAGCAAAAGCAATACTGAGAGAAGTTTAGAGCAGTAAAACACTACCTTAAAAAAGAAGAAAGATCACAAATCTACAACTTAATTTTATACCACCAGAAAGAAGAAAAAGATGGACAAAATAAACTAAACTTAGTAGAAGAAAGAAATAATAAATATTAGAGCAGAAATAAAATGAAAAATAGAAGAATAATGGAAAAGATTTTATGTTGAACTAAGAGTTACGAAGAGTTAATGAAATTAAGAGTTAGTTTTTTGAGAGATCAACAAACTTGACAGACTCTAACTAAAAAAAGAGAGAAAGAACACTCAAGTAATAAAAATAAAAAATGACAGAGGAAACATTACAATTAGTACAAAAGAAATAAAAATATTATAAGAGACTCCTATGAATAATTATATGCCAACAACTTGAATAACCTAGAAGAAATAGAGAAATTTCCAGAAAAATACAAATTACCAAGCCTGAAATGTAAAGAAATAAAAAATCTGAACAGATCTATAATGAGTAAGAAGATTGAATCAGTAATCAAAAACTTCCCAACAAAGAAAAACCCAGCACCAGATGGTTTCACTGGAGAGTTCTACCATTTTTTTGTTTAAACACAGAGTAGATTAACATCAATTCTTCACAAAAATTGAAGCGAAGGGAACACTTCCAAACTTATTTTATGAGGTCAGCATTACTTCAATATCAAAACTAGAGAAAGATACTCAAACAAAACTATAGACCAATATACTTGATGAATATTAACACACAAAAAAATCTTCAACCAAAGAATAGCAAAACAATTCAATAGCATGTTAAAAAGATTATACACCATGACTTAAGTGGGCAATATCTCTGAGATGTAGGGTAACTTAACATACAAAAATCAAACAATGTAATACATAACATTAAGAACATGGAGGATAAGAATTACATGATCATCTCAGTTGATACAGAAAAAAGAATTTGAAAAAATTTCAACATACTTTTATGATAAAACACATTAAAAAAACTAGGAATACAAGAAAAGTAATTCAGCGTGATAAAAGGAATATATGAAAAGACTACAGATAACATCATATTCCACAGTAAAAAAACTGAAAGCTTTTTCTCTAAGATCAGGAACAAGGCAAGGATGACCACTCTCACCATGTCTTCAACATAGCACTAAAAGTCCTAGCCAGGCCAATTATGCAAGATAAAGAAATAAAAGGAAATTGCAAAGCAAGTAGTAAAACTATTTCTGTTTGCAGATGACATGATTGTTTTTATATTCCAACGGTGAACAATCTATAAAAGAAAGCAAGAAAACAATCCCATTTACAATAGCATCAAAATCAGAATATTTAGGAATAAACTTAACCAAGTAGGCCAAAGACTGATTCCCTGAAAACTATAAGACGTTGCTGAAATAAATTGAGGAAGATAGAAATAAATGAAAATACCTTCTGTGTTCATGGACTGGAAGACCTAACATTGTTAAAATGTTCAAACTGCCCAAAGCAATCTACAGATTCAGTGCAATTCCTATAAAAGTCTCTGGCATTTTTTGCTGAAATAGAATATATTCTAAAATCACACAGAATTTCAAGTGAGGTTCTGAATAACTCCTTGAATATCAAAAATCATCCTAAGAAAGAAGAACAAAGGTGGAGGTCTCCCAGTTGCTGATGTCAAAACATATTGTAAAGCTGCCATAATCAAAACAGTATGGTACTTGCATAAATACAGATACATAGTTGCTTTTTAGTATATATCCAGAAGAACTGAAAGCAGAATATTGGACATACATTTGCACACCTTTTTTTTTATTGTAGCATTAATCAAAACAGCCAAGAGATGGAAGCAATTTAAATGTTCATCAATAAATGAATAAAGAAAATGTCATAAACACATACAAAGGAATATTGTTCAGCCTTATAAAAGAGAAAATTTCTACTCTATGCTATGACATGAATGAAATTTGAAGATATTATGTTAAGTGAAATAAACTCATCACAAAAAGAGAAATATTGCATGACTACACTATCAGGTACCTAAAGTGGTCGAACTTAGAGTAACAGAAAGTAGAATATGGTCACCAGAAAATGGAGGGGGAGGGGAATGTGAGGAATTGTTTACTGTGTATAAAGTTTCAGTTTTGCAAGGTGAAAAATTTCCAGTGATCTGTTACACAACAACGTGCATACAGTTAACACTATTATATCACACTTAAGAATGGTTAAGATGGTAAATTTCATGTTATGAGTTTTTAACACAATAAAAAGCTTATAGGAAGAGAATATTATCAAGGTAATTATGGGTATTGGATTCTGACAAACCTAGCTTGTGTTGGATGAGGAGTTGCTTTTTATCAATGAACAAAGAAAGTAGTTTCTTGAGATGAAACCTACTCCTGCTGAAGATACTGTGAATATTATTGAAATGTCAACAAATAATTTAGAACATTACAAAAATTTAGTTGACAAAGGAGTGGCAGAATTTAAGAGGACTGCCTCCAATTTTGACACAAATTCTACTGTGGATAAAGAAATCACTTGCTACAGAGAAATCTTTTATGAAAGGAAGAGTCAATTGATGGTGCAAACTTCATTGCTATCATATTTTAAGAAATTACTAGTCACTGCAACCCTCAGCAACCACTGCCCTGGTCAATCAGCAGGCATCATAATTGAGGTAATATCCTCCACCAGGCAATCATGACTCGCTGAAGATGTAAATGATCCTTAGCAGTATTTTATCAGTAAGTTTTAATTCAGATATGTAATCTTTTAGACGTAATACTATTGTTGCACTTAATAGACTACAGTACAGTATAACCATAGATTTTAGATGCACTAGGAAACCAAAATCTTTGTGTGACTTGCTTTATTGTGATATTCACTTGTTACAGTTATCTGGAACTGAACCTGCAATATCTCTAAGATATGCCTGTGGTAGAAATCAGGGTTCTCTGCCTAACCCAGAGAGCTGGTTGATAAACACTTACTAGCACACTACTGATTACTGTCTAAGTAACCTAAGCAATATAAGCTTCAGAATTATGCTCCAAAAGGTGGAAAAGGAAACCTTAATACTAGACAAATCAATCTTCTTCTCACTAATCCCCTCTTGCACAGCTCTTATTTGTTATGGCCATATCCTATACTAGGTTACTTTTCTAGGGTCACCCCTAATCGTAGATCCTTGCAACAAATGTGGGCCCCAAATATTGTAGATGGCATTTGACTTGTATGACCAATTTTCTCACGCTGAATACTAGAACCAGGAAAGTAAGTAACTGGAGGCACCAGCTAATGGGCCATGAGATCGACCCAAAGACAAGGATATTGTGGTCTGAGCACTTATGGTCTTGGGAAAGATTTTTTTTTTTTGGTCTGCCACTCACCACGTTAAGTTATAACAGGGGCCTTGAAGAATTCCTCAGCTTTGGTTTCTGAATTCTTTGGACTTCATTTTGTGCAAAGGACGACGTCATAATCAAAGGTGCAATGCTTAGAAATGACTAAATCATGAGCGTCTTATATGAGAGTGTCAAATAAGTTCATATCTTAATAATAATTGCTAACATTTATTGAACACTTGCTAGATGCTGAGCGCTCTACACTAAGTATTTTATACATTATTTCATTTGACTCTTAACAACTTTATAAAGAAGATACGATTATTATTCCATTTTGAAGACGAAAAAACAGAAACTAAGCTTAAAGTAACATGCTTGTTCATATAACTAGCAAGTGATCAAACTGGGCAAATCTGTTTCTAGAACCCCTACTCTTAGCCAGGCACAAAACTAAAACCCATGTGAGCAAAATATTTAGCCCCTAAATAGAAACAAATGATGAAAGGCTTAGAACCTTTAGCAGCATTAGCGATAACAAGCAAAACACTGCCGTTATTGGGATTTTTTGTTTTCTGACATCCTAGCTGCCACCAGGTTTCCAATGATTAGGGAACGGATAAGAGACTCAACAAGATTTGTTTTTAAATCACATGAGTGCTCCTTTAGTTGACCTGAAGATTCATTATTTGAGAGATGGCATCCAGGACCAAGAAAGAGATTTTCCCAGTCTACCTTGGTGATCAAATGTTGCTATATCTAAGTTGGATACTAGGCAGGAAATGAGACATTGACCAACTGAGTTGGGGGGACCATTTAGGAAAGTGAAATGAAGGACCCCCTGAAAATGAGGAACACTTAGGAAAAAAAGAAGAGCATCATTAGCCTGGAGCAGGGGAGAGGTAGGGAACATGTCAGAACTGCTTGTAAATACTTGAGGGACCATCACATTTAAAGAAGATATCTTACTTTTGGCCTAAAGAGCAGAATTAAATTCAACTTGGAAAAGTTGAGAAAGGAAAATTTTATTGAAAGAAAATATGGAATAATTAGAGCTGTTAAAAAACAAAGCGACCTGCCTGACAGTAGTGAGTTTACTATCTCATTAAAGGTATTCAAACAGGGCTGAGCAGTCGTGGCATAAGACATTCAGGGTGATCTTTGAGGTCATTTCTAAGTTTGATATTGCCCTATCGATTTAGAAAAAGAATTGGGATCCTCTTTTCTTAATTACTTTTAGCTCAAGTATCTGTAATCAGATAAAATCTAAGTTTTCAGAAAAAAAGTTCTTCCTGGGCAGCCTCCCTTCAAAGGCCAACCCTGAATATGTGGCATAGACAGTGGGTAGAGAAGAGATGAACCAGAGTGGAAAAAGCATTCATCATCTAAGCTCAAAAACGTCAGCCTCTGACCTTGGAGTAAGAGACAGCTGTTTTCAGCAGAAAATATAAAATGTTATGCAGTTGTGGGAAATGTTATAGGAAAGGAGGACCAATTAGAAAGAAAAAGAGAGAATATTCAGAGAAGGATACGTGTTATCTTTTCAGAAAGACTTCCCAAATCAACGGAATATCAGCTCCAAAAAATGTAAGAATGTGATGTATTAAAAATAGGAAAGTTAGTGAAAGATAGGAATACAATGTAATTTTATTTCAATATGTACTTTTAAAATCTTGGACAAACACTATGTATAACTGCTATCAATAGACTACCTTGTCTAACCTTTTTTTTTTTTTTTTTTTTTTTTTTTTTTTTTTTTTTTGGCAACCTGTTCATCATCACTTTTAGCATCTCATTGCTCTGGTTGAGTGTACTGTTCTAGGTGAAAGTGTAAAGCCTAATTGTTTTAAGCCAGAAATGCAGTGACAACTAATTTGACAACGTACACATAATTTTTCCGCTGAGGCTGGTGTTTATCTGTTGAAAACAAAACATTTTGGTTATCTGATTTGTAGCTTCCCTCATGCATGAAGTGGATTAGATAGTAATTAACAGGTCAGGCTCTGTGGTTAGACTGCCTTCATTTGAATGTCAATTTTGGCTGACCTTGAGGAGGTCACTTAACATCTCTGTGTCTCATTTATATGTACAATGGGTATGAAAATTGTAGGCTTGTTGTGAGAAACAAATTAAGTAATACATACAATAAAGTAAAGCATTTTAAGGTAGTGCCTGGCCATAATAGACACTCAATAATTTATAATAATAATTGCTATTATTATCTTCATCAGCTTTAAGCGATTTCATTCTACTGATCAGATCGAATTGAGTTACTTATTTAAGTATTATATAAGAACCTAGGAATAACTAAAAACTCTTTATCAGGCATGGATTGATTTATATATAAACAACAACGGCAATGTTACTGACATTAATTCATTTTAAACATTGGTAATACTAGGTTAAAGAATGGAAAGAGTGGTTATCTAAATTTTATTGAAAAATCTCATGAAAAATTCACATCTGAAATAATTGCTCCTGTTCAATGCACATCATTTTGATGTGAGGTGTAATTGTCCTTCCCAGTACCTGTATGTTAGCTATTTGAAGAACAGTAGAGTGAAGTTAAAAATAATGTCACATTTTATCTTCTTGAGTCCTCTGCAACTGTAACAGCTGACTAGCAAGGCTGAGATTTAATGACAAATGATGATGAATGATTTGGAATGATTATAAAAGTTAAAAGAAAGTGTTCTTGGAGAATAAAGGCATGTGTATGTGTATAGACTTACGCATTCACATTGCTTGACAGGTTTGGATTCTAGAACAGGTTTGTGCACTGGAATTCTCTGCTGACATTTTCAAGGGTCTCAAGCTGTGCTGTCCAATATAGTAGCCCCTAGCCCTATGTGGCTGTTTACTTTGAATTGATTAAATTGTAATAACATTACATTTCCATTCCTCAGTTGTTTCAAGTGCTAAAAAGCCTCATGTGGACAGTGGCTATTGTATTGGATGGTGCAGATACAGAATGTTTTTTCTCATGATAGGGTTCAAGTGGACAGTGCTGGTTGAGGTAGGAATGGGAGAGGGGTTGAGGGAAGAAAAGGTTTCTCAGAATAGGGAAAAATAATGTGGCTGACAGAATGGCATGGTTGTTGTTTAAACGTTGGAGATGGAGGAATAATTATTAACAAGTAAAGTATCAGTTTCATTCTGCGGACAAAGAGACTACTGTACAAAAGGTAATAAGTTGCCATGATAATGTGCTTCTTCCCATCTGCAATGAGTCAGCCTGATAGGTCCTGGTGTGAGTGAGGCAAACCACCTGGGATTGTTGTGATTAGAGAGAAATTCACTTCAGCAGGAAGCTGGGCATCCAAAATGCCAAGATTAAAGACAATGAAAAACAACCAAAAAAAAAAAAAAAAAAAAGCTCCTTCAGTTTCGGCCAACAGCCCTAATCATAAATTCTTTTAAAATGCTATTCACTGAAAGAGATCTCTGATAGCAATAAGCTACAAGCACTCTTCTTGCTACCACCCTTCTGTGAAGCATGGATGAATATTTATATCAGGTTATTTTAATCATGTTTTTCTTGATGTGACATAATTCTACATAATTTATTTTCCCTTCTCGGGTGTTAAGAAAAGGTCTCTTTTTAATTTTTTTTCCACACTGTCAAGTCAAAAACTTTTCTATTTCTTTTCTGGCCCTGAGAGAAAACAGGACACAGGATGACAGAGAGTTGACTGCACTGACATGTGTTACCATTGAAAATCAAAGCTCTTGTCCTTGGCACGTTCTATGGAATGTAATGGTCTGGAACACTAAGCTCTGCAACAAGAAATGAGGGACCTGAGGGAATCTATGGAGTTGGAATGTCGGGTTACAGCAAGTCTGCGTGGGTCTAATACACTGAGTATGAGAGAGACTACCAGGGCAGATGCACTCTCTGAACTGGGCTCAAGGTGGTGCTTCTGGCAGTGAATTTTGAATTCAGTATAAATTCACCAATCTACTCTCATGGTGGGCGGAAGGTGGGAAAAATGGTGGGAAGGGCAGGCTGCAGGGAACAAAGAGACCAAGCTGAACAGAGACAGAAATAAAGATGGATAGAGACATAACACAATCAGATGCCCAGAGAGACAGGGACAGACATATAGACAATTTGAGAGAGGCATCGACAGAGAAATTAAAAAAAAAACAAAACTATTCCTGATTTCTTGTTTATTTCCTTTTTCTGAACCCTCAGTAAATATCCAATAGAGAGTTTTCAGTGTACTCAACATTTATGTTTACTCTAAGAAAGAACTAGGAAATTCTGTATAATGAACAAAATTTAAAACCAAAAGTAGGATGACATTTTTATGAAAGACATCTATTGAGCTTTAAGAGGAATTGATACAATTGGAAAGATATTAATAAACCCCAGCACAGAAATCACTAGTCTATCGCTGAATGCAGTTTTTCTCCCATTCCGGAAACACAAGCTCTCCATTTTGCTTATGCTCTAACAAACTGTTTGCAAAAAACTAATGCTCTTCACAAGTGAAACAAGAGCAATTTCAGGACCTGGCACTATCCTCCTTTAACTGTCATTATGAAATGACTAAAAATCAAATGAAGCAAGGCAACATTTGCCCGTCTTTTCTAAGCATGGACTGATTATTGCCAAAGGAATGTGCTTGCTTTTCCTTTTGTCAGTTGTTAGTATCGACCCTTCTTGTGTGTGTATTGTGTGTGTGTGTGTGTGTGTGTGTTTAACTTTTTACTGAAGGTATAAAAAGAAAATTTGGGAGCATTATGCAAAAGTTGGGCTCAGTCAGGCTTACAGGAATTTCTGCCGTTTACCCAGGGGCATTGAAATGTTTGGATAAAATAAGACATCGAAGATATGAGTGTGGGTGAAGTGTTGGAGGTATTCCAGTTTGTATCAAAGTACCGTCTATTGCATACTTTTAGGACTGGGATGCTATTAGAGAAGTCTAGGATATCTGGAAGTGGTTTTCAGGGTCCATACCTTTTCAACCTAAAGAATATCTTTTCTGGCCGGGCGCGGTGGCTCACGCCTGTAATCCCAGCACTTTGGGAGGCCGAGGCGGGTGGATCACGAGGTCGGGAGACCGAGACCATCCTGGCTAACGTGGTAAAACCCCGTCTCTACTAAAAATACAAAAAATTAGCCGGGCGAGGTGGCGGGCGCCTGTAGTCCCAGCTACTCGGGAGACTGAGGCAGGAGAATGGCGTGAACCCGGGAGGCGGAGCTTGCAGTGAGCCGAGATCGCGCCACTGCATTCCAGCCTGGGCGACAGAGCGAGACTCGGTCTCAAAAAAAAAAAAAAAAAAAAAAAAAAAGAATATCTTTTCTTCTGTACTTATCTGAAATTTATTACATTCCCACTATTAACTACATATTATAATCTTCTGATTCCACTGAAAATAATGCATCACACTGTGTAAGAACAAAGATGCAAATAAAACCTATCTAAAATGTCCAACTTCACAGTGCTGAGATATTTGCATTTTACAGAAAACATTTGAAAATCATTTTACTAAGTGGAATCCATTTTCCTCCATGAACTGTTAATACTGAATTCTTAATAGCTTCCCTAGGGTTTTGCGTCTTGCTATGAAGCCTTTAGTGATTTCATCATTGTTAAGGCACAGTAAACAATCACAGTTTATGCTCATAAGCATAAAACTTTCAATCTATTACTCATCTTAGTTTTTATATTTCAAAGATAGAAAACTTATTTTTTATGCAATCTGAGTGTGAGACAATGCTAAATTGGTTTATAAGCCTTGCAAATATTGGTATACACATTTCTAAAATGCTTAATGTATAATATCAGCATTTTGAACTCTTATGGAGATAATTATACTTCTAAATTTCTGTTTTTTTAAAATGACACTGTTCTTTTCCTTTGTTGGAGCTAGTATTCATTTTGGTTTCTGGTTCTTATTCTTTGTTTATAAAAGACCATGTCAATTTGACCCTCTTATAAGTGACTCCTCAAAATCTTGAATTTTCAGCTTTGGTTCCTAAAATATTTAAAAAATATATTATAGGTCTATATCTAAGCCTAGTACAAACATAACAAAGTTATCAAATAAATAACTATAATGCACAAATCCAGTGCTTTTTACAATTGTAAAATGTATGTGTACTGTATACCAAAAAAGGAAACTGCGGATAAATACAGAAAATAAAATTAATAGATTATTTTAATCTCTTAAATATACATCTCCTATCTAGTGTTGAATCTCCCTCTACTTATTTTTCTATACTTATGTAAATACTTAAAAACCAATATGTTTTTAAAAATTGTAGAATACTAGCATATGTAAGGTTTAATTTAATAGCTGGTTTTTATTTAAATTGCTATTATATCTTGAGCATTTTCTTGCTTTTTTCCTGCTCTTCCTAAGCAAGACTTTGTATTATATTTTGCTATCTGTGCCACAACTTATCCAACTATACTGCTATTGTGAGCAATTTTGTTGTTTACAACCTTTTTAAAAAATTAGTCAAAGATCACCCTTTCTGAAATCTTCTATTAAACTTCTGATTTTTTATTACACTATATTTCTCACAGAGAATTAGAAGTTTAAAGAGTATCACACTCAACAGTAATTATGCATTTAATTGAAATTATACTAAGCCTATAAAATAATATGGGAAGAAATTTATACCCTAAAGTTCTATTCATTTTCCTTTTTGTCATGTCTCAAACGGTTCTTAATAAAGATAGTTTATATTTTTATTTTCCTTAATTGAATTTCTTTCTGTCTTATAATCTTTAATAGGATTATAGGAAATCAATTAATTTTTGCATATTCATTTTTGTACCTGTTGCCTTATTGACTTTCCTTCTTAGGGCTTTTGCTATTTAGTACCTAAAGGCACATTGTTATAGGCTTACTGCAGAAATATTATATGAAATTAAATTTTAATTTTGCTGTGTCCTATAATTTTCTTTTAAAAATATTTTTATTTCTAGCTATATCATATTATATTTGTCTTGTTTCAATTATCCTGTCATATATACATGTCAACATCAAATGGTTCTTTCTTTCCATAGATGCAAATATTGTTCTTGCATAGAGCTCAAAGACTTCTCCATATTCAAAAACCCACCTATACATTTTAGGTTAAACAACTTTTTTTTAATGTCACTATTTTCTTTTTTTCTCCTTGATCTAGAAATATCCGAAGTTCTTGCCTTGCTCTTAATGGCTATACTTCAAGTGTTTCTCTATTAAATATGAAAGAAGCTAAATAGACTCAACTTTTCAGATGCTTATTTTTTATCAGGTTAAAAGAACATCTTTCTTTTGCTAGTACACCAAAACATTCAGCATTTTACTTGTAAAATTTTAATCAAATTACTTTTTTGGTATCTATCAAGATGTCATATTTTTTCATTTGATGTATTGATATTACTGAATTAAACATTTTCCTCATATTTCTTTTTAAAACATTTTTTCTGAATTAAACCTTACTTCTTATATTGTTACGGTATATTTTTCATACATTGTTGAATCTGTTTAATAACATCTGATTTATATCCATCATATATGTATGTGTATTATGTGTTGGCACATATGTGATTTTAGCATGTAGTATTTTTATAGTTATGTTGTTCAAACTTTAGTTTCTGAGATGTAATACTTTTGAAGTAAGGAAGTTTCATTTGTTGTTGTTGACTTTTTGCACTATGGATAAGTTTAACATTTGCTAGAATTCACCTGTAAAACTGTATGGATCTAGAGTTATTTAGCTAGTTAATTCTTTGACAAAATACTAGCTTCTCCAAAGATTGGTTAATTGATTTATTCAATTGATATGTGTTGAGTCTCATCTACATACCGTGTACAGTGCTGAATGGGGAATCAGAAAGCCAGACATTTATGGTCTCCATTATCAGGGAATTTGAAACCTAGTCAGATAGCCAAATATTAAATAAGTCATCTCAAGAATGACTCAAGGTATTTTTTCTTGGCACTTTTAAAATATATATATATATATATATATATATATATATATATATATATATATATATTTTTGGTAAGTATTTCATGGATTTAAAAAAGTAATAATGGCATAAACACGTGTATGTGTGTGTACTTTATACACGTTCTAGGGGGAAGTACACACCTTTTCTGAGGAACAAATGAACGTACCATGTTCCCAGAAAAGTTCACAGTCACACACACAAATAATAATGTGCATAGAGATCAAAGATTTATCAATACTCAAAAAAACCCACGCATCATTTTAGGTTAAACAAAATTTTTTTATGTCACTATTTTGTTTTTGTTTCCTTGATCTAGAAATATCCAAAAACATTGAATATGCACATTTAAAAAAATTTTTTTCTTCTTCCATTTGGGCTGTGCTAACAAAATGCCATTGCTAAGGCAGCTTATGAACAATAGAAATTTATTTCTCATAGTTCTGGAAGCTGAAAGTCCAAGATCAAGATGCCCATAGATTCAGTGTTTGATGAGGATTTATTTTCTGATTCATAGACGATGCCTTTTTCATTGTGTCCTCCTATGGTAGAATGGGCTAAACTAGCTCTCTGCCATTATAAAGGCTACTAATCCTTCATGATCTAATCACCTCTCAAAGGGACTTTCTAACTCATCACCCTGGGAGTTAGGAATCTTTTAACTTTTCTTAAAAGAAGTTAAAAAGATGTATCTCTTAAAAAGTCTTAAAAAGATATATCTCTGAGTTGACTTTTTTAATCAACTCAAATCATGAGAATTTTAGATAATACTACGATTTGATTCAGAGTTGTCGTGAGGATTAAGGGATAAAAACATTTACATTATGTAGGTTAGCATATAGCATAATTTCAGACATACATTAAGTAGTACTAAATATTTAATATTATTATTATCACTACTTATTTAATATGAATTTAAATAATTTACGGTAACTCACGTAATGAATCTGTGGTCTTATTTTTGTCATCTTATTTTCAGTATTTTTTTCACATTTTCTGTATTTTGCTAGACTTGATGTTCTTTTTCTGTGATGAACTAGTACATTTTTTGTTTTTTGTTTTTTGTTTTTTGAGACGGAGTCTTGCTCAGGCTGAGACGGAGTCTTGCCCAGGCTGGAGTGCAGTGGCCGGATCTCAGCTCACTGCAAGCTCCGCCTCCCGGGTTTATGCCATTCTCGTGCCTCAGTCTCCCAAGTAGCTGGGACTACAGGTGCCCGCCACCTCGCCCGGCTAGTTTTTTGTATATTTTAGTAGAGACGGGGTTTCACCGTGTTCGCCAGGATGGTCTCGATCTCCTCACCTCGTGATCCGCCCGTCTCGGCCTCCGAAAGTGCTGGGATTACAGGCTTGAGCCACCGCGCCCGGCCATATTTTGTTTTTAATTCTACTTAGTGGTTATCTTTACAACTTTCAAAACTAGTCATTTAAAATGTAAAATATTACTAACATATGGAAAACTACAGAAAGTACTATAACTGACAACAGACACCAACATTGCAGTCAGATTTAACAGATGTTAACATTTTGCTCTCCTTGTTTCGTATCTTTCTCTTAAACAAACAAACCATTATATAGAGAGCCAAAGGCCAGCTCCAGGATCCCCAGAGAGAAACACTATCCCGAAGTTCGTGGGAATTTGTCCCATGCACGTTTTCAACTTTTCATTATAAGAATCTGTATTCCTCTAATTGTCAAGTTAATAATTAAATAGTGTTCTTGAAACACCCTATTGTAAAATTAGGAGTTTAGCATTTTTGTACTGCACTACTCTATTTCTTAATTTTATTTCATCTCTTAATCAGCTGTTGTACATTTTAAAATAATTTAAAAATGACATATAGATATTATATGTCTATACTGTAGAATAGCTGAGAAAGGCTTTTAAAAATCTTCAGAAGAGAAAAAAGAGTTAATAAACATATCTCAGAATGTTATTCCCAGCTACATATATTGCAGACATTATTCCATTGGCCATTGGTCTTTATTATTGCAGAGAAGGCAATCAGCAGTCAGCATCCCTCCTATCTGCCCATTTCTGTAATTTATTTTTTCTTAGTTTTGCAACTTTCAAATATGTTCAGTGTATTTCTAGACAAGAATATCTTTCTGTTGATTCTTCTGTATTATAGAACTCCCTTTTGATCTGTTTTCTCATGTCAACTTTAAGCTCCAGTTATGTCTATAATCATTGCTTCTGTTCAAAATTTTCAGTTTCTTCCTGATGAACACATGTAGTTACTAGCCTAGGTAAGGGAGAGCACTCTCGGCCTTCTTTATCTCTTGGTTTCTTTCACACATTTTTCTTTTTTCTCTAAATTTATGGTTGTTCTATTTCTTTAAAGTACATTTTATAAATTCCTCAAATTTGTTTACCATATTATTAATTTGAATTTTTTTGACTTGCTATTTCAAACTATCCAGTTCTGTTTTCAGTTATCATTTTCATAGGTTTCTTTGCAATCAGTCCTCAACTCATCCATCAGTTTTGCCAAATATTCTACTGTTTTTCATCTCAAGCCATTCTCTTCTATTACTTCTCTTCTTTTTTTTTTTTTTTTTTTTTTTATATATGTAGAGACAATGTGATCTTAAGTGCTATTGAAAGTACAAAGAATTCTTGCTCAAGCCTGTAATCCCAGCACTTTGGGAGGCCGAGACGGGCGGATCACGAGGTCAGGAGATCGAGACCATCCTGGCGAACACGGTGAAACCCCGTCTCTACTAAAAAAAATTACAAAAAACTAGCCGGGCGAGTTGGCGGGCGCCTGTAGTCCCAGCTACTCAGGAGGCTGAGGCAGGAGAATGGCGTAAACCCGGGAGGCGGAGCTTGCAGTGAGCTGAGATCCGGCCACTGCACTCCAGCCTGGGCGACAGAGAGAGACTCCGTCTCAAAAAAAAAAAAAAAAAAAAAAAAAAAATCCTCTAGAGTTTACTTTGTTACTTATCATTAATGGTTATTAGAGGTCTGTTCTTCTTCTATTTCAATTTAATGGCTTTTTTCCCAAGTTTGTATCGTTTTTTCCCAAGTTTGTATCGTTTTCTAGGCTGTGTCTTCCTTTCTTTAATCTCTTTGTTTTTCTGTTTAGTCAACCTTGGATAGAGAACAAATTGATTCAGGCTTTGTGTTTATTAACTAATATGATGTATAGACTGCTTCTTTCCTTACTCTTTGTTCACATGGGTGCTGGTCAAATATTTAGACATTCATTTGCACAACTTTTACCCCAATTTTTGATATCTTTTACTCTTTTGTTCTGTATGGGCCTCTTGGGTTGAAACAAGGTAGTGTTGTATGTCAAGTGTTTGATTGTCTGAAACACATAGCAGAACAAGTATCTGCTGATACAATTTTTTTCTTGCCTCTCTCTATCCTTCCCAAATCGAGTTCTTTACCTGTGGCAACTACACATTCCAGCATACAATGAATCACAGCTTGTCTTCCAGTGTATCTCATCTATTTATTTTCAGAAAGAGACAGTCTCAAACTGGGTGTAGAAAGAGGTGCAGATATAAAGTGGTGGGAGAAAAAGTTGGTTGCCCTAATCAGCACATGTTTAGTATAGGGACCCCTTGGTTGTCAGATTGATACAAATTCTTTTTGTTTCTGATCCAGAGGACAGATAACAACAACGGAAAATAAATTATTTTTTCCTATCCATGGGCAGGTTAGTTGTTGTCTTCTGTTTCTGGCTCATCACCGGTGGGGTTTCTCAGTTCAATTTTATCAGTCTTAAGGTTTTAGAAGATGATGAGAAGATTGATGGGTAGTTCTGCTTTTGAATGGCAGCATAGACTTTGAGTTAGCATTTTTCTCAGCTTTGAGTCAAAGAGCTGTAAACAGAATAGAAACTCGTTTCCCTGTCAGTAAGAGTCTGGAAGCACTCTAGGCTAGGATGGCTTTAATCCCCAAGTTCCCAGGGTCCAGCCTCCTTCTATCTCATTGCTGTGTTTTGGCTTCCATTCTCAAGGTCTCATCACAGGCCAATGTGGGCACTGTTACCCATTACACTCAAATTCTAGTCAACAAGAGAAAATAAATAACTAAGAAAAAAGGGCAAAGGATATACACAAGCTGCATTTTAAGGGAGATTCCAATAAGTTTCCATGGCATTCCTACTTATATTTTATAGACTAGAGCTTAGTTACAGAGCCATGACCACTTTGAGAGGAGGGCTAAGCTGGGAAATAGAGTCTCATTGTAAGTGATAGTGTACCCACCTAAAACTAAGGATTTTAATACTAAATAAACGAATAAAGAATGGAGATGAGGAAAACTAACAGACTGTCACATTTGTGGCTTTTTACCTTTCAGGGCATATTTCCATACCATTTGAGCATATAATTGGGAGACGTTGAATCAATGGCTGGTAACCAGACCTCATTTTAAACCAAAATAGAAACTCATTTTAATCCTTTAGATATGTCAAACAATTTTCTCTTTTAATAACATTATATTAGAGGATATTTACACCACTCCATACTTACATATTTTAAGTAGGAAAGTTTTTAGTATCACAAGTGTTTGGTGACACTGAGATCCTGATTTGCCTATGAGAAAGACCCTTTTGCATCTATCAGAGAAATATATTGTTCCCTTTATCTGAGAGTGTTTTATTGTGTCTAAAAAATTCTTTAAACCAGCAATATATGCATGGCCCATCCTTGTCGATATTTTCAAGTGGTACAGTCAGCAACAGCTGTAAGTCTGAGTGCAAGAGGAGATTACAGGTGAGATGTTATCACGGGGTGTTGAGAATGGCCCCTGTGCTCCTAATCTTTTCCAAGTCCGTACCCATAATTTCACCATCCAGCAAGTTTACATTACTCAGCTTTATATCACACTGTCTTTCTGAGAAAACGCAGTTTTAATCACCATAAACTTGTCCTTTGTTCATACCACCTTTTATGTTTAATTGGTCCTTCCATTACCTCTCTAGCAAAGGCCTTCAACTTCATCAAGGCAAAATTTTCATTGTGAAAATCAAGAGTGGTTTTTCCAATAGGTGGTCTCTACGTGTCTAATCATTAAATGTATTCCAGTTAATATTTGCGTCCTCTGACCTACACCTGAGCCACAGACCATAGCTGGGATAGGTCTAGATCACTGGAAGCTGATTTTTAAAACCTTAACCCTGTCTTTGCTTACTATGTCAATTACTCATCCCATTAATACTCAGCTCACAGCGTACAATGGGCAAGTAAACTTTCTGCAATGTATTGCCCCTTATCTCCTTGGTCACTGGCAAGTCATCCTTCATCAAATATGGAATTAACTCCACATTTGTGCTGTTACTTTATTTTCCCTGCCGACTTACCCAAAGTGTTCATAAACTCCAAAATTCATTTTCTTAAAGTGCTTTATTTGAGATGGGACCTCTAAGGAAGTCATTAAGGTTAAATTAAGACAAAAGGCTGCGGCTCTGACCTATGTAAAAAGAGACACCAGAGAGCTCGCCTTCCCCCTCCCTCCACATACACACACACAATAAGAAAAGCCCTTGTTAGGATATTGCGAGAAAGTAGATGTTTACAACCAAGGAAGAGAGTCCTCACCAGAAACCAAATCATTCTGCATCTCGATTGGGGACTTCAAGCCTCCAGAACTGTGAAAAAAAACAAATTATCTTTGTTTAAGCCACCCGGTCTATAGTACCATGTTATGGCGCCTGAGAAGACTGATACAGGTATATAAAGGTGCTGAAGAAAAAGTCTCTAAACCATACCATGACTGGAGGAAGACGAAAGTGAAGGTTTGAACACTTCACTTGATGAGAACTGGCACCATATAACATAAACACTGAAGACAGCCCAGACATTCCCTGCTTATTCCTTGCCTTCATCTAGGAAAGAATGGGCACCTTAATCACCTCTGGTTGGACTCAAGTGACTAGTGGAATCACTGGGCAGGAGTCTGACGGTGCTGTGTTCATTACCCTGAAAATATTTGTCCCCCTTGCCTTGATATGGTGGGGCTCTGTTATTATTCACATATTATTTCCTCAGTTTTGACTTGGAGATAAAGAATGGGACAGATAATGGGAGGACCTAGTGTTGGACTCCTGTTGAGCAGGAGTCAAAGGTAAGATTGTAAGAAGGAGGTGGTCATAATGTGAGTCATGTCACTACAGATCCAAACTTTACATCATGTCTAAAGTAGTGATGCATTCATCAATATAAAAGTGCACAGAAAAAAGAATAAAAGGAAATCTTCTAGCACATTAACTGAGGTAAGTTAAGGATGTTCAGCTGAAAGGTTGTTTTCTATCTGCTTTGTTCTGGACTATTTCTTGTACTATTTTATAATCAGAAAACAGGCAAAACAAAAATGACATGTACATATTTAAAATTTTAATATTATGAGCTAGTATCTCTACACCCTAACTTCTACTGCTACATGAGTTTACTTTCTTCTCTGCATCTTTGCAGTTTTGTGACATTGTAAACTCATGTGTCTTGCATACCAAATGGACTTGTACCGTCAACTGTGAGGCAGTCTATGTTTGAATAAGTTTTTCATACTTTCATTTAATAATACACATTATTTCACAAACTCTGTTTTTTGCTTCTACCATATTACTGAGGAAATCTGTTAGAATGAAAGCTCTGCTTTTCTAAGAACATGCTCTGTTTTGAATCAAGGATGATTTGCATTCTTAACACGGCAGGAGTTTGTGGGAATTTCTGTGCATCCATATCTTAAAAAGATCTCCATCTCCACGGGCAGATGTAGAATGTTGAATATTTAGCATTTGCTATTAGAGAGAGGATTGCTATTTATATTTGTAATGTAAGAAGTTGACTGCTTGTTAGTGTGCACTCTGCTACTTCACCGACTTAGTTATTGTTATTGTTTTAGTTGTCTTGGCAGTAACCTGGTTATTTTTTTCAAAGAAGGAATCCATGAATACCAAACCAGCAAGTAGTCTTCAAATAGAAACCCAGCAATCTATTCCTGCCTCAACAGCATGAGTTCTTGACCCCAGGAAGCAGGGTGCAGGATGAGCCCATGTACTTTAGGTTTCTTTAAATGATAAGCAGTTAGCCTCTTCTAAATAGTAAACAGTACGGTTTGGTGGCCATCCTAATTGCCCCAACCCCCTCAAAATACAAAACATGAAAGAAAACTGGCAACTACTACTGATAATATAAGCTCTGCTGTCAAAAACAAAACTGCAAGCAACAGATTGAAGGCACAACCGTGCAAAGATGCATCTCAAGAGGGATAATTAAAACACATATGCACACCCAGAGAAAAATAGATTTTTTGTTTTCCCTGCCCCAAATCCTCTTGTATTTTCAACAAGTAATAAGACGGGAGAAAGTGGTTGTATGCTAGAGTGCCTCTAAAATTGGCAATTAATAAGGATGCTGTTTTGACTGTCTGAGATTTTCTTCCTGCCAAATGTTTAAATATATCATTCCGTTTACCTCTACCCACATTCTGTCTGCTTCAGGGAAGAGTTCTTGGTCCTTTTGACTTCCCTGACACCAGACATGCACAGGAGACCTTCCATAAATGAAAAGATTTGTCTGTGTGTATAGAAACAGAGAGCTGAAACTGTGAGACAGAGCCAGCTTTCCTTACAGATGTGTGCCCTCGGCATTGGTTGGATTTCTGTTTAATCCTTAATCCTTTGTCTTTGAGGTGTGTGTGTGTCTGTGTGTTTGTGTGTGTGTGTGTGTGTGTGTGTGTGTGTGTGTCAGAGACAGAGAGAGACACAGATAGACAAACAAAACCTGAAAATCATAATCCTCCATTGTCTTGCTCTTGTCATCATTTATTAGGATATGTCTGTAGATGGAGAGTAGCATTGAAGTCCCTACAAAAAAAAATGCTTGTAAGTAGATCAAGAAAGACTAAAATTCAAAAGTGGGAGTATTTTTCTTCCCTCTCAGTTACATGACATTCAGAGCCTGGGATTTTGATTGCTGACAATAAGAACACATCCATCCAGGTGCATTTAGTCTCTCTCTAAGAGCTGAAAGGGGATGCAGATAAAGTGACAATGGTGGAAAGGTGGAAGGTTGGATGAGGGCTCGACATGCCCATTTGGAGGGAATTTTAAGACTTCTGCCAGGTGTAGTTCTTTTCATTATCCAGATCACCCTAGAGAAGCCTAAAGACAGCATTAATCCAAATTTAAGGTATTTTAAAAACCGATTTATTCCTTCAATAAATATTTATTGGACACTCACAATGTGCAAAGCATTCTGGAAGATAGAAGATGCATAATATAGTCTTTTCTCTCAAGCCGCTTATGATTGCATAGGGGAGGATAATATATATATGCAAATAACTATATTATTTTATTCAGTACTCTTTCAGTTGCAAATGACAGAATCGAAACGCAAAGTCACTTAAACAGAAAATAAATTTATTGGTTCATGTAACTGAAAAGGCCATGAATATATCTTCAGGCACAGCTCAATTCAGGGGCTCATTTGATATAATTACTTCTCTCTATCTTTGTTCTCTTTCTGTCTCTCTCTCACTCTCTCTCCTTTCTCTCTTTTTCCCTCTTCCACTTTATTATTTTATGTTTTAGAGCCTTTGGATCAACCACTGTGGACAGGGATAACATGATGTTTCAGTAATGGCCAAGTAACCAGAGCACCTAAAATAGTGTGTGGATTTCAACAAGTGTTTATTAAACATTTACTAAATAAGTAAAATGTTTTCAGTATCTTGGAATGATATAAAATGAATTGCAAAGATTTTTACCCAAAGTTCAGTAACATGAATTTTAGCAAACCCAATGACAAAACAAACAAAATTATTTAGTGAACGCAACTCTGCAGTTCTCAGTCATAACAGAAAATGGGAAAGTATAGGATTCCAGAGATAGAAGCATTGGAAAATATGGAAATACAAACATATGAAGAACTGAAGTGCCTGACAGTAGGGTCCACAACTGGGTAGCCAAACAAATGAGGACAGAAGCAAGCTCATGGACTGTGAGAATAGGAAAATTGTCAGGGGAGTAGAGGTTATGGGAAAAAATCAGAGCAGACTGAATAGGAGAAAGTGAAGTTAAATTGATTGTGAGCCCTGAAGGGGGATGAGCCCGAGGCTGGTCTTTAAGTGTGGCTGTGTTGCTAGGCGACTGAAATGGAGAAGGACCGAAGGTCACTGGAGCTGAGGGGACTGAGGCACTAAAAGTTCAAGGTTTGTGATGAATCTTGAACTTGCAACTGTAAAGTCTTGAAGTCATACAGACAAAGCCAATTGTAATGAGGAGGGAGTTGGAGTGAGCTGAAGATGAACAGAATTATCCCCAGAGGTGAGCCCTCTCTGGAGTGGTGTGCTTTGTTCACTGACATTTGTAAACTGCGCCAACAGGACCATCTGAGCCTGCCCTGGCCAGACAGGTCACAAGATTCTTAGCCAGACAGAAGATGTGGAAAGGATAATCAAAGATTGTCTGGTGTACTGGAAGGCTGTCGATGAGTGTGTCGCTTTATAGTGTATTGCTCTGTGTTTTGAGCGTCAAACCTCTTTTTTTTTTTTTTTCTTCTTCTTCTTTTTTGCGATAGAGTTTCACTCTTGTGGCCCAGGCTGGAGTGCAATGGCACAATCTCGGCTCACTGCAACCTCCACCTCCCGGGTTCAAGCGATTCTCCTGCCTCAATCTCCCAAGTAGCTGGGATTACAGGCACCTGCCACTATGCCCAGCTAATTAATATTTTTAGTTATTTTTAGTAGAGACAGTGTTTCACCATGTTGGCCACGCTGGTCTCAAACTCCTGACTTCAGGTGATCCACCCTCCTTGGCCTCCCAGAGTGCTGGGATTACATGCATGAGCCATCGCGCCCAATGCAAACCTCTTTTAAATACCTGATAGCAGAAACTTTTTCCCACAGTCCAGAGACAGCTCTGTGAGGTGCCCTAAAGCTGGAGGTAATTTCCCCAATTAGGATATCCTGGGAAAAGTTAGTCTCTATTTAAATAATAATAACCCACCTCTTCCCTCATTCCCACCACTTTCTAAACATTAACATTTTCAATTTGTGTCAAAAATTTTCTGATACACTATTTTTCATTATGCATTCACTCAATGATATAGCTATTTTTCTTTTGTCTAAACCTTTCTATTAGAATGTAAGCTTCATGTGGTCAGAAATCTTGTCCCGTTTGTTTAGTTTTATTTTCCTAGTCCTATGATCTGTGTTTCAAAAGAGAAGTTGAATACACACACACACTCATGCACACAGAATTTTCTGTTAAACTTTATTGGTACAAAAGGATAAAAAACAAAGTCAATCCAATATCAGATAACATTCTTTGTTTTCTGCCAAGTTGTTTGCTTTAGCAGTATTTAAAGGATATAAAAATGCAAAATAGTAAGGAAGTAAATTGTGTGGTTTATCCCATTGTCTCATCACACCTGTAATTATTTCCGTTTTAGTACCTCTTACTTTTTTTGCCTAAAGGAAATATAGTTAATCCTCTTTCTTTCTGTCTCCAACACCCCCGACTTCTCTTTTCCTTACCCCATCATGCACACACACTCATATACCACATATTCCTTCTTAAATCTATTTTCCAGACCTATGATTTCCATGTGAGTACTCTAATTTACCCTCTCATGTACGTACTTCCTCTGATTTGCATCATTAATTGGAATAATGAAACTTCTAAATTCATTATTGTTCTGGCTGTATATTTATAATCATCAGCACATTATTAAAATAATTAAAACAAGGCCAGGCACCGTGGCTCACGCCTATAATCCCAGCACTTTGGGAGGCTGAGGCGGGCAGATCACGATATCAGGAAATTGAGAGCATTCTGCCTAAAACAGTGAAACCTCGTCTCTACTAAAAACACGAAAAATTAGCCAGAAGTGGTGGCGGGCGCCTGTAGTCCCAGCTACTAGGGAGGCTGAGGGAGGAGAGTGGCATGAACCGGAGGCAGAACTTGCAGTGAGCTGAGATGGCGCCTCTGCACTTCAGCCTGGGCAACAGTGGGAAACTCTGTCTCAAAAATAAAATAAAGTAAAAATAAAAATAAATAATAATAATAATAAAAACAAAATGCTCAGCTGCTTGGAGTGCAGTGCTTATGAGGTCAAGGTAGTTGGTTCAGTCTCTGGGTCAGCCAGCTGGTATTCACAGAGGGGGAAAATGGTTTTCTGCCTATGGACTGCACCCTTAACCTCAGCCAGTCATCTTGCAAAGGCACAGCATTGGTTACAAGCAGACTGGGTTGAGAGAAAGGGAATGGGTATAAGCAAATCCACAATTAAGGTAGGATTAAGGCCACTCTACAAATCAGGCCAGTTATTTTTGACACATAGTGAAGAAGGCAAGCTAAGCCAGCAAGTATTATAGTATTAACTTGAAAAGTGCCTAGTAAAGGTATTTCAAGAATATAAGAACGAATCAGACAGAATTAATCAAAGGTAAGGGTAAATATTAGATAATAGGTACCATTTTGGGATGGCAATACCAAGAATTGTGCTAATCTCTTTAATAACGTTAGTTCATTTGAAGGCCTCTTCATACAGCTGTACAGGTAGTGCACTGCAAAATTTTAGATGGAGCCTTTTACTTATGCTATTATGGAAATGTGCCACATAGGGTCATTGACTAGTTAATCTTCTTATCAGTTATATGACATAATCACTACTATATACCATCCTGCTGTACATATAAGGAAACTCTCTGAGACCAAAAAGAAAATATTTTCATTACATTCAGGAAAATCTATGGGGAAAATAAACATGGTGCAGGATCACAGGAGGTGACTAAAAGAGTCCAGAATGAAAGACAGAACGAAAAAGCATGGATCTCGTCAGTAACATTAATTAATATCCTTATCATAAAATATTCTTCTTAGCGGAACACTTTAGTAAGAAATAGATGTTAGGACTCATCTGTCACCATTTTCTAGGCCTGGGATTATTCTACCCTTTACTTAGGATAGAGAAAACAAACAGACTGATAGAGTTGGGATGTTGTCCTGTCTAAATCTTACATTGAATTATAATCCCCAGTGTTGGAGGTGGGGCCTGGCGGGAGGTGACTGAACATGGAAGCATATCTCTCATGAATGGCTTAGTGCCATGCTCTTAGTGAAGAGTGAATTCATGCGAGATTTGTTTAAAAGTGTGTGGCACCTCCTCCCCTCCCTATGCTCCAGCTCTTGCCATGTCACATGCTGGCTCCCTCTTCACCTTCCACCATGATTGTAAACTTCCTGAGGCTTTCCCAGAAGATGAGTAGATGCCAGCACCATGCTTCCCTTAAAGCCTGCAGAACCATGAGTCAATTAAACCTCTTTTCTAAATACATCAACCAATCTCCGTTATTTCTTTATAGCAATGCAAGAATAGCCTAACACAATATTCTTATGTTTTTCATGTTTCTCCATAGGGGTATGCATAGGGGGTGCTTTAAAATGCAGATCACTGAGCCCTATCTTAGGCTAAGGCTACTCTATTCCAATTTTCCCAGAAGATTCTTAAGTACATCAAAGTTTGGGAAACATTGCTCTAGAAGATGGGTAGAGTGATAAAACATACTCAACTCCTAAAGCCCACAGATAGGCAGAGGGCCTGGGATTAGATTAAGAGAGAAACTCCAAAAGGAAAATGAGACATCAGATTAACCATAAACACTAAGTCTCCTTCTTGGTGAATCTTATTTTACATGGATGAACAACTAAATCATCATTAGACTTGGAATCCCAATAACATAACCTGTGTTAGGAGAGAAGCAGCAACATTTGACAGTGTAGAAGAACTAGGGACTTGAAGTAAGAATAACCCAGATTCAAATCTCTGCTCTTCCACTTTCCCGAGTAGGGAAACAGTACACTTTCTCTAGTCTCAGTTTCCTTACTCATCATGTGGGGGATAAAAATACTCTCTTCCTCATTATTAAGATAATATGCGATGATTTATGTAAAGTCTCTAATATAAAGTGAATTTTCACTGATGATAAATATCATTGTGCTTATTGCTCTTGTTAGAAGGCCACGGGAAGATCACTGGACCTGTAGAGAAAATCCATAGTTGTTTTCAGATTGGGCAAAAAAGCAGTCAAAATGAGTTCCTCCTGCTTAAATGCTATGTTAAATTATTGGACTTCAAATCTGTAACAAATTTGGCTTTAGCCATATCTTAATAGTGCTATTTAAAGTGAGATTATTGTAAACAAAAAGAAATATTTAAGAAATGCAATGACAGGGAAGGAAAGTCTAAAGGGGTCTTTGGCACCTCATGTGTGCAGTCCCTGAGGAGGAAGCAGGAAGAGAAGAGAAGGAAGAGCTTCTGCAGAATCCTTGAGAAGAGGACAAGTGAGCTGAAACATTTTGAGTTAGCTTCATTTTCAGCACTATTTTCAAAGGAGATAGACATTAGCAAGTGTTTGTGTAAAGATGGTATCATGGAAATGTTGCTGATAGACTCGATGACTTTGACTTCAAGATACATTTTCATCCTCATTTTTAAGGCAGGGATGAAAGCATCTGTCATAAGTTTTAGGAAAGGTATAATCTTTTAGTTAGTTTGGAGGAAAAAAATAAAACAGCAACAAGTCGAAGGAAGTGCTGGTTAGACTTGGCAAAAGTTGCCACTTAGAGGAGGGTGACTGAGAGAGGCAGCTTGCATGCAAGAGTGCACATTGCCACTAATTCAGGATGCCTGGGAAATGGTAGTTCAAATACCAGGCAATGCCTGGTAATTGGATATTATCCTTTCCCAAGTGTTTCCATCATTATGCAGCACATGTGGACCACCAATTTTCAGATAAATGAAATGCCTGTGGAATCTTAAAATATTCAGATTGTCTGGTCTATGGCTTCCCCTTATAGATTAGTACGTGTAGGCCCAGTAAGGAACCATGTGTGTGAAGTCATAGCTAATTAGTGTTGTAGTCAAGATCAGAATCCAGATTTTCTCACCTTTAGGTCAATATTTATTTCCACTATCCCACATAATTGTGTCACTTTTACCATTCTTAGATATATTCTGGTGATTAAAAATTTTAAGTACTTTGGAGGTTATCATTACTGATATCAGTTCTCCCTGGACCAGGCTAAAGGGTAGAAGTAGGAGGTTGGCATAGGAGGTAGACATAGGAGGGTAGACGTAGGAGGTTGGGTTAAATCTCTTCTCACAAGATACAGTACTCCAAAACTTCCTTTTTAAAATTAAACTATTAATGATAGTCACTCATTCATGTATCATTTCTTATAAACTGTCAGTGAGCAAAATATACAGAAGAAAGTGATTGGGCTTTGTGGATGTTGCAGAAAGAGTATTTTTTGTTAAAATTTAAAAAAATAAACTAGTTGCCTAAGAAAACATTTTATAATATGATTAAAGGGAGGTCATCTCATGTATTGGAAGCAGCTGCTCACACGCTGAATTTGTTGTTGCAAGGCTCTCAGAGTACAGGGTGACCTGACACGCAGTAGACATACTGAAAGGTACAAGTACACGATATGCTCGAGAAAAATTTGGGGATAATTCTTCATTTGTTTAGGCCTTCACCGCTATAAGTCACAAAATCTGTAGTCAATCCACCTTGAGGTCAGGACTGTTGTGATATATGATTTGGGGCATTACTAATTGTATTTGCAGATATAAAATTAAAAGTAACTTTAATGTGTATACATGTGCTTATGTGTAATCTCACTAAGAATCTTACACTCGTCTCTAAGACATAAAGGTAGAATTAAGGGTTGAGGCAGCCTATAGTAGATTTCTAGAACAGACTTCTCAAACTCTAATGTGCATACAAATCAACTGGGGAACTTGTTAAAATGCAGATTGGGATTTAATAGGTCTGGGGTGGGAATAGCTATTCACATTTCTAAACAATTCCCAGGAGATACTGATTGTTCTGGTCCATGGACTACGTTTTGAGTAATAAGGGTTTTAGAAGAGTGGAAGGAAAGGGGAGGAGCTGTAAAGCTCCATTACTTAAATAAACCAAGTCCCTTTCTCTATTTTTGATCTATTTCTAACAAGACATACAAATTACCATAGATTAAAGAGACTTTAAGAACTTGTGGCTCAAAGCCAATATATTTTGGTACTAAAAAGAATGGATGTGTGCATGTATTTCAGAATTACCCCCAGTCTTTTCCTTTCCACACTGCAGTCAGAATAATCTTTTAAAAACTCCAAATCATTATTTCTCTCTCTTTAAAAAAATATTTTAGTAGCTTCTTTCGTTGTACAGACAATGTTCAAACTCTTAAAGTAGTTCACAAACTTCTACTAGATGTGACTGCTACCTCATATCTGATCACTGTCCTCTTCATTATCTAAGCTTTAAACACAATGTACATCTACTAGTCCTTCAAGTACAATGTTTTATCCTCTCCTAGATTTTCACAATACTTTTCCTTCTTCCTGAAATACTCTTTGTCTTCCCCACTGCAATTCTCTACTTTTCTTGACTATTTCTTTTTCTTTCCCTGGGGAAGCCTTCTGGGATACCCATAGTCATGTATAAGAGCCTCTACTATATGAACCTACAGCATCTTTGTTTTACCCTATCAAAAAACATCATATTGCCTTGGTCATTTTAATTGAAATTTTTTCCCACTGTATTTGCATCTCCCCGAGGACAGAGATCATGTACATTTTGCTTATTATTTTAGTTTATTTCCCTAGCTAGGCCCTCTTTAGGCAAATAGTTAATAACTATAACATAAAAAAATAAGCAAGTAACAGTTGCAATCCCTAGAAGAGAGAGGGGGTGATGGATGGTGTAGGACATAGTCCAGAGACAGCAGAACACTTTTGATGTGAGGAATAACCTAATAGGGCTTGAGGAGCCAGAGGCAATTTTCTAGAAGAGAAGGCCCAAGATCTGAAATATGCGTAATGGGCAACTGGAATTTCCCAATTGGAAGGCAGAAATGAGGAAATTTCAAAGGTGTGAAGAAGAATGTTGAAGACAAAACTTACAGATCTAATTATGGTTTTCCTGAGGATATTTAGAGAAAATAATGTAACATACTACCAGACAGAAAGCCTGAAGTAGTAATAGAGGGAAAGTAAAGGTGAGCAGAGACTGGAATCAACTGTTTTCCCCAAATCCTTGTGGAAGCAGAGGATCACTGCACTGGGAGGCATGAGAATGCTAACAGTGTGGATTTAGGAGGCATCTCATTGCTTAAATCTTTGAGACTTGAGAACAGGCTTATAATAGCTTACAGAACAATAACTTGTGTGTGTGTGTGTGTGTGTGTGTGTGTGTGTGTGTCCCATGTGACAATTAAGGGCACATTTGTGAAATATTCTATGTCTGAAGGAATAGGCAGGAAAGGAAGAGAAGAGATTCAAATGGCTCCTAAAATAAAACTTGCTTTGTGCCTTCAACACTCAAGATGATTATTTATTACACAAATCAGGGAAATGCTTGTTAGTTTGGGATAGTGATGCTCTTGACACTCAAATTGGATTTTATTTCTTAGGAAATCTCCTAAAACTTTTTTTTTTTTTTTTGTCTTCAAGTTTTCTAATAAGTAGTGACTCTTTTGTCAAATAAAATATTATTCTGCAGGAGATGATACTCAGAAAACTCATGTCGAAAATCAATTCCAGTCTACTACCCTCTCCCAACACCCATCAGTAAACTCTGACGTCCTTCAGAGAGCTTCAAGGCTTTGGAATACACTACTAGAATCGAAGTTCTTCTATTATTCCAGGAGTTTGTTTTCCCCAAGCATTTGGTGACTTATATTTGCATGAATCCCATGGGGATACTCAGAAAACTCATGCTGAACATCAATTCCAGCCTTCTACCCTCTCCCAACACCCATCAGCAAACTCTGAGGTCCTTCAGAGAGCCTCAAGGCTTTGGAATACACTACTAGAATCTAATTTCTTCCATTATTCCAGGAATTCATCTTCTGCAAGCATTTGGCGACTTATATTTCATGAATCCCATGGACTGCTTAGCAATATCTTAAAATTTAAAATTCAATTTTGACTCCAAATAAAATTTCCCACTATGATTTATTTATACATGCAGATACATAGAATGTATGTATAAATATATGTTATATAATGGAAGTCACACATACATGAATGGTTGAACTACTTAACATAACAAATAAACAAATCCAAAGATTCAACATATATCAAGATTTAAAGAGGCAAAAAGATAATTCTTCTAAATTTTAATTTTGCTTATTAGTAATTACCACACAGAATTTTTTTTTTTCTAATTTACTCTGTATCTTTTGAGCCAATGACCTTGCCAGCAAGTAATCATTATGAATGGATAGTAAATCTGGCCTTCATATTGGGACCCCCTATAAATGTTTCTCATTTGTTGCTCAACTTTAACAGGGTATATCACAGGAACTGCCTAAATATTTGTTGACAAATCTAATGAATGAATGAATGTTGGCTTCTTTTTAAAAAAAAAAAAATTATTTTACATAAGGGTCTGGGTTGTAGAGCAAAGTGCTGTAGACCTGGAATCAGAAGGCCTGGGTTGAGGCCAACTGTAGGCAACTCTAGGGTCTTGTTTGATGGTAGGTCTCGTTTTTATTTTTTGTTAAATGGAGGTAGCAAGCTATTCCTTAAAAACTGTGTACTGCCCTAAATCTGCCAACAACCATCTTTGGTAGTAACTGCGTTCTTTTGATCTCTAGAGCACGTATTCTCTCAGGAATCCCAAATAGAAGAGAATACTTTTACTGGGTTTTTTCTTTCCTATTCAGTATTTTCTTTGTTCAAATTCATTCCATTTGAAGATACTAAATATGGTTTTATCTCCTGATATTATCCCCAGTCAGGAAGGTTTATCTTAGCTACAATGCAGCTCTCTAACCACTTACTTTATAGAAAGAATTTTAATAACAATCAAATAATTTAATTAAATACCTCTGCTCTTTAATAAAAATTATTCCTTTACTAGCATCTGTAATTCCAAGCAAGAGTTTTATTATTTTTTGGGGGGGGTTGTTTGTTCATTTATTTATTTGTTTATTTATTTTATAAGACAAGCTTTTAAAAGACCTGTTTCTTAACCAGCTATTTCATGGGAGTATCAGTTGACCTCGCTGTTGATTGGTTGTGTGACTGACCTTTTGCATTCAGAAAAAGAGTTAAACTCTGTCAAAGTGCTGTAAAGATGAACAATATAGGGAAAACTGAGAGCAAGATGGCCAACTAGAAGCTTCTACTGATCATCCTCCCTGAAGGAACAGTGAATTGAACAACTATCCACACAAAAAGCACCTTCATAGGAACCAAAAATCAGGTGAGGAATCACAGTATCTGGTTTTAACTTCATGTCACTGAAAGAGGCACTTAAGAGGGTAAGAAAGACCATCTTGAATTGCTGATCCCCTACCACATTCCCCATCAGCAGGTGCTTGGCACAGGGAAAGAATCTATGTGCTTGGGGCACTGATTGTGGGACTTTACATTGGATATCAGGGATGCTCTGCTGCAGCAGCACAAGTCAGAACTCAGCTGGCAGGAGGAGCATTTAGACCAGCCCTAGTCGAAGGGGAATCATCAACCCTACCAGTTTTAACCTGAGTTCCAGCAAGGCTCACTTACTGAGGGCTTAAGTGCTCTGAGGTTCAACATAAACTTGAAAGACAGTCTAGGCCACAAGGGCTGCAATTCCTAGGCAAGGCCTGGTGCTGTGCTGGGCTCAGAGTCAGTGGGCTTGAGGGGCATGCGACCTAGGGAAACACGAGCCAGGCCAGCCAAGTAAGTTCTTGTGCCACTTCTCCCCCAGCTCCAGGCAGTGCAGCTCGCAGCTTTGATAGAGACCCCTTCCTTGCACTCAAGGAAAGGAGAGAGAATAGTAAAGAAGACTTGTTTTGCAACTTGGATAACAAATAGGGCACCAGGCAGAATCCTGGGGCACACATTCCAGGCTCTAACTCCCAGACAGTATTTCTAGACACACCCTGGGCCAGAAGAGAACCCACTCTCTTGAAGAGAAGGACCCAGTCTTGGCAGGATTTATTACCTACTGAATAAAGAACCCTTGGTCCTGAATAGTCAGCAGTGATTGCCAGTCAGTACTTGTTATGGGCCTTGGGTGAGACTCTGGCTTCAGGTGTGACCCAGCACCTTCCTGGCTATGGTAGCTATAAAGAGGGACTCCTTATGCTTGAGAAAAGGAGAGGGCAGAGTAAAGGGAACTTTTCTTGCAGCCTGGATACCTGCTTGGCCACAGTAAGATAGACCACCAAGCAGGCTCTTGGGGTCCCTGATTTCAGGACTAGGCTCCTGGGCAGCATTTCTGGACTCGCTTTGGGCCAAGGCGAGCTCACTGCCCTGAAAGGACAGTCCCAGGCCTGGCAGCATTTACCACAGGCTGACTGAAGAGCCCTTGGCCCTTGAATAAACATCAGCAGCAGCCAGGCAGTATTTGCTGCAGGCCTGGGGTGGTAGTAGTCATGGGGACTGGCTCCTCCTATTGTGGAATGGGAAAGGAAGAGTAGGAAGGATTTCGTCTTGTGACACTGTGTACCGGCTCAGACAATGTAGAACAGAGTGCTAGGTCGATTCCAGAGGTTTCCGACTCCAGGCCCTTGCTCCTGGATGGCATCCCTGGACCTGCCTGGGGCCTAAGAAAACTTGCCAACCTGAAGAGAAGGACACAGGACTGGCTGACTTTGCCACCTGCTGATTGTAGAGCCCTGGGGCCTTCAGCAAACACAGGTGGGAGTCAGGTGGTGGTTATTGCAGGCCTTTGGTGAACCCTAGTGCTGTGCTGGCTTCAGATCTGACCTAATGCAGTCCCAGTGGTAGTGGCCATAGGGGTTCTTGTGTCACCCCTCTTCCGGCTTCAAGAAGCTCAGCGCAGGAGAGAGAGTCCATTTATTAGGGAGAAAGTAAGGGAAGAGAACAAGAGTCTCTGCCTGGTAATCTAGAGAGTTCTTCCAGATCTAATCCATGACAACTAAGGTGATACCCCTATGAATGTGCAAAAACCACAGCTGATACTGGGCTTAAGATGCCCACTAATGCAGATAGGGCTGCAGTGACCAGAAACTTAGATCACAACACCTGAGACCCTAAAACCTGGAAAGCTTTCTCAAGTTGGATGGGTATAAACAAGTCCAGACTGCAAAGACTACAATAAATACTTAACTCTTCAATATCCAGACACCAATGGACATCCACAAGCATCAAGACCATCCAGTAAAACATGAGCTCACCAGACAAACTAAATAAGGCACCAGTGACCAACCTCAGAGAGAGAGTTATGGAACCTTTCAGACAGAGAATTCAAAATAGACGTTTTGAGGAACTCAACGAAATTCAAAACACAGAGAAAGAATCCAGAATCCTATTAGATAAAGTTAACAAAATGATGAAAATAATTAAAAAGAATCAAGCAGAAATTCTGGAACTGAGAAATGGAACTGACATAATGAAGAATGCATGTCTCTTCCCAGCAGATTTGATCAAGCAGAAGAAAGAATTAGTGAGCTTGAAGACAGGTTATTTGAAAATATACAGTCATTTGCAATAACATGAATGAAACTAGAGGCCATGATGTTAAGTAAAATAAGCCAGGGAAAGAAAACCTTTGCATGTTCTTACTTATTTATGGGAGCTAAAATTAAAAACAATTAAACTTAGGGAGATAGAAAGGAGAATGATGGTTACCAGAGGCTGGGTAAGGTAGTGGGGGATAGGGTAGGGGCATGGGGATGGTCAGTGGGTACAAAAATATACTTAGATAGAATGAATAAGATCTACTGTTTGATAGCACAACATGGTCACTACAGTCAGCAATAATTTATTGTACATTTAAAAATAACTAAAAGAGTTTAGTTGGATTGTTTTAACACAAAGACAGGATCAAGTGTTGAAGTGATGGATACCTCATTTACTCTGATGTGATTATTATGGATTGTATACCTGTATCAGAATATCTCAACTCCATAGATATATATACCAACTATGCACCCCAAAAAATAAAAAATTAGAAAAATTAAAAATGATGAACAGCATAATATAGTGCATATACCATACTGCTAATATGTATTTCATAAATTGTACTGTAACACAAGATTTAAGAATCAATTTCAGAGTATAATATGGTAGAGTTAATTGAATGGTTGCATATAATTTTGCTTTTCTTTCTTTTTAAATTCTTCTTTACTAACTAGCTTTGCCCAGCTTATACTTAAGCAGAAGGCTGATAACCTAAAATTTTCTGATTAGAGAGAAGAATATAGGAAGTAGCATATGTTGAGTTCCTATTATAAGCCATATTATAAATTTATTTAATCCTCATAATGGCTCTGGGAAATAGGTATTATCATTTCCATTTTACAAACTTCGATTCAAAGCTCAGTCAACTTAATAATCTCCCCAAAATTGCACAACACAAAAGCAGTGTGGTTGGGATTTGAATTCAGGTATGATATCCCCAAATCATGATCTCTTTCACTAATACCACTCAGTTTCCTAGGGGACGATAAGGAAATAATTTGATAAAGATACAGAATTTTAAAATTGTTATAGAACCTATGTATATAAAGATTAGATTTTAATCTAATAAAGAACACTAGATTTTGAATGACCTTTATATGTAATAGAACACATTTGACTCAATTAGAAACTTATTTTCATAAATATATATATATATATATATATCATATACCTTTTGCATAGCAGGTAAAGGCTAGTAATTTGATTTTCAACTGTAGCAAGGATATGATCTGTCTATAATATTCCTGGCAGTAGTCATTCAGGCTTAAATATTCCCAGATCAAAGCATCTGCCATCAAAACTCAAAACATAAAAGTTGGACATTATATCACTAAGATCTTGTTTGAATCTGAATACTAATAGAAATAATTAATAAAATCAAGGCATCAGTTTTTTATTCTAGTGTAAGTCCTGAAAAAGCAAATGGTATGCTCTTTACTTCATGATATTATCTGAATTTGATGAACCCACCTATTCTTCCTTTGGGGAGACAGAGCAGACATGAGGAAGGAACTAGAAGTCAATCTCATGAGTCTGTGACTTAGACCCTTCTCCGTCTCACCTTCTTATCCAAATCAGGCAACTGGATCTAACAAGCGACAGAGAACACTCACAGAAGAGGTAGCCACTGAGTAAATCATTTAATCACTCCAAGCTTTGATTTATTCAGTTAAAAAATATGAATCATGCATACTCTGCTCTGATTAAAATACAGATTCACCCTTAACATTTGAAACATGCTTAAGCTCCACAGCCCACTCCTCTCACTCCAATAATAGGAATGGTTTGGTATCAGCGTGCAGAGAACCTCATCGAAGCCCACTGGGGATACAAAGTTTTGAAATTTTTAGACAAGTTCCTATTTCAGATTTGTTTCTAGACAATGGTAGGTAGTATTACATGGATGCTGAACCTTAAATAAGGATAATATCTGAACACTATTTTGCACAGAATTTACTGACTAGAAATATGATTGATAATCTGAATTTTTTAAAGAGAATGTATCTATATTTTAATTACTACGAAAGATTTCATGAATTCTGATTCATATAAATAATATATATAAAAACATTTAAAATTAAATAAAGGGAGCCAGTGCCCTCTTGTCAAGAGCTTTTGTTGCTCATAGAAATGCTCTTCAGGATGGTATATAATTAATGCTGCAGGAATGCTGCCAGTAACAGGATACAGTGAAACGTTAGATACCATTAAACAATAATTGAACCTAAAGGCACAGGGTACAGAATACAACATTTCTGATTCAGCCCATTTGTCAAAAAATAATAACCAACATAATTTAATGAGTTCTTACACTGCCAAGAACTTCGCAAATATTTCTCATTTGTTCTTAGAAAAATGCTTACAAGGTGGACTTATTTTTCCTTTATCTCAGGTTAGGAAAGTGAAGCTTCTAAAGGTCAGGAAACGTGCATATGAATGAAACAATTACTGCTAGATGTATATACATCTGCTTTCTTCCAGAGCTTTGATGCATCTCCCATGAATTATAGAAAATAGGATGCATGTTCCCTCTGGGATAGGGCCTATGTATAGCATAGCAACATATACACTTGTATTTAATATGGATAGAGATGGAATTATAGCAAAGGTGAGCTTGACTCTAACTCCCAAGCTTTCTCAGTCATTGTTTCACTTTATGAAATAGTCATCCCTTTGATGCTCATTTACTTCTCTGTACTTCATATGTAATTCTCTGTTCTTCACATATTCTATTTTAATTTTGCCTTTCTTCCTCATTTTATACTCCGATTTTGTTAATGATATTACTCCACACTTGTTATGTGTTACTCCTCCTATCAGTGGACCCTGTCCTGGAGGAAAAGTGCATCCTGTGTTTTTGAGTCAGGGCAGTTATATCAACCTTCAGGCAAAAAACAAACATATACACATCTAGCAACATTCTTTTATTTGAATCCATATACCGCTTTTTAATTTACTGTATTTAGGCAATAAAAATTACTTTCTCTATTATATTGACAACAAGATGCCACTGATTGTAAGACACATCATCATTTTGAGTCACTTAGAAAGAAAAACATAGAATCAAATAAATTACAACCTGATACTTTCTTATCATCAATAAGATGCAATTTAGTTTCAGAAATATTAATTCATGAATAAAGTGTGTACCTTAAAATCGAGGAAATATGGTATCTGTTATGTACCTCTCATTCATGCTATATTGGATAAGTATAATTTTAATGGATGTAACTTACACACACAACTCACCATTCATCCAATATTTATGTAATTCAATTTCTAGAATGTGTGCACAGGCAGTTAGCCCCATGGTTGATCAATAGACTCTGGAACCACTCTGTTTGAATTCAAGATGTGCCTCCAGCACTTCCTAGCCATATGACCTTGGAAAATTTCTTAACATTTCAGTGGATCACATTCCTCTTTTCTAAATTATTATTATTAACAATAGTATATAATTCATAGGGCTATTGCGATGATTAAATGAATAAAACTGTGTCTTGTATATATTAAGGGTCTAAGTATTTACTATGAATACAGTTGTTATTATGAATACAGAGAACATGACGACGTGAACCATACTGAAGTCCCTATGCAAATCTTCACAATGCCCAGGGGACTCTATCTCAACTTCAAGATGCAAACCTTTACAAGCATGCAGCTGTTCCAGCATCAATAATGCATGCACAGTTCATAATCATACCAGTTATGTAACCTGTCGTGCAAGCCACATCCTTCGAAGGCATGTATCCCCAGAGGACAGACAAAGCAATGCACGGAAAACCTGCTGTTTCTTAAGTATTTCCACTTTCCATAAATTTACAATTAATATTAATCCTGATCTTGAAAAGAAGCTGTGAACCAAAGCAAATCACCTTAAAAGCAGATTTTCATTAATGAGGAGATTTGCTGTAAGTTTCTCACAGCCTACCTTTCTTACTTGGCTTCTGTGAGAAATTGCAAATCTTTCCCTGGTGAGATCCATACCATGACTGCTAATACATGGTCGAGAGCACTTTTGTACTTAATTGGTGCAGAAATACAAGTAAAGGCAGAGCTGTGTTCACCTCCTCCTTCATTTCCTATCCATTCCTTTTCTGTGATGTCACATACTGATACAACATCTACACATAGCTACGTGTCTAACAAACATACATGCTCAAGGCTTAGGCAATCTTTGACCTTCCTCCTTCCTCCTGCATACCTTAAACAATAATTTAAGGTCAAGCACATTTACACGTTCCCCAACATGCCCTTCTCCATCTTGTGCTCCTCCATCCTTTCTCATTCCCCTTGGTCAGACTTGCTTGAACTATGTTTCTCAGAAAGGCAGGTACACTTACCTATGGCTCTAGCAAAAATTCCTTTTTCATTTTTCCATAGGTTCTGCAGTTATTTTAAATTTTGGTAAAAATAAGTGTATCTAGCACCCTGTTGCCGAAAACATCTCAGATGGGCTAATGGAGTTTTATTAAAGAGGAAAAAACCAAAGTCACATATAAAGAATACTTACAAATAAAAGCATAAGCACATTCATTTCTTTTGTTTATTTTTGCTCTATTTACTCATTTTTATATAAAAAGATAATAGAGACAGCATTATACAGCAGAGACAAGTGTAACCTAACCCCATACGTTTTCTTTTTTAAAAAAAATTATGCTTTAAGTTCTGGGATACATGTGTAGAACGTGCAGGTTTGTTACATAGGTATACATGTGGCATGGTGGTTTGCTGTACCCATCAACCCGTCACTTAGGTTTAAACCCCACATGCATTAGGTATTTGTCCTAATGCTCTCCCTCCCCTTGCCCCCCATCCCCCAACAGGCCCTGGTGTGTGATGTTCCCCTCCCTGTGTCCATGTGTTCTCGTTTTTCAACTCCCACTTACGAGAGAATGCAGAGTTTGGTTTTCTGTTCCTGTGTCTAACCCCATATATTTTCATGGGGTTTCATGGGGGTTTATTTATTCACAGAAACAGAAAATAGATGTAAGTCATAAACTATGGAATTGTCTAACTGTAAGTCTGTATCCTAGCCCACCTGATACTTCTTGTAAGAAGTACCCTTCTTCATAAGAGCCCTGATCACCCTAGAACATGCAGAAATTATCTTTTTTTTTTTTTTTTTTGTATTTTTCCATGATAGCCTAAATAGAGGGCCACTTAGTAAGGGAAGTCGTAGTGCTGAAGGTGCTAATGGTATAAGTGGCCACAGACTTAATATTGTTATATAAGGTTTCCCCAGTTTGAGTTATCATACTAACATTTTTCTGTATAAAATGGGAGAGTGAAAGTTCTGACATTCATTGATAACTATCAAAGGCGACTAAGGCAGTCTGTGTTGTCAGCATGTTTTGTGGCCTAATCACTTCTAATTTTGCTGTTACAAATTGCGTCTACTGTTTCTTTGATATTTAGAATCCTCTGACCTAAGTTTTCCCACCTATCAATTTACACAGCATGCTACATATTCTGGATTCTCTGAAATAATTCATGATCTCAGTTCTCAAAATCGTATGTAATATGGTTTGGCTATATCCCCACCCAAATCTCATCTTGAAATGTACTTATCATTATCCCCACGTGTTTTGGGGTGGGGGGACCGGATGGGAGGTAATTGAATCGTGGGGGCAGTTACCTCCACACTGTTATCATGATAGTGAGTGACTTCTCGTAAGATCTGATGGTTTTATAAGGGGCTCTTTCCCCACCTTCATTCTGCACTTGTTCCTGTCACCGTGTGAAGAAGGATGTGTTTGCTTCCTCTTCTGACATGATTATAAATTTCCTGAGGCCTCCCAGCCATGCTAAACTGTGACTCATTTAAACCTATTTCCTTTATAAATTACCCAGTCTTCGGTATGTCTTTATTAGCAGTGTGAGAAGTACAGAATGGATTCAATAAGCAACAATAAGACAAACACCAGGTGCACAGAAATGACTATGGTCCTTAACCAACACAAGAAATGAGTATTCTCTATTGGTCTCTGCGTTTCCCATTTATTTCTCCTTTTTCTGCCCTTGAAATGTTTCTTACTCATGTCATGTTGAAAATGTCAAAGTATAGCCATTTAGGGTAAGTATGGACTTCAGACAAGGAGCTCTGAGGAATGTGATCCTCGTTCTGGTTTATACAAAAGACTTGGAAGCCCTTATATTTGCAGTAGGCCACTGAGGCATGGATCTCCTCATCCTGAATCCCTAGCATCTTTCAGTGACTTGAACATAGTTCTGACTGGCTAGCACTATATTAGCGAATCTCTGAAGAATGGGGCTTAAGACAATTGATGTACAGGAGTAGGTACAACACTGAAAATTGTCTACCACTTTTCTGGGACTCATAGAAAATAAAACTATCCATTTATTCATCTTAGAAAATTAAGTATTATTTAACAAATAGCTGTGATGGGCCACTTCTGTCCTAGACACATGGGATATATACGTTATTATCATTAATTTTTAGTGTTTATTAGGTGCCAGGCACTGTTTTGTATCCTTCATATTTAATAAATACTAAATAAAATATAATTCTCATGCCAAAGGAATAATTATTTCTCTCTTTATCCTGCCCATGAATTTTCTCATCCAGGGACTTTGAGATCAAGAAAATAGCTGAGTTTTCTCATTATTCAAGTTGGAAAATGAGCAGAATTTATTTGGGCTCTCTTTTACTCTATAGTCACTCTTATCACTGGTTGGTCTATTTTGTGCACAGTAATGTGTCACTTCACAATGGGGATGGAGAAATATGTCTTTAGAAGATTTCATCATTGTGTGAATATCAGAGTGTACTTATACAAACCTAGACAGTGTAGTCTACTCCACACCTAGGCTGTATAGTATAGCCTATGGCTCCTAGGCCACAAACCTGCACAGCATGTCACTGTACGGAATACAGTAGGCAATTGTATTAGGGAACACATTAGGCAATTAACACAGTGGTAGATGTTTGTGAATCTAAACATATTTAAACATAGAAAATATATGGTAAAAATACGGTATTATAATCTTGTGGGACCACCATCATACATGTGGTCTAGTCTTTACCAAAGCATCATTATGTGACATGTGACTGTATTTATTTCGTTTTATTAAGTTTTAAACTTTGCTAAGCAGGCTATGTAGAAGCATCAAGGCAAATACAGCACCATGGCAAAATCCTGAGATACCTAGAAGTTTGCCTTTTATTAGTCACAGCTCACATGCCACCTACATGGGGCCATTAGGAGTTGAATATAACAAACCGGAATGACACATCACATACACGCCTGGAGGCAGATATTTCCAAGAATACTTTTTTGCTGTCTTCAAAAAGAAAACTGAATGAAGAAGAAAATAATCCTGTCCTGATTATTTATTTTGCAAAAATATGTGTTAACATGGAATATTAACATATAACTCAAAAACCAGTCAAATGCAAAGTGGTTCAAAAAGGAGTTGCTCTGGTCTTTATCACCCTTTTTGCCGCAAAGCATATCTTTTCTGTAAATTCAAATTTTAAAAAAATGAAAAACCACAACAAAACAAGAGATGAGGATCTGTGAGCAGGGCACGAAGCTGGTGAGATGTGAATAGGAAATGTTGAACAACTCAGCAGGACGATTATCTATTTGTTTATTAAGTTTTCCAGTATAGTAAATTGATCTGAAAATAACAGAACATTTATGAAGCATGAAGCGTTTCCTAAGCTTTCAATTAAAGTTAAATAAAACGAAATGTAGGATGTGTGTACATTGTGGGAAATCTCATTATGGCACTGGTCACCACGGTCAGGCGTGGCTTCATTACCCTGTGCTGCTCCTTAGTTCACTGTGTACCAGCTCAGATCAGGCATCAAGCGTAAGTAATACAGCTCTTTGGGAACATGGGGTTGTAACATATCACTGTGATCTTTTAAGACAAAGGGCACCATTGTGGTCCCCACTTTGGATAGGAATAAAATGAAGTACATCAACTGATTTTCCACAGGACCCATTGCAAACATCAGGAATAGGACATAAAGCTCAGAAAACAATGTTAATACTCTAAATGTGCTTGTATTTCTGTAGTTTTGTTTTTTTGTTTTTTTTTTTTTTTTTTACCTTGCCTGGAGCTTGAATTCAGATAGGTTAGAAGAGAAAAGAACAGAGCATTAAATGAGGAAGAAAGGGCACAGCAAGTGAGAGAATGGAACAGACCAATGATGCATGTTCTGATAGCTCAATGCAGGAAGCATTGAGCAGAGCATGATGGGGTGTGGGAGAGGGAGCTGGCATGGGAGCCACACCCCTTCTCTTAAGATCCAGACAAAGGGAAAGCCACACAGTCTGTTAAACTCTGAGGTCCAAGAACAGTTAAATAAATGAGTCCAAATTAAAGTAGCCTGCAAGCCATCAAGAAAGACCAACAACAGCAGCCAAAACCAGCCTTATGATGACTTTCTGTTCTTAGTTGTAAAGAATTTGTGTGTACGTTTTAATTAGTAAAATCTCAGTAAGATATAAAACAGGACTACTCAGTTTTGGTGCCTGTTCATTAGCATCTGTTTTAAGAAAGCATCTACTTGTCCCAGTTCTTTGAAAACATGAACTGTGTTGGAATCATTTGCAGGCCAAATTCCTCTTACACTTGGAGAAATACCAATTGTGGACGGTTTTCTCCGCTCTCTGAAAGGTCACTGGAGCCCTAGACCAATGGAAAAAAATTACATATAAATAACGCATATTTATAACCTGAAATGGTTCCCAAAGAAAGACAGGGCCAGGTACAGAATAAAGCCTCATGTTTCCCTTTTTTTTCCCAGTATTTCCTAGTGTTAGGGAAAGATTTTCCCTATCACCTAAAGAAAGCATTAGCTTAAGAGTGGGAGTTTTAAAACAATAAACACTTTACCCACCAGGCGAAAACAGAACTCTTCTTCTTCCTGAGCTTCACTCTGCTCAACTTGCCTGTGTACCACACTGGAACAGTGCTGAATTAGAAGTCAATTAATAGTGAAGGCCTGTATTTCAGTTTTACCTCAGCCAGTGAGTCATTTTGTGACCTTGGGCAAGTCATTCAGCTTGGATTAGGACTCGGTGATTTACAAGGATCCTCCAGTTTCTAGAAGACCATGTTTTAGAAGAAAGCAGCTCTAGTATGTGATCTGCATTCTACTACTTAGTAGTAATTGAACTGGGCAAGTGGCTCAGTCACTCTCTGCCTCAATTTCCTCAACTGAAAAAGTGTATAACCCTCATGGAGTCTGTGAAGATAAAATGAGATAAGGTTTCTGAAGAGCTTAAAAGGGCACCTGGCATTTAATAAGCTCGCAATGGCTTTGTGCTCTTAGTTACAACGATGCTTCATCATCTCCAATAGTAGTAATTTCCTTTGTGCCTAGTGGGTGTCTTTAGCCAGCCACTTTACTAACAGACTGATTGGATAAGTAATGATTTGGAACAATCAGCACTGGAGGCAGGTTTGGGAAGGAGAGTCTGGCTGATTGCTGTTGTGTTATTTTTCTTTCTTTTATGACCCATAACCAGTACTTACTGGAGCAATATATATTCACAAATTGTAGTCCCAGAGAGTTGGAAGGAAAGTTGCTATTTAAAGGCTTCTCACAATGTCTTGATTGGCATTTTGTGGTTACTACACAGAAATCAACTGTTGGAGAAGGATTGATTTACCTAGTATAGTTGGTGTTGCTGTCTCCAAACTATGCCAGGTTATACTACAGATAGATCAAATAAAATTAATAAATATGTAAATAAATGAAAAGGTAAAATGTTTTAAAGTGCTTAAGGTTTAGTCAGGTATACAAAATGCATTCACAATTGAAATAATGATGTTTTACTAAAAATTAGGTGTCTTTACTTGTGATATTATTGAGTTTATCATATTCTAATTACATTGGCTTATATATGAGCCAATATGATATTATTGATCCAATCATATATTTGAGGAAATATTCTAGGTAGGGAAGTTTCAGTGAAGTATGAATTTTGTCATGGAGTCTTCTTGCTTACTATGGATTGTGTGAAAGTACTTAAAGCTTAGAATTTGTATAGTAGATAGAGGGGATGGAGAATTATAAAAGAATAGAAATGAATTATTATTATTATTATTATTATTTTTTTTTTTTTTTTTTTTTGAGACGGAGTCTTACTCTGTCGCCCAGGCTGGAGTGCAGTGGCCGGATCTCAGCTCACTGCAAGCTCCGCCTCCCGGGTTTACGCCATTCTCCTGCCTCAGCCTCCTGAGTAGCTGGGACTACAGGCGCCCACCACCTCGCCCGGCTAGTTTTTTGTATTTTTTAGTAGAGACGGGGTTTCACTGTGTTAGCCAGGATGGTCTCGATCTCCTGACCTCGTGATCCGCCCGTCTCGGCCTCCCAAAGTGCTGGGATTACAGGCTTGAGCCACCGCGCCCGGCAGAAATGAATATTTTAAAAAGTTACAGGCAGAGTTTGCAGCACCTAGAGAGGGTGCTATGGAGATGGTCATTATTGGGTAACAGGTAGGAAGGCATAACATCTGTTAGGTAAGGAGGAACTCATGAGTTGCACATTTCACAGTTTCTGTTTTAATCAAGAAAGTATTGGTGAGACATTATAGAGGAAGAAATGTCATGAAATAAGTGAAGTCATCGACTGAACCACCTGAAATTGCCAATATTTGATCTTTTTATCTTTAAAAATGGCAATTTCATGTGTCTTGATCTAAAATCTTAAAATCAATCTTTCAATTGGATGAGAGGCAGGGAGATTAGCTTGTAAGGTAAATCTATTATCCAGAGACAAAATTTCATGGGCTTTGATAAAGGTGGATATTTTTCTATAAGGAGGGAAGAGTAAATTTTACTAACTTACTTTGGCTTTTGTTCAGTTTTCACAACCTCTATTTTTGCTTTATTATTGTTTTCTTTTCTTTTGTCTGTTTTACTCTTGGGCAAGCAAATTATTTGTTTTCTCACATCTTTTGGGGTCCAATTTTGATGATTCTGATCTTTCTTAGTTGCTTGACCCATAGACCCTGTGCAGAACATTGCAAGGCTCCGTCTTAGAGTAGCAGCAGTGATGATCTTAGTTTCCTACGTTAGGACTGTTGTGCTGGATTTGACATGTGATCTGAAAAATGCAGGGATAAGTATAGCTATTGAGAACAATCATCCCGTCTCTTTATCAAAGTTCTTCATTAGCTTTGGAAAAGTGCTGTAGGCCTAAGGAAACTAAACTTTCTAGGGATATTCCAGGTTTAAACATATTAGAAAGAGAAAACATTGGTTCTTATTTAAGAGAGTTTATGAGCCCTCATCCTTGAAATAGTCAAATTTATAAGTGACATAAGGCTGTATGTGTTGTTAATAAAACAGGAATACATAGCCACTCAAATGTTTTAAACTTTCAAAAATGATTTGGTGTTCTGTTTTGGGATTAAGGAACACTGAACTTTGAACCATTTCAACCCACTTCTAATTCTGAGGTCTAGAGATACAACATGTAGCATGGAGGAGTTACGGCATCAGCTGATGACTATCCATTGAAGTTACACCAAAAAATAACAACATCCATGCTTGCAGAGTTGGGATGACAGAATACTTATGAGGTGTTTGTTTTTTAGTTATATATTGCATTATAGGCTAAAGATTAGGGCCTTTTTGCTGAAAGTTATTAATCTAAAAATGTTTTCATTATTAAAAGTAGAGGCACTATTAGGGAGTCCTTGAACATTTAGGATGAGGCTGGAAAACAACACCCCCGGCCCCAGACCCATCTCTCAAGCTGGTAGTAACCAGCAAAATCTGCTGTGATTCCTGTCTTTGCCATCTATTCAGGTTTCATTTTGTTATTCAAGTTTCCCCGTATGTTTAGAGAAGAAATAGGGCAAAAATAAATAGGGTGAGGAGAGGACATAGATTAGATACCTAACATGTATCTCTGGCTCCCCTCTTCACACTTTAGAACCTTGGTCACAGAAGGTGAGAATCCGAATGAGCTCTTCTCTTCTTTGGCCTAACTGACTTTCTTTCTTCCCATGGAAAATATAGATTTCCTGCATTTGTTCTGGTGAGTAACTCTGAAGGCAACATAAGTCCTGGATGTTGGGCACCAGAACAAATACCCTTGATAATCTACCTGCTAAACACATAGGTGAAAAACAAGAGCATCTTATTTTGTGTGTGTGCACATGTGTTGATGTTTCCTCTTTATCTGCTCATGGTAACAGGTTTCCTCCTCCTCTGTTTTCCGTTTCCCCTTTCCTCCTTCCTCTTAATTTATAGAAAAGAGTAGGCATGGGAGAAACTTCTTTTTTTTTTCTGATAATATAGATCATTCATTAGTCAGATCTATGGGCTTCCTGACCCAAACTGAGCTCCAAAGCTCTGCCTGGCCCTGATGATGCGTTTGGGAGAATATGTGCCAAGCTCTCTTTTCTTGCTGACACACTAAACTCTGAGTGGTCCTTCAGAGGCTGCGTGAAATGAACTTAAATCAAGGCCTGGAGTTTGGGATCATGGGTAGTTGCATTCATGCCTGAAGTGTGAAGAACAATAAAACTATACTTTTCACTTTATATTTCTCGGATACATCTTAGCATCAGACCATGGTTTGCTAAATGAGTCGCGTTTATTAGTTTTGTTTCATCCGTATGACTGTAAGCTCCCGGAAGTCAGAGCCCTGCCAGACATTTTGTTGTGTCCTTCATAGCAGGCTGCACAGAGATTAAATAAACATTGACATTTCACAAAAGTGGAACAACAGAAAAAGAAAGAAAAAAACTATGAAAGATACAAGAAATTGTAGGCCAAGGAGAGTGTGAGACACAAAAGAGAAAAAGGCAATCTGGGGAAATGTACCAGGAGAGAAGAAAGACACAACAGAGTCATTGGGGTTGAGGGTCCCTATAGAACACCATCTAGTGAGATGTCTTCCTTTAGTTCTTCTTCCTTTTTGTTCGCTATCCATATCCTTGTTGTCCTCCCTTTCTCGGTTTCTCTATGTGTAACCCCAAAAGAAAGCATAACCATGGACAGCAGCTCAACAGAACAGCCACACTGCAAGTTAGGTGTCACCTGGACAGGCTAGGCTTGCTAACAGCCAACAGGGATGGTGTGTGAAGTCCTGAGGTAGACTGGAGAGCAGCTGTGCAGTACTCAAAACCCAAACTCAGGTCATGGCCACTGATCCTACTTAGACCTCTCTCTCTTGCATTATCCATTCTAATATCTTGTCCTTCTCTGAAGCCCCTTGAGGATGGTGAAGAGTGAAGGAATGCATCCTGAGTTATTAAAGGCACTCGTAATAAGCCTCATTAATCCCTTTTCTCCCTAACTCCAAGATCCCATTTTCTTTCCAACACTTAAAAACCATTATTCATTGGATGGAAACATCCTTCCTCCCCTCAACCCTTTCCAAAGGGAATCATCCAGCTCAGGTCTATGAAGTATCCACATGTGTGGCAGTTAGATTTGGTGACAAAAAAAATAAAAAATAAAAAATAAAATAAAGGCTCTGGTCTTTCCTTGTTGCAAAGAACAAAGAGAAAGTTATGCAGTTCAGGCAATAAATAGTGAGGTTGAGCCAGGGCCATCAGTTCTCAGCAGAGAGGATTAAGACCAATTTGTTTTCCCCTCTCCTTTCCTTTGAATCCCACTTTCTGTCTTTATTCCCCTCTCATCTGAGTGCTATTTGGCCCCTTTATTTTAGTGTGTCTTCTCTTTTCTTTGTTTTCTCAAACTCACTCTTGACCATTCTTCGTTCTATTTTATTGCAGTTCCGTTTGTTTCCCTCTTTCTCTGTCTATCCCTCGTTTACTTCTCCTGAGATTTATGTAGCTTGACTTCATGAGCTCACTGTCACATCAAGGGAAAACAGTAAGGAAGAGCCAGGGCTGGAGGGAGGAGGCTTATCTTACCTTGTAACTGTGTTAACCCATTGTGTGGGGGTGTGATGAGTCTTCTCTTATTCTTGAATAGTGCTCTAATAGCTCCATTACTTCTGCAAGCAGGAAGATGCTGTTCGCTTTTAAAGCAGCAGGGCCTGGCTAAAAGCCTACCATATCCAATAAAAGCCTCAACTGCACTGGCCCTCTCCACATCTCCTCACACCCCAGGCTTGTGAGCTGCCTGAAACAGAAGTTAATGGTATTCACTGGAATAAGACATCTCCAATAGACTTCTTCCAGTCTATTTGGATTGTAGTGCCCTGCCAATGACAAGGAGTGGTGAAGAGGTATCAGGATTCCCCTGCCTCACGTAGCGTGCATTCTCATAAAAGAGATTTTGGCTGGAGAAGTTATGTAAGTCAGTGTTTCTATTGTAAGAGTCACATTTACTTTATAGTATTATTTTGAATTCTGCAATAGTTGAGAAGAGAGAAAAGACACATTGCTCTTGCTTTTCTGAAAAAAAGACATATTGACCACTCAGATCCCTCCAAACATGTTAATTCCATTTTCCTTTCTCCTGCTCTCCCTGTGTCTGTCACTGCGGTTCTGTCTGCCCTTTTGGTCTTGCTCCTTCTTTTCCTTCCTTTACTTTTCCATCCTTCACTTTTATTCTTTCTTTTTTCTCTCTCTCCTAATTCCATCTTAACTCAAGGTTCTGAAATTATTTTTTCTAATTGTGAAAGGGCTTAAGTGGATGAGCTAAAATTACTCCAGTCCTTAACCCTTTCATGCCAAACTTGTTGTCACACTCTTTATCGGTACAGAAAGGGCCATTTCTTACAGATGTGACTGGGAACATCTGCTCCTCGGGATGCTGCTAGGCGGTTTTCAGTGGCATGAGGAAAGTCTTAGAAAAGATACTGTAAGGAGCAACACTGATAGACTGAAGCAGTTGTGAAAAATCCCTTAGTTTCTAGAAAGGTGAGACTGGCTTGGAGTTAGGATGGACAGCGAATTATTGGCAGCAATAAGGGGAAACAATGAAGAGATACGGGGTAGAAGACTGTTAAGAAATAAATTACTCTGGAGAAAGGACCAGGGAAAATGGATGAGGAGGAGAGTGGAGAGAAGAATAGCTGAATCCTAAATAAGGGCAGGCCTGGAGTTATCTCCATGAGGTCCTCTGACTGGACACTATGCTTCTTGCCACTTTGAACTGTGTGCAGGGCAGCCGCTCTTCAACAGGCTATCTGGGTATTCACTCTTACACACAATTTCACATAAACAAATCCCCTGTTGCCGTGAATCACGCCACCACTTTGCTTAAGACGTTATTTGAAGTTTTTTTCGTTGACTTTCTTTGCTTAAATCTAGAGGATGACCCATTCTAGTCAGAGTATATATCTCCCTCAAATTTATTAGCAAGTCCCCCATTTAATCCCTGATTCACGCTTTATTCATATCCCTGTGGTAATGCTGAGATTGTGCTGATATCAGCTTTCCCTGCCAAGGACACATTAATCATGCTCTGGAAAATACACATGCTTAACAAATGCTATGAAAATGAAGTTTCCATCGTATTTCCACAGAACTCTAGGCCTTTACCACCTGACCAAACCTAAAGCCCCAACAGTCTCTATGTCTCCCTCATTCTCTCTCTTTTCAGGGCACAGGTTTCTCCATGAATGTTTTTCTCACAGATCTTTCATCTTCCATCATTATCTCTTTCCCATCCTTAGTATCTTCCCCATTCTTTTTGACCAGAAGCAAAGGCAGAAAGTGGGAATTGACTCAAGTCTCCCAGAGGGCAGATAGCAATGCCACACTGGATATAGGATGGGAGTGGGAGCCTCACTGAGTCAGTGAGGAGAGTGAGGATATCAGTTCTGGAGCTGGGGGTTTCTCATTGGCATGGGGGACAGACCATAGAGGAGGAGAAAAGGAAGCAAAATCTCAGTTTTTTTGTGAGTTTTTTTAACTCAGCTCTAGCCGAGGGTCTGGATCCTGAGCATTTCTCTTCCTTTCCACTTTTCTTCCTTAATTCTTTATTTTCTGCCTCCATTTTCTTTCAGTATTCATTTTATTCAGCAAAAAGGTGAATCTAAACCATAAGACCTAAAGACCCAAATGGGTGCTTTTCATAGTTACTCTGTTTTTTCTCTGAATAAAATATCAGATGATTGTATACTTTGTGGGACCAATTGAATTGTTCTAAGTAAACACACAAAACCAAAATCAATAAAGGTTTAGAATTAATTATGTATTTGGAAGTAAGTGAACAGAGTTTTACACAGTTGGTTTCCAAAGTGGCAGATATTGAAAACAGAAACAATAACAACAGAAGGATAATTATACATTATGATTGTGAGGAAGCTAGAAATCAGTGCAAAAGAATATTTTTGCACTAAAAATATTTTAGTTTTTCATTAGTGCAGAGAAAACAAAGAAATATTCTGTTGCACTACATTTATTTTGCACTGACTTGATCTGTAGCTCTGTTTGTTTAGACAATATGATTCTGAGGACAAATACAGGAATTTAGAATTGAGATTTTAGTTCAAATCTTGATTCTGCCATTTAGTAAGCAGATTATTTTATATAGGCAGATAAGCACCTCTTAGAATTTGCTTTTCCATTTGTAAAATAAAGATGGTCATAGCATACTTACAGGGATGGTATTATAGTAATTTCAGAACTATTTCTTAATTATGGCAATTTAAGAATTATTTATTATGGTCTCTTGAATTTCCTACTAATATATTTACAATGGAGTATCAGCTAACTGAGATATATATTGAATGACTCTATGAATATTTTGTGCTAACTTATAACTGGAGAAACTTCTTTTTTTCTCTTTTCTCCATATATGGTTTTGCTTTTTGATTTTATTATTGCTATTGGAAGTCTTCTTACATCCAAAAGAATTGATTTCAGGCCTTTGTACCAAAAATTAAAAAAAGATTTTTTTTTTTTTTAAATGTCAAGAGCTTATTCTGAGATGCTTCCTACTGGAAACTTCATTAATAATTTTTCTCCTGTAATTTTTCTTTAATGAAAATTGACTCAACCAATAAGAAATTTCATTTGCTCTCAAGATCTGCCTCAGCTCACTTCTACCCTCTGTTCCTTGTTGCATTGTTGCTCAATGCTACACTTAGAACCAATAAATCAGGCATGGTTCATACCTCAAACACTGACAAAATCTGAGATACATAAAGAAAATTTAGATTTTCTTTGTTGAAATGAGGGCTTGCCAATTGCCAGATCCCAGTAGAGCACATTTCCTAGTCACTTTCCAGAGAACAGGAGAAAACTCTGGGACAGTTTTCCAGGGCTTCATAGATGTTACATTACTGTATAGACTGGGATATTTGAGAACATTACTAAGTAATTGCTATATTAGTGTTTATCATTCTGTAACATTAAAGAAATTCCCTATTCCTTTTTGAGAGAGAAATGGTTTGGGTCACCACTTTCCTTTTGAATATTCAACAAAGATAGTCCACATAGTCTGGCTGGGGTTTCATTTTATGGCAACAATAAACTAGGAAAGAACCTTCATAAGTTGCTTTTTATTTACAAACTGTAAAAAGCTGGGTCAGTATATGATCCTATTAATGAGATTGAAACCAAGTTAGCCCTCAATTACTGTGCATGTATAGCACTCATTAGCCAATGTTACTGTGTTCTATTAAGATATGTTAAAACAATCAAATCTGTAAGGGTAAAATAAAACTCTAGGAGTTTAGGGAACCCGTCTCACTTGAAATATATCAAGCAATCTTTACTATTCTCAAATAAAAAGGAGAGAAAACAAAAAAACCTGAGATAGGTTATGGAGGGCCTTGCTAAGAGATACTTTCAAAGCTTCAGCTAAACAGAAGCATGACAAAAAAGCTCAGGAGAGTGTTTAAAGGCAAGAGTCAGAAAAGTGGAAACTTTTCTAAAAATGGTACTAACTTAGTTTTCTACTTGAAAGGGAGTAAGCAGAGAATAAAATGAAAGAACAATTAGTGTGAGAGGAAAGAGAAGAAAACAAGAGAAGGGGGAAGAGGAGGAGAAAGGTAAGGAGTTAAGTGAAAAGAGAGGGAAGGGGAGGAGAGGAAATTTAGTGTGGGATGGGATCACGAGAAGAGAATTGGAGCTATGTGGCTCAGCAATCCAGCCTTCCACTCCGATCCTTGTTTAGGCTCTTCAAATCTTAGAGTAGATCCCTCTCCTACTGTTTGCACCATACTGTACCTCCTAGAGTTAGAGAAGTGATAAAATGTCAAAAATGTCTTTAAAAAATATATTTAAAAAAAAAATCAAAGTAAGATTTTTTTTTTTTTTAAATAAAGTAAGATTTTAAGATTTCCAAGTAGCAAAGATTCTTCAGGATCTTTCTGTTATTCATTCTTGGAATGAAGTAGAACGTTCACAGATTATCCCAAATTTATTTTTTTAAATTTTATTTTAAGTTCTAGGGTACAGGTGCAGGTTTGTTGCACAGGTAAACTTGTGTTGTGGAGGTGTGGTGTGCAGATTATTTTATCACCAAGATATTAAGCCTATTGCCAGTAAGTTATTTTCCCTGATCCTCTCCCTCCTCTTACCTTCCACCCTCTGATAGGACCCAGTGTGTACTGTTCCCTTCTATGTGTCCATGTGTTCTCATCGTTCAGCTCTCACTTAGAAGTGAGAGCATGTGGTATTTGGTTTTCTGATCACTGCGTTGATCATCCCAAATTCTTATTCCAAAAACATAACACTTAGGATGATTTTGTGTTTAAAAAATTGCAGGTCATGCATTGGGGCAAATTTCTGTGGCACTTGTTTTTTCTATCACTATTTATTTTTGGTCAAATAAGTTTTGTAAACTGTTGTGAGTTGCTGATTAACAGTATGCCTTAAATTTTGACTGCTAATAAAACAACTAGATTTATTATTATTGATAGAAAGTTAAAATCAAAATAAAATAAAAAGAAAATCAGTATGAAGACCCACTTATGGAAGAAATGTGCTGCAAAATAATATTAAGACTTTACTCTGAGTCAGTCATGAAGGCAGGAATAAAGGAAGAAGATTAGGGGAGGCTTGATGTTGCAGCTGTGTGGCTGGCTTTCTTTCACACTTGCAGAAATTTCCTATTTAATTGACAAGAAAAGATGCAAAGTAAAGCACATATTGGGGTAGAAAAGGAGGTATCATAATGCCTTTAACATTTATCGTTCTCAAAGGTCTTAATCTGATCCTGACCATACAATCAGTATAAAGTAAAGCCAAATATTACCCTTTCAAAACCTATGAAGAGAATTTACAGTTTCATCATATATATCATAGGTCCCCATTATAGTGCTGGTTTAGTCAGAATAATGTCATCCACATTACAATGACAAAGACACACCGTGTATTAAGATGCTGTGTGGAATATAATGTGACCTACCTAAAAACTAAAACCTTGATACAGCAAAGTAGTTTGTGAATTTCAAGTAGATTCACCATTCATCGTCTAAATTGTTCTTTCAAATACAGTGATATTAGAAAATTGTTAGTTTATTTCTTTTCTAAGACTAGAGATAATGCTAATCTGATGCTCTGCTATCATTGTGAGGCGTTAAGAACATCAGCCCATTTCCGAATGCCTTTTCTCACACAAGTTTTAATAGTCAGCCATTAGAAAGAAACATACCTGCAAGTCAACTCTTCAATTCAATGTATTTAGGATCAATAGGCATCTGTCCTTCCACATATCAAATCAATAACAAGTTTTTATATATGCTCTCTCAATTAACAAGATATACTTACACAACTTTTATTTATTTATTTATTTTTAAGATAGAGATTTGCTCTTGTTGCCCAAGCTGGAGTGCAATGGCGTGATCTTGGCTCACTGCAACCTCTGCCTCCTGGGTTCAAGCGATTCTCTTGCCTCCACCTCGTGAAGTAGCTGGGGTTACAGACGCCCACCACCACACCTAGCTAATTTTTTTGTATTTTTAGTTGAGACGGGGTTTCAAGGATAAAATTAATTCTCTTTGGATGCAATCATGGAAAAGAAAAAAATGCTTATATGCAAAAGACACTTATACTTTCTTCCTGCCTACTCTGTATTTCTTAAGACTGAAGTTTAGCCAGTTAACTAAAGTTACCACTGAATCATCTTTCAAAAATTGAAGACTTGAGGTTGTTAAAACTGCCTTTACTTTGAACTTCACAAGCTCTCTGTTGAATTTTGGAAGGGCAGGAGCATAGTTATTGAAGGCACTTGGAGAGTTTCTGCTAATTAAGACCTGTTCACTTGAACCAAGCACATGACTATACGTCTTATAAGAATAAATGGTCTTCCTGATCCTACCTGTCTTTCCATGCATTAGTTAAGGTGAGTAGATGATGTTTGATTGGCAACTTATTCTGGGACTATTTTATGCTGCACAAAGAAAAGACATTAAAATAGAGAAGATAAAATATTTAAATTATTTTGCTTGTGACAGTCTTTTCAGCTCCATTTTTCATGTAGAAATATATAATAGTTTTAAGATATATAAAAGTTTTGACTTGATGACCTCATTTTTTCATAAATATTTTTAATAGATTCCTAAATGAACTACTGTTTAAACAATTATATGCCACATTTTAAAAATAATAGGTTTATACATAATGTTTTCATATAATTTGAATATTTATTCACTAAAAACTTTAATTTTTATTAAATGCAGCAGACATTTGAACAATATACATATACATAAGTGCTTTGACATCTACAACTGAGTTACTAAAATATCCATTTCAAAACCTGTCTTACCACAATCAATCAAGTCTTTCAACATTGCACAGAGAAAATAAATATCTCGAACTGTCTCTTCAAGTGCTCTTAAAGCTAAGAAACTTAGGATTTGTGTCAAAGAATGAAACAATATATTAAAAATCTGAAAATTGCATTACAGAAGAGTAATCTTTTCATTCAGATAACAAATCATATCAATGCGTATGCACTATAGTTTAGCACAGACACACACACACATGCACACACACCCCCCCACAGTTCATCCGGGGAACATATCAAAACTATAGTAAAGCACCCGAAAGACCCTGAAGACGTGTTTGGGGAACACATTGCACATGATAGCTCATTCCCTATTGGCAGATGCACTTCTACGCTTGGGGCAAGTGAGTAAGTGATGAGGGTGCAGCAGGCCAAGAGAGACCAGGGATAAAGGGAGCAGTCAGAAGCTTTTAGTGCTCCTGCAGCCTCAAACTCATGAAACCCTGTTGGTGGACAGAGAAGAGTGACCTGGAGCTTGGATAAAAATGACAACATTTTCAATAAAGCTACTAAGTTGTCATATCTGGTCTTCAGATCTATGCTTGCATAATGCAAGAGTAACAAGGGATCTCTAGGATGCTTTCTCTACTGACACATTTCAAGGCTGAGACTCAGAAGATAAATGACAACCCTGAAGGAAATTACTTGAGAGAATTCTAAGAGGCTGAAGAGAACCTATCAACACTCTGATGACAATGGTGCTATGAATAAGAGAGAGGATGCCTTTGTTTTTAGGCCTCAATCTTTTCCTGACTATGGTTAGTAAATGTGTAAGGTTGTTTTTTTCCTGATAAGAGGCTTTTTTCATTTTGCCTGCACTAAAAGCAAGATACATTGTGTCTGACCTTTACCCCACTGAATTGACTGCCTCCTCCACGTATCCAAAGTTGAATTCATGATCTTGCTTCCCTAATTTGGATCTTCCCAAATATTCTTTCTTACAGGGAAAGGAAGCTCCATCCACAAAGTTCAAGCTAGAAATCTGGAAATTGACCTTATAACTTCTCTTTTTCCAGCACCCCATAACCAGCTTATTATAAAATCTGGCCAATTTTGCTTTTTTATTTTTTATTTTTTGCGACAGGTCTTGCTATGCTGCCCAGGCTGCTCTCAAACTTCTTGCCTCAAGCGGTGCTCTCACCTCAGCTTCCCAAAGCGCTGGGATTACAGGCATGAAACACCATGCCCAGCTAACTTTTTTTGATACACAACATCAAGCATGCTGTTGCTGAGAGGTAAGGGTTAATTTTTCCAAAAAAGGTTCCCCAGGGTCTTCTGAAAAGCTCCCTGCAAGTGGGCTAAGACCTTGAGTTTAAAGCCCTAAAGTCAAGGTACTCCTTCCTGACCAACTACCATCACAAGGCTTGATTTTCAGGCCCTTGTCCTTCCAAAAGAGGGGCTTGTGCTTCCCCAGACGGGAATATTTTAAAGTGGAGAATTCTACTACTTACTTGAGACATCATGTATTTGTGAACCTCAGTCCCAAATGACAGGAGAGGTTGGTCCTACCTACCACCACAAAATACTGACTAGGACTGAGGCCCAGTTTCTGCCTCATAATATTACTGTTGTTTTCCTGCTCCTGCTTACACACTGCTCCCCAGTCATGCAGCTTCAAAGCCCCGCATATCAAAGGTAGGGGCTTCTCCTGAAGTCTGGTATCTGGGCTAGCTAAATCTCTGTTGGCTGTTCTAGAATACAAATGCACCTGCTCCTGATATTGTCTCCATTAGTTAAACTTGGGGTTAAACTTTAACCTTAAAAATGCTGTTCCAGCAGGTTTGGTGTCCTTGTTCACATTGCAGCTAGCAGCTTAAAACTCTTCAGTGGCACCACATCACTCTTAAGATACGCACCAAGATACTTACCATGGCCTGCAAGGCCCACCATGACCTGGCTCCGGCCTCTTGTTGCAGGCTTACTTTGCACCACTTGTTCACTGTGTTTCAACTGGCCTTTTAGTTTTCAGAAATGCAATTCTTTCTGCCTCAAAACTTTCAAACTGCTGTTCCCTATGCTGGAACATTCTCTCCCACTCAGCCTTCTGATCTAAGACCAGAAATCACTTTTTCAAATAAGTCCTCCCAGATTTTCCAGATTGCTATGGCTGTCCTGTTATATACCTTATGTCGTTTAGCAACAAAATTAAAAAAAAAAAAAAAAAGAAAGCCCCAAACCAACCAAAATAAAACAGGAGTCTTTTTAAATTTGTCCTTTATAACTCTGATTTCTAATTTGAAATTGAGTCCTGATGGGAAAGATTCATGATGGGAAAGACTCATGATATTAACTAATACATGCAGAAAAATTTGTTTATAGCAATATAAGAGTTCTTTATATATATATATATATATATATATATATATATATATATATATATATATTCACTCCAAAAAAAAAAAAAATCCACTTTGCTTTAAGTTAGTTCTTGCTCCTCTCAGTACACTGTTACACTCACTTTGCATAACATTTTATCCTTCACAACACTTACCATAGGTACAAAAATAATACATGATAATTTAAAAAATGTAGAAACAAATAAAAAGAATATCTACAATTTAATCCCTCTATCATCTATTTAGCTTTTTTGCATTTACTAAAATGTAATTTCTTAGCCACAAAAATATTTGTTAATTCTTCACTGGCAACATGAGGCAGGAAAAAAATGGAAGGAACAAGCAGATAGGACTGTGGACCCAGGTGACAAATGTGAGACAGAAGGTATGCTGCAGAGTCAAAAGAGAGCACGGAAGAACATAAATTCTTGTTTGGTCATTATGGGGGAAGATAGCAGGCTGAGATATTAAATGATTTTTGTTTGCCCACTTTTAAGGAAAATGTTAAGGAGATTCTCATTTGCTAAATGTCTTTCGAAACGGACAAGAGAAACAGATGAGAACTATTAGATCAAATCGTGGTTATTGTACAAGATGTTCTATACCTAATAGATAAACAAGACGTGGAAGAATTACCGGGACCAGATGGCAGTTCTTATGTCCTGTCATATGTACCATTTTCCTCTCCAAAATAGAGATGAAGCACAAAAATGTGTCTGGGTTTAGTTTAATTGCAAGTGGCTGGGGAAAGAATAAATAAGTCAATTTCTGAGGCTGCCATCTTGTACCACTATTGCATTTGGAAATAAAGACCCAATAGAAATGTCACCTCGTATCAAAATCTTCTATAACTTTCATAACCACAAAATTCAGTCCAAAAACAAAATAAAGTATTCCCACACAGAATCAATACTTAATTATGTAATAATCAGAATAAGGTAAGTATTTGCAGTATATTTGCAATTAGATATGCCAATTTACAATATAAACACAGAGTAAATTTGTACTTTTTCTTCATTTTTAATATGAGATTATTCAATTCTAGTTCTGATATTTCCAGCCGGAAGGGATCTAGACAGCTGGTTGAGTGAGTCATTCCAAACATTCTGAGAAACAGCCTGAGATTCATTTGCTCTTTGCTTATGGGGATATATTAATGAATCTTCAATCTTGCTCTCACTGTCCCCAATGGCCATAACGCATTTGTAGAAAAATCAGGTTTACATAGCAGAAAGGCTTCTGTCAATAATATTAAACCTGCTGTTATTTATCTTCCTAGTCTTGGAATATTGAAGGGAGGGACAAAGAAGAAAAAAAGTAAAGAAGGTTACACTTGATTAACAATAAAATATAGGATTCTCCTTCAGTTTTCTTTGTTTTTGTTTTTCTCTGTGTAGTTGTTATTCACAACTGTGAGGTTGAATCCTAATGAGGAAGGCCATGATATTAGCCAACTGTTCTGGAAAGATGTGGTTATGGTAATTGAAGTAATTTGGACACACATATTCACTCTTAAAAAATGGCAACTCTCTGTTTTCTTTAACTTAATTATGTCTTCTCTTAAGAGAATGTATGCTGCCTTTTGGCTTTGGTAAGGCTGGCTACTCTGAATCATTTCTTAATATTAAGATTATTATCTGAAATAACACTAGACAGCAGATGTCTTGATTGAAACACACAAACAAAAGATTGGGAGGCAGACAGAAGTAGGACTTCTAAAGCAGATCATACCTCGCCCAGTGCTTAATCAAAAATAGCTACTGTTTTTATTTGGCCTGTGAGTGATTTTATGATTTACTAGGGTTTGCGTTGTGAAACTACTAGTAAACACTGTAAGATGAAAACTTGAAGGAGAAGAGCAGAAATAGTGGGTAAGCCTGAGAGGGTGAAAGCTCAAGAACAAGATTGGGAGAGTGCAGGAGAAGCTCTTACATGGTATTCTATCATATTGTTCTGTGAACTGTGCCCCCGAAGTTGTGCAATGCAGAAACTACAGACAAGGGGATTTCCCTTGGGGTCTTCACCATTCTATTTATCAAGAGCAAACAGATTTGGTGAGGAGTCCAGAGACAGTAGCATCTTCTTTTCTCTTTTGTCTTTGGCTTGATGAAAGAACATGCTGAACTAGGGGTACACATATTGTGTGACCTAAGGGAAAAAGGCAGGAAAATACAAGCTAAAAATCAATACAGTTCCACCCTATCCAGATCACTCTTAGTGTAATTCATAAACACTTTCCTTGGTAGGGGCATTTATTCTAATTACAATTAAATGATGTTATGAAAAAGTTTCTTCCGGTAAATTGACAGCCTCACTGCTTAATGTCTCTTTTGGGGAGGTTACAGTGATAGTGCTGGGGTGGGAGAGAAATAGTGGAAAGACATAGAAACACTACATGTATCCACTTCGCCTTGTGATTATGAACAAGCTTCTGAAGGCACAATGATCATACTACCTTCATTCAATTTTATTTCTGCAAGCTCCCTTCTGTCTCTTCTATTTTATTCCCTCTGCCATTGCAAGGTTTTTTTTTTTTTTTTTTTTTCTGTCCTTCTTTAAACAAAACAAAACAGGCTGTGTCTTGCTCTGTTGCCTTGGCTAGAATGTAGTGGCATGATCATAGCTCACTGCAGCCTTGACCTCCCAGGCTTAAGCAGTCTTCTCGCTTCAGCCTCCCGAGGAGCTGGGATTATAAGTGTAAGCCACTGTGCCAGGCCTTGTTGTCCTTTTTGAATTGGGGCAAAATTTTCTCACCTTTCCAGTCCTCAAATCTTCTTCCACAATGTTACCTTTGTTATTGTCCTAAAATGAAGGTTAGATAGTTACGGCCACCATCAAATACCTCTCAATGCCTCCACTCTGTTTATGGAAACAAGTGCAAATTACTTCACTATTGCAGTCAACACTCCAATGACTAGTTTCCCTTTAGCATGCCTTTCCCAACAACTCTCCATGAATGCCATGTTTTAAATACATTGAGTCATTTACCATTCTCCAAAATGCACATTGAAAATACTCTGTGGTGATGGTCTCAATCCTTCATTTTGGAATTCCCTTCTTTTTCCATCAAATAGCCAAAGCATCCCTCTATCACTCTTCTATCTTTGAAGCCTTCCTCATGCCAACAGCTGGAATTAAATGCTCTTTGCATGCCTCTTGAGAACACCATGACTTACATCTGGGTTGCAGCACTTTTCCATTCTTCATTGTATTGTTGTTTGTCATTGTATGTGAATCAATGTAACTAATTTAAAGTTTCTTGGAATAAGGTTCTTACCTTATTCTCAGTATATCTACAATGTTTTTCATGTAATATTCCCATTGAATAGTATGTAAAAGATCAGATAATTAGTTAGCAAGATAAAATTTATATATAAGTTTGTTTCACAAAAACTAAATGCAATTGGATATAAGGATCACATATCTTCATGGAGGTAAAATTTCCTCCAAGTTGGGGTCATCAATATTTAATATGGGATAAAAAATTTAAGTTAAATGAAAATCTTCCTAAGATGAACATTCAGGATTTCACTGAAGATGATGGACTATTAAGGGCTGTGGGAACCTATTCCAGGGTCCATGCTCATGCCACGTGAGCAGTCTTTTGGGGATGATGGCAGTAAATGGTGCAGAGGTTAAAGACATGGGCTCTGGGGGCTGACCTGAGTTTAAATCCTGCAGTCATCCCTTCCTACCTTTGTGACATTTGGCACGCTGCTCAACCTCTCTCTGTGGACAATACTACTTACTTTAGGAATTATGGTAAAATACTATATGCATAAATCGCTTTCCATAGGGCTTGACACAGAATAAGAGCTGTCATTTATTAAATACTTAGTGTTTTGTTTTGTTTTGTTTTGTTTTTGTTTTTGTTTTTGATCTGAGAATGATCATGCCAATCTCAGAAAATTTTTAAGGCTTTTAAATCCTGAATGCATCTTCATTTTAAAAAAGTATAATGACTGGAAACATATGATTTTACTTTATCCGTGGTAAGTTTGACTTAAGTACTTTTAAATAAAACAAATTTATCAACTCTACATGTGGAGGAAGAACAGAAATTCTAGTGCATAAGAAACAATGGATTCAAGTCTGAATAGTTAAGAGACTTAAAAAGAGGAAATACATGAAAACACACATATGACGATTAAGAATAGACTTTTCAAGTAACATAACAGGAAGATAATTTGACTTGTTCACCAGTTATGTCAGAGAATAAAACATAGAATTGTACTGATTGGGCTGAGTTGTCAATTGCCTTTCCTTCTGATTCACCCGGCAAATTCCATATCAACAATCACTTCTTGAGTATCCGCACTGTGTTCGGAGCTTTAGCACACACACAAAAGGAGAATATTCCCACCTAAATCTTACCATCTATTAGAAACACATCTTTGACTTAAAAAAAAAAAAAAGCACTTGCTTTTTTCAATAAAGTTATCTTTACTCACAATTCACAATGCTTTAAATAGAAAGCTTCCTCTCCACAAATATGGGATGAAGCTTTGATACATAAATTCATTTTATATGTTTTGATGAAGAAGCAACTTAATTACACTTCCAAAGAAAAGAACTGCAAACACATGACTTCAGTAATTAGGGCTCAAATATTATGAGCCATTTAGAAATAATGCTGCCTTACATTTTCAATGACACTTAAGTAGTTTACTCATTTACATAATTTTTTACATCAATTTTTACATTTAGTCATCATGAATTCCCTGTAAAGCAAGTACATTTACTCTCATTTTATTGATGGGCGGGCTGCTGCTTAGAGATAAAGCCATAATATTTGCCAACAAATCACATTTATAACAAATATTTAAACAAGAGAGTCAGGAATGAAAACCTGGTCCGGTGCCTGTGAGGAGAATTCCAGATTTTGGAGTACCACTCCATTGCCTACTGCTTCTAGTTCTTCATCTTAAAACCCAAAATAAAAATAAAGTTTTCCCTAGTAGGGGTTGATTATCCAGAGTTAGATTAGTAGCTATAACATTTCATATATTCTACTTGTAAGTTTTTTAATAATTTAGAATTTAATATGCTTACTACAACAAGCAAACTCAATATATTTTAAGTTTATGTGACATACAATGCCTTCTATCCCTTGGCAGTATCTCAATATTATCTCAATACAAGGAATAACAAATCAAGTTGAATCTGTTTTTTGTCAAAGGTTGGATGTTGCTTTTAGTATCTTCTAATATTAGTATATTTATTCCACTCTTGTTTTTTAAACATGGAGTTAAAACATGAAACTAAGACATTTTTGTCTTCTATGCTAGTTAATAGAAATGTCCAGTTAATAGAATGCTGAGTAAGCCTGGTTTTGCCTTATTTGATTCACAACCATTTTTAGAAATATGGGGGTAAAATGATGACCTAAGCAAACTTCCTGGCAATACTGCATTCAAGCTATTCCTTCATAACCTCATTTTGCTTCTAACTTAGAAATCAAGAAAAGAAAAGAAACTTAGAGGCCATGTGGTCTACCCTCTTTCTGTATTTGAGGAGAGTTATATGCAAAAAGGAAAAGCAATTTATTAAAGACCTAAGAGCAAGTTATTCCAAATTCTTTTGAACTATTTGAAGGTTGAGGATGGCCCTTTTATTCCAGCCATGTATTTCATATGCTGCACATATAATAGGGTGTGACAGTGGCAGAGGTCAACAATACTTTTAAATAGAGAGGGTAGGAAGTTCTCTTTCAGTAGGTGGCATCCTCGGATTAAACGCAACACTTCTTACCTGGCACTGGTTTGACCTTATCAGTGGGTCTACCCTAAAGGCTACATTCCTTGCAGTCAGTTTCAAAACATCCATCAAGGTCCAAACTTTGCATTGTATATAATTTATAGCCTTTTCATTGATTTATGTTTATGATTATTATCTTATTTAAAGGTTTGAAACTTTCGATTATGAAGTGGCTGGTTTTAATGTATTATCTTAACCACTTGATTTTTTAGCTTATTCCTCTAATTTTTCAATCAAACATATTTTACTATTTATTTCAGTCTTCATATATTTGGACAGGAGCACTAAGAGAAAACAAAACTCAAAATAAAATATCTTTATTCTGATAAAAAGTTTGGTTGAAAAGAACAGTAGCCATTGCCAATATGATGCTTACATTTTACTTTCTGTAAATTACACTTACCAAATTATCTCCATTCACTATTGCAATATAAAAATAAAATTGATTTAAAGAGAAATGAAACATTTTATATTAGTCCTTCCTACTGGGTTAAGAAAAGGAGGTGGATACCTATAGCCATTATCAATAGTGGATACAAATACAAAACATGATTAGTTAAGGTCAGGATAGTGTAATCAGGAATTAGATGTTTGCATACTTCGAAGACATTACTATATTGAAGTGAATTGGTTTGGTCAAAAAATACATAGACCACTAGGCTTCACTTTAAAAGTAATTATTTACTGTTTGAAAGCCAGCACACATCAAAATAACATTTGGAACCTTAAACAGCCTTAATTTTGTAATATATGCAAAGTTTAGAGAATTTTTTATTAAACTGAAAACAAAAGAAATGCTATGTCAAATGAATCTCTTTATAGTACTGTAGATAGGGAAATTATGTGAACACAGTCATGGAGCATTTCAATCAAAGGTTTAAATATAATTCATTTCTATGTAGCATCCTTCATACTGTTTTCCAGTGAAATATAATGTAATGAGATAAAGCTTTTATGAGATTGAGTGAAACTTACTCAAGCATCAAGACAGAATGGACTCAAGCCACTGGGTTCTGAGTTATAATCAACAATGTTGTCATTTCAAGCGGTAAAATGTAAATAAATTACTTGTACACAATTATAGGAGAGGAAAAAGTCACGATGAATTACAGGAATTGGACAAATAGGGATAAGACTTCATTTGAAATTAAGTGAATAAACTAGATATACCCAAATTCAATTAGGTCTTCACTGGAAAAAATACTTAAAGTTATAAAAACAAAATAAATTAAAAGTTGCAGAACTTCTACACTGAGAATTTTAGAAAATTATGTAAAGTATGATTTTTCTTTGACTAGGAAGATCGAACAGTATCTAATTAATTGATTAATGGATGCATCCCTTGTCATTCCATCATGAAGCGCCTATTAGGTGCCAGCAGTGTTTTGGTAAAGAGTGGGAGTCAAAAGCAGAGCGGTGAGCAAATGTCATGTCTTTATGAAGCTTACATTCTACTAAGGAAAAAAAATAAATAATTCATGAGAAAAATTCAAATTAGTTTCACTACGATTAAGGAGACAAAATATGGCAGATGTATTACTAACTGGCGGAAGAGACTCTGAAGAGAAGTTTTACTCTGAGTTATGATAGTCAGTGATTTACACCTAATTAGTAATAAAAATAAAATCCTTAAGTTACTTTTGTGTATGCAGTGAAGAATTTAGAGACAGAGAAAAAGGAATAAATATCGTAAATGGAATATTCACGTTAGTAGGCAGACTAAGAGTACATGAAAATTCCATCAACGAAGGGAAGAATGATTCCCCTGTTTTCATTGCACCCAAGAGTTCAGATGTGCTCAGAATAGAAGTGGACAGTATTATTGAATTGCAGAAAGAATCCATATGAGCTCTGATAAATCCTTACATATTCTTGCTGAGTAGACCTGCACAAGTTTTCTTCCCACTTCTCTTTATTTTTCACACAGACCTTGGGTTTATATGCTCTCTCAACAAAATTTCATTTGTACCTTTATGGGATATTGCTGCTTCTTCAACACGGTTTTTTGCATTTCTCCATTTTCCAGGGTAAATGTCACTTCCAACCCCGGAACTCTGACCAAAGTAGCCCATCACAGGGAGAAGAAAATGAATCGAGAAGATAATGATTGTGATTTCTCTAAGGACGTCTTCATTCCTGTGTTAGTGATCTTTTTAGGTTAAAACAGCACAGTTGTCTAGGAAAAATACAGGTAAGAAAATACGGAGTATATAAAATGAGGGCTTCAGCAACTGGGCCGGATTTCCACGTTTCCCCCTGAAAACAAATGTGAGCAGAGAGCACAAGCAATTATCATGAAAAGTCGTAGGGCTGTGCTTTTCTGTTGGAAAGAACTGAAACGGGGTCAGGATTGACTGCCTTTATTCACTCTCAGGATTTCTCTGGGAAATCTGCCGCCAAGACTTCTGGCTCTTTTATAATTTTATGTTTTTGTTTCCATGACTGGATATTACCTGGAGGCAAGGAAGGCTCATAAGGAGAACTGGTGAGTCCTATACGGTAACATTCCCCTTGTGAGAGCAGAATCAAGGAATATTGGTATTTTAAAACAAACACCACTAATAATAATGTAGCATGGCAATCCCAGCACTTTGGGAGGTCGAGGCAGGCGGATCATGAAGTCAGGAGATCGAGACCATCCTGGCTAACACGGTGAAACCCCGTCTCTACTGAAAAAAAAAAAAAAAAAAAATTAGCCGGGCTTGGTGGCGGGGGCCTGCAGTCCCAGCTACTCGGGAGACTGAGGCAGGAGAATGGCATGAACCTGGGAGGCAGAGCTTGCAGTGAGCCAAGATCGCGCCACTGCACTCCAGCCTGGGCGACAGAGGGTGACTCTGTTTCCAAAAAAAAAAAAAAAAGTAGCATGGCAAAGGTGACATGTTTCTAATCTCAACATCTGCTAAATTAAAAACAAAAAGATCTGGCCTTTTGTGTGTCAGTAAACATGTAAGAACTCTGTTCTCAACTATGCGACTGGTGGCAGTGGTACAAAGACAGCATAGGGGAATGAGGAGTGACAGTCGAGTCTACTAAGGTTGAACTAAGGGAAAAGAGCTGAAGGTAAGAAAACAAGCTCTTGATTGAGGGATAAAGGTGAATCAAGAAGGCAAATTGGTTTTGTTTAGTTAAGAAGATTAATGAGATAAAGTCGGGAAGATCTTATAGTTTTATATGTACATTAAGTAATTCTTATGTTAGAGATCAAAAAAGCAGTATAGCAGTACAAGCAAATGAGCCTGGCAAGCAGTTCTCTGGAGAAAAATATGAGCTGTGCGTATTGCAGTGATGATAGAGGAATTTAAAAAGTGCATTCAGTCTCCCAGTATCGAATTGAGCTCACCAGGTACAGTTTGTACTGGCATTCCACTATTTGTCAGTATCTGTTAATGACATTCTAGAAAAGACCCACTTTTTGTAGCATTTTTCTGGCTAGAAAAAGTGTTTGAACCATTTTAACGACTATTTTTTTTGAAGCCACTGCTACAGTCAGAAAACTATCCACCAACAGCAATGTAGCTAGGCTACAAAAATCTGTTTTGGGGATGTATTAAGCAATACACAGTTCCTCTTGGATATGTTCAAGATAATTACAATTTTTTTCTCATTTATTTCCAACTAAGTCCTTATAATAAACTATGTAGCTGCTACTGATTCCATAATCTAAGCCAAATTCTTAATTGAAAAGTAATTAACTTGCCCTAAATGATACTTAAGCATAGGGTCCCTACTTTAAGAAGCGGGTGTTGCCCTGTCCCTGTGGACCTTTTGAAACACATGTAGCCTTATTTGCTGGAAGAAATAAGGTATTTTTAGACTCCTCCCAGTGACTTTATTTTGCTTCTCTATCATGGCCACATCCATCCCATTTCTCTGAAACACAGAATCTAAGTGAAAAAGGTGTGTACCCCATGCACATTTCAGCTTCAAGGCCAGTGTCTTAGCATTCCACTCCCTTCTCCTAATGAGACTGCCACTCACAAATGCCTCTTATGTAGAAATTTGTGAGACACCATTTGGTTAAGTAACATTAGGAATGACAAGTTAAAATTCTGTTCAGAACCTCCTGCTCCAGGAATACATTGTATGGTGATAAAATCATAGAGAATTTTATAGTCACAAAAATGAAGACAAATACCTGAAATAAATTTTACTTACTACAAAGGCATTATTTATGCTAAAGAAAAAGATTTCTTCAGTGTCTAACCCTCTTTACAACCTTCTTCTCTTTGTATATCGTATGAATGTGTAGTGGGCTCATTTTAACTGCTTTTCAGAAACTGAATATCACTTAGTAGTAAGAAAAAAATACAGTATCAATACCACCAAAAAGGAAAACAGAAAATACAAGAAAAATAACTCAAGTGAAGAGCTGAAGGAATGGGAGGTATTTCTGTCTCTCTGTAATCTTGCTTGCTTCCTTCCCACCAAGGCAACTGAAGAAACCTGCCAGAGATTTCACTGCAAAGGGAAATTTTCCAGATGAGGAGCCACTTCAAATTGACAGGAGACCGTTTCATCTGTCAGTCAAGGCATGAGGTGAACAGTGAAATAGCAACAATGTCACTGAAATTATATTCCTTTGCTCCAAGAACATAAATATTTTATTTCTTTTTCTTTAAATTATTTTCTTGTATAGATACCTTCCTAGGTATATAATTGTATATTTTTCTAGTTACTCCCAGGTCACAATAAATACCCAAATCTTCCATGATTCATTGACAAATTCTTTCCTAATTCAAAAGAAAAGTGCTGCAGTTAAAGGTGACAGTTTGTATCACATGCAGTGAGCAAGTGCAACAACTTTTTAACCATCTCTGGGTGATGTCACAGAAGGAATGTTTGTAGTAAAGGAAAGAGGAAAAGCTTCCATTTTAAACCTGATGAACTTCATATTGTATGAAGCTGATTCAGGGTCACTCGGGCTTCTCGTAGCTGAGATAAAAACTGGGCTTTATTACACATATGCGGAGAAATGAAGAAGAGTGTGTACAAATGTTTGTTGACTCTATAACAATATTATGACTCAGGAAAAGGAGAAATCTATATGCCAAAAGGAATTCAAAGCTAGAGAAAAGTGAAATATTTATCATAACAATATTGAAGGCACAAGGTAATTTCACATATGCCCATGAACGAGCTGTTTCAAAGAGTTTATCTAAACCACGCATCAGAAGATGACAGAGGGATTGAAAGAAATAAAATCTATAAAAGCATTAAAGATAGCATAATCAACCAAAAGATTTACTTTCTTTGATTTTTTCCCCTGCGATAGGAAAAGATCATCATCATGCTTGCCATTTCTTGAACATTTCTTGTATGCAAAGCAGTGTGCTAGTGAACATCATTTATTACTCTCTACAAAGGAAATAAGACACCTTGTTCCCGGCTTTCACAGACTAGCTTTAGTAGGGTTGTCAGGACAAAGTCAAAGTCATCATAGGAAATACTTCAGTGAAGCAAGTCAATACATGGTTGATTCCTGTGCATTTGTATGAAATGGAATGAAGTTTGCCCATCCACATTGCCTCTAGAGGTGACAATTATGCCTGCCTCATCCACAAAAAAGGAAGCAAAACATAATCTCATAAATCTATTAATTAAACATATGTTTTATGATATCTGCTGTGTATTTAACTTGTGTAAAACCTATTTCAGTCTTTAAAACTTTATATCCAATTGAGAAGAAAAACTCAAAGATCAATTAAATGGCAAACCAAAACAAGTAGGTACCTACTCAATGTTGAAAGGAGTTTAGTGCTATCGGCATTGAGAGGGAGGCTCTATCTTTGGGGGTGTGGGTAAAAGTCAAAGTAAGATTATAGTATTCTCTCATCCACTGGATGCTTTTAACATCTACTTTTTGGAAGATTTTGAGCTTTATGGGGTACAGATTGGCTTTTATTATAATGAGAACCCTTTCCAAAAAAGAATGAAGTATTTGTTATACTATTATAGTATTAAAGCTATGAGGCAGTTTCACATATGCCCAGGGACAAGCTGCTTCAACGTGGGAAAAAAGAAACAGGAGTGGATGAGAATATTTGTTGTCAACAAAGAGACAAAGACGATTTAGTAAAGAATACCTAATAATGGGGTTCTGCTATTTACTTAGAACCTATGCTATAGCTCCTCAAGCTGACCCTTCTCAGTGGCCATCATGGTCTCTTCCATATTCCCCCATGTGTTTTCACCATCATGTTTTTACTCCTATGGCTACTTTCCCACCTTAAATCATGGTAGTTCACCATTTTTCCTTGGGGACTTTCTGTAAGAAACTTGAATGTGTCCATTTTTCCTTAATATTGCATTTTCCATTAGCAATTTCTGCTGCAATATATTACCCTTGAATTACTTTAATCGTTCTAGTTTCTTTTCCCCAAACATACTGCGATTAGTGAAGGATAGAGCACAAGTCTACCTCACGGTATCCCCACAAAACTTGATTCAGTGCTAGTACACAAAGGAAACATATAAACTGATTGAATAGATGATAACTGAACAGAAATTGGCAAAACACATGTTAGCCCCAAATTCCTTCAAGATTACTAAAACTGTAATATATCATACATAGTTGTATCTTTACCAGAAATTCAACTTAAGATTACAGCTGTTAAACTCTGAGCCACCTTTTGGGCTGTTTCCTAAACCACTGAAATGTCCATAGGGATCTACAGCAAAACAGAAAACTCAACCTCCATGCCTCGTTTTCAATCAGTGTGAGCACTATATGGCTTTGCTGGAGGAACCCTATTCCTTTTTGGCTTTTTTATTTTTATGTGGGGGTTAATAATTTAATATACATAGAAAGAATAGTTCAGCAAAGGGCAATGAAAAGGGTGGGAAAAGATGGCATTTTGATTATATGCCCAGAAGAGGAAACAAAGCAATGGAACATTTTTATTTTAACTGTCAATTCTCTGATAAGATTAAGAGTTTTTTAAATTGGATAGTTAAAAAAAAAATACAAAAGAACTTTTCTAGAACACAAGCTATTATGTCTGTATGGTCTATAAGTGTCAGTCATGAGTGTGTAAAGGCAAATAAGAGCATTATTGTCCTTAACTTGTAAAATTGATTGTGAACTTCATTACTAAACCCTGACTCTCGTATCTTATTACTATTTGTGCTCATTTTTTATTTTTTCTTTTTCCTTAACCTTTAGGCCATCTACCTCCCTTGCTAAATTTAAAATTACTTTTCTTAAAAGTCTCAATATTGTGAGGTGGAGGCCTATTATAAGCAAATGGAGAGAACAATCTAACAAAAGGAATGAGGTGCTTCAAGTTCATCAAGAAATACATGCAACGGCTCTTTGCAAAGTATCTATACAACACTCTGTACACACATTTACCATAAATGCAATCATAATGTCTCAATAACTTCTTAGCTAATATTGTTTTGAATTTGTTAGATATTTGAGTTATTTTCACAACCATTTTAAGAATGGGGAGTATTTCTAGATAGTTTGGTAAACACTGTTTTACAACCACCTTAGCTTCCCATAAAGGGTATTCAAAAGAGGGGGAAGGGATTAAGTATCTTAATACATACAGGATTAAAACAGCTTACATTTGAATTAAGTGTAAAACATGCATACGGTACACACAGCTACAATGTGGAATGTGATGGATTTGAGATGGAAAGTGTCTAAAGTGACATCAAATCCCTTCACCTCCTATTTTGCCTCCATTCCTCTCTTGAATGTGCGTGGAAGACATGTTTCAGCATTTCACATCAGGGCACGCACTACTTCCAAATCAATGCCATCTAGATGCCGTTAACCACCAAGTAATTTCCATCCAATATGTAATCCAAATTCTCTTTTCAAAACCCATTTCACTGTACGGTTCAACCTGTAGCCTTTTAATCTCAGTAAATTATTTCTTCCTCCAAAAGGCATTTATGGCTTTGTAACATATATATACACACCCTCCTGTATAGACATAATTCTTTCAAACTTTTCCCATAAGTCAGCTTCTTTCCCTAATCAATTGTGAAACTCTTCTTTGGACTCCTTCCAATCTGTCTACTTATTTTTGGTAGTCAGACAAACCAAACGGAAAAGGGCATTCTAGAATAGGTCTCATGAATGTCATTGAGAGTGGAACTGTCACCCTCTATTCCTTGACGAAATGCTCTAAATAGACTGCATTCAAAAATAACATTAGTCTTTTGGGTGTCACATCACACTAAAAATGTGCAGTCTTTTCCTGTTTTTAGTCTCCTGTCTCCAGATGTCTCCCCATTATTTCTGGGATATGTCCTCATCCGTTCAAAGATTAACAGAGTATGATTTTTCAATGTTCCCCATAAGCATTACTAAGTTGTCCTCTTAAGTTTTAATTCCACTCTCCTCCCCTCCCCTTCTCTTCCCTTCCCTTCTTGCTTGCTTGACAGGGTCTCACTCTGTCACCCAGACTGAAGTGCAGTGGCACGATTATAGCCGATTACAGCCTCCAACTCCTGTATTCAAATGATCCTCCTGCCTCAGCCTTCTGAGTAGCTAGGACTACAGGTGTTTGCCACCACACTGAGCTAATTTTTGTTTTTATTACTTTGCAGAGACAGGGTCTTGCTGTGTTGCACAGGCTGGTCTTAAACTCCTGTGCTCAAGTAATCCTCCTGCCTCAGCCTCTGAAAGTTCTGGGATTACCAGTGTGAACCGCTGCACCTGGTGTAAATCGTATTTTCTTTTACATAATTCCTTAATCTCTTTGTGATTTTTCTCAACACCTGTGTGCATGCACCTCAGAGCATTCCCCAGGGACTTTTCCACAAATGCACCTGTTTCTTACTATCTCCATTGCTTAAACATTTTTTGCCAAGAATTCAACATTTTTCTTTGATCTTTTTTGGTTTAGTTCAATGAGTATCTATCAGATTCCTACAATGGCATTTACTGTATGAAACGCTGGAGACATAGCAAAGAATACTTGATTCCCATAGGAGAAACAGTCACACAAATGTAATTTGAATATCACTTAAGTGCTTTGTGGGCATTCTCAGCATAGTTCCTCTTTGGCTTGCTTATAACCTAAAAAGCACTGTACATTTTTACCTTTATTGTCCCCACACTGGCTTTATGACTGTCTTTGAATGACACAGTTAATGCATCTTTGTTTCTATGCCTGGAAACAAGTAATTAAGTCCCTCAAACAAGGAGGTATTACAGCCTACAGCCTACAGCCTGGGTCAGCATTGCTATGTGTGAGAACAGTGCACTGGTTTTAGGTAAGCAACTCTGCTTCCAGAACACTCTGGAGAAATAGAACCTTCCTCTAGGAACTCCAACCAGACTTGTGTGCAATTCCTATTTTTACCATTTTTCCTGTTTCAATTTGTCCATTTTCTGTTTCATCTTTGCTTGTTTCACATTTAAATTTAAAGTTGTCCCCTCATTGTATATTTTTAAAAGTTCTTTTTTGGAAAGACAGTTTAATAGAAAAGAAATAAAAACATCATTCCTGTCCATCAGAGCATTATTCTCAATGAGCCTTGTCTTTGCTTTGAAACCACCAGGGTGCAAATGTACCTAAAAAAATAAAAAATAAAAAATAAAATCACCCAACCTCTCCATGTCTCACTTTCTTTGTTTGCAAAATGGCAATAATAATAGTGTTTCTGTCGGAGTTTGTTGTGAAGATTAAAGGTGTGATAGAGAGCTTTGCTGAGCACCTGGCCCACATCAAATGTTCCATAAATATCATCTGTTAGTATTTTGCTGCATTTACTCTTTTTGGTGATTGTTTCAGCTGGATTTGCTAGCATGAGAGTGGCACCTCTGAAAGGTAAGCAAAGCTCTTTTCACTGTTTTTCAAATACAAGTTTATTAATGTGTACCTATCAATCATCATGGCGAGCAAACTTCATATTAAAGTTTTCAGGGCTTCAGTGACCTTGTTTACCAAGTGTGAATTTCCCAGTATCTTCTCTCTAGAGTCAGGCAAACAGTGAATAGCAGGTAGAGAGGTGCTGCTTTGGGCAGAGGAGCTCACTTTGTTTGAGCTACTTCCAGTGCTTTCTGCTCCCTCTCTGACCTCCTTTCCCCTACCACGATGCTCCTTTGGCCCATTGCCCAAGGCTTTTCTCCTTTACAAGTTTTTTACTTCTATCTCCTCCCCAAACCTAGAGGCATAAATGCCAATAAACTTTGCATTTCAGACTTGACATCAGCTGATAAATGTTATACTGCAGTTTTCTCTAACCTAGATTGAAAACCTCTAAATCAGAGACTGTGCTGTCACACACTGCCTGTCCTGCACCACGTAAATCATTGACAGATAAATCATCATAACGATACTGCCAACTAACCCCGTGTAGCACTGCCTGGCCCTCCTTCTTTCAAACGGTGTCCATTTTGTCTCAATCAGCTTCTAATCCCATGCTAATATTTAAATGAAAATGAATTAATTTAAAAATTATAAGCCTTGCAACATAGCCTACTTAATTCTAAAATAGAGGCATAATAGTTTTTCTAGTTATGTCTTCAAGAACTAATTTCCAAAGAAATTATCCAGCATGTTTAGACCGGTTTGATAAAATTGTTGTCTTTTGTCATTCATGTTCTTATCACATCAAAGATAAATTTATACTTGGCCTTGTCCACCCTTTCACCTATTCACCTATTCACCAAATGTTAATATTCACTGGATGTTAATAACTGGTATTAAGTCTCCTATCCTCTGGTCTCTTGGATTTATTACCATAACTCCCTCTTCTGACTTGTGATGTCTTAATGTAAGCACTTCCCTACAGTCTACGAATAGCTTATTTTAGTTGGATTACACTATTGTCACATTTCCCATAACTTTTGAATATTCTGTATTTTGATATTTAAGAAGCTATTGCCTCTGGCACCTTTTGTTTGTTTTTATTTTTGTTTTAGTCCAAGCTAACTTACAGTTATTCAGGCATATTAATATTTACGTGTCAGGTATTTTGACAGGTAAATATTTGTATGTGGTACTGTCATCCACAAACTATAACATATTAATAAAATATTTACCATAGATGAATTTTTATACACCACCAAAATATTTACCTGACAACAATTTCATAGTTCAACCATTTCTTGGAGAATTGGCTTTTACCTGGAAATTTTAGCCAATTAGCATGTTTGTAGAAATCATTTCTTATTCAGTTAACTTAATTACAGAGATATGTTCACTGCTGTGAGTTAGAGATGTATTAGCATTCAGCGATTAGCTGGTTGTTTGACTCTTTTTTAACAAGCAAGAGAGAAGAAACAGCGTATGATCTAAATATCTTGTTCTTTTGTAAAATACCAAATGATGACCTTGGAGAAGAAGATCTCAAAATAAACTTCTAAGTAAGTTGTGTAAGCATTTGTTAAGGTCTTTCTGAAACCTTTCAGGAGTGGAAGGAAAAGAATTTTGCACCAAATTTTATCAAAAGACATAAAAATTATTGGTATTTATTTTTTAAACTATTGCGAATGAAGAATATATTTAGCCAAGGAAACAAGTCCAGAGCTTGTCATGGTCTTGTCACATGTAGGTATTTAAGAAACATCTTTTGTTTGAATATTGGAGGATAGGAGTTCATACAACAGAAAGCAAACACTTGGAGAAAATGGCAATATTAATAACAACTAATATTCATTTAATTAATTCTGTGCACCAGGCAAGTTAAGTGCTTCATATATATTATTTCATTTAATCCTTACCATGACTCTAAGAGGAGGTGATATCGTTAACTCTAGTTTACAGATGAGGAAATGGGTTCACATGGATTTGTTAATTCCCAGAGCTAGAAAGTTGCAGAGCTGGAATTTTAGCCCAAGCACTCTTGACTCGGAAACCAGCACTCCCCACCACTCTGTTTTCTTTCTCTCAAGACCACCAAGAATCTATCTAGCAGATGGAGGAAATGTAAGGCAGAATTTGGGCAAGAGGTTTCCTAATAGGTACAAAATATTTGTGGCAAAAATGAAGCCTGGTATTTTCCAACCAAGTTCTCAAGTTCTCAAAGTCTTTTTACAGTGCTTTTTCATCTTGTTAATTTTTGAGGCCAGAATATGTCTTAATCCGAATGTACAAATGAACAGTCTCAAGGGGAAAAGAGGAATTACATGCCTGACAGTGACTGCCACAAGTTGTGTGTAAATAGTTTAGGTGAATCAACAGCTACAATTCAGGGGAAAAAATACATGACACGTTCTAAAGCAATTATTTAGAAATGAAAATGTTAAGTAGAGTCAAAATTCATTCCTAATTTAAGCCATTGTAGGTGGCTACAAAAGTTATCTACAGTTATTTTCGAAACCACTCTGCAAATAAAATGCAAATAGTGAACCTTGAGGTTCACTGAAAACTTGGGCTGAAAAAGGTACAAAATATACACACCAATCTCCTTCCAGTGGCTTCTATTTAAGTCAAACTTGCTAGGGAATTTTGAGTCCTATTATCAACAAGATGAAGTCTTTTACAAAACTATGATCTGAATAATTAGAGGACATCAGGTAAAAATCTCATGTCCATCTTAAACTTTGGATGAATAACATTAGGTACACGTCTGTTGCTGATTGCCTCTAACCTCTAATCCATGGGTACACTGAGACCTGACGTTAGGACAATCAATGCCCAGGAAAGTGCTACCCTGTGCAGAGAGCAAACCCGATCTTGATGATGCTCCCTTGGCAGAAGCTAGGGGCAGATCCTGCTCACTTCCACACTGACTCTGAATGTCTGGCTCCCATTTATGTTGGCAATGTGGACATAAAGAACTCTGTGTAAGCTGGAAAGCGTGCTGGAAACTAACCAAGGTTTAGCCAAGAGTGAAAGTATTTTTATCCTAGCCCTATGATGCAAATAACTCTCCTTAATAGTGCAGACTTAGAATTAGGCTGCCAATCTAAAGAGTCTTTCATTTAGTTTTACTGATGCATCCCATTTTCTTCTGCAGCTTAAGCTACTTGACATAATTTTATAAATTCCATGACCTACAGTACCAGCATTATACTCGGTAGTTTTTGGGTGCTCAATAAATTATGTGCTATTATCAATATTCTAGAAGTTTGATACTGTGTTCCACATGGTGACATATTTTTTTCCTGGAGTGTGGGGGAAATCTGGAGCAGTAATTACATGCATTATTGTAATATTCTGATAATAGTCATATGAATCAAAAACTATTCTGCCAAATTTTTCTCTTTTGGCCTATGTATAATTCTAATTATGACAAACTTTTTAATCTCTGGAGGGGCAATATGTGTATGTGTCTCTGCGTATATAAAGAGTCCAGAGAGCCAAAGTCCTTGAAATATTTAACATCTGTTCAGAAAACATTTCAAGGGTATTTAAGTTTAAAGTTATCAATATCATTTCATATATACTATAAAAGTTTCAGACTTAACATTTGCTTAACAATTTTGAGCTGACCATCAGATGTCTGTCAATACAAGACCAGTCTACTAGCAATTGCTACCAAGAACAATAATATTATCAAAGAAGGTGAAGGAGAATGTGGCTAGGCAGTCGGTGTCCAGGAAGAAGTGTGATAAGGGCATTTAATGGAAAGCCATGGGAGGACAGAGAGGGGAGAAGCTGTAATTGGTAGAGAAAATGGAAAGTAGTGATGCACTTGAGAACAGAAATACAGTGAGTAGTAGAGATTTGTATCAGAAATACAGAATGGAGGTGGAGGTGGATAGGAGAGCCTTGTTATTTCACATATTCGGAGATGGATTCACAAAGAGAGTGGTGACTGCCTTTGTAATGTAAGCTATTTCTCTTACTGCAACAAGGAAACCTCTATGTCTCCATTTCCTTTGCACCGGACCTGCCACTTCCATTGTCTTCCACGTAATGTCACCTTCATCTCTAGACCTTGTCTGTGTCTGGCAAAGGCTGCAAGGCACTCATCCTGGACTCCTGCAAATATGTCATCTAATGAAGACATCTATTAATATGGGCACATTACAGCTCGCCATCTGGCTCTGCCTCTTGGACCCTCTCCTCTCTATAGATCTGCACACACAGAGCACGCTGTGCCTAATCAATTATTTATCCATTTCCCTCACTGCCGCTAACAGACTAAGCCTCTGCTTTCTGCTGCAAGGCTGCTGAGGGCTGATGGCATTCATTTCAAGCCTAAGAACATATTTTTTCTATCAAAACCAAACATAAAGTCCTTGTATTTCCCTTGTTCTGTCCTTGTCTCTGTTCCTCCTCTTGCTTATATCATGGGAGGTGGAATAGTACAGTATTCCACAGTACAGGTTCTGAAAACAGACCCTCTGGGTTTTAACCCCAACTTTTTCTCCAACTTGTGATCCTAGCAAATTGGTTAACTTGTTTTTTGTTTTGTTTGGTTTGGTTTGGTTTTTTGTTTTGGTTTCCTTACCTCTGAAATCTGGATAATAGGATCCATTACTATGATAATGGGCTCGTTTTGAGTGTTAAATAAATAGCTACGTATATAAGGTGCTTACACTCAGACCTGGCCAGAGTATGCACTAAGATATTCTTTTGTTGTTATTATTTTTCCTTTTTACCTGCCTAAACACATTTCTCTGCTCATTCATCTTCATGTTCATCTCTACTTCTTTGAGTTTGTATAACAAAAATAGCCTCCATCTCCTTCATATTATTCTTTCCATACTTTTCAGCCTTTCTCTTTTAGACAG